>NC_087338.1:367500-1810000 GCF_037043105.1 Vanessa tameamea
TAGAACAGGGACATACGGACAGAAAAGTGACTAACGTCTTGTCATAACAATACTAGTAGTAAATGATTATACTAGTCGTTGCCCAGAAGTTTGCTCGCGTTTTAAGAGTAAGTCCACAGGTGTTAGGTATAACAAAACCCTTTGTCTATTCTTGGAGTTCAAACTTTCTTTATAACAAGTTTTATCAAAATCGTTTCAGTGGTTTGGCCGTAAAAGCATAACAGACAGACACGAGTTGCTTTCGCGTTTATAATATTAGTACAAATATTTTTAATAGATTTTTATTTGGGTCGGGGTTCTTTCATTCGGCCTTTCTATTATCTGTCTTTGACAATGTATTTGTCTAACATGTTTGACATATTAAATGTTATAATTTTAAAAAATAACTGAACATTATTTTAAAAGTATTACTATACAATTATCTTTTTTATCTTATTAGACAAGAATATAATTAATTTAAAAATAAAAATTGTTACTAAACTATTTAAACTAAACGCATTATTTCAAGGTTACAAGCGGAACCCTAAAACGTCACGGGAAGTATACAGGAAGAATATGTTTACATGAAAAAGTTACCGAGGTATCGACAATGTCAAGTGCTGCACTGTTTTCTGTTAAATACAAAAGAAACGCCGATATGGACCAGTTTGAAACCACGTGAAACTTGACAACAGTTCTGGCTTCACGTCCTGTTTTGTTAAATATGAGAATAGGATACTCTATTCTATTAAAGTTATAGACGCTGAAAAACAACGATGTCGACCTCCGTGGTCGAGTATGTACACCGGTTTTCATGGGTACGCCACTCCGAGGTCCCGGGTTCGATTCCCGGCCGAGTCGTTGTAGAAAAAGTGCATTATTTTTCTATGTTGTCTTGGGTCTGGGTGATCGGGGTACATGTCAGTCACTTCCTCGTGGTGAACTCTGGGCAACGGGACCGAGCTTGAACTTGCTCGTCGGCCACGGCTAAGACTGGCGGGAGGGAAGCCGCGGAGCTGCTCCTGATACGTCCCTGATCGGCGTCAGGGCGGACCATGTGAGTAGCCTCGTTGGCTAGGAGGAAGTGGGAAGGCTCGCTACTCGAGCCTCTCAGGTGTTTTACACCGGCGGTCAGCAGCGGAGCCTAACATGTTATCCGCCGCACGGCGTCAGCTTCGTTGACGCCCAGCCTCCAGTGGCGGACTCGGGGGAGTCCGCCACATTCCCACGTGGAGGATGTGGGGGAAGGCGCGCACTAGGCACGCTTTCCATGAATATTCAGCCGCCTTACGGCGGCTGCCGCTGGTGGGGTCGCGGTTGCATGCCCTTGGCGATCCCGTGGCCTCACCACTCGGCGGCATGGTGGAAACCCGAGGATTGTTTTAGAGCGTGCCCTGGCACGGGGCATTAGATCCCGGTTGAGTCCCACATACCCGTCCCGGTCCCCCGACCGGGCGGCATGCGTAAATGCATTTCCTCCTCGTAAAACATAAAAAAAAAAATGGTCCGGGTGTTTGTGGTACCGTCGTTACTTCTGATTTTCCATAACACAAGTGCTTTAGCTACTTACATTGGGATCAGAGTAATGTATGTGATATTGTCCAATATATATATATTTTATTTATTTAAACAGGGAATTACTGCTAAGGCTCATGGTGGTTCGTGTCTAGAATGCTAGGTGGCGCATTGGCGATGTCACGGGTGGGTAATGACAACGCCAAATCCATTGCTAGTCTGCCAATCTATTTTCAATTAAAATATATTAATGAAAAATACAAATATAATGTGTTAAACGAAGTACGTCTGAGCAAGTTAAAGTCGATGTGGCAATACCGCGTGATTCAGATCTAGAAAGGAATTGTGGCAACACAATTTACGTAATTAATCACTTTCGCGTTTCCCTGTCTTGTTACGCCGTCTAATTTTAATATTGTTATAAAGTAATTCAACTTGCTATATTTACCGTATTTACTGTGTATTTATTTGAAGACAACAATCAGTAGTGCAATGAAAATTCACAATAAACCAAAAGTCATCGTAAGTAATTCGGTAATTGCTTTATTTATTACTGGTGTTCTAAAATGACTTGAATATACAAATATATAGGAAGAGATTGCTATGTATATAATGTCGCCAAAATTGTACGCGTCTTTTATTAAGGATCGATCTATGTATATTGTATTTATTTATTTTCTCTGTGTGGTGTACAATAAAAGCATAATTAAACAAGTAGGTATAAGTCGACATTGTAAAAACGATAATTATAATAAGTTAATTGATATAATGAAATTAATAAAAATAATGAGACAATTACATAATACATATTATTGTCAATATATAAAAAACGAGTTAAATAAAATTAACGATTGCTAAATACATTGAAAAAAAATTAAAATATGTCATAATGGTATTCGATGGGAAGTGACCACCACCGCCCATGGACATCGGTGCTGTAAGAAATATTAACCATTCCTTACATCACCAATGCGCCACCAACCTAGGGAACTGATATCAGTTACCTAGGTTGATATTCCCTAGGGATATATTATCCCTTGTACCTGTAGTTACACTGGCTCACTCACCCTTTAAACTCATACACAACAATACAAAGTATTACTGTTTGGCGGTAGAATATGTATTGATTGAGAAGTAGGTTGTGAGGTTACAGTTATTTTTGTTGTACTAAAAGTATTACTATAACTATACATACCCAAATGGTATGGGTATGTTATGCGGAGGAAGGTCTTGAGGATAGATGTGGATGGATATAGAGGAGGGGGACGACCAAAGAAACGATGGATGGTTTGTGTGAAAGAATGTTACTTGTGCGATGACGTCAGACAGAGAAGTATGGAAGAAGACACGCTGCGCCGACCCCTAATAAAATTGTGCTAAGGGCTGGAGGGTGGATAAAGCTATTACTTATAAATTGTATTCCGTAACCATTCCTACTCGATTTAGTTTATTAATAATACGAACATAAAATTCACGGTAGTCGCGTTAATAGACTAAATTTAAAGTCGACGAAACTGCAAAGAGATATCACTTATATATAAAAAACAATGCTCCTTCCCGCCGTCTGTACGCTTAGATCTTTTAAACTACGCAACGGATTTTAATGCGATTTTCATCCAGGGATTCCAAGAGGAAAGTATATATATTTAATACTTGCATATTATAGTTGAGAAAACGCAAGAATTACAATTTCCCTAGGCAAAAAAAAACCATGAATTCTTCAATATAAAATTTAACCTTTAAAGTACCCGCGTGGAGCGTGACGGGTAGGTAGTATAAGTACATACAGGTATATATATTGAGGTTATCCATCCAAATTAAAATTCAAGGCAACGACGTTGAAATTAAATACCTTTTTTTACAATTAAAAACTGGAAATAAACTTGTGTATATCAAAACGTTCCAATTTAGTATTACCGATCGATAAGGCTCTTATCAAGCATGCACATAAAGGAAGTCAAATAAAATATAATGTGATTCTATTGGCAAAGTTATATGCAAAGTATTAGATTGAGTGGTTTGAACGCGGGGATTTTATATCAAAGTCTTAGAGTAGATATATTAATTTTAGGTAGACAGGTAGGATTGACTATCTACTATATGTTTATAGGCTCTGAAGACATTAACAACTTTACTTTTGCTGTACCTGTATACTCTACAATGTTACGGATAAAAAAGCCTGTGTCTTTCCCTGCAGTTCAAGCATGCTTTATAATATTAGTATATACTCTATTCCAACCATAAGAGGAAAAAAGCCAAATAAACAACATTTGAAAGCAAATTGACGCGATATCATTGGCCGAGAGCATCATTGATCTATGATATTCACTATGGATTAGCGAATGGCGTTTTGAACGTCAAAGCAATTTATCGGAATTTTGGAAGCAAAACTAAAGTGGAAATATGTAGTTAAGTGTAACAATGTTCTACTATAAATAAAGATATATTAATCTTAACTCTTAGTACTGCACAATATAGCTGAGTTATTATCAAATCGCATGAAATACGTAAATCTAAAGTTTGTTTAACTTTTTTCCTACTTCCATTGGAATCGGCTTTGATTAATAACGATAAGTGCGCTGTCTCAATTATAGTTGAAACACATCGCTTTTCCACCCGAACGAAGCGAGCTTAAAGTATTTGGAACAAAAGTTAGAATGTCCAGAGCATTTTTTTTTCCGAAAATTCACGCTAGAAAACGTCACTTCCAAACGAATAAACCACGAAACGGTTTTTCGAATTCTCTGTTTACTATCGCGTACGTTTGAATATTTTACTACGCCTGAATTAGCTTTGAAATAACTTTCCACTTTAATTAAATAAATTTAGTATGTTTGTTTAAATGTTTACAAATTGTTTTAGAGCAGTACCTAATGTTCAAGCCCAAGGTCGGGCCGATTAAAAAGTTATGGGGTTTTCTATCGAAACATTCTCAGTACATTCCGGTCGTGTCGGATTTGCCCTCCCATCGGATTATGATGAGAGGGAATAGAGAGAGGCGAAAGCAAACTCATTATTGTTGTTTCTATTCTCTAATAATATTATAAATTCGAAAGTAACTCGCCTAAAATGTGTGTTGACTCTTCACGCTTAAACCTCGTAACAAAATTAGATGAAATTTGGTACGGAGATAGTTTAAGTCTCGGGGAAGGCATTTTATTTTAAATTCACTTATCGAGGGGTTTTAAATGGAGGTTTGTGCTATAGGTAGTTTTATAGTTTTCGCACGAGAAAGTTATAAGTTCAGTAATGTGCTGTGATAGTCTTACGCTTAGTCCAGCCTTGCTCCAATTCGTCAAATAATAATTATTTTGGAGTTTTAATGATATCATTATTAGTCAATATTTCATCACTCTTGACGTTACAAGTTTATTCGTGAAGGAACTCTTACAAGGCTCAGATTTAATTTAATCGAAAAATCGAATTCGATTGACTCCGTCGATTATTATAATATCAATGATAGGTACTTAACTGTGTATATAGATACATTTAATTAATTATATTACTTATAATAACTTCGACAAAAACGTATTGAATTTTTAATAGAATGTATATTCATTTAAATACAAATCGTGGATCTTATTAAATATCTTATGAAAGTATATTCAATGCTTTGTATTCCAGGTACTTATAATTTGACTCATTGATTTAAGAACGAATAAAAATGACCATTAAAGACTTACCTGTAACGACAGTTGCGAGGAGAAGTCCAAAAAGAGCGGGAAGGACAGCCATCTTGTTCTATAGAAATCCTCTCACAGACACACACACTCGCATAACTAGACACGAAAGCGGTCACTTTTTATCCTTTTTGGTTTAAAAAAATCCAAACAGGTTTAAACTGGACTCTTCTGCCTCACTCGCGCACGTGTTCGCCGCTGTTGTCGTCTTTTTCACTCTGCAACAAAAAACAACAATGTACGACCATTTTTTTCCGGGCAAGGTGTTTTGGAGTTATGTAATTCAAAACCGATGGGGTCTGAACTACGTTCTGTCATTATTAGGGTGATTTTGAACGGTCTGTTTCATAATTTAATCTCTAGATGGTCCAAGATATACTGGGAATTCTATGAAGGCATAAATAATGATACTTTTTTATGCTGAGGTAAGCTTCGACCTTATCTTTTTTTTTTATATTTTAATAAAGCAACGATGTTATTCTTGACGTAAATTCAAATTTTTCTAGTCTTCTTAATAACAATTTTATTTTGATTTAAAATGCTGTTAGGTCCAAACATTATTTTGAAATTATTGTACCATAAATAAGTTTTTATTTAATATTAAAGCGTAGACGGATAAACGACTTTTACAATAAGTCATCTTGGTCAACCGAATCTGGCTTTTACAGGCATTTAATATCACACGATTCATTTTAATGGTAAGTCAGTCGAAATGTAGATCGTACAAATAAATTGTAACAAATTCAGTTGTTACTCCTTTATAGCGATCAAAAAATATTTATGTACTATACCAATAATTATATTTGTCTATTCTGAAAATCAACATAAACTAACTTAAGCATTTTTTATCATAAACTAGCTCTTCGACCCCATTTCACACGGATACAATAAAAGTAAATATGTATATACATCTTTAAGATTGAAGAACAAATAAAAAAATAAAAAAACTGTGTTATTTTTCCGGTTAGGAAAGTTTGAAATTGTCGACTATAGTATGCATGTATTATACATATAAACCTTTCTCTTGAATCACTCACCTTATTGATGGAAACCGCATTAAAATCCATTGCGTAGTTTACAAGATCTAAACGTACAGACGGCGGGAAGCGACTTTGTTTTATGCTATGTAATCATTATATGTACGTAAGTATCTCTTTGCAGTTTTACCAACTTTAAATTTAGTCTATTAACGCGACAATCGTGAATATTATGTTCGTATTATTAATTAATTATATTGAGTAAGAATTTTTACGGAAAACATGTGGCGTAGTTCAGATCTAAGCGTCTCATGCGTATCATGTAAACAGAGCCGTCTCAAACTATGCTGGGGCTCTTGGGCACCCATGAATTTGAGGCCCTTTTGGTAGATGTTTACTACCATGCTAATAAATTGCTTTGGCCTTTAAGTATAGTTTCAAATAAACGGTGCGGTAATTTTCGTATATTCGTAGGAATCTGATTGGTTGTACAATCTTATGGCTATTTTATAGTATATCTATTTCTATCATGAAGAGCACGTCTTTTTTTAATATCGACTATCGCAAATAGCTTTTATAAATATGTTAGTTATTTGTTACAAATAAATAACTTTCGAAAATTTACATAGCAGTCAACGTGGGCACAAACGTGTGAAGGATATTGTTGGTTCATCAGGGCCCTCTCAGGATGGGGGCCCTGGGCACGTGCCCCATGTGCCTTATGGTAAAGACGGTACACGTAAAGTATAATGAACATTATTAATACGTTTATTTTATAGTATTTTTATATATTTTGATTATGATAAACCGACTTAAATTCCACGATGTATAAAATTCTCAGTAATAAATTGTTTCGATTATTAAAAAGTTAGAAAAGTATTTGTTTCTTAAATATCTCGGATTCTGCGGCTCGGGATCTTCGAGTTTAATTGAAATCTCTGCGATACTGAAGCTGGAGGCTTTGTAACTTTGATTTATACATTGCCTAAGTTTAGAACTTCGGTGGTGTCACTGGAAATGAATATTAGTCTTAAATATGAGCCCCCAGTATTAGGCAAAAGGACTCCTCAGCTTATTCCACCGAGCTGTTTTAATGCATGTTGGTAAAATACACATAGATTTACATCCGAAACATGCAGGTTTCCTCACGATATTTTCCTATTGAATTAATATTAATTAAAAAAGAAAATATATAACACTTCTGTAATTGTTTTGTTTGTACAGCTATAAAAAGCTTTATTAAGATATAGGTACATTTAGATTATCTATATTGAGGGCATGAATATTAAGCGTTGCCTTCGAATACCAAACCGCAGTCCTCGGTTCCAATTGTTCTAACCACTGAGCTATGTCGGTAAGAAGTATTTTATAAATATGACGAGCACATCATTCAACCAAAATTTCTTTAACATCCGAAGTATTGATATGAGTTTTAATTAAAATAACCAAGCAACTATGTTTATTTGTACGCCTGTCGACTTCTGCCGTTCTCACGCATAGGTACGGTCAGCACAAAAAAAAAAAACATATTTACGTCTTTTGACGTGGAGTAAAATTTCAAGGTCGAATATGATGTTACGAAAACTCGAACTGCTCACTTTTTCCTGTTTAATTTGATCTGTTTTTAGTGTATTTATTTACGAATGATATATAATATACGTGATAATCAAGCGTTGAGACTACAGCCCGACCAATTGTTTTGAGAAAATAGGTTGTCTTCCTTTATTAGTACATATACTTTTTCAAAAAGTCAAGTCTTTATTCAATATAGAAGTGTTTACACTTGCTTATTGATTGTCAAAAATCTACCACCGGTTCGGAATTTAGCACCTCGGACCTGAGAAGAACCGGCGAAAGAAACTCAGCGGGATATATATTTTTATTTTTAACCATTTTCCATGTACAATGATAATTATATTTTAGTTATTTAAAGTATTACGTACATAAAATTGGCTTAGTAATAGATTTTATGCACTTTAAAAAGTACTTCGTCCAATTCTTATTATAGTAATTGATAAAATTGAATATATTTTTCTGTCATCGGTACACGATGCGTCGCTGCGCGGGCGCATCCGTTGCACAGAAATAGCTTGCTTTGTCCCGAAGCCGTTCATACCGTCGATACTCGATCTCTCCTTAGCCATTTCTAATTTAACTTATAAGGATATAATACGCTCAGTTTGTACAACGCATTTGTTCCAATTTCAGTACAAATGATTGGACTGTAAACATAATATTTCCTTCTTAATTTTCTAATGCATTTAAATGTAAAAACTGCAATCAAATCAAAATCAAAACACACTTTTGAATCCTACATTTTACAATATTCATTTAAATTAAAAGTTACCAAGAATAACCGCCATGAAACTCAGTAGTTACTCTTTTTAACTAATCGAAAAATGTACCGCTAATAAACCAATATTAATGTATTTGCCGTCAACAAATATATCCAAACTCTTCTATCTGTAAAATAGTATATAAAAAATATACTAATAGTATATAAAAATGTACTTTACGTCATTTGATTTCGATAAATATCTTATAAATAAATAAATATTGGACAACATCACATACATTACTCTGATCCCAATGTAAGTAGCTAAAGCACTTGTGTTACGGAAAATCAAAAGTAACGACGGTACCACAAACACCCAGACCCAAAGCAACATAGAAAACTAATGAACTTTTTCTACATCGAATACACTAGTCGACCACGGAGGTCGTCAATATAAATATTATAGTTTTAAAATAACCGCAACAAAATAATGATCAAGTATAATTATAGTTCCCGACATAAGATTATCAGAGCCAGTACTTTTACCTAACGCTCGAAGATTCCACTCTTAATGATAAAAGCCTGTACCTAAAATAGTTCCCTAATATACTTGGACTTAACAAATATTTTCAACTTGTACGCAAACGAAGTTGCGGGCAAAAGCTGTTATACAAGTTTGTAAGTTATGGTAACATTGTGGTAATGAAACAGCTTTTATAACATAGCATGCAAGTGTGGATGATTTCGCCCTTAACGGTGGTACCACTCTGACGTCATTGTTGGCACACCGTTGCTGAGTTACCATTGATCGGGGCGATCTCCCCTTCGCGCCCCCATGTACCTCATAATACACTTGATCGCGTCTTTACGGTGTTAGAAGTTTTGAAAGCCTGATTTTATTATGTTGGTAATAATACTGTATAACATACTAGTTTCGGTCTGCGGCTTCGCTTACGCTGTTTACTTTTTTTGCACCCCAAACGAGTAAATAATAATTATTAGTTGAAACGATAATTCGTCAAAGCGTAACAGATAAAAAACTAATTTTCACATTTATAATATAATTAAAATTAAAAAGTAATTATTACTGCTGGGCCGATATTGGCGGATAAAAATTCGACGCAGATGAATTATAGAGATGGATGAGAAGGGCCGAGGATCGGGCTCAGTGGCGCGCCTTGGGGGCCTATGTCCAGCAGTGGAGTAATACGCTCAGCACTTGAAAATTTAACGGTGCTTGCTTGGATTCGAAGATGAAGCTGCTCGTAATTAGAACATGATGCAAATAATAACTGTGCTAGGAAGCTATATACCAACAGACGGAGTTTCTCCCCTACATCTGTGCGTCAAGAGTGCGGAACAATATTTTCTTAGACATTTAACTAGTGGAAATTGTTTTTGAATTAGTCAACTCGGAAGTTACTGAGTTTATTACCGGTTCTCCTCCGGGTATCCGTCAGCTATGCAATGATATTTTAAAGTACTTGTAAAAGACACTTGACTAAAGTACTGAAGACTCTAGGAGGTTTTGACGGAGGCGCACTTTTTGACAGGAGCCTCTAGGTAACCGGACGGACGAGAGAATATATATTTTAATTGAATTCTAAAATAGATGGATTTTTTTTTTCTATAGAAAAACCGAATAACTTATAAGCTTGAACTCGGAATCTCCCGGTCTGCGACCAAATATTTAGCCAATAGACCATTGACGAAGACAGTATATACTTGTATGTATCCAGTATAATTTGTTTCGAACCAAAACCTTAACGGGATAAATGACATAACGAGCAAAACCACAGACCATCGTTGTCATCAGCGCTACACCACGACACAAAACATAGGCAATTAGCCTTAAATCATGTCACGTCGAATGTGGGGAATGTGGCTATAAATCTGTAACGTTGCCTGTAATTCCATTCTCCTTTAATATTTACATTCTTGTGCTTATTATATGTAATTAAAATAAATTACTATTATTGGTGGTAGGGCCCTCTGGGTAGGTACCACCCACTCATCAGATATTCAGCAAACAACAGTATCCAGTATTGTTGTGTTCCGGTTCGAAGGGTGAGTGAGTCAGTGTAACTACAGGCACAAGGGATAACATCTTAGTTCCTAAGGTTGGTGACGCAATGGCGATGTACGGAATGGTTAATATTTCTTACAGCGCCTTTGTCTATGGGCGGTGGTGACCACTTACCAACAGGTGGCCCATATGCTCGTCCGCCAACATATGGCATAAAATAATAATAATAATTTTCTCTAGCCTGCCTCTTGGCAGCTTATAAGCCAGCCGAGGTTCTGGGTTCAATCTCCGAGTCAATACGATTACTAGACTTTGCATACCGGAATCTGCTATCTAAAGCCGTTGGTCCTGCGTCCAAATTCTTTCCAGTCCCTATTCTTGGATTATGACAGCGGGTATATGTAAGCACTAGTGCTATATTCCTTGCGCATTTAGTCATTCTTGTGATGCTGTGGTGGAAATCGGTAGGAAGACATCATCAACTTACTCCAGATGGGAATGTGAAGGATACCCTTGTCTGTCGTCTCCTTGGGTATCTAATTCCTCTTATGGACAATAGTTGGAGCTTATTCACGCTGCTGGGTCATTTATAATATTTGATACTTGCACTTCACTACATATTATGACACAAAACCTTCGCCGCGTCTGTCTGTCTGAACGCGATAACCTCAAAAACCACCGAAAAGATTTACATACGATGTCCACCATTGGACAGTGATCATGAGGTAGCTTTAAGCGTATACTTTATTCGTGCGAAGTCAGGAAGGGTAGCTAGTTTTCTAGAAATAATAAAAACATGTTTGTATACATAAACATTATTTGAAACAGGTAGACGAAGTACAGTAAACTTTGGAAGAAACTACGGCGGCGCTGAACACAAGGCGAATACATTTCGAAGTTATTTCCGGCGCATGGAGGTATTCTCACGATGTTTTCATTGCAAGCATAGGATGGATTCTAAACACAAAATATGATGCTTGCTAAATTTTGTTGTCGCTACATTTTAACTTTCCCGTCGCAGATTACGACATATCTACGTTTTCAACTAACTTAATTACATTTATAATCCAGTTTTTATTACTTCTAGAAACGATCCCTATTAGTGAAACAAGATTTTTTTTTCCAAGCAAATCAGAGGAATGCAAAACGTTTCAAACATTTGAACACAGCTTAAAGTTTTCATCAAAAGAACACAAGTGATAATATTCTTCTTAATACCTACTTAAATAATCACTGGAACGATTCTTCCTGTATTGTTGATTGACCAGAAATAAACCGCGTTACTCGTTATCAGAAAAACAGTTTAATGAGTAACAGAAAACCCGAACGATTAGACGTTACTTACACGTAAATAATAAACGTCACGGCGACCGGAATGCACTGTAAACTGCAGTTGTGTTGGTTGTATCTGCACTGTGCGTTTTAAAAATACATTAAGGTATAAATTTAAAGATATCAAGATATTAAATAAATAAATAAATATTGGACAACATCACATACATTACTCTGATCCCAATGTAAGTAGCTAAAGCACTTGTGTTATGGAAATCAGAAGTAACGACGGTACCACAAACACCCAGACCCAAGACAACATAGACAACTAATTAAACTTTTTCTACATCGACTCGGCCGGGGATCGAACCCGGGACCTCGGAGTGGCGTACCCATGAAAACCGGTGTACACACTACTCGATCACGGAGGTCGTCAAAAGATAAAGATATTAACTGTTCAAACTCAATATATATTCTGTAATGTTTTGTATGTACGGAAAAATATCAATGATTTTATGAGAAAATGTGATTCTCATAGCATTGGTACGAGGAACAAACACAAACTTGTTACTCCTGTTACTCGACTGCATAGAGTCAGTAACTCTTTTGTGGGGCAATGTATACGGTTCTACAACAGGATCCCAGAAAGCGTTCAAAATGCTTCTGTTGCCAAATTTAAAAAAATTGTTAAGGAACGCTTGTGTGCTAAAGGTTACTATACAATTAGTGAGTTTATGTTCGATAGCACACCTTGGGAATGAAACGATCGCCTCCTGGCTGTTTCTAATCATATTCAATATATGTACTAAATTTGATTGACAAAAAAAAAAGACCCGCTGAGTTTCTTTCGCCGGTTCTTCTCAGGTCAGGGTGTTTCCTTTTCGGAACCGGTGGTAGTGTTTAATTTGACCATCAATAAGTAAGTATAATGCTTCTATGTTGAATAAAGGAATTTGAGTTTGAGTTTGAAAATTAGTTTTAAAGGAAAGTCCACTGTTATCAATGATACGAGGACCATTACACATTAAGATTTTCCTTGGCAGTAAAGTATTGTGTAAGTTCGTCTGAGTAGAACAACCGTTAAGGTTCGGGCAAAGACTAACGGCTTCTCGTGCTCCGAAGAACGGAAGTACAAACACCAGTTTCCAGGTATTATGATTTTTATATATGATTTGAGATTAATCACAATAAAACAAATTTAATAACGGCAAGCGAATGATAATGAAGCAATGGCTGTTATACATACATATGTATATGTATTTTTCACGCGACATACAAAATCAAAATATACTTTATTCAAGTAGGCTTTTACAAGCACTTTTGAATCGTCATTTAACAAACTATTTATAGTAAAGCTACCACCGGTTCGGAATGTAGATTCTACCGAGAAGAACCGGTAAGAAACTCAGTAGTTACTCTTTTTCAATATCTAAAAATACAGTCATGTCAGTTAAATACAATTATATATGTATGTCATGTCTCCTGCCTGGAAGTCAACAAGCATTAACTCCACGCTTTTTTATCATCTATATAATCTTGTATCGAATAATATGCCTTCTTTACCGATGTACTTTTTACAAATGATTTGAATTTATGAAACGGCAAAGTTAAAAATGTCTGCGGAAGTTTATTATTTTACAGTATATTTTAGTATAAAGTTGAGTGAACGAATATCGTCACGTAAGGAAAGCGTTATGGTCAAGCTACCTTTCCCTGTCTGTCTATTTACCCCTGACTCCTTTTTCTGTATAAGGTTTAATATGTATAATTATTTCAACTTATTTCTTGTTATTGTTTTAGAAACCGAGCCGAGATGGCCCAGTGGTTAGAACGCGTACATCTTAACCGATGATTTCGGGTTCAAACCCAGGCAAGCACCACTGAATTTTCATGTGCTTAATTTTTGTTTATAATTCATCTCGTGCCCGGCGGTGAAGGAAAATCGTGAGGATCGCATGTGTCTAATTTCAACGAAATTCTGCCACATGTGTATCCACCGAACCGCATTGGAGCAGCGAGGTGGAAAATGCTTTAAACCTTCTCCTCAAAGGGAGAGAATGCCTTAGCCCAGCAGTGGGAAATTTACAGGCTGTTATTTACTGTTACTTGATATAAATAATAGATATATATTGAAAACTAATTCGTTCCAATCAGGTGTCTCGCAACACTTCTCGATTTTAAATGTTCTCAATGCTTTTAGGGAAATACTAATATACCTATTCAGGATACTATTTTATTTATTACGAGTGAGGACGAAAATAACCCGAGAGATCAGAATTTCATATCTTCACACGTAAACCGTTACTTACTTCAAATGATCCCAGAAATTGGCTCAATAAAACCTAATTGAGTTCTTTGAAGTATTTAATTAAAAAATCAATAAGCAACAGCTACATGCGAAAGTGGCCTATTTGCAATGTAAAAGTGTGCCAAGTTCCCGTCAAGTAGAAAGTAAAACTTACGATTATTAATGCTTAACTGTGCTTAACTCGATAAGCTCTCTATACGGCACGTTCGATCCAAACAACTATATTGTATTAGGGATCCGTTGGCGAATGAAATATCTTCCTCAGTAATATTATAAATGTGCAATGAGTTCGTTTATTACAAAACAAAACAATCGGTCATGAAATTTTGCATTACGCATGTACATACCATAGGGGTACAGAAAATACCTAAAAAGTGGGAGTTTCTTTGCGTGCGCACTGTGCACACAATGGGTAGGCCTGAGGGAGAGCGCAGTAGGGGCGAGATGTGAACATGAGCTGAAGAAAGTGGCGGAACCTGTGTGGATGCAAAAGGCGGAAAACTGGGAGCTTAGGTTTACCTTGGGAGAGGCCTATGTCTATTAGTGGATGAAACAGCACCAAATTAGTACTCAAAGACCTTATTACACGAAGCAATCGACTTATGTGATGAACGAAAATAAATCAAATAAAATAGTTTGAGTGTGTAACGTAACGCGTTACATATCCAAAGTTACTGTCACATTTGTTTAAGACAATTTCTCTCGTTGATCTGATGATAAACTTATAAGAATGTAGATTTGGAGATCTTTGGTGTAAATATTGGGCCCCAACTCTCAGTTAAATTCAGTTGAAAGTCAGGAAGTTCAGGTGTCGAGACTTAAACACTGGTCGCGTTCGATTGCTATCCTTATTGTCGGACTACTGCACTTGAGTGGACACTCAATTATAATCTCTCCGGTAATGGCTAGACTTTGGTCCGCGCCGCATATCCCTCCGGAACTCATTATCATACTGCAATATTAGTTCTTATTTATTTAACACTAGCTACCCGTCCCGGCTTCCCACGGGTGCAAAAAGGTCTATGTATAACTTTTATGATAAAAAACGCGCATATATACCGGCTAGGAAAGTATAGTGTGCATTTAAACTATAATATGCACGTTTTAAACACACAATCCATGCTTTTGTATCGTTTTGGTTATTTGATGAAAATCGCATTAAAGTCCGTTGCTTAGTTTAAAAGATCTAAGCGCACAGACTGCGGTACGACTTTGTTTTACACTATGTAGAGATACATCATTGCAATAAAATTAATTAAAATATAATGATAAGCAGCAATTAAAACATTTAAATAATTTTACTGCGTGATAATTGAAAGTCAGAATATTATAATTGGACGCGAGAAATTTTGAAGTAATTATTTTTTTTTATAAATTTATTACATAAGTGAAACGGAAAAGGTACATTGTGACGTCGAACACTAATCAGACAGACATTTTTAACTTTGCCGTTTCATAGATTCAAGTCAATTGTAAAAAATACATTCGTAAAGAAGGCATATTATTCGATACAAGATTATATTGATGATAAAAAAGCGTGGAGTTAATGCTTGTTGACTTCATGGCAGGAGACATACATATATAATTGTATTTAACTAACATGACTGTATTTTTAGATGTTGAAAAAGATTAACTACTGTTTTTCTTGCCGGTTCTTCTCGGTAGAATCTACATTCCGAACCGGTGGTAGCTTCATTTAATATAGTTTGTTAAATGACGATTCAAAAGTGCTTGTAAAAGCCTATTTGAATGAAGTATATTTTTATTCTTTGATTTTGATTTTGAATCTACACATCAGTTACTAGCTGAACCTGCGGCTTTATATGTGCGTCATTTATAAACCTTTACCTATAACACTCAATCACGCCCCCAACTTAGGTGGAAGGTGAATTAAAAAAAGCCCATTTTTTTCCCCGGAACTCAAACTATCTCGATTATTCGAGCACAGCCTTAAAACATCTATACATAAACGCGACATCAGAGTCGCCGAGGCTGTGCTCTCTCTGATCGAGCACGGAGCAGGGCCCGCTGGATTGTAGTAATTAGGATTATAAAAAACTATCTCGATTCAAAATTTCATCATATCAGCGGTTTAAGCATGTAGATGTACAAGATAGAGTTACTTACGCAATTATATTAGTATAGATATAAATGGCTCGAGTATCTGGCTGGCACGTGCTGACAATGCTCTTGTTTTATAGAAACACTGACAAAGTATTTTGATAGAGCCTTCGACTTAATAAACGTGTCATTCTTTCTAGAATCCGAGTCTCCTAGATAAATAAATATCGTCGCTTTTGAAGTTAGACAGTCGCGCCTCGTTGGAAATGCTATAATAGTGTATTCCGTATTCTCTCCTCATAAGGACACAGTCAGAGGTTTATTTAACCGGACTGCTTTAATGCCGGTTGGTAGGATGGATGAATAATAAACACAAATGATGCCCTCGAAAAACTTTTGGTCATGCCAGATCTTGATATATATATTGTTGGAATAAACATCTTAGCCGAGCGACATCTGCGTGACGTCACACAAATTCCCTTGGAAAAAGTAGGCGGTGGTTGTGCGGCGAATACGTTTAGTCGCCACCGCTGGCAGGATTAGGACGTACCGTACTTCGTTATGATCGTTATTACAGTGTACTTTGTGTTGAAGATTAAATGTTTTTCTTTTGTTGTAGATCGATTGCTGTTGTAAATTAAAGATCATTGCTTTAATAGTCTATTTGTTTTTTATCTTATATTTTCCAGGTGGCACATTTGCTGGTCCGCTCACCTGTGTCATAAAAAACATGAAACAATTGCTTATCAATAAACCGTTTCGTATCAATTTTCCGGTTACAACCTATTCGATATAGGCGACTGAAACGCTAAATAATGTATTGTACATACTCTTGTAATGTAGGTTAAGAGTTTAGGTATTGTTTATTCTATCTATATACATATAATAAAATTGGAGTGTCTGTTTGTAATATTAAAATAACCACTTTTTACTAAATGGTAATGTACATATACCAAAATAACATTTTTTATAATTTTGGTCTGTCTGTTTGTTACGGCTAATCTCTGGAACGGCTGGCCCGATTTCGACGGGACTTTCACTGGCAGATAGTTGATGTAATAAACAGAAACTTAGGCTACTTTTATTTAAGTATTATATACAAAGTCACTTTTGAAATACCTAAAAAATATTTCGAATAAACGCGAAGTTACGCGGGCGACTGACTAGTTTTTCATTATTCGGTGGTAGCTTCACTTAATATAGTTCTGTAAAATTACGTTTAAAGTGCTTTTAAAAGCCTACTAGAATAAAGTATATTTTGATTTGATTCATCCATACTAATATTATAAATGCGAAAGTCTATACTAATAATCGCTGGAAAAACGCGTTAAGCGTTTCCCCTTACGTGAAAGTGGGGCTATGTGGGACTCGCCGGTGCTCAAGAGGCTTGCTACCCGGTGGTACACCGGAATACTCACTAAAAACCAGTGGTACCCTCTGTCTCATCGGCGGGCGCCACGGGATCCACGGGTGCCACGGGATTCGTATGCTACCGTGACAAAAATACTTTTTATGCCTACGTGAAGACCAACCCCCTACAAGGCGAGCAAAGCCGCGATTCACAACTAGTTATATATATAGTTCAGTGGTTTGGTAGTGAAAGATCGACAGACAGACAGAGTTACTTCCACATATATAATATTAGTACAGATTATGTATTTCAAGAAAATGAGTACTACTGAATTTCTTGCAGGTTCTTATCGATAAGATTCCACAGCGAACAGGGGGTAACTTTAAACTTCAACGTATGATTCAAAAGTACTTGTTTAATATATATTTAATATAGTTTCCTCGTATTACAATTACACGAGGTTAACGCACTTACCTGTTTTCATATAGACGAACTTGTACCAGAGAATACAACCTCGGAAACTTTGTAATTAGGATAAAAGTTTTGAGAATATCAAGTTGTTTGAAAGTACGAGAAAAACGTCCCTGGGGGTTTCGAGGCAGTATATTATAAAACCTGTAGTTTTGTTGCTAGAATTATATTTCTATATTAATAAAGAATATTATATTATATAAGCATCATTTATACCATTTGGCAAACTACAGTGGGAACATTTTTAGAATAGGATCATTAGTTGCGGGGACTACCTACCTACATACAAACATACAAATTTTACCATTTTTATAATATTAGTAAACGTAATCGTTTGTATTGGCTGTATTTTATTTATTTATTCAAAAGTAACAATTGTAATATATAGAATAAAATTATAATATCAATACAACATCATCATCAACATCAACTAACAAATTATCTATCTGTAAAAAATCTACTTAAATGGGAGGAGGATTTAAATTCGGGGATAGCTTTGTAAGCATTTTACACAGGAAGTCTTGACGAGGAAGTATTTACATACGACTAAAGCCTTCTTTCTCGTTTATTTTTAGAAGGATATTTTAGTTTTAGGTTGTCTGGAAGACAGTAGGACTAGAGAAGCTGTTTTTGTTTCTATATACGTATTTCCTTTTTAAATGTATTTATTTGATATTGTTTATAGCTATTATAACTTTGGTCTAAGATTTTTCGTCCCTTGTGCCTGTTCACTGGCGCAGTTAACAACGTGACATGTACCTATTTATAGTTAAGATCGTTGTGTAATATTAACAGTTTAAATATTTCCTGATTTTAAGTAAATAATTAATTATAATGAACTAGCTGATGTCGCAAAAGGCCAAGGAGACTGAGATCGCAACGTGATATCGACAGAGTGAAAGGTATAGGCCGGGGAGCGATTGACGAAGTACTTTTAATTTAAAAATTATTTAAATTTATTTCTTAATTATTGTTGAGACATTTAATTTAAAAAAAAGACTAAGAAAGTTTAAACGTTTCTATTTTTATATTAGGAATTTTGTCAGGGGTTTATCGGTAGATCATTTTCAATAGATGACAGATAAATAATCCGGTTATCTCAAAGCCGTTCGTTCAGTCCAGTCACACTGGCGCAGCAGTAAGTTGAGAAAGTAAAATATATTTAAGATGAAAATAATCAATCAGTATACAAAGAATATCTATGAGAATATGTACATATTATTAAATATTTTTTATAATTTACAAATTAATTTTCAAGGAGAAATCTAACATATAATTTACAAAAATGAATAAATACACGAATTAATACAATTTTTTCCTGAAATAAAAATATTCAACCAACCCACATCACAGCTTTAAAAACGAAAAGTATTACCCAAATTAAATCTTCACCTAGCATCGACATCTGAATAGTGATTTAAGCTCTTAAGGCGTCAAGCCATCAAATGACTCAACAGGAATCCACTTTAACGCTACAATGATTCAAACTTCTCCATTATGATGTTAAATCGACGTGTTCCGTGTATTAACCCGATTTCGTTGCTTTCTCTTCTTAAATGCCAGTTGTGGTTTCGACTAAACTTTTTGTCCTCAATGAATAATATCTATATAGTGATTGTTTAATCTTTTTTTTTAATATTATCTTGAGTAATTTAAATTTAATATTAAACATTGGTATTTTTTCTGATAAGTACTTTCAGTAATACAATTTAATATACATATTTAATAAGGAATGTTAATAAAAACACAAAATATCCGTTTACATATTAGGACATAACAACAGATATTACTGGTATCAATACAAAAAAGTAATTTGAAAAAAAAAAATTAAAATAAAACTCAATAATAGTCCTCGCCCCCTGGCCTACGTAGCATACCGGTTGGCTCAGTACAATGGACAAACGTGTCTGCGGTCAGTGACCTGCGGTTTGATCTAACTTTGAATAGACGTTAGTAATCATATTAATTACTAGCCACGAAATACATACATATAAAAAAAAACCGTATTTTTTGACTGAAACATAGAAGTCACAAAATTATTCATCTAAACTGACGACACAGAGCTTGTACAGAAAAGGGAATACGGTATCTAACATGTGTCCCTCCCGCAAACGCAGACGAAACCGGGGCTGGAAACTAACCTGTAACATACGTATACTGTATTCCAACCATAACAGGAGAAAAGCCAAATAAAGAACACTTAACAGCAAGTGGACGCAATATTGGTCGAGAGCTCGATTAATCTATGATATTCACTATGGATTTGCGAAAAAATGGCGTTTTGAACGTCGACGAAACTGTTATCAGAATTTTGGAAGTAAAATTAAAGTGGAAATATGTAGTTAAGTGTAATAGTATTGTATTATAAATAAAGATATATTAATCATAAACTCTTAGTAGTGCACAATATAGCTGAGTTATTAGCAAATCGCATGAAATACGTAAATCTAAGGTTTGTTTATTTTTTTTCCTACTTCGATTGAAATAGGCTACAGGCAGTATCCCACTCTGCCTTTACTGCATTAAGAGTAACTCAGTTTTAAATAAAAATATAAAATAAGTTAAGCGTCATTATTACTTGATCTCTACAAGATGTTCTTTTATATAAACTTTGTTTAAAACATCTGCCTAAAAAGAAGTTGGAATGGATCTCGTAAACTTTTTTTTTTTAAATAAATACGTGCTCTCATATCTTAGACGGTTCCGTGATTAAAACACGTACATTTTAATCGAAGGTTGCGGAATCATTTTAGTTTTTTAATTTGCATTTGGCAACAACCTAAGACACTGGCATCACACCTAGTCTCTTACGCTATTAATATTTTTTTGTTCTGATGGTAGGTAGTCACCGCCACCCATAGGCATTAGTACTGTAAGAAATATTAATACCTTAATTCGTCAATGGGCCCTCAACATTAAGCCTCGGTTATGTCTCTTGTGGCTGTAGGTACACTGACTAACTCAAAATCAAAAAATACTTTATTCGAGTTGGCTTTTACAAGCACTTTTGAATCGTCATTTAACAAACTATATTCAGTGAATCTACCACCGGCAGTAGTTAGTTATTTCATACTTTTAAGCGAAACACAACGATACCAAGTATTGCTGTTTGGCAGTAGAATACGCAACAAGTCGGGTTACCTACCCAGGCTGGAAATGCCTGTATGTTGACTAATAATTATTAACTTTAATTTGACATACATTATGAGTCTTTTCGCAAAACCGGCGACAACCGCTAGTTTGTCCGCAATTGATAATCAGCCCCGTTTCAAATCAGCGTAATTCACACTCATAAAGGTAATGAGCTTTTTGTTAAAAGCTAACGGTTGAAACGCGTTATTCGTTTTGAAACGAAACGGCGCAGTAGACAGACGAATGGGGTTCACTAATGGGTTAACAGTTCTTATCGACTATGATTTTTTTTCACTTACATAATAATACATAATCAGCCTGTAAATTTCCCACTGCTGGGCTAAGGCCTCCTCTCCCGTTGAGGAGAAGGTATGGAGCATTAAGATGCACGCGTTCTAACCACTGGGCCATCTCGGCTCTTTTTTTCACTTACTGATATTATAATTACAATTATATTAATCATCTAATTAATTTTTATTACATTCGTTTGATTGCAGCAGTTGTCGCTCGTGGCTTTATTGATTGTCAGGCATGAAAAGTCGTCCATGTTTTTCTTTGGGTTTTAAACTTGAGCCATTCCAAATTTCATCAAATTCGGTTCAGTAGTTTTTTTTTATGTTAGAGGTGGCAAACGAGCAGGAGGCTCACCTGATGGAAAGTGACTACCACGCCCAAGGACATCTGCAACACCCGAGGGCTTGCAGGTGCGTTGCCGGCCTTTCAGGAAGGAGTACGCTCTTTTCTTGAAGGTTCCCAAGTCGTATCGGTTCGGAAAAACCGCCGGCGAAAGCTGGTTGCAAAGAGAGGGGTTGTGCGAGGCAAAAAATGTCTTAAAAATCGCGCTGTTGTGGATATTCGGACATCTAGGTGGTGCGGGTGATATTTGGAATTTTGACGAGATGTCCGAAGGTGAAATAAATAAATTAATAAATTAGCCCAGTCTTAGTAACGTTCCCATTTTCGGCGTGAAGCCGTTTTGCAGAAACGACCAAACCAGGGCTGGGACTTGCCACCGATGGGGACCGCAGAATACGGAATGAACAGTTCCATATCCTGAAGCACCACACCGGCGACAGAGTCAGCAACAACGCTCGGATCATCCGGCGAGAAACAAACCTGCCATGGATAGAATCCCAGAGAGGGATTCTCCACCGCAGTCGCTGATGGTACCCTCCTGGGGTAATGAAACCAAATTCTGCACAACCATTATGTTTTGCGGGGGAGGGGGATCGGACCTGCGGGACTCTCACATACCGGACGAAACGCGGTAGCATAGCTACCACTTTACGCCGATTTTAAGTGATAGAGTGGTACTTCCCCGGGCGTGCCGGCCCATTCGGCTGCAACCCGAAGGTATGCAGTGTGGCACTGCCATTAGTTTGGCCGTGAAAAAGCAACAGACAGACAGAGTTACATTCGCATTTATAATATTAGTAAAGATATCCTGTTGCAATTGTACCTAAGACGTTGTCACTATGCTCAGTCTTGAGCTATGTAAGCGACAGTTCTTGGGTTGCCAGAGGGTGGACCAATATAGACCAGTCCATATAAAAAATCTTCTCTCTGGATCTATCTTATAAGGTTAGTTAGTAACATAGCGGCTTGCTCAAAGCCCTACCAAGTTTCCTGATTGATGATCAAAGCCCACTCAAAACTACTTCTACAGTCAATTTTGGAGCAGTCGTTTGTTATTAAAGTACCCATCGCTAAGCAAGAATTATTGGTAATTTCAACTTTAAGGTAACTTTGAATTTTACCCGTACGAAGTCGGGACGGGCTAGTTCAGTTCGCTTGCTCGGAGCATCGGACGAAGTTCATTTGCTCCAATTACAATTCCCCCGAGAGATATCATTTAAACTTCACAATGTTTAAAACTTCCGAATATATTATGAAACGAAATAAAAACTCCGAACGAGCGGATTCAAAAGTGCTCGTAAAAGCCTACTTGAATAAAGCATATTTTGATTGAGGTAATTGGTTTTATTGTAATTATTAATTGTTACAATATTACGATTACTACAGCTATTATAATGGCTAAATAAATATTTGTGTTTCATATATAATCTTTTATTGTCTTATAACCTTAAAATATAATAAAATAATAAAGAAATAGAAATTATCTTAAAATATCCTGACATAATGTATTAAGTCTCTATAAAAAATCTAACAAGCGCTTTAAAGTGAGTACCGTTTCATATTTTAATGTTTATAAAATTCTACAAAAACTTTATGGTTACAAATACTTCATCAAAAACATTTTGTTACATAAAATATTCGCTTTTGAATTTTAATTGTCTTTATATAAATATAATATAAATATATTGGACAACATCACATACATTACTCTGATCCCAATGTAAGTAGCTAAAGCACTTGTGTTATGGAAAATCAGAAGTAACGACGGCACCACATACACCCAGACCCAAGACAACATAGAAAACTAATGAAAATTTCTACATCGTCTCCGCCGGGAATCGAATCCGGATCCTCGGAGTGGCGTACCCATGAAAACCGGTGTACACACTACTCGACCACGGAGGTTCTGACACCTCAACCCGAAATGGAATGCGTAGAATTTCAAAACCTATCTTTAAAGAAATAATTCTCAGTTACTGATGATGATGCCCTGACCGATCTTGGCCATACAACGGATCACAAGGGAGTGCGCAGCCAACTACGCAGAACATATATGTGCAAGTAATGTATGTGTGTAGACAGGTGAACTCTCTATACCGTCACTGCCATAACCCATGGGCCGGCAAATCCGATACGACCGGAAATAAATCACCACGAACGGCTCTACGTGCTCTCCTAGGCACAGAAGTGTCACGGCAACTTCCAGAGTATATTATATTCTGGTACAGTAGACCGTGTAAACCTTAAGGAGTTTCACTAAACAATACCACTAGTACTCTATAAAAGATGAAATGATCTATGTACTAACACAAATATACATAACGTTTGCTAATATATATTTAAGAGTATTTCATGTAACGGTCCACAATACGGCCTTCAGTGACTTTTGTTTTCCGACGCGCTCCGTTGCTTTTGGGTTGATGTGCCGATTAGTGACGTCATGGGGAAAATTACACAAGATTTTTAATTACATTATAGTCTAGTCGTGAGTCAGATAACTTCAGATCATAAAACGAAAGGCAAGGCGGCGTGTACGGAACATTATAGTGAAGCAAAACAGCAATACTTAGTTTGAAATGCATGAGCTAGTGTGACTGTAGCACAAGGGCCATAAAAGAAGTTATGCAACCAAGGTTGGTGACGCACTGACAATGTAAGGAATGGCTAATATTTCTATCAGCGCCAATGCCTATGTATTAAGTCATCTATATCATAAAAAAGCAATTTTGACAAACAAAAAGACGCGTCGTTTTGCACCAGCAGGAATTTGCATACGGTTTTTGTACCTGCACGAAACATTTATTTAGTTAACTCACAGATATATTAAAACGTCACCGTCAAAGGCGACCATCAAAGCATGTTAATGATTCACGTTACAATATTTGTAAAACCGTTAACGGTGTTAAAATTACAGGTGACACCGCGTTCGTATTGATATTTGCAACAGAAATAACAATTAAACAATTAACTAAGTATTAATTAAGTAAGTAACATTTCTGTTCGATTTTATGACTAATTACCTACCCATTTAATGAGAGTTTACAATGTTACATACGGTCATACTCGAAGACAAATATACCCAAAAACGATAATTATTTTCTAATCATTTATTCAATTTTATCATAGTTCTTACATAGGTTACAGTAGTAGTAGTTAGTATTTATTTATATAGATTAGTACTTTTTTTTATATAGTTATCGCCCGAGACTTCGGTCGCTTCCTTCAAGCTTGCTTCATAGCGGCAGAGTTAAAAAAATCGTGCATTTTCATTGTAAGCTTTTATATGTGTGTAAGGATTCGTATAATTTCTTAAACATCTGTTTTAAATTGATATTCAACGGATACGCGCTAAGCGATGTAAGTCAACTCAACCTAACCCCTTGGGTTATCATTCCCACCCCTTGAAACGCATAATTGGAGTAGAAAATGACATATTTATAACACCTCGAACACGAACCAGTTAATATAAATATATATATATATGTATTAATGTAACAGTGAGTCAATGACCCACTATTGGGCTAAAGCTTCTCGTTCCTGAGTAGATTTTAGATTTTTTCACACTTCAATGCGAATGGTACACGAGAAAAAAAATTTAACCGACACACTGCACTAGATTTGTAAACAAAAATTAAATAAATGTAAAATCGACTCCGATCCCGCTACCTTTGATAAAGTTTCACGCGTTCGAGCCACTAAACCATATCTCTAAAGATAAAATATATAAATGAATCTATTTGCCAACAAAAATAATGACCTTTTGTAATGAAATACTCAGCAATACCAAGTTGATATTGATGTAAAAAAACGCAAGGGAAATTAAACCTTATAATAAACTTTTAAAGGCGATAAAGACGAATATTCGTTGCGAAGGTCTTTCACCCGTAACGGTACAAGCCGTTAGTTCGCGCGCGAAACGTCCAATATGGCGAACGTCCTTCATAGACAAAAAAATAATTATCTGTCATTATCATAATTTTTTATTCCATTGTCTGCTACCTAATGATTAATAATTAATGTTTGTATGGTTGACCCGTGTTCCTAAACTATTCAACCTGTAATTATTTTTATGTCATAGGTGGCAAACGAGCAGGAGGCTCACCTGATGGAAAGTGACTACCACCGCCCATGGACATCTGCAACACCGGGCTTGCAGGTGCGTTGCCGGCCTTTCAGGAAGGAGTACGCTCTTTTCTTGAAGGTTCCCAAGTCGTATCGGTTCGGAAAAACAGCCGGCGAAAAATGGTTCCACAGAGTGGTTGTGCGAGGCAGAAAACGTCTTAAAAATCACGCTGTTGTGGATTTTCGGTCATCTCATATTATGTATAAAATTAAACGAGGTGGTACAAAAAAAAATTTTTGGAAGGAAGTTCTTTTTTACGCAGCTTCCTTCTTGTATCTTCTTCACCATCTATTTTTATTGCATACAATTTTGAAGAACCAGCAACTCATTACTTACTCATTTCTAAAATTTGAGATACAAAGTTACTTGAATCAAATACAATTAAATTTATCTACAAATATGTCCACTAAGAGCTCGGAATATGTACGTCCCAGTGAATTCAGCCATCAACTTCCTGGAGAGTTGTAGCCAATAAAAACATATTCATGGCCGCAAATGTAATATCAGAGGCTTACAGGAAAACGACGAATAATAACATCTTGAATATTTTAGTTATCGTTCAAGCGCTATAAAAAATCTATACATTAACGGCAAGCACTTCAGAATGTTCATTACTTTAATTGATGTTAAGTTATTAATAATAATAAATCACCTCGTGTTCGGCGGTGAAGGAAAACATCGTGAGGAAAACTACACAATGAATGTGTCTCTACCAGCCCACATTGAAGCACCTTGTTGGAATAAGCTTCAAACTTAGTATTTAGAGAAGAAAGAAGGCCCAGCCGTGGGAAAACTGTTACTTAAATGTTGTTTAGCGTCTCGCGCGTTAAACACTGATTTCTCTATCTGACGTCACTGGCATTCGAGAGAAGAACACAGCTTCGTTTAACTGAACACCTCATATATATCAAAATCAAAATATACTTTATTCAAGTAGGCTTTTACAAGCACTTTTGAATCGTCATTTAACAAACTATTTTAAGTAAAGCTACCAACTGTTCGGAATGTAGATTCTACTGAGAAGAAACGGCAACAAACTCAGTAGTTCTTTTTCAACATCTAAAAATACAGTCATGTTAGTTAAATACAATTATATATGTATTTTATATATATAAGTAATACCGTTGATATATTGGTAAAAAGTAAATTAAAATAAAACCAATTGTTAAGCAACGTCTGATTAGCGAGAATCATGAATATTTTATGATTCGTTAAATCCTAACAGGAATTATTCAAAGCGAACAAAATGTAGATTATATCGGATGAAATGTTATCAGACTTGATTGCGAAAGAAATCGTGTTGTCTCTTTCGCACGGGTGCAATTTATAATTTAAAAAAAAAATGTAACATTAGTACAATTTATAAGACTCAGGGAATGTAGCTTAGTACCACTGAAGACTAGACTTTAAACTTTAGTTCCGGGGCTACCCCTAAATATAAACAAAATAAAATTAAACTCCTGATAACATTGGTATCAGATCAATCATATCAGCAGAATCAATTTAAATCGGATTGCTGTTACAACGGTTTGTCAGAGCGAAGAAATAGATTGATTTGTGTGTGCATATTATCTTCAGCACAGATGCCAAAGGCCGTTGAAAATGGTCAACCGAGTTAGCATTATCACATTGCTTTTTGTTAGTTCATATTCGTTACCAATACTTAGCTACATAATCAACCTGTAAATTTCCCACTGCTGGGCTAAGGCCTCCTCTCCCGTTGAGGAGAAGGAATGGAGCATATTCCACCACGCTGCTCCAATGCGGGTTGGTGGAATACACATGTGGCAGAATTTCGTTGAAATTAGACACATGCAGGTTTTCTCACGATGTTTTCCTTCACCGCCGAGCACGAGATGAACTATAAACACAAATTAAGCACATGAAAATTCAGTGGTGCTTGCCTGGGTGTGAACCCGAAATCATCGGTTAAGATGCACGCGTTCTAACCACTGGGCCATCTCGGCACATACTTACTACACATACATACTTAGCTAACTGGATATTAAATATGGCTGGTAGGCAGTGAGCAGGACCGAAGATCGGGCTCAGTGGCGCGTCTTGGGGGAGGCCTATGTCCAGCAGTGGACTAATACGGGCTAATTATGATGATATTAAATTCTTAATTAATTACGTTCCGCCCGATACAGACGTTTGCTAATCAAATATATCGGCAAAAACTCATGTTGGGACACAAGTTCGCCAACGTCCCAGAGGACACGACCCCTCTAATAAACATATTGCTTCGTCTAATCTAATGACATCCCTTCCAGTGACGTAAGTGATCTCTAATCTTATTTCCTATTAATATAAATTACTGGATGTTTGTTTCTAACGTTACTTAAGTTACGTATATATAAAACTCACGTATAAGATATTTTATTCAACACAAGATTATATAGATGACAAAAAAGTTACGAGCTGATACTTGTTGACTTTCATGCAGGATATATTATACAAATACAATTATTTAATTGTATTTAACTGACATAACTTTGTATCTCAAATTGTGGAAAAGAGTAACTACTGAATTTCTCACCGGTACCTTTTGGTATGATCTATATTCCGGTGGTAGGTTCACAATTGCTTCTTAATAGCGTTCTGTGAAATAACTAATCAAAAGTGTTTTACAAGCCTACTTGAATAAAGTACATTTCAATTTGATATAATATATATTTGTACATTTATTATGATAGATATTTCGTTGTGACTTAGTTGATTTTTTTATCAATCTATTATCAAATTACTGATAAAGTAACACAGTTTTCTGATCGATTGATACATTACCTATTGAATGTCGATTGTAAAAAAAGTTTAAACACTAGATATAAATACGCTTCAATCGGAGAAATTTCGTTATGATAATTAAATTAAATAATTATTTTGTTTGTACGTCAATCAAGTTTCACTAGGAATGTATCGAGATGGCCCAGTGGTTAGAACGCGTGCATCTTAACCGATGATTTCGGGTTCAAACCCAGGCAGGCACCACTGAATTTTCATGTGCTTAATTTGTGTTTATAATTCATCTCGTGCTCGGCGGTGAAGGAAAACATCGTGAGGAAACCTGCATGTGTCTAATTTCAACGAAATTCTGCCACATGTGTATTCCACCAACCCGCATTGGAGCAGCAGGGTGGAATATGCTCCATACCTTCTCCTCAAAGGGAGAGGAGGCCTTAGGCCAGCAGTGGGAAATTTACAGGCTGTTTATGTTATGTATGTTTATGTATCAGTACGAGACCATGAGCAATCCATTCAAAACCGTAGATAATTATTATGTTTTTGAATTCCGTTGTTCCTTACCCCCTTTTTCCTCCAATGTCCAACGAAGCGAGTGACAGTATTAAATATAACGATCACAATGGTTTACTTTGTAGATTTTACCGAGAAGCATCACCGAGAAACTTTTTACCTACAGTTATAAATTTGGTTGCTTTGAAATAAATTCCTAGTTTTTATACATTTTCGGAAAGCTAAGTAACGATTATGTTTTTAAAATAATCTGCAGAACAAGTTTCGTAATGATTTTTTTGTTTTTCAGGCATATTTGAGGGAAAATAATAAAAAATATATTGAAATAGTATCGTTTTCCGTCTCGCATTTTTAAATTTGGACCGATAATTATTGTTTAAATATTGAAAAATATCCAGTGTTTAAAGCGAAGCCGTGGCGAATCTGCCTGAATATTTTATTAAGTATTAATACCCGAATTATTTTCAACCCGAAACAGCGTCTATTATTAGTGCATTCCATGGCACTAAACCATTCAAACGCTCCAAGTGTCATTCACTCCTTTTCAATATTCACGCTTAATACACAGATAACACACAAAACATTCATAATAAAACAACAAAAAATCAAATTCACATCGGAACATTAAAAAAAAGACAAGCCATACAAACTTCTTACAGCAATTCATTTAATCACAATCCAACGGAAGTCCTCGCTGGAAACTGGAATCTAAAATTATCTTCGTAAATAAAACAAAAACCCCACGCATCTGACGTCAAAAGATGGCAACCGTCCGCACTGACAGATGGCGCGGTACCCGCTCCGTTTTGGCGCCATTTGGTCCTACATGTGCTAGTTTTAACTCTAACGTATTAACTACATACTTTATTAATTGTTATACAAACTTTATTTTAAGAGATGAACTCGTGATAATATTTATAAATCTAAAGATACGTTTCTCTCTTGCAAGAAATTTTACTTGGCTTGTTAGTCTGTCAGAGTTTTTTTTTTTTTTGTCATAGGTGGCAAACGAGCAGGAGGCTCACCTGATGGAAAGTGACTACCACCGCCCATGGACATCTGCAACACCGGGGACTTGCAGGTGCGTTGCCGGCCTTTCAGGAAAGAGTACGCTCTTTTCTTGAAGGTTCCCAAGTCGTATCGGTTCGGAAAAACCGTCGGCGAAAGCTGGTTCCACAGAAAGGTTGTGCGAGCCAGAATGTCTTAAATTCTCTCGGTAGAATCTACTTTCCGAAGCGGTGGTATCTTTATATTCTAAACAGCTTTTAAGAGCGTGCTTGAATAAAAAATATTTCGATTTTGTTAGATAAATAACAATTTAATTATATTAAATTAATATTATCACGTAATTTTTTACGGAATTTGTTGCTGGTTCTTGTTGGTAGAATCTTAGATTCCGAGCCTCAGATAACTTCGTTTCAAACTGAGTTCAGCTTGATGGTATCTTCGTTTCTAAAGGTAAGGGGGTTGTAAGAGATCGTTAATATTTCTTACAATGTGCTTGAAGTGCCAATGCCTAAAGTAAATGAGACCACGTGTTTAAATTATCAATATGTCTTAGCCATGTACGGCCACCTGATTTTAAGTGGTTGCCACCGCTCATAGACTGGTGCTGTAAGAAATAATAACCATTCCTTACATCGCCAATGCGCCACCAACCTTGGGTACTAAGATTATTAGGTACTTCCTTTGTAACTGTAGTTACATTGGCTAACTCACCCTTAAAATCGGGACACAACAATACTAAATATTGCTATGTTTGGCGGTAGAATATTTAATAAACGGATGATATCTACCCTGAGGGGCTTGCACAAAGCCACCAGCCAATTAATAAATATATTATTAAATGTAATTGTAGATATTCCATAACAAACGAATTAGTAAATATTTACAAAATATCTCTTTTCAATAGTAGTATAATTTACGGTAAAACCTACCCCATATATAGTACCCGCTATACCTAAAGCTATGCAGATTACATAATTGAAAAATCGCAAGATTTCCCGTTTGAAATTAACATGAAGTAGCCGAGTGTGATTCTCGTGAGATCTGAATGGCAAGACTTGATTAAGTTCCAACGGTTAAACGCCTCGTAATTAATCGAGAACTCCACCGGAAGTGGAATGTTGGAACTTTCTATACTATGTTTAGATTTGCGCTGACGTTTTTAATGTATATGTGATGGGAAGTGTCTATCTCTTTATTACGTAACCGGTATTATTTATATATTTGTATATCGGTAAAGAAGGCATATTATTCGATACAAGATTGTATTGATGATCAAAAAGCTCGGAGTTAATGCTTGTTGACTTCCAGGCAGGAGACATGTCATACATATATAATTGTATTTAACTAACATGACTGTATTTTTAGACGTTGAAAAAGATTAACTACTGAGTTTCTTGCCGGTTCTTCTCGGTAGAATCTACATTCCGAACCGGTGGTAGTTTTACTTTAAATAGTTTGTTAAATGACGATTCAAAAGTGCTTGTAAAAGCCTATTTGAATAAAGTATATATTGTTTTTTTTTTTGTTATAAATCATAATATACTTAATTCAAGTTGGCTTACCTCTGAATCGACATTTTACGCTCGTGTTTTAGGGGCTGGGCGTCAGATACTAGGCACAAAGAGTAGCCTACGTCTTTCCTTGGTTTAAGCTTGCTCCATAGCAAAATTTCATCAAATTCTGTTCAGTATTTTGACCGTGAAAGAGCAACAGACAGGGTTACTTTCGCTTTTATAATATAAATATATGTTCAAGTTATTTGTATGTAATAAGCAAGTAATTCGTGTCTTGGTAGACCGATGGTAGCCTCGCGTGACGTCTACGATACAATAAATATACGTAACTGCGAAGTAACTACCATGCACCAACGAAATTGGAGTATAAATTTTTATGTAAATCCGTACTATATTTATAAAGCTGAGTCGAGATGGCCCAGTGGTTAGAACACGTGCATCTTAACCGATGATTTCGGGTTCAAACCCAGGCAGGCATCACTGAATTTTCATGTGCTAATTTGTGTTTATAATTCATCTCGTGCGTGAATTTCATGTGCTTAATTTGTGTTTATAATTCATCTCGTGCGTGAATTTCATGTGCTTAATTTGTGTTTATAATTCATCTCGTGCTCAGTGAAGAAAACATCGTGAGGAAACTTGCATGGGTGTAATTTTAATGAAATTCTGCCACATGTGTATCAAAATGCATTGGAGAATCGTGGCGGAATAAATAAAGTAAGTCATATATAAATTAATTACATCTATAAAATACATTTAACTAAATTTTTAATATTATATGACAAAAAATATTTGTGCAAGAGCAGATTATCGACCTTACTTCCTTGGAATAACGTCCGCAGTGCTCTGAAATCGACTTAATTTCATTATAACTTTGACTATTACAACAGACTTCAACTTTTAATATTATATTCAAAGTTTTTTTTGTATCTCTAATCTAATTATAATTAACTAATGCCCCGGCTTCGCACGGACTGATAATAAATATCCAGAATGTCTTTATATACAACGTCTCACAGCTGATTGTCATTAGACAATACAAACCGCTATGTCCCTGCATTTTTTAATCTGAATTTTTAATTTGATTCCAAAATATTCATTTAAATTACATGTTGTAAAGGGCCAGATTGATCTATATTAAATGAAAAATATATTTATGTACTTAATTGGATAAAGATTAATGCTGTATTGCTTGAAATCGCTTCGAAAATAAGCCATTATTTCTCGTAAAAAGTAAAGAATAAGAAATTATTATTGTAGACCTTTTTAAGTTGTTCAATACTTTTATACATTATTTTGATCTAACTAGTAGGGTTCAGCTCGTTTCCAATTTAAGCGCAAATTGTTTATTAACGACATCGGATTAGAAACCTCTAAAATGATCAGGGTTTCTCCACTATATTGTGCATGTATTATACAAATAAATCTTCCTCTTAATCATTCTGTTTCGTAACTCTAAAGATCAAAGCATACACATGGACAGACAGACAGCGGTAAGCGACTTTGTTTTATACTATGTAGTGATTATAATTTGTAGTTAACGTGGGTTAATATTAAATCTTTGTATATCTTGTTTGTATTATATATATGATCGGCCGCAACCTGCGCCTTGCGTCCCGTGCCCCTCAAATGTTTATGTTTAAGTTGATACTGTCATTGCGTGGCTACAAGGGAGACAGCTGAAAATCAGCAGAGGGATAAAAATCCCTCATAGCCTGAGCTGTCTCCTTTTGGCTGCACACAAGTGTCATATTCATTATATTTAATTATTTTTTCTTTATAACTATGTTGTTTTTATATCCATTTTTGTATATATTTTTTTTCTTTATATGTGTGTATGTCAATAAATGTTTTTTCTTTCTTTCTTTCTTTCTTTCTTTCTATATATAAATATATCTTTAATTAAAATAGGCAGGTTGGTAAATTGGCTTCCTGGTGTTAGTGGTCAATACCATTCACAGTCAAATCATAGTCTTATAGAAATATGTTGTACTAACGAATATATAATAATATCATACATGCAAAAGCAACCTTGTGAGTCTGTATGTCACTTTGTCTGTTGCTCTTTGACGGCCAAAACGCTGCGCCGAATTTGATAGAGTTTAGTATGAAGCAAGCTGGAAGATTTCTAATACCTAAAACCTAACGACGTGATCGAAGCCGGGGGCGATCACTAGTTACTATAAATTAAATGCAACGTTTATACATGTAACAATTAAGTGAAACGTATGCGGTATAAAGTTGACGTATACTGTGCTGTAACTTACAGTATGTGGCATATATACATATTTTTTATCTGTTATTACACTGTGAATTGTTTATTGTTTTTAAGTAGTTTCAAACCGGACCGGCTCAAAACCTGTGTACCGACTTATGCCGAGCCGGCTTTTGGCAAACAACATATTAAATTATTTCGCATACTTATTCCGATCATAAATAAATATTCCAGTTCAATTACGTTACGCAACGTAACGTAACTCGGGAACGCGTTCATCTCAAGACGGTAGACATATTCGATCTTGTTTGTTGATTGTTAGACTAGGAACCGAACCTTCAAGGCTTCAGCTGAGGGAAGTGCAATGGGGGTGTCCGGTGACCCTGTCTTCTGTACCTCCTCAACGTGTATGAAAATATCATGATTTTTTTTACGGCTTATGTTGGCGGACGAGCATATGGGCCACCTGGTGGTAAGTGGTCACGACCGCCCATAGACGATGGGCTGTAAGAAACATTAACCATGCCTTACATCGCCTATGCGTCACCAACCTTGGGAACTAAGATGTTACATCCCTTGTTCCTTTAGCTGCACTGGCTCTACCCAGACGGGCTTGCACGAAGCCCTGCCACCAAATAAAACAGATGATCGGATTAGTTAAGACGCTAAAGCGTAGCAAACAAACTAAATTTTTAGATTAGGTACAATAACAGCACGCTCGATGGGGGGTGTCAGAGCATTGATTTGTTTATATCGGATTAAAGGAAACGATCTTTTTTCTATATTAAGACAACGCGCCTAGAATCCCCTTAAAACACCCCTCACGTAATAAAACAGGTAGATCCAAGTGTGATCCTTCGCCAGTATATTAGTTCACTGAATTACGGGAAAAAAACATAAACTTTGATCCTGTTAAGGGAAACATTGGCAGATAAATCTCTGCATAAGATAGATTGTATCTGAGACTTTGTTTTGTTTGCTTTTGTAATCCTAGTTATGAGTTATTATCTCGTGTTTATAGAAGACTGGTCGCCCACGGCCTCGCTCAGTATTGTAGGGGTCGGTCGACAGGTGTTAAAAAGCAAAGCAGCCAGCAGCTAAAGTACCCTCTATCTTTCCTTGGAGATCAAACTAGCTTTATTCCAAATTTCATCAAACTCGGTTCAATGTTTTGGCCGTGAAGTAGCAACAGATAGATACGAATTTATATTAGTATAGATTTAGTTTTTGCTTGAAAACATCTATCGCATCTTGGGTTTAAGAATGATTACATTAAACTATTAATTATCATAAGCAATAAGTTATTTCAATACCATACTTATATATTTTTATGATACTTCATAATGATGGATAATGTTGGCTATCATATATGTCAAATAAACATTAATAAATAAGCCATATTATTCAGTACAAGATTATAGTAAAGACTAGATGTGCCCGCGACTTTCCTGCGCGTTTGAATTTAACAATAACGATATTGTTGTAGCCTGTTATTCCTTATTACATCAGCTATCAAGTGAAAGTCCCGTCAAAATCGGTCCAGCCATTCCATTAGCCGAAACAAACGGACAGACAGACAGAGAAAAATATAAATAATGTTATTTTGGTATAATGTAGCGTATATTAACTCCAATTTTATTTATGTATAGAAGATATATTTTATTAAAAAGACTGAACTTCATGCTTCAGACACATCATGCTTGTTTAAATAAAATCCCGCCCACAAACAGACAAATACCATCCATTATATAATTGACATGTACAATGATACATGTACATGTAGAATGCTTCCTATTTACTACGGTATTTACTATTGGAATGTCAGTTCCTTTGTACAGAACCCTTCTGATAATTTAATTAGCACGCATACCTTAATGCGGTCCTGAACCTTTGTAATGCCGGCATTGGGACCAATGTTGGCACATGTTTGTCCAAACTTAGGGAAGTAAATGAATCGCATTTTTGTACATTTGTTTATACGTTTAAAGAATTTACTAGTTTAATGAGAATATTACTGTACTTCTGTTACTAAAGTTTTATTAATATTTATTTTATCTGTGAAGGCTTTTAAAAACACTTGAATCGCCATTTTACAAATTGAATTAAGGGGGCGTTCAAGTATTACGTAACGCAATTTGGGGGGGATGGGGTGTCTCGTATAACGTTACGATGCGTTACAGGGTCGGGAGGGGTCTTTCTTACAACACGTTACGTAACATTGTTTTTTTTTTTTTTTTAATAAAAAATTAGTGAATTAGAACTCCCAAATTGGCAACCTGTGGGATCTATTTCACATCTCACAAGAGTGTTCAAATGCACTGTCGTTACGTGCATGGCAAGACTGTCCCAGACCGCAGATCTCAGACGATAACGATTACGTGTAAAGCCAAAAATTTATAAAAAATAAGAAATGGTCACTTGAGTGTTACGTAACGTTTAGAGAGGGGGAGGGGGGTACAGAAAAACGTTATGGTGCGTTACAAGGGGAGGAGGGGGGGTCAAAAATCTTCAAAAATTGCGTTACGTAATACTTGAACGCTCCCTAACTTAAAAGCGATCAACGATCCGTGCGATACTTCGTCTATGCGGACAAATGGCCCGACGTTATTCGGACTGCCACGTTGAAAACTTATAAATTAATGTATTTAAAACTTATATTAGAAGATGTAGTGCGTTTCAAAGATAGTTTAAGATTATAGTATTATTATTATTCTAAGTTCACCCGCTTGAAACTAAACTGTTGACGCGAATAGCGTGAAATAGTTACGTATACAAAAATATTTCACTTACTTTTTGATCGTCATTTTACAAGACTATGTGCGTACTATGACAGTAGTATGGAATATATATGTATATATACACTATGAAATATATATTCTGTCTAGATGAAATGTAGAATAAATGCGAAAGTTACTCTGTCTGTAACCTCTTCACGTTTAAAACGCTGAACCGATTTAGATGAAACTTGGGAATGGGGATAAGTTGAGTCCCGGGGAAGGGCATAGCCTTCTTTTTTAATACATCCCTCGTGGTGGTTTGTGTGCTTTACGTAGTTTTGTAAAATCCGCGCGCGAAAGCCGTAAGTTCAGCCAGTAGATACAATAATAAAATATGTCCTGCCTGAAAATAAATAAATACATGTTTTCATCAAACCATACTGACTAGAAACGTTGGCGCTTTCACATCCGACTAAACCAACATTGGCGCCAACGCGCACAGAATTTTTCTTTGTGAGAGCTGTTAAACTTTTTACAATGAGTGGAGTGTACTTTGGACTTTTATTGTGGTTTGAACAAACGGTAACATTTTTATTTAGCTAAAATGTAGACGAACAATTCTATTGTACAATTTAATAAATTTACTAGCCGCCCGACTTTGTTCGGGTAAAATGGTATTTCATACCGAGATATTCGTACTTATTGTATTTAGTGTGTATTTAGATTATATATTTGTAATTTTATAAGTATGGATAATCTTATTTCTTAGTTTTAGTTATATATTAATGTTATTTTATTTACTATTAGAGCACCACCCACCTCATATTCTATGAGCTAACACCGTTGTTTGCTTGAAAGAGATCGCTTTGTAGCGATAAGGTCGCCAAAATTGTACGCTTCTTTTATTTAGACTGTATCTGCATATCTTCATGAATTACATTAAAGTATAAAGTAAAGTAATTAAAGTATTTTTAAGCGATGAGGTTAATATGTAATTAATTTGCAACATGCTGAGAAGCATTGGTTTCAATGTGAGTTATCGAAAATCATTAAGAAAAAATATTGTATCACTAAATGTATCGTTTAAGTTATAAAACTGTCATTAGAATTTACATTACGATTGCTAGTAGGCTTGCATACATAATTTATTTGGTGGTTAAATATAATATACGAAATCCGATTAAAATTTTCTGTCTAACGATTTTGAGGTCCAACGTAGCGTACGTAGCGTTGATATGATATGAGCCAATAAAATGGTTACTTGCCAAGTCTTTATCGCGGCATCACATTTAATAACTTTAAAGCATAAGGTGACATTAAATCAGCTATATATATATTCAAAGTTACTTTTACCGGTTCTTTTCAGATTTAAGGTGTTTCCTGAGAGGTAGCAGGTATTTGACAATCAATAACGTCCATACATCAAATTAAAATTAATATTTTCAACCTGTGTATATATGTATATAAAAGCGAAATTCCACTCACTGATTAATCACGAAATCTCACAAACTTTAACACCTACAAACTTGAAATTTGGCAGATAGGTTCTAAAACTGAATTTGACGAAAGTCCATCCCTAAGGGGTTAAAACGGAGCTTGGAAGTTTGTCTTTTGTACATTTTGCGCGGGTAAAGCCGCAGTTTCAGATGATACTTTGATTCTAGATGGCTGAAATAGAAAATTTGGAACACGGGTTTATTTTATAACGTAAGCGCCCGATTGGAAAGAATTTTTGGAAATTTCAAACCATAATGGAGAATGGGAAGGATACATTTGTATGAATTTACCCGGACGTAGTCGAGGCAGACTACTTTATGGTATTAGATTGAAGTATTAATCCGTTTATGTGATTAGAATTAAATTTAAATACATAAGCGGACTTGAGGGACTTGGTAAGTGGGGTAGAAGACTCGCTTCTTTATTTTTGCCGACAAAGGAAGTAACTGTCCACAGAGTATACAAAACTATATATTTCTCGTCATTTAAACTCACAGACGTATTATTGGGTATGTGTGTGTGTTTTCTATCTCAATCCTTAAATTATTTTAGATGTGCCTATAAATATTAATGCAATTATTTTTTTCATTGGCAATGTAGCTGAGATGACCCAGTGGTTCAATTTCAGGCAAGCACCAGTGAAATACTATGCGCTTGATTTGTGTTTATTATTTTTGTGCTCGAAGGCGAAGGAAACACATGTGTCTTCCAAACCCCATTGGAACAGCATGATGAAAGCTTAGCCCAGCAAGAGGGGGGGGGGGTATAATAATCACAGGCTACTTTAGTGTAATGACTTCAAAATAAAAAACAAAATTTAGGAGAAATATCCACATCTTAAATTATACTCATTTTCAGTTTTATCATTTTGCTCTGAAGCAGTGTTTAGTTCTCAACCTACTTAAGAAAAGGGGCTTTTGTGTTTTCGGACATTTAATACAGGCTGTTATTTAAAAAGTTTTAAAACCGTTGAAATTTTGTATTTAAATTAGGATAAAATTAAATAAAACTGTCCTGAAAAACCCAGGTTATATGGCCACCCCAGCTCAAATAGACTCCTGCACACTTTCAGCTTAAAACGCTTTCTTTACAAGGGCCATTAATCATGGACGCGTCCACATTGGCTAGGGCTGATAAAATATTACAAAATATAATATTTTAAATTAACTTGGTTATTTTTATTACTATGAGTATTTGAAACGGGATATTTACCATGTTTTTTTATTTTTATTTGGTGAAGCTCGATATTTCGACATTGTCCACGAATGTTCTCTGTAATGTTCTCGTGAACAAAACATTCGTGGACAATGTCGAAATATCGAGCTACACCAACTAAAAATAATAAACATGGTAAATATCCCGTTTCAAATACTTATAGTATTATAAAATAAACTCGTATCCGACCTTATAAATGTTGATTTGCGTGTTTTTTGTTAATAATTATGAACTCTGATATCATAGTTTTGAAATTCAGGTGAAGACAGCATTGTTTAATTAAACAAACTCAAAAAATCATAGGACAAGTTTTTTACTTATAATTTGTTTTGTATTGTCAAAATTATAAATTATGCCCATTTAAATTTATAGGCCTTTGTACATTATCAGTGTAAGATATACACAATTATACCAAACAAATTATTGTTTAATCGGAAGGCTAATATTTCAAAATCACACCGTTTCGGAAAGTAGAATCAACCGAGAAAACCGGCAGAAAACTTAATATTTACTCTTACCCGAATATCAGTTACATAGATTATTAAATATAATAATTAAATTGTTTCTTATGTCCCATAGGTATCAACGAATATTTTAACAAGAGGAAACACTAATGATTCCAACCACTAATGCGCCCCCAACCATGGGAACCAAGATATAATAGATAAATAATTAATAATTCAAGTTAATTATTACTTTACAAACCACCGATTATATAATAATATTATATACTAAAAACATCTACATATTCTGTTATCAGTTTTACGTATTTAGTTTTTCAGTTAGGCTTTATAAAATTAATTTCTCTAAACAATTGCCATTTAAAAAAATATATATATTAATCTGTATGTATAAAATACCACGATAACTTAGAAACTGTAACACCTACGACCTTGAAATTTGGCAGGCAGGCACCTTTAGGGTGCGAAAGCAACTCTATGTGCTACCTCGTCACGCTTAAACCGCGAAACCCACTCCCGAATTCGAGTCCCGGGGAAGAAGACATCGGCATTAAATTCGACTCTCGAAGAGTTAAAATAGGGGGGGGACAGTTTGTGTGATATATCAGCCGGTTCCGCTAGCACGTTATATTATAGAAATGTTATATGAAAATTAACAGTTTAATGTACAAGCTTGGTTCATCCCTATTTTTGAAATGGATGGTAGTCGGTCATCACTAATTACTTTTAAACTAGAGCCGTCTCGCAGCGCCCGTGTACAGAAACACAAGCTTATTAAAACTAGACCGAAATACCAAATTCATGTTTTGTAGTTACTGTACATTAATTACTAGTCACTTATTCGACGATTCAACGATTCGGAAAGCCTCATTGGTCCAGTAGATTTTATATGTGTACAGATCACGTGTCCTGGTTCAAATTCACTAAAAGTTTATCTTAGCTGTTTTTCAGTCACCCTGTAAAAAATATCAACCATTCTTTACTTCAACCCTGTGCAGTTACACTGGCTCACTCACCATTCAAACCAGAACGCATACTAAGTATTTTCATACTTAAGAAATTACTGATTAACCAAATCCAAAAAATTAAGATACAATTCAATGTCATTATCAAGACGATACACGCCAAGACAAATCTATTTGATTATTTTCGGGTCTAACGTACGTGTTGCGTTTACAATTCTTTTTTATAACGATCTATGAATTGATTTGTTGTTGCCATTTAAAATTATAATAAAAGTGCATTCGGTACGAAGTTGGCTAGCCTGTTTTGACAAGTGGCGACATCTGCACCGAGCTTACTTCGACGATCGACAGATGCTGAGTTCACTTCATTCGGCGCTCTAGCGAAGGAAACACTACAGGAGAGGCGCTTTGGATTTAAGTAAAACCGGTCCTTGGTATCATTTTTCCTTATATAAACATAGTTATTTTTAAGATTGTGATTGTGTGGATAATATGTGAATTTGCGGTTAAAGTATAATAAATCAAAAGTATAATAAGTCAAACGTTTTGTATATTGATTTGTAGTTGTAATGTTTTATGTTTTAAAATAATATATATCGTAAATTAAAGTGAAACTTATTGGTATTGGAAATAAAATAAATGAGTGTTTAAAATTGTTGTTTTTAGATTATGAAACTGTTCAACATCGTCAACGTCATCTATTTATTTATACCGCAACACAAAGACAACTCTCTTCGAAGAATTGTTTATAATTGAGATATTTTTTCATACGATTACACGTATTATCAAATTGATGAATTTCCCCCATTCATTAAGACATTAATTATAACCAGCAAGCATATATCATACAACAAAAACAACAATGGTATTATATACAACAATGACTTTCTCACGACTGTCTTTAGAGTTATATTCGAAAGTGTTTGTCTAGTTGCGTTACGTTATGACTGTGAGCGAAGATATGCAACGCTACAATTATTTTATATCAGTAGGACGTAGTGTTAATATTTTTATTAGTCGCAAATATTCTAAATTAATTGAAGTATAAGTATATATATATTTGTGCGTACGATGACTAATTTAAAATTCAGTTTAATAACAAATTTAAATATCTAATTATTAAAATTAGGTATATTCTATATAATATAAGAGTCAAACAATTTAAATTTACAGTAACTTAAAGTAGAGAGCACCGTCGTTGGAAAAACTGTACGACCTGAAAAGAACCGGCGAAAGGAACTCTACGGGACGTTATTCTTATAAAGATGAAATGAAAACTATTTATTTAAATGCGAAAGTAACTCTGTCGCTCTTTAGCGATTTAACCACTGTGTTGAATTTGATAAAATTTGGTATGAAGAAAGATTGAATTCTTAGGAAGCTTAACTTGCACTTTATGACGTGCAATTGACGATCAACCACTAAAACATGAGTAAAGCCTTTTTTTAATTGAGATTATTTAAGAACCATTTGGACGCCAAGAGCCATTATCAATATATATAAAAGCCATTCAATTATTTTCAGTACTATACTATAACTAGCATGACATCGCATAGCATATCAAAGCCTGCTATTTCCGACACCAACCTAGCTTCAACACAAGTGGTTCCGCGTCATTGTGCTAGAGTAACATCGTTATGTAATTTAGTTTTTCATCAGTAAAAGCGAATTTAATCCTATGTAAAAACTTAGAAAGTTTAAGGTTTAATCTTTTCTTGATAATGTAAGAAAACCAAAGATATTATTGACGCAGAGGTCTCGAACATATCTTTGCACTTTATTAAACTTTGCAGTTTTAAGTGAACTTTTCTTCCTCTAGGATTAATTCCCAGGAGATGAACACGTAATAAAATTATTTAATTTACTTGGTGGTAGGGCTTCGTACAACCCACTCATCATAATATTACCACCAAACAGCGATACTCAGAATTGTTGTTTCGGTTTGGAGGGTGATTGAAGTAGTGTATCTACAGGCAAAAGGGATATAACATCTTAGCTTCCAAAGTTGGTGTAGCATTGGCGCTGTAAGGAATAGTTAACATTTATTACAGCGCCAATGTATATGAGCGATGGTGACTACTTACCATCACATGGCCTACTTATATATTTAGAAAAAGTCAAAGATCTCACGTTAAGATTTCAAACATATTGTTGCACTTATCTTTATTAAACTCACCGTGGTTGTAAATTCAAAACCGGATCGTTGTATCATATGGGTTATTTTCTTTCCCTAGGATTATAACCCGGGAGATGGAACCGTAATAATACTCGATTATATAAATTAATCGAGGAGCCGAGATGGTGCAGTGGCTGGAACGTGTATGTAACCGAAGCATGCGGGTTCAACCTGGGTATCTCAGGTTTTCCATGTGTGCTTGTTCAGTTTAATTATTACGAGTAGTTACGAAATCATATAAAACCTATATAAATTAATTGTATAAACTCCAATTAACTTCTGTAAGCTATTGTTTCAGTTTCAAAGAAGGTTTTTTATGAAGAACTAAATTAAGAAAACGGTTTCGGCCGCGTATCATAAGGCCAGTAAGGATGGTCCGTTAAGGCGTATCAAACAAATTAAGCGATCTCTAGAAATAGTAAATAATATTCAATCAAAAAAAATAAAAAATAAGTATTCTTCGTTCATGTAGTTTCACAAATTTCGAATTATCATTTTACAAAAACTAATGCTAAGCTTACACCGGTTTCGAATGTAGATTCTACCGGAGAAATCGGAAGAATCGGCAGGAAACTCAGCATTTATCCTGTCCAACATTCATATTACAGAGTATGTCAGTAAAGTACGATGTCAATGTCTACAAAACGTGTGGTTTAGCAACATAGCAACACGTGTGTATGTTCTGTTCCCTTGTAAGTTTAGAAGCGCCAAAACAAAAAAAAAAAAAATCTCAAAAATAGTTACTCTTCAGTTACAAAAAAACAAGTTTTTTGTCACGAATCTGTTTTCTGTCTTTACCTGTACGTATTTTCACACATCTCGTTTAGCATCAACACCGACAGAAGCAAACCAGACTTCGTTTAAACATTGATAACGATTTTTTTTTTAATCTGTTTTAACGTGTATCTGGGTTGGATCGCAAAATATTTTGTACCGTAGAGAAAATAGAGCATATATTACTAATCTATCGAAATATTATAAATTCATTAATTAAGAATTTATTAATAAAACCGAGATGGCCTAGTGGTTAGAACGCGTGCGTCTTAATCGATAATTGCGGGTTCAAACCCAGGCAAGCACCACTGAATTTTCATGTGCTTAATTTGTGTTTATAGTTCATCTCGTGCTCGACGGTTAAGGAAAACATCGTGAGGCAAAATGCATGTATCTAATTTCAACCAAATTCTGCCACATGTAAATCCACCAACCCGCATTGGAGCAGTGTGGTGGAATACGATCCAAACCTTCAAAGTGAGAGGAGGCCTTAGCCCAGCAGTGGGAAATTCACAGGCTGTTAATGTAATTAATGGAATAAGAATTATTAAGGTTAATTATATACGAATAAAGTTTAAAAATAGTTCCGCACAAATCATGACCGCGAGTAATGTCGGCAAGAATGCAGCAGCATTTCCCCGTTGAATCACAATTCCGATCCTCTGGACAAAAAGAAAGTCCGAATACATTTCGGTTTATTCAAAGGTTAAGATTTTCATTGTGATATTGTTTCATTAGATATTGGGTATCCCGTTATCCCAAATAACAACAGACGTAATCAGATATCAAGGTTGGGTTAGACTCCATGGAATATAATATATAAATACACAATTTTCGTAACGAATCCCTCGTGTGGAATCAATGATGAGTATTCAGACTTCTAGTCTCACTGATAATATATTTCGATTTCTTACGATGATCGTGTCGTCCTGACCGATTCCGGTCACGGCGACTAATCTCAAGGGAGACCTGCCGAGTACGACATATGAGGGGACGACAATTGCGACACAACTGAAAAGGGATCAGTCGCAGAACTGGCTTTAGATTCTTTGAACACGGGAGTGTAGTACGTCTAACTTTCATATTTCGTAATTACTGAGATTTTAACGATTGAAAAACTCAATAACTTTTTATCGACCTGTTCTGGAGTTCGATCGAAACCCTCGGGATATGTGGACTTATTCAAACCCTAGAGCGGATGAAGATACTATTGTCCAAAAAAAATTCAATAGCTGTCTGAAAACTGTATTGGTGTGCTCCCATGTGCCTTGGTTAGTACGCAAAGCCGTTGGTTCTGCACCTGAACTGTTTGCGATCGTGTAGGAGAACTTGAATTAAGTATATTTTGATTTGATCTTTGCATACATAGTCCCCCATCACGTTACTCCCACGAGCAGATCAAAATCAAAGGTAGTAAAACTTTAGTGGTAAGTTCTCTTTACATTTGTTATGTAATACCATCGTTAAATGGTATCACTTTGATACACCACTGACCCACTAAAAAACCAAAGTCACGTCGTAAAACTTCGAACAGTTTTAATTGCTACGTCTTAACGTAACGGTTTTAAATTTTTGTTAAACGTTTATAACTAAAACTGTTAACTACTCGGTGGTAGACCTTTGGACGAGCCCGAATATAATGTTTCAATCTGTCTGGCTATTTTAATTTAACAAACAGAAATCTTGGTGTAATTAAGCTTTGTGTAGCTCGTCTGGGTGGATACCATCAAACAGTAATATCAACGAACTTCATTCAAGAAGGCCTTTACAACCTTTAAATCTATATTTTACAAGATAAATTAAACATAAAAAACTACATGATTACGATTCAGTATCTAGATTATATCGAGAACCAGTAATGGTCTTAGTAGGTATTTTATATATTTATACTACGTTGAATAAATTGTATCCTGCTTCATAGTTGCCGATTTTTTTTTTATGTTATAGGTGGCAAACGAGCAGGAGGCTCATCTGATGGAAAGTGACTACCACCGCCCATGGACATCTGCAACACCGGGGCGCTTGCAGGTGCATTGCCGGCCTTTCAGGACGAGGTACGCTCTTTTCTTGAAGGTTCCCAAGTCGTATCGGTTCGGAAAGCTGGTCCCACAGAGTGGTTGTGAGAGGCAGAAAATGTCTTAAAAATGTTGTGGTTTTTCGGACATCTAGGCGGTGCGAGTGAAACTTAGAATTTTGACGAGGTGTGCGAAGGTGAAATTCAGCAGCTGTTACCATACCATACCATACATTATACCGGGTACCACATATGTATATTTACTACCTATATATTTCCAACGAATATGCTTATATTCGGTTCAATCAAGATTCGGTTCGGTCAAGGGTCTAACCTAACGCGTCGAACTTACCGAGGTAGGTTTCCATGCGATATGTACTTCGTCGCTAAAAAGATATGAATTACTCGTACGTTCTCTGTGTATTATATACATAAATGGATGTCTGTTTTTTTAAACGCGCATCACACAAAAACCGCTGAATATTTTAACATGAAACTTATACCGTCATATTCAGCGTGTTTCAGACTCCAGAGACGGGTTTTGGCTAAACATTATCGTACAATATAAATCAACGTATAACGTGACACAGCAACGCGTGGCCGGGTTTGCTAGTAAATTATAAATCTCATGAACTCGTGAAAACTCAGTAGTACTTTTTACTTGACTTTGTTAAAGCCTATCTGGGTAGGTACCACCCACTCATAAGATATTCCACCGACAAGCAGCAATACTTAGTATTGTTCCGGTTTGAAGAGTGGGTGAGCCAGTATAACTACAGGCACAAGATACCAAGAGAGCTAACATTTTAGGATTGGTGGCGCATCGGTGCGACGTAAAGAATAGTTATTATTTGCTGCAACGTCAATGTCTATGGGCGGTGGTGACCACTTACCACATAAAAAAACTTATCCGGAATTGAACCCACGATCTATAGAATAAGATAAGTCTAATCCACTGAGCCACTGCGTAGTGTTTTATCCTCATTACAAATATAAGCATCATTACGATAACACACCGACCGTTCCTTGTATTTGATACCTATCAATAAAAGCCTAGAAAATTCCACGATGACGTCACTGACCTAGACAAAATCTCCTAACAAATTGTCACTATATCGCAATCGAATCGAACCGATCAACCATTTTCTTATTCCGCTAACAACAGTTTCCACTGTTATTACGCCCAAAAGGGAACATAACATCTTAGTTCCCAAGGCTGTTGACGCATCGGTACAAGGAATTGTTAACATTTACAGTGCCAATATGTACAGGAGGTCGTGATCACTAACCATCAAGAACTCACCTTTATTAATAAAAAAATCCAGTTGCGTATAGTGACCGTTTTAAATTATTATTAGGCGACTCTGGTAGCGAATATACATTCAAAATACATAACTAATTTTATTCTGTAGTCGAGCAATCAATAAGAATCGATCTTGTCTCGAAATACCTAAGTTATGACTCAGTTTATGAGATACATCGACGTTATTGAAATTATTTAATAATCAAACTTGGAACGCAAACTTCTATAAAAAGAACATGAAGCTGTATATTATAATTAATTTTACTGCCTGTATTATCCCACTGCTGGGCTAAATCCTCTCCCTTTGAGGAGGTCTACTTATCCCACCACGCTGCTCCAATGTAATGGGGGATAAACATGTCGCGAAATTTAATTGAATTTGGAAAAATTCCGGTTTCCTCGCGATGTTTTCCTTCACAAGGCACGAGATGGACAAACCACTATGATATCATGTCAACTACGTAGCCGGTCATCACGAAAATTTGCGGATAAGTTTTCACTAACACCTCACCCCCTACATTACAACAGTATATTATAAACTAGAAATTATACATAATGAGGTTATATATTGATATATAGAATAAGGTTTATATGTTTATAAACATACTTGAATGTTTAAATTATATAAACAGGAACATATACGAAAAATAAAATATATTTCATCAAAATCGGTCAACCCGTTGAGAAGATCTACGAATCTACTAATAAAAATGAGATATGTATATTTGAACGCCCGTTACAGAAGAGGCAGAGTTGAAAAATAAGTCAGACAGTTCCTGGGAAGGGTTATAGTCTAGATAAATCTAGATAAGTGTTCCAAGGAACCCTAGGTTTGCAATACGGTCGCTTGTTTTTCAAAATATCTAAACAATAGAAAATTAAATATAAAAAATTTGTAGTTCATCTCTAGATTTCAACTCGCGTCCTTTTTGTTGAGCGCTGTCTACTGGACCATCTCCCTTCTTATATTACTTGTGCATTTGTTTTATAAGACTACTATCTGATTTGAAACTCATCACTAAGTTACATACAACATAAAACAGTTTACAATATATTTTTATGGAAAATTTAGGTTAAAAAAAAGTTTAAACCTAAACTATAGCACGAAAACGAAATATTCAAGGAAAATCTATCAATAGAACAGCTTCCATTTTTAAATAATCAATCTCACTGTTATTTATACACAATTCTAGTCATACAAAACCCGTTACCATTTGAAAGTAAGCTGACAATGGCGGTAACTCAATAATCACTGCACTACTACATAAAAGGCCGCTTTAACGCGACTTTGAAACAAAGAAAACTAGAATGTTGAAAGTTTCAACTAAATAAAGATAGTATAATAACAGAACTAAACACGTTGCTGGAAATTTGGCACGCATAATTATAAATAAAGAAATATCAATAAATATGATTATCTCGGAAAGTGTAGATATACAGATACATACCAAGATAAGGTCGAACAATCGCCGTGAGTCACAAATGCACTTTTTTATTAACACAAAGTTGATTTTGAACTTTTGAAAAGAGTATTTTACGGTTGAACGCGGCACTGACCGCCTACGCCACACCTCAGAGCACTTTCAAAACCGGTTCTAAACGGTCACGTAAAAGTAGTCTCGAATTCCGGACAGAAGCAACGCACACTCACCCTACGGCTGTTGTCTGTGTACTGGCGCGCCGAGCGATTGGGAAAAGTTGTGTTGCCATAAGTACAATTTAATTTTGACTCAGATTGTTTTAATTGCATGATATTTATTTTTAAATATCATCTCAATTATTATGAATATAATATTAAGATTAACTAAATTAATGTTAATATAGTATAAATTTTGAACAATAAGCTAAGTAAATAAACAACCAAATCTTAGTAACAAAAATAAACCAGCGAATATACTTTAAATCACATTTTCCTTTCTAAATAAAATACTGTAGAATTTTTAAGAGTAAAATATATATTTAGTATTTTTTAAATGTATTTAAATTATTATTTAGAAACTATTATAAATACCTAATGTTTGAAAAAAATCATTGAAAATCAGTTTGTACTATACAAAACAAATTAAAATATAAATGTACGGTATCTAAACACAAAACAGAAAAATACTTATTATAAAAAAAAACTTCTACTAACTATTTTGATTGTTTATTTCCCTAAATAATATTTCTATTTTCAGAGCTGACAACACTCGTATACAACTTTCATCGGACATTCGGATAGTTTCGTGAGACTTCGTGTCGATTCGTAAAACGGCGCGCCACGGTTCATGGCGTAAAAAAAAACCTACATTGGTTAGAAAACAAAAGTGGGACATCTTTTGTTTATAACTACCTTATTACATGCACTTTTACGTTTGCTATTTAATGTTCAAATTGAAAATATGATTGAGAGTTTCAATTAATAATTTGTTTCGCTCCAAATTCCAAACAAATATTGTTATTATAATTAAACTTGTATTAGACCTCCAGGTGTTTTATTTAGAAGTTCATAATTGATAATAATACATATATAGCTTATCTATATATGTACCTACTTATAAACTGTTCTAAAAATATCAATAACTTGAAATTGATACGGTTATAAAATAACGAATTGATTTTTTAAATTGTCAGTTTAAATATTAATGGTATATAAAAGGATCTTTTAATACTTACATACCTATAAGGTTATTTTCATTATAATCGTTATGTATATATTAAATACGTAATATATGTTAATATGTAATTCTGTTTTTATTATCGATAAACCAGTTTGACAGGACTACAAATATTAAGTATTATATCTTTTTTATCTATGGGCTTAAAATGAGATATTCATTTTTTTTTAAATTTTATTTTAATGGCAAATGAACAATTCTCTAATGGCGAGTAGTGTATGTATGTCTACACATTGGAGAATATTATAAACAGTTTCATTAACAGCAATGCGACTGTAAGCATGAGATTAAAGACGTTATGTCGCTTGTTTCAGTAATTACACTGGCTCACTCACCAGCTCATCAATACGAATAATAATGAATATAAAAAATCAATGCCTATCTGCTGTAATCAATTATGAGTAAAATGTCGTTTCAAAAATAATTGTACAAGTTTATTTGGATTGTTTTTTTATTTTGAGTGGGTGGTACCTACCTATCGTAGTGGTGTATTCGGGCATATACAAAACCCTTCAAAATGACTATTGAAAAATGCTCAAAAGCGCCTAAAGCAGGAATTTATATAAATCATACTTTACACGTAGAAACTAACAGTCTATTAATACCCCACCGCTGGGCTAAGGCATATCCTTTTAAGACGGCTAGGAGGTTTTATTCCTCCAGACCAGTCCAATGCGTGTTTGTGGATACACAAATGGCAGATCTTTATTCGACACATGCTGTTGTCCGGAACACGAGATGAATTATAAAAATAAATAAAGCACAGGAAAATTCAGTGGAGCTTGACCGGCTTGAACCGGCAATAAAATTATTAAAAAATTTAAAGTTCATGTAAAAAATCTTTGCCTATTACTCAATACAATATTATATTCATGATAAAAAACCGTAAACTTATTATTTGTTGATTTTTAGGCAGGATATATAAAACATTATATATAAACAAGATAACCACTGTGTTTCTTGCCGGTTCTTCTTGCTAGAATCCACTTTCCGAACCGGTGGTGGTGCGGTGGTAGCTTTACATTTAATTCAAAACTTTAACACGTTTTTGTTTCAAAAGTGCTTTTATGAGCCTACTCGAATAAAGAATATTTAGATTTAGATTTTTGATTTTGAGTTTTATTGTTCTATCTCGGCTCTACCCAAAAAAGCCTTAATTGATAATGCTAATTTAAGATGTGTAATTCAATACTTTAATCGTTATAGAATTCATCTCGTGTACTTCTATTATTAAGACAAAAGACAGGACCGCCGGATGTGGCCATCTTTATTTTAATAAATAAACAAAAGGAGTTCTTTATAAAGAGTTTTTATATGACTCATCTAGCCCCAAATTTAATGAAAAAAGACATCGATCTGTCGCGGACGGGATTCATTTTTTGTTTTTTGGGCAAAGTGACGTAGATTTCGAAGCCTCCCTAACCTTGTATCCTTATTCCTTTGTCCCGGCTTCGCTCGGGTACCATTTATATCGTAAATTCTCAATAAGTATTATAAAACGTGTTAAAGGTTCCATTCTACATGATATTTGTGAAATAAACAAACATCGTTATACATCCTAATCTGTACTAATATTATGAATGAGGAACTCTGTCTGTCTGTCGCTTTATCACGGCCAAACCAATGAACCGAAATTGATTCATTGAAATTTGTTATGAAGCAAGCTTAAACCATAACCTATCATCTGACGCCGCCTAAAACGCAAGCGAACCCGAGGCGACAACCAGTATTTCAATATACACAAAACATTAACAAATTATACACTTTCTTCATTAATCTCTCCGTCGATAAAAGCCGTATGAAAACCCGTTAAAGTTTTTGAGTTTATCACGTTCAGACAGACAGACGCGACGAGGAGGCTTTATTATATATAGAATGATATAAAAACATTTTGGTATATCGTCAAGAGTAACATAAATTACAATTCCAAATGCCGCGTCACTAAATAATAGTAAACGAATAACTAAATAAGTTTTTCAAGCCATGAATCATGGCCCGCGCTGACCATTCTGCGAAGAAAGTGAATCGCTCGCTAATTGTGGAAAATGGGGCAATCTCCCATCACTTTCACGTGCCTTATTGAAAAACTATAGAAGAAAATACTATGAATATAAACTCCGGAGTAAGATATACTTCGAGAATAAGATTATATAAAGTAACAGTTGTGAATATCCTACTGCTGGGCTAAGTCGTCCTATCCGTTTAAAGTTGCCCTTATGTGGCGGGGGGAGGCTAAGCCGCTAAGGTAACCCACAAACTCCCTACCACTTTATTGATACCCTTTTTTTACATTAACAGCCTGTAAATTTCCCACTGCTGGGCTAAGGCCTCCTCTCCCTTTGAGGAGAAGGTTTGGAGCATATTCCACCACGCTGCTCCAATGCGGGGTGGTGGAATACACATGTGGCAGAATTTCGTTGAAATTAGACACATGCAGGTTTCCTCACGATGTTTTCCTTCACCGCCGACATCAAGATGAATTATAAACAAAAATTACTTATAAATAAAGTTTTCATAAATCCATTCTCAACTGAGATTGAGAATAGAGTTATTTACTTGGTGGTCTTTGTGCAAGCCCATCTGGGTAGGTACCACCCACTCATCAGATATTCTACCGCCAAACAGCAGTACCTATTCAGTATTGTTATGTTCCGGTTTGAGGGTTGAGTGAGCCAGTGTAGCTATAGGTACAAGGGACAGAACATCGACAACGCCATTATCTATGGACGGTGGGGACCACTTACCATCAGGTCATATAACATAAAAAAAGATTAACCAACTGCGCAGGATAAAAGTGTGTTCTTGACAGTATCCGATAGATATCCGACATGCTCGGAAATACTTATAGCGCAGGACCAACGGCTTTATGCACGCACTACGCACCAAAGCAATATTTCATTGATGGTATACCTTTGTGTGAGCCCGTCTGGGTTGATACCCACTCGCCATGTATTCTACCACCAAACAGCAAAATTAAAACAAAAAACATTCACTTTAAGAAGATTTACTTATATTTTGAAAATAACAGAAGTTTTTCCTTTGACAGATCAATTCTTATCTCACGCGTGTAAGGTTCAAAACCGGCATAAATTTTATTAGTCTTCTATGTTGATGAGTGTGTCGTCTTATATATTAATATAAATTATGGGACGATAGCTGCACATAACAAATCGGTTATGGTCTCATTTTGAAGAGCTCCAGCCGTAGGTGAGCAGAAAGAGGATTCTTGATTTCAATTAACTAAATTGTTACGATTTAACAAATAATTAATTTTAGAGAGCGCAGAAAAGTTACTAGCCGGGTAGAGGGCAGTACTACGGCTGTATAAGGAAAAAAATTAAAAACATAAACACAACTAAATTGTTTTCGAATAACTTCAATTCTAACTGAACTACTGTATACTATTTGATATTAAAATTTTCATTTAAAAGAGGTCTCATCATTTTAGCGCCAAATGTCAGTTGCGCAGTTTACAATGAAATGAAATCAAAACAAAACCTGTCATAGGTTTCGAAATTCCTAAAAAATCTTTTGAAGAAACGCGAAGTTTTGCGGGAGACCGACTAGTCGTATTATAATTAATGTCAAAGATATTAAATTATAGTATAAATACTTTCTTCTATTTCAAGATCGTGTTCTGTGATGAGCTTCGAGTTTATTCTCAAAGAAACTGTACTGGTATCTCTAGGTACATCTGTTTTTTGTTTATAAATCCTCAACTCAAATATAGTCGTGTAACTTAAATGAATAAAACGGTATTTACGTTTAACTCGCAACAATCTATATGGCACTTCACTGTAATTGTATAAATAAAATCGTTTTATCAGTATAATCTGTACTTTTCGACATTAAATTGACATTTCTAACAAATCTGTGGATGATCTTAGATTCTACAACTTAATATATCATAGCTATTTTATTTGGCTTCAAATCTTCTTGACAATGTCGAAAGAACCCGAGTTGGGGTTCCGTTCGCAAAACTAAACATTCAAATAGTCTGAACTAATTTCACAGATATATAATTTAAAATTGATATTATGCAAATTATGTTTTAATTTAATTTAAATAACTGGGTAAACATTTTTAATTGGAAATATTCATAAGTAAAAAAAGTTGAGGCACGACCTCGTTCCAGAAACTTTTTTCGCTTAGATATGACATTATTGGTATACGAAAGTATAGCTTTGTATGTTATATTTTGTCATATATAACTGAATTTGCTTAATAATAATATAATATTATATTATAGTTCCGTTGGTGGGGCTTCGTGCGAGCCTGTCTGGGGAGGTACCACCCACTCAACTAATATTCTACCGCCAAACAGTAATAAATATTTAGTGTTGTTGTTACGGTTTGAAAGGAGTTTGTGTAACTACAGGCACAAGGGACATTACATCTTAGTTCCCAAGGTTGAGAGCGCACTTGCGAAGCAAGGAGCAGTGAATATTTGTAACAATGGGAAGTAATGACCACTTGACATCAGGTAACATTAGACCAACTAATAAAAAAATATATATTTACATTAAAACTAATCAGAACTCAGACATGATAGCGTTAAACAAAAGTAAATATCAAAAGTGTGTCAGTTTCAAACAACTGTTCAAACGGAAGTTTTAAAAGAGAATTTCTTTATAAAGTTTTAGTTCCACGATACACGGTAACCCGGATAGTTTTTATCTTCGCATTTCTTTTGGATTTTATTCTCCGAAGAATGTTTTACACTTTTATCTGTTATTTATTTTTAATCTGTTTCAACGTTTTAGTTCAATGAAAGTATTATTTTTTTAACTCTGGTATGTATTCCCTTCTGTTCTTTGCGTCTGTCGATCGTGTAATGCGTATTATTATCATTATATAGTTACTTGTACTATTTACTTATTATATATTCCAACAAGAAGAATAAATATTTAAAAACAAATACATTGAATTGACGCGTTACAATTGGCCGAGCGCTTAAATATTCTATGAAAGATATTAGTTTGCAAAAAAAAGTTATTTTGAATGTTAACGAAGATGTCATCGGAAGTTTGAAAATTGAACCTGTATGTAAATAGTTAATTGGAATAGTGTTGTATGATAATTATAGATATACTAGCTGAACCTGCGGCTTTACCCGCGTGAAATTACAATACAAACTTCCAACCTTCGTTTTACCCTATTAGGAGTGGAGTTTCGTAAAATCCGTTCGTAGCGGATGTGTACACCCAATCACCAGTCAAATTTCAAGTTTGTAGTTGTTACAGCTTTTGAGATTTCGTGATTAATCAGTGAGTGGTATTCCGTTTATGTATGTACATTAGAGATTAATCAAGAACTGTTTGTAGTACATAATATAGCTGAGCTATTAGCGAATCGCATGGAATATGTAAATCCAAAATTCATTTATCATTGCTCATTATGCGATTGTAATAAGTTATACAAATTACTTAAACGTAATTATTATAAAAGAATTAGGTATTTATATTTCACTATGATGCCATTGGAATGCGATCACTGCATAAGCAACTCTTTTCTCAATTTAGTTTTCTCTCTGGCCCATGGATGATATTGTTTATTCTAAATATGTGTTATTCTTTACGTATTCAATATAATCATCATCTACTTCCATTCCAGTTACTAATTCCTTTCTAGACTTTTTTTATGCCATAAATGGCAAACGAAGACGAGGCTCACGTGATGGAAAGTGTTTTATTAATGATGAGACCAATAACATACACTATTAGTGTTATTATAATCATTGTTTATGGCTGTAAATCCAGAGGTCATAGGTTCAATCACAAGACATGACCTATGACATAACCTGTGCCTCCTCAAGCACGTAAATTTATCGTTCCTGCACCTTCATTCTCTTCTCCTCCAACTCCTTCATTGGCCGTCCCATATAACGCGCCGTTTTAGCGCCATTGAGAATGACATCTGTGGTCGGCGTGGAGGACACGAGCATCCTTCAAACCGGAACTAAAGGTTCGTCAAAGGTACTTTTGAATTGTCATTTTAAAAGTGAATAAAACGCAAATTGTCGAGCGGTTTGAAATGTTAATTCAATAAGCAAGAACTAAAAGGTTTTTTGTAGCCGCGTTCAACGTTCATCAGAATGCATTTCAACAAACAATTATATTACGATTAGAAAAACGATCGCTTTGCGTTGTTTAATTAAATTGTAGTCAGCGTGTCCCACAGTGATAAAATTCACACAGCGATTGACAATAGTTTCAGATATATTTTCCATGATATTGCAGGATTTTAGAGAAAAACTAATTCCTCACAACAGGAACATTTGCGAGCCATTTTGAATAAATTACAGTATCTAGACTTTATTAGCGTGCATTAGCAACAACAACTGTCTCCAACAATTCAAATCAGTTGAATTAATCGTGTCAATTCCGACACGTGCTGTAAAATGGAGTTGAATTCTAAAAAGTTAAGAAACATCAAAATAGGTTCTTAAGTAACAAAGTTATACACAAACAAACAACAAATCTACAAATATATTGAACGTCCTTTTGAAGTTGATTAATAAAAAACATTTCGTGAACGTGTCGTGGGAGAGTGGTTCGATATCCGGGTGGGGTTGAAATTGTTGTTGAAATGGTTATGCGCCGCGAATGTTACAATAACTGTTTAATGTAATGCATACATTTATATGCACGATAAAAAGCCTTCATTATACATGTTCAAATAATAATTTATGATATAGGTAATTTAATAAGAACGTAAACGAAACGAAGCGCGTACGTGGTAAGTTTGTTCAAGATTTAGAAGCCTCGTAACCCAAGAGAACGAAAAAAAACTCTTTATGACATATTGTTTTAAGGAAAGACAAAAAGAAAGAAAAGTTTATTTTAGGACACGGCACAATCATAAAAAGTTTAAAAGAAAAGGAAAAAAAGAACAAAAATAAAGTATCCTGAAAAATAAACAAAGAATATACAACTTAATCTCCAAAAATTACGCAACAAAACAGGAAAGAAAATATAAAAAAAGTGATTTGGTAAGCAGTGATAGTAATCGTGTCCCAAACTGGTGTCCAAAAAAGAATTAACATAATATCGTTTTCCGTCTTGCATTTTTAAATTAAGATCGATAATTATTGTTTTAATATTGGCAAATAACCATTGTTTAATCCTTTTTATAAATCAGAAGAAAATAAATGATTTAAATTGATATCCTTTTTAAATAAATTTTTGAAGTTGCTTATTTTGAAAAAAGATACAAAACGTGATAACTCAAAAATGGTTCACTTTTTCACATGTTCACGTTCATATGGGGGTTTAAAATATTGCAAATAATCACCCCTATTACCTCCTAACGGGAATACTTCGAATTACCAATAACCCTGTATATATATATGTAGGCTAGGTACTCTATGTCCTAACCCGACAAAGTTTAGCACAATTATTAAAGATTGTTGTCCGTACTCCGTGCGTTCACGGATCGCTCAACCGATTGAGTTCAAACTTTGTATAATTGTGGTTAGCACTTGCGTGAAGATTTGGCATAGCGCCATTAGCATACACAATGTTTGCAAACAAAATCAGACAACAAAAAGAGTTACTGTAATGCACAGACATTGGTTACTCATAATGTGAACACAGCAAATTGAAATAGCTTGTCGATTGAACTCGGTGCCAGTCAGAAGTCTACAGATTTACAGAACATGCCCGTGCTTAGGAAAGAACGAAAAGCCATTGGTTCTGAGGCTGAAGTGTCTCTTGTGATCTCAGATCGCGGTCCCATCGGAATATTAGAGAATGTGATTAGTAAGTGCACAGCTTTTTGCGCACACAGAAAATATCTATATCTAATATCAGACGGTGCGACCCAGAACGGCTTCACGTGCGTTGACTTACAAAAACGCAACCTCACTAAATAGATATATTTGTCCTCATTTTCCTCAATGACTTTTTTTATGTTTTCGATTTGTTGCAGCAGAAAAAATAATGTTCGAAAAATAATCATCTATTATTTATAGTAATTTGCTTACATTAAAAATGTATATCTATGGTTTTAAATAAATAAATATAAATATATTTAAAAAATCAAGATTAAAAATATTAACACAAATCTTGACAGCGTGGAGTTATAATAATACTAGCAGTATTTTCCTGTTGATTCGTAATTCAGATTCTCTTGGCGAAATATGAATCAGTCATAGTCATTATGATATTATATGTTTTAGAAATATTTCTGCAGTATTACACCACGATCTAAGTGTTTCATCAGCAAACGCCACGACATCGTTTGATATTAGAAAACAATTGCATCGAAATCTGGATTTATTAGAGATTTGAAGGGTTTTTTTTATTTTTTTTTAATAACATCCACGGGCTCACAGTTGGCCGCGCCTTTACTTCATGTTTTTTGTTTGTGGCGGTTTATAATTTTCTTACTGACTAAACATCAGCAGATCTCCGCTGGGATTGGAGCTCGCCGGTCTTCTCGAATGACGTGGTCCACACCAACTTAAATTTATATAAACATATATATTTATTTTACAATATTTTTATTTAATTTTAATTTACAATATGTTTCACTATGACTTTACTGCAATCCAGCGAACCCTGCCCCACGCTGGATCATAGACAGCACAGAGAGATCTGAAGAATTGGAGGCCCATAATTATTTTCCAAATAATAATTTGAACATTTTCTTTAACGCAAAAAAATCTTTTAACAAACAATTATGTAGATAGTATACATACATATATTTATACTTCTATTCTAATGAGCATATGCGATACATATACAAATTTCATTTGTATGAAATTGGGTGCTCCTCTTTTGCGTGTTCCCGGTTATAGCCCCGGATCCTATGCGGCCCTCTTTGTCTCGTTTGATAAAATTAACTAATGGAGGATTAATATCGATCACAGCCAATATATGTCGATACATTTATAGTCATATATGTAAGCGGACTCGCAAATAGGCCGACTGGTGGTAAGTGGACCGCCTGTAAAAGCTCACTTTTGCCTGTTGTTACACCGATTCACTCACCCTTCAAACCGGAACAGAATGATACTAAGCATTGGTGTTTGGGGGTAGAATACCGGTTGACTGGGTGGTACTTAACCAGGCGGGCTTTCGTTTTGATTTAAATAATGGATATTTATTTTCTTACAATATAACTAGCTTTGTAGTACTCGTAAGTTTGCTGGAAAGGCAACTTGTTGGGACAAGTAAGCGAAACTCTTTGTCAATTTTCATCAATAAACTAAATATAACGACCTCCTCCATCTTGGACTTCCCTCCTGCCTTACAATCCAGTCATGGATGACATTATTAATAATAAAATATAAGCTATATTATTAATATTCGTTGCTAACGATGTAGATTGATACACTTTATGTTCACAAAAGACTTGTTTATTTCGAGAGCTTTTTATAAGCTTCAGACTCATTGGGACGTTTTCACGCAATTCTCGAATACGTCATAATAATTCACTTCTGTAAAAACAATGCTAGCACTTAAAAGATAGCTTTTTCTTTTAAGTAATACAGTCCCGATATATTTACAACAATGCTATATTTATTTAATAAGTGTTCGCGACTAAACCGCTTAATTGATTTTAATAAATTTTGTTATGAAAGAAGCTTAGACCCCAAAGAAGGACATGTGCTACTTTTTTATGCCAAAACCGCACGACCAATCTTTAAAACGCGGACGAAACCGCGGGCGACAACTAGTCTGATACATTCCTAATAAATAAATTCCATCAGAAAATTTACCATGAATATACGATATACAATATAAGTACGCTTTATTATAAACCAATGACGAAGATATAAAATACAGATAAGAAGGTCATCCCAAAGACAGCATCTTTTCCAGGAATATCTTAAGATACATATCACATTGACAGCCTGTAAATTTCCCACTGCTGGTCTAAGCTCCTCTCCCTCTGAGAGAAGATTTGGAGCAAATTCAACCACGCTGCTGCAATGCGGGTAGGACACACATGTGGCAGAATTTCGTTGAAATTAGACACATGCAGGTTACCTCACGATGTTTTCCTTCACCGAGCACGAGATGAATTATAAGCACATGATAATTCAGTGGTGCTTGCCTGGGTTTTAATCCGCAATCAACGACTCGGCTCTCTCTCTTAAGATACGATACCACAAAAAATGGGTAGTAGTTCTCTACTCACAGGGCACCTCACAGTTCTACTCGTTGCCGTTCAGCTATTTGATGATACAAGCCCTATGATACAAACTCAACAACCCTGTTGCGGTTTGGTCGAAGTTGAATTGAATTTGTAATGATCGGAATACAATCGGAAACATTACCCTTATACTCGAATAGTCTTGCTATATACTTATATCATTTATATATATTCTTGCGGCAGTTTCCCAATACCAATTTTTTTAAGTCACGACCGCGTTATCTGCCGAAGATTGAGCATTGCGATGTCATTTCAAAAACTTCTTATTAATTGTATTTGGCGAACTGCGAGACCACATTATATTTAAACAAAAATTCACGTGGCGAGCGAATATTCTGGAAACGGATGAAGCAATTGCTTTTAGTTTTATCTCGGCTTGTAATTAATATTTACTGCGGTTGTTGGAACAACAGAAAAATAAATAAAATTACACGTCCTTTGGTACGTTCGGAGATTGAAGAAGATATTTTTCAATTCGTCCATTACGGCTGGCCTACTTACGAGTAGATTATCTATTTTTTATTTAAATATAGTTATAGTTGCTAGGTTATAAGGTGGCAGATCTTGAGGCCCTGGCTTCAAAACCCAGGTGTTACTGGGCGTTTCTTTTAAGAATTTCTTTGACAGCGAAGAGCTTGAAAATTTTAGTATTTCCATTCCTGTGTCTCGGTAGGGATTCCTATGCCAGGTCGGGTCGGGTTTGCCCTATTAGGTGGAGAGAGCCTTGTGTTCTCTCCTTATCCATAATACGCCACCGCAACCAAATCGGTTGGGAAGGTATTGTGATTATTTCATCCCAAGCACCGTAAATATTTTCTAAGAAATCAGGGCATCATTAAAAAAAAAATCGTTCAATACACGATTAGACTTTTAATTTCTATTACATATACATCAGGTGATTAACTTTAACAACACAGTGTAAGTAGAATAAATATTATCGTTACGATTGACAATCAAGTTAACCTTCCGATGACTACCGAACGAATGCCCCGAGTGCAGCTCGTCGACCCCTTATATGGGCTGTGCTTCCTACAATATATAACTTTTATCATGCAACCGGTGGCAAACGAGTAGGAGCTATATATACTCTATTCCAACCATTACAGGAAAAAAGCCAAATTTGGCAGCAAAAAAAAACAACATTTGACAGCAAATTGACGCGATGTCATTGGTAGAGAGCTCGAATAATCACTATGGATTTCAGAAAAAATGGCGTTTTGAACGTCGACGAAAATCGGAATTTTGGAAGTAGAAATTAAGTGGTCAAAAGTGGTTAAATGCAATAATATTGAATTATAAATAAATATATTATAATAATCATAAACTCTCAGTAGTGCAGAATATAGCTGAGTTATTAGCAAATCGCATGAAATACGTAAATCTAAGGTTTGTTTATCTGTATTCCTATACAGCACTTCACTTCATAATTACCAATAACTTAACTTTATTTGAAAATTGTTAGTTGCTGAATTGCAACATGAGATTTTAGAAGTCCTCGCTCGAACTGTGCACGAAGTGTGTGAACTCAAAACCCTGTGATTAGCGCTAATTTACCGTCAGCGGAACGAACGCCATTCGAGACCACTCAATTGACTTCCGAACTACATCCAAGCAATGCAATAACTCCGAACGAAAACAGAATCAAACTATTATCTACAGAAGTTTTATAAAAACTTTTAAATCGTTATGTTACATATAAATAAATGAGATTATATCAACGACAACATAAATAATTGTTAGTGTTTTTTATCAATATAATTTCGTAGATATATTAAATACAGTTAAATGATTATTAATCTTGCATGAGAGCGTTCCAAACGCCGATAACGTGACCGTGGCATTACATTTAGTTCATTGTTTTATTAACCTACAGATATCCAGTGGTTAGAACGCGTACATCTTAACCGATGATTACGGGTTCAAACCCAGCCAGGCACCACTGAATGTACATGTGCTTAATTTGTGTTTATAATTCATCTCGTGCTCGGCGGTGAAGGAAAACATCGTGAGAAATTGCATGTGTCTAATTTCAATGAAATTGTGCAACTGGAATAAGCTCCAAACCTCCTCCAGGAAATGAGGTCTTAGCCCAATTGTGGGACATTAAGAGGGTGATACTTTACTTTTTTCATCACTGAGCCGCACAAGACAGTCAGTAATTTTAAAACGTGTTTACCTAGATTTAAAACGGCTTAATACTCAATATTCCTAGTTACAATGATTCAGAGATGCAGATGAAAGTCGATACAACATTACGTAATAATACACTAATTACTTATTAGATCTTTTACGAGTGACAAACGCTGTGAGCAATTAGCAAGTACCTCGGGCGAAACCAACCAATCAGCCGTTATTTGTTGACTCAGAGAGGTCTTAGAACAGATACACCCACTTAAAAAAATCTATTATTTAAATTCGTTTTAGCAAAGGAGGCGAGAGCTAATTTCTATAGATCCCAAATAAAACAATAATAGACAGTTACACTTATGAATTAGTTTTTTATTAAAGTAACTCAACCATAATTATATTTAAGATAGATTCAAAACGGAGAACAGATTAAATATTGTCCATCAGTTGGATACTTAGTACACGCACACATGTAACGTGGTATGGCGTTTGGCGAGTGTCAAGAGTAGCTGTCACGCACACCAAGATAATAAAGTTGGCTCGTATGTTTTAGTTCTATTGTAGTGTGATACTCTATGTATATATAAATAATCTAAGGGTTCGATGATTAATATAGAAATATCAAATAACTATATACTCTTTTAGGTCAATACAACACTGGTACCCACACTTATATACCTATATTTACTCACGTCCGCTATTACAGTGGTGTGTACGAAACATAATTTCTATACAATCAAATCAGTATCTACATTAATATGACGGACAGAAAATCAAAATATACATTATTCAAGTAGGCGTTTACAAGCACTTTTGAATCGTCATTTAACAAACTATTTAGAGTAAAGCTACCACCGGTTCGGTTGTAGATTCTACCGAGAAGAACCGGCAAGAAACTCAGTAGTTAACATACATACATGATTCTACTGCCAAATATAAATTTGTACTGAAGTTGTGTATTCCAGTAAGAGGGTAAGCCAGCAAGCATAGTTAGTGCAAGAGATATTCCATTTGGGATCAATTATTATTTGCGGCCATTGACGGTGTTAGGAATACGTTCTATACATGCTCTTGGAACTGCAAAAGTAATACTGCAAAAAAATGCATGGACTTTTGTGTCACGTGTGAGAAGTTTTACTTCTTCGGCGTAATTAAAAAGTTTTTAATTGCATGCATATTTAATTGATAACAATAAAATAATATACTTGTTTTAAAATAAAATAAGGTGCGAAATCGTCTATTTCGAGCGGCGGCTCACTGATCATCAATTTATCAAAACGCGCCATAGAAGAATAACTTCAGTATTAAATGGTTCTGCTCCCTCGAAATTCTGCAATGGTTCGTGATGCCATTTTGAATTAATTTTCGTTCAGCGAATCTGAATTGCGTTTCAACAGGGAGCGGGAAATGCGACATTCTTGCCACCATTCCACGCGAACATGATCACAGATAATGTATAAAGTCTAATTAAAATAATAATCTCAGACATATATATATATATATATATATATATCTTTACATATAAAAGCGAAATACCCCTCACAGATTAATCACGAAATCTCAGAAAATATAACATGAAATTTGGCAGGTAGGTTCCTTATATGGTGTAGACATCCGCTAAGAAATCTATCCCTATGGGGATAAACGGTGTTTGGAAGTTTTCGTTTTATAGATTTCCGCGGGTAATGTCGCAGTTTCAGCTAGTACTAGATATAGCCGGCAGCTTTACTCGTTACAGGAATTCGTTGTAAAGTTTTAAATATAAAAAGTAGCACGTGTCTAATTTTTGCACGTGTTTATTAAATTTTAATAAAATAAACATTGTTAAATCAGATAAGGTGTGCAAAATATTACGTCTAAAATAGGATATACCTAATTACATTAATTAAACTAACTCGATATATTGATTGAAGGTTTTATTTGTTAATAATGTTAACAGTTGTATAAGTGCCTTTAATAAACAAAAAATGTATTAGCCTATTCCGATCGAAGAAAGAAGAAAGATTAACAAATCCTTACATATATATTCCATGCGATTTGCTTAGAGCTCTGCAATGTTAACTACAAAGAAGTTTTTGGAGGATTAACTAAAAGACAAAAAAGACAAAACAAAGAAGGATTAACTACTTAGATTAATATACTTATATTTATTTATAATACAACACTATTACACTTAACTACTTTTATTAACTTCAATTTCATTTCGAAAATTCCGATAACAGTTTCGTCGACGTTCAAAACGCCATTTTTTCGCAAATCCATAGTGAATATCATAGACCAATCAAGCTCTCGACCAATGATATCGCGTCAATTTGCTGTCAAATGTTGTTTGTTTGGCTTTTCTCCTCTTATGGTTGGAAGCTAAGAAGTCTTTTGAGCCTCGGTAAACACGACTTCCCTTTGATTAAATCGTTTGTCAATCGAAGTATCAAAGAAATAAAGGGTGTAAATATATTCTACCGACAAACAGCAATAGTATCTATTGTTATGTTTTGGTTTGAGTGCGTAAAACTACAGGCACAGGGTGTCCCGTGTTATGTCTAACATCTTAATTCCCAAGAGATGATATATATGTAACGGGGCCAATGTCTATGGACGATAGTGACTTATCAACAGTAAGCCCATTTGCCAGCCAGTGTATCTATTTTAAATTTAAAAAAAAAAAACATTTTTTAATATATCATTTCGAGATTTATTTTATATTTAGAATAAATTCTATAGAAACGAACTATAGCCGTTCAGTCCGTAATCAACAAATGCAAGCGAGTATTATGCCGCAATGCAGTGTCTAGTTTGGTCTAGATTTTTCTAACATTAGTCATAATGACACGCGGATGAACATCCTGCGATGACGCCGATATAGATATTATTATTAACTTATAAACATTGTACTGCTTGACCATATAATATACATTTTAAATAACTAGTGCTGTACTTGAACTGTAGTTCGCGAACTTGGCGAAATTTAGACAGTAGGTAATCATTATTGAAATTTTGAATAAAACAGATACTGATCTTTTTTTTTTTTAAATATATTAATAACGTTAAAGCTCGTCAATACACAGACAGTAAAAAAAATCGGTTGACCGTTTACAAGTATAAAACTAAAAGGTATTGAACTGCTAACCTTTACCTGTTTATAGTTTATAAATAGATAACAAAACAGAGAGCGTTCTATCCATAAAATGTATACAATAAAAAATATCTTAAAAAAGTTAAGTTAGCAACGATTCGAAATGATGATTCTACCAAGAACAACCGACAAGGTTCGCGGTATTTAATTTATAAATATAATTACACTTAAACATATAATTTACAATTATATTGTACATCGAGAAAGAACCTTTTTTATTAATTAATTAATATCTATATTATAAATCGGATTTAAATATATTTAATTAGATAAACTAAATTTTAAAAAGTACTTAATCCAATATAGGTACGTACCAATTATATCAGAAAGTTCATTACATAAAGATTTCGGAGAAGTTTTTAATAAATGATATATGTAATCTCAAAGACAATGAGATTAAGACGTAGATAAATTGTACCACTTTGTACAACATACTTGTTATATTCCTTACAATAGTGATCATCAATAAATATTTTAGTAATGTATATTAATGGATATTCGGTAAAGTAAATTTCACAAAACGCAACACAAAATGTATTATTATGGATATTGTATTGGCACTAAATACTACGTATACATTCTGTTTGTATCAAGTAATTTAATTACGCGTTGGTGATACTTGCAACCAAAACTACGTCCATAATAATAATTTGAAAGCCGTGACAGCAGCGGTTTCATTAACGCGCCAAAATACTAAATTAATTAGGTATTCCGTTCTGGTCTGAGCTATTTTAAATGTTTTCTATTAAAGTTTTCACTGTAGACTGGTTTTATATTAAACCATTCGAACAGCTGACCATTCGGACCTCGATTTAAATACGAATTTTATTTATTTTGGTTAAAAGAACAACCTGGATCGAAGCGCCACCTGCTGGGTCCATATTAATCACACACACAAAGAAACACGAAAAGGTCCTGCTGTTTATGGGGAGTTCAGTGCACAAGCGTACAGAAGAATATTAAATATATAATATGAGGTAAGTTTTGTACTTGAATTTAAAGCATATTTTCTTGTTAGTGACTTATGATTACATTTTTAATAGGAAATCGTACTCATCATAGATACGACAAATAATGCAATATATTTTAGAATATGTTATTTCGTACCAATAATCATCAATGATAGATTTTTTTTTAATAAGCTTTATCATACAACTAACACCTATTTTGACGGGTTATTTTTTTATTTGATTTTATAATTGATTAAATGTTGTCAAAAGAACTTTGAAACTCGTAACTACTATATCTCAGTTCCGTTTGATTAAGGTATGGTTAAATGGAAATGAGGCATATTATTTTAGGGAGAGAGCATTATTGACCGATAATTTATTTGCAAAAAAATATGTGTGACTATAATTTTTTTTTTTAAGTTAAAATAAATTTGAATTATATCGTAAGCCAAACTTAAATAACCTACCCCAGTGAGAAATATACAACTTTATAGCTAAACAAAGTTTCCACGAAGTTTGTACAAGTAAAACTTTGTCGTCAGTTTTTGAATATAAAATGTCCTAAGTATATTTTATCACTAAAACATGCTGCACCATAGTTACGTAATCATATTGTAACAAGTGCTATGATACTTTTTTGTAAATGATTGTACTGCAAAACAAAAATTTAAATATTAAAGATAAAAAATGTATTAATTTTAATGGAAATATTTATAAAAAACGAATAAGTCTGTTAAAATGTCCTCAATAAAAAAAAATACATCTTTATATAAAATAATTATTTAATACTAGATTTATTGAAATAATTACAATTTAATAATTTAATTTTACAATCATTTTTTACAAATGTGAACGTAAAATGGAATGTTATTTGTCATTTACTATTATTGTGGTCTTGACATTGACAGTTCAGAGAATTGTTCGGAGTGCGTAGACTACATCTAATTTACTTTTTTGTTTTGTTAATGATTTAGTGGCTTTAATTAGAAAGTTAATGTAACGAATACGCTATTCGGCATTAAGCTTTCTATTGCCGTACTAGTGATGTGAAGTGCTATTTGTAACGTAAGTATCAGACGTGTTTTTAATGTAAATAAACTGGTTTACTATATTATTATAAAGTATTTTCTCACGTCAATTTATTAATATAACGCCTACATTAAAAGGTTGTTTATTTTCATACTATTGATATGATTTGCCATAACAACTGTGTGAGTTCCGTAATTTTTTGATCGTTAATAAATTCTTATAAAATAAATAACTTACTGTGTTCAAAGACTATGTGTTTATTATTAATTATTAGTTATAATATAAAAATATATATATATTATTTAATTTAATAGAAGTTATTTATTAAAACATTACTAAAGTTTATATTTAGTGAATATCTTTTTTTCCCCACTAAGTGTTATCAAAAACAAGAGGTTTTAAAGAAAAAAATATTTAATTAAAAAGTAATTTAGTAATTTCCCTTTTCTGATTCATTACAAATAATATTCGTTATAAATACTTGTGTAATTTTTTTTTATTTCTAGATGAAAATTAATTATAAAAATCTATAGCATTTAATGATATGTGCATTTATGTTAATGAGAATATGTTGAATCTAGACTTTCATTTGTATTATAATTATATTTTTTAAATAAATTAATGATATACGAAACTAAATTAAACTAAACTATTTTTGAATACTTTCTCTCTAACATTTCAAATTCAATACTATTATTTTTAAACTAGATTTTCTATAGTTTCCAACATGTTATGTCTGAGAAGTTAGTTCATTGTTTATTAACTTTAAATTACTCTTTAACACTGTTGTCTGTACTGTTATAATAATGCTGAAGAGTTTGTCTGTTTATATGCGCTAATCTCTAGAAGGTACCACCCACTGCTCATATATTCTCCTGCTAAACAGCAATACACAGTAATACTACAACTTGTATATGTAAAACGCACAGCTAGCATTAAACAAATGATTCTTTATTTTAATGTTGCAGGTAGTAATCAAAGATGGAAGGTGACACAGCAGCCCTCCGTAAGGCGGCTCCAAACTGGAACCTAGCCGGAGACAAACAGCTGCTTGAAATGTTACAACAAATTCATCAGGTATGCGCTTCCTCTTGCTTCTTCTAATTCTCCACATATATCATTTAGAAGTGTTTCTTCACAATTTGAAAGTATTTAATAATTTTCGTTTTTAATTAGTTTAATATTACGTACTTTGTTATGTTGTATGAGTACTTGGTGGTAGGGCTTTGTGCAGCCCGTCTGGGTAGATAGCATACACTCATCAAACATTCTACTGCCAAATAACAGTACTCTGTATTGTTGTGTTCAGAGTGAGTGAGCCAGTGTAACTACAGGCACAAGGAACGTAAAGGTTGGTGGCGCAAACATTTGATTTCTTCAGTATATTTCACCACCTTGTGATGATTTATAAAGATAAATTAAGCATTGTGTGTACACAGTACATATTAAGGTATAAATTGTCAGTATTTACATTAAATAATTTTTTTTTTAATGCTGTTTAATGTCCTGAATAAAAATATAAATGTAGTTGGCTTAAGGCTTATAAAATTAAATATTTTTTTATATATATATTATTATTATATATAAAAAAAGATATATTTAATACATTAGCAATAGTTTTTTGTGTCTTAATAAATTAGAATTTTAGTTATTTTTAATTGGCACCTTTATCGAAAGTATGTATCAAGACATTTGTAGATAATGTCGAAATATCGAGCTCCACCAAATACAAATAAAAAACATGGTACACATCCCGTTTTAAATACTGATAGTATGTATTGGTATTATTTTTACAAAATTTGTTCAAATTTATTTTTTGTTATTCATCATCAATTTTATGACAGAAATAATCTGTACATTATCTATGAAAGAACTTAATACAAACCGCATGAGAGGTAATTAATTAATTACAAAGTAACTACCCACTCAGCAGATATTCTACTGCTAAATAGCAGTACTTTGAATTGTTGTATTCTGGTTTGAAGGGTGGTTGAGCCAGTGTAACTACAGACACAATATATATAATAACTTAGTTCCCGAGGTTGGTGGTTATGGTTGTTGGTGTTAAAGAATGATTAAAATTTCTATGTGCGGTGGTGACCACTTACAATCAGATTGCCTATTTGTCCGTCCGCCTACCTATCCCATAAATAGATAATACTAACAATATTTTTTTTCAGTCAATTATGACAAAATGCCAAGAAGCCAATGCGAAACTGGATTCAATGGTCGATGCTCTGGACAATGCCAGCATTGATCTGCAAAATGTTAACAATAAGTAAGTGAATCTTTTCCATGAAAAAATGCTAACATATTTAAATTCCCGTGCCACGGAGATGTTAAAGCCGTCGGTACCACGACTGAACTGTCTTATATGAAGGAGAGGATCGGCCCATACTGATAATTTAATATTGCCTGAATTTCGAAAATGTATTGGCGTTTAATCGCCTTCCTGCCTTAATGTATTTCCTGGACAAAATCAATTTCCTGAGACTGTTCATTGACGACGTTATCTAATTAACGTTAATCACTGTTCACAGATTTATAGCTTTAAGTAATAGTCAGTTTGTCGAGAGCCGAGTTTATGATGACGACGTTGATATAAAACCAGAAGAGTCATCGCCTAAAGTAAGTTATACTCATTACTTTACGCCCCTTAAATTAAAGTAAAGCCAGTAAATACCCCAATTTCCCCTTGAGGAGACGTTTACAGCATATCGTTGGGAATTTAGGGGTTGTCAAATGACATTAGTGGAAATAAGAAGTGATTTATTTGCACTAAAATTACAATATACGAAAAGACAATATCCAACCGCTAAAACGCTCACAGAGTTTCAGAGTATTCGCTTTAGTCCCTTGCACAGTACCTAGTATCTTCAGAATGTCAGCAATGATCACTGTCACTGGAGAAAATGATCATAAGTTCGTTTCTATTACAGCAAGAAGCACCAAAACTTCAACCGGAAAGCGACCTTCAGAAGATCAAGCGTAGTCTCCAAAAGCTGGAGATGATGCATGAACCGGTTGTCATCATGGATAGTGACAGCTCTGATGACGAGGAGAGCAGGTAGGCGTAAACTCGACACGCGGTATATGTTCCCTCTTGTTTTAATGATCGTACGTGGTCACCACCGCTCTATCGGCGCCGTTATGAATACGCCACCAACTTTCCCAAACTCACGCCTGTGCTGATAATAATAATTGATACCTTTCAGCATGGTGTTGAAACCCAAGGACGTGTATTCACACCGACCAGTGCCTTATGTAATTGGATCACAAGCGTGGAAGAACAAATGGCACGCAGGTATTGTTACGTTGCCTAACTTAAGTCCATTCCTTAATACGAGCTCCGGAAGAATATGGCTATTTAAGATTTTAAATTAACATAACTTAACCGGATATTTACCATGACTCGCAGTCTCGTGAACAAGACATTCGTGTACAATGTCCAAATATCGAGCTCCAGCAAATTAAAATAAAAAACATGGTAAATATCCCGTTTTAAATACTGGTATGTCCCTTCGCGGGCTTCGACCAATGAGGTGCAAGTATTTTGTTCCGTAGGAATTCGAAAGAAAATATTTTTACTTTAATTGCAATACAGCAATCAGTTAAAGCGAAGTACATTCAGGTAATTGAACGATTATTAAGAAAGTATTGTCGTTTGTCGGAAGAGTGAGATGAAGAGGTAACAAGTCTAATTGATATATAGTCTATTCCAATGGAAGTTGGAAAAACTACTAAGAGTTTATGATTAACATATCTTTATTTACAATACAACACTGTTACACTTAACTACATATTTCCACTTTAATTTTACTTCCAAAATTCCGATAACAGTTTCGCCGACGTTCCAAACGCCATTTTTTCGCAAATCCACAGTGAATATCATAGATTAATTCATTCCCATTCATCATTCGCTGTCAAATGTTGTTTATTTGGTTTTTTTCCTGTTATCGTTGGAATAGAGTATAGGTAGGCAGACTGACAAATGGACCTCCTGATGGTAACATTCCCCACACACAAAGACATGGCCACTGTAAGATACAGTAACCAGCCTTTCTCGTCAATGCGCCACCAACTTTGGGAACTAAGATGTTCCTTGTAAGATGTCCCTTGTGTCTGTAAGCTACCCGAATGGGCTTGAAAAAGCTCTACCAGTAAGTAAGCGTACATCTACATCCCCAGGTCTTTTACCTGAAGACAGTGACACCGACAGCTCACTGTCCAAACGAGATGTCGCACCAGAGGAGGAGTACTCGGACTCGGAGCCGGAGATAGCCGAGGACGCGACCGACAAACACGCACAGAGAACTGTGAGTCATGTGTCAAGTCAATATATAAATGTAATTAGGCAGGTTACAAGTTTCAAAGTGTTTAGTACTTTTTGTCTGTTTGTTTAACGATTTCCCTTTTTTTGGTACATATTGACGATCTTTAAAGATCAATAAAAAAATTGGAAATCAGAGTTAAATGTGTGAATCGCAATTTCTGTGTAAAATCTGTGCGAAATTTTTTAGTGATCATTAGTGATCAGAAGAATGTCACTTTAGGTTCTCTTCAAGGTACGCGTATCTCTGCCGTTTTTCTAAATCTTTTCATCCTTTCAACTCTGCCTGTTCTCTGCTACGGAGAAACCTACCCAAATATACCTCTTTTCTAAAATAGGATAAGAAACATTACTTTAATTTTATTGAATGTAAAAAATCTTCCACTGGAGAAAAATATAATCTTGATTGGATGATGAATTTTAAAATTCCCTTTGATAATATTAAAATTCATCATCCAATCAAAATTCTAGAGATCCCGTGACAGTTGATTTCCACATTATTCCATGGTTACAATTTTTTTATCAAAATAGACAGAGGAAAAAAATAGAAAAGAGTTTCTAATTTGTTACGGTGGCTCAAAGGTCTACTCTACCGGAACTTCCGGCATTTCCGCATAGCACATGGCATGTTTATGCAATGAGTTTTATACAGCACGAAATCCAACATATCCTAACTCCACGCTATTCGCGTCCAGATATCGTCATCGTCCATGGAGTCGGAGGTGCTGTCTCGCTGCAGCCAGCCGCCCGCCGCCGCCGACGTGGCCGCCGAGCTGGCCCGCAGACTGGCCGGACCGCCCGTGAGGACCACGCTTAGCTAGACACGACTCACTAAATTAACATAACCGAACGGAATATATAACTATCTCATTTTCATGTATGGGAGCGAAAGAGATAGTCATATCCATTTACATTTTTTCGAATAAAACTATTGGATTTGATGTTAATCCAGTCCGTACCGTTTTATAAATATATTAACACTCAAATTTAATATTTGAAATGTCTATAGTTGCCTGTTCCCGCACCGGAGCAAACCGTTCCACCTCCAGAGCCGACTACGAGAAAAGTTTATGGGATGGACAAACCGACACCAGGTATTATACATACATATTAGAATACAAACATCGTAAGAAATGATGACACATATATATCCGCCTCGCAGAGGACCAATTTCGTTTATTAAGGTGTACGACCTTTTGACCAGAAAATGAGTTATTTGTCAAATAGAGGGATGCCTTTGAGTTGCGTCTGTTATCCTTATGATACCATTCAGAAGATTCTTAAAAAAAACGAATTCGAACAAGTCTATATATACAAATGATACGAAAGATAAATGTTAGTCTCGATAGTCATAGTTTTATATATATATTAAGCATCAAAAGTGTCACAGAGAACATTTTCAATGCAAAACACTTTATTTATTTATAATTATAACTAATTAAAATACGTTGTTCGATAAAGACAAACAAAAATCAAAACAAAAGCAAAATATAAGTAGGCGAACCTGATGTACCTTTATTTTTTACATAGGTCTGTAAAATGACGATTCAAAGCCAACCTTATTAAAGTATATTTTGATTGATTATATATAATAAGCGTTTTTTATTGTTTTCAATTTAAACATTGTTCCAGCAACGATTTTCCCAAACGAACCACCTCCGCTGGACTCATACGAGTCCGACAAGTATTCAGATGATGACATATTCGCGGAACTACACAAGAAACCCAATCAAAGTCGCTACAGGGATTCGAATCGATCGAGTTTCGGTGCGAGTAATGTCGTGGAAGAATTATTCGGTGACCGCTCACAGGTGTCAGACGACATCGGCAACATCGTCCCGGATTATGTGCAAGTGAGTCTAAGTTCAATTTAGTCAGGAACTGTGTGAGATTACTCAGAATACTCTATCTCTTTTGTCAGTTCTATACTCATATTTATGAACATTCGTTTTCATATTCAGTATTATCGTATTAAAAAAATTGCAAACTTCCTTGAAAAAACATTGCCTCCGTCTAAAACTTTAGACTGTTTCTTTGTGACTAGCCTGTAAATCAGTGTATTTTAAGCGCGGTGGTTAATAAAGTCTAAGCCCTTGTCAAAAAGGAAGCAGGACATATTTTGAGTAATATTCGATTGTTGTCTTCAGCCGAGTTCCAGCTTCAGAGAAGATTCGCCTTTATTTGATAAAGTAGTACCGACACGTCCTGATGAAAAGTCTACGAACAAACCAACATCGTCCATTGCTGATATCAATGTCAAGGTTAGTAACTTATTGCAGTCCACGTGCCGAATACCAGGAACAACCGTACCAGTGCTAAAAATTTTCAATATTTATATATAGTTCCTTAAAACGTTGAAATGATTTTTCGCTTTAAGTATTTTAATAGAGATTTTAACTTCTGCAATATTTTAACTTCTTCTTCGTCAGCATAATTGACTTAAAATCTTATTGAATTTGAAATACTAACAAGAAACCGTCATTTTCGTTAGATTAATTGTTATCTCTGATAAATTCTCATAAATCCTTTCAGAAACCGATAGGAGGTATATCTTTGTTCGGGTCGAACAAAGGCGCTGAAAGCATCGGCGCCGCCATTTTAAAACGTAATCAACGAAAGTCCACTTCAGATGAAGATAGTAGTGACATCACTGACTCACATTCTCCACCTGTCAAAGAAACGACTCTACCTGTAAGAGAGAATAAGAAAATTATCGAAGAACTATTTACTAAACCTACTAATAAACCGGCCGTTAAAAACATGGATAAAAATGTCGTTAACAAAGAAACCACGAAACCTGTAAAAGATAAAGAAAAGATGGTTGAAGTTAAGGCGAAGGATAAAATTGATTTATTCAGCGATAATCTATTCGACGATATCGACGATATTTTTACTACGAATGTAACGAAACCAACAGTCAATAAAAATACGAAATCTATTTTCGATGATGACGATCTCTTCTCAGATATCGTCGAATCGAAAGATAAACCACAAGTGAGAAAAGATACAAAAAGCATATTTGATTGTGAAGATGACTTATTTACAGAAACAGATAAGACTACAACTGCAACTAATGAAACCAGAACTAGTACTATAAAAACAGATACATTTCCTAGTGGAAAAATAAGTAAAACAAAAGAAGAAAATGTAAAAGTTAAAAGTATTTTCGATGATAACAGTGACGATGACCTATTTTCGGATGTGGCTAATAAATCGAAGCCTAAAGTTGTTAAAGAAGATAATAATAAAAATGAAATTATAAAATATATCGATAGTGAAATTAAAACCTCAAAAGAAGCTACGAATGTAAATGATTTAGTTTCAAATGAAAATAATCTTATTGTTGATCAAAATACAAATACGTCTAATATTAAGTCTAGTAATAACTCAGTACTTATAAAACAAACACGAAGTCCTAATTTATTCGATGATGATGATGATGATTTATTCACTATGAATACAGATCAAACGGTTGTTGAAACACTACAAAAAAATGTTAAAGAAGTTTCTTACTCAGACAATAAAACGGATGAAGTAAATGTTAAAGTTGATGTAAATGCAGTTGAAAATATAAATGCATTAGACAATAGTTTTGATAGAAATAAAATATCAGATAGTAAAGAAATATTAAAACAAAATGTAAATAATTATGAAAAGGAAAATTTAAATATCCAAACAGCTGTAATTACGGGTAATGATGAAAATTTAGATACTAACAATTACACTAATAAACAAGAAAATAATGAAAAACAATCAACAAATATAAATGACAGTGAAATAATAAAAACAAAAAGAAATCAAATCAAAGAGGAACTAAATGGTGATAATATCATAGAAAAAAAATTAACTCCAGAAGAACCTTTATTCTCTGAACAAGTAATAGAATCGAAAGAACCCGACATATTTAGTGATATATTTAATGATTTACCTCCAGCTTTTGAAAAACCTAAAAGTGAATCTAAAAGAAGTAAAAATGTGAATGCGCTCTTTGATGATGATTCGGATGATGAAGCGTTGTTTTTTAAGAAAAACGATGTGATAAGTGATGAAAAACCAGATCTAGATTTCAGTAGTGACAGATTTAGGATATTTCACGATGAACCACCGGATATAGAGGTCGACTTTTCTCAGAAGCCCTTAAAAAGTACAAACACTGTATCAACTGAAGAACCTATTGACGAATTATTCGATGAAATACCCCAATCCGAAAATATTGAATCAAAATATCTAGAAGAACACGTCATACCTAAATCAAATAAAGACGTACCGGATACAATTAAGAACCCCGTCGAAACAGTAGATATTACGAAATTATTAGAAGACTTTAGCGAAACTGACAAAAAAGATGTCAATATTTCAAAACTTCTTGAAGATGATGAATCTGATAAAGATAGTAGTAATAATGATGAAACAAATAACTTAAAAAGTGAGTCATCAGTGGAACAAACAATACAAAACATCGAACAAAATAAAACATTGGAATATGAAACTAAGGAATCAAAATCGTCAGAAGAAGACTCTAACAAAAAGCCTATAGGGAAACTAAAACCTATGAACTTTAACATAAATGTTAAAACTTTGATGCCCGGAGCTTCTCCTAAAAAGAACAAAACAAACGAAGAGACAGACGGACAGATCCTATCAACTAAGAGCAATGAAGACATTAATATACATAGTCCCAATCATACTGATTCAAAAATAGCGAAATCTGTTAGTTTTGATGGCAATCCAGATTCAAAAGTATTAGATAATAAACTATCTAAGGACAGACCTAAAATTCAGGTCAAAAGACGTCCTTCAACAAGACGAGCTAGATTGGAAGCTGTTAGAAAATCTGGTATAGACTTTGGGTCGGACTCCACTGATAATTCAAGTTCTTTTGACGAACCTAAGCCTACAGAATCCTCAAAGGTTGAAATTAATAGCAAACAAGTAGCAACTGTTGAACCTAGTGAAGAAACTGATACACAACAAATTAATCCAACTTCAACAAATAAAATACCAATAGATAATTATAGTTCAAAAATAGAACACGAATCGGGTGACGTTTCAGATAAAATGAAAACGGAAGTCAAATCAAAGATTGTATACATATTAAACGACGAGGACATATTTTCTGACTCTAGTCATAATACAGTGATCAAAAGCGAAAACAATTGCAGTGAGAGCAACATTAAAACCATCGGTAGAGCTTACGGAGAAATTTCTAAAGCAGAAACTACATCAAAAGATAAAAGAAAAGATGAATCGAAAGATAGAAAACCTCTTTTTGATGATCTCAGCGACGAGGAACTCTTTGGTAATAAGAAGCCATCAGTACAAAAGACGAAAGAAAGTATATTTGACTCGGATAACGAAGCTGATCTGTTCAGCAAGAGGGCAGTGAAACCTGTTGAGCAAAAGAAGAAGGCGGCCAGAGCTTCTCTATTCGGTGACAAAAGCGATGATGACGATTTGTTCGCAAGTAAAACCTCAAAAATATCAGGTGAGATTCTATATTACTCATCAATTTAACTATATAGGGCTGCAGTTGAAGCTAATTTAGTGGTAACAGTAACATCTTTACCGATGATTGCGGGTTCAAACCCAGGCGAGCACCGCAGAATTTTCATGTTCTTTTTGTGTTTATAATTAATCTCGTGCTCGGCGGTGAAGGAAAACATCGCAAGGAAACATGCATGTCTAATTTCGACGATATTCTGCCACATCTGTGTGTTCACCAATCCGCATTGGAGCAGCGTGGTGGAATATGCTTCTAACATTCTCCTCAATGGAGGAGGCTTTGGTCTTGCAGTGGGAAATTTACAGTCCGTTACAGGAAAGTAGGTCTACTTTGCTGTAATTAGCTGTATTATATCAAACTCTGGTATTTCCGAGTTGTAATCCCGGTTAAAATGAATGAAATGCTGCGTATTTCTCAGTACCAGCTTGGATTTTGTAAGTTTTGGTACACTCCCGTCTGTTGGTGCTCTTGTAAAGCTAGTCCTGCTGCTGATCTGTCTCCGCTCCTCGGTTTGAGATTGAAAGAAAAGAGATATCTGATAATAAACGCACTATAGTGCGCTATCGATGTAGCAGTTGGCTAGGTTTATCTGATTGTTGGCCTTTGTGCAAGCACGGCTTGATACCACCCACTCAACACGTATTCTACCGCCAAGCAATAATACCTTAGTATTATTGTGTTCCGGCTTGAAGGTTGGGGGATCCATTGTAACTACAGGCACAAGGGAAGTAACATCTCAGTTCCCAAGGTAGAGCATTTTAATATCTATGAGTGGGGACCACTTACCATATGCCAGTCCGCCTACCTGTGCTATAAAGAAGCTCCCGCCGAAATAGCACAGTGGAAAAAACACTGTAAACATTATTTATTCAAGCAGGCTCATAAAAGCACTTTTGTATCACATGTATAGTTAATGTATCCAATCAGATGTAAAGCTTATTAAGCTTATATTGTATTATATTGATGATAAAAAAGCGCGGAGTTAATGCTCGTTGACTTCCAGGCAGGAGACATGACATACATATATAATTGTATTTAACTAACATAACTGTATTTTTAGATGTTGAAAAAGTGTAACTACTGAGTTTCTTGCCGGTTCTTCTCGGTGGAATCTACATTCCGAACCGGTGGTAGCTTTACTTCAAATAGTTTGTTAAATGACTATTCAAAAGTACTTGTAAAAGCCTACTTGAATAAAGTTTATTTTGTTTTGATTTGCTTAACCAAAGTTACGGGTCGAAGCTACTGATTTTTAATGCCCCTGATTTTTGTCATCTTGTGCTCTGTTATGAATGACATCGTAAGGAAACTTGTATTATATGGCGGATGAATTTCAAAACATATAATTTGACCCACATTGGCATTAATTCCAAACGTTTTCTCTAAAAGAACAGCAGACCTTTGGAAAGCAGTGTGCCAGTCTGTTATTTTAAAATTTATTAAAACAATCTATTTATTTTAGACGTAAAACCAACTCCACCAATTCAATCGACGAACAAACCAACGGAAGTCGTTTTTGAAGATCCTTTGTCATTATTTGGAGAAGATGAGAATTGATGCCTTATGGTATTCGTATATTATTGTTGCATTATAGAAAGAGACACAAAAAATACATTGTATATAAAATTTTCGGTGATTTTGTTCACCCAAAAAAACCCAAATGAATTAATTGATTTTGTTATTCAGTTATGATGAATTCGCAGATCGCTATGTGAGTAATTTGTCAATTCTTGGGCTCTTTTGTGAAAAATATTTACAAATAACTTATATTTTTTAGATACACGCCCTCATCGTACGATAATTTTGTGTTTTTCTATATAATTTCCATAAATGTATTATTTAAATAAATTTCTAAGGATGTGTTCACTTCGTTTAGAAATGGAAATTTATTTCATTGACATTGACAGATTATATATAGTTATTTAAAAGTAAAACTTCAAAGTCGAATATTCATACGTAAAATTTGCGTGTACTGTTGCAAAAAAGTTTGCAACGTAATTTAATGAAATATCGCTTTCGCTTAAGAGTGTTTGTTAAAATTTAATCATACGTGATATATGAATTATTATTATATAAGTTTTTTGTTATATTTCGAATTTATTACATCTATACTGTAACGTATAATCAAGAACACAGACAGGCCTTCAGCCTCGAGTCTAACGTCTGGTGTCATTGGCGTATATCCGCCATGATTGTCAAGTCCACACATTTCAGATTCACAAGTTCAAGATTTTTATAGATTATTTATAAACCAAGTCGATTCCGATGGCAGGAGGTGTAGAGAGAAATAAATTACATTAGGCTTAAATTAACATACACTATTGGTCGAGATGTAACCAACCTGTGCTATCCATTGTGGATTCGTGTAAATTTGCGGCATTTTTGGGACCTTTCGAGGTAAAAGTAAAGTTGATGTAAGTGACTAAATTTAATAGTATTCTATTATGAGTTATGGTGTATTAGTGTATTGTTATCACTATAAAGTATCTTCTCTAAAGTCTATTCCAATCGAAGTAGGAATAAAGATAAACAAACCTTAGATTTACGTATCATATGCGATTCGCTAATAGCTCAGCTATATTGTGCACTGCTAAGAGTTTATGATTAATATATCTTTATAGTACGAGATCCCGCTGCAGAATCAGTGTACCCATCGTGTGTTTGCTAAAAACCAAATTTTTACACATATTTATGATTAGGAGAATTTATATCTACCAGGTTGCCTATCAAAATGTGGCCGCAAGTATTTTTAATTAAATTATTAATAATTCTTATTCCGTCAAAAATTTCATTGATTTGTTTTTTCAATAAAATTTCGTCTACTTTACGGCAACACCTATAAAGACTGAAAAATCATGGTTGCCGTTTCGCATCTGGCCGCACCGCTTCGCAGCCAGGTTTACACAGGTATGATTTTGTTACGTCTATACACTCACAACGTACATTCATAATTTATATATCAAATTAAAGCTATTTTTTTTCTGTTTATTATGATATACGGTTGCCTAATTGAATCTGGCCGCAAATAAGGGTTGCTCGCTGTTAAAGATAGTAAATATTAAACATTTATGAAAAGAATTAAAGGTTTCGACTCAACGCACATTCCACCGTGCTGGAAATCTTTAAAACAAAGAGGCTTTCCTCTTATGGTTGGAATAGAGTACAACTACTTATTACATTTCTGTGACAAATCAAAGACAATTTAAAAATATTCTATTTTTTATATTCCTAATAATATTAATTTAGAACAGTTCGTAGTGCAAAATATAGCAGAGCTGTTTATCTCGTGGAATATGTAAATCTAAGGTTGTTTATATATTCCTGTCATTGGAATATAGACGAAAGGGTGTTCCAATAGTGAGAGAATGGACATCTTAATCATACTTGATTCTAGTTCTTTGAGCGAGTTAATTTAATCGTAATTATATGGTTATGGTAAAGGTGTTTATGACAAAGATTCGTTTTTTTTTTTTTAGTGTTAAAGGATGAAATTATAAAGTGCAATAAAAGAAAATAACATTCCGATAAATATATTATTATTATATAAATAGTAAAGGCACTAATTTGTTGTTAATTAAATTCGTTGTTTTAATTATAAAATTATATTTTTGAAATTACACTCAACGTGTTTTTTTTTTTGATAATTTTCTATGGTCAAAAGATCGTAAATGAAATGTTGTGTTGCAATCTGAAACTGCTTTTTTAATACGATGTTTTTTTTTTATTTATTTATTTCTGTATTAAATGAATTTAAAGGAAATGATATCAATATTGAAATATGTCACAAACGAAAACATTAATATTGTAAAAAAAAATGTAATAAATAATCTTTTTTATGATATAAGACACTATTATCTGGACTAATATAAGTTACAAATTGTTTAGATACTGTAATACTTATAAATCCTGGTTCATTTGTATATATTTTTGTTACGTTATCTTGTATATTATTCTAAGATATATATCTTGTAGTTAATTCTGGTTAACACAGAGTCATTAAAAGTTATCGAGTTTTTCTCGACTTAAGACATTCTCAAAACTTAACAGAGCTGTCTTCGCTTGCGCTTGCTCGCTGTGGAATGACAGAATGAGGGAACACTGTCTGTGTTTATACATACCTACGTACTACATTATCTCCGGCATTTCGCGGTCAAAAATGTATGCCAAACCTATATTGTTCAGGAGGACCATTGAAAAGAACAAAAGATATATTTTATTATACAAAGTGAAACATTTCATGTAACTATTCAAATACAACGTAAGGCCGAACTGAATAATACATTTTTATAAAATATTGTTTATTTTGATGTATATTATAGTAATGTTTATTTTAATTAAAAGTGTACAAAATTAAAACGAAATTGCGTCTGATAAATATAATTTTTAAAGTGGTTTTTAAATGTGGTAATGTTATTTTTACTAAAATAAGTGTTAAATGTTGTCAGCTAAAATAATATGTCGTATATGTTTATATGTATTATCTGTTATTTTCTTTTCGTATAATAATTTAAAATGACATTTAATCGGCCTTCCGTTACGATTACCTATATTTCAAACCTCAGGAGGTATTTTTAAATACAATATGGCTTTATTAAATGAAATACTGTAATTTTTACTACAATCGATAGAATTATATTTACATATTTAGTGAAATTGTAAATGTAACTAAGTGCCTAATAATTATAACGCGTTAAATTTACATTTTACAAATAAATTAGATTTTATTCAACGTATTTTCTTGTACCTTTGACCTGTTTACACCTACCTCTATACATTAGAATATGTATCGTATATACATTAAAATAATTTAAATTAATTAATTAATAAAGACATTGAAACTATAAGCCGTGAAGCTTGGCTGTGCTAATTACTCCTTCAGCTCCTCCGTAGACCTGTCAGGCCTGCTTGTCACTCAACTCATTGTAGTAAACCATGATAGGAAATTATATTTATAATTTGATAATGGTAATAAGTAGTTATATAAATAGAAACACTGCTTAAAAATACAAAAAGCTACAGGTACTCACAATAAAATAACAAATACAGATTTGAGTCTGTTTATTTATTTAAACCCTTTATTTGTTGATGCGTACTTATCAAATTAGGGCAAATAAAACTCAATTTAAATCCTCTCTATAAATCAAGTAAAGATATCTTTAAATAATCATTCTTTTTTAATGTCATTATTGCAGCACGAAAAGTGCTCTCCGTGTTATAGCACATTTCTAATATTATTTGTTATTTTAATATGACTGCATGTGATTTTATATTTATTGTATAGCTAGGCAGTATCTAAATCTGTCTCGTCAGGATGTATAACTGTTTTTTTAAAGTTAAGTCAATTGTAACCGTGACCTAATCATCCTAATCGGAACATTCCAACAGTGGTTGGATAAATAGATTTGCATATACGAACGAGCGTTGGGAGGTTCAGGAAAATTTCAGAATTGACTTCCATTATAATAAGCTTAAGTTAGCGACTTCTAATATAATATATATACTAGTGAAGACACATATGGAGTCTAGGGTTTATTAATTAAAACTATAAACCAAAATAAACATCCATGTATATGATAAATTTAATATGATTTGCTTAATTGTATTTATATAAGCATAGCATGAATTAGAAATCAAAACTACATCTCCCACCCACGTGTATCAACCAAATAAGTAAAAAACCTAGCAACATTTACTTCTTAAAGTCAAATTGTCAGATAAGTGAAGGAAGATTGAACTCTGAAGTTTTATTTAAGTGTCAAGCGTGGTTGTCACGATTTTGTATTTGTAGACACATAAATATTAATATATAATATCTAAATATGAAGCTACCTGAGAAAAAGAAGCTTAAAAAGCAAAAAATTAAAAAGAAAACTATAACTAAACCCAAAAAGGAGAAGGTACTCGTTGTAGCGCAAGAATTTAAATTTGCCCGTTTATTGTCCGAAAACGAGAAAAAAACACGAGATCGTGTACTTAAAACGTTTAAAAAATGGCTTTTAAATTGCTTCGAGAAGGGTTACGGTAAGTCTGTATCAAATATTGATATTTAAACGTTGTTAACTTACTAAATCTGCGGTAACATGTGATTTTGAAACATAACCTAAAAACAACACAATATTTAGTACGGAGTCCCGTTAATAAACTCGATCTGGATTAGTTTAAATGTACTTGATCTTTATTCATTGAATATTCGGCATAGAAAGTGAAATGTGTTTGTGTTTGCACTTATTGTGTTTTTTTTTCTTGTATCGAAAAAACGGGCCTAGAAGATCAGTACTTTACAGCTAAAAATAAAACAAAACATTTATATGAATTATTTTGTAAAACAAACCTATTTTGACTGTTTTCCAATTGTCATTATAAAGTGTTGTTCTTTCAGAATTCAAAGAAGATGATTTCATCAGAGTATGGAAAGGTTTATTCTATGCTGTTTGGATGTCTGATAAACCTTTAGTTCAGGTTCGTTTTTTATTTATTTAAGCCAAAATATAAAAGAAATATTTTTAAGTAGTTGTTGCCTGCAACATTGCGCGTGTTTCGACGTCTGTTTGTCGAGTATTAGACATAAAAAAATGCCCATGACCCTCCATGGAGCTTAATTTTGCTTTACACCAAATTTCAATAAAATTCAGTTCACTAGTTTGGCCTTGAAAGAGCAACAGACAGACAGAGTCACTCATATTTATAATATAAGTACAGATTTTTGTATATTGTTTTGAATGAAAATGAAAACAGAGTTCATTATACCTGCTTTTCCCTGCAATACCCCCTGTATTCACTGAACCAGTGGTATTTTTTAATTTCGAGAGTCATAAATAAATTATTTCAATTTAATTAGTGTTGTAAAATAATCATTTATTCCATTTATTCAAACACATTATTATATTAAAACGAATGAATTGAAAAACACTAAAATCACTACAACATTGTGTTATTTTTAAGCAACAGTACCTTAATATCAAATTTACAAACATACTTATTAGAAAATATTTAGATTTTTGTAATTGCAACAAAATGTTCTATTTTCTTTTAGGAGGATTTATGTGACAGTATAGCAGATATTCTGGACTTGTTCCCTCCGGAACATATTGCGAGTGCTATGCTGATGAGCAAGGCTGGTTTCAAAGTGCTGGCCACCGAGTGGTACGGTATCGACCAGCACAGAATGGATAAGTTTCTCATGGTAAACAACTTTTTAACTTAATACTCTTGTAACATGCAATTTGCACACTATTCTTTCATTTGCAACTACCAAAAGTTATCGGAGAGGGTTCAATGTGCACAATTAACAAATTTAAGCAGTTTTCATGGAACTGTAAAACCCCACATTGCCAAATTCCACAACCAAACACACACAACAAACTTCTGATTAATACTAGTAACTATTGATTATATGATATGATATAACCCAAATTAAACATTGAAGTATGTACCTCGAGGTCTGCACCCATTATGCTAGCAACGAGACCAGAAAAATGTCCTAATAGTACATACAACAAAAACAAATAGTTCAATTAACAGCTCGAAGGATATAACATCTTTGTTGCTATTGTTAGGACTTCGATATATAACATTTAAAAAGGTTTCAAATAAATTTAATTAAAGAACTAAAGATTTATAATATAAAAAGTGTCCCTTAATAGTTCTCATAAATGACAATTCTTTTCATTTTTTTTTATAGCTTGTCCGTCGTTACCTGCGTGGAAGTCTCCGTTGCTTGCTGCGATGTGGCTGGAGTCTCGAGAGCTGTACTCTTTTCACAGACATGCTTAGCAGCAGTGATGGTGAGTTGAGGATCATACAGAGTGTTGGCTAATTGACAAATGCTTTTAAAGCTTACTTAGCTTAGCTGGTATGGCTTTATAACAAGCCCATCTGGATAGGTGCCACCTACTCATTGCTTATTCTAGTGTCAAACAGCAATATTTAGTTTTTCAGTTTGAAGATTGAAGAAGCTAATGTAATAACAGGCACACAAATCTTAGCTCCCAAGGTCGGTTGGTTGGTTTGCGCATTTGCAAACAACAGTTGGTTATTATTTCTTACGGGGCTAATGTCTGTAAGTGGTGGTCACCACGTTATCTTTCACCATCCTATGGTGGCCTATTTTCCAGTCTACGTATTTATTTGAAATTTAAAACATGCAGAGTACAAATTATTATTTTTTGTTAAGGTTTGTTCGCTCTGACGACGCCGTTGTACGCTCGTAACGCGCTCTCCTTGATTCTACACGTCGCGGATTGTTATTTGGAAGAAATTTCAAAGGTAAACAAATTTATGACGCTGAAAGATTTAACAAAGGCTTTTGTCTTCCACAATCATGATTTTATATAATTTAATCATTTAAATACGTAGAAATCTTAATCTTACATGAATTAACTTAACTGATAGTAAGCTTAACTGAATTAATGATTATTTTATTGTCATGAGATTCTGTTTACTTTTTTAACAAGGGTTCCACAGGGTTCTTGCTTTGGCCCATATTTTTGTAAGGTCGTGTTTTTAACTTTTTATTCATCTTTTCAAATTTTATTTATTAACATTTATTTATTCTACTAGTATATTTGTAGTAATTATTATGCAAACTTAGTATTTTTGTACTTATCTTAAATTACAAAAACATAAGTTATCTTTTCCAGTGAAAACGCTCTACAAACGAGTGTAAATATATATTAAAATGTTATCGATTGTAGAAATATTTTTGTCGGAATGAATGCCTTCACATGCCGGTTCGCTCCCAGGTGTCGCAGGGCGCGGTCCCGGACGCGAGCCTGGCGCGGCTGCTGCGGCCGTTCTGCGCGCTCGTGTGCGGCGCCTCCGACGCGCGCAGCGTGGCCGCGCGCCGGGTGCTGTCGGCGCTCGTGCGGCAGAGCGAGCTCGGCCTGAGCTACGAGAGCAAGGCCCGCGCCTGGCAGCAGGTACCGCTTGTGCGCTGTTCTGGGGGTCATAGCCTTGACAGTGTCCACCGGTTGGGGGAAGTACTGAGATACGACCTTTCAAATACTTTATGAGGCCGTTATAAAAACTTTTAAAGCATTTCACAAGGTAACTTCAATATAAACTTACCACAGATGTTAAATATAGATGTCCAGGAGAAACCAACGAGGCGGTGGTTTTATTTATGCTCATAAAAATAAAGTTACCGTTCGTTTAACATAAATCTCTCAAATAATGTCAGATGGGATGCCCGGCTGGAGGCCCCGACGCGTTAGAGCTGGTGTCCGATGACGAAGCGGAAGAGGACGCCGGTCCCGATGAGTCTGAAGACACAGAAAATGGGTTAGTTACATGAACACGTAACAAAATCCTCACTAAGGATAACAACACACCTCCATCAAAATAGGATTGTAAAATGTATTTTACTTGTAGAATGTATTATGTTGCGCTCCCTCCCCCTCCGCCGAGGAGGGCGGGGGGCTCTGTGCTGACCGAGCCTGTGTGTGCAGCGCGCTGGACCCGCGCGCGGGCCGCGTGCACGTGGTGCTGCGGCCGCTGCGCGTGCCGGCCGCGCTGCTGGCCGAGCAGCTGCGCCAGCTGCTGACCGGCGCCGGCTCGCGCGCCTACACGCGCGCCCGGATCTGCGCCGAGCGGTCGGTTTCTTGCTTTTCGTCCTTTTGTGTAGGAACACGTTAGCTGTTGTAACCTTCCAATATGTTATTGATTTATTTACACGAATAAAAATAAGATTACTAGGAACACTTCACGTAAAAATCCAAAATATTCTTTACCCAAGATCTTACGGTTACTTTTAAATCTTCATTTTGTGATGAATTGGTTTCCACAGCTTACTCTGTTCACTAAAATCATAAACAATAAATATTTTCATTAGTGTTACCTCAATTCGAGTTCTCAAATACAGTGTCCCACATGGGTATAATTGTCCCACAGGTTTGAAGAGTTGGCCCGCAACAACTACCCACTAAAGATACCCGATGTCGATGCGCAGGGTCTGGAACCGAACCTAGATCGCGCGGAGCCGATGCGAGCTGCGTCACGCCTGCAAAAGCTGGAGAAAACTTTGGCTACCACTTCTGATGAACTTGCGCTGCGAGGTAAGTCTTGCAAAATGACGTATCATAGCCGGAGGAGAACAAGCGAAACTGGCCCGGAGTTTATCTGTTTTTTTCTTAATTAAACAAGTAATAAATGCTTAATTTACGTCTTTGTCAGGTCTGAGTAGAAAGCACCGCAAGCGTCTCCTAGCTCGCAGCCGCTCTGGACTAAGTATCGTGGATGAGGTCGCTAAAGGACAATCGGACTCCGCCGTAAGTACTTATAACGTAATTGTTATATTTCCCTGTAAATTAAAAAGCTTGATGCCTTTTTATTTTAAGAATTAAACTGTACACCCCTTCTCCAATACGGTTTTGTTGATAGAAAAGTGGCAGAATTTTATTTTATTTTATAGTAGATATTTTCCTTCGACGCAGAGCACAAGACAGCTTATAAACCCAATTCACTGTTTGAACAACCAAACTGCACTCATAATGCAAATATATATGTCCTCAATATTTGAGATTCATCTTTGAATTGTTCAAGTGGTTACTTTTTTCGTTTTAGAATGGTGATTGGCAAGTAGAGCCAGCAAAAACAGATGACAGTGACAAGACAAAGAAGAATGAATCGAATAAAGAAAATAAAGCATCCAAGAAGAAGAACAGAAAGAGAAAACTCCAGAAAGAAGATAATGTACCTCCGACTGATAATAAAAAACCTAAAACTAATAAAAATGAAACAAATAACCAAAATAAAACCTCAACAAACGTAAAAGTCAATAACAAGAAGGTTAAACAAAATAATCCCAGCAACAAACAAACAGAGAATACTTTAAACAAACCAAATACTAAACAAAGCACAGACACGAAGGCCGGGAAGCAGAAAAATAAGAATCAATTAAAAAAAGAGAACGTTAAGACGAAAGATGAGCCTGCGAAAGTTCTATCTGTTAATAACAAAGAAAACACAAAAGAAAATCCAAAATCTAAACCGAATGACAAACAAACTACACAAACAAATGTTAAGAAAACTAGTGAGAATAAAAACGTCGTAAACGGAAAATCCAGTAAAGCAAAGGTTGAACCGAAGCTGGTCGTCAATAAAGTGAAGAACTATCAAAAACAAACGAACGCCAATAATCTAAAGAAAGAGACGAGCCCAAAGAAGAAGGTCATCTTGGAAACTCCGAAGAAAGTTAAGTTTGTTTTGAAAAACAACAGTATGCAAGGCCCCGTGGATTATTACAAGAGCGTGAGGCAGAGCCCCAGCATCCCGTACGACAGCAGCAAGAAACCCAACAAGACCAACCTCAAGCCCTCCACTCCGTCCCCCATCAATCCGTTCTTCAAAAAGAAGTTTAAATCGAAATTTTGATTAAAATGATTCGTTTTTGTTGATTAATGATTTTATTAAAATCTATCGCTGATAGACTTGGATGAGTCTTAGATGACTTAAACAATAAATGTGATTTGACATTAAAATACCTATTTTAAAATGACGGCTCCCTTCTACTTTATATATAATATGTTCCAAGTTAATTAAAGAATATTTTTTTTTTATTATTGTTTAAAATAATGAGTTCAAGAGACCTATTTTTAAACAAACATTTGGTTTGGTTTCTACATAAACACCTATAGTCCATTCCAACGGTAGGAGGACTAAAACTAAAAATCTTTTACATAGAATTGTTGAATTGGATTTTGAAATAAAAGATTTTTACAATTGAAAACAAAACTTTATAACTTTACTATTAAAAAAGTTAGTTAGTAAGCTTCAATAATAGATTACTTAGATATATGTAATTCATTTGTCTGATGTTAGTTTCAATTTCTCAGTTTCAAAAAAAAAAGTTGTTTGTAAATAATTTTATTAATATTAATAATAATAAAATATGAATTCATTTAAATAGCAATGTAGGGTAATGTTTTTTTTTTATTACAATTTTTAACAAGTTATGCACAAGATCAATGTATGTTTTAGACAATAAGAAAATAAAACAAAAATATATAGTCATTTGAAATATGCGTATATCAAGATGGCGTCCAAAGATCTCATCCGAGACGAACTTGAATTGACGGGGATCCATCGACGTTTTCCAATTGAACGAAACGATTACTAATGTATTTGTTTTGTTTATCACTCTTACTTTAGTCACTTGAACTGTTGTTTCGGTTATTAAATAAAAGTAGAGTAACAAGGATGTAGGATTTACATTTCGGACATATCCGACACTATCGCTGTTCGTAGTGCATTAAATATATTATGTTTGAATTGTCTGTATTATAGATGTAATAGAAGGTGCTTCGTTAGGGCTCGTCAAGCGTATTTTGTTACGTTATATGAATTCAATAAATTAAGTGTTTTAAAAATGATTTCTTTTATTTACATCCTGTACTCATCCTAGTTATTTTCCGATATATTTAATTTGGCATGATATCATGTATATATGTCTGGCTATGAGTATTCTTCTCTGCAGAATCTTAATTCCGAATCAGTGTTAACTACTCTCTGATCGAGCGCGGAGCAGGGCCCGCTGGATTGCAGTACATAGAATTAAAAAATGTACTTATATATTATTTTAAAATGAAAAAAAAGAATGTCAGCGTGGGCCACGTCTCCCAAGAAGACAAGCTTGAAGTCCAGCGAACATCTGCTGATGTTTAGTAAAAATATAAAACGCCAAAATGTCTAAAACAAAAATGTAAAAAATGCACGGGCAACTGTGAGCCCGGATGTAAATTAAATAAAAAAATGTATGGATGTTGTAAATTAAAAAAAATCAGTTAACTTTACTTTTAAAACAATTCTGTAAAGTGACGATTCAAAAGTGCTCGTCAGCCTTTTTGAACGAAGTATATTTTGATTTTATTTGAATACATGTTTCTATTGGACAATTACAAATAAAGAATATTTATGCACTGCCTAAGGTTGGATGGTTGGAAAACGCTTTTAACAACAGAGATTATTTCGCCAGACTCACGTGCGGCGGTGGAGACACGAAGGAGATTGTTCGGCACGATTGAGTTTTTATATAATGTAGATCTGTAACTACCAGAACTGTTTTCTCCAGTCTTCAAGCGAGGGTCAAAATATACAAGATAGTATATTAATTTCTGGTGATTCAAGACAACCTGACTTTGAGTAAGCATTCAAAATGTTCATCCAAGAGGACTAAGGCCGGAATTTTTTGTGCCATAGGAAAATCTTTTTTCAATCTATATAAATCAATTATTAAATGATTCTATCAATTTATCCATGTAAGTAATGAATTTATTTCTAACTTTGTAACCACAACAAAAAAATCTTTTTAACCCATATTTTTGGAAAAGGTGGAAAATGGGAGGGATTAACTTTATGAATTTTACACATACGAAGTCAGACAGCTATTAACACTGTATTATATTTTTATTTATTATACATTTTGATATAATTGCCAGTTATATTTCATCTCGTGTTCAATGGTGAATGAAAACATCGTGAGAAAATCACATGTGATTCTTCCCATATCGGAGCAACCTGGTGGAAGTTCCAAACCTCCTCCAAAGGAGTCCTTAGCCCGGCAGCGGGATCTACAGGCAATTTTACTTAAAATTTATATCATTTTTTTGCTGACAGTACTATAATATGTATGTAGGGTGTTGTAAATAAAACGAATATATTTATAACTGTGTATATAATGTTTCTACATCGCGCTCGACGCTATATATACAAGTATTATATAATTTACATGGTCTCATCTTAACTAATGATTCAAGAAACAAAACCATAGACTATACAAGATAGGGACATATAAAAAATCCATAATTAAAAAAAAAAAAAAAACCTTAAAACGAATTGCATTGAAATAAAAAAAAACAACCAGTGTAGCCTATGGTAGATTGTTTCTAATAACCTTAAAGTTATCTAAAGCGCTTTAATGTAATGTTCTAAAACATACTTTTTTTAGAGACTGTCTGAATTATCTGCCTCTCCCTTCCATATAGCTGCATCTCTTTCGACCGCCGCGAATGCGTCGGGCGGCCTCGAGCTTCAAGCCACGTACTACACAATTGTAAAATTTAAAAATGCGACTCGGAGAAACACCTAGCTAAGCCTTTTTATTTACAACGACGACGTACAGACGGCCACGGTCCACATACAGCCTAAGCGACACTACATTATTATACAAATATCATATATCGATACCTACTTAAAATAACGAGCGCGGCCGTCTGTACGCTACAAAAACAACAAACGAAACATAATCGAAACGGTACACAATACACGAGACAACACGTCTCCGAGCGAGACAGCTCTATATAACAATCGTTCCGTTTCCCTCGCACTTTTATCCAACATATTACAATATGGCAGACACCCTGTACACATCACACTCAACATTCGTCAACAGAGAACGTATAATGGTTACTTAAAATCGGCTGATACGTTTTTTAAAAAAAATATTTAACAATTTAATTAAATTCAATGAACTGCACCTGATCTAACTGCTTCCAAATTCCAAACATGAAACCAATTTATATTGAAAAGTCGTTATCAATGAAGCATTGCAATGAAGAGCTATAGAACAATACAATGTCTACATAAAACAACCAAGAAAATGGCTTTAATGTTTTAAAAATCACACATTGATTAGGCCACGCCCACATTTCACGTTCCTTAAGAGTGATTATCAAGAGATTGAGAAATAAAAACTGATTATAGAAATCCAGAACTCTTGTATGTTACAAAAAAAAAAATGATCTATTCATTCTTTTAGGCCATTATAAGACTTGAGAGTTGAATTTGAACGGTCTCAACTGAGGACAATCCTATTATCATTTTTGGCAGCCCATTTATTGATACGATTGATGATTATGAACGATTTCCGAGATGAACAATCTAGTCCGCAAGACATATTATAGTCTGATTCGACCGGAGAGATGTGTCTAAAATATATATATGCACTGTATAACGTGGTATCATAAACATATATCTAGTATCAGCCGATATATCTACAAGAATACGTTCAATGTCGATATATTCTTGTACTTAATCATTCATTAATTTACAGTCGGCGTGTTTATCTACAAAATTTAAATTTCATCTCACATATGTCAACATCATTATATATCTGTGCATTAACGTTACAAATCATATACTTGACAGTTTAATGTCGATAATCATATATATGTATACATTTTTTTTTTCGTATGCCAGTCACTGGCAATTGTATAAACGCACTGGCATACCGAGCCGTCTACTCCGTATCCACAATGTCTTTATACGTCATATAATCTAAAATAATTATATTATCTGTGATTTAATATTGGCAGTTTGTTAATAAAGGCTTTTCATATGCAAATGTGCTTGTTTCTATTGACGAATTATAATAAAATAATAATCATTAAACATTATTTATATTTTGGCAATTTTGTATGAAAACAACTAGACTAATTTTGTTTGTTTTTCAGATTTATCTCAAATAAGTTACTGTTAGAGGTATCCCAGGGAAGGAAGACAGTGTAAAAGATGGCGGAGAGGGAGTTAAGGTGAACAGCGGGTCCAGTGTATGTCAAAGGAGGCCCAAGTGAGGCACACTGCGTTGTCATAATATACAAAAAATATTATGAAATATATATGATAATATATATTATTGATAGATTGAATCGTTAATAAATAAGGGACGTCGTTTTCTATACTAATGACACTTTTTTTGCTAACCAATGTACATAAATCTTATCCTTGAAGACACAGCACGTTTCGGGAAAACTTTTGGTGTAATTATTATAGAACTTCTATTATAGTCCTATTCGGTATAGAGTTTCGTCCGCTTTTAATTAAGACGATGAGGCACAAGCGATTATCACGCCCTTGATATTAATGACGATTATTTTAATGTCCACTTTGCAACTCGCCGGTAGATGGCGCTGCAGAACATTAACTCCTCTACAGTTCAACCAAGACCATATACACAGGAAGGACGTCTGCCCGATACAGTTAATCTTACCAGCTCAATTTTTCTTTCCGTCACAACAACATGACAAAATCTTGCAAAAAAAAATATATGCAAGAATCACTGCGAATTTATGGCCACGAGATGTTTGTCGTCTGTATAATTAAAATTTGACTTTCAATATAATTTTCAACGAATACACTTTAAGAAATAATAATAAAGTTATTTACATATAATTATAAAACGTCACTATTGTATTTAAAATATTTTAGGAAGACATAATATGTTTTTAAATCACAGATAATAAATTATTAAACTTAAAAAAAATATACCTATCATCGACGCTGCTGTTTAATTTACATCTAATATTAATCATTCGGTCCGTTAGTGCCAACGCGACATAGACTTGATTAAATATACATATTTTTTTATACTAATTTGTAAATATTTTAAATATATCGTAAAATAATATAATATTCGCCGAAGCACTAACCGATCGTTATATTTTTGTATACATCGTTTCCAACAACTGCAAGTTCACACTTGATGTTTTTAAATCGAATCAAAGACCGAATATCGACTCCAGCAGATGATTTCAAGGTGAACTACGAAGTGTTTGTTTTAGTGTTTAAATGTGTGCGTAAACACAGACAAATATGGCCATACGCTCCGGGACGTTACTGGAACGAGTGGGGGGGGGGGGGTACAGGTGCGAGGTTGGACTTCGAGTCACACCCGTCAGTGTGAACGCTGGTAACTTCCAAACTAATATTTTCCGACTTTGTGTTATAAAATCAATTAATTTGCTACACAGTTCGAAGTACATAATAAATATTACTTAGTGAGAGGTCATTTTTTCTAACCTATTAATTAAAAAATAATAACTGCAAGGTATCCAAAAAGACGGTTAAAGGAAAATACAATACGATAGAGCGAGATAGAACTAAACATCAGCGCCCAAGGGAGCCAGCTCTGCATCGATTGGCTGACAAATTTGTGACGTCACACTGGTTCGAAGATAGCTACAGGCCTTCACCTGGATATCATCACAGTCAATATACGAACAGGATCGACTGCAGTCTTTTGTGTGGCAATAAATACATTAAAACGAAAATCCAGAAAGCGTTTAAACAGCCTCCGTTTTAATGGATAGCACTCGTTGGAAATGAAACGATCGCCTCGTAGCTATGAATTTATCATATTGAAAATTGTTATTACAAAAAAAAAAAACGGAATCGAAACATTCGCTGGTTCCTTTCAGGTCAGAGTATATTAATTCCTGAACCGCTCGGTCAACGAACATCAAGTGTGAGAACAGAACGCCGGAACAGACATCAGAAACGAAATATTTAAATATTGCTTCTATACGTGTATAATGTAAGGCAACGTTAGGTATATTTGTACTGGACTACGTCTCGGTGTTGTGGTTTTGCGACCTTATTACATAAAACTCTGTCCACATAAACAATATACAATGGTAAGTTTCAATGATCACATCAAGGGGGGGTTAAGCCTATGATCAATTTAGACAGATTATAAACTATCGAAAAATTATAAACGGATTTTATATATACAATTAAATCTTGAAGTGTTTATAGTCGTTACAAATGAACAATATCAGTGCTCAGATTATAAAAAAAAAACACAGTTGGAGTGCGCGAAAACGAATATAAAGGTTTTACTGATTAACAAAAAAAAAAAACGTACCGTTTCGCGCTACCGAGAATTTGTCCAGAATCTGATTATAAGCCGATCATTTACAACAGTTTACAATCTGGCTATTATTGACTAACATTACAATTATCCAGTAACATATATATATGTTGATACAGAGACGTTTAGGTTACATATCGTGTAGCAGGACCACATAACACCGGGACTTTTTTATATATTACACAAGCCGCTGAAGTTACAAGGACATGACGAGATAAATGGTATATAGGAAAATTTACAATAACATATCCTTAGCTTATCTTACGCATTGTGCGATACTCCTTTAGTGTGGCACGACCTTTATGGCTATCTTAAAAAAAAGTAATCATAGGAAGTTTTCGATTCGAATATCAGAAGTATTTTTATGAATGGGATAATAACAATAAATGCCATGTCATACGATAATGTCTCTGGTGGTACCATCGGCCCTCTAATTTTGAAAAAGAAAAAAAAATATAACAATAACACAATTGAAAGGGCACATTCGACAATAACTTGAGATACGTAGAATGATCTGCGGTTACATAACGGGAAAGATCAAACGTACAGATAACATAACTAAAATACTTATACGATACGGTTAGCAAAACATTTATTATTTTCGTAACCGTACTTCAAAAATAAAATTTTAAAGGGTTTCACTACCAGGACTGGAATCAGAATAGACTTTACAATACAAGATATAATGAGTCTACTCACATAATCACCTCGCACGTAAATTTAATTTCAAAGCGAAATACCAAACACATCATATAATATAATAAACAAATATATAATTTATATATTTAACGTTAACACCGCAAGTACATTCTACATAATCGTCGTCCGAACAACTTTAATCGCTAAATACAAAAATATATACACACACGTTCAATAAACTCGAGTATTTGATGAATATAAAATATTTAATCTAAACACATAATAATTAAAACGGAGCGGGGCGTCGGATTTACGAACATCTGTATATAAATCATTTTAAATATACATATACATATATATAAATCAATTGTTGTATTATAAGAAACAGGTAACGTCAGCATGGACATAATCTTAAATCATTTCCTAGAATTCTCTCTTACGAATCATCTATAAAAAACTTTTGTTTTACATTAAAATCTGCATAATCAACTTTAATATATATAATTTACAAATCCCTCGCTCTTATATACTTATATTTATTATATATCTCTTTACATAACATTTTTTTTATTTACAATAAATGCTTAATGAGCATGGTTACTTTTTTAAAATTTTTATTCTATTGTAAACTTGTTGGGTAATTGTTATTTATAATAATATTTACTTTGTTATAATCTAACTTTATTGGCACTGCACAGGATATTTTGTTAGGAGACGGCGAAATATTTAAAAGAACCATCTTCAGGCGTGATGAGGGTCAGAATTCGAGGTCGTAGTTTGCAACGTTCTGTACAAAATCGTTTCACTCCGTAACGTATGCGCACGCGGTTTATTTATACAAAACAATGACACGGTGACATTTATTAAAGATTTCATTTATGTCGACATTTTTTTTTTGCAATCGTTTGAATTAACAAATTTGTTTATCATAATTATAAAAAGTTTTAAATTAACTATGGCATGACATTTTCTTTACAGAACAAATTGGAGGGCACTCGTTAAGAGCATTCGTGTAACATTCGATCTCGGAGGAGAATAACACACGATACTGCCTGATATTGTTAATGTTCAAGAAATGTTTCGTTTCGCTTACCGAGACTACAATTGTCAATGAGGCGTTACTCAAAAGCTACTACTAAATAACTACTTACTGATCATAACTTTACGAAGCCGATTGAACAGTTTTAAAACGAGTAAGCTAAACAAATCGTAGCCGGGTTTAAATAATGTTCGCGAACGCTCTTAAAAATACAATTTTGTTGAATCCCATCAATTTTCTAATCGTTCTTCCCGATTCTGTCGTAGTAACGTGTCTTGTTGTTTGACAAAAAACATGACAAATATTCATTCCACAAACAACTATACTATACAACAAACTGCTTCTATAAAACATTTATTATTATATATAATGTTGGTTAGGTCAGAACATGTAAACTTTGATAATCAGCACATTTATAAAGTGAAACATTTGCTATTTTCAAAACGATTTTTCATCTTGTTTTTTGTGAAATAATAATTAGTCATGTTTTTGTCAACCGTACCATATTATTTGCAAATAAAATCGACAAACGCGTTTAAATTTTGCGTTATTTGAAGACGTTATAAAATTACAGTGGAACATTATTGGGCCTTGTATTGAATTAATGAATATGTTTAAGATATAATCGGGAAGAATTTTATTGGAAAATGTAATTTGAAAATTAAATTTTGGCTTAAAGTATGTATTTGTAGTCTATTCCAACCGAAAGAGGAGTGACAACAAAACAAAAATATCGTTTTTGATTAAATAATCTATGATATTCGTGAAAATTGTTTTGAATGTTTCGGAAAGTTATCGGATCTCTGGAAGTAAAATTTACGTGGATATAAGTAGTTAAGTGTAATAGTCTTGTATTATAAATAAAGATATGTTAGTCAAGAACTGTTCGTAGTGCATGTAGCTGAGCTGTTAGAAAGTCGCATATACTATGTTAACACAGTTTGTTGATCCGTGCTCCTTTTGCCATTGGAAGAGACTATGGTTATACCTTTGATTTAATTAATTTTTAATAATCAGCAGTTTTAATGAATATTTTCTTAATGTTTTGGAAGCCTTGTTTAATTTTAAGGAGTTCATCGTGAATTGGAATAGATATAGCGGTTTAATCTATCACAGTACGGTATTTTTCTTAATTTAACTGATTCGTAATGTTTAATTAATATTTCATAGACGACATAACATAGTACGTTTTATCGTAATTACTTGATTTCTTCATTATAATCTATCTATTGGTGTACCGCTTACGCTCGCCTGTCACGGTGGGGTGGGGGGAGGTAGGGTCGGGTGTCGCCTCGTGACGGCTGCTGCTCGTCGCGTGGTGGGCTCGGGCGGTAGCGCGGTGGTGGTTACGTTCGCGGCGCGACCGCTGCCGCCGCTGGTTTAGGTGGTAGTTTTGGAGCTAATCTGAAAAGTACATTTATATATTTAGTTATGAATGTTCAAATCAGAAACGGTGGATTAACTTTACAGATTACAAATCTGTGTGTTTTAAACACGGACACTACTTTTACACTAATCTTTTATATGTTTAGTATGATTATCTCTGTTTATATAATTTTTTAACTATTACTATCTACTTTCAATATCTGTAGCCTGAGGCCGGTACTCACGCGGCGGTGTGTCTCCGCTGCAGCAGCGCCGAGTGCGCCGGTCGCAGCAGCTCGGGAGGAGGAGGAGGCCGCGGTGGTAGCGGAGGAGGGCCACCACCCGCAGCCGGCGCTGGGGGCCCCGGCGCCGCGGGGGACGAGCCCGAGGGGGACCCGCCCGTCGCACACTCGTTCCACGACGACTGCGATGAGGATACATGTATTACAATCGGTCCCTGTTGTGGTGTATTGAAATCAAATCAAATTCCTTTATTAAATATAGATGCATTAAACTTACTTATTGATTGTCAAGCTAAACACTACCACCGGTTCGGAAAAGAAAACACCCTGACCTGAGAAGAACCGGCGAAAGAAACTCAGCGGGTCAAAAAAAATTATTCAGTAGTCATTTAGAATGCCGTAATTCCGTGGTCGGCGGCGCGTTGAAACGACTGCTTACTATCAGCTGGCTAAGGTTCGCAACGGAGCTTCGCAAAGTCGTTAATTTAATTGAGGTCCCACTAATGTTATCATATAACCACAGCCAGGTGGAATTGGAGGCCGTACCGTACGAACAAAACTACAAGCATTGCACTCTAAGTCTAGATGCGTGCTAGGTAAGTATAAGCGGGGCTCACGAGGTGCGGCGTGTGCGGCGCGGCGGAGTCCCGGCGGCGCCGCGGCGGCAGCGGCGGCGGGGCTGCGCCCTCCGCTGTAAGCACACGGTCACATGTATATCACACCACCACAGAATATAACAGGAATACGTCGTATCCGGCTAGAAGGACCGGCAGATTATTTTTTGATAAAGTCTCAAACGATCTTATATCATGTAAATGAAGGCATTATTTACGTTATCTATTATTAATATATCACTGTTAATACGCGTAAAGAAAGACATCGTCTTAATTTAATAACTTAAAACGTAAAAAGCATAGCAGAGAAATAATTGGATCTACTTACAATTATGATGCGCTGACGGCGAAGTCGCCGATGGGAAACTAAAGGCAGCTCTGAAGGTAAAAGTAATGAATTAGTAATTGTACTTTTATTTGTGTACCGAAAACACTTCAAGAGGGACCCATGAACGGTACTTAGGGCTTAGAGTGTCCAGGAAAGTCATTGTTTCAATAAAATCAATTATAATTATTACCTGTCTAGTAACAGCGGACTGATGGGTGGGGCAGGCGCAGGGGACCGCTTCGGTGACATGGCTGGACTTCTGTAATTAAATTATTTAATATTAATAAGTACTCAGGCTTCTCACAGGACGGTTGTGGACATATAAGTTGTATCTAGCAAGTACTATTATATGGTTCTAGGATATCATCTCACACGACAATCTTACACAAATAAACCTAATCCTGATTTAATCTAAAGTCCTTCAATCATAGTCTAACATCTAAACCGGGTACCATATCACTATGTTTATTTATACGTAAAATATATATCTTTAAGCAAGTATTAATTTACCTTACTGATATTTAAAACGAAGTTAAATATTTACAAGAGTTAAATTATTATTTGTAACAATTTCAAATATGCCATAACACTCTGAAACCAGATCAGGAAATGAATACTTTTTTTCCCATATATTTATACCAGATAACGTAGGGCACAAAACAGACATACAATTACTCTAAATTCAGTAATTAATATGATAAGTAATCACCTAGTTTTAATTTACAACAGATGATAAAAGCAAAATGAATTTCAATATATGTTTATTTTTCAAATTTTACGACCTCATTACTTTAGAATAAATAAATTATATCGACAAACTTCAGAAACAATCGAATATTAGTTTACAAAGTCGTTTGTCAAGCTTGTGATGGTCTGGGGATGCTTTGGCAATAATAAACCCGGCCATCTGATCAAAATCTAAAAATACTTGAAGAAAATGCCATTCCCTCTGGAATTAATGTAATCGGTCAAAATTTTCTTTTTCAACAAGATAATGACCCCAAACACATATCCAAATTGTGCCAGGGGTTTTTAGAGCAAAAACGAAGTGAAAAAGTTTTGCAAATTATGACGTGGCCCTCACAATCGCCAGATTTGTCTCCGAACGAATTAGTATGGGATGATTTTGTTAGAAAAGTGAAGAACCGGTGTCTATCGAACTCAGCACAGTTGTGGGAATATTTACAGGGCGAATGGAAGTCACTGGACTACGAGTACTAATCAAAAGAATGAGTAAGATTTGTGAACAAGTAATAAAAAAGAAATGCCACTTTGACGAAGCGAAAATTTAACGAAGACCGTTGACTTTTGTTCTTAACTGTCCTCAGTATATTTAACTGAATGCTAATCTAAGTTTTGATTGAAATTCAAGTGTAATAAAGTACACTTGATAAATATTACGGTGGTTTTAATAAAAATTACCCTAGTGATTCCAAACTTTGACTGTCAATTTACTTTCGAAAAAGTTTATTATTACTTACCGGAACAGTTCATGGTGCTTCGGACTCGGCAGAGGGCGGTCCGGGGGCTCGGGGGGTGGCTCGCACGCTGCTGCACACACATCAATCTTTACTAACTTAATATATATAAATTAGTTTGTGTGACCAATATATAACATATAATTAAATAGATCAATAAATATGATATAGTGTCGTACGAAAATCTCGAGAGTTGCTATAAATGATAGAATAGGGCGTTCGTTACCCGCATGAGGCGACGACGGCCTCCTCGGCACCACGGGAGGGGCCTCGTCGCGGGACTCGGGGCCCCCGCACGCACGCGGCAGCAGGGGCGGCACGCGTTCCTGGGAGAAATATCTCACGTGAGATTCGAAACGCAAATGGAAAAATTACGGTGGCGTGCAGAGAATTATTTGACCATTTAGAGAACCATAGAGTTAACTTATTCCTAATTTAAATTGCTTGCGGTGGTCCATGCTGCGCGCGTAGAACAGCTCGGCGTCCACGACGGCGGGGCCGGTGTGGCCGTGCGGGGGGGGGGGGGGTCTCACCTGCGGCGGCGGCGCGTCCTGCTTGCGGCACGCGAGGTGGTCCATGCTGCGCGAGTAGAACAGCTCGGCGTCCACGATGGCTCCGCGCGGCGACAGCGCGGCGCGGCGCGCGCTGCTGGAGCACGTGCTGCTGGAGCTCCACTTGCTGTGGGGGGGGGGGGCTTGAGTTAGGGGAGGCCGCTTCGTGGTACGTATGAGCAGCCGCCCATTTTGGACCATATTTGATTATATAATATTCACAAACTATGAGATACTATTCACCGATCTGTTTCAGACCTTCAAATATTAATCAAAGTGATAATTTCAAATTATATCGAAACTCACAAAGTGAGTACCTTCAGAGGAAGGAAATCCACTATAAATTGAACAAACAAACAAACAGACAGACAGACACCGAGCGTGGGGCGTGTAACAACAAACCGATCGTGCCTTGGCGAGTGGCTCTCCCGCGGGGACGGCGGCTCGTCCCGCGCCGACCCGCTGTTCCTGTGCACAGATTATAGTACATTAGATTGGCTCTACTTAGTATAAACAAAATCGCTTCCCGCCATCTATCCGCTTATATTTTGTAAGCTACGCAACATATTTTGATGCGGTTTTTAAGACTCCTTGATTTTACTCACAAAACAACTTAATAATTACATATTTTATATGGTTACTTAAAGACTAGATACTAGACTAAGTAGCAGTAATAGTTATGTGACATGGTACCTGTTGAGCGTGGCCACGGACTTGCTCTTGTCGAAGAGCGCCAGGCCCTTGTCGAAGAGGCTGAGCTGTCCGAGCTGAGCGAGCGAGCTGGAGCACGAGCGCTCCAGCCGGGGCGACGTCAGCGACCCTCGGTCTTCCCGGGATCCTGCGAAGGATCATTTGTGTTAATAAACCAGGATATCATGATGAAATATTAAATGTCATTTGTCACTAGTAACGAGATGTATTTTACTTTAAATATGTATGGGTTCAATTTAACAAATTTTTAAAATCAAATCCACCCAATCAACTATAATAAACTTTAAATATAAATTATAAAACGTCTACACAGAGAAGATTTGTCAAAAGAGTTTTACATACTTATTGTAAATAATAATTGTACGTCACATTGGCAAAATAATCTGTGCCCTTGCGACACAAATAAAAATAATAATTAAAAACAAACGAAAGATAAAGTATCAAGATTCCAAATCGTTGAGTGTACATTAGTGACAGTTACCGTGATCGTGTACAGGTAGCGACGCCACGGAGATACCATCCCACGTGCTCGTCGGCGACAGCTGAGCTACATCTAGAAAATAAACATAAATATCAACCCACTAGCTGAAACTGCGGTTCTAACCGCGCGAAATTTATAAAACACAAACTTCCAAACCCCGTTTTACCCCTTTAGGGGTGGAGTTTCGTGTTATTCGGAATCACCTTAAAATTAACCTACCAGCCAAATTTCAAGTTTGTTAAATCAATGTGGTATTTTGATTTTTATATCTATAGATAGATTATCGTAGTGCAATGATTATTTGTTAATAAAGATGTGCATTGAATTTTCATTGTTTAGCATTTGCACCCGTAGACAACTTGCAAACCAAAGGAAAATCGTACATTATCACGCACTCAAGGTTTACTATTACACACAGCATTCAAAACAGGAAATATTGGCATTTAGTGGTACAAATATTGAATATTTGTTAATATTCCTTTTTAGAAAAAAGAAAAAAAAACTATAAATCACTAAATTGATATATTTTTTTGTTGTCTCTACTATTAGTCGTTTCACGCACACAAGACACCTTGAAAGCACGAACATCACTCACACTAATGAAAATCGATAATAATTTAATTAAATAAATAGATCTTTACTGTATTTTATGCTGATTCCTGTATGGTGTCGAATTTAAATTAAAGTCTACTTGTATAAAGAATATTTTGATATGTGGACGGTACCTTACACGCGACCAACTAACGTTGAAAAATAAATACGACAGTGGTATACTCACTTGTGTTGTCATCGGAGACCTTCACCTTGACAGGCTTCAGTGAGAGGTCAGGGTATCGTCGTGGCTGGACAAAAAATAACATTGTATCGCATCGTAATCGTGTGTTTTAATTTATTTCGATAATAGGAGCTCTGTATATATTTTATATACAAAAAATTTTTTTTTATGATATCGGTTGGCGGACGAGCAAATAGGGCCTGATGATAAGTGGTCATCACCGCACATAAACAATGGTGTTATGTGTTGTGGTGTGCTGTATGAAATATTAACCATTCCTTACATGCCAATGCGCCACCAATCTTGGGAACTAAGATTTTACGTCCCTTGTGACTGTAGTTACACTAGCTCACTCACAAACCGGAACACAACAATACTGAGTACTGCTGTTTGGCGATAGAATAACTCATGAGTGGGTGGTACCTACCTAGAGAGGCTTGCACAAAGCCCTACCACCAAGTAAGTGTTGTAAGTCGTCTGTACATGAATGTCCAAGACATTTTTTTTTGTACAAATAATTTAGAAAAATGCAAGCTATAGGGCTGTATCATGCAAATTAATGCAGTTTATGATACACATGATTATAATGGAACTACTCACGAATTTCGGCATTTGCTTGAGAGGCATCCGCGGTTCGATCTCGAGGCTTTTCGCGTAGAGATAGTCTGTCACCTCTTTGTCGTCCATGCCAGGGAACGGCTCCAGCGAGTCCAGAAACGCCTGGAATAACAAAGTTGTTTTCCAATTATTATATTAGTTTGGTTTAAAAAAATATATGTCCTCTTAATAGAATTTTACATGCATAGTGGTCAATTTAATATACTACCCAATTGCTTTAACTATATTACTGTTGTGTTGTGTGTGCGTGAACACAGACAAACGTCTATTGTCACCTTTCTGAATGAGAACAAAAGCAGGACCGATAGCATTACTTGCGCACTGAAACTGCTGAGTATATCTTTTTTTAAAAACTGAACAAATTTTATTTAGTTCCTAATTGAGATTAGAACCTCGGATTTTATCATCTGTAGCCGTATAAACTAGCTAGTAGAGCAGTTGCCAGTAGGATAACATTTTGCATTTGAATAGTAAGCGGTTAAATTGTATATATACCCTCGTCCGAGGCTCGACCGTGAGACAGTAGGGCTGATTCTGATACTGCTGGATCTCTCCCGTGATCTCCGCCACCTTGCGACGTTTCGAGAAGTTGATCAGTTCCGAGTTCGGCAGGTAGTCTGAAAAATTTGACGAATGGGTCAAACATGATAACCGAGAGGTCAGGGACAGCCGTCGGCACGAGTCGCTCACCGAGGTTCCCCTCCTCGATGTGCAGGATGTTGGTGAGGTACATGCCCAGGAAGGGCACGCAGGGCGGGTTGATGCTGCGCAGGCGCTCCTGGTAGCGGCGGAAGTGGTCGGAGTTGAGGTCGCGCAGCTGGTGCAGCGCGCGCGCCAGGCGCGGCGGCAGCAGCGCGAACGTGGCGCGCAGGCGGTGCACGGAGGCCGAGCCGCACGCCGCCACCACGCCCAGCACGCCGTTGAAGTTGTTGAGGTCCCGCAGCGCCAGCGCCAGCTCCAGCAGCCGCGCCAGCACCGCCGCGCGCTCCTCCAGGTTCTCGCTCTCCACCACCCACTTCTCCATCCAGCGCGTGAACTGCCGACAGGGGGCGCCACTTTATAGTATACGTATATCGATGTTTGAAGGGAGCAAAATGCGTATTGTATATATATTTGAATACGTCATGAAATGTAGAGCGATATAGTTAACTCACGTTAGTCGTATGCTTGATAATCCTCAGCAAGTTGGGGCTGGTCTTCTCCTTGTCTTTTTTCGTCCACACGGCCCCAACCAGCTCCGAGGGTTTCACCTGATTTAAAAATAAAAAATTCACCATATTGTTAAATACATAGAGCAGGTATTTCGAACTATCCTGGGTAAATTTCATACCCCTATTTAAGTTTAAACATTGTAATATAAAGGGTCATATACCCCCTCCAGTAAAGGGGTCCTACTTTTTGGATAGACTTCTGCACGCTCAGTCAGATAGATCTCACCTGCCGATAGAGCTGGAATTCCAGCAGAGTTAGCTGGCGGGCCAACTCCAGCGGGTGCAGCGCGAGGGGGTGCCAGTTATACCGCTCGGGGTCATCCACATGTCGCAGCGGCGCGGGGGGCGAGCGGTCGAACACGTGCGACACGCCCCCCGGGCCCGGGCCCCCACACGACACCGCCGCGCCCGGCAGGGCCCCCCCACCACCGAACTCCGCCTCGCCTTGGCCGCTCTGTGCGCACTGTGAACATACAGAGGTAGTTTGAGGTTGGCTTTCAAAATAAACTTTGTAAAGCATTTTAAGCCCTATCGAATTACTCTAATCCGACATCCAATTTCTAATCATTGCTGACCTTTCTTTGAACGGTTTTGAGCACGCTCTGGACCCACTTCTTCATCGGTTTCCCGTCAACGGACTCCAAAAATGCGATGAGCTTCTCCAACAGTGCCGGTTCTCTTTCGAAATCGTAGAAGTGTTGATCCACCCAGTGACGAAGTACGTTTATTACACTGTAAGAATTAAAAAATACAATCAATGTCAAATTATTGATTAGTATTATTAATTTAAATACTCGTACATGCACTAAAACCTTAGACAATAAGATGTTATGTCACTTGTTCCCTGTAGTAACACTGGGTCATTCGCCCTTAAAATTGCTGTTTGACGGTAGAATACCTACTGAGTGGGTGCTACCTACCCTGATGGATTAGCACAAAACCCTACCAGCCAACAAAATTGATTCAATACAAAAGTATTACACCTGATAATTTGACTGCAAAATTGGACATTTCTTGCACTTCTTGGTTCTCGAGTATACATACCGGAACTTGACAGGCTGCTGGAACTCCTTCCGGTACCTCTTCCAGTCCTCTCTGGCGGTGTTCTTGCTCAACTTCTCTGCGTCGCTACTGGCCGACATCTCCACGCACTCCGCTATAGCACACAAGTGAAAATTTTATATTAAAAAAAAAAAAAACATTTTATATATGTTTGTGTTACTATACTTATATTAAGGTAGTATGTATGTAATGGTCGGCATTAGGCTTTTGAACCATAATGCGAATGTTGATATCCGACATCAAACACGTGTTCAACTCATTGGGATATGGGTATTATGGATCTAAAATGAAGCTGGCCAGGAGAAAATACAGGTGTTCAGACAGTAGCAAGGCAATTACTACACTATAGTGTCCAAGAACTGTATACAATAACGCTGGTCCTCCGTGTAAGATGAATAGATGACAAAGCAAAAGTCGAATGATGAACTTGGTTAAGACTTGCGCAGGACCATGTGTTAAATAGACAAGAGAAATCTTATACATAGCACAGTGCGAAGCGCGGTTGATGATCATTATGCACATGGAAAGATATTTTGTATTATTTTAGCATCTTGTTATAAAAAGGGGGGACATTTTTATAATTCAAAATTAATCATGCCATAATTACATACAGAGACAAAGGGGGCTAATTTAAACAACAAGCGCTTCTAGTATGATTGAATACACAACATATACAGACCATAAATGGTAGCAGAACGTAATATATGTATATATTTATATATATGAATGTGGTCTAGATTGCGGTTTTACTTAGACAAGCACCAGCGAGTATTCAAGTGTGAGTAACAGACAAGGAAAACATCATTAAGAAACCAGCATTTGTCCTAAAATCCAACTACATGCCATCGCCTCCCTCTAAGGGAACCTTTGCCAAACTGCAAGACATGAACTGACTTAAGCTATTTAAAACTTACAAATATTAAAAAATATATAAAGTTCTATTAATAATTCAAACAATAATTAAATGCATTTGATGGCTGCAACAGTGTAAAGTCTACTTCAGGTGTACAGTACCTATATCGAGGTCTAAATCCAGCAACGAAGCGTTCGGACTGATATCCTTCTTCGGAGTCTTGATCCGAGGGGCTGGCGTGTTAGGGTACAAGCGAGCGTATTGTTAGTTCGATTAGTACGTGGTGTTGGGGGCGGTGGGGGGTGGTGTCGGGGGGTGGAACGCACCGGGTCGCGGCGCGTCGTACACGAGGTGCGGCTCGGGGATGTCGAAGCGCTCGATGAGCAGGTCCAGCAGCTCCGCGGGCGAGCAGAAGGAGCGGTAGGTGGTGAGGAAGGTGCGCACGAGGTTCAGGTCCGCGTGCACGTGGTAGGTGAGCCGCTCCACCAGCTTCAGCAGAGTCGCGCCCTGAGACAGACATAAATTATAAGCTAATGTAGTGCCAATAGTGCTAGTCTGGGTTTGAACACACGATAATCAGGTTATGATGAATGACGACCTCCGTGGTGGAGTAGTGTGTATCCTGGTTTTCATGGGTACGCCACTCCGAGGTTCCGGGTTCGATTCCCGGCCGAGTCGATGTTCATTAGTTTTCTATGTTGTCTTGGGTCTGAGTGTTTGTGGTACCGTCGTTACTTCTGATATTCCTTAACACAAGTGCTCTAGCTACTTACATTGGGAGCAGAGAAATGTATGTGATGTTGTCCAATATTTATTTATTTAAATATTATTTTTTTTATATTTTTTACATTTATTATAAAGAACTAATAAATATCCGTTAAATGTCTACGACTCATATCTTGCAGGTAGTGAGCGACGATGTAAATCATCCGACAATATATTTCCATAGTACCTAAAAACCCTTCTCAGAGCGTCGAGGCCTCACCTTGATGAGGGGCGCGTTCCCGGGGCGCTCCTCCAGCACGATGTTGTCGGTGCAGTCGGGCTCCGCGAACCGGTACAGCGACGCCGGCGGCAGCTGCAGCGGGTGGCGACGCTCCAGGTCCAGCAGGATGCTGCACGAAGGGAAACAGAACTAAGCTTAGCACCCAATAGCTTATTCTAATATTTGTTTGAATAAGAATCTGGAATCTAGGCCGGCAGGCATTCGTTGTGAGAACAGTGGATGACAAACTAGTAAGGTTAATTAAGTTTAGAAACTAATTAAATGTACACACACAAACGTGAACCTGGAACGATCATAAGGGCGCATTTTCATTGGTCGATAAGGCCCGCATTCGGGGTGCGGGAGATTTCTGTAACGCATGCCATAGGGCCCGCAAAGAGTTTATCGTTTTCACTGGTCGTCAGAGCCCGCATACGGGGTGCGGGTGATTTCTATAACGCATGCGATAAGGCCCGCATGCGGGGAGCCATTTTCACTGGTCGTTAGAGCCCGCACTTGAAGTGCGAGAGAATTAGGCACCTACAGTTTGGCAGTGGGTTTTGAGATAAGCAGACGTACTCGACATGGATCAACAATTATTGCTTTGTGGAGCAATTTTGACTGTTTGCGGTGTATTAAAAAAGAAATTAATAACTTCTTTGAAGAAAAAGAAAAAGGGATTTTGGATGCGTAAATAAACAGCGTTAATAATATAAATAATGCGCGTAGTATTGATGACGTCTAATGAATGACTGAACGGAGGCGAGTCACCGCATGCTTTGTATCGACCGAGTTATCGACTGACTAGTTTCATTGGTCGTTATCCCGAATGCGGATATCACCCGCACACGTTTAATCGACCGAGTTATCGACCAGTGGTTTTCATTGGTTGTTAGCTCGCATGCGGGTACTCCCCGCAATCGGGCTAACTACCGACTTATCGACCAATGAAAATGCGCCCTAAGTATTGTATAGTGTGTGTTATATGCATGTGTGTGTGTGGGCATCACCTGTCGAGACTGCGGTCCAACATGGGCTTGGTGTTGAGCAGTACGAGGTCAGCCATCCAGCTGCGCTTGTCAGCGCTAGAGGCGGCCGCCAGTAGCACAGGCGGGCCCACGCGTGGGCACAGCTCGATGAGGTTGCGGCCCTCTGCGGACACGTAACAGTGGTTACTTCTCAGTCGTTTGGCTCAGGACATATGATTACATTAAGTCATGATCTCGTCCAGACATCATTTATATTTCGATTACCATCCTGGTGGTCAAGTTAGATGTCATTGTCATGTCAAAGGATTCAATTGAATGCAAAACTACCACTCATATTTATGTATGCATGTGTATCTTCTATAAAAAAAAAACTACTGAAAACCCTGTAAATCACCATATTTCCAAATGGATTTCATTTGGTAGTAAAGCTTTATGCTGGTCCATCAAGTTCAGCAACCACTGATCAGATATTCAACCACAACAGCGATACTTAGTTTTGTTGTGTTAGGAATGGTTATATTTACGGTCTATGGTCAGTGGTGACTACGTACAATAATGACTAAATATGTAGTGGCTTTATCGCTTTCAAGAGCCAACTTAAACAAAAATACATTTTGAATAATGAGACAATTAAATTCATATGAACTATATCAGAATCAATGAATATCTTGAAACTATTTTACTAAATTTTATTTTAATACATAGCAAGTAAACTATCCGTTGAATCCAGAAATATCTCAATCAGTATGGCGATACGTCCAGTATGGCAGATGTTAGCAGATATATTCTAATATAATTTGTTTGTAGTATTTAATACCTGTTCGATGTTAATATACTCCTAACATTCTTACCTTCGCCGTCAGCTCGATCAACGATCTTCAATTTCCGTATATGTAATTTTTCTTTTAATTTTAATTGCTGCAAACCACCCGACGTAACACCACTATTTACAGTTACCTGCAATAAATATTAAATTTATTTTATTAAGACAAAATTAAAAAATTAAAATAAGTTTACGTCTCGGGACGCCCGAAGTGATAACTTAAATTGTCCGAAATACAGCTAGCGCTGTCCATGACTCCTCCTCCTGCTCTCTCATTCTAATCCATTGGATTTGGAGAGCAGGAGCTTGCCTGCCGCTGCCGTATGCATAAGAGAAAGGGAAGCCAGACAGACTGGTTTCGTAACGCGTTACGTAACGTAGCGGTTTACCCACCTATAAGAAGTTGTGATAACTTCAAAAAAATATTCTAAATATTCCACAACATCGACCATAGACTTTTAAACATATTTAGACATATTTTTTATGAAAGATGCGTATGACACACACAATGACATAAACCTTTATAATGAAAATTACGATGACGATTACGTTGCATTTATCTGAGGTTATAGAGCACCGAGATCATGATTCACGGAGACCAGCTAAACGCGCTGGCCGCACTATTCTGCTCAGTTATGTGACAACACTGTTCCCGCAATCCGACACTTCTTGAGACAGTCAAACTTCAAACTGCTATTACAGGAAACCTGATCATATTCTATTGGACCGCCTGATGTTTGTAGCAAAGGGTTCGAGGTCTTAAGACTTAAAAATTGGAAACCAATGAGGTAGTTATTGTTGTAATACGAATAAGATAGATTTTCGCGCACGTATAAACTTACCAGACTAGTGACGGGCTTACAGAGAAGTAGTAGTCCGTCGAAGAGGAACGCCCGGCGCTCCGCTATCCGCTTGCCGGGACCGATTTTCGACAGCGAATCCTCTGGAATTGGAAATTATTTTTATATAGTAATATATTATTATCACTAGGATTTTTTTTTAACATTACGTTCTATGTCGTCGAGGCATTATCTTATATATCGACGGGTCCATAATAGACGGCGCTGGTAAGAGAAGATCGTCACTGGGGGGTCGCTGTCAAGTTCGCGACGGTTTTCGTGGTTGCCGAAGTAATGTAAAGCGGTGCGTGCGTACGTACCGCGTATGAACTCGTTGCAGCAGTGCGGCACGTCGCGCGCGTCCCAGTTGTCGACGAGGCGCGCCAGCTCGCCGCACTTGTCGATGGCCAGCTGCCGCCGCGCGCGCCACAGCGAGCGCACCGCGCCCTCCCTGCGGCCCACGGGTTACTGACGCTAAGCCCCGACCACGCTCCACCCGGCCGAGCCGGGGGACTCAGTCGTTACTCTTTTGCGACGTTTCAAATCATTTTTTAGCAAGACATTGGAATTCATAAATCGTCGGAGTTAAAAATATCTGCGGATCATTTCGCGGACATTTTGGGTTCGAATAAGCAACGAATACTGAAAACTCTGCACTCACAATTTCGGTCCGTTTCCCAGCGCCTTCGTCAGCAGCTTCTTTATCGGATGCAGATTGCACTCCACCTGCGAACACGGAGCGGGTGAGTAAGGCGTGGGAGGGCGGGGCGCGGCGGGGGCGGCGCTCGCGGGGGGGCAGCGACCTGCTTGAAGCTCTCGCGGTCGTCGGAGGCGGGCGCGGCGGTGAGCAGCGCGCGCACGTAGCTGTGGTACAGCAGCACGTGCGCCACGGGCGCCAGCAGCAGGCGCGGCAGGCAGTACTTCACGGCCAGCCGGAAGCCGTGCCCCGCCGTGTCCAGCCGCTCCGAGCGCTGCGGGGGATTACGATACAGGGCATATTAAACCACCCCAAAAACTAATAATATTTATAAACTGGAAAACTGGGTCGTTGATGGAAATCTCGAAACTCAGGCATAACAAAAAAAAACTTTTTGTAACTTAAAAAAATTATCAGAGACTATTTCTATCTACACTCATACCTACCGATCCTATTTCATAACGACGACCTAATAGTTTTCTTATCTCCGTAACAGTTAAGAATTTACTAGATACTTGGAAGGTTAGTCTTAGATAATTTACCACGGGATCGTCCACAATCTTCTGCAGCGCTTCCCTCGACTCCTTCTTCGTGACGATGTTCGCGTAGCGCACGTACGCACGGAACTCTTCCACCTCGGCCAGTTCTGAAAATTTTACATTTAGAGTTTAGTCCGCGTACGATTATATAAGGTAGATTGAGAACATTTTGAACTTGGGAGGGTTTTGTGTAAGCATACTAGAAGTTCATAATCCTAGTAGGTGAACCAAGGAGAGGACCTCTTGGGAAACTTTTAAAAACTGATAAAATAACTAACTGTTCACTCACATAAAAACAGCCACTTCCATCTCGGCGTTTATTAAAATTACTTTCGATTTAAAATTTCAGATCGCAACGCTACCTTCGAAGCAGCTCCCGATGTAAGGCGTGTGCGAGTCCTGCGACATCTCCATGGCGTCCTCCAAGTTGCCGAGCAGCGTCACCGTCAGCTCGTATATGTCGACGATGTTGCCGAAGATCAGGGATATCGTCTGAAAGTTTAATATTAGAAGAATGATAACCTCAATTTAGGTAGGATTCAGTTACCGCACTTATTGCTCCAGAGAGGCTGGTGTAAATTAAATTGTTTGCAATTATTATGATAATGAGACGTCATTATCACCTCTTGACCGACATCGGTTACGGTGACCGTTCAAACCATTTTTAGGAACCAGCCAACCGACATATTATAATCCATAAGTGTGTACACAGACACAGGTCCATCCCCTATTTGTTTACTTTGACAACTATAAGAGATTATGAACGACAGGTACTGTCGGCTGAGGGTACCGTACCTTGCAGTCGCCGTCCAGGATCTTGTCCAGCTCGTCCTTGAAGACGCGCACGACGAGGTTGAGGTCCCGCAGGAAGGCGCGCTCGTCGGCCAGCAGGTCGCGCACCAGCTCGCCGTAGCCCTGCGCGCGCGAGCCCGCCGCGCTGGCGCCGCCCGCCAGCGCCGGCTCCTGGTAGAACACGTCCACCAGCACCTGCGCGCCGAGGACCGGTTGGATATTTTATTCTCTGAGCCAAAAGTAGTTCCTACTTTGACAATAAGTGTAATGTGTCTGCATATATTGAATAGGGTAACAGCCTGTAAACATCCCACTGCTCGGCTGAGGCCTCCTCCCCTTCTAGGAAACATTTCGAAGATAATTCACAGAATTTCATTAAAATTATACAAGAATGTTTCCTCATCGATGTTTTCCTTCAGCGCCGAGCACGGACTAATTATAAACACAAAAACCCCAGTTGCCTCACTGGCTCGAAAGCGTGCATCTTAACCGATGTTTGCGGGTTCAAACCCAGACAAGCACCACTGGATCTCCTATGCTTAATTTGTCTAAATTCAATAAAGAAATATAAATACAAATGGCGCACCTTGTCGGCACACATCGCCGTCTTGATGTCGCTCGTCGTTATCACTTGGTAGCCGCTCTTCTGCGATATCGTTTTCACGAACGTGCCGGACAGCCGGAGGATGTCGGTGCTGACGTACTCCAGCACGCTGGTCATACACGCCGACACCGACGTATCGATCTTGTACAGGAGCACCTCCTGAAACACGGACGTTTACATTTATTCGATGACCAACATTGATGAATTCTAATTTTTAAACATTTTTTTTTTTTATGATGTCGGTAGGCGGACGAGCAGATGGGCCACCTGATGGTATGTGGTCACCACCGCCCGTAGACAATGGCGTTGCAAGAAATATTAACCGTTCCTTACATCACCAATGCGCCACCAACCTTGGGAACCAAGATGAGGAAACTGAGTACTGCTGTTTGGCGGTAGAATATCTGACGAATGGGTGGCACCTACGCAGACGGGCTTGCACAAAGCCCTACCACCAAGTAAATTTCTGCCTTGTATTCTTAAGATTGTTATTCTTCTGTACACTAGCCATTTGCATACGGCATATTATAGTGCAAAGTATTCTCTTTTACAAGGTACATGACCAAGGCTTTCAAGAGCTTATCAAATCACAAATGTGATGGAGATTTCTTGACAAAAAAAAACGGTAACTTTTACCTGGTGTTTGAACACAGGTCTTGGGGATCGACGCCAACACTACACAACTTTAGCATTAAGGATTAATGTTACTACATTAGCTCAGACGTTGAATTTTTATTCTTCATACCTTCTGCAGCAGGTGGTGGATCTTCTCCAGTGGTAGCACCAACTTTTTCCGTCTCACGCTGGATGGATCACGCGTCTCGCCGATAGCCCAGCTGTCCAGCGGCGTGGGGAACGTACGCGCGACGCGTTCCTCCACATCCTGAACATAAAAATCATATTTTTATATATCAAACTACGCTCTTGGGCAAAGTAAAGTAAAAAGTCAAGTGTACTTATTTGTATTGGAAATGGGGAGGCAGACAAAATGACTAAGGTAACACTTTCAAGTATCTCCTCCCCTTCACACGCGTACATAGTCGTGAGCGGCTCTACTACGGGATGTCAGATTGAACGTAGACTGAACTGAGTACCAGGTATAGGGCACAAGGACCTTCTTTAGTTGTTATCGGTGAATTATTTACAGCTTACAAATAAGATGTGATAAAATTACCTGCGCAGTGAGCGGAGGCGGCACCGCGCACAGCATTGCCAGCAGCTTTAAGCAGAGCGACTCGACGAATTCCAGCGCGCTATCCTCCGCGGTCAGCGTCGGGTGTAGCGACACAAGGATCTAGAAAAATTTATCAAGAGCATTCATTAAAGCATCTATTCGATAGTAATTTTTCACTTGCTAGTATAATGTACTCGATGGTAGGGCTTGGGTAGGTACCACCCACACTTTCTAGTACTAGGTTCCAGGTGCAGGCACAAGGAACATAATATCTTAGCTACCAAGGTTGACGTCATATTGGTGTGATGTGTATCTGCAGCTACCAATTTACACTTCTGCCTACATTTAATATAAAAAAGTGTCTAGTGGCTGCTTTTAAGACTACAGATCCCTAGATCGTATGTTGAAACCTCGAATAGGACCTACAGGGAAGTTTAATTTACTGTTGACAGATTCTAAGTAACAGTCTGGAAATAAGCAGTGTTAACAGTCATATGTATTGAAATATTGTAATGCCATTGGTCCCTCCTGAATTCCTTTCGTTTGTGTCAAGGGAATAGAGTATAATATTTCCTATTCATGCTATAGCCTAGTCTCCCTTAAGAATCGACTGTCCATCCGTCCATCACTCTAGGGTGAAGACTTACTCTGTTTATATAGGGTATTATTTGAAGATTCATTGGAATCTTACCCACTGAAATCCCTGCAACCGAGTACTGTACTACTCCATTACAAAGGATTCACCACTGACCATTTGTAATTCAAGGTCTAAACATTCTATTACCACATAGAACTGGAGTAAAAACATTAATAAAATCAGTTTATATTTTTCTGTAGAACTTAAATCTCACAAAAGGATTAACAATTTAATATAAAATATGAAAATTAAATATTCAACTTTAGTTATACATTCTGCAGATATATGCCTATATTACAGGTCACTGGGGCTCCAACTATCTACCAATGTTAAATCAATAACTTCTAAGTAATAAATTTAATAACAAATCGTTTTTATTTGCCAAATAATCTACAGGAATTAAGTTCAAAATTTTATAGAAGTTGACTGAAACATGTAACATAATCCATACAACTAGTATTATAAAGGCGAAACTTTGTATTGATTATTCTTTCACACGAAAACTACTGAATGGATTTTAATGAAACTAAAAAATAATATAGCTTATACATCAGAAAAACGCATAGGCTATAATTTATAAATATATCTTGTGAATAATACCTGACAACCAACCCCTAAAACACAAGCGCAAACAACAACTAGTTCTTAAATCTTGTTAAATTGTGTAACAACAGTTTTGTGATGTGATTCTGTGATGTAAAAGAAGTTAAAACTAGGAGATTTCTATTTTGATTTTAATTTTAAATAGTCATTAAATTCTCATTTAATTATTGATTTCGAAATAAATTATATATAAATATACTTTTTTAGTATTCTTATATACATTTTCTTGTCTAAAAACTGTTGTTATCACTGTTTGTTTCGCCCTGAACTAAAGCACCATTTACAAGAATAACAATAAAATGAATAGCATAAAAACCTTCTACATGAAACATACAGCTTATTTCAATATAAGAAGGAAAGATACAAAAATCAAAGATATATGTATTAAAAAAAAAAAAATGCTAATAGCTGAACTGTTTTATGCACTACAAACAGTTCTTAAATATATCTGATATATCTTTTATTTATAATATAAACACTATTCAACTCAAATACTTATATTCTTTATAAAATATAGTACTACTAATAAATTTAACTTATATCATAAATTATTTATCCTATAATACTATAATATTGCATAAATTAATAGTCAAATGTTGTTTTTTTTTATATTAAATAATATTTTCGTTGAATAAACTTCATATGTCCCATATTTCAAGGCACTTGGCCATTTACATATATAGTATTTTAAATTTATTAAATGTATATTTAATTAATTTCATCAATTAACTAACATACTATATAAATTAGTTTTATATTAACATGTTATTCTAACGTTTCAGTAGAGAGACCTCTGTTTAATTACTTTTTGTCTGTTCTTAATAGTAAATAAAATAACTCTACTGTTCATATGAAATAAGTTAAGTGGTCAGGTAAAGGGGTCATCTGATAGCTATCACTATAGTGATAGGTCACCGCTTTCTATAAACATTAGTACTGTAAGAAATATTAACAATACTTTACATAGTCAATACACTGGCAATGTTGGAAACTAAGTTTTTATATATCTGTAGATACACTGATTCATTCATCCTTCAAACTGGAACACAACAAGTCAATGCTTAGTATTGTCGTAGAATATCACATATTCTACTGCCAAACAGCAATCTGTTGAGCAGTAATATGTGATGAGTGGGTTGTGCCTACCCTGACAGGCTTGGACAAAGCTCTTCCACCAATTAAAATTTAATTAAATAATATATAAGCATTGATGGTATTAGACTCTATATAACACACACTTGATCACAAAGTTATTGTCTTAAGTACTGTCAAGTCAAAAAACTCAGTAATCTTTAATGTTACAGATTTGGTTATTCTTATCAAAATAACTTTGTTTTAATTATGTCATAATATAATATTAATAAAAGGCTTATATTTACTCCCTTCATTAGAAAAAAATATATTAGTATAGTTTCAAAATGTTTCGTAAATAGTGTGTTATAAAAGAAATACTAAAGTTAAATACAATTAAATTCTGTATATAATGAAATAAATTAATCCAAAACGCATCCTTGACCCATCTAGATTTCGTTAGTGACCTCGATTTCTATGCTATACGTAAATTTACGCCGTTCTATACAAAATTATAAGTGTATTTTATTGAACTTGGCCCACTATCACAAATGAAGGGCTTCGATAACTGCCATATTTAGATTTAAAAGACGAAACTATAGCAAATAATATTTGGTAAATAAAGAAAGTTGGTAAATTATACCAAATCTTTTAAGATATTAAGATATATAATAGATGAACTGTCGTTTTCGTCCAAAGTCAACTGAGGCAATGTTTTGAACGGAATATGACATGTTGTATACAAACCTTTCGGAATGAATTGATGAACAGTCCGCGCCATTTCTCCGCATTCTCGGGGTCCTGGAAATCGTAACCCCGGCTCTCCTCCACTGTGGGCAGCATATTGGCCGGAGCACCCGCGCCGAATTCATGTAAACACTTTTATATCACGCAACTAGAAAGAACACCATCTCGCTTCACGCGAATTATTCACAGCTTCTTATTAATTAACACTGAACAATGACACCAAAAAATATATCGTATAATGGAATAATATATATAATAAATTGTATTAGCTTAATTATAACAGGACATCACATAAATTATTCTTTGATTCATCTAATCGGCAAAACGACGCCATTTTCGATTTATTTACAAGTACGTTCCCTTTGGATATCAATATTGGTTTCTGAAGACAAAAGTGATTTTTGATTGGTTCATAGAGAATGATGTCAAAGAAATGCACGTTTACAATTGGCTAGGAGACGTTTGACGTTATTGCACTTACACCAATCCACAGATTACTGATTATATAAAGCTAAGTTAATGCTATTGAGGCATACACTTATAATTATTATAACTTTCTTGATTGTTTTTTGTTACTTTTATTTTCACTTATATGTTTTATTTATAAAATTAAAAAAATTAAGTGAAATTATACTATACTATACGGAGAGAGCTCTAATAATAGTAATAAATATAATGTATAAGACTTATTAAGTAAACAAAGATTAAATCAATCTAGGCTATACATATAGAAACAATATCTTATAATTATTAATTTTACGTGCTTAAATTGAATAAATCTTCCTATATTATTTTATAATATTAAAATAGCCTTTGTCATTGTAAGCGTTGTCATCATTATATTTATAAAACATACTGCTATGTATTAATAACATATAAATATGATTTTGAAATCCTAAATGTTCTTAAATAAATATCTTAAAATTATTAAATGCTTCTAATTTTACACAGTTGCAAGATTTTGTCGTAAATTAGTATTGAATCTGGTAGTACAAATTATTTAAACGTCACTCGGTTTTGTCGCATATGTTATTGACATTTGACATTGGCAATAGTTCTCTAAACAAGGCAATTTGATTTTCAACACAATAAATTAAGTGCAAATATCAATAAAAAAAAAATAATGTTAAGTGGATTTATTTTATTAATATTATTTCGAAGCTATTTTTGTTACAATGATGTGGTACCGTTTCAAAACGCGACACAAAAACAATTTATATACAATAATACGTAAGTTTTGCTCTATATATTTTTTTATTTTTTATTTTGCTACATAGTAATACAATTTTATAATTGTTGCACATCACATGACAAATACTTGTTATTATGTTATAAAGTATAGATTTATGCTTTTATAATTTGTTTGTATTATATATTTGCTAGAATGCCATTGTAGATAAACAGTGAATGGGGAATTCCCCATCAACGACGACTACTTAAAACATAATATGATTTAAACACAGAATCATAATGTCATAATATATTTAAGTGGTTTTGTTGTTAATAACTATGAAATTATAGAATACCTATAATTATGTATAATGATTTTTTATTTAATTGATAATATTCACATAATAAACTTTTTATTGCCTCATTATGATCCTTTCAGATTTCAGATTAGTTCTTTAATTTAAAGTAATTTGTTTTTTTTTTTATTTTTATCACTAATTTGGAATTTATAGATATTAGTTTAAAATAAAATGTATAAATGAATATTTGAAATTATTGAATGAATGTGAAGTCTGGTTCATTTCTTAAATAGATATATTGATGCAATAACACATTCATTTTAATACAAATCTAATTCAATCCAATCTTAAATAAATAATTTAACAAGAAAAAAATAAATACTTTATCATATACATATGTAGGGGCAGTTTTCCCCCTTTTAAACATATGGTTGCTCAAAAACTTGGTGGGATCATTGAATGACCTGTTTTAATTTTTGCACCTCTTTTTTTGTGAATATTCAGAGAATGGAGGTGGTAATCTGTCCTTGTATGTATGTGATTTTTTCTGCTTGACCAAAATTTGAAGCTATTATTTATGTTTAAACAAATAAATATTTAATCGTATACTGAGTTAGGTGTTTACTTGATTCTATTGAGTAGTTGTGTAAGCTCGAACATACTGTATGATTTAAATTAGAGGTTTGTCTCTAACTTTTTAACTTCTATCTTTTTTTTATAAATTTTATTTTTACTAAATTTTATCTCTTTTGTTAAGTAATTAGTGTAGATAAAAGCGACTTGGTGTAATTACTGTAATGCTTTTATTTTTTAAATAAAGATTTATTATTATTATTATTATAATAATTTCTGCTTTCCTTCTGCTTTTCCATTTGTTATTAGAGAAAAATTATTGGTTCATATTGTTTATTTCCTGTATGTGTGTTAATTTATAAAATTGTACCACTTCTTAATAGAAAAAAAAATCATATGTACTTATTTCATTCAAATATTTTTATTTTTAATTAATTTCAGGTATGAATATGACTCCATAATAGATTTGACTGTGAACGAAACGACTACCCATATATTAGACTTCAATGAGGTATATAAAATTAATTGTATAACTTATTGTAAGCATATTTGAAATAAGCATTATTGTACAAGTTCTAAAAGCTTGGTTTGTAAATTGTTAATGGCAATATTTATTTACATAAAACATATAAATTTAACTAGAGTTTACCGATTGGTTGGTATTTGCCAACAATCATTAGCAAAATGGATATTTCTTATATTAATACTTAAATGAGTGTAATTACTAAAGCGTGTCTAAGGTCTAACAAAATTTAATTGTAAAAATTAACACCGGTTCATAATGTTGATAATTGATTTATTTATTTATTAATATTGGAAACATTACGGCATATTTACAAATTATTGAATAAAAATAGGCAAATAAGTTTACATTAAAGTTATCGTACAGTTTGATACACCATGACATATATATCATAACTATTTTGCTTTTTATCACATTAAATTTGATTAATTACCATTTATAAATTCAACAAATATGTCTATTTTATTTATAGTAAAGAATACCTTGATCAAGGAATTATTGACTTGGTGGAGTCGGAATGTTTGTGTGATATTTTCCTTAACTTCTCGATACAAGATCAAGAAATTCGCGTTTGTTATGTCGGTGTTCCAAATTTAAAGTGGACTAAAACATATTCTATATATGTATAAAAGCGAAATACCACTCACTGACTAACCACGAAAACTCAGGAACTATAGCACCTGCAAACTAGAAAAAATTTATGAACGTCCACTCTTGAGGGTAAAATTGGTGTTGGAAGTTTGTGTTTTATAAATTTCGCGAAGGTGGAATCGCAGGTTCAGCTTGTAATATTATAAAACTATCTTTGAAACGTGCTGCATATTCTCGTAGACATTTTATGTATGTTAGTTTAGTAGTTTTACTGGTTAGGCTTTCAGAAATGTCTCCTCATTTATTAGTAAAGATATGCTTACATATATATTGTTATAATATTACGTTTTATTATGTTTTGCAGCAATCCAATCTTATGTCTGTGTTTCCGACGCGCGTTCACGTCAGCTCAAATGACACTCTCGATGTATCCTACCCTCTATTCGTGACTGCTACTCAACAAAAAGGTAAAAACAAATCAAAAACTCTTATTTTAATAAATTCTTCCATTTCCCCAAAAGTCGCTTTTTATTTTACTACAATGACAGAAAAAAAACTAGCCTATTAGTGAGTGGTTACTTATGTACATAGACGTTTCGTTTCAGCGTTCGGCAAATTCCAAGTCGAATTTGAAAATGACTAGTTTCCTTCCGTGTTAAGATGGCGAGACTTGCTGGTATTAGGTACATTTAGACTTGTTACTTGAGCAAAAGAACAGGTGCACTCTATGAACTCTCATAATCCGATGTGAAGGATATTTGATCCCACTGGAGAGAAATCACATCGTTTTTTGGCTTGGAGGCTATTTTAAACGTGCTCAGTTGCACGTATTATAGTACAAAAATATCTAATCAATCTCACAGTCATAAATACAAAACGAGATAAGAGTTCTGGGGGATAATTCTACTAACATATAACAGTTATGATACGTTATCAATTCTATGACGCTCAAATCTCAGCTCTAACTACTTATTTATATCGGTTACGACATGTTCCCAATTATCATCTGATCCAACTTCGACCGAACCGCAACTGGATCGTTGTTTTGGAAGGAAGGAATCGGAAACGGGCTCAATTTCGATTCGATTGCGATAAAGTGACAAGTTGCTAGTATGAATTAGGAGGAATGAGGACCATGTTGTGAGAATGGTTTTGAGAATGGATGTGGATGGATATTGAGGTAGGGGACGACCCAAGAAACGATGGATGGATTGTGTATAGGAGGTTATGGTTAGAAAGAATGCTACTTGTGAGATTACGTCCGACAGAGATGTATGGAAGAAGAAGACATGCTGCGTCGACCCCCAATTAAATTGGGACAAGGGCAGGAGGATGATGATTGTTAGTAGAATGAGCACCCAGTTGCAGCACCATCTTTACGTGATTTTTGAAGCACGGATGTGTATAACAGCAACGGGCTGCAACTACACCTAGCTCCAGAACCATCGAGGTACTTATGTAAATGATTATTTCCAGGAGTATCATCATGGGAGCTACCTTTGGTAGTCAGTACTAAGCAGGCGGTGCTGAAGTTCAATGACATGGCTCGGACTCTCTGTCCACACGACGCGGGACCTAGTAAGTTGAATTATAAGATACTGTTACGAATCTTTAGATTGTAATTTTATAAAATTACCATTGTATAGCAAAATTAAAGTCATAGCCTACAAATGTTTCCCTGCGGAGCAAGGGCTTCCTTTCCTCATGTTGTCTATTCTACCACGTTGCATCAGAGCTCGCTAGTGATCTTCATAGATGGTATACTGTTAAAATAAGGCGTCAAAAGTTCGACAAATAATAATCAACCCAATTTAAACCAGTTGCTATTATAAGAACCTTGTGGAATTATGTTTAAATAATCTCTTTAATCATGCTCTCAAGTGCCTCATACATACATATCACATATGATCTGAATTTCAACAGGAAATTTATTTTTCCTATAGAATTAATTAGAGCCGCGATGGCTATATATGATTCTGAAATCAAAACCGGGGCCAGCATCACTGAATTTCTGTGCTTAATTTGTATCCATAATTAATCTCGTGCTAGGCGGTGAAGCAAAACGTCGTCAGGAAACTTGCACGTAGTGGATGAGAATCTGCCACGTTTGTCCAATCAGCATTGGGGCAGAGTGCTGGCGTAAGCTCCAAACTTTCTCAAAAGGAAGAAGAGGCGTTTGTCCAGTAGTTTTTATTTTTACTTTAAAGAATTCACTAAAGACACTCATTTCCTTTTCAAATTAAAATATTTTTATTCAACAATACTTCAAATGCTACTGTTGCTAACCAGTTCGGAAAGAAACACCCCGGACCCTGCTGAAAGAACCTGCAAAGAAAATCAGCGTAAAATGTCAAATTTGTTTTTACAGTGCCAAATTATTTATTTTTGAAATGGCCTGTACTTTGTTGGCGGTCCTAAATTAGAACTAATTTTGTCAAAACCCAGATGTAACGTCTCAAGGGCGTCCCACTTTGACGTTGGCGACATCGAGCCCTTCAAATGTATCGGTTCGGATAAAACTTCGTCGCGTTGAAGATTTCTTCATTGAAGTAAATAAGGTATGGTATTCTATATTTTATTATTAACTGTTCGTCGCCCGCAGATTCGCACGCGTTTTAGGTTTAGGTTTAGGTCGTCAAGTGTTACTGAAAAGGTCAAGAAAGTTTCATCAAAATCGTTTCAGTAGTTCGGCCAGTTGACAGTCATAATTATTTTCGCATATATAATATAATAATAAAAATAATAAATCATTATATTTCAGACTTTATGTCGATTTTGTTAATAACAAATCTGTTAGTTAGTATAATAATTAAACATAAAAGGTAACACTGTTCACAATTACTGATGCATTCCGACAGAGGATGCACAACCGTGATCGATATACAGGCCGGTATGTTTGCTGGTGATCATGCTAAGTATTTATGTGCTTAATATGTCTTATATATTAATAGCGTAAGTCGATTTTCGTCCCAGTGATTATGGGACGATGGCTGCATATAAAAAATCGTTTAAGGTTACATCTTATAGAGCTCCAACCGTAGATGTGCAGAAAATTAAAGAAGGCGTGAAAGAAAACATCGCGAGGAAACCTGCATGTGTCTAATTTCAACGAAATTCTGTCACATGTGTATTCCACAGTCCGCATTGGAGCAGCGTGGTGGAATATGCTCCAAACCTTCTCCTCAAAGGGAGAGGAGGCCTCAGCCCAGCAGTGGGAAATTTACAGGCTGTTTATGTTATGTTATGTTAAATATAGATTTGTTTTGACATTGGGATCGTTTACAGGACGTTAAACTAAACGTGACGCCAAGCACCCCAAAGTATTATTACTTTTCGTTCGACCGAGACCCGTGGAAACATTTGGAGACGAAACATCCTCAACGTTTCCCTCGGTAAGACATTTGATTTTTTTTTAATTCCATGTCGATTGAATTTAAAACTTAGTATTGACATTACGCACTCAGTGAGCCTATACTTTACTTGGTAGTGAGCCTATACTTTACTTGGTAGTGAGCCTATACTTTACTTGGTAGTGAGCCTATACTTTACTTGGTAGTGAGCCTATACTTTACTTGGTAGTGAGCCTATACTTTACTTGGTAGTGAGCCTATACTTTACTTGGTAGTGAGCCTATACTTTACTTGGTAGTGAGCCTATACTTTACTTGGTAGTGAGCCTATACTTTACTTGGTAGTGAGCCTATACTTTACTTGGTAGTGAGCCTATACTTTACTTGGTAGTGAGCCTATACTTCGAGCCGAGGTGGCCCAGTGGTTAGAACGCGTGCATCTTAACCGATGATTTCGGGTTCAAACCTAGGCAGGCACCACTGAATTTACATGTGCTTAATTTGTTTATAATTCATCTCGTGCTCGGCGGTGAAGGAAAACATCGTGAGGAAACCTGCATGTGTCTAATTTCAACGAAATTCTGCCACATGTGTATTCCACCAACCCGCATTGGAGCAGCGTGGTGGAATATGCTCCATACCTTCTCCTCAACGGGAGAGGAGGCCTTAGCCCAGCAGTGGGAAATTTACAGGCTGATTATGTTTATGTTTATGTATGTTATGAGCCTATACTTTACTTGGTAGTGAGCCTATACTTTACTTGGTAGTGAGCCTATACTTTACTTGGTAGTGAGCCTATACTTTACTTGGTAGTGAGCCTATACTTTACTTGGTAGTGAGCCTATACTTTACTTGGTAGTGAGCCTATACTTTACTTGGTAGTGAGCCTATACTTTACTTGGTAGTGAGCCTATACTTTACTTGGTAGTGAGCCTATAATTTACTTGGTGGTAGGGTTTTGTGCTAGCCCGTCCACTCGTCAGATATTAATGGTGGCGCAATGCCATTGTAAGGATGTGGATATGGATATGGTTAATACAGTGCCATTGTCTATGGGCGATGGTGACCACTTACCTTCAGGTGGCCCATTTACTCGTCCGCCTAACTATATAATAAAAAAATAGCTCAAAGCAGCCCAAGCTAAAACGTGAAGGCACGCACCTCTGAAGTTCGATGTGTTTAATTTGTGTTTATAATTCATCTCGTACTCGGCGTAGAAGGCGAACGTCGTGAGCTAACGTGGTTGTGTAAATTGAAATGCTCCATCATCATGCGTGGTGAAATTAGCTCCTAATCGTAACCTTCATCTCAAGAAGAGGGTATGTGTCGTATATTTCACCAACAAGCTTCTTCAATACGCGTTGATAGATATGTAAGGCTTTGAGCCCCTCTGGGTAGGAACCACCCACTCATCACATTGAATACCGCTAAATAGCAATACAAGGGACATAACATCTCAGTTCCCTATATATAGCGGCATATTTACAATGTAGTTTTGACGATTTAACATTAGGTAGTCCAATATTAAAGCCATGTTCGCCTATCTATACTAAAAACAAAATACGTGTGCGCCTCCGGACGCATGTCAGAAGTGATAACTTAACGGCTGGCGCTGTGGGCTAGAGCGAGAGGGGAGGCGCCTGCCTGCCGCTGCCGTGTGCGTAAGGGAAAGGGAAGCCAGACAGACTGGCGTCGTAACGCGTTACGTAACGAGTTTTCCCCTCCCATAAGAACTTATCACTTGGGTGTTTTTTCACTCACGATGTCTTCCTTAATCACCAAAATCATTTTTTTTATGATTACTATTTATGTGTTTCAGCTTTAACTACACAATACCGAAGAGCGTGCTGTTAGAAATAAACTCCAACGATCACGTGTGCGCGACTGTGTCTATACAGAACAACTCGGTAAGAGTTATATTTATGGTTTTGCTAATTTGAATCTTAAACTGTAAGACATAACGATTAATATTTGTATGTGTTTATTGATAACGATATTGATCTTTCCTGGGGCCCAGTATTCGTTTGTATTTCTAGATTCCACAGCTATTAAAAAAATTTAAGTTAATTTAAAAAAAACATTTATATATAAGGCATACTACTCAATAGAAGATAAAAAAGCGTGGACTAGAATTTTTTGACTTCTAGACAGGATATATAAAATAATAAATTGTTGTTTACTGACATCTGTAATTAAAATGGTGGAAAAGAGCAACTACTGTGCTTCTTGCCGGTTAGTTTCGGTAGAATCTACTTTCCGAACCGGTGGTAGCTTCAAATTCAACTCTGTGACATGACGGTTCAAAAGTGATTTTGTGAGCATATTTGAATAAATAATATTTATATTTTGTAACGTTTTAAAATTCATTCTAATAGTTTTAAGAAATTGATACACGTATGTATGTAATTTCTGAGAAAAGTCTGACACGTTGCCGAGACAAAGGAACTGGTATATGTCGTATTATATGCTGGAGGTGATGAGCGACCACCATCATAGACATATACCATAGACCATAGACATAAAAAGTATTAACCATTCTTTAAAATACCAGTACATCAGCAACCTTGGGAACTAAGATGTTACGCCCCGTGTGCCGCAGTTACACAGGCTCTCTCACACACAGGCTTACACAGGCTTGCTGTTCAGCTGTTCATCAGAGATTAATATCTGGTGAGTGGTTGGGGCCAGGCTTGCAAAGAGCCCCACCACTAAGCTAACTAGTTACGAGACGGTGGCTTTCTATGATTGTGTGTTTTAATCATAGTTGCAGTTCATGTACGACTTTATCTATAAACGTTTTTGATTGGACAAACGATGCTGTCTCCTTTTCGCATATAAAATCAATGTTCATAAAAAGAGAGCAGTATTTAACTAAACACGTTTTGTATAACTTTTTATAAGTATATAAATGATTTTTTTTATTAAAATCTTTGATTCACAGTGTCCTGTTTTTGACAATGAGAAGGATATGATGTATCAAGGTCACCACTTCACGATGACCACGAAGGGTGGTATAACTGTGACGGTGAGATTCGATTTTAAATATTAATGTATCATATCAAAATGTACCTTATGAATTTTATTTACAACAGAATTTCCACGTGCGTTATATGTGTTTATAAATCTTGTCCTTTACTGTGACTAAAATTAAGTGAGGGAGTCTGCACGTGTCTAATTTCAATGTAATTCTACCACACGTGTATCTACCATTATCTTGCGGTGTAATTAGCTTCAAACCTTATCAAAGGGAGTCTTAGCTGAACAATGGGACGTTATATGATGTTACTTGAAGTTAAATTAAACAGCATATGTGAGTTTATTCTGATGGCTGGATGAGTAATGATGTATAAACTAACTTGACCTTGAAATTCGAGTCTTAATACTCTGTGGTACATTACATGGTACGTTACATATAGCTATAAAGGTGAAGTTGCTCTTAGAATTTCATAGTTATCCGTCTAGACGTAAACATGTTCAATACTCCAATCATAAAAGGATTGAGGACCAATAAACAACATTGACATTGAATTGAGGCGATATCATTGGTCGAGATGTTAAATAGTCTATGGTATTCGTTATAAAACAGCAAAAACATGCCATTTTTAAATGTCAGCGAAGTTATTTTGAACTTATACTAATTACATTTATTTAACAATGGGTGGTGGTACCACATACATCAGGCCCATTAGCACCTACATATTGAATATTCCAACCACAAGAGGAATAGAGCCAAATAAACAACATTTGACCTTGAAATGACGCGATATCATTGGTCGAGAGCTTGAACGATCTGTGATATTCGTTATGAAAAAATGGCGTCTTGAACAAACTTTGGAAGTAAAAATAAAGTGGATATGAGTAGTTAAGTGTAATAGTGTTGTATTATAAAGATATATTAACCACGATCTGTTTATAGTGCTCAATATATAGCTGAACTATTAAGGAATGGTTATATATAGTTTGTTTATCTTTACTCCTCATGCCATTGAAACGTACTTTTCGTAATTTTTTATGAAAGCGTGTAGCGTTTATATTCGGTTGGGACTTTGTTCCCAGCAATCGATGTTCCCTCGCGGTTTCTACATAGTGTTCATAGTGAAGGAGAGCGACGAGGAGTGCACCGGCATCAGCGGCGACCACAGTGCGGGCTCCGACAAGCGCACTAAGAATTTTAGGTATTTATTGGTTAATGTTGTTATGCGTTAATTTTCTTATGTAATAGGTTGCTGGACGGATAGATGGCACACCGGATGGTAAGTGGTCACCACCGCCCACAGATTGGTACCGTAAGAAACATTAACCTCCCCTTACATAGTCAATGCGTCACCAATTTTGCGTTTTAAGATATGTCCTTCGTGTCTGTAGTTACACTGGCTCACCCATCCTCCAAACCGAAACACAATAATACTAAATATTGATGTTTGGCTGTAGAACAAGTGTTTGGTACCTACCCAGACGGGCTTGCAGTCTTTAAATCTATGCTTTAGCCCTAAAGCTTCTCCAAATGAAAAGGTCGCAGCATCATTGCTGATCGGTATACCTGCAGTCGAGCCGGTCAAAAGTTACTTGGTCTGTCAAGAGTACTCATAAACACGACACATATTAAGTTTTTGGGCACACGCCTAAACTATTTCTGATCGTGTTTCCGACCAATTGAATTATGAGAGTGAGGAAACGGTGGTCTTGGTGGTGGTCGAATATGACCTGTGTAGTGCGCTAGTCTGTTCAGAATTGGTGTTGGACCGAAATTCATCAGGTGGACATGGCTCACAAAAGTACTTATACAAAAAAATATGTCTGTCTGTCTGTTGCTCTTTCGAGGCCAAATCCACGCTTGAACTCCATGGAAAGACATAGGCTGCTTTTTTATGCCTAACACTTGACAACTACCGCGGGCGTTAACTAGTTATAAATATATAGTGTTGCCACTTTAAAAAATAATTATAAAATACCAGTAATGTCGCAATAATCTGTGGTACAGCTTCCGCGTGATGGCGGCGGCGGCCCCGGCGGACTACCTGACGTTGGTGCTGGTGTCGCTGGCGCTGCCGGCGCTCGTGGCGCTGCTGGCGCCCACCATCATGATGCCCACCTGCCGCGCCCGTAAGCACACCACCCGAGGTCCTAGTTGTAAGCTAACACGAGCAGAGAGGAAAGCGTGATGGCATCTGAAAACGACTTGTCGAACTGATAAATCTAATTGTAACTTTGTTTTTACTTAAATAAAGTTACATTATTCCAGAGTGACATAAGTTATATTGAGGGTACAAATTATATTTGACGGCGCGTTAATAATTTCAGAGGAAGACTTAGTATGAATCATAGTTTGCCTATTTTTAATGGCGTTCGTGTCGTTTGTGATGAATTGTATGTATCCGGTCTGATAATAAATTTGAATTTATTGTGATTTTCGTGATAACAATTTGTTTATTTGTAATCGAATATAAAGCCTTTGCAGCAACATCGTAATTGTCGGTCATCTTCGAGTACGCGTGGATTATCGGGTAAGGAGACGGTACCACAATTGAATTTACACAATCTTATAATAATTATAGCTAACTTTGAATCAGAACTTAACGTCCACCGAGCACGTGAATGCGTGCGCACTTTTCGACGAACCAAGACTCACTGTCGCTTTTCACCCCATGGCCGCCCCTCCAGTCCTCGGTGCTCGTTATGTATCTTGATGTTTGACAGATCACGTGATAAGAGGCGGATGCGCCGACAAATATTTATTTAAAGAGCGGGTAGTCTCGACCGCTGATAGCTGTCAGTCGACTTGTAACCGTCGCACGAGGCGGACACTTTCTAACCTATTGGCTCTCAATCCGAGTTAATCCAAACCGTATTATATTTTGTGTATTTGTACTGTGGTATTAAATAATAGTGTACTGAACAATCACAACGTATCTTTATTTCTAGTATTCCGCCATTATCATGCCCACCATGGAGGGTAACAGCTAAGGTCCTTTTAAAGCTCCTTCAGATGATCCGACATATTCATATCATATAAGTTTATTTATAAACAAATTGCACTTACATTGAATAACTAGTGTGTCATTCCAACCTCCCATTTCTCGTTCCTCAAAATTGTAAATTTTCCAAACGAGGACTTCTTAACGAAGCTTACGGTACTCCCTCTAGACTCAGGAGTTTTAACTGTGCGGTGATTCGGTCAGGACGATTCTATGATTAAATTTTTTTAGGTCGGACGATTGAAGTTGAAGAAGCTCCCGGACCTTCCGGCGTCCAAGACCCTCGCACCTCGGAGACCGCAAGAATCATCGGCAGGAGTAGTAATCAGTCAGGTTAAACAAAATCTAATTGTCTTATTCAATAATTTTACATAGTCCCTTCTACGCAACAGGCTGCGTCTTCTGGTATAAGTGGTTTGCTAGTTTTTTTCACTTAAGTGTTACAAAAAACGTCTCGTGATTTTTTAGTATAGATAGTTATTTGGTTGATGTAAAGAGTGACAACTCTTAAATGTGTAACTGCTGGTCTCCACTTTTGAGAAAATCGTTTGAAGATCATTCGATTCGGGTTAGTCATATACTCGGTGGTAGGGCTCTGTGCAAGCCCGTCTGGGTAGGTACCACCCACTCATCAGATATTCTACCGCCAAAGAGCAGTACTCAGTATTGTTGTGTTGTGTTTCGGGTGAGTGAGCCAGTGTAGCCAGGCACAAGGGGCATAATATCTTCGTTCCCAAAGTTGGTGGCGCATTGGCGATGTAAGAAAAGGTAAATGTTTTTAAAGCGCCATTGTCTACGGGCGGTGGTGACCCCTTACCATCATGTGGCCTATATGCTCGTCAAACTATACCATAAAAAATAAAAATAAAACATATATGTATCAATTTGATACTTGTCGACTCTTCCATTTATATTCGGTTAAAATTATCACCTTTAAACCCCTGGGCCGTTGCAGCTTATCTCAATGATGAATTTAGTATTTCATTTGTGTGTGTGTATTTAACATCGTGAGGAAACCTGCATTTGTTAGATAAAATCGAATTGTAATGGACTTGTATTGTGGAATAAGATCCAAGTCGCTTTAACAGAAGGGAACTATTTCAGTCATTATTACGTTTACCTGACTGTACAATTTACCTTAAATAACATTACAGATTCTGATATAGATTCTGAACCGGATTTAGATGACAAGTCTCTTCCGATACCTCTGAACGTGGCGAGGTTGAGTCGAACGCGACCTCTGGCGCACAACCGTCGATCAAATAGGTAAATATATTGATATAACTGTGTCCTGTTGCAATCGAAGAAGTTCATAGAAAAAAAACCATAGATTTACGTATGCCATGGTAATTATAACTCTGCTGTATTAAGTTCTTGACTAACATATCTTTATTTATAATACAACACTATTACACTTAACTACTTATATCCACTTTAATTGTACTTCCAAAGTTCGTTCAAGACGCCATGTTTTCATAACGAATATCACAGATCATTCAAGCTCTCGACCAATGATATCGCGTCATTTCAAGGTCGAATGTTGCTCATTTGACTGTATTCCTCTTTTGGTTGGGATATTCAATATGTAGGGGCCAGTGGGCTGCTTGATGTATGTGGTCCCCACCGCCCATTGTTAATGAAATATATAATCAATTTCACTGAATAATAATGACGTTTTGTTAGAGATATATAGATAACGAATTTTAAAAGGGTTCTGTAGGTTATTTTAGTTCGTCTGCAGATTTTGTTGTTTCTGATTTGAGTGTGCATTCAAAGTCAGGCAAAAATATTTATTCGATGTGGAATTGTTACGCTTGCTCATTGATAGTCAAAAATCTACCACCGTTTCGGAGATTGACGCCTCAGACCTTAGAAGAACCGGCGAAGGAAACTCAGCAAGCATAGCCCACGCCTTTTTTTGCTTGATCGCGAAACTTCTTATGAGCCGCATGGTAAGCGACGATACTCTGCTCCATGACTCAGCTCTGGTCCAAGACTCTCCTGAGGTACTGTGCTATTTGGGACGAGATGTTGCAAAAGTTACCGAATGCAGTCGTTTTTTTGTTTAGGTACTTTTGGAGTGCTCTCACGGTAGCGGTAGTGTACGCGCTGCCCGTTGTACAACTACTGTTCACTTATCAACGGGTGAGTTACTCGTGTACCTAACCTAATTTCTATAATATAATTTAATTTATGGTATAGGTAATGGCTGACCTGATGGTTAGTGGTCTCCACAACTTAGACATTGGCGCTGTGAGAAATATTAACCATTTCTGATATCGCCAATGCGACTCCAACCTTGGGAGCTAAGATGTTATGCTCCCTGTGCCTGTAGTTAGGTAATCAGAAAGGTATGTAGGATTGGTATGGTCCTGTGTGAGCCCCCCATTAGATTATACAAAGTGCGTGTGCAAGCGTGTGTGGTGGTTACCCCTGGGCCGTGCGCCTGTGCGGGCGCAGATGGTGCTGCAGACGGGCGACCAGGACGTGTGCTACTACAACTTCCTGTGCGCGCTGCCGCTGGGCGCGCTGCAGGACTTCAACCACGTGTTCTCCAACGTGGGCTACGTGCTGCTCGGCCTGGCCTTCATGCTGCAGGTGCGCTGCCGCCCGCCCAGCGACGAGCTCCAGGTCAGGCACCGCCTTCATTTCGCCACGTTTTCAAAAAATGGTATCCTCTATGTTAGCTTTACTTACCTGAATGAATACTGAACGCTCTGAATGAAGTAAAACAACCGCTTCGACAAATATTTTATGCTCCTGTTTGGATAACACTTGTTTTAAAAATATTGATCTATCGTAATTTCTATAAATAGGAGCTGGGTATCCCTGAACACCGCGGTCTGATGTATTCCATGGGGTTGGCGCTGATTATGGAAGGCTTGCTGTCCGCGTGCTACCATCTCTGCCCCAATAAGATGAATTTCCAGTTTGGTGAGTATACACAAGAATTAACATGTTATACCCTGTATACGATAGCTCGATCTTTTTGACAGATGTAAATTTTTCTGATCGACATAACTTTGAAATGACGAAAATATTATTTTCTTAATTTAATGATTTCAAAAATTGTAAAAATATTTTAAAAAATACATATAATACAGAAGTTCCTAAAGATCCAAGCGTTATCCGAAAATTTTAAGACTTTTTCTATTACATATTATTGCTTCAAAGTAAAATTTAAATAGAAACACTGAAAATAATGGACGCTTGTACGATGTCACATCGGCCGGACGGTCGGGACGCAGCAACTGCTACAAATATCGATCACAAAAATCCTTATTAAGGATCATTGTTAAGTTATTGTTACGAACGGGGGTCCTTTTGGTTGGGGTATCTTTGGCTGGTATAACTCTTTTTAGAAAAATAAGTTTAAAATAAAATTGAATTCTAATTTGAATTACGCATCCCATCGTTCCATCGAGTGTTATATTTTCTGTTTCCCATCACTAGCCCGTCTGTCAAAAAGATGAAGCTAACTTTGAACAGGGTATAATTAGAGAAGCGAGTTTTCTAATTACATGTGCATGAAGCTACAGACCCATAAATACTCCTTGGGCTATTGTCTCCACTAGCTTGTACACTTTATTGGGGGGGTAAAAAGGAATATAACGAATTCCCGACATATCTATTCTTTAAAAAATCTATGTGACACCGTTTTACGCAAAATTATAATACACGCCATCTAAGTCTCCATCGAAGCCGAGATGGCCCAGTGGCGAAGCCGAGATGGCCCAGTGGTTAGAACGCGTGCATCTTAACCGATGATTTCGGGTTCAAACCCAGGCAGGCACCACTGAATTTACATGTGCTTAATTTGTTTATAATTCATCTCGTGCTCGGCGGTGAAGGAAAACATCGTGAGGAAACCTGCATGTGTGTAATTTCAACGAAATTCTGCCACATGTGTATTCCACCAAAATGCATTGGAGCAGCGTGGTGGAATATGCTCCATACCTTCTCCTCAAACTGAGAGGAGGCCTTAGCCCAGCAGTGGGAAATTTACAGGCTGTTTATGTTATGTTATGTTATGTAAGTCTCTATCCTCAGTTACTTTGTTTCTCCGAAATGTTCGCGCATTTAAAACGATAAAAAGTAACGATCATAAACTATTTATGTTAATAGGAATAAAATTACAAATATAAATTGTTCAGAATTCCCCTTGAGGAGAGAGACATCACTCGCCGGAGCTCGTAACCCAGAGGGGGGATCATATTGATTCTGAACTCCTTAGCAGAGTTCCGAACTTTCGAGTCGACTTTTTCTTACGATGTCCGCATTTCTAGTTTAAGTCGTCAGTACTCACCACTTTTGTCCTCAAAACTTTGTACATTCGCGTAGACTGACCAACACCATTGACTAACTTCTGCCCAAGCATTAAGATCACGTATGTTTCAGTGAAAAAGGTTAGGTTAGAGATTTAATCAATTTAGAGGGGTCCTTGACCATCCCATCATGGTTAATCTAATAAAACCCATGAATATAGATGAAGAGTATACACATATAGTATATATTTTATGGTATAGGTAGGCGGACGGGCAAATGTGCCAACCGATGGTAAGTGGTCACCACCGCCCATAGACATCGGCGCTGAAATAAATATTCCTCGCATCACCAATGCGCCACTAACGTTTGGAGCTAAGATGTTACGACCCATGTGCATGTGGTTACTGGGTCACTCACTCTTAAAATCGAAACATGACAATACTAAGAATTGCTGTTCAGCGGTAGAATGACAGATGAGTGGGTGGTACCCACTCAAACGGGCACAAGTACCAAGTGCCAAAGGTGACCATACAAAGGGTTGCAGACTCGTCGTTCATGTACGTGATAGCGGTGCTGTGCATCGTGAAGCTGTACCAGAGCCGGCACGCGGACGTGAACGCCAGCGCGCACGCCACCTTCATGCTGCTGGCCGTCCTCATGGCGATCGGTGAGACCACCGGTTATTCACAATCGCTATTGGCACGAGGTTCCTTTACGCGGCTCACAGTACTTTTTCTCTCTATCTTTTTAGTAAACGGTTTTATAAAAAAATATATTTAAACTGATAAGCAATAGAAACAAAATTTACAACACGTCACAACAATTTAATATTATGACGACCTCCGTGGTCGAGTAGTGGGTTTTCATGGGGACGCCACTCCGAGGTCTCGGGTTCGTTCCGCTCGAGTTGATGTAGAAAAAGTTTATTAGTTTTCCATATTGTCTTGGGTCTGGGTGTTTGTGGTACCGTCGTTACTTCTGATTTTCCGTAACAGAAGTGCTTTAGCTACTTACGTTGGGATCAGAGTAACGTATGTGATGTTGTCCAATATTTATTTATTTAAGTAATGATGTGTGACTTGAGATTCTGTGCCATTGCATTATAAGAGGAAGCAAAAAGACGATCACCTGTTTATGTGGCATAGACGAACTCAGGAAACTCAGTTGTCTCGTAAATAATAATTTGTAGACTAATTGAAAGCAATTTCAAACCTCGACACGTGTGGGCGGATTGAGCCCAGCAGTGGGATATTTACCGGTTGTAACATTACTGTTTCATTAGTTTTATTGTGATATTATTTATATTTTCAGGAGTCTTCGGTATAGTGTACCCGAATCTGTATTTTTGGACATTCTTCACGATTGGACATTTAGCCGTCTGCTTCTTCTTAACGCTTAAGATATATTATGTTGGAAGAATGAAAATAGGTAAGAAATTACTATTCAGACGTGTGGTTTTGACGATCATTTTGTAGTACACGAAAATCATCCTAATATACCAATTAGATTCATTGGTCTAGACTGAAGTGGCTAGTAGAGGATCAATTTCCAATGTCTCATCGGCTTAAAATCTTTGTAAGAAATCCTAGCAGCACAGTAAGATAATGGCAGTTTCTGATCTTTTTTTGTTAATACATTTTAATTTAATTATCAAAATCAAAATATACTTTATTCAAGTAGGCTTTTACAAGCAATTCTGAATCGTCATTTAACAAACTATTTAAATTAAAGCTACCACCGGTTCGGAATGTAGATTGCACCGAGAAGGACCGGCAAAAACTCAGTAGTTAATCTTTTTCAACATCTAAAAATACAGTCATGTTAGCTAAATACAATTATATATGTATGTCATGTCTCCTGCCTGGAAGTCAACAAGCATTAACTCCGCGCTTTTTTATCATCTATATAATCTTGTATCGAATAATATGCCTTCTTTACCAATGTATTTTTTACATTTGACTTGAATCTATGAAACGGCAAAGTTAAAAATGTCTGCGGAATTTTATTATAGAAACGGATACCTCGCCCCGAGAATGATTCATTGACTTTGCGGCGGAAACTTGGCGTTATAAGCTTCCAATATATTTACATCACTACATTTTTTATGATATATTAGATTTAAACTTATCATTCGATAGCTTATCCAATATTCTTTTAATTTGATAGTTGACTAATTAATCATTCATAGGTAGTTCTATGGTGAAGCGAGCGTGGGGGGAGATGAGACGCACGGGGCGCTCCGCCTTCAGACCGAAGTACCCCGCGCGGGCGGTGTTCTTGGCGCTCGCGAACTTGGCCAACTGGGCCTTGGCTGGATACGGGTACGTTGGTATAATTGATACCAATTACAGGCTAAAGATGTATTCCATCACGAAGGCGTATACTTGTATACGTCGGTGCCTAAGGCGTCACGTTAGACTACTGGTTGTTCATGTTTACTATAATAAACCAGGTTAGTTTATTTTGTTAATAGATCTTTAAATCGCGCTATCATTGTCATAAGATTTTAGTTTAAGTATATTGACAATCGAGTTTTTTTGTAATGAGTACGAAGGTCCACCAATGAACGCCAAATATTATCTGACGACATCCGTGGTCGAGTAGCGTGTACACCGGTTTTCATGGGTGATGCGAAACGTTTTCGATCGCTGGTCCCCAATAGATCCGGGTGTTCAGTTAAATATCGGCTATCACTGTCGATAACCTTCAACGCGTGTCCGTGTCCCGCCAGCATGTACTCGCACAATGCGGACTTCGCGCGGCACCTGCTGGCCGCGCTGCTGGGCAACGCCATCCTGTACACGCTGGCCTACGTGGTGCTGAAGCTGGCGCACGGCGAGCGCGTGTGCGCGCGCACGTGGGGCTGGCTGCTGCTGGCCGCCGCGCTGTGGGCGCTGGCCGCCGCGCTGTTCCTGCGCGCGCGCACCAAGTGGTCGGTGAGTGCCGTCGCCGGCCCGCTGGCCGGTCGTTCTCAATTCACGGGAGGGACGATATAATGACCGAAGCCCCCCCTCAGCAAACCGCGGCGCAGTCGCGCACGTACAACGCGCAGTGCACCGCGCTGCAGTCGCTGGACACGCACGACCTGTGGCACCTCTCGTCCGCGGCCGCCATCTTCTCGTCCTTCAACGCGCTGCTGATCATCGACGACCCGCTCGCCGCAACCCCGAGGATCGAAATTCCCGTGTTTTAGGCCCTAGCATCGGTTAATACCTAATTTTACAGGTGGTAGAACTTTGTGCTCCTCTAAATTAGTCACTCATTCTCCCCTAAACCGATGTATTTCATTTGTGTTTGTGAGAAATGAAGTCAGTGTGAATTTTGCTAGGGATATGAGGTCTTCGATCAAATGGCTAGTGCATGGGCTGTCTGAGAGCCTTAAAATACTAATGGTAAGTACCACCATACCAAAATAAAAAAATATCAATAATTTAAGTAGAATCTGTTAGAATACACATTGTAATACTAATATAATACTTATCTAGATAACATTTACTTGGTGGCAGGGCTTTGTGTCCGTCTGGGTAGGTACCACCCACTCATTAGATGTTCTACCGCCATACAGCAGTACTTAGAATTGTTGTATTCCGGTTTGCAAGGTGAGTGAGCCAGTGTAAGTCCCAAGATCGGTACCGTATTGACGATGTAACGAATGGTTAATATTTCTGTGTGGTTGAATAGGCTAATCTAATTTGTATAACTATTTTTGCATTTGAAAGTTCGTTTACAGAGCAAGATTATAAGTTCTGTAAATTTACGATACGACATTTAGAAGCAGTGCATAAACTGAAACGTCACACAATTTGACAAACGGCATGTAGACTTCATGACGTTACCCGCCAAAGTTAACTCGGGACGCCCCCTCTGGATGACGTAAAAACTCAGTGTTACCTGAAAAAAAAATATGTTGATTACTATTGCAAATGATAAAAATGATTTTTTGGGTTGGGTGCTTAATGACATAAATAAATGTGTATTAAAATAAAGTTTCGTTCGGAAACGTCGGTAGTCATGGATATTACTTATTACACCCTAAATAATTATAATAAAAAAATATTCAATAGTAAATAAATTAAAATATGATTTTGTATCGATCAATCGAACTAAATGTTAGTATTTAATTTACTGATACTATTTAAGCACATTTAAAATGAATAATTAACCTCTCATTTAATAAATATAAAAAAAAAACACGTGTTATGTTAAAAACCAAAATCGTGTCAGCTACGAAGGTACGATTTGACTTTGTATGGACGCTTCGGTGGCGAGAAAAAGAGGACTGGATAGGGGAAGACCCGTTGCGCTTGCATCTTAACATAGCTATTCTTGTTTGAAACAAGAATGTTTAATCCAAATGGAACGCAATTAAAACCTCATAGCTAATGATAGATTTATATATTTTCTGTGCGTTTCTTTTTTTTTATGAACTATTATGTTGCAATCATTGATCCGTTTAACACGAAGTTAACTGGAAACTTAACTAAAGTGTAGGACAGACGAAAGAGTATGGCTCGGATGCTACATTATTTTAATGTTAAGTTATAAAATAAAGATCAAGACTAGTTTTAAGCCAGCTCGTAAATCCTAAACTACTTAGAATGAGTTAGTAACTAATAAATACCAAAAATAAGCGTCATTTAGTTTTTAAATAAATATAATATTATTTATAATTCAATCATGTCAAAAAATATAATTCTTTATAAAACAATAGGAAAAATAAACTAATCAAATTATTTTTAAAGCGATTTTAATTGACGTATAACTTCATAAGTGTTGCCAACTTTAAATATTATTAATAAAGTGTGATGCTATTTATTTTTGTTGTCCTAGTATAATACCTTGATGTTTTATATATTTTTTTTTCTATAATTGTTTTTTTTTTAAAGAAATGTTTTGATAATCCTATATCATATATTTATAAATTAAGTTATATTAAGATTTAACCTTTATTTACATTCAATTACGAACAGCTTGTGTATATGCGTATTTTAAAAGTAATATTTTTTAATTTCCATTTTAAAAATGTTTGAGAATTATTTGGCTCGTCGAAATAAGCTGTAAAAAGGCTGTGATACAAAATATGCTTGGATCTGAACTAGTAAGTTGTACTGTTTTAATGTTATTGTATCCGCAAAGTATTTCTTAAAAATAAGTTAAATAGGTAAATACATTTCGATAAATTTATAAAAAAAAAATGTGTTTTATTATCTGCTATTCTATTATCCTTACATATATTATAAATGCGAAAGTGAAAACTAAAAAAATAAAGAAACAAAATTAATTTTATACAAGTAGGCTCTTAAAAGCACTTTGGATGGTCCTTTTATATACTTTATTTTGTTATAAAGCTACCACTTTTGCATCAGTGAAAAAAAATGGATGTGTAATAATCACATGTAAGTATACTCATGTCTCCTGTATGAACGTTCACGAATAATAACTCTTTTATCATTTCGGTTTAAAAGAACTGCGGAGTTATATAGTAGATTCTTACACCCCACCAGGGGAAGGATGTACCAACTTTATGAATTCGAACGCTTCGTGCTTTTAGTTTATCTTTACTTCTTGTGTTTATAGTGTTTGCGTTTATCAAAACCATAGGTTTTATTACTTACAGTTAACAGTACCACCTCTTGGTGGTAGGGCTTTTTGCAAGGACTGTGTAATTATCATATATTAAACAACTTAATGTCGGAATCGGAGGGGTGCTGACTTGCAGTGAATTGGTCGTACATGCGCTGCGAATATTGGCCATGTCAGTCACTTGAGAACACACATCAGAAGTTCTTAATAGTCAGAGATTCGGCCACACTGGGGGCCGAATATGGTCGGGATAGATAGTGGTACTGGATCCGCTCCCGCAGGGAAAACTGATATTCTAATATATTCATATTATCTAAATGATGACGATGTCCTATGGGCACTATTGTTATGAAATATTTAAGTGCGAGTTTTTGCGCAAATACAAGTGAGTGCAGTTGTCAGTCCCTCACTAATCTCATTGTACATCAAATCATATACAATAGAAAAGAGTTCAGGCGCTGAACTAATGACTCCGTTTTTTTGAAGTTAAGGGTAACAGGTTATAGTGGACAGAGCTAGATTTAAAGCTCTAGAGGCGTGAAGAACCTAATAATAACATTATGAATTGACTAGAATATTTTAATTTGAATCAGTGTCCTATAATTTATTCACTTGTATCGGTAACTTTTAAAACAGTAATTAGTAAAATTATTATAATTTGATTATATCTGGATATTTGTTAACTCGTCGGAATCTCTATTGTGGGGGCCCCTCTTATGTGGACGCCACATTGCTCCGGCTGCCCTCCCCTAAATCCGCCCCTGATAGTAGACTCGTATTGCCCACACCAGATCGGTAGTACATACAATAATGCGTGGTCATACCACTCTTCCAGATTATGACATCCTAACCAAGATTAAAATTGAAATATACTTTGTACAAGTAGGTTTTTACAAGAATAACGAAAGAATCTTGACTAGCAGTAGAAGAATATCAAGCCCTCTTTCCTAATTCCCCGAAGGTAAGACTTAGGTTCGCTTAAACGGTCTACCCAATAACCAGAAGTACCAGAAGTGATCACCACTACCAATTATGGCACCACAGTTGTTTCAGTCGTTAGTTAGCAAGTATTTCTAGGATTAAATTAGTCATATCCAGGGTGCATCATGAGGAAGTGACGAACACGCACCCCAAACTAGTTAAACGAGGCGAGCTATTATGATTACAAAATCATATAATTCAAAGACAATGGCATAACCATAAGCTTTCTTATTTTTAATCTAAAAAATACTGATCCTTTTTGTGTTTAACTACAAAGTCACGTAAGTCTCGGTAATTACATCTCCTTTTTGCCTTATCATCTCGCAATAAGCAACAAACTTAAATAAAACCTATTTAGCAGTAAATTTAATAGGAACAGGGGGTTTTACAGGTACAATGACATTTATGTGTAAAATATAGACGTATTTCAAGTATAATGTATAAGAATTTATGAAGGAATCACAAATAAAGATTACCAACTAATATTAATCTAGTTCATCAGACCGCGACCTACATAGTAACAATTATAGGTAGCTGTGTGAAGGATGACCTACTCGCAACAGAGGGACGTCGATGCCCCAGTGGCACACTTTTGTTCACGAGCGCATGTGCACTTCAGGGTTTGAATGAAATCGCGCCACGTTGGTCGGGGTAGGAAAATTTTCATTAATACTCGGGAAATTTTTCGCAGTCAGCATTGTTGATTTTTATTTTTTTTAAGCCAACTGTTTTAAAAATCGCGTTTAAGTTATTAGAAAATTACTAATATTAAATTTAGCAAGTGTAGAGTTATAATTTCAGTTATAATAATATTGTGTAATTTCAAGTCAATGGACTATTATAAATATCATGAAAAAATAACGAGATATAAAGATATTTTAAATAAATTATATATTAATGAGGGGAAATTCGATTTTAATAAGTCGCAACATTAAGCCAGGGTTTTAAGAAAAATGGCCGACTCACGTAACGTCAAAACTTATTGGGCGAGTGTCTTCGAAAACGTGTGATTTTTATCGAAAACGAAGCGAAATTTATATATCCAGTGTATGTGACGTGATTGAGTGCTTGTGTTTTTGTGTTATTTCATAATATCAAGATATTCGTTACACGGTGGACGACGGAACCTACCAATTGTACACTCGGGTCTGATGCACAGTAAGTATTTTGATATATATTTTCGTAAAAAATACTATTTAACCCATAAAACATTGATTACAACTGGTACATAAAACAATTCGATGCATATGTATATTCATATCATGCTTAATTAATTCAAAACATTATAAATAATCTCAAGAGACATCGTACACACACGATATATTATTGAAACAATGAATAGGCCTTGATAATACACAGCAGATAGTTGTATCGCTGGGACACTATTCATATATATTGACAAGACGATAACTGAATATCATCGCACGACGATGTCAGAACCACAAATAGATTGCATTTTACACAACAAGATATTCGTATAATGAACTGTCGTATCGTTTGCGTTCCGTACTCATTATAAAAATAAAAAAATAATAAAGAAATTCCGCGGGAAAAATATATCGATATATTTTTTTACACAACAAATTTAATAAAATTAATTATTAATGTCAAATTATTTCTGAAAATATAATATACTTAAAAAATACTTATGAATGTGGTGTTAATCAGCTATGTCATCAAGATATTTTTGTAGCAATAATGATAACAAATGTCAAAAGTTGTAGGCAGTTGATGAGATAGTCATGAGCCATCCTCTTCCACTACCCGATGACTCAACTCTTGGTAGCATCACACTTGCAAAACCATGTATTAATACATTGGTCATAGTTGCTAAATGTCATCCTTAAGTTCAGTTTTTTTATTATAAATGAATAATCTAATATTAATAGTGCAATGTTTTAAGTATAGTGTGCAAATGTTAAAGAAAGAAATTCATTTAATTGGATTTGCTTATATCATCACTTTAAATCAAAAGTAAGTTATTTGTTAAAGATATTTGCTTTTTTATCTTCACAAGTATTTATTTGTGCTTTAATCAAAACAATTATCAGTCTTGCTGGGTAAATAATGTGAAATCAATTCTTATTTCTGATATAATCTCTGGTACATATTTTTCATTCTATAAATGTTTATAGTGCATGAATAGTAATTAAAACAGTTTATATTTCAAAAAGCATAACAGTTTTTTGTTAATCATTGTCAAAGTGGTAATTATTTTTAATTCTAAATAGCATTTTCTATCATTATTATATATATTGGCATATTTGGTTCCCATATAGCCTATTCCAATGGAAGTAGATAAAAAGATAAACAAACCTTAGATTTACCTATTTCTTGCAATTTACTAGTAACTCAGCTATATTGTGTTCTACTAAGAGTATATTATTAATATATTTATTTATAATACAACACTATTAACAATTTAACAATTAACTACTTATTTCTACTTTAATTGTTCTTTCACAAATCCGTAGTGAATATCATAGATTAATCAACCTCTTGACCAATGATATTGTGTCAATTTGCTGTCAAATGTTGTTTATTTGTCTTTTTCCTGTTATGGTCGGAATTAGAGTATAGGTTAAAATATTATCTGGGCATTGCAGAGTAATATGACATTAAAAATACTTTTTGTTTTAAATTGTTTGAAACAACAAAGTGCTCCTTTAAATCAAATAGAGAATGGCTGATTGATAATCCAAGTTAATAAATATGTGCTACTGCTAAAGTTCATTGAAATAAATGATATTTTTGGATCAGACATGATTGTAATTATTAAAATAGTATTTGCATAAAAAACTCATACTTTGATGAAATTATGAAGTTTATCAAAATTAAATACCAATAAATTAACCAATTGATATATGAGCACTCATAACGAACAACATATATGTTTAAATTTCAGCTGATGTTGAATATGTGTATATATATAGCTGATAGGGTAGATATGTTTTGTTGTAGCCTGAGTGAACTCACAACTATAGTCACTTGGACTGTATCATATATAACGTAGACACTAAATGTGCTGTAGTATCGAATTAGGACAACCATGTCCTGTAATAATATGTATACAGTTTTGTATCATAAATAAATAAATAAATATTTCATATCACAGTATATGTTGCATAAAAATTATTACATGTTTAGAATATTAAACAATATAATTTTGAATTCATCATAAAATCTAGTCAATTCAATAAAAATACGCTGAGTCCGTCATAATCACAACGCATCTAACATGAATGAAAAACATAGCATGCAGAAATAAAAATATTTGTTCCCCTGTGTTACAACTGAATAATTTTATGTAAATAATCGTAAATAATCTTTCCCCATTAACAATAACACAATTGTAACTGTTCATTAGCATTATTGTCACATTGTAGCTTAAATTTATAAATAATATCCACTTAAAAGAGAAATAATATAACATTTAATGTTATTCATACTTTCTTTTGGCAAAATATTTAAAAAAAAAAACAATCAGAATGATCATAAGACTTAGTATAATACAAAGATAAGGGCCAGAAACACATCAGTAACTCTCCTTATCCAGGTGTTCATTTTGTACCAATTTATACTCATTCAATCAATTAATATCCTTTATTGGTGACTACAAGTACTAACTTGTACTTGCCTTTTTTTTTTTTTTGTTTAACGAGGAGGAAATGCATTTACGCATGCCGCCCGGTCGGGGGACCGGGACGGGTATGTGGGACTCAACCGGGGCCTAATGCCCCGTGCCAGGGCACGCTGATGCTAATGCCCTGTCCTACCCACTAAAACCATCCTCGGGTTTCCACCATGCCGCCGAGTGGTGAGGCAACGGGATCGCCAAGGGCATGCAACCGCGACCCCACCAGCGGCAGCCGCCGTAAGGCGGCTGAATATACATGGAAAGCGCGCCTAGTGCGCGCCTTCCCCCTCATCCTCCACGTGTGAATGTGACGAACTCCCCCGAGTCCGCCACTGGAGGCTGGGCGTCAACGAAGCTGACGCCCTGCGGCGGATAAGATGGTAGGCTCCGCCGCTGACCGCCGGTGTAAAACACCTGGGAGGCTCGAGTAGCGAGCCCTCCCACTCCCTCCTAGCCAACGAGGCCACTCACATGGTCCGCCCTGACGCCGATCAGGGACGTACCAGGAGCGGCCCCGCGGCTTCCCTCCCGCCAGTCTTAGCCGTGGCCGACGAGCAAGCTCAAGCCGGCCCCGTTGCCCAGGGTACACCACGAGGAGGTGACTGACATGTACCCCAACTTGTACTTGCCTAATTTGACCGTTGACTTGATAAAATTGCTTTAAAAATATTTTTTAAGAATTTGTATCACTTTTTTAAATCTATACTAGCGGCAAGATACGATGGCCGTTTTGACACATTAAAAAAGTGATGTGAAATGTAAATTTATTATCGATATAATATATTCAAATCTTTGTTTTTTTGCAAGTAATTTAATTCAAGTTTTTGTTGCAAGTAGTATCTGATTAAAAAGGTTTAATAAAAAAAATATAAAATAAGTTTAAGTAATATATTCGAACGAAATCAATTTAAATCAAAAATTGGAATTAGAATGAATAACTTTATAAACACATTACATACAAGAAATAAATTGATACAAAAAAAGAAACCAAAAACATTTACTATCAAAATATAAAAAATAAAATATAAAATATTTACTGTCAACACAAATATAACACCGACTACGAGGTCGACTGTGAGAGTGTGACGTACACGTTTACGCAAAAAAATAAATAAAAAAGTTATCTTCGCGGTACCCTAATATTTGTAGTTTAGAAATCACATTCGATAAATTTTATAACTAACTGCACGTCACTATTGACAATAAAGAACAACAATTTGCTCCTTTGATGTAATTATTTATTAAATACGAAACTTCATGAGCGGGCAAACGTCAAAACGGCCATCATAGCGTGCCGCTACTATAATTATACTATTCAGTCACCATGGACAATTTAGTATTTTTTTTAGTAACATTATGAGAATGGCATTTTTAAATGTTGAATAAGTACTGAGTTTGTTGCCGGTTCTTCTCAGTAGAATCTACATTCCGAACTGGTATTAGCTTCACTTGCTATAGTTTGTAAAATGTTTCAAAAGTGCTTGTGAAAGCCAACTTGAATAAAGTATATTTCGATTTTGCTACATTGAGTATTTGTTTATTTATAAATATGAACTTATAAATAACATAATGGCTTAAGGAAAAATATAAGTATGTTCAATTGAATGTTATATAGGAAAAAAAAAACATTCAGAAACTAAACTCATTCTTCCTTCCTCGTGACTTAATGTAATACAATTTAAGCCTATAATACACATATACTGCGTAGTTGGATAATTTTCTTTTAAAAATAGCGGTTGTGACCGAAATAGGACATAATAGTAATCAATTACTATTGCACTAAATACCATTCAATTGAATTTGTAGATGTGAGGGTGGTGGCATGTGGGGCGCGCAGGCGGGGTGGTGGTGCGGCGCGCTGGCGGCCGCGCTGCTGGCGCTGCTCGCGCTCTGCCGCCGCGCCAAGCGAGCGCCCTCGCCCGTGCCCCAAACGACAGTCACCCAGGTACTGGCACTTTTTTATTTATATACCCTCGACGATATTTTATAAAGATAATGAAATAAGTAGGCGCCGAGCAAATAGACAGTGGCGTTGTAAGAAATATTAACCATTCCTTACATCGCCAATGCGCCAACAACCTTGGGAACTATGTTGTAATTCCATTGTGCCTGTAGTTACTGGCTCACTCACTGAGTACTGCTGTTTGGCGGTAGAAAATCTGATGAGTGGATGGCACCTGCCATATCCCACTAACTGGAGCATATTAACTTGAAAAAGTTAAGTTTATTATTCAACAAGCAATATTATTCTCAAGGTATATTAAAAAAAACGAATATGTAATTTGTAATGGTATACATTTGTTGAATATCTAATAAAATAACGCAATATATTTATAATTCTAGGTGCACATAGTGTGTAATGGAGCGGCACGCGTGACACGTGCTGGGACTCCGCCGGAACCCACACGCGCTCGCGTCGCGCTGGCCGCTGCGCCCGCGCCTGAACCCCCCGTCAACTCCCAACGACCGCCACGTGATTCACAGCAACCGCCTCACATACTTATCGTACAAAACTGCACACAAAATACTATTCCTCAGCAATCTGACTCACCCCAACCCTCGAGCTCTCAAGGTCCTCGGCAACCACCATTAGAATATCGTGGAATACCGAAGTTACCCTTGCCGGAGCAGTGGCTTCATAAACGCCCCTTCGATTACAAGTATTCGGCGATTGCGAGACCGTTTGCCCATATAGTGAACTCGGATCTCATGGTCGATCAGCAGAGGGAATCGCGGGCGAAGAAGTACAGCGCCACAAGATCTCCGTCGTTGGAAAAAGACGAGAAATCACCCTTTGTGAGTAGTGCGAAATCAGAAGACACGGAAGTTTTTGGATTTGACAGCGAATCTGTGCGTAAGTTGAGCGAAGACAGCGATAAATCTAGAGAAATGGGAGAACGACCGCCCTCTTCGCCGCACGAGAGCAAGAAAGAGCTGTCTCCGACAAATTTGCGTAGATTTCGATCAGTGAGCACGAGGCTCAATATGTGTAGTGTTAATGAGAGCCCTCTGCCAGACGGCCAACAGGAGAGGTTAGAAATGCAAAGTTCTCCTCGTATACTCGAGTGTAGTTCAGCTAAGGAGAAGACCTCAGGAACTAAATTCGATTTTTCTCCGAAAATTTTAGCTGATACCATTGCCTCTCCGCGTTTTTTCACACCACCCGAAATGGTATCGCCCTTATTTTTCGCGGAACCCTCCCCAAAGTCTGTTTATTATGATAGTGTGAGGTCACCGAAATTCTTCCCCGAAACGCCTCGCGATGCAGAAGTTCCTCAGTCGCAACGTGCGTTAGGTGACCACAGAAACCGTACAAATGGTATAGAAAAACCCAGCTCGCCTAGAGTTTTAAGTGCTCGACCTAGCCCTAAGGTTCATAGTTATAATAAAGAAAATTACTTCACATTCGAACACGTCACTGCAACAGAAGAGAATGCAGCGAGAGTGTCACCAAGACCGAAACGGTATGGAGGAAGGAATTCGATAGAAAGAGAAATATTTACACCACCAGCTGATAAGGCTGACATTAAAAAGTACAGAAGGCACAATAGTTGTGATACGAACTATAGAAGCGTAGAGGTGAATATTTCCAAATGCGACGATATCAAGGAAACGGCTGATGCTGGAACTAAAATGGAAACAACAGACAGAGATGTAGTAGATTGCTGTGCCAAAATAGAATCTTTGCAAGTTGATAAAACGGCTAGTGAGAAACACGAACTAACTCCGATTTCGAATTCAGCGCAAGTGAGACGACAGAGATTAAAATCGATATCTCTAGATTCCGATAATGCAAAAATAATCGAACAGAATTTAGGTTTACCAATAGCCAAACAGATGAAAGATCAGATGAACGAAGCGTACAAAAATCAAGAAGGGAGTGCGTCCTGTGAAAGTATAGAGCGGTATCAGAAGTCACCTTCGAAAGAACGACCAGTATTTAAGTTTGATGTCGAACAGAAAGAAAAAGTCGAAAGTGACCCGAAGTCACCTGATCGCAAGCAGAAGAAATGTCTCCGTCAAAGTTGTGACACTCAGTCTTTCTTAGATATGCCCAGGTTTTCGCCCAAGGAATTCGAAATAACCGTTACATCCGAGGAAGGTGCAACGACATCCGCTGAAACTCAAACGAAACGAAAAGGCAAGAATTTGCGAAACTTAACAATCGATTTGTCGAAACGCGATAGCGATCTGGAAAAGGAGCTGTTGGAATTCGAGAAGCTCTACACAAATGCTGAAGAGAAGAAGGTAAAAACGCCAACATTAAAAGTCAAAGCGACATCATTGGATTCTTCCGAAACCGTTAATCTTTCTCTACCTCAGAAGAAGACTTTGGAAGTTCCTCAAAATTCTATTTCAGTTCCCAATACTCCTAAACGTCAGTTAAAACGTATACTTGCTCAAAAGAACGTAAAACACGATTTGTCGGGTGGTAAAGTTGGATATAACTCCATACAAACTAACGCCGACCAGCGCAGGTTGTTTATGAAGGGGCAGGATAGTGGTATATTTCTAAGGGAAAACCATGCGAGCCTCATGCTATATCAACCTGGTACATCTAGAATGGGCTCCCGCACAATGGGTTCGTTTGACGAGAATATGACAGATAATGCCCCGGAAATAAATGTGTCAACCGTCGATAATAGACCTGGTTTCCACTTGGATTCGGGCCAAACTCTAGGTTCTAATCTATTAAATTATAAACAAAATTTAAGCGTTTCAAGTACAAATTTGAAAACCCTTCCCGAGGGTGTACCGTCTGATGATTTCGAACCGAGTGCGGAAGACGAGAAACTAGTTAAGAAATTACATAGACGCAATTCTAATCAAAGTTTAATGCTAAGTACGCACAGTCTTCAGGGCTCGAATTGTTCTCTCAGTAGCGCGGGAGCTTCGTGTCATAATTTAGCGACAGTTAGAACGAGTATATCGAATTTTAGTTTAAATAACGACAGTAGACAAAAGAAGTTTTCTCTAGAAAGGCGAGATTCGAGCGCCTCCATCAACCCTAGTGAACATTTAACGCCAACCACGAGAGTGATATGTTCGTCTAATACGAATTTGTCTGGCGAAGTTTCTAAAAATTGTCTGTTACAACGTCGAGGCTCAAACAATAGTCTTACCTTAAATATATTATCTTCAAATAACCTTAGTCGACATTCGAGTAACAGTTCTCTGAACAAGGAAGCTAAACTTGGCCAAAAAAAGGGTTTATTGGAGAGGAGAAGCTCTAATACGTCTCTTACTCTGAATATTAACACTTCGAATCCTCAACTATCAACTAATCGTGGTTTAAGCATATCAAATTATAATCTTAACGGCTCTACGTGTAATCTAAGCCGCTATAACAGCAACCATAGTATTGATAATGCTGAACCAAGAAAAGGAATCTTGGAAAGAAGAAGTTCAAATACCTCCCTAACTCTCAACATCCAACCTCAAGAGCCCAGAGATTTGGAAATAGACGAGACATTAATTGACGCAAATCTTAAAGAGTTACCGCACAGGGACAAACACAGGAAGTCGTTGAGTACAGAAAATTTAATACCGAAATCTTATAAAAATAGAACAAGGTTCCGGTCAACGGAAAAGGGTTTTGGATCACACGACAATTTGTGGTCGGCGTCATATGGTGACCAAGAATATCCCCAGAACCTAACCTACGTTTGTGGTGATCAAGAAAATGAGATTATATACGCATTCGGTCGCCAAGAGGACCCAAACTTCCAACCCGGTTTCGTCCGAAATATTACAACGAAACCCCTGAGCCCTCAAAGTACGTCCGAAGATTTCAGACTGTATTTAGCCAATATGCAACACTTGCAGAACGCTTCGAGTGTTCTGACGAGACAACAGTTAAAAGACCTGAACAATGTCTTCCAAAATGGGTATTCCAAATTTAAATGCTTGAGCAAAAATGATGGCCAACACTGTTGTTCAGGTCGCGTGGATATCGATTTAGCGTCTGAGAACCCACAGATGGCTCTGCCGGAGACGGTCGCATCGCAACCATGTTCTGAATACCAGAAAATGTTATTGCGAAACTTACACCAAGAGTTTTGGGATATGCCGACGAATTTTCAGGAGAAGCCAATAGTGTCAGGGTCCCATACGAAGAATAGGTATAAGACGATCCTACCTAACGAACATTCTAGATTCATTCTTCGAGCGGACGGTGATAACTGCGAGGGATATATAAATGCCAATTACATAAAGGTGAGGGGAATAGTTAGATATATGATTTCTTCTGTCTAAACACCAAAAAGACCATTCGTTTCGTTTTTAAGCTAAGTTATGTTATATTTATAATGGGTAGAAAAGTGGGCGATTGTTAAAAATATATAATCAAAGCTTCACCTTATCGAGCTTCCTTTGTCTCTGAACTTTTATTCTTGAATACAAATATATATAACATTCAATATGAAATATGATATTATATTCTTATAAGATCTCAGTTTAAGATGAGAATAATGAATAATTTGTTAAACGTTTATTTTTGTGGATTGTGTTTTCCTAAAAATGTTGTTTAGACGAGTGACTTAAATAATGCTGTCTTCTTTCGAATGTCAAACTAATGATTACAGAAAGAGAGAAATCAGTGTTTACAAGCTCTAAGCAAATTTTATGAGTAAGGCGGTTGATGTAATTGAATTTAGAATGTAAAAATACCAATTTTAATCATTTCAGGGGCATGAATACACCAAGAACAGCTACATAGCGACTCAAGGGCCGCTTCCGAACACATTATACGATTTCTGGTTAATGGTTCGGCAGAACAACGCCGAATTCCTCTCGCAACGTCCCCCTGGTACCACCACCGAATACGTTCAGAAGATAGTCATGCTAACAAACTTCATAGAGAACAACAGACAGAAATGTGAAAAATATTTCCCGCTGGAGATCGATGAAGAAGTAACAATATCGAGTCCTGATTGCTCGGAAGTCTGCTTCTTCTTCGATGATGATATGCCGAAGAACACGTTTAAAATCAAGAATATTGGGAAGATAAAAAAATCTGGTTACACTATAAGGAAATTGGATATGACATATGTGAATTCAAGTGGTGTTAGTGATGCTAGTGTCACAGTGTATCATTATTGGTTCCACAATTGGGCAGATCATAAGTGTCCGAAGGATGTAAACGCTTTGTTAAATTTGAGTTTGGATATTTTAAGAGAAGAGTGCTACGATTTCAGTGAGTGTAAAGACGAGAAAGACGAACAGTGTAAATGCAGTGATAGTCCTAAGCCCGGTTCTAAGTTCGTGTTCCCTCCGTTGGAGTCGCAGAGCATAGCGTGTCCTGTCAAAGTTTGTGTGACGTCACCATTGAACTTTACTGTTGAAAATCATTCACCACCAACGATAATTCACTGTTCTGCGGGTATTGGCAGGACAGGGTGTTTGATTGCAATCCTTAATGGTATAAAGCAGTTGACAAACGAACAGAAAGTAGATGTATTGAGTATTGTTTGTAATATGCGTTTGAATAGAGGTGGGATGGTACAAAACTCGGAGCAGTATGAACTAATACATAAAGTATTGTGTTTGTTCGAACACGCTTGCTTGCCCGATTTATAGCTAAAGCGGTAACTAACCAGTCTTGTGATTAATTATGTATTTTTTTTTTTAAATATTTTTCCAAAAATTAGTTTTTAGTGTAAATTTTGTTTGAGTACTTTTTTAATTTTTTCTACTAAAATTTTATTAGTGACAATCTTTCATTGCCCTCTAAACAGTCTTAGTAATGCTTAATTTTTAACTGTCCGAATTAGTGTACCAGTCTAGAAGATTCTTAACTTCCGTATTTTATACTAAATTATTTTGGTCAATGAAACTGTGTTTACAATAGTAGAATAATTGGTAAAATAATTCAACTCAGTGCCCTTTTAATTAAATCTCTTTAGGTTTTGTCTAAGATATAATAATACTCTATTTTAAATATGTATGTATTTATATTTTTATTTCGTAATTACTTCATTTGTCGCATGATCTATTCTTCTCTTCAATATTTAAATTGTCCCAGTAACGGATAAAAAACAATTTTAAATCTAGAGAGGCAATAGATATGTCTATTATATAAATCATTATTTTATTTACTTATTTATAGTAGGTACATAAGTAAAAATAACTCAAGCGTACCAAATTGCTCATCTTTGCTCAAAAATATAACAGATTAATCTGGTCATGGGATAAGTTGTCATCACAATTAAACAAATTTGCTTGCAAAATAAATTACAATAAATTTGTGACACATGTAATTTGAATAGATATTCCCAAGACATTGAAAACAGGGTTTAACTTTATTCCTCAAAATTACATAATAAAAAGATTATTTACAAAAATTGTCATAAATTTAGTATATTTACACTTTACTTTATCATAAAATACATGGAATAATAAATTATAGTATGTATTGTGGTAACGGTTGGCAGTCGATCCTGCTTGACCGTGTATTATACACTACAACCTCCAAAACGAATTTTCTGCTATTGTAAACATAATTGGTATATTTTTCACGGACTCTATTATGAAATCACTTGATTTTTATCTAAAGACATAACGCACATTTTGTTTTAAAATTAATTTATTCTAGGTTATATAAGGTAGCGAATTCTGACAAATTTATAATATATTTGTATTGTAATTTTATATAATGGGTCGCCGGAAAGTATTTAATTTTGAAATGCTAAAGGCTGCCCCTTTACATTACATGATTAATATGGTTGCAGTACTGTAATATGTAAATGCTATAAGTTTTGAATCATCTGATCTATATATATTCATATATATATCAGATAGATATTCAGACATGTTCTTATGCTGCCTATGAATAATTAGGAAGAAATTTCCGTGTGACCCTATATTTAAAATATGCCCTCTTCCATACATAAACGAGGACTTTCTTCAGAAACAGTAATTGCTATGGTCTTGATTTACTCGTAATTGAACCCAGTTTACATAAGCACTGTGTCGATATATATTTTTATATATGTGCAAAGTTATTACTAATTTAGTAAATACTATTTGTTTTCAATGATACCTATTTAACTTTCATAATATCAAATGGGAAGCCTATGTTATTAACAATGACAAAAGGTTTTAAATTAACATGGTTATTTTTATTACTAACAGTATCTAAAACGGGATATTTACCATGTTTTTTATTTTTATTTGGTGGAGCTCGATATTTCGACATTATCTACGAATGTCTTGTTTACGAGACTCTCTCTACGAATGTCTTGTTCTCGTGAACAAGACATTCGTAGATAATGTCGAAATATCGAGCTCCACCAAATAAAAATAAAAAACATGGTAAATATCCCGTTTTAGATACTGTTAGTAATGACAAAAGGATCTAACAGATGCAAGATTAGGAAAGACAATTGTGGCATTTATAAAAACAGCAGTATATTATGAATGCTTCCTAACACCAATGTTATGTTATGGTGACTACAAGAAGCCCCAGCAGATATTGAACTTACCGTATTTAAGATACAGTTATTTATACAAATTAAAAAATAGTTTGAAATAGTTTCTGGTATAATTGTACAAAACGTCATATTCTCTTGTGATAATTAAAACAATGAAGAAAGTCCTGTTTAAATAATTTTGTATAAACTTTTTTATAAATATATCATCATATTTAATATAATAGTGAAAAATATATATTTTTTTCTTTAAAAGAGAAATTATCAAGCGCATGCGTTCAAGCATGAAAGAAACGTGTACATTGAGAATTATTGCGCAGAATTATAATAAGGATTCATAAATATATTATTGTATTATGGCAACACTGATCAAAAATTGTTGTTTATATATTTACGTTGGTCGAGATTGCGGATTCTAATATATCACACAGATAACACATTAATAACACCTATACAATTTATTTATTATTTCTAATAATATTTTTAAGTTGTTTTATATTGACATTGAATATGCTAAACCAAGATATTTGTGTAAGAATACGCTGCCAATATTACACTTAAGACTGTTTATTTTCGCGTTCTAACTTTAAAAAAATTATTTTCAAATTGACATAACGTTCAGTGTTGCCATGCTAAAAAATTATAAAATATTTTATCGTTCATAAAACTTTCTAAGTTTGAATTTTTAAATATATTAAGTAAATGCAAAATTTTATATGTTTTATATATAAGGAGACCCTTGTATATGTCATAGTAAGTGACTTTGTGCTATATTTATTTTATTAGTTAGTAAATAAAAAGGAATTATTTATTTCTATTATCAAAGATATGTAGTTTTTAAGATTTTAGTCATTTAAATATTATTGAATTAAAAATGTAAATATGTGTGTCAGTATATTAATATTCGTTTTTTTTTTTTTTTAATTTTTAAATATTTTACGGCAAGCTTTGCAAGGAAAAATATACTGTATAGTACAATTTTTTTTTCATTTTGATTTCCTATGATTTTTTTGGTTGATTTTAGGATGACTTATAATTGACTTAACATAACGCGTATTTTTATTTATTATTCGAAATGACTGATCTGATAAGTCTTAACTGTTTGGACAACAAATTTCTTTGAATATGGTTTTGTTACTTTTTTACGCCTGCTTTAACTACGACTTCCTAACTAGCGAGGAGCCCCTCGGGAGGCTTCTTTCTTTAAATATATAGCATTAATTTAGTCTTAAGAATAATTTACTTTAATCCAGGGTCTTTTGTAGGGAGCCTGAAACGTTGGTTTAGTTTAAGGATTTTCGACGCTGAACATATTCCCATAAAAGATAAACAAACCTTAGATTTACATATTCCATGCTATTTATTAACAGCTCAGCTACATGCACTACGAACAGTTCTTGATTAACATATCTTTATTTCTAATGCAACACTATTTCACTTAACTACTTATATCCACTTTAATTTTACTTCCAAAGTTCCGATAACAACTTCGTCGATGTATAAAACGTATTTTTTTCGAAAATCATAATACAGATTATTCAAGCTCTCGACCAATTATAGCGCGTCAATTCAAGGTCAAATGTTGTTTATTTGGCTTTTGTACTCTTGTGATTGGAGTAAGATTTTGACTGGTAGAAACCAATTCTAAAATTATTTTCACTGGTAGAAAGCTTATTTCATAGTGCTATAAAGTTTATAATTTTAATTATATTTATTTCATATCGTTTTCTTAATTAATATATTGCACCCGTGCGAAGCCGGGGCGGATTGCTAGTATAATATATTGATAAATGCAGAGATAAATACTTAATTTTAGCAAGTGTTCACTTGAATCGTTAATTAACAATATAAAGTTAAATTTAAACAACACTGGTAGTAACCTTTTCTACCACGGTAAAATAATTCATTGATTAATTCAATTTTTTTTCACCGATTGAATACCAGTGGTTACTTATTTATTATATATTCCATGAAAAATAAAACCTAAATTATTTTTTTTGCTATCTGTACTAATGTAAATTTGATTCAAGGGCAAGCGTTATACTCCAGTTACTCCATTGCTTTCACAATAAAATTGTCTTTATAACAGTTAATTTAATTATTAAATAACGATCAGAAATAATATAAGATATTATTTTTGGAATTTATCGAAATAACATTTCCACGTGAATAATTAATTACATTTACTCTTTATTAACACCACATTATAGATCTCTTCACTGACAAAGACGCCTCTTGACGTTAAATTTATATTTTTAATAAAATATAATTAACAATTGTAATCTTAATTGTATTTCTTTGCTGTCCCTACTCTAAGTCGTCCCACGCACACTAAGACATCTCGTCAGCACGAGCGTCACTCGTACTAAAGCACGCCGATAACATTGTGACGTGAGGGGCGCGCCTTTTGTCTGAATAGATCTATACACACTTATTTGATTTTAAGATGTATCGGAGTATTAAACGTGACCGACTTACTTTATAGAAAAGATATAATTTGAAAGTTTAATTAATTTAAACGTAAATCACTTACATATCACTATTGTATTAGAAGGGAAACAATACAACTCTTAGTCTCTAACATGTCAAATATGGAATAAGCCCCCCCCCCCTTATTAACGTATTTATAGAGAATAAGAGTGTTAATGTCCAATGCTGGGCTGAATTCTCCTAAAGTTTTGGACATATTCCATTACGCTGCTCTAATGCATATTGATGGACACCATTGTGGAAGATCACGTGGCACTCGAGGAAGTCGCAGGTTTCCTCACGGTTCATCCTCCACAGTCGAGCACGTGGTGAATTATAAATAAATCATAGATGTGAAAATTCAGTGGTGCGTGCCTGCTTTTGTACCTCGATCTTCGGATTATATTCCTATATTCTAACCACTGGGTCATCTGGATTATATTCTTGTTTCGAATATTAAAGTACATCTGTTTTTTTATGCTTTTGGTCTACAATAAAATATCTATTTAAAATTAGTTGTCTACCGCGGCCACGCTCGCGTTTTAGGGGTTAGTCGTCAGGTAGGTAAAAAGTCCTATATTCTTTGGGGGTCAAGCTCGATTCATACTAAATGTCACGGACAGAGACTTATTTTCACATTTACAGTATTAGTATTGATAAATAATTATACTAATGAAATTACTGTTCCTACTCCGAATGATAACAAACAGAAAATCGAGCTGATTGCGAATCCTTGAAAGTCAATCTAGTTTCGAAATTTTTACCATTTTACCTTGTGGTCATATTGTCCATATGTTACAGGTAAATAAAGTCAAGGTAAAGGTTACCAGTCAAAAAAAAGTATTTATTTACAACATGTTACAACAGGGTTGCCATGACATTAAATATTTTTAAACGAGGGGTTAAGCACAGTTACAACTATTTGTCCTTAGAACATAATACCTATAGACGAAGTGGCGTTAATTAAACGAGAACATTTATTTTTCGGTATATTTGATAGAAAGATTTTGTATTTTATTTTGTTTAGAGATTACTGTATTTTTATGATAATAGAGGGATTTTTTTTTATTTTACTTAAAGGTTATATAGATTTATTTCTTCCATCGTCAAATTTCAAAATCTAAATATATCACGGAGACGGGTAGGAAGCGGCTTTGTTTTATCCTTTTTTGAGATTAGTAATAGACGCATATTTTCACACAAATAATAATTAATTACATGAACAGCCTGTAAATTTTCCCATTGCTGGGCTAAGGCCTCCTCTCCCTTTGAGGAGAGGGTTTGGAGCATATTCCACCACGCTGCTCCAATGCGGGTTGGTAGAATACACACGTGGCAAGATTTCTTTGAAATTAGACACATTCAGGTGTCCTCACGATGTTTTCCTTCACCGCCGAGCACGAGACGAATTATAAACACAAATTAAGCACATGTAAATTTAGTGGTGCTTGCCTGGGTTTTAATCCGAATTCATCGGTTAAGATGCACGCGTTCTAACAACTGGGCCACCTCGGCTCTCAAATAATAATGCGTGTATGAAATTTTAATCACACGCCAGAAAATGTTCAAAAATATTTAATAAACCTGAAATGATATACAAGCCACTTTTTCCTTTTCACTGTTCTGTGTCGCTTCGTGACAAAAGGTCGGAGGTTATGAACTTATTTAAAAAGGTACAATGCAGTCCGATATGGATACTTCAATATAAAACTACACGACGAAATTTAAAAAATATATAAATTTTTATTAAAGTGCAAGTGAATTTTTAATATTTGGTCGTTATCAATTTAAGCGTCGTGCAAGCGAGTCCAAGATCCTGGATTTTTTTTTGTTTTTAATAGTAAACATCTACAACTATTCTGTAAAAAAAAAAAAATATATAGTAGACGAGATCCTGAAATGTCTTAGTTATTTTCGACATTGATTTAAACGACAAACGTACCAAAATAGCGTATCACTGTAAGTGGTTTTGCAACAAAACGCGTATGAGATACAAAGTGGAGCATTCAAAGTACCGATGCCACGAAATGAGTTTTCGTTGTATGATCATCACCAGCTGATCTCACCAGCTGGACCTAAGGCTACCACATAAAAATGTTACGACATCGTGTAACGTCATTGAAATCAACGTCGGAATATTGTGTTGTAAACACTCGCATCGTTAAACTAAATACTTGTATTGTAAACACTCACATCAAGACATCTTAACTTGTCGGTACGATGTCGTGACGTAAAAACTGATGATGCAATTGATGCGTCGGGGTCATGGAACAGATATATGGCGACCTGCCACGTCATGACGTCGTAATGTATTTATCTGTAGACTAGTCCATAGGCCTCTCCCAAGAAAGCTTTTAGCGTATAGCGTTGTCTAGGTCGTTTTTAATATAAAAATATTATTGCAAACAGAATATAAATCCCTTGAGCATCTTTAACTGTTCCTCAATCACAATTCTCTATTCTGTAAATAGAAACTCGAAACAGCCCAAGTGCAAGCCCGTCTGGGTAGGTACCACCCACTCATCATATATTCTATCGCCAAACAGCACTACTCAGTATAATTGTTCCGGTTTGAAGGGTGAGTGAGCCAGTGTAACTACAGGCACAAGGGACATAACATCTTAGTTCCCGAGGTTGGCGGCACATTAGCGATGTAATGAATGGTTAATATTTCTCACAGCGTCGTTGTCTATGGGCGGTGGTGACCGCTTACCATCAGGTGGCCCATGCGCTCTTTCGCCTACCTATATAATATAATTGCGTATCACTGTAAGCTTGACAAATGCCATTGCTATGTTGATGATGTGTGTTATGTTAATGATTGCATTGGAAGGGATAGAGGGGTAGGTACCTAGTGACTGTTATTGATGACATACCGGCAGATCCCATAACAGTAATGGTAACTCATTTCGTTATTAATTATAAACTTAAAATAATTGTACTGATTTGTTAAATTTATTTAAATGCCTTTAATTCACGTAGGTATAGTACGACAACTTAGAGGTAGCATCGTTAAATTTCGTAAAACCGATTACATCCGAATTAATTGACCTCAAAATCATCAATCTTTATTTATTTGTTATGCGACAATGATTTTAATGCAAATGTAATGCCTAATTTGTAATATTATATAAACAAATACATTCGCCAAAGTAACGATTGAATATTTTTTGTTTTTTTTTTTTAATTTGTCGATGATACATTTAAATTGTGTCGTACTATAAAGTCCATTCCAACCAAAAGAGAATAAAAGCTTAACAAACAATATTTGACATCGAATTGCCGCGCTTGAATCGGTCGAGAGCTTGAATAATATGTTATTAAGATATAACGGCGTTTTAAACGTCGACGAATCTGTTATCGGACCTTTGAAAGTAAAATTAGAGTGGTTATAAGTAGATAACTGAATACAACACTATTATAAATTAAGAATTATTAAACAAAGACTGTTAGTAGTGCACAATATAAAATGACCGCTATAAAGCGCGTGGAACACGTTAATATTTAAAACTCCTACTCTTACAATCACTATAAGACCTTATCAAAAAAGATATTGTTATTTTACTGCCGATTCGGAAATGTTACGATAGTAATTTTTTTCGGGACGGGATAGGCACAAGAAATTGCCATATAATAAAATATTTACGACGTGAGTAACTTGAAACAGTTTTTTTTTTAATTTGATTTCGAAATAATTAAAATTTAGCAAACTGCATTATTATTATTTTTGGTACCGTTACTTTTTGGAAGTGGAGATGTTATTACGGATGTGACAATTACAGTATATTTTTTCTAGCTATCGATATTATGATTATAAGCAAAATGGTATTTAATAGATGACTTAAAATTGTAAAAAAGATAACGTCTGTATAATATCAATTTTTATTTAGCAAGAATAAATAATATATGAGCTAATGTATTTTTTATTCTGATATATTTATTGATAACAAGAATATGGGCTCATAGTGTATTTTTTACAAAAAGCTATCTTTAAAGCATTTCACTAGAGTGACTCTTTTACCTCAACTAATTTATTTATAATATATAGATTTAATGAATATAATTGTACATCTCATATTTTACTTTATCTTAAGAATATTTTAAGTAAATATTTCGCTAACAAACTTATCTGGCCCGTTGGGAGTGTTACTTTTTAATTCAGTGTTGCTATTACAAATTTCCATTAAATATTGTGTATATAACACTTAACCTCGACAATTATTGAAGTTAGTAATAAAAAAATTAAGCTTATTTTAAATATATTTACTTGAAAATGTTGAAAAAGAAAAAAAAGTCATAATAAAAACATGGCTGTGACAGATCAACTGTCACTTCAAAATGGCGTCGTTTCATTTTTGCTATCGGTCCAGATGAGTCTGTATGGTATTTATGTACATTTACAGCATTACACTAAATATATTCAGATTACGCAACTATGGAGTTCCATTACCCAATAAAACAGTATTACAATTATTTTTTTCTAAGAAAGTTATATTGTAATTAAATAATAATATTTAGAAAATAATTTGTGTAAAAAAACTGTTCTTGTTTTTAAATGAAGTTTAATTATATCATGTAAGTTTAAAAGTATATATTGTAATAAGAAAAAACTCCAGTGTGTAATAGAAATTAAGGAATTTATATATAATTATGTACTTGTATTCAAAGTTACTTAGCGCGGATTGGTGTTGCCTTTTTAAAAAATAGATTTTATACTCTAAAATAACTTCCGTTCATAACTAATATCCGGTCGCTGAAAGATCATGTTCCGGACAGGTCTATGAACGAATGAATGATATAATTTTTAAATGAATAGATAAGATAAAATTTTACTTTTATTTATTTTTCTCTCTTCAAGACAATACCATTTAAAACTATACAATTATTACAACACAAATCACAATATTTTTTTAAAAAATTTCGTTTAATTTAAAATAAATTAGAAACGACGCTATTATTTCAAGTGCTTATTTTTTTAGTTTAACTTGTCATGATAAACTGACAGATGCCTTGAATGTATTTTTTCAGCGAACGGAGCTTAAACACGTACATTTCAAAATATTTCTCTAATATTCAGAAAAAGTAATCACGCAAGGGTAGTATGGGCACGATCCTGAACGCAAACACTATATCCTTAAAGAATCATCAATTGAATGTATTTAATTTTAACAGTATTTAGTTAAAGAAAATAATTAAAATATTTTTTGTGCCTTCAGCCATCAGTTGGAAAAAAAAATAAAATAAAAAAAAAACGATTGAAATTTAAAAGGTGAAAACTTATTTAGTCACTTAATGCTGAGCCTGGCTAACCGAAACATTATTCGGGAATATAATTAACAACTGTCTTGCCCATATAATTATCATAAAGCTTACCTTAGCTATAATTAATTTAAAAAAAAAAAGGTTTTTAGAGAATGCAACACCAAAACGCTGCCACTGTAAGAAAACAAGAACACCAATCTTTTAATATAAATAATATATAACTTGTAAGATTTCTAAATGTAATTTTCGTATAGATGTTGTATAGTTACTTTAAATTATACCTTGTATATTAGTATAATCTGTTGTTTGCACAGATAATAAATTATATGTCTATTGAATGTCTTTCTCTTTACAAATATTTACTTAATTTTTCGACGACTGGCGTTCAATTATCATTACATAGTATAAAACAAAGTCGCTTACCGCTGTCTGTCCCTGTGTATGCTTAGATCTTTAAAATTACACAACGGATTTTGATGCAATTATTTTTAATAGATATAATGATTCAAGAGGAATGTTTATATGTATAAAATATGCACAATGTAGTAGAGAAACGCTGATAATTTTGGAGGTTTCTAATGTGATGTAAATAAACACATTTTTTTCGCTTACATTGCAAACTCTTTTTTTTTTAAGTTTTACGAAGAGGAAATTTAGTTTTACGGGAGGGGTACCTAGTGTCCCGTCCTACCCACTAAAACGTCCTCGAGTTTCCACCACGCTGCCTAATGGTGAGGCTACGGGAACGCTCGTGGCTTACAACCGCGGCCCCACCAAAGGCAGCCGCCATAAGGCGACTGAATACATGAATGCCCTCCTAGGGCGCGCCTTCCTCCTCTGTTTCCGTGTCGCAATGTGACGAACTCCCCCGAGTCCGCCACTGGAGAGCCGGGCTTCAAGGACTGACGCCCTGCGGTGGATAAGATGACTGGCTCCGCCGCTGACCACCGGTGTACGACCATACCTCGGACGCTCATAACGTAACATAACCCCCTTTATGCCAACGAAGCCGCTCACATAGTCCACTCTGCTCACCAGAGATGTACCAGAAGCGATCTCGTGGCATCCCGTCGCGTCAGTCTTAGCCGTGACCGACCAGCAAGCTCAACTGGGTGCACCACGAAGAGGTGACTTACATGCACCTCAACATTGCAAACTCTGGCTCAACACTACAAGATAGATCAAAATAATGTACCACAGTATTGTACACCTTATAAAGGTTAACAAAATAAGTCCATGATGGTATTTGTCTATCTCATACGTATAACTCACAATAACTGTTTTTAACCTTCACTTTTTACGAGCAATAATGGCTTATTTTCCAAGCGATTAAGCAAGTTACAGCATGTAATTTAAATGAATATTTTCAAAGACATAGCGGCTTGTATTTTCTAATGACTGAGAAACTTTGAAGTATCAGCATTGCACCTGCGCGAAGCCGGGCCGGGTCGCTAGTTAAGTGATAATTGATTTCGGTAATTTCGGCCACGGCCGCAGTGTATGTGAAATATATTTGTACATACATACTTACTCTCATTCAATCAAAATCAAAATATATTTTGTTAAAGAAAAAAAATCCGTGGACTTAGTAGTTCTTTATTTCTAGGAAGGCTATAAATTTAATTGTTCCTTGCTGACGTACTCTGTAATTAAAATGGTGGAAGTAGTAACTAGTGAGTTTCTTGCCGGTTCTTCTCGGTAGAATCTCCTTTTCAAACCGGTGGTAGCTTTACGTATAATTCAATACTGTAACAGGACGATTTAAAAGTGCTTTTATGAGCCTACTTGAAAAAATAATATTTTGATTTCGAAACATAAATATACATTTTCGTTCATAGAATTTTGTTTGAAAATCTTGCGTGTCTGTTGCGTTAAGTATACAATGACATCCATATATACCAATGTTATTATTTGTTCCAAATAATCAAGCAAATAACTATGGTTTATTCCAAGCATAAGATGACAGAAGTCAGATAAACAACATTTGCATTTGCAGCGTGAGTCTATAATGGATTTGCAAAAGGTTTGTTTATCTTCATTCCTTCTTTGATTAGAATGGAATGGATATCGGGATCTTCTAAACCCTTCATTCTCATTAAAATGGAAGAGACAACGAATACAATTATCAAGTAAGAAATATCGATGCGCAGAATAGCGTTTGTTTGGTAGAATTAGTCTGAGTAAGGTAAGGTCGATGATCGAGCGGACAAATCTGAGTTAAGTTTCATTGTTCATAGTAATAGGCATTGTGTTTTGAAGTTGTTTTATTACCGTAGTTTATGAGTTATGAAGCGACAAATGTTTGCGTTATTTTATCACAGGTTAACCTTGACCTTAAATGTATATAGATGAAATAATAACGGAAAATTTAGTTACAATTGCTCACTCAATCTTCAAACCGGGATATTACTAAGTGCTATTTAGACGATGAGTGCGTACCCACAGACAAACGGCTTTATTATATATATTTCAAACACTCAGATCGCATACCCAAATACATAGGCACCATGATAAACACAATGAACTGACATACACATAAATGTATACAGATAATAAATATTTGTAGCGAGGGAGGTTACACCCCAGCCCCAACACAAACAAATATAATTAATAATGATGTATAACTTATTAATTCATTTAATTAAAATAAATTCTTAGCAGGTGTGTCAGTTTGACTTAAACCATTTTGGGTACCGCGCTTGCTGTTCGCTTTGGTATTATATTATTATTATTTAGTAGTATTTACCTGTAATACTAACCAGCAGTCCGTCCCTCCCGTTCAGGATACGTTAAGTTTCTTAGACTGAAGAATAAACGAAAAGAAAGAACGAATAAAAAATAGAAAACTTCGACTTTTCCCTAATAAAATATGATCATAAACCTTCCTCTTGAATCACTCTGCTTACTGATGTAAAGTGATTTAAAATCCGTTGCGTTGTTTACCTACAATATCTTAGCGTACAATTCGCGGGAAGCGACTTCGTCTTATACTATACAGATATTATCGCTTTTAATTATATTTTTTAGTAATTCTCATCATTCTCACCAGTTGAGTATTGAGTAAATTATTTATGTTAATGTTTTACTATTATTTTTATATTCAAATAAAACAGAACACACATTATGCAGTATATATATTTTTACAAATCACATTTAAACATTAGTACATTTCAACTTAATACAATGAACATTATAATCAGTACAATAATCTTACCTTAAATTACTTTCGCCATCAAAGCCCCGAACGAACTGAGAGCTAATCTATTCATACAGTGCTTTTATAATCTTTAAGCCTTCTTACATTTACAATCTATGTGACTTGCTGTTGATTTTCTTACATTTTAATAAATATAGTCAAATCATGACCATATTTATGTACAATATATATTACGTACTTTTAAATAGCTTACATTTATAAGCAATTGTTATTGATAGGATAATGTCTTCTCTTCCTTTGGATACACGTGACAGCATTTCATTCAAAGTAAACAAATTTAACGTCGAGCAAAAGAATTATTCACAAATTAAACGAGTGGAAAATCAGTGCTTGCCTGCATTTGAATTCGCAATCAACGGAGATGCACGCCTTTTAACCACTGGACCATTTCGGTATTAGACTTAAATAAGTATTATTAGAGAGCCGAGATAGGCCAGTTAATGTAAGTATTATTTATAATATAAATACCGCTTAAACCAGCAACGATGTCAATATAACAAACTATTATAGTAGGCTAATTAAACGATCACGAATCTAATTACGCTGTCAAAGATAATTAACTTCTAATTCTAATTGAGTTGCAAAAACATTATTAAACTTAGCTATCAATCATAACAATTTATTTAGGGTTCCGTAACCAAATGGAAAAACGAATAAAAATAATAATATTTATTTGTATAACTCAGAATTACATTTGTTGAAATCCTGACCCCTGAGTTTTGAGAAGGTCACTGAACGTGATACTTAAAAGCATATATTGATGACCTTGTTTGCGGAGAAGACTGTATCCGGTTTGTTTAGCACATCCTTTCGTCCCGCACTTGGACGAATTCTACGCAAATTTACGGTAGGGTAAATTTACCTGCCCGTCGTCGTAACATTACTTAGAATATAAAAATGATGATTTGACAATTTTTCTATACATAAACTATGTAAAGGTTGTCGGTTAGTTTTCAATTTGGGCATTCACTCAAACTGATAAACAAAATTTTGAAACCAAAGTTACTAATAATTAATCAATGAAACGATCCAATCAAAATATTATCCAATATTGACATTTAAATAGTATAAAATGAATATTTCCCCGGTAACCAAGTCGTAGCAGTTAACGTTTTACTACAGACGCAACAATCCAGTCGCTGTTCGGTCAAAGTTGGATCTGAATATAATTGGAATCGTATCCTAACCGATAAAATATAATTGGTTCTAAGTTAAGATTAAGCTGAGGTTATTTTTTGTGCGGAAACGTCGAATTTGGATCGAAATGGAACCATTATATACCAAGCGTTGTAACCGTTGCTTAGAATTAACTGTCTTGATCAATGTTTAACAAAAAATTTAATATCGACTAGAGAACCCCTACAGAATATTCGACACAAACTTGACCGGTACTTTATTTGTTTATATATAAAACTAGCGAACCGCCCCGGCTTCGCACGGGTGCAATGCTGATACTAAATAAACTACAAAATGTCTTTCGACAATACAAACCGCTATATCCCTGCGTTTTAAATATGTAAAATATTCATTTGAATTACATGCTGCAAAGCGCCATATTGATTTATATTAAATGCACAGTGTATTCAAGTTACTTAATTGGATAAGGATTAATGGTATATTTCTTAAAATCGCTTCGTAAATAAGCCATTATTTCTCATAAAAAGTAAAGGATAAAAAATAGTTATTTTGGGTTATCCCTAAGGGACTGACATACAGCATCGCTTTTTTAAAGTCCTTTTTAACTATACTGTAGTACATTATTTCGATCTATTTCGTAGGGTTCAGCCAACGTTGGCTATGTAAGCGCAAAAGATGTTTTTAATTAGGATATCACTTAGAAACCTTTATTATTATATTAGAATTTCATTTGTGCTCAATTCTAATCATATGGTTTATCTTATTAATTATTATTTATTATATAATAGTTTAAAAAATGTATTATAATTCTTATTTTTAATTATTATGCTTATGTTTAATTCATATTTTCAATAATTACATTGTGTAATAGGATAATGCACGGTGAGACTACCCCTAAGTAGTACTACTTTTGCCTTGATAATTTTGAAATGTAATTTTTTATTTTTTATTTTGAATGTGATATTGTATCTACTGTTGGTTGTCCTAATGAAAATAAAATAATCTACCATTCACCAAAATATTGAAAAACTATTCACAAGTATTCATTAGTTAAAAAAGTTATAATTATATTCTAGAAAATGACAAAAACATTAATGAACTCATATAACATGCAACTGACTATTCAATTTTATATCTTATGTCAACTGAAGATGGCTGCCACGCCGCCCGCGTGTCCTATATTTTCTCCTGCCACGTCGTCTGTCCGATGACGTCACTTCCCCGGCCACGTCACTCAGTCTTCGTTCAACAATAATATATATTAATTATCGGTGTTTCTTTACTATATTACGCACGAATTATACATATAAACCTTCCTATTAAAAAAACCACATCAATATCCTTTGCGTAGTTTTAAAGATCTAAGCATACATGTGGACAGACAGCGGGAAGCGACTTTGTTTTATACTATGTAATGATATTTTAAATTAAATATTATTAATTGTCTTGCTTGTCGACAGCTACTTGAAGATTAACCATTTAATGTAATAATATATTATATTAATAATAAAATAAAAAGAACAGTAACAGTCTGTCTATATCCCACTGCTGGGCAATTGTCTACACTTTATTGAATTCTATGAAATTGAAAATGAATAATTAGATTGCTACACAGCTGCGACAATACAATGCAACCAGTGAGTGAAGCATATATTATATTTATAATTTAAAAAAAATGGTAGGGAGCCAAATAGGCCTTATGGTGGTAGGTGGTCACCACCGCCCATAAACATTACGAAATATTAATTGTATATAGTCAAAGCGCTAAGATGTTGTGTTTTTAAAAATGGTGTTTAAAATTAATTGTTTTTTACTGATATTAAAATGGTGGAAAAGATTAACTACTGAGTTTCTTGCCGGTTCTTCTCGGTATAACCTACTTTCTGAACCGGTGGTAGCTTTAAATTTAATTCAATAGTATAACACGACGATTCAAAAGTGATGTTATGAGCCTAATTAAATAAAGAATATTTTGATTTTGATGTCTTCTAAACCCTGTGTTCGTAGTGACACTGCCACTTAACCTACAAACAAACCGAAACGCAAAAATACAAAGTATTGCTGTTTGACAGTGACCTTGTTTCTTGTGTTTCTCTTGTAAATCATAATAAAGAATAATTTAACAAATTATCACTACGACAAAACGTTATAACTTACGATCTTTTTTGTTTATTAAAACAACACATTTTAATTTGTTATTCAGTAAGTTATAATGAAACATTCACAAACAAATCACTTCATGTTTGAAATACTCATTTAAATAGTTAAATTAATATATTTAATAATTTTAAACGTTTTGTCATTGTATTCGGTTTAATAAAAATATATTTTGATTTCAGATTTCAGAACGTTATTTGTATTGTTTTTTTTAATTCAAGCGAAAAGATTTTCCCGCGCTTTATTTGAAGCTGTCAACTGTCAATCAATTCCAAATCAAATTCACACAACGTCAGTTTTGTGATTTTGATTTTATAGAAGAAATAAGCTTATTCCTTTTACAGATTATTCAATTCAAGACAATAATATATTTAAATAATTGCCATTTTGTCTCAGCAGTTTTCAAATTCATATTTGGTCTGCTAAATACCTATTTCGTTTCGATTTTTTGTCATTAGATTATTTAACAAGACAATTATACATTTATTCATTTTAAATATTAATATTTCTTTTAAAGTAATGCGATGTTTTCAGCAGACAATACTATAATTATGTTCGTCTAAGAGTCATATATATATGAGGAATAAAAACGGAACTATTGGTCCTTGAAGAACACCCATACATATGACATAAGACAGAATGACATAACCTGAGCTTATTTCTCCTTAAGGGGACTACAAGAGCTAAGTGCCCTTGAGAATTGCACGCACACACTTACAAAATCGACAAAAACGGCAAGCCCGTGAACTAAGGGTTAAGCGAGGTAACGAGGTTACGCCCAAATATTCTAATAGATGGCGCCAAACCGAGCGAAGTAAGATCAATCATAAATCTCATAAAAAATAGATAGGACAACAGAATTGTTTTTATTTCTTTCGATGTTAGTTAACGAATGATTATAAAAAAAACTGATTCAATTAAACTTACAATATTTTTATTTATATTTTGTACACAATAAAATAGACAGTTAGTTTTAACCTTTTTTTCTTTTATTTATATTATTATACCTACCACAATTAGTTCTTATACTAAATATTAAAACATACCAATTTTTAATATTTTATAAAAGTTTGATAATCTATTTATATAATAAAATCGTAAGTGTTCGAAACCTGTAGTGTAGTAACCGTGGGGTAACATATAGCGTAGTGTTTGTTCGTTTTATTAATATCGGTTCACAAAAAAAAAAAAAATTCAATTAAAACAAAAACATCTAAATATTTACAAGAAAAAAATGTCGTCAAGTCGATTTGGTTGAATCATTGGTTAACTAGGTTAATCATACTAGGTTTAATTATAAATCTCATAAAAATAGATAGGATATTAGAATTATTTGTTTTGCTTTGGACTGTTATTCGAAAATGATTAAATAATAAAACTGATTTAATTAAACTTAAAATATTTGGATTTGGTACTACAAAAAAAAAACATTTAGTGTTAATTTTTTTATTAAAATATTTTATTTAATTTCACTTGTATGTATGAATGTATGTACGTATGTCCTGAAATCTTGCAATCAATATTACACCTACTTCCATTGAAGCTATGGAGCTGAAAGTTGGCACACATATTTAGTCTCGATGACAATCCACGATTCATGAATTGCTTCCATTTTCAATCTAATATGGCGGACGTTACTAAAAATTACAATTTTTGAATTACGTACAAATGACACTTCTAAATATTCTAGTTCTCTGGTTCACAACAATTACATTATTTTTTTTATTATTAAAATTAGTTCATACATAACTTTAATTCCTATTATAAACAAAATCGATAAAATTAAACTCTTACGCAACATAAATAGCTTCCGTGTTATTGTTTCCGACTTTCTTTATTCTGTAAAAAATAAATATATGTTAGTAATTATATTTTTATTAATTATAAAATTATGTATTTAAAAAATATGTATCTAAATATGCCCCATAGTACTTTTAATGAAAAATATCAAATTGCTTCGAGATCATGGGGATCGAACGTAGTCACTCTCAATTGATTTTATCCTTACTTTCACCAAATACTCTATCATAATATTTGAAGAACAGCTCGAAAAATCTGATTCTATGCGAACTGATTGCACATTTTTTCTAATAGATGTTTTCAATATTCATAATTTATAAAAAAAAAAATATGTTTACTAAAAAAATACTCTTACCTTTTAATATTGTTCATAAGTATGTTCGGCGCTTAATTTATATAAACGTTTTTTAGTTTTCCTCACGCGTTTCACTTCATTTCCCATATTTACACAATTAAAATTTATGACAAATAATATAATAAAAAACAAATGCCTAATTACTACTACATTATTTTAACTTAATATATTTATCTACAAGAAAGAATAATATTTATTATAAGAAAACATGAAACAATGAATTTACAATTAAAATTACAAAAAAATATTTCGTTACGTAATGAGGCTCGTAACGAAAAGATCGACACGTCTGTATAGCATCAGGCCTCGGCCGGCAATGTCTGTACACGGCGTTTACGCACACATGCGTACGAATTTTGTTCGAAAATAAGAATATCTGATTTAAAAAAAATCTATTGAAGTTATTAAAAAAGTGACGCAGAGGTTAAATAATATATTGCTTGTAGAATAATCTGACAAAAAACCAGAATTATTGAATGTATATAAGTATAGTTTTTATTTATTAAAAGATTTTTTTAGAGGTAACTTTGTGATTTTTTTCTATCGTACCAAATTAATTACATCATGTTTTCAAAATAGCAAATAACTAGCATGTATCCTGAAGATTATCATATATTTTTTTCATTTGGTTTACTGCATCGGATCTTATACTTTTTTGCATTATAAAACTTGCATTTAGCTCATGTAGTCCCCTTAAGTTAGCCTAATGCAAGCAAGCACAGCCACAAGACATCTATATCTATCTATACACAAACGCGACATCAAAGTCTCCGAGACTGTACTCTCTCTGATTGAGCGCGGAGCCCGCTGGATTGCACTAAAGTTCTTAAAATGTGGGACCAAACGTATGTATATATAAAAACACTTCTCGTAATTTATATCCTATGCAATTTACAAGAAATATATAAAAAAAAAGGTTTTTAAAGTCAATGTGGGCCACGTCTTCCAAGAAGACGACAAGCTCGAGGTCCAGCGAAGATCTGCTGATGTTCGTTAAAAATATAAAAACGCCAAAATTTATAAAAGTAAAATGTAGAAAAAGGCACGGGCGACTGTGAGCCCGTGGATGTTGTAAATTAAATATATATATATATACTCTTTTGATTAAAATATATTTAAATCATTAACCTAACCTAACCCAACTTGTAACTTATATTTCGTTTAACAAATACGTATATCACTGTGATTGCATTTAACCAAACAAGTGGCAAAAAGTACTATGGACTTGAGTTCACTAAAGCAATATTTATTTGTGAATCTATTTATTTGTATTGTGTGTTATCGCGTTCGGAAGGTTGAAACGAACAAATAAATATCGTATACTAATTAATTCACTTAACACATGACGAGAAATACTTAATTCCATAAGGTGTGGTTGGCTTTATTTTTAATAAACAGTAAGACTATATTTATTCATTGTATTTTGGTCACCTGGGGTGTAATTACTTTTATAGCAAAGCAACTGTTGTTATCAAATATTTGCGGGTTGGTATCAAATCAAATCAAAAATTTATAAATCAGTATTATGGACATTTATCTATCCGCAACAAATATTTGATAGCATCAGTTGCTATGCTTTAACCGTAATCGCGCCACTGGAGTTAACTGCTTACCAATTAAGTCCCGTATATCCCCAATGCGCTACCAACATTGGAAACTAAGAGGTTATGTCCCTTGTGGTTGTAGTTACACTGGTTTACCCAGATGATGGAATAATTCTAAGTATTGCTAGCTTTCTGCTTCTGGGTAAAACCCTTCCAATATAATTTAAAGCTGATTACACAGAAATCAAAAAATGACAGAATTCCTCCTTGTTAATGGAAATAATAAATATTATCATATATTATAAAGTAAAGTCTTTGCGTCTGTCTGTCTTAATTGTATGAAAATTCGTATCGAACGCATGGTCTCACCAATGGACGAAGTGATTCTTGAGAAAAGTGACTTACAATACTTAGATTAAGGAGAATTCAGGCGAGATTGCGGGTTCAAACCCAGGCAAGCACCGCTGAATGTACATGTGCTTAATTTGTGTTTATAATTCATCTCGTGCTCGGCGGTGAAGGAAAACATCGTGAGGAAACCTGCATGTGTCTAATTTCAACGAAATTCTGCCACATGTGAACCCACCAACCCGCATTCGAGCAGCGTGGTGGAATTTGCTCCTAACCTTCTCTTCAAAGGGAGAGAAGGTCTTAGGTACCCCAGGGAAACTGCCTGTCACCCGTCTGCTACAGCAGATACACGGATGACATTCCAGTTGCGGACGGTGCCATCTTAGCACTGTACGCTGACGACGCTGCTTTTGTTTACTAAATCCATGAATGCCTCGCACGCAACGACCAAAATGCAGCGAGCACTGGATGCACTTCCCTCTTGGCTGGAGCGCTGGAGGCTTAAGGTCAACGTTGCGAAGACTCAGGCGCTACACATAGGGCGGTCACTAGCCCCGCGGCCACTGGTGTCGCTCCTGGGAGAGTCGGTCGAGTGGTCCCCGACTGCCAAGTACCTAGGCGTGACCATCGACAGGAAGCTCTCAATGCGACACCGTGTTAAGAACGTAGTAGGGCAGACGCGCACGGCGAGAACCCTCCTGCGTCCCCTTCTGGCGTCACACCTGCCACTCCGTGTGAAATTGTGCGTATACAAAGCGTACATCCGCACGCGACTCACCTACGCGGCCCCAGCGTGGTACGCGCTGACAAGCGAAACAAGCCGCAAGTCGTTGCGGGCGCAGCAGTATCTAGCGCTACGCACCATCACCGGAGCCCCCCGATACGTGAGGAACGCAGTGATAGCAAGAGATCTGCATATAGAGAGCCTCGATGACCTCGTTCGCCGCCTGAGTACCTCTATGTTCGCGAGGGCCGACGGAGCGCGGTCCCAGCATCTGCAGGGTATTGCGCCATACCATCGGCGACCAGAGGATTACCTCGCGACCACCCAGCAATGACCGCTTCCTCGTCACGGATTGACGGGCGCTCGCCGGGATCCACCGGCGAACTCGACCTCGCTGCGCAACGGGTGAAGCCATCATACGGACACACCAGAGCGGGATCCGCCGAAGCTCGCCGATCGCCGAGGCTCGATCGCTCTGTGGCGTGAACCCCACCCGGTTCAGACTTCACGGATAATAATCCACCCAGTGACCCGTCTGTAGTTGCAGACGGCGTTGCCACCACTGTAGGGGGGCCATCGCCCCGACCAGTTACCCCGGGGCCCATGCAGGCCTGCGTGGATATCTCACGTATTTAAGAAGAACACGTGTCCGGAAATGATTATCCATATGTGGGTTCCCAACAGCGTTGCACTATCGATAGTCAAACTATTCAGGATATCGATAGTACTATCGATAGTATCGTTTTGATCAATAATATCGATAGTATCGCTAGCACTCTCTAAACAGTACTATTGGTAGCAGCGATACTACTGATACTATCGATAGTATCGATAGTTTTGGACTATCGATATACAACACTAGTTCCCAACATCAAGGCTTGAGTAGTTTAGCCCGCCTACCCCGCCCGGTGACGCTGTAGAGGCCGTTAGGGCCAACAGCAATACACAGTTCGAAAAAAAAAGGATAATATTATTTTAATTATTTTAATGATTGAAAACTGTTTGATTATTAAATTAATAATATTTAGTGAATTCTCAGATGTTAAATTAGTCTGAATAAATAGAACACGCACCGTCACTCCCCATTGTAACCCTCGAGGGGTGAATTAAACAAAGTAGCCTAGTCCTTTCTCGTAACTCAAACCATCTACATAACATTTGTTTCTAAATCGGTTAAGTGAGAAGAAGTAACAGACAGAGATACTTTGGCATTTCAGGTTATCGATCTGTTTATTATCATAAAGAACCTTACAGTTCAATTTTACTATGAGCAATGCATATTTTAACTTATATACAAAGTTGGTTTCAGTGGTAGAATTCGTGGCAGACCATGTCGACCAAATGCACAAAAAAAAAATTAAAAAAAAAGACAAAGAATATATCAATTTAAATTTTAGCAACATTCAATTTTAATTTTAAATATAGAATAATATTTACTGATTTTATTCAAATACATTTTCCGTTACAAAAAGTCCTAAATACTTGTACACGCTTTTGTACTGTTCAATAATAATAATATTAATATGGATTATACGAATTCATATGTTTATGTAAACTTTATATGTATAAAATACCTCACCCTTTCTAAAATGGTTTGAAGTTCACACACGGTGCGGGTTGATTGGCAACGTGGCAGATTTTCATACGCAACTTGCGTGAGATGAATTAGAAACACAAATTAAGCTCATGAATTCAGTTTTGCTTGCTTGGCTATCGGAATCGTGGAAAGATTTATACAAAGATTGACGTCTTGGCCGTTACGGCTCACAAATGTATATTCAATATAATAATCTTTGATCTAATACATATGTTTTATTATATTGCATATAATAAAATTGGAGTGTCTGTTTGTAATATTAAAATAACCTCTTTTTACTGAATACATATGTATGTATACACGGTACATATACCAACGTAATATTTTTTTTTCAATTTTTGTCTGTCTGTCTGTTTGATCCGGCTATTCTCTGGAAGGGCTGGACCGATTTTGACGAGACTTCCACTGGCAGAGAGCCGATATAATAAGGAGTAACTTAGGTTATAACAATACATTTTTTGGTTAAATTCAAACGCGCACGAAGCCGCGGGCACAACTGGTGTGTAATAAAATTCGCAAAAAATATGTCACTTTTTAATATAATTATGTTTGATTAATTTGTTTTTAAAGAGGAAAACATAATGACTACAGTCAACACTTAATAGCAATAACAAATTATTAACTAAAACGCAGAAGATGACGTTTTGATTTTAATTTAACAAAAAGTTTGAAGATTTTACTATTACTTTTTAATTCTGTATTAGGCAGCTTTTGTGATATTAAGTCGTTGGAGGGAGTCACCCGATGTGACGGCGGTGATGTGCGCGTGTGTTAAACACTCCTAAGTTACTTCTTATTACATCAACTATCTGCCAGGGAAAGTCCCGTCAGCCGTTCCAGAGATTAGCCGGACCAAACAGACAGACAGATAAAAATAGTAAAAAATGTTATTTTGGTCAATGTGCCGTGTATATAAATTACAAACAGACACTCCAATTTTAATATAAGTATAGATATCACGTATATTCATTAAAACCGTGACAAACGTTGTATAAATACGAGAAGTATCCATGTATGGTAGAGATGATCCGATAACAAAAAATCCAGACCGACCAAGGAATCCAGAATCCTAAAACGAATAACACCACTTCAAGAACACATTCCGATTGTCCGCCTGGGAACTACGATTTCGTTGCACGCAGACAATTATATTGCTTATGAATACGATAAGAAATAATAATAATAAATTCTCAAACTTAAATTATGATGCTAAATATAATTACAGATAAAATATACACCAAAGGCGCGGACGTCATGTCTGTGGAGACAAAAAATATAACAAGTGAATAAAAACAACACAAGAACTAAAGTTAAACTGGTAACACCAAGCTTTCGTCTTCGCTAAACCAATTCGTCCTATCCTGGGCCAACTGTCAAATACTTTTAGTCAACGTTAAAAACAATAAACATAACATAATAATAAATATGTTATGTTTATTGTTTTTAACGTAATCAGCCTGTAAATTTCCCACTGCTGGGCTAAGGCCTCCTCTCCCGTTGAGGAGAAGGTATGGAGCATATTCCACCACGCTGCTCCAATGCGGGTTGGTGGAATACACATGTGGCAGAATTTCGTTGAAATTAGACACATGCAGGTTTCCTCACGATGTTTTCCTTCACCGCCGAGCACGAGATGAATTATAAACAAATTAAGCACATGTAAATTCAGTGGTGCCTGCCTGGGTTTGAACCCGAAATCATCGGTTAAGATGCACGCGTTCTAACCACTGGGCCATCTCGGCTCTCGGTTAAAAACAATATTAATATAATTGTACAGTCGGGGTAAGAAAAGGTTCGTCACCTTAAGATCTATTTTCGTGTGCTCAGTATGAGCGATAATCTGCTTTACCGATTGAGTATGACATATTGCGTCACAATGTCATTATAAGTCGCATCTAGCAAAGAGTAAAATAGCATATAAAAGCTATAATAATAATAAGATACAGTAAAAAAATATACTCGCATCTAGTAAGCCTCTAATTGTTCCAGTCGGCTGTCGGTCGCCGTCAATCGGGATGATAATTACAAATAACTTTTCACGAAACCTCATAGCCCTTCGTGAATGCTCGTGTAACATTGGAGATTAGGACATTGTCTTGTCTCTTATAAAAGACAGTGCATAGTAGTAATCCTACTTCCTTCTAATATTATAAACGCGAAAGCGAAAGTTTGTGTGTATTGATCTGGCTGATTTATCTAGGATAGATGTTTGTGACTCTTTCACGTAAAAATTACTGAACGGATTTGGATAAAATTTGGCACACAGATACAATATGTACTGAAATAACATATAGGACACTTTTTTATCCCGGGAAAACATAAAATCTCTCGGGAACGCGGGTGAAACCACAGGACGGAAGTGGTAAATAAAATAGCAAAAATAAATAGTAATTATGGTAAAATGTATTCATTTAAACAAATCTTATTTATTTTATTAAAAACTAGTGTATCCGCCATTCGTAACAATCACAGCTTGTAGTCGCTGTCGCAGTGATCCAACAAGGCCAGAGTATATTTCGATTCCTCTGAAGCCCTTCCAGACACTTCGGCGATGTTCTACGACAGCTGCTTTGGTTCTATCGTTATTATTTATCCACCGCTGCACCATCAAACCCCATAGATTTTCGATAGGGTATATCCGCCGCTTTTGCAGGCCAAGGAATCACCACCACTTCCCGGTGCTGATGGAACCACTCATCACACGTCACCTCATTACATTAACCGTCACTTAAAATAACGGCCGAATAATATTACAAGCGTTTTTATTCTAAGATTGCAAGATATTGCAAGAAAATATATGACAATGACAGACTTTGAATTAATTTGAAAACTGACGAAGGTTTTCTTACTCTGACTGTACTAATAATAATATTATTGCACAAGACTTATAATTGTATTTGAGATTTAAAAAAAACTTTTGCGTTTTTAATCAGGTCCGAAATGTTTAATTCTTGTTGATTTTAGATTTTTGACAGTCAATAGGCCAGTTTAACGCTTCTATATTGAATGAAGATATTGACTTCGACTGTGACGCCATTTTCAGTCCCACACTTACGTAACAACAGTTGTGATACAAATAAAAAAGATAATTGTACTTCTAATTATAGGATATTACGACGTGCAAAAAGTAAATCGCACTACGGACTTCGCTAAAAGAACTACAGTTTTGATAGATATTCAATGTTTTCGAAAAAGTATTTTGTAATTTGTATTTTTAGTAAAACATATTACAGCGCTGAGTTATATCAAAATCAAAATAAACTTTATTCAAGTAGGCTTTTACAAGAACTTTTGAATCGTCATTTAACAAACTGTATTAAGTAAAGCTACCACCGGTTCGGAATGTAGATTCTACCGAGAAGAACCGGCATGAAACTCAGTAGTTAACTTTTTCAACATCTAAAAATACAGTCATGTTAGTTAAATACAATTATATATATATGTTATATATCCTGCCTGGAAGTCAACAAGTATTAACTCCACGCTTTTTTATCATCTATATATTCTTGTATATACATATATTAATGAAATAAAACTGTAGCGCTTAAATTGCGGTTGTGATGGATTAATTATGAGCTTACTATCATTAGTATAAAGGCTTAGGAGAGGTCTACGCCGTAACCTAACTACAAACTACACTACCTACAAATATTTTTTAATATATATTTATATTTTTTATAAACACAAAACTAACAAATAATATTATATAATTTTACAAATAAGTACTCATGTAACAGTTCTTTGTCGTAATAATAAAGGCTATTCTTGTTTTTATTTATTTTATTTAGTATCATTATTAAAACATTTGCAAATATAAATTATACCTATAGGCCTTTTTTAATATGTGCCAAAGCTTCTGGTTCTTGTGGCTCCTTGGGGCGAAACCGACTTATTTGAGATTCACTAAAGCCACTGCAAAGGCTGGTTTGTACCGGATTGGCGAGGCTGTGGGATCGTGATGATATTAACGCCTTCCCTTGATGGATCTCCTTAGGGGGTGAAGGTGATCTCGTCTCCCGCTTTCCCCGCTAGCGTATAACTACCAGGCAGTCTGAAACAGGACACGAGAGGTCCCCTTGCCGCATCCAGTCGGGTCTTCTTCAGGTCATCGGTCACCTGGCTGCTATTTACGTTTTCCGATCAGCATTATAGAAAAACCGTTTGGAATTTTTGTGTACTTTTTTATTTAAAGCCGAGTAATTATATTTGTAAAAGATATTATCGTTGTATTCGTGGAAACGTTCTTGTTGTTACCGACTATGACATCAGTATTTAACGCAAATTTTTGTCATACTTTTCTGTCGGACGTCATCTCACAAGAAACATTCTTTCCAGCCATATCGTCTTTCACACAGTCCATCCATCGTTTCTTTGGTCTTCCCCTTCCTCTATACCCATCCACGTCCTTCAAGACCTTCCACATGGTCAATTTCTGTACAAATTGTTTTTTTATCATCAGTTCGGTTATTCGAGAGGTTGCTCGACAACTGACGCGGGAATATCACTTCAAAATCAAAATCAAAATATTCTTTATTCAATGAGGTTCATAAAAGCACTTTTGAATCGTGATATTGTAAAGTTGAATTAAATGTAAAGCTACATCGGAAACCAGATTCTACCGAGAACCGGCAAGAAGCTCAGTAGTTACTCTTATCCATCATTTTAATTACAGATTTAATTAATGGAATAATGTCTTCTGGATTTACGCTAAAAAATTTACAACATTTTTTTACATTAACAGCCTGTAAATTTCCCACTGCTGGGCTAAGGCCTCCTCTCCTTTTTGGCGAGAGGGTTTGGAGCATATTCCACCACCCTGCTCCACAGGTACACATGTGGCAGAATTTCGTTGAAATTAGACACATGCGGGTTTCCTCACGATGTTTTCCTTAACCGCCGAGCACGAGATGAATTATAAACACAAATTAAGCACATGTACATTCAGTGGTGCTTGCCTGGGTTTGAACCCGCAATCATCGGTTAAAATGCACGCGTTCTAACCACTGGTTTATTCCTAATAATATACACGAAGATTATTACTTCGATAGTATCAGTGATAGTTATTATATAAACACGATAAATGAGGATGATATTATAACTTGAAATCGTTTATATAAAAAACCATTAATAAATAAGGCAAATTACTCAACTCAAGATTACATAGATGATATAAAAAACGCAGAGATTGTTTGACTTTCATACGTCTTATAGTCTACAGCTATATTATAAATACGAAAGAAATTCTGTTCGTTTGTCTGTTGTTCTTTCACGACCAAACTGGATTGGGTTGATGAGATTTTTGTATGAAGCAAGATTGACTTCCAAGGAAGGTTCCTACGTTTAATTCATAACACCTGAAGAATATTACATTAAAGTTTTATCCCAGAAAGCGTTCAAAATGCTTCTGTTGCCAAATTAAAAAAAAATGTTAAGGAATGTTTGTTTGCTAAAGGTTACTATACAATTAGTGAGTTTATGTTTGATAGCACACCTTGGGAATGAAACGATCGCCTCCTAGCTGTTTCTATTCATATACAATTAAGTATGTAATTAATTTGACAAAAAAAAAGATCCGCTGAGTTTCTTTCGCCGGTTCTTCTCAGGTCAGGGTGTTCCTTTTTCCGAACCGGTGGTAGTGTTTAATTTGACCATCAATAAGAAAGTGTAATGCTTCTATGTTGAATAAAGGAATTTGAGTTTGAGTTTGAGAACATAAGCGAAGCCGCGCTCGACAATTTTTATAACATAATATTGTTTTTGCCTAATAACCTTCGAGCACCAGGTCATAGGATTTCTCTGCTCTAAACTGGAAATGGACTAAACTAATTACTTACTTTGTAATAAACCTCACCATAAATTTTTCGGAACACTTGATGCACTTATATCGAGTAAGGATAAACCAACTACTTTGACCAAGGGTAATGAACTCATCTTTAAAATTCCATAATTATTTTTAACTATGGCAATTTATTTTAAATCTTATGCTAATAAAATCTAAACTAATGGTCACTACCGTCCGGAGACATTGGCGTCGTAAGAAATTTTAACCATTCCTTACATCGCCGATACGTCAGCAACCTTGGAAAATATGATGATAGATTCCTTCAAACCGGAACACAATATACTACGTATACCGCTTGGCGGTACAATTTATGATAAGTGGGTGGTATCTACCCAGACGAGCACAAAGACCTACCGCCACACTATAAATAGAGTACATTAAACAGCATGATTCGTGAGCTCAACCTTGTCCTGCGCAGTACATTTTTAGGTTTATTTGGAGGAATGAAGGAGTCGGGGGCGCTGAGGCCCGCGATTGGTCCTTCAATCGATGCTTGTCATCTATTGGTTTCTTACCTGTCATACGGCTACTGTAATTGGCCCCAATACTGCGCCAAATCTGCGCTCACGAAATGCCGTCACACCTAATTCCTCTGACCCACGCATGCGGACAAAGCTCCGGTAACAAATGAGTCTTCAATAAATAAAGCGTATTACTCAATGCAAAATTAAAAAGACGATAAAAAGTGAGGAGTTAGCAATTGTATTGATTTCTATGCAAAATATATAATTATTGAATTGTATTTAATCACGTATGTAATTTAACTGTCGGTAAAAAGTACCTGTTGATTTTTTTCTTTCGATATTATCTTCATTGTGAATGTGTTAGCGCTTCGTATAAATCTCAAGAACGTTCAGAATGGATATAGTTGGAAGAGGCTTCTGTCGATTGGCAAACACATATAAAAAAGATAAACACGTCAGAGATACTAGAAGCACTAAGTTTTGGGTATTTAAGATTGTAATTTATCTGAATAATCTTGATCTTAATATGATGTTTATTAAAATAATTGTCGTTTATTCCCCACGTATATTGACAATTGTGGTTCAATAACTATATATATTGAAGGGGTATTCAAATCGAAGAGGAAATAAAGATAAACAAACCTTAAATTAACATATTCCCTGCGTTATGTGTAAGCCCGTCTGGGATATACCCCCCACACATAATATACTCTACGGCAGCAGCACTTTGTAGTGTCGTGTGTCGGTTTAAACGGTGAGTCAGTGTAACTACAGGCACAAGGGACAAAATAACTTAGTACACAAGATTGGTGACACACTAGAGATCTAAGGAATGGTCAACATTTCTTGCAGCTCCAATGTCACCTACCTACTTCATAAAAAAAAACAACGCAGTACGATTCTAAAAGAATTCACTCAAAATCTCACAACTAAAATGTTCACAACTGATTTATATTGATATAAAAAATGTTGTAATTATTATCGAGTTCCTTCCCACATAATAGTCCTAATCCTACATTGTGCACTACAATCAGTTCTTGATTAATATATCTTTATTTATAATTCAACACTATTACACTTAACTACTGATATCCACATCGATTTTACCTCCAAAACCAAAAACAACATTGACATTCAAAACGCCATTTTTCACGGACACCATACGAATATAATCCGTTATTCAAGATCTCGACAAATGAAATTACGTCAATTCAATGTCAAAGTTGTTTATCCGTCTTTACTTGCCTTGTGATTGGAACAAAGTTTACAGTTTTAAGTATGATTTAAAGCTAAAATATATTATGATTCGAAGTAAAACCTTCAATTAGTTTTTGACAAATTTGTAAGGTCAGTACGTCGATATTTTGTGTATAAACAAATATTCTGATATTAAAAAGTTTTATCAATATTTTCTTTTTATTTTATTACAATACTTTGGTTATAGTTCTGTAAAATGACGATTCAGAAGTGCTTGGGAAAGTTTATTTATACTCAACTAGCTGTGCCCGCGACTTCGTGCGCGTTTGAATTTAAGTTATTTGGATATTGTAGCGTGATTTTATTTTTATTCTATATATAATTCTGAAATAAAAGTAGCTTAAGTTATTCCTTATTACATCCGCTATCTGCCAGTGAAAGTCGAAATCGGTTCAGCCGTTCCAGAGATTAGCCGCAACAAACAGCCAGACAGACAAAAATTGTAAAAGATGTTATTTAGGTATATGTACCGTGTATACATACATATGCATTTAGTAAAAATGGGTTATTTTAATATTACAAACAGACACTCCAATTTTATTATATGTATAGATTAGGCATCGGTGAAAACATTTCAGTACAAGCACGACCTTCACTAATAAAGCACACGAAGAGGAATTCAAATAGGTTTTTCCAAGATATACTTTACTAAGTATATTTTGATTTAACAAACATACAACCATGAATTTTATTTGAAGGTTATTTACACTTATTTTAGTTATTTAACCAGTGGTCGACCAAAACGCATCCAATGGTAACTGTTTTGTCATATTATGATGGCTAGTTTAAGACATGTTCAAATATACAAAACATACAAACACTGCGCGCTATAATTGTATACTTCTGTAGTCGACATATCATATATCTTTTAATAAATAAACTACAATAATAGATTTTATATTTATACTAATCTATACTAATATTGTAAATGCGAAAGTAACTCTGTCTGTCTGTTGCTCTTTCACGGTAAAAGCACTGAATCGATTTTGATAAAACTGGGTATGACACAATCTTGAAAAATAAGTATAGGCTTCTTTTATGCCAAGATCTGCCCCTAAAACGCAAGCGAAGCCGCGTTGAATTAGTACAGTGCTAATATAAATTGAAAACAAGGAACAGCAATACGGGCGTACCTTCAATAAGTTTGAAGTGCAAGCTGTGGATGGAAGTCTTGCACTGCAGTCCAACCGTCTCAATATTATATTTTAATGCTGTTCAATAAATTATAAAGCCGAGATGGCCCAGTGGTTAGAACGCGTGCATCTTAACCGATGATTTCGGGTTCAAACCCAGGCAGGCACCACTGAATTTACATGTGCTTAATTTGTTTATAATTCATCTCGTGCTCGGCGATGAAGGAAAAAATCGTGAGGAAACCTGCATGTGTCTAATTTCAACGAAATTCTGCCACATGTGTATTCCACCAACCCGCACTGGAGCAGCGTGGTGGAATATGCTCTATACCTTCTCCTCAACGGAAGAGGAGGCCTTAGCCCAGCAGTGGGAAATTTACAGGCTGATTATTTATGTTAATAAATTAACTATTTTGTATCTATAATTAAAATATGCATTATTATTTAATAATAAATATGTAATGTTTTCAAATTGCACGACGGCAGATTTAGTAGATAAGATTTTCGTCATAAATTTACTCTTAGTCAGTGTGTCTTCGCAGTTACTTTTAACTTGACCCATTAAAAAATTTAATGTAAAAAAAAAAAACATTGATTAATAAGACGTATTATTCAATACAAGATTATGTTAAAGATAAAAAAACGTGGACTTGTTTATTGATTTCTAGGCAGGATATAAAAAAAATATTATTGTACTTTTCCGACATACTCTATAATTAAAATGATGGAAAAAAGTAACTACGGAGTTTCTTGCCGGTTCTTCAGAATTCGTCAGAATCTACATTCCGAACGGTGGTTTGCATTTCAACACTGTAACACGACGGTTCAAAAAGGGATTTTATGAGCGTACTTGAATAAAGAATATTCTGACTTTGATATTGCTTTGCGGACGAAGTCGCGGTTTCATCTACATATTGTCAATATGTTTTTCGTTCTTCTATCATAGATAGGTCGCATCCTGTTCGTCCAGCGCTTATCTGAAACCTAAATCGTTGGCAATGTTCCCAGGCCCTGTCTATCCATCAATGGACTGCCTTTTGTGAATACTAAGCTCGTTGAGCATTCATTGATTTTATCAACCTAACCGAACATACGACTATATTATTGTTGATACATCTTTGTTACATATAAAATAAAGTGCTCGTCGCGTCTGTGAGCGGTTAACTCATAATCAACCAACCGGCTTTCTATAGGGTTTTCACGAATAGACGGTGTGATTCACGAGGAAGGTTTAGGCTTTACCGTCTTTACCATAGGGCACTTGGGGCACGTGCCCAGGGCCCCCATCCTGAGAGGGCCCCGATGAACCAAAAATTTCATTCACACGTTTGTTCTCACGTTGACTGCTATGTATATTTTCGAATGTGATATATTTGTATGAACTAATATATTTATCAAAAAAGACTATAAAATAGCCATAAGATTGTACAACCAATCAGATTCCTACGAATATACGAAAATTACCGCACCGTTTATTTGAAACTATACTTAAGGCCTGGTCCAAATCAAATTATTGTGCATGTTAGTATATATCTACCAAAAGAGCCCCAAATTCATGGGTGCCTAAGGGTCCCAGCATAGCTTGAGACGGCTCTGAACCTAAACCGTTTAGGTTTATAATTCATTATGATTTTGCGTCAATTATTTGAAATAATAGGAAAAAAACCGCTAATTATAGGAAAGAAATTATGCCGGACAGTAGAGATGAACATTATCATTTAAATCATGGAAATATTTATTCTATTCGTGCGAAGCCGAGTTTGATGATTTACGAATAAATAGGAGAACGTGTTTTTTCTAATGACTACCTGAAAAATTAATAAACCAATATACGTTAAAAGTTTCATCCATACGTTGTTGACATACCCAAAAGTCGAACTAAACAGTTTGACAGCTCGTTTTTGGTGAGAGTCGCCAAGATTTGGAACGACCTGCCTGGGTCTATTTTTCCTGATAAGTTGATCTCTGGAGCCTTTAATAGTAGAGTGAACAGGTTTCTTTTGGATGGGCGTGTACCACCTTTGTCTTCATCTACACTTTCCATCAGGTGAGATGGAAGAAAAACGCCTATTCCATTAGAAGTCCATCAGAAGTAAAGCGCGTTTCGGAGAAGGTTTTAGTATATAATATCATTATATGTGTAACAGAGTTTCGCAGTTTCTCTTGCTTTAAAATTAGACTATTGACGCTATTTCTTATTCTTCTGTATTCTTTGGCAGAGTTGATTTTATTGAATCTTCTTAAAGTGTGCAAGTAAATTATGTGTAAATAAAACTATGATGATGATCTTCTCCTGGTCTGACATGTGTGTGCTCGAAGACAGGTGCACTATCTGTCTTCGTAGTTTCATAACATGAGCGGAGAGTTCAGGATTAAGATCAATGGTCTGTATACTTTCCGAGGCGTGGGTTTGTAAGCACTGTTAATCAGACTCCAGGCTGCTGCTGAGATTTTATCAGGTAAATACAATAACCATTTACGCGATGGTAAGGCTTTGTGCAAGCCCGTCTATGTAGGTACTACGCACTTGTAAGTTTTTTATAGATCCATAAATACATGTCAGGATATTTTAAAAAATATTTCCATTTCTTTATTACTTTATTATATTTTAAGGTTATAAGACAGTAAAAGATTATACCTATATTTTTTATAATTCATATATACATCAATAATTACCAAGCAATAACAATAATTATACTTTATCACAAAATTATATCGTACCTTAAATATTAACAGCTTGCTGCTCCAGGAAGAGTCGTTCTGTACCGAGCTTCTGTCGCTTATATAAGCCTCACTACAAATCAGATGACTCACAATATTGAACAGAAAAGTCAAAGTACCCTCTTATTTAATATCAATTTTATCAATACAAATCAAAAATAATTTAAATCTAATTATTATTATTACAGAATTAATTAAAACATTCAATAAATAATGTAAGCGTTCTTGTAATCACCTAATTATTTAATAATTTCTTACTTAATCTGTCACAGTCATCATATCTTCAGTTAAATACCAATATTTAATATTTTTGTGTTTCGGTTTGAAGGGTGAGTGAGTCAGTGTAATTACAGGCACAATATGCTGTATTGTATTATACGGTAAGTGGTACCGTCTACATATATACTAAAAATAAACCTATTTCCCGACCCAGGGCTTGAATACAGATCGCCAAGATCTTTGACGACCTCCGTGGTCGAGTAGTGTGTACACCGGTCTTCATAAGTACGCCACTCCGAGGTCCCGGCTTCGATTCCCGGTCGAGTCGATGTAGAAAAAGATCATTAGTTTTCTATGTTGTCTTGGGTCTGAGTGTTTGTGGTACCGTCGTTACTTCTGATTTTCCATAACACAAGTGCTCCAGCTACTTACATTGGAATCAGAGTGATGTATGTGATGTTGTCCAATATTAATTTATTTATAAGATCTGCGACCTTACAATCGAACTAATCCAACGAGACAGTTCAATATATAACGTTCAGCTTTGCACATGTTATTCGTGACGGATCGTGCGCGTGCGCACATCTTATATTTCAGCGCTAAATGTCTATGTAAAACGTAACTTGGAAGGTCGCGCTCAGTTTGCGTGCATCTGGCGCTCGTTACGGCCGCGTTTATTAATAATTGAAACGTACGACAATATACGTAAAGTCCGTCGTATTAAATCTATAAATTAATTAATAAAGTTTCATAATAATTATAATTGGAGTGATTTGATTTTGTTGTTTGTGCTTTTTAAACGGTGAGTGTTCTTTTCTATTGTTTTTATAATATAATTTTTTTCTGTTTTCAATAAACAAAAATTTCTTTTTCTATTTTAAATAAAAGCTCTTATGTTTCACCGATAAATAAAATAGGTTATATACATTTAATAGCAATTGCGTAAAATGAATATTTAAATAATGATGTAGATGAACTAGATTTTATAACTTTAAAATTGGAATAGATGTTATTTAAGTAGGCTTTACAATATAAAGGTTGCCGCTATTTCTACGTATATAATAAAGGCCTCCCGTCGCGTCTGTACGCGACAAACGCAAAAACGACCAAACTTGAACATCGTAATATTAATCAAAACTATCGGATATCCGGAATGGTAATATTTATTGTAAGTTTGTTTTAACATAGTGTTATACTTAGAGAGGGTATCTAATAATAATTATATTATTAATATGTTTTTCTTTAATAATTACTAAATAATCGAATATAACCAAAATTATCCGAAACAATCGGATAATACGGAATAATTTCGTATCCGTAACCGTATCTGAAACCTTTAAAACGGGGCCGGATTTACAGAAACCGGGGCAACTGCCTTGAAGCCTCGACGTGAGAGGGGTCCACAACAGAAATTACGACGAGTTAACAAATATCTAGATATACTCAAATTATAATGATGTTACTTAATAATTACTGTTTTAAAAGTTAAGTTATACAAGTGAATGAATTATAGCTTACTGATTGAAATTAAAATATTCGATATAATTATTAGGGTCTCCACGTCTCTGTTGCTCTGTTGCTGTACCCCCAGGGCCTCCAGAGCTTTACATCCGACTCTGCGTTGAAATATTATTAATATATCCATATTCAGATTCGAAATGACATATCCATAACTACGGAGTAATTCACGAGAAAGGTTTAGCGAGTATAATTTATTACGATTTTGATTTAATTGACTGAAGTATCTTGACGGTCTTTGATATTGTTGGAAAATATTATGCGGACCAATACAGATATGATTATGATTTTATGTAGACTCTTGTTATACCCGAGCGAAGCCGGGTTTTGTAGCTAGATTTATATTTTACACTTTATCATACCTTCATAAGGACAGCTAAGAAACTATTATCTGGTCTGCCTGCACCTTAGAAACGACCTAAGTGTCTGCTTTTGTAATTATATGTATATCATAATAATATACATAAATTACAGCTATGCTGAAATGACGTAGATTTATATCAAATTTAGGTACCTTCGACATTATAAAAAATATAGTAATTAATTTTTTCTATATTTTTTCTAATATATTTTAAGATATCAAAATGGCAGACATGCTGCGATCACGTTTTGAAAGTCAATTTTCATGCTATTCGACTCCTTGGCGCGCTCAAAGGAACCCTCGATGGGTATAGTGAACCTCCATTTCCCCACCAGCAGGTGAAGCAGTATACCTGACAGTAATATGGAGCTTGCTACTATACCGTAAGTCTGCCGATGCCCAAAATTTAAATAACAATGTACAATGAAAATCATATAGTTCTACGATACACTAGTTACTACGCGCAATTTCGCTCGCCTTCAAAGGAGGTGCAGATATAATAATATATAATCTATCTCTCTGCTAAATTCCACTCAGATCTGTTCAGCAGTTCTGGCTTAATCAAGATACAATCACCTAATCTATACATTCGAATCTTTTTTAAAATGTAATACGTAGGACAAATGGTCACCACCACCCATAGACATTGGCGCTGTAAGAAATAATAACCATTCCCTAAATTGCACCAATGCGCCCCCAATTTTGGGTGCTAAGATGTTGTCCCTGTGCCTGTAATTACACTAGCTCACTCACCCTTATAACAGCAATACTAAGTAGGTATTCCTGCTTGGCGATAAAATATCTGATGAGTGGTGGTATCTTCCCAGACGAGCTTGCACAAAGCCCTGCCACTTTTCGTATTTATAATATTAGTAGGATTAAAAGTACCGAAACTGACAAAGACATTCAGTAGTTACTCTTTTCCAATTAAGCATTTTTTAATGATATTATGAAATAAAGTAACTCTATCTGTCTGTCTGTTATACTTTCAAGGTTTCCACTGTATCGAGTGTGATGAAATTTTGGTACGAAGCAACGTTGAGCTCGGAACATAGGCTTTTCTTCACTCTTCGAAGGTGTACACAGGGCCGGACCGTGAGTTTAGGGGGCCCTGGGCTAATACTACTTAGTGGCCCCGCTTAAGACATACCTGAACGAAGACTTGAATTAAATTATTTGAATGGGTTTCATTAAATGCAGGAATCGCAGGGCTGCAAACCATATGATGTGTTTAATTTAATAAAATTATGGATTCTTTCGCATTATGGTCTATTTTTGACTTTAACTTGACTTAGCTGGGGGGCCCTTGAATCCACGGGGCCTCGAGAATCGATATTATTTACAAAAAATTCGTAACTTATCTTTATGATATTTAAAATTATTATTAAAATCCAACTTTTAATCGACTATCGCAACTCTCAACCAGCGGAGTTGCGACCATTCACCGTAGTCATTCTTGTACAGCAGACATATAGTCTATTCCAACCACGAGAGTACAACAGCCAAATAAATAACATTTGACCTTGAATTGAAGCGATATAATTGGTCGAGAGCTTGAATAATCTATGATATTTACGGATTCGACAAAATGGCGGTTTATTGACGAAGCTCCTCGATACCTTTGGAAGTGAAATTAAAGTTAATATAAGTAGTTAAGTGCAATATTATTGTATTATAAATAAAGATATGTTAATCAAGAATTGTTAATAGTGCACAATATGGCTGAGCTATTAGCAAATCGCAATACGTAAATCTGTATTGTTTATCTTTATTCCTTCAATGTGAATATACTAAAGATGTTCTTGTATATTTATTAAAGCTCTTAATGTAAATAAATGTACATTAATCCATACTACAAAGTTGAGTCTATTTAAAAAAATACTTTTAGTTTGTGTTTTTATTGAGCGGTTATGGATTGTATGACGTCACCTTACTATCCATGGATTGAAACCACAAGGATCAACTAGTAACTCTATTAATATTATTTTATATGTTTAGCTCGGTAACAACAGGAAAATGAACCCTAGGACACCTTAATTTGGGGCGACATTTTCTTACCTAAACTTGTTTCAAGGACATACAACTCTTAATTAAGAATTTAATTCTTATACATTGTTTAATGTCCGTTGGTTTTGCCGAGGCATCAAATTCGCCCTTGACTGAGTCCCACGGTTTTAACCGATTGTAAAATTATATTTCATAACATATTATCAAGTTTTTCTATCGAAAATTCTGAGTAACAGCCCGGAGTTTGGGAGTTGGAAGTGTGTACACTCACTTGCTTCGATTCGATGCCGTTCCAACTGTGCGCGCACACAGTTGCATCATGCCCTGCGTAATTGGCTGGTCTTCCTTGAGATCGGTCGCTTTAGCCGAAATCGGTCAGGATGACATCACTACATAGATCCACAAAAAATGACTAACCCTCTGTGACCGAATACAAGAATACACAAGGAAAGTTAAAGAGATTACAAATTTATCTTGGTTCGGATGAATTATTAAAATTAGTGCATAATATTAAAATTTAGCTATATTTAAAAATAACAACTTCTAATAATTTTTTATACTACTTTAAAAAAAAGATTTAAATTCCTACAAGTATTTGAAACGGAATATTTACTCTCACTCAGCCTCAGCAGCAATACCACTATAAAAATACCTCGTGTTCAGCCGTGAAGGAAAACATCGTGAGAAAACCTCTATCACACACATGCAGGTTTCCTCCTGGTGGTAGGGCTTTGTGCAAGTCCGTCTGGGTAAGTACCACCCACTCATCAGATATTTTCCGCCAAACAGCAGTACTCAGTATTGTTGTGTTCCGGTTTGAAGAGTGAGTGAGCCAGTGAAACTAAAGGCACAAGGGACTTAAAATCTTAGTTCCAAAGGAGGCGCATTGGTAATGTAAGGAATGGTTAATATTTCTTACAGCGCCATTGTCTATGGGCGGTGGTGACCACTTGCCATCAAGTGGCCTATTTGCGCGTCCGCCTACCGATATCATAAATAAAAATAAAATCTGATGTTTAAACGAAAACTACATTGGAGCAGGGGGGCGGAGTAAGCCCTGAACCTGTTTTAGGATTGAATGAGGCTAGAGTGTCTAAAAGTAAAATACGGCAAACTCCACGGTCGAGGAAGTCTTTTATATGGACTTGAATCGACATTTTACAGAAGTCTATGAAACGTAAAGCTACCACCAGTTTGAAATGCAGATTCTACCGAGAAGAACCGACAAGAAAGTTAGCAGTTAGAAAAGTTATCATCCGAAATTTAAATATACTAAACTAATTTTACACCTCCACTTGGCCCGCGTGGGAAAGGGGGGGGGGGGGTTAGTTGTTAGGTTTGGTTAGCTATTTCCTTCTTAAATATATACTTGCTAAAAATCACGATAATCGTATATTAGTTAATACGTTACAAACAAACAAACTTTTGATTGTTTTTTTATTACAAAGAGGATTACTTTTCCGTGTATTTAGCAAACTACACCTTTTCCAACAAGACAAGGGTAGAAACAAGCGTGGGAACAATGATGTCTTTGATGTGTCCCGTCTTTTGGCATCGGTGGTAAGATCGACCCGTATGCCGTGACGGTAGGCGGGTTGACGCTCAGTTATGCCGTCATGCCGACGTCGTGTGTTAGGTATACTTTGCAATTTGCTATTATTAAGGAAAGTATATTCATATATCTTAGTTCATACTTATTTGTTGATAACTATTAGTCGCTCACGACTTCGTTTGCCTTTTAGGTGTTGATCTAAAAAGCCTGTGTACTTCCTTGGAGTTCAAATTTGCTTAATACCAAATTTCATCAAATTCGATTCAGTGGTTTCTCTATGATATAGCATTACGCAGGCGGAGTTACTCGGATCTATAATATCAGTATAGATTAATTATTTCAATAATAAACAATTTCGATGTACCTACGTCTTTTGACTTAGTCGTTTTAATAAAATATTGGTAATAATACGCTGACATCCAAGCTTATTAGAATCGAATAAAAATACAATGTTCTCAAACAAAAATTGGGATAAATGCCGGATATTTTTCCTTTACATCTTTCCGTCGTTGAGTTAAACAGGTTACCATTTTAGCTAACTTATAACGATCTAATCGATATTGCGATTCAACTTTGACTATTCCTCAGAAAAATTAACCTCAATTTAATCGGAACTGAGGATAAATTCTACTTATTTATCTATTATACTGTCACGATTATATTTCGATTTAAGTTCGATCCAACCGTGACTGAATTGTTGTGTTGTGTTTGTAAGAATAGGAAAAACTTGAATATATTACATTTTGGCGCCCTGAGTGATATATAAGACCTCTAGAATTGCTCAATTTGAGCTTATATTACGCGTTTTTTTTTTTTTTTATAAATAATTTGGTATAATGAATATTGTGTACGATCGTTTTCACTGAATGATTATTATTCTAAGGCAATATAAATTAAGTTTAAAGTGGTTAAAGTCTGAAAAACTAGTAATTTTTATAAAGGTTTGCTATTTTTTTCTATGTTACATAGTTTCTTCAATCGTATGTAGATTTTCAATAAAAGCTTATATAAAACCTCAAGACTTCCCAGTCAATATCTCATTAAATTATTTTTACAATACAATTAAAAGTAAGTTTGGGTGAAACATTTCGCCTGTAATAACTACCAATCAAAATGCATAATTACGTTCCAGTTAATAATATCTGAGCTACCATTGGTTGATAATTAACAATGAATCTGTTACGAAAAATAACCAAAACTATGAAAAGACGTATTCGTTTAATAAAACAATGATTACGAACTTTGCAGGTGTTTGCCCTGCCAGAGTATTTGTACATAATACAATAATTAAGTTCGTTAATTCATAACCAGTTTCGTACAGCGAGACGAACTTGACCGAAATTATCATAATATTAATGTCCAATGATCTCTTTCACTTAAAAACGTTTGAGAACCGTTCGGATGAGAGTTTTGTCAGTTAACGGAACGCGTGTTAATTTAAAATTTTCAAATTGATATTATCTTTAGTTTTTATTTATTTGTAATAAGTCGGTTTGGCAGTCTGTTTGTGTGTCAATAAAACTTGGGTATTAAATGTCCCGTGAGCTCATAGTTCCACTGCCTCCATCACTCTCCAAATTTGAACACAACAATACTAATTGTTGTTTGACGGCAGATCATGTGGTGAGTGGGTGGTACCCGGACTGGTAAACAAAGTTTGACCACCAAGTATTAATCGGTAGTAGCTTTAAATTTATTTCTTATCTTAAACGTAATTGTTTATTATTTGAACGCTCGTTTTAAAGTCGGATCAAAGCGAACTCTGAGCGTTTTTTACGCAGCGTTTATTTTAACTCACGTGAGAACGTTTCCTTAATCGATTTAAGGGCCCACACAAATTATACATATTGCGATATATTTACATCATTAACATTATACGAAGCTATTGCAATAAACGGACAGCCTTGACGCCTAGCTTTCATATCGGCCTTGGTACTTTTTTAATTTGTTTTTTTTTTTTGTACAAATCTGTTGTGCATTTGCCCTTTCATGTATATTTCTATTAAGGAATTATTTTTGTTATCTTTGCACGTATTTATTTATATATATTGATGGTTATTGAAATAATATATAATTAAAATAACTAAGTAAATATGTTGCTAACTCTTGTAATAATAAACTGCACTAAGAGAGATATTCGTAGATTTCTCGCAGAATGGCAACACCGGCAAGCCCCCCGGTGTTGCAGACGTCATGGGCGGTGGTAGTCACTTTCCATCAGGTGAGCATCCTCCCCGTTTCCCACCTATGGCATAAAAAAAAAGATTCCATTTGACAAAATAATCTTAAAATATATATTCTGTATAACACCTTTTTATTTTAATTTAAGCTGGGCGTTTTATATTATGAGAATCTTTCTAATTTATATGTACTTTTGTAAATGAGAACGCGTTGAAAAATAGTGGCCAACGATTGACCTTTAAATACACGCACACTAGTAAAGTATTATGACGTTTGGCGATATCTTTGTGTATTAATAAAAATGAGAGAAAAAAACTACTAAATTTTTAGTAGCTTAGTGAGTAATTAGTATATATTATGTGCGAACATACAACATCTTGCGACGGTTTTGTTTGTATATTATACCGCAGACAGAATAACAATTTAGTTTACAAGTGACGTTTGTTTTTTTTTTTTAATATTTTAGCGTGTGATATTTGCTCTAGGCGGGCTTCCATTCTGCCAAAGTAACGTTTTAAAAAGATGACACGAAATATAATCACTTATATAAACTAACAGTATTTACAAATTTACGGTAATATATATATAATTAATTTACATTGCCAAACTAAATTTAAAATTCACGTTAATCTTTTAAAGTCGTAAAGTTTATTACATACATTGTACTCAGCTAGGCTCGCCCGTCGGGTCTGCGTACGTTCAAAATATATAAAAAAAATCGTCAAAAATCTTGAATTTTGATCGCATTCTCGCCTACTGGTTAAAAAACCATTCAGAGATCCTCTCAAATCAAACGAAAAAAATCATCGAAATCAATCCAGCTACTTAGGACGCGTTCAGTGATATGCACACGTGAAGAATATTTATATATATACTAGCTGTCCGTCTTAACTTCGTCTGTACGTAATAAGATTTTTAATTTCTCTATCGCAGCGCCACCAACCGGGTACAATCTAAACTGAGATAAACTCAAATACACAAAAAAAAAGTTAGACACTCATACTGAAGATTTATACATATATACTTGGTTTTTTCTTGATTTCTTCGGTGGCAGGGCTTTGTACAAGCCCGTCTGGGTAGGTAACACCCACTCATCAGATATTTTATTTATTCTATGTATTATTGTGTTCCGGATTGAAGGGTGAGTGCATGCAAGCATAAGGGACATAATCATCACCAAGGGCACATCGATCCCATCGCGCACGTAGTAATTTGACTGTTTTCTTTGTTGCACCGCCAATAAAAGGAAATTCTCAACCAGCACACGTGTTCCCTTTCTCTTATAACCTGGGTTCCTTAAAACGAGGCGTGAAGAGGCATCTTGCGGGCCGGGCATTTACCATCAGGTAGAATGGAGTCATATAGCCTAACCGGATTGTATAAAAAAACATTACTTAGTTCCCAATGTTGAGGACGAATTGGCGATTTAAGAAATGGTTAATATTTCTCTAAGCGCCATTGTCTATGGGCGGTAGTCAACCACTTACTATCAGGTGGACCATTTACACTTCCGCCTAGCTAAATATTAAAAAAAAAAAGAATTCCTTGCCGGTGCAAATAAGTAGAATCTACATTTCGCACCGGCTTTTAACTGGCCTTGATCAAGAACAGACTTCAAATATGTTTTTTTTATATATAGGGAAAATTAAACTCCGTGCATCGACTGTCCATTTATAATCCGATCACGTTTAGCCACTGACTCCAATTTAAAAATAAATTTTCCTTAATATGCCATAAATATATTCCTTTCCCAAGAATATATTTGCGTATATACATTGAAAGAAGCGAAAAAGTGTAAAGTAATGTTTTGAATACGCTTCAAACCTTAAAAATACCTTAAATTACAACTTCAAGGGGAAAATAAAGTTCATTGAAATAAAAAATTACCAAAAAAAAAATTATAAGCGGATACTTACGTTATAAAATAAACCTATTTTATATATTAATTTATAAACTTAGAAGTTTTCTTCTGATTTAAGAAGCACCAGGTCAACCTGACCCCCTCACAGTAAAGATTCCGACGAGTTCATAATTTTTATTTAATATATAGTCAAATTAAAATAATATTAGTAATCAATTTTACTCATTCAAAGAGTAAATATATTTATGATAGAAAAGAAAACGGTTAAATTAATTTGTAAAATAATAATCAGGGGTCTCCACTCCTCTGTCGCTCCAGGGCCTCCAGATCTCTAAACCCGGCTCTGCTGTGCGGTAATACTTGACAGACAGTCGGTATGACAATTAATTAATTTACTTTATTAGTATATAGTTACTAGGTAGACCGGCTTTATCAATGTTCAATTTATAATTCTTTACTTATATCACAATAAGGATAAGGGCAGGAGGATGATGATCACACAAACTGTCACCCCCCCCCCCTTTTAAACCCTCGAGGCGTCGAAAAAGGTAGTCTGTGTCCCTGGAACACAAATTTTATCGAAATCGTTCAATGGTTTAAGCGTTAAGAGACAACAAACAGATATACTTTCTTATTTGTAATATTTGTACAGATTAGTGACATTGAAAATAATTATAATTGGTTTATCAGCATAACTAAACTCCATTTAATTATATAAATTTCAAATGGCATGACTAAATAATATGATAAAAATATACTTTAATATTATAAATGCATTGTGAGGAATGAGTCTATCGACGTGACTTACTCTGTAGATAGTTTAGTTTCGGGGCCGTAGAGTGACATTGTTTTGTTTCTAAACCAGAAAATGCAAGGGAACCAATCAACAGTCATTAAAATGTAAGTTATGAGATTGAAATTTAAAAATCAAATACGCACTGCAAGCAGGGTCGTCTTTAAGGGACGAATACAGCCAGGCCTTCTCTAAGAGAGGGACCTTCAAACGGAATTTCAAAAATATAAAACATTCCAATTCTAACAGTATATAATATACAGATAAACAAAAATATATGTTTTACAATAACAACATATTATATTTGTTAAATTATAAATGATTTTTATTAAATGTTAAATATAGTTGTAAAATAATTAGGTCCTTTGTTGTCCAGGGCCTCCATACCTCCAAATTCGGCCCTGATTGCGATAAATAAATGGCCGTCACGAAATGCTCGACAGGCTTTAAGCATTGATGGTTAATATAAAATATAAATGCGCGCTTGGTTGTAGGGCTTGGTAGGTACTACACATATCAGATATTCTACCATCGATGTGTTCCGGTTTGTAGGGTGAGTGAACTAATGTAACAACAGGCAAATTGGCGGTTTAAGAAATGCTTTTTTTTTAACGTCGCCAATGTCTATGGTCAGTTGTGATGGTGTGTCCATAAGTCCACCTGTGCTTTAATATATATCTTATTAATATAATAATACTAGCTTTATACTTTGACGACCTCCGTGGTCGAGTACTGTGTACACCGGTTTTCATGGGTACGCCACTCGTGATGATGAGTCGATGTAGAAAAAGTTCATTAGTTTTCTATGTCGTCTTGGGTCTGGGCGTTTGTGGTACCGTCGTTACTTCTGATTTTCCATAACACAAGTGATTTTATCTGCTGGCAGAAAAATATTTGTTTAGAACTCATAACGAGTTTTAAATTATATTTATCACAACTTTCTATCAGAAACAAAAGAGTTCCTGCTTTTAAAAATGTTTTCAAACGATTAAAACGGTCTTTCTCGACTTTTTGTGTTCCTACTATTTTTTTATTTTTCCGATGATTTTCCCCGTAAAAATGCCGGAACTATTTCTAAAAAGTACTAGGGACTGTAGAACTCAGCTGTATGCCCATAGATATCCTTTTTATTTTTGATCTGCTGTGATATGATCTGCTACGGGAAGTTAGCAGATCATTTCATCGATTAACATTTTTTAGGTAAAAACGCCAGAACTATTTCTAAAAAGTATCAGGAACTATAGAACTCTTCTGCATGCTAACAGAACTCACATTTAATTTTGATCTGCTGGACAATGATCTGCTAAGTTCACACAAATATATAATTGGTCGAGAGCTTGATTAATCTATGAATTTGCGAAAAAATGGCGTTTTGTACGTCGACGAAACTGTTATGGCATTTTCGAAAATAAAATTAAAGTGGATATAAGTAGTTAAGTGTACTTATGAAATAAATAAAGATATATTAATCCTAAACTCTTAGTAGTGCGCAATATAGCTGAGTTATTAGCAATTCGCGCATGAAATACGTAAATTTAAGGTTTGTTTATCTTTATTCCTACCTCGATTTGAATAGGCCATAAGTATTCTTTCAATGTCTTCTAACAAATAATTCTAAAAACAGTTATTCTCAAACAAATACAGCTTTAAATTGAAAGCTGTTTAGCATAACAAAACGCCTTTTTGAGAATGTAAAAAGTATATTCGGGTATCAACGTCAGATTGGCAGTGGAGAGGGGAGCATGACTACATAACAGGCCTACCAAATTAACTCGGAATTATTTTTGCATCACAATCGTTTCACTCAAACGTTACACAAACGTTGCATTAAAATTAAAATGGACAAAATATCTCCCGTATTTGACGATATATCTGACGTAAAAACGTTTCACTCAAACGTTACACAAACGTTGCATTTAAATTAAAATGGACAAAATATCTCCTGTATTTGACGATATATATCTGACGTAAAACGTTTCACTCAGACGTTACATAAACGTTGCAACACTTACAATCGAGGCTTAATTTTAACCCTCGTTTTTTTTATCGCATGTAATGATTAAATAAGAATTATAAGAGTATTCTGGTTAGTTACTAGCGACTTTACTTCGTTAAGTTTATTACTCTGATTATTATTATTTTTTAATTGTTAACAATTATTATTATGATAAATAAATAATACCCAGGAAGCGATCTTTTCATTACCAAAAGCGTGCTGTCATCCGTGAACTCACTAATTGTACGATAACCATTTGCGCAAAAACATTAATTTACCTTTTTTTTAATCTAGCAACATTGTCAGCTTTCTCCATATTAAACCGTATACATTGCCACAAGAGAGTCACTGACTCTAATACAAGGCGAATTAGCCCTTACGATTCTACAATGCTATATAATATACTTTGATTATTTATATAAATAGATTAGACAAGAAAAAAAAAATTGTCAACAGTTTGCCACAGAGTATATTAAAATAGTATGACATTTGGCGAGTGTCAATATGACGTAGCCATCACGCACGTAAAGATAATAAAATTGGCTGATTCGTTTTAGTTATCTTTTAGTGCGACAATCTATCTATATATTCATATAAATAAATAATAATACAGTCTTACGAGCCGTGCCCCGACTTTGAATGTGTTTTGACGTTTCCATTTTGTAACGATAAAAGTACATACAATACATTCGGACGCAGCCGCAGCTCGGTTCCATCTTTTTCTTATGCGTTTCTTTACAAATACTATTACTTGAAGCTGAAATTAATAACCTTGTTGTTTTTTTAAGTATTATTAAAATCTATTTAGTATTTACAAAGTTAATTGATTAGAAAAAACAAAAAAAAATAATATTAGAATGGACACAGATAATATTTCCAAATATAAATTTAAAGTTACTATTTTTAAATCTGGCGCGTTTATAGATTAAACTATTCAGCCTTATGTGATGGTACAGAATATACACTTCTCCTTGTATGTAGGCAGCCTTGCCTCCATAGTATGATTAAAATATCATTCCCAACTGACCCTGTGTCGTCGCCTTCACAGCCCGGCTACGGTCAACCTTCTCGGTCGTGACATTTCGTTAATTCACCTCAATGTATTATGCACATCAAGCGAATCTTGCGCAATACGTAATCACAGACAGTTATACGCTCGACAAAGTTAATTCGGCAGTTTTGCACTGTTAAGGAAATTTGCGAATTCGAAATAATTAATTTATATTATACTATATAATACAGATCCGAGATGGGCCAGTGGTTAGAACGCGTACATCTTAACCGATGATTTCGGGTTCAAGCCCAGGCTAGCACCACTGAATTTTGGTGGAATATGCTCCAAACCTTCTCCTCAAAGGGCGAGGAGACCTTAGCCCAGCAGTAGGAAATGTACAGGCTGTTAATGTAATTTATATTACTATACGAGACACCTTATATTGTAAATGCGAAATTAACCCCGTCTGTGATCTCTTCACGCCTAAATATTCATCTATATGTTTGTAAAAAAGAGATATACAACACACTAATTAATCACGAAATCTCAAAAACTACAACACCTACAAACTCGAAATTTGGCTGGTCCTTTATAGGCTGTAGACAATCGCTAAGAATCGGATTTTATGAAACTCCACCCCTAATGGGGTAAAAATGGTGTTGGAAGTTTGTATGAAAGTCCAATAGTCGGGCACGGTTAGTTCATTTATATTTTTAATGCTTATTGTGTAACGTGCATGGTGAGCCAACCTAAATGGAAGAACATTTTCCGAGATCATTTTGAAATGTATTTTTGTTTTTTATGTGATATTGTATCTACTGTTGGTTATCCAACTGAAAATGAAATAAAATAAACCGCTGAATAGATTTAGATGAAATTTGCAATGGGGGTAGTTTGAGTCTTGACTTGACTTGATTTAAACGTGTCGATCAATGTATGTATATACTATAAATTAGAAAAACAATGTACATAAAACATATATCATGAAAAAATTCCAATTATAAAAGAGTCGTTACTCAATTTTCAAACCGGAACACAACAATTTTGAGTACTGCTGTTTGGCGGTACTACATGAGTGGTTAGGACCCAAACCAATTGTAAATTTAACATAACATTTAACAAAGACGTAGCTTAAAGTTTATTTGACTATATTTTGTTGAAGACTTCAATTCTTTGTAATGTGTTCTTAGAAATATTTTTACTGACATTGTCGTTTGTAGGCGTTAAATTTGCTTTGAAACCCGAGGGTAGTTATTAAGGCTTTACGTTCGACAACATACAGTCTATTCCAACCACGACGAGAGTAAAACAAAAAACAACTTTGACATTAAATTGGCGAGATATCATTGTTTAGCTTGAATTTTACATTTTACATTAGCAGCCTGTAAATTTCCCACAGCTGGGCTAAGGCCTCCTTTGATGAGAAGGTTTGGAGCGTTTCCACCACGCTGAATTGAATCAGCTTGAATAATATATAATATTAGTTATGGATTAGCGAAAAAGTTAACGGACAACAAAAGAACGTCATCGCATCATTGGAAGCAAAATTAAAATGGACGTATTTAAAGATATAATGAATGACATAGTGTTGTATTAAAAATAAAGGTCAAGAACTGTTAGTATTGAATAATATAGTAGAGTTATTAACAAATCGCATTGAATATGTAAATTAATGGCGGAATAGGCTATTGTATGTTAAGGCAGGCTGTCTGGTCTATCTGTGATTGATATACGATGAACGTAACGAACTATTGATCCAAGCAACTCAATTATTAGTTTGAATTAGTGTTGTCTATCGATAGTCGACTATCGATAGACTATCGATAGCTAAGTGTCGATAGTATCGACTATCGATAGCTGTCCATGAGTAATGCCATTGATACTATCGACAGTATTGCAGAAACCATTACTTTGGAGTCATTCATTTATTACGTAAGACGATTTAGGGGGGATCGACCATGTCTTATGTTTTCTTACAAGAGTTTCGATAGTTCTTACGTAATATAAAAAAAATAATAATTGAAAACGAGACACCGCGCGATTGCTGAGGTTCGCTCGGATGCGTATCTTTAGAACCTTTGAAATTACAAATAAACAAATTTCAAAAAGTTGTTACTTTGAGAAATAAACAGCAAAATAAGCCAAACGTGTATTAAGTTTCTCCTTTATATTTTTAAGTAATAAATATTAAACGGGGAGAGAGGGGATCGGCAATTTTTTATTTTTTCTTATATCAGAGGGGGAAGGGTGTCAAAAACTAGCGAAAATAGTCTTACGTAGTAAATGAATGGTCTCTTTTAATCCAAAATATCGTTAGTAACTTAGTATCGATGGTATTGTGCTATCGATAAATACGAGACTATCGATAGTACAATCGATATCCTGAATCTCGATATCAATTTTATCGATAGTCAAAACTATCGGTAGTTCTACAACACTGTTAATGATGATGTACTTAAAATAATAAATTAAGACAATCATAGCGCGATTTAAAGAACTATTAACGCCATCTATTAACAACAAAAAAAACAAACTGTTTTATTAATATAAATTATAGTAACGTCACAATTTTATGAAAATTAACTGTAGGTATTTTAATTTGTGGTTTGATTTTACTTGTCAATTTAATTTATTGTATTCTCTTACTTTTCCCTATTAATAAACATGAATAGATAAACGGGGAATCCTTACTCGTTGATTTCCGCATACATATATTAACATAAATGACATAAATTAGTATATATGTTGCTGTAAAGGCTCGAACTACGGTTAATCTTAAGATTTAAGAGTAAGGCTTAGGGTTTACCATGAGTTGGTAAATGTAAGTGTTTCTGAAAATGGGACGATTTTTTTCAGGCTTTTACCATTCGAATTCAGTATATGCTAGGTTTTAACGCTGTCAGCTGGTAGATGTTGGTTTTAGGAATGAAACAATGAGTAATTCTTAATCACTTATATCAATTAACTGTTAGTCAAAACCTTAGGTATCAAACGATAGTAATTAAATGACTAACATAACCTATTTAAATTATTTTCATTTCGGATATTACTTTATAAAACGTTATGACATTATTTTTTTCAACGTTTACCGTGCCTTAAATGTAAATCCAAAGATTTACTAAGTGAATGGTGGCAAAAGTACGAATAGCAAACCGTTATGGACATTTACCATTAAAAATTGGTAAATCTTAAGTTTTACTGGAAAATCTTAAGATTTACCGTAGCTCGAGCTTTTACAGTAACATATATATGACATAAATAAAAATTAAAAATAGTTACTGTACATATCATGACCGCGCGGGATCGTAGCAAGAATGCTAGCAGCAATTCCCCATTGAATAGCAAGTCTGGTCCTCTGGACGAATGTACTTGCCCACCTGACCAGTGGAGGCAAGACGGGGTGTTACAATTTTAATGAGGGCACTTTTACTCCAAGGTCCAAGTGTTTCAACAGCAAATGGGAAAAGAACGCAATTTGAAATAAGAGATGAATATTTGGATCGTTCGTTCGCTTCAGCGTTTTCTGCGTCTCAAGCTCTTAGCACTGTTACCCTGATGAGAGATACCCCATCTCATATCAGGGAAACAGAATATGATATAAAAGTGAGTCTGTCTGTTTGTTAAGTATTGATTTTTTAACTACGCAACCGATCATCGTGAAATTTGCATATCGAACGATATCTGTCACACCGACATTTACTTGGGGTAGGATTGTGTAAGTATGTCTGGGTATACCATCCACCAGGGACATAACATCCTCCAAGTTCCCAAGGTTAGTGACGAATTGGAGATATGAAAAATTATCAATATATCGTACACCAAAGTCCACCAAAAAATACCAAAAATATTTATCCTCCAACCAACATTGCAGCCTGGAACAAACTCCAAAAACTCCCACCTTTCTCCAAAAGTCCAAACATAACTGCGTACAATACAAAGACACAATTTTGAATTCATATTTATATACTTAATACAGCGATGTTATTATAAATCTGGCACGTTCATTGCCGTAACGATGCTGAGACAGCGATTGGAAGGTCGACAGTGTACCGTTTCAAGACGTTGATTGACAAATAAATCGTTTGATTCAATAATATCACACATTACACATTCTTTAGTCCATTTCAACCCGAGAAGTAAAGGATAAGATTTGCTAATAGTTCTTGATTAATATATCTAAAATTATACATACATACATACATTAGCAGCCTGTAAATTTCCCACTGCTGGGCTAAGCAGCCTCCTTTTGAGGAGAAGGTTTGGAGCATATTCAACCACGTTGTGGTGCGGTGGAATACACATGTGGCAGAATTTCGTTGAAATTAGACACATGCAGGTTTCCTCGCGATGTTTTCCTACACCGCCGAGCACGATATGAACTATAAACACAAATAAAGCACATGAAAATTCAGTGGTGCTTGCCGGGGTTTGAACCCGAAATCATTGGTTAAGATGCCCGCGTTCTAACCACTGGGCCATCTCGGCTCTACGGCTCAAAGTGTAGTATCTATGATTATAATACACCACAATTTATCATTCTACTGTAATTTTACTTAGACATCTGAGTATGTTGCCGGTTCCTTTCCGCAGAATCGACATACAGTGGTAGCTGTCCTTATTATTGTTCTGTTAAATTGCGAAATCATACTCGAATATATACTTCATATTTTGATTTTGATTTTATCTCGAATGTTCGGAAAGAGTAAATACTGAGTTTTACCGGTGGTAGATTCGCGTTTAAAGTATATTTTGATTATTACTATATAGCAAAGTTACGTCATCTTTGAGAAATATTTGCCTCTCAATGGCAATGAAATCTCAAGTCTTATTTCCCAATTTTTGCCAGCCTAGTGGCCCAAGCAGTTACTATGCTCAAGATGAACGAAAAAAAATACCGCGTCCGCCCAAAATTACTTTTAATTGCATTTTGAATATAGTTAAAAACGCTTCTATGACACTTTTTTTTTAACTAGGAATGAATAATTTTATGGAAGTCATTTTGAAAAATACTCGATTGAAACACGATACAGGATAGAAAAACAACAGTAAAATTTATCGTCAAAGTCGGTAATTTGTTTTAGAATAAGAATATTTCATTGTAATATCATATTAAATTCAATATTTATTAAACCGAGTGATTTAGGAATCAGTTTTACTTGCTTATTAAAAAAATTTAAAATAAAAACGTATAAAATGCGCTCAAATTAAGCTATTCCAGAGCTCTCATATGCTGGACAACAGGCTATTTGACAATGCGAAAAATAAAGTGTCATTTATTGTAATCAGTCTATATTATGAGTTTAAAAATGGTTATTTATTAAAGAAAGTTGAAAAAAATAATTAATTTATTCAAAAAATTTTTTTTTTTAAACGTTGGTCACATGACACAAAACGCTCCTGATTGGTCGGGCTTCTGATGACGTCACTTGCTCGTTAACCTCGTTTGCCTACTGTATGTGGATTATATGTGCCACAGATTACTATACAGGCAAGCGACGTCACCGACCCCATTGCAGCGCCATATTGTCGTTTTCGCGCGCTATTTAAATATGGAATTTTTTAATTTGATATTTTTCAGCAAATATGTACAAGAATTAAAGAAAAATAACTTTTACTGGGTTCCTTAGCCTCTACTCAATTAAATAAAATTGATTTCAAATAGCCTATTGTCAACAACGGACCTCGCCATAATAGAGAATCCGGCCTTGACTAAAACACATATAAAGTTGAAGAGTTGGTATACTGTATATGCTAATATCAGCAGCTAAGTAATGTTAACACCATTACCCACCGAAACAGTAACGTTAAACGCGAAAACGCTTAATAAAGTCCTAATAATTTTATACTTAGATTACTTATATTGTAGAATTAATATTGTCATTGCAGAATATTTTAATTGTTAACACAAATGTATATATATATATATATATATATAATTGGAGCATACTTAAGCGTTTTAAGCGATGAGTTGAACAAATATTGAAGACCCTCTGAATATAAGCAACAGATGGAGCGTGCGGAAATTATAGTTGAGCAACAAAAGCGAATACTTGGTATTACTTGTTGGTAGGACTGTGCAAGTCCGTTTAGGTAGGTAGTCTACCGACAAACAGCAATAGCTACTTAGATAGTTGTGTTCCGGTTTGAAGAGTGAGTCAGTATTACTATCCCATGTCCATTGTGGACTTAACATTTTAGATCCCATGGATGGTGGAGCATTGGCGATGTAAGGAATGTTTAATTTCTTAGAGTTCTGATCACATACCATAAGATGGCCAATTAACCCGTACATCTATTTATACAATAAAAAAAAAACATAGCCCCGGAAGTGCAAAACGACTCGTCTCATCGTAAAAGTCACTTTTGTCGACCTTTACTCTGAGGCCAAATAGTTTTGAGTGATTCAAACAATACGGTTGAGTTTTTCTCAATTTTAAAGAGTTCAAATCATTTTAAAGAGTTATATTATCTTAACTTGTATTTTTACTTCCTTGTATAGAAATGGAATCATCCTCTTAATAACGTAACATCGACAGTATTAGACAAAGGCAGGCGACATGTGTGTAGAGAAACAATACTAATTAAAATTATAAGCGAAATATACGACGAATACTTGTTACTAAATCGTTCAAGAGCGGCTGAACGGATCTGAATGAACTTTGGCACAGAGATAGATTATAACCTGATTAACATATAGCCTGTTACCTAACAATATACGTTTCCAATGGGATAGCGGAAATAAAATTTGTTTGTTTATACTCGATAAAGTCCGAAACTATTGAACTGACTTTAATAATTCCTTCACCATCAGAGAACTAAGTCGCGGGCGGAATTGTGAATAAAAACATTTATCGTACTTCATTTTTCAAATAATTCATATTAATCCGATTGCGAATTCAATACGCGTCATTTGCTTAATTATATAATTCATCAGACACGCTTAAGAATTGGGTAACATTAATGCGTAAATTGAAAAAAGTTCGCGAGTTAGATTTGTTGAAAAAACATTAAAAAAAAAGCCACACACAGAAATCATGGAGTTAATATTTGTGAACATTCAGACAGAATGTTCAAAGGTTCTGTATTTAGCGTCAAGGAGAGAAATATACTTGAATTTAGTTTAGTTAAAACAATTGTTTAACAAACCAAAAATAGCTCTAACTTCGAATATTTATCTTAACATAAATAAACCACTAGATCACACACATTGAAGTAAACTACTCAATTAAACTTACAAATCCAAATAAAACACATCACACACTTTTAACAAATTACAAGTCCTTAATGTCCGCGTTCAAAAAGATAAAAGATGGCGAATTAATTCAGATTATTGATTTTTGTTTTTACTAGCTAGCTTTTGTTAGATTCAGAGATCTTGGATTCAAATTCTAGGTTGGATCAATAAAAGTCAGTTGGTCTGTCTAAAACAACACACACACAAACAACATTCACAGTAACAGAACTAATATAATTGGCAGAGGTATGCTTCGGAAAGCACGTAGAGAAGTTACTCCCACGACAGAATTCCTTCCGGTCAAGTTACATTGGGTGACGATGTAGAGACTTAACCTGACTTTGTGTACAGACTTGGCCTTCATAATTTCTGTGATGCAGATGTTTAGTCTTTAAGATGGCCGCCACAATAAAGTCAGTTTTTATACGACAAAACATACGATCAAGATACAATATTTATAAACAACGTTAGCACTCTCACTTCTCGGATATATAAAGTATAATATGTCTTGCGACAAATACACGATCAATATGTTATCTGCTAGTTATTTTGCGTGACGCAGATTTTCCTTAAATTAAACCTGATGATGATAATGATGAACCTCCAAAAATACCTGAATGCACTGTTATTGTTACCAATGATTCCGAGTTCAAACACTTGACAAACAGCTCTGAATTTTCATCAGATAAATCAAATGTTTTTGTAGCCAAACTCCTAGAACTTCGGTAATCGTTCGGTAATCACTTGTGTTGTTAATTGTGCGTTTAAGTCTATTATTTGGTTAGAGATGACACTCGAGGAATCAAATTATTATTCTTAGTAATGTTCATTACAAAATATATAATTTCAATATTAAGAACCGTCAGAACTTGGTCAAGGAGATACAAACAGATACAGACGGACACTCCGTGCATGCATAATGCTAAGGATTTGATTCCCTTAACGATATCATCGAATACCATTTTAATTTCGAACTCGATTACGACGCAATTAATAAAGGTTATGCGTTTATGCAATCTGTACTAAAAATGAGAAGTTTTAATCGATTGTCTAACTGGAAAAACTACTAAACCTATATAGATAAAACTTGTATCAGAAGATGCAGCGCCTTTCGGAGAAGGTTTTGGTATACCTATATGTTGTATAAGTAGTTTCCCCTTTTTTAGACTAAGTGACGTGAATTTCATGCTCTTGTAACAATCAATCAATCAATCAATCAATCAATCAATCAAAATATACTTTATTCAAGTAGGCTTTTACAAGCACTTTTGAATCGTCATTTAACAAACTATTTAAAGTAAAGCTACCACCGGTTCGGAATGTAGATTTCACCGAGAAGAACCGGCAAGAAACTCAGTAGTTACGTAACATGTATCATATAATATATATGTATATATTCATATATATATATATATGAATCCCCATTTCCCTTGGTCATGCCATAGCTTGAGAACGACTTTATCGGTATAATTTTTTTTTCAAGTTTTATTGTACTTACTGTTCTCATGGAAAGAAAAATTAAATATAAATGCGTAGAAATTTGGATATTTTCAGAAAATCGATAATCGATATGCCACTCGTTACGAGATTTCCGAAATTATATATACAATTGAATTAAAATTTTGCATGGTTACTCCTTTCGCGACGTAGACCTTAAGAAAGGGAAATGGGAGGGGGGTAACTTTGTATAAATTGACCCCTACGACGTCACTGCTGGAAGTTAGTAACATAGTTATATTCAACTTGACAATATGATGCAAAATATATCATGTATATTTGTGTGTGATTGCGTGTGATTTGTGTGCGTGTGACCTGAATACATTTGCGTGTGTATTATATTCGTAGCCTATTTAATATCCCTCTGATGCTGTGTCAGAACTAATGAAAATCTGCGAGAATTTTAGTTTAATTTTATATATAACTTATATCTGATAAAATACATAAAAATGTATGCATGTTAGATATCAGCTACTGTACATTATTTCATTTTAAATATATTATTATTTCATTGTAATGTTATGTCATATATTATGTTTATATCTGCCTTGTACACCCCTACATCTTTCTATATCTGTTTCATTCCTCTACCTTAAGGTTGCCTGGAAGAGATCGCTGTTTTAGCGATAAGGCTGCCTCTTGTGCATCTTTCTTAAACGTGACTAATATGTGTTTACTGGTGAACAATAAAGAGTATTTTGATTTGATTTGATTTGATCTTTGCCTTTTTTATGACAATGATGGTGCAAAGTTACCAGGCACACAAATTGGCGCTGTTGGAAATGTAAACCTTACATCGCTAATGCGCCACCAACCTTTGGAGCTCAGATATGATGCTCACTAGCTTACTAATCTTTCAAACCAAAACATAGCAATACTAAGCATTGTTGTTTGGCGGTGGAATATTTGATGAGTTAGTAGCACCTACCGAGGCGGATCAGTCAGTTATATACCGCTATAATAAAACTTATATAATCTCTACATGGTATAGAACAAAGTCACTGTCACCGGTCTCTCCGGGTCTAAATCCTAGTGTTATTTTTTCAAAAGGTACTATTTTAATGAATAATAAGATTTATTGATTTAGTCAGTGTTAAAAACTTTTTAAATTTATTAACCGAACTGTTGACAACATCATAGTTGTTTATCCTTCTGTTAAGTTTAAAAATAGGAGATGTATCATCTGCAAACAGTATAATGTCGCAAGTCTTAACAAAATCAATCATTTACATAAACTAAAAACATCAGTGGTCCTAAACTTGAAACCTGCGGTACACCAATTTGTACCAGAGCGTCTTTTGATTTTGCCCCGGTACTAACCTTCAAAACTTGATAATATGAGGATATACTTGCATCAGTAGTAGAGCGACCGTTACTCCACAGGCGAGACCGAGGACGACAATTACTTGAATATAAACTTTTCAGTGTTTAGATATTCCAACGAGCCAAGATACTTAGTAATTACTTTTTTTCTCAAATCAAATTTCTTAGTCATATCAAACTGTACATCATTTAATTTATATGTCCCGAATGAAAATCAACGAAGTCTAACTACAAACACCTTACTTTTTATCCTAATATTGTAAATGTGAAAGTAACTTTGTCTGTCTGTCTGTAAAGCTTAAACTCCAAGAAACATCGGCTAATTTTTTATTTACCCTTCATTGAGGGTAATATTGAGGAATAAGTTTTTGTGCTATCAATTTTTATTAATTTCGCACAGGTAAAGTCGCTGGGTTTGGCTAGTCATGTATATAGTCTTCTTAAATTCAGTAAATGGCTCTCATAATCAGATAGAACAGCAAATCTGATATGACGTGAAAGAGTCTTGTCAGACGACCAACTTTACGTGCTATCCGAGTTAAAAATACATATACTTAGGGCTGGGTTATCCATTAAACAGTTTAGGTAACTGCCTAGGGGCCGCAGATAAAGATTTAGCAAAATTCCATTGTTAAAGAAATGATTAAAACAAATTAAGTCTGCCATTTTAAGCTGAAAGCCCGTGCTACGAGTGGGGACGACAGAAGCCCAACGGATCAGGATCGAATCTGTGCCTTTTTACTTTACTCGGCGGCCCGAAAATCATTGCACCATTGATGCCTATTTGATGAGCGTGATGGCATAACTGCATATTATAGTAAAAAAACAATATTCATTATGAATAACATTGATATTTGGCAGAAAAAATATATTCTAGGAAATTAGATAAGGGAAAACAGAGATGCCAATAATTTTTCTGGTCCCATTTGGTTCAAACCAAATCCCTTGGGATCTGCGCTTTGCAACCATAAGGCAGTGTACAATAGATTCTATAAACTGACGATGTGACTACGAATAGAGCAGGCACCAATTTAATTCCATATAGTTTAACTTTTACTCCAAGCGGTTCAGCTACTAGCGAGCGTCATCTATTTCGGGATTTGTCGTTGACGTCCGACCGTGACTTTGCAAATGTTTGCCAAGTCATTATATGCATATATCTGTATTTGTTTTGACATATCCTTAACATTGGAGCGTCACATTTGACATATAACGATACTGTAAGCACTAATATTTGACTTTTAAATTCGGTTCTCGATCAAAATAAATATACATTCACGATATCACAAGTACTATGCAAATAGTGCGATAATTGTTAGGTATTCAAGGTTTTGACTAATTTGAGCTTAAGATGTTATGGTTACACAGTTAGAAAAAAACCCGATCGCAACCGAATATTGTGGTTGCAAATGTCTATTGCATTTGATAAAGGATTCAATATTAAAATACCTAAAAGTAAAGCAGGATCACACTGCTGAGCTAAGTTCTTTTGAGAAGAAGGCTTGGAGCTTATTGCTCCAATGTGGTTTGGATACACTTGTGGCAGAATCTCATTGAAGTTACACACATTCAGATCCTCGAGATGTCTTCCTTCATCGTCGAATACGAGATTAAATATATACACAAATTAGGCATATGCAGATTCAGCGGTGCTTTAACCCGCAATCATCGCTTAAGACTTTCTAACCAACAGGCCATCTCGGTTCTGATTGACATATTCCATGCGATTTGCTAATAGCTCAGCTATGAATGTGTTACTGTAAAACCTCGAACTATGGTAAATCTTAAGATTTTCCAGTAAAACCTAAGATTTACCGATTATGAATGTCCATAAAACTTTGGGATTCGAACTTTTACCATCATTTACTTGGTAAACCTTAAGATTTACATGTTAAGTTAGGTTAAGTCCGAAAAAGTCGTCCCTTTATAATAAATACTTACATCTACCAACTAAAGTCGGTAAATCTTAGGTTTTACTGAAAAATCGTAAGGTTTACCTTAGTTCGAGCTTTTACAGTAACATGAACTACAAACAGTTCTTGATTAATATATCTTTAAAAGTTAAAGCCAGTGGCGCATTGATCAATATGACGAATAATTAATATTTTTAATTATACCAATCTCTTTGGGCAATGGTCATTTACCTTAAGGTGGCCCATATGCCATAAAACAGTTTACAGTACCAGAGTACTGCACGAAGGTGATCTTATCGTTTATAGATTTAAGTCTGTAAACGTCATAAGTTTAATACTTTCGCGTTAAAAACGTTGCACCCGATAGTTACATTTACAAATGTTGCTCATTCAAGGATTAAAAGTCTGGAGCCGTTGGTGCTCATTATTTCCACAAACGTATGTCGTTATCGTAAAACTGACGGACTCATAAACTACTTCAATGTTCAAGACTACTTTGTAATAAATATTTTAACCGAGTGTTCAAACTTTTTATACGAATTCGAATTGAAACCGATATTTTGGGTCGTTAACTTCATGACAGCTTAGTATCATATCCTTAAGTGTGTTTATATATTGAAGAGGAACCATTCAATTTTTTGGACAAAAACGTAAATGTGACAAAAATTGTTTTTACTATATAAAAAAGCTGAAGTACAGGTTTTTTATTACTGCTTCTAATCGCTTTCAATCGATTTGAAGAAGAATAAAGATGAGCACACTTTAGATTTACATATTCAATGCGATTTCCTGGCCCTGGGGCTACAAGGTCCTTAGGCTACAAAGGAAGGCACTTAATTATTTTAAAAATCATTTTTAGATATAGTAAATCATACAATTTAAATTTTTTCATCTCTCTTGAGAGGGCTGTGACCATCACACAGTAATTTAGTTTTAAAAATAAAACATTCAGCGCCATCTACCATTAATACATTGTAACCAGTATGATGTTCGTCTATGTAGCTTAAAAAAAAAACAATAATTTCAATGCCCGTAGACCATTGTTTGCGTGACAGAATCAACATTTGTATGACGAGTTCTCAACAAACAGACATTAAAGGAAACGGTGCAAGTGTGACATAGAATATCTTTATTGGGTTCTGTATAAAAAATATTAAATAGAAACAATCTCAGCGTAAATAAAATAACTTAATTTGATACGAAGGTTCGTTGTTGCAAAACAGGCATTTTAATTTAAGTTAATTAGTATATTTATATTATGTAATGTATGGCAACAGTAACTACCGGGTAATTCACGAGGGTTGTTCTCTGCTGAACCCGCCATAAAAACCAGCGGTGGCTATACATTTAATTTTTTTGTTTCGCTGGAAAAACATATGACGCGTGGAAGTGGAAGTGGGGGGGGGGGGGTAAGTGGGACTCGCCGGTGCCCAAGATGTTGGTAGCACACCGGAATACCCATTAAAAAACCAGCGGTACCCTCTCCGTTTCATCGGTGAGCGCCACGGGATCGCTTACGTTATGAATCCCTTCGTTATCGCTTACGAGATAAATTATAAACACAAATGCACATGAAAATATAATTTTGCTTCGATAAAAAAATATTTAATAATATTGTAATCCCATAGGATAAATTCCTATGATGATGACGATGTCGTTCTGACTGATAAACCATATGGACAATCTCAATAGAGAACAACACAGGACATTATAATATCAGTATTCCCTCACTCTTATAATCCGATGGGACGGCCAATCCGTGAAAGAGTTCAGGCGCATGACCGACAACTTACACAAACGTGCTTTTAGAAGCACACTTCAAACTTCCAGACACCCAGCTGTTACTGAGAATTTTTGAACAGAAAAACCTAATAACTCTTACTCAGGATCTGCAGTCTTATATTTATTTACGATAAACCAACAAGGCAGTTACTAATAAACTCTTAAAAAATATTATAAATGCGAAAATCTCTTCGTTTCGTGGTTTGTTGCGCTGTCACGTGTTAACAACTTGTTAACAATGAAATTAAAAATAAAATTACACGCATTGAAATATGAAAAAGGACAGGGTACGTGTGTATGCGTAAGGGGGCATTCATTTATTACGTAAGACGATTTATGAAGGGAGGCGTTGACCATGTCTTATGTTTTCTTCCAAGGGGGTGGGAAGGAGTCTCGATAGTTCTTACGTAAGATCAAAAAAATGCGCAAAGTTAAAGTTATTTGAAAAAGGTTCGATTGCCGAGTTTCGCTCGGATGCGTATAGGTATAAAAGTATATTTCCATTTCCATGGCAAAAAAAAAATAAAGATTATTAAGTAACTTTGAAATTACGAATAAATATTTCAAAAAATTTATTCTTTGAAACATAAACATTAAAAGCTACCAAATGTGTACTGTACTGTATTTTTTCCTTTGGATTTTTACGTAATAAATACTAAACAATATCGTCGGCCTGCCTGTTCTTATTTTTTCTTATAATAGGGGGGGAGGGGGTAAAAAACAAGCGAAAATAGTCTTACGTAATAAATGAATGGCCCCCCGGGGTAACTAGTAATCTTTAATGAAGACGTTTTATTCGTACACCAACGGAACCCTGACACATGTAAATATTTTGTATCACGTACGCGAAGAACGCTTCGAACTTGAAATTAATAATTCTCTTTGTAATCTTTTACGACTATCGGATATATTATATCGTAACTGTTAACGTTACGTTACGATGTATTAGCAACTAGTGGGTAAATGACCGCATTGGTACCTACCAATTAGGGTACCTAATTGGTAGGTACCAATTAGATTCATCTAACCAGTAAAACTGGTTAGATTCTAGTCTATCAGTAGTTATTAGATATAATGTAACTATATACATATTTAAAATTGAAGAACAAATATTTAGATATACCTATTACATTTATTTATTTAAATACTTTATTGACCACCACAGAGTAAATGGGACAAAAGGCGGCCTTAATACCTGAATTTAAAGTCAACCTTTAGGTCAAACAGAAAACCATGAAGGCGGTTATTAATAATTGTGAATACATAACAATATACATACTACCAGTATTTAAAACGGGATATTTACCATGTTTTTTATTTTTATTTGGTGGAGCTCGATATTTCGACATTATCTACGAATGTATTGTTCACGAGACGATGTTGTCTTAAACTTTTTAAATACTGTTAGTAATAAAAATAACCATGTTAATTTAAAATCTAATATACATACTTATATAATAACAAAAAACCTTTTTTTCCATGCATAAATCTACAGTTATAAATATTTATTTTTTGTATTTTTTTTACAAGTTATACAAAATATTTATTTTTAAAACATTTAAGTAGAAAAATTTAAATAATAAAAATATTTGTTTTTGGACCTCTCTCAGGTGAAGGCCTCCACATTATACATACAACTATTAAAAAAACATATACATAAATACACATAGTATCTACAAAATAAATATTGATTATACTATCTATAGTAAAAAACATATTTATTTATTTATTTATATATAATATAAATAATAATAGTACATAATACACGATTATACATATAACCGACCTCTTGAATCGCTCGTTTATTCATGAAAACCGCATTAAAATCCGTTGCGTTGTTTAAAAGTTGTGATCGTACAGATGGCGGAAAGTGATTTTATTTTATTCTGCGTAGACCGTAGACACCGAGCATACAAGTCATCGCGCCGAGTCTGTTTCTGAACGTGTTAGAGTTTTTATAGAGACTCAATACATTATGTCAGGATATTTTAAGATAATTTCTTTATTATTTTATTATATTTTAAGGTTATAAGACAATAAAAGATTATACATGAAACACAAATATTTATTTAGCCATTATAATAGCTGTAGTAAACGTAATATTGTATCAATTAATAATTACAATAAAACCAATCACCTTAATCAAAATATACTTTATTCAAGTAGGCTTTTACAAGCACTTTTGAATCGTCATTTAACAAACTATTTAAAGTAAAGCTACCACCGGTTCGGAATGTAGATTCTACCGAGAAGAACCGGCAAGAAACTCAGTAGTTACTCTTTTTCAACATCTAAAAATACAGTTATGTTAGTTAAATACAATTATATATGTATGTTATGTCTCCTGCCTGGAAGTCAACGAGCATTAACTCCGCGCTTTTTTATCATCTATATACTCTTGTATCGAATAATATGCCTTCTTTACCAATGTATATTTTACATTTGACTTGAATCTATGAAACGGCAAAGTTAAAAATGTCTGCGGAATTTTATTATAGAAACGGATACCTTGCCCCAAGGATGACATCCCAAGCGTTCAATTTGTGAGACCAAATGTATGTAGGTATATGTTACCGTAAGATTACGAACATCGTTAGATTACAATCTATCTCGTCAGATTGTGAAAAATAATGCGTTAAATTACAATCATATTTCACGGTTCACAATATTTCGACAGTTTACATTCTAACGAGATAGATTGTAATCTAACGATGTTTGTAATCTTACGGTGACATATATATAACACTTTTCCTATTTATTATATATTATAATTAAAATGAATGAAAAAAAATCAGTGAGGGCCACGTTTTCCAAGAATACGACTAGATTGAAGTCCAGCGAAGATCTGCTGATGTTCATTAAAAATATAAAACGCCAAAATGTTTTAAAGTAGAATGTAAAAAAGGCACGGGCAGCTGGGATGTTGTTAAATTAAATTAAAATAGCACGTACAGCCCTTGAACTGCAGTCGTGCCTCATTGTTGACCGATCCGATTATAAGTGTGTTTGCGTTACATCTTCTACGCAGTTCGCTTGTCTTCGTGTGATCGAAGTCCGTTCGGATATCATCGACTAGACTTTTGCGCATTGCAATACCAAAAATTGTATCAGTCCAAGATACATTTTTCGATTTGCGATAAAGCGTTAACTATTAATTAAAAAATATATGTATTAGGGCAAAATTAATGAGCTTTATGCTTTGTTTTTATTTTTGAAAATATATAAAACGTAGTGAGATTACTATATATACTCGTGTAATAATAGTATCTCAAAATAAACCAACATCTACGATCCTTTTTCTTAAATTACAAGATTTTAAAATATTCAATTGTCAAAGTTGAAGTTAACGTATCCAAAACCATCAGTTTTACTCTAAACTTTGGCTAACTTTTGGGAAGGTCGTGGACATTACTCATTCCTTAAGAATTGCCCACTGGACCACCACAAACGATATATGTGCTCTGAACCTGAGAAACATCCAGAAAAAGGAATACTATGCTCGTTTGAACGTATCAACAGCGAATGACATCCGTGTGTGATATGTCATATCTATATGGCTCCAGTTTCCTCAATAGTATTAGCGCACCTGTTGTTTCTCGTGAGACACACGTGTCAAGAAGCATCACGGTTTCGCTGGTTTGGAGCAACTCGAGTGGAGGTTTTTTTTATTTATCAAATTAATTTGAACATTTTCATTCTTGTCCGTCAGGTTTGTCAATAATATGGATTTTGTATCAGTAACACTTCAAATAAGTATTAGTTATATTATTACAATTCGACTATGACTAGATGTCTAAACATATATTACATTATATATAAAATATCGGAATCTATGTTGTCAGGACTCCTCTCTTGTGGAGGCCTCAGGATAGTATAAATAGTCTTATCGAATCGAATCAGAAAATTGATGACGTTCCGTGCTGCCCGCGGCTTTTGGTTGATAACAGAACGTCCTAATGGACACAGTCTGATATTACTAAATATAAAGAATATTTATTTTTCTGACACGTTTCTAGCACGGTCAGGGTATGTAGACACCGTTACGCCTCTGTCTTTACGACATGGTCTATTATATTTAAGTAGTTGCAGAGAAAATTACTAACCAGACGCTTTCTAAACAAGCATTGCGAGAGCTGTAAAATTGGAACATATCTTTTTCGGACCTTGTGAATTATTTATGATTGTTTTTAAGTACAAGTTGTGTCCGCAGCTTCGATCTCGTCGAACCCAGTTCCTATAACAGTACATACATACGTAAACCCGGACAATATTTGTAAAATATATGTATATATACATATTATGTTAGAAAATTATATAGATAGATAAAATAGCGTGGAGTTTATTAGCTTAAAGGGAGGATTTTGTAAATAAAATATCATAAAAGAGTAACTACTGAGTTTCTTGCCGATTCTTTCCTTTATTGCGAACTTTATGTTGAATGGAATTTTGTAAAATTACGATTCAAAAGTGCTTTTAAAAGCCTACTCGAATAAAATAGCATTCAAATGGTAAAAACGTTTTATTAAAATCGGTTAAGTAGCTTCAGAATATATCGATTCAAGCATAAATATTTATTATCTGTGTATTAACGTACTAAGTTTTGCTGACGATGTTTAATAATAAAGAATGTCGAAGCTGACTCCACCAAGTGTACAAGCCGTAAATACATATTTGCAGAGATCTTAAACATACCCTTTTATGGATATTTATTCCATTTAAGAATTGTTAGTTGTACTTAAGTAATTGCACTACGAATGTAGTACGTTATTTTACGTTTACATAAGTCATAGCATTGTTTGATAATATACAACCATTACCGTCTTTACCATAGGGCACAGGGCCCCCATCCTGAGAGGGCCTCGTAGAACCAAAAATTTCTTTCACACGTTTGTTCTCACGTTGACTGCTATGTATATTTTCGAATATGATATATTTGCAAGAACTAACATATTTACCAAAAAAGGCTATAAAATAGCCATAAGATTGTACAACCAATCAGATTCCTACGAATATACGAAAATTACCGCACCGTTTATTTGAAACTATACTTAAGGCCTGGCCCAAATCAAATTATTTGTGCAAGGTAGTATATATCTACCAAAAGGGCCCTAAATTCATGGGCGCCCAAGGGCCCCAGCATAGCTTGAGACGGCTCTGTATACAACCCGTCCCGACTTCGTTAGAGTATCTATATATACATTTTATTGAATATCAGGATTATTCATGATAAGTGGGCGTATATTTAAACTATTCAGTAAGTTTTTAAATTAACAAATCAACTATACAAATTTACTAAAGTTATCAATATCGTTTCGTTAATATATCATATAAATCACTGAATCTACTACAAAGGAACAAAGATAATGTCGGAAATTAGCGATAGACGCATACGTGGTGCGCGGGAATTCTTGAATGTAACCGTCGATCCAAGATGGCCGCCAACTACCCTCGACGCGGCGCTTCACTAGAGTGCCTGTACCATTGACACTCTTTTCCGACCAGTAAATAAACAAGATGGAGCACCATGCGCCTTCGTTTAAGATATAAAATATTTCTCGAGATTTTAACCAATGAGAGATCTTGAGATTTTAACCTAAAATATAAATTGATCATTGTTATGGCGATAGGTTAAACATGGTATTGCTTTGTGCAAGCCTGTCTGAGTAGATACTGTTTTGAGGTTCTAATAGAAAAGGTTATTAGGTTTTTCCGTCGAATTTTTTTCAGTAATCGTGTCGAATATAACGTCCCATGAGAGTGAGGGAGAAGAAAGAGAACCTGTCTCACATAGTTTTGCACTATACTATGTCCTGCGTAGTTAATCTCCATAGAGATTGGCTGCAGGGCCGAATCCTAAATTTAGAGGGCCCTGGGCTAACACTACTTAGGGGCCCACCTAAGACATATCTGAACGTAGACTTGAATTAAATTAATTGAATGGGTTTGATTAATCGCAGGACTCGCACGGCTGCAAACCATACGATCTGTTTCATTTAATAAAGTAATGGATTCTTTTGCATTATATATTATATCGTATAGTCTATTTTTGACTTTGACTTGACTTAGCTGGTCCCCTTGAATCCACGGCGCCCTGGGCTGAAGTCCAAAAAGCCATATGGTAGATCCGGCCCTGACTGGCTGTGGCCGAAATCGGTCACGACGAAATCATTATCAAGACAAATACGTTACGACCTACATGGGTTATAGTTCGTGTAGTTTCGTGATGTTCGATAGTTTGTAATCTTTCTCAATAAATGGACTATACGATAAAGAAACCTCTTTAAATCTCAAACGAACTCATAGGTCCTGAGATCTGCCATTACAAACAGACTCTTCCGTTACATACATTATCAAAGACATCAGACAGGATTGCGAAGGGGACGCGATGCACATTTCTAATGAACCCCTCGAGATTGTTGCGATGGTACACGAGGATAACTCGTTCTGAATGTTGATACCGGGTAGGACAAAATTTAGACATTTAAAAAAAACCTACATCTATTTTTAAATAATATCAATATATCACTTTTTATATAGCACAATATTATGTTCACAGGTCTAAAATGGTCGCGCGACCAAAGTCGCCAGTCGGCGCGCTGGTGCCACAGTTCTATGCAGGGAGGGACATCTTCATCACCGGCGCAACTGGCTTCATGGGCAAAGTGAGTCTATGAGAATATTTAAAACGCCGTGTAGAAAACCTGCATAAGGATTTTAATCTACCACATGTCTAAGCTTGGTTGTCAATTACCACAAAACCTTTCGAAATAAAAATGGAGGCATTTGCTTGAGGCTCACTCGTATAAATAAACCTTAATTTCAAATCTCTAACTCATAACAAATTAGTTAAATATCGTTTACAAAATTATTCATAATTTATTGCTCATGCTCTGTCACGGCCAACCTGCTGAGCCGAATTCGATGGAATTTGATATGAAGCAAGATTGAAATCCAAGAAAGGCGCGGTCGACAAAATAAGCTACAAAGTGTCAAATATATTTTCCAAAACCTGTACACTATATGCAGGATATCTTTATATCAAATTTTATAACGACCGGCTATATTATATAGAAAGGCAGAGATACATTCGCTTTAATAATAAGAAGAAGAATGAAATCTTCGTATTAATATTCAACCTCGTCCACGAAATCAATTACAAATGACAATACAATAAATTATTTAAAGAAAACAATAATCAATAAAAATTATTTGACGTTAAACGTCGTGTGACCGCTGAATAATATCGCACATCGATTTCATGGAGTGTTATTCTCTGATAACTCGAGTCGACGTAGAACTCGATCGAGAAATGTCACAAGGCGGCAATACTTTATCGACGAAATTAAAAACTTCATTCAAATAATTTTCGAGATTATTCCAAGAACCAGCAAGACTCGTTTTAATCAATCAAAAGATATCCACGTAATAATCATCATACACTCTAACTATGTTTATAACTACGAAATGTCTGCGTAAAATTCTATTTCAAAATATTCTTTATTCAAGTAGGCTTTTGAATCGTTATTTTACAGAACTCCTTAGTGCTGTATCACACAATGCTAGTCTGTGTTTGTATTTTTTGTTTATTTTATGAATATGTTCATATTAAGTTTCAATGGGACCTGTTTAGTTTAGTCTTGTTTTCATATTTATAATATTAGTATATATTAAGTTTGAACTGTTACTTTATTATTAAATACTAGGCCACTCTAAGTCGGCTTTCGAGACATCACGATCGAGACCGATCGACGAGTGTCAATGTTTCTCATAGAATAGGATTTTCTCGCATTTGCCTTCAAAATAAGCATACATTTTGTTCAGTGGAATTTTCCTTGAAACATGGCTTGTATTTCTAGACTAGCTGCTAGTCCCAGCTTCGTCCGGATAAAATCCATAATCAGAAATCGGTCAAGTTTATCAGCTGCAAAAGAACTGTCCCATTTATTTACAATATTCCAGCTCGAGACTCCCTTCGGGATGTTATTAGCAGTGTCTACATACAGTTGCGTAACAATATCTTCACAACAATACTAATTATAAGTATAAATAATATTATTGATCGTTTTAAATGTCACAAAACCCCTTTGTATAAACATCAAGTTTTCCGTTACACAGTCATCCTTCCTTTGCCACGGAATGCGGTTCTCCATATTCCCCAGTTGTCTTAACACCAATGCAGCTTAGATACTGCGTACATACATGCATATATAATTGTATTTAACTAACATGATTGTATTTTTCGATGTCGAAAAAGAGTAACTGAGTTTCTTGCCGGTTCTTCGTAGAATCTACATTCCGCAACTATGCAGTGGTAGCTTTACATAATACAGTTTGTTAAATGACGATTCAAAAGTACTTGTAAAGCCTCGAATAAAGTATATTTTGATTTTGATAAGTATGAACTCACTTAATATCTCAGTCGTGAAAGGTCGTAAGCCTAACAAGTGACACGCTACTTTGATACGTATATACTTTCATTGATATAATAATTATAGGGCATTAATGTCGGCTGTCAATCTTTGACATTTATCGATCGCGTTTTTATGACCTATTAATAAATAGATCACATGATAAAATATAGTTAAGTTAAGAAATATAGTCGAAACGATAAAGAGCTTAGAGTTTGTATTTGTTGATTTAAATGTAGGATAAAGTCAGCCCTGTATTTAGAGGTGGGGTTACATCCTCGGGGTCGCTCGTAATATATTTTTTATAACAATGAACATCCCAATACTGAATGAACGAATGAATGAATGAACTTTCCAAACCGGAGGTAGCTTGATAAATTTTACAACTTGATCAATCCACATTCACAAGTGCTTGCAAAAGGCCTACTTGAATAAATAATGATTTTTATTGTACACCACACAGATAAATAAAAATAAATATAACATAGATTTGGCCTTAATTGAACAGGCGCACAATTTTGTGACCTTATCGCTACATAGCGATCTCTTCCAGGCAAACAACGGTGTAGGACAGTCATAGAATTTGAGGTGGGTGGTGCTGTAATAATAAATAAAATAACATGAATTTATTATTAAAACTATGAAATAAATGTGAATATAGAATACACAAATTATATATCAATTAATAAATTATATTATCAATACATATAAAATAAAAGTATATAATCTAAATATACATATACATCTAAATACAATGAGTAAGAATATATACGATGTCTTCAAACATAACGAGAAATCATTGACGTAAAGGCATTTTAGACAAAAAGTGATTTTTTACGAGTTTTTTAAAAATATATATGGAGTTGGCCTGAATTGTAAATATTTTTTATAAAAAATTGCCTTATGTTCGGCATCCTCAAAATCAATTTCTGCGTCGAACGAAGGTGTTCTCCGGGTTTTCCTAAAAAATATAAATGTATCCTTCAGGTAAGGGGGAGTAACAGGGTGAAACAACACACATTAAAGAATAGACAGGATATGCATGCTCCGACGAAGTCTAATGGGTAGCCAATTGAGACGAGAACGAAATTGTAATAATATTTTTATCGTAAATTTTAATTGATTTTTTACTTTTAAATAATACTATGTTAGCCCCCATTATAAATACAGCCGTAATTTATTTTATTAAAATCTTGTGGCTTAATACATCAGTCCCATGTAACATAATACATTTAAAAAAAAAGCTACTAAAAGTCACGGAGGCTTAAGTTTTCTTATGGCGCGAAGTTTGGGTGCTACGGATATCCTATTTATAGAAAAAATCCGTTTATTTAGTTTTTGTTATTAATTATTTCGAGAAGAGAAACCTTTTTCTTTTAAGACAAAAGTATTCTATCTGTAATAATATATTACAAAAAGGAGGCTCAGGTGGATGGTACCTTGTTATTACTACAATAAAAAAAAAACATGCGTTCAATCTCGTAGCCAACAGGGCACAGATTATTTCAATGAGAGCCAAATAAAAAAATAAAAAACAGATTATTCCGCCAATGTCACTTAGGATTGAGAAGACGAAGAACAAAAACAATTCATTTTTTAAGATTATAATAGGAACTATTCCCTTGTGAATCTTTACTAGAACAAAATAACATAAAGATTTAAAAAAAAGTTAAATTATAAATATTTATTAGTATTCTAAACTATGTGTAATAAATTATGATACTCAAGTAATTTTCACAGCTTAATTTTATTACATTTAATATATATATATATACACATATATATTATTTACATAAGAATGAACATTGTTGACAAACACGCGTTATTGTTTTTTTTTTTGTAAGTTTGACATAATGCGTTGTCATGTGCAGTGTGAAGGTTAAGTTTGAATGTTTTATTTCAACTAGTGGGTCTCCCGCGAAACTTCGCGTTTATTCAAAAGATTTTCTAGGATTATCGAAACCTATGACAGGTTTTGTTTTGATTTAATTTCATTGTAAACTGCGCAACTGACATTTGGCGCCAAAATGATGAGACCTCTTTTAAATGTTTTTTTTTTTTTTTTTAATATCAATTAGTTCACTTACAATTGTATAGTTTGTTGGAAACGATTTGTTATTTTGTTTACGTTTTTAATTTTTTTTTCTAATACATCCATTGCGCGCTCTCTAACCGGCCGGTAACTTATTTCAAAGGAAATTATTTGTTAGTTTGTAACAATTTAGTAAAATGCCATCAAGAACCCTCTTTAATTTTCTGCACATCTACGGTGAAGCTCTTCGAAATGAGACCATAACTCGGACAAAATCGGCTTACTTATTAAGATATTAAGATTAATATGTACTTGTAACATCTTTTCTACTCTAATTCTCTAAATTAACTTTAACTATGACAAAACTCACGTTGCATCGCGCAATATGCTTTAAAATGGTTACAAAGATTTTTCTTTAGCAAATACAAATTCTTTTTTTTTTATTTGGACTAAGGTACAATGATACTCTTACACATTTTTTTTATTCTTTTGTTATTTATATATTTATTATAAGCTAAATCACAATACAGTATATAAAATATTACTACTGGGATAAGACCTCCTCTTCTTTAGGGAGAAGTTATGGAGCTTACTGCCGCTCCCAGAGCCCTCTCAAGCTATGCTGGGGCCCTTGGACACCCATGAATTTGGGGCCCTTTTGCTAGATATTTTTTGGTTTAATTTGGTAAATTGTTGGTTCTTCGGGGCCCTCTCAGGAAGGGGGCCCTGGGACGTGCCCCATGTGACTTATGGTAAAAACGGTAATGGCTGCTCCTGTGTTAATACAACGATATTAAAAAAAAACGAATATGTAAGAAAAAAGTTTAATTTCGAAAGAAAATGAATAAATACCTACACGACTAATTTTAAATACAAAACCTGACCTCGGCATATTTATATTAACCGGAAGATAACTTTGACTAACTATTTAAGGAAAGGAAATCATTAACACTCATAATTACATACTACAATACAATCATCAAGATTCAATTCAATGTTCGTAGCATCCGAATATTGGGTGAAAGGTCACAGCGAGGTCATTGCGATCTTTCCCTGTAGGTCAGTTGTATGCACCTTTATCGCGGTACTAACTTTTAACTGCGTCGTATACAATAATACGAAACAGTAATTTAATTTATGTGATAAATATAAACCGTGCTATTAAAGTTTTATTAATAACGTTATGACATTTGACTGATTGATTATTTTAGCTCGTAAACAATGCCTTAAATACAAAATGGCGGCTACGTTAAGATGGAGTTAGGTCGCCATTTTGAATTTAAAGTTTTAAAGTGGATTTGTTTCTGTCACGTCTTAACAACTCAACTGGACTCAAGTTGTCAGGGGTAAAGAAAACATAACTGACATTCTCGCACTCCTTTTCACGTTAAAAGACTATTTATAGATAAAAGTTAAAAATAGTATTCGTTGATTTTCATTGGGGATATGTTATTTTGTTAATAACTAATAAATGTTGCCCGCGCCTTCGTTCGCATTTTGTTTTTCTAAGCTGGAACACAACAATACGAAAATTGCCGTTTGGCGGTAGATGATATGGTGAGTGTGTACCTACCCCGACGGCAAGCATAAAACCCTACCAACAAGTAAAACACAATTATAGTAACAGCATTACATTTTCTTTACATTAACAGCCTGTAAATTTTCCACTGTTGGGTAAGGCCTCCTCTCCCTTTGAGGAGAAGGTTTGGAACATATTCCACCACGCTGCTCCAGTGCGGAATGGTGGAATACACATGTGGAAGAATTTCGTTGAAATTAGACACATGCATGTTTCCTCACGATGTTTTCCTACACCGCCGAGCACGAGATGAATTATAAACACAAATTAAGCACATGAAAATTCAGTGATGCTTGCCTGGGTTTGAACCCGAAATCATTGGTTAAGATGCCCGCGTTCTAACCACTGGACTTACCTTGTACTGTTTCCTGTTCAGGTATTGATTGAGCGTCTGCTTTCTACGTGCCCTGATGTTGGACGGCTCCATCTGCTGATGAGGCCGAAGAAAGGAGAAACACCAGAGAAGAGATTAATGAAACTGAAGCAGTCACAGGTCAGTATAGAACATTCTTATCCCCAATAACAAGGATATATCTTTACTTAATGGGGTGTTTTAAACTATGTACTCATTAGCGCGGCATGTCGTGCGTTTTAGTTTTCTTTGGCGACGCGTATTGTAAAAATCGCTTGCCGACCTGCAGATAAATACAGGTGCACTTTTTATTCCCTTCTAATCCATTCGGGTGACAAATCCTACACGACCGGAAGGAGTTCAGGCACCTGAAGCTGCATTTCCGTTATCAACCCCGAGTTCTAGACAGAAAAACCCCATTACTTTCCATATCCAGGGTTCTTATCCATGATCTGAATCACCAGTGTGTATGCTACATACTTGAGCAAGGAAGCAGTCAATTTATTATATACTTGCCTCGTTTTTAGGTCATAGGATTCAACCCTAATATTCGAATATAATAAATAGAAGTCACTTCCGTTCTACTTATTAATAATAAGTTTTTATTTATTGTAATTTAGAAAACACTATTTCAGTCTGTTTTTTATTTTCGCTTGAAACGCATTTATTCTTTCTCCCACGTGAAGGGGTATGATTTGCTCAATGCTACCGAGTGTGCCAGATTATCCACTAGAAACCGTCGTTCACGCCGTCGTCGTGGGCCGGCCTATATCTGATCCATATGGTTGCTCGGGGTCACTATCCTTGTCTCCTTTTAACGGGCGGCTCGTAAATAAAGATAGTATTCGTTGATCTTCATTAGGGATAAATTATTTTATTGATAACTAGTTGTTGCTCGTGCCTTTGCTCGTGTTTTAGGGATTGATCGTCAGGTCTTATCTAATGAAAAAGCCTGTGTTCTTCCTTGAAGTTCAAGCTTCCTTCGTACCGAATTTCATCAAATTCAATTCAGTGGTTTGACCGTAAAAGAGCAACAGACAGACAAAGATACTTTTACATTTCATCGCATTTGTTTGAGGCTTTTAATCACAATACATTCATAGGATTCAATTACTGTTGGCACGATATAATTTCTCGGATTTTTCTACCAAATACAGATAAAATTGTATCGTTAACGTATATTTATACTAATTTGTCTGCTTATACAGGTGTTCGATATAATCCGTCAACAGAACCCGTCCCAGCTGGACAAGTTGTCGTTTATACAGGGCGACGTAGCACAGCCAGGACTTGGAATCGCAAATGAATATCTTAAACAGCTCCAGGAGGTATTTTATCTAAATTTGATTTAATTGTTAACTTATCTGTGAAATTCATCATAGTTGATACCATCTCTAACATATGTATGCCAATAATATTTACATTAGGGAATAAGAAATAGTTTTATATATAAAAAAAAACCAGCTACTGTATAAATCCCATTGTTTCCTTTGATCCCAGAAAGCGTTCATGCCTTTGTCACTAAATTAAAAAAAAATGTTAAAGACATCGTGTGTACGAAAGGTTTTTATACAATTAGTGAGTTTACGGTTGATAACACACCTTGGGAATGAAACGATCACCTCCTGGCTATTTCTTTTCATATCGAATATTGTAAATAATAAATATAACAAAAAAAGACCGGTTCTTTCGCCGGTTCTTCTTAGGTCAGGTGTTTTCTTTTCCGAACCGGTTGTAGTGTTTGACAAGTTTAATACTTCCATAACATAAACATAATCAGCCTGTAAATTTCCCACTGCTGGGCTAAAGCCTCCTCTCCCGTTGAGGAGAAGGTATGGAGCATATTCCACCACGCTGCTCCAATGCGGGTTGGTGGAATACACATGTGGCAGAATTTCGTTGAAATTAGACACATGCAGGTTTCCTCACGATGTTTTCCTTCACCGCCGAGCACGAGATGAATTATAAACACAAATTAAGCACATGAAAACTCAGTGGTGCCTGCCTGGGTTTGAACCCGAAATCATCGGTTAAGATGCACGCGTTCTAACCACTGGGCCATCTCGGCTTAATACTTCCAGCATTCTCCATACTAATTCGACAAACTCAATTGTCTGTGATACGACATTAACGAACGAGATTCTTTCAGGTATCAGTGGTGTTCCATTCAGCCGCGACCCTGAAATTCGACGAACCCTTACCAAGTGCCGTGGAACAGAATGTGCTCTCCGTGATGCGGCTTATGGATATATGTGACACTCTGCCCAATCTTCAGGTAGAATTGTTTTCAAAAACCTTTAAATAATGTTGCAAATAACACAATTCTAATAACCAATTTTATCTCGTATCATTGACTTATTCTCAAACATTGCTATTTATTTCATTTTATCTGTAATTGTTCCCTTTAAAAAGGTCTACAAAAAAAGTCCACGATAATATGTGACTATCCCTTAGGGATAACCCACAATAACCATTTTTTGTCCTTTATACGAAGCAGTCTGATAAAACTGTACAAGGATATTGCAGTTGATGACAAGAACATGAAACACTCGCTTGTCACGTCAATAGTCTAAATTTAAAGCGGCTGAAACTGCTGAGCGTAGCTGCTTCATCTTTACATAGTATAAAACAAAGTCGCTTCCCGCTATGAGTCTGTCCCTGTGATCCCTAGATCTTTACAACTACTCAACGGATTTTGATGCAGTTTTTTTTTAATAGATGGACTGATTCAAGAGGAATGTTTGTATGTATAATAGATGCATAATATAAAAATAATAGTAGAGAAATACTGATAATTTTAGAGATTTCTAATGTGATGCCGTAAATAATCTTTTTTTTTTGCGCTTTCATTGCAAACGCTGGCTGAACCCTACGAGTTAGATCAACTACAAAAAAGTCCGCGATGGTATATGTCTCGTAGGGATAACTCACAGTAACAATTTTTTATCCCTTACTTTTAACGAGAAATAATGGTTTATTTACGAAGCAATTTGAAGCAACACAGCATTAATTCTTATCCAATTAAGTACCTTAAATACATTGTGCATTTAATAAAGATCAATATGGCCCTTTTCGGAGATAGAACAGATTTAAAATGCAGGGACATAGCGGTTTGTATTAACCAATGACAAAAAAGCTGTGAACGAAAATATTCTGTAGTATATTTTGTATCAGCATTACACCGAAAGCCGGCGCGGGCTAGTTTAATATAGGGAACTAATTGTTTGAGCTGTTATTTAAATATTCGAGATGTTATTATGATCTGTTTAAAAAACATATTAATTGCTGTTATAGTTGATTAATTATTGCGACAGTAAAACATGGACGGTGATAAAAAGTCAATTAGTCGAATATTTTATCATAAAATGTCAATTCTATATTCATTGATCCATTTCATTAGTTTTTACACATTTTTGTTTGATTTACTGCTTAGTTTTGACTGCTGAACTAGTTATTAAACGTGCTATTTATAATTTTTAACTTACCAAAACCGATATTTACAACTGCCTCTTTAAATCAGTTTACCTTTAATATATTGCTTATCAATAGCGAAAACAACTTCGTTCGACTTTGTTCTTCGTGGGTCTCCCACGAACCTTCTCATTTTTTTTTTCAAATATTTACATACAATTTGCTTAATCCCCAGGCCCTCGTACATGTGTCGACAGCGTATTGTAATCCGGAGCTGAACGTCATTGAAGAGAAGGTGTACCCGGCTCCTGCTCCATTGCCTCGTCTTCTAGCGTTGGTTGAAGCTGTTCCAGCCCCCCTACTGGCTAATATAACTCCTCAGTAAGTCGATTTTATATTATATAATTAGCTAGTTGCCGCTCGCGGATTTATTCGCGTTTTAAGAGTTTATTGTCAGGTTTAAGACATAAAACTATTCTTCTTTGCAGATACATTAAGCCTAAACCAAATACGTATACATTCACAAAGGCGATGGCTGAGGAAGCAGTCCGCAGTCGTGTTAACAGGAGCTACCCGATCGCCATCTTCAGACCAACTATCGGTAAACATTATATAAATGTAACAGCTACAGGCTACCCCTTCTTCTTCGATATGCTCTTGGCAGAGCTCTCGTGGTCCTCGTGGAGGCTGATATTACTAATGTTAGAACATCTCCCCCTGTCAGTTATCCCAGTGCATTTATATAAAGGTCTCCTGGAGATATAATTTGGTCAGTTTATCGTATCGGCGTCCGACCGCGATGTCTGATGCTTTCAACTCTTAAAAGACAAGATGCTCAATTGAGTTAGAGTCTTTCTCGAGACTTGATCGAAGAATTTCATCAGGCAGTCCATGATCGATATCGAGTTCTTCGGTTAGTTCTGAACTCGGTAAGACTTGAAGCATTCTCCCGAACCAATACTCTATTAAACAAGTGCCTTTATTAAACTTATGATTTGAATTATTAATAGCAATCAGCGGTCACTATGTGATCGTCGAATGTGCCTTATTATTTTAATACCAATTATGAATATTTTTTAGATCTTTATTTATAAAGAGCTGTTTTGATTGTGTATAAGTTTGTCGAGTGCCTTGTTGTATTCGAACGTCCAATATATGTTTACATAGTATTTCAACGTCGTCACCATCTTATAATTTCACTAACGTCTTGCCTTTTAAATATAACCGTTAGACGAAAATATAAGTAATGGCAATCTTGCAACCCGTCCTGCACAATTAACCCTGATTGACTGATAACTATCAATGGACTTCATACAATAGTTTTGGTTAAATTTTAAAACACGACTGTGAAAAGTAGCATTATTGGTATTTTAGAAAATGATTTACTACTACTAATAATAATACTACGCTATAATAAATTCGAAATTAACTCAGTCACCTAACCTGAACCGATTTAGATGATATCGGCAGAGATAGGATTTTAGTCTATAGTTTTAATTCACTTTTCGAGGGAATAAAATGAGGTTTGTGCGTTATAGGAAAAGCTCTATTTCGCGTAATAAATAAATATTTAAGATTTTCAATTATTTTTATTACTACAAGTATTTAAAACGGAATATTTACCATGATTTTTATTTGATGGAGCTCGATATTTCGACATTATCTACGAATGTCTTGTTCACGAGAACTTGAAACATGGTAGCTATCCCGTTTTAAATACTTGTAGTAATAAATATTTAATTGAGTTTTATATAGTCCGTTCTGTTCAAATATCTTCTGCCATCTTTCGGGCAATTACGACTTGCGAAGGGGGCGTTCACAAGTGGTAAATAATTTAATAGTTCGTCATCATATAACATATCTTATTAACTATTGTATTCGTGTACATGTATCCTAAGAATCAGGGGAATGTAGCCATACTAGATTACCGAGCCAAACATGGAAACTTATATATTATTTTTATAGTTATATGTGCACTGGCATCCTGATATATATGCTAATATATAGTTTAAGAGAATATATGCTAATATCTGTTTAAAGGCGCTGATCTCAGGATCTCACAGACCTGATTTGGAAAAAATATCAAGCGTTAGACGCGTATTCCAAGCCATTAATCATCATTACATAGTATAAAACAAAGTCGCTTACCGCTGTCTGTCCCTATGTATGCTTAGATCTTTAAAATTACACAACGGATTTTGATGCAGTTTTTTTAATAGATAGATTGATTCGAGAGGAAGGTTTATATATATAATACATGCACAATATAGTAGAGAAACACGGATAATTTTAAAAAGATTCTTTTTTTTCATTTTTGACAGACAAAAATTAAATAATATGTTGTTTTGGTATAAAACTGTAAGACATTCTGTAGTATATTTAGTATCAGCATTGCACCCGTGCGAAGCCGGGGCGGATCGCTAGTATCCTTAAAAAAACCATTGAGTTATTTTTCAACTTTGAGGCTATAATATTTTTGATGTCAAATATCTATGGCGAGGCTCGGGGATCTATTGGGGACTTACGAATGTAAGGTTATCGGCCGCTCTACTATCTTGTGAGTGCGTAGTGTGTGTGCTTTTATGATTTACTTCGTGGCTGTTTATAATAGTACTAAGATCATTTAATTTTATTTTAGTAACGAAACTCTACGTTTTTATTTTATTAGTTTTAAATAATTATAAAATTTATCAAAAGCCATCTGATGATGACGTACTCTAACCTAACCGATTTCGGTCACGGCCCAGGGAGACCGGCCAACTACGCACGACATGTTGTAGTGTGCAGGTGTGTGAGCAAACACAGGTGACTCACTATTCCCTCTCTCACAATCCGATGGGGCGGCAAATTCGACAAGACCGGAAAGAGTTCAGGTGCAGGACCAACGGCTATCTGTGGCAAGAGGCAAGAAGATACTCAAAATTTGATGGAAAAATTCAATAACTTCTTGTAGGCACGACATCGGCTTTGAACACAGAACGCAGTCTCTTGTATTATATCTCCTCACTAGACCAACTGGGCAGTAATTATGATAATGACTATTTCTTCTCACTATATTTAGCTATCGTCAGGATCCTGTGAGCCAATCACAGATCCGCCCATTTACTAAAAAAAAAAACTTATTACAAATTTCTAAAATTAATAGCAAATTTTCTTTGCTCCTTCGCAGTCGTGTCCTCTCTCAAAAACCCTTATCCCGGCTGGATTGAAAACTTGAATGGACCCAGTGGAGTCATAGCTGCTGCTGGAAAAGGCTTGCTCCACGTTTTCAGCAGGAAACCAGGAGCAAGAGCCGATCTCTTACCCGTGGATATAGCCATTGATACGTTATTGGCTGTTGGATGGGAGACTGCCGTGGACAAGTGAGTCACAAAATAATTCATTTGATAGGATCTTAACTGAATATTGCGAGTTGGAACCATGATAAACTGCGTTGAATTTTCATATGTTTAAATTGTGTTTTTAATTCATCTCGTGCTCAGAAGTGAAGGAAAACATCGTGAGGAAATTAGAATGCTTTTTTTATTGTAATAATCTCTAAATCTTCTTAAGATTCTTAACAGTTCTGTCACTGTCCAGACTTCCAGAAGTAAGAGTTTACAACTGCAGTACATACGAAAACCCGACCACTTGGGGCGAGTTCGAGGCTGCCTTAAAGATATATCTTACGCGGTACCCTCTAGATGGCTGTTTGTGGTATCCCAGCGGTTCTGGCGTCGAAAACCGGTATGTGGAATTTCAACTGGTATCTTTGAAGTTTGTTCCTATTTACGTTCGTTATATTAACATGATTAACAGCCCAATACAATATTTAAGCAGTTAGTAAGCTAGCTTAGGAGTTTGTGATAGAACACAGTCAACCCATGGTGGATAACCGTACCTTAACTTGACTTTCTTTTTTTTTATTAATCTTATTTTTTCTCTAGATATGCTCAAAAGATCCTCGAGTTCAGCTTACAGACGGTGCCCCTCCACATCGCTGAATACATCATGCGGGCACTCGGGGTCAAGATGAAGTAAGGCCATCATTTTTGACTAAATCTTTTTTTCTGATTTTGTGCAGTATCTATCAGATCTATCTATAGTCTTCGTATTGACAAAAGTAGGCCATATAGTTTCTGGCATCATACCAGGCGGTGCCGTTTTGAGCTCTTATGAGGCCCTGGGTTGGACCAAGAAATTTTTCTGTTGAGAAATTTCAATAGGTCGTGATATCTACGCAATCATCAATGTAAATAATGTTTTCTAGTACTTTGGCAGATTATCAAATTGGCCATTTGATGGTAAGTGGTCCATAGACACCGAGACTGAAAAACTATAAACATCCCTTACACCCTCAACGCGTCACTAAACTAAGATGTTATGTTCCTTGTGCGTGTATTCATACTCACTCACCCCTGAAATCGGAACAACACTACTAAGTAGTAACTACCCAAACATGCAACAGGACTACTATAAACAAAATACTTACTAACACCAAGTAAAGTACTAAATATTCTTCGATAACTGTATCTCAATCATTACTTGTTACAGAATAAGCTTAATAACAGCAGAACAAAGGTTGAGGGCAATGAACGACGTCCTTGCATTTTTCGCGTTACGTGAATGGAAATTCAAGACGGACAATGTGGAAAAACTTCGAGCAAGACTTACCCCAAGTGACGCTGCAATATATAACTTAGATCCTCGGAGTATAGAGTGAGTTTCAGCCTTTAATACCTCAGCTATTATTTATAGCTGAACGGCTTATAATAGCCTCACCTTAATAGCCCATCGGCCGATCATATATCTTTGTGCAACTGATAAATTAATTCTGTCCGGGAGAAAGGAAGGTATTACTAATAAATTGTACTATTTTACAGCTGGAATGACCATTACAAAAACTTCGTCAAAGGTACTAGGAAATATTTGTTAAAGGAAAAAGATCAAGATATGGAAGAGGCCAGGAAACACGCTAATAGGTAATATATACACTATATATTTGTGTAATGTACTGTATATGTAAACAAACGCATAGAATCTTAATCATTAATCGGTTAAATATAAAATTCAAAATGAGAATGCCTTTGTTCAGTGTTGCTATTGCTATTTAATTTTCTTTAAATATAAATCTAAAAGAGTTATTATAATGATTACAGAAACACTAAATTCGCCTAATTTTTTTTTATAAAAATGCTATTGTGTGCTTATAAATACATACCTAAATTACAGCAAGCTGTGCTACTTTAGTGTGAAATCCATGAACAAACTAACAGCTAATATTTTCAAATTAAGATAGCAACCAATAAATATTTAACAATTATTTAGTATCTTTAAAAAAATATATATAAAATTATTATTCACTTAGAATCTAAGAGGAAAATTCCTGAAACAATATTCTGACAGCATTTGTTAAATATAATCCTATTCATCTTGTGTCAAACCAAATTATTTAAAAAATAAATCGTCCCATTCCATGGAACTCTGAAACTATTGCTGTCACACGCAATCTTTACTAGTGTCATAGAAACATGACAGACACAAAAGATTGTCTTTGTTTACTGTATATAATATTTGAGTATTACGCCTGAAGTCGTAGTCGAAGTATGTATGTTAAAGTGAAGTCTATGCCGGAGGACGCTGTAGTAACAACCAAAAACTTATAGCGATAAATATTTAAACCCAATTTTTATTATTAACAATATATTCTTCACAACATAATGGTTTTTTTTTCAGAATGTATCTCTTACACAAAGGCGTGATATTCTTCGTGATGATTCTGCTTTTCCGACTAATCTTACAAAATAAGACAGTTCGAGAAATCGTATACGGAAGTCTGAGACTATTGTTGTCTCTTTTATTCGCAACCTATACTAGTGTGATAGAAGCATGATCGATACAAAACGTAGTTGTAAGTCTACACAAAATATGGTTGTAATTTTTTAAAGATAAGGTAAATCTACACTATCAATATTCGTAAGTGGTTCGCTATTTATAAAAAATATTTATTATTGATTTTAAATATTATCTGTGTAAGTTTTAAATATTATCATAAATATATTCGACATTGTTATGTGAAAATTTAAAATTGTGATAGAGCTTATTCGGTGATAATTATTTAGTTAAGTAATAAATATTGAAAAAATCTGTAGATATATTATGTGACTAATTGTAATTCTACAATCAGCGTATATTGTTGACTAGCAATCAGTTTATCAATAGACTTCACTAATATGAGATTTGTAAAGGAGTGCATTCTATTTTAATTAAAAAAAAATAAAGTTGTATAAGTATTTAATAATAAGATATTGTAACTGCTCTTTGCTATAAAATACAGTCATTTTAATATATATATATTAGAGATTATTTTAAAACATCGCTATTAAGTTTCAAACTTAATACAGATAATAAAATATATCATAAATATTTTTACAAATTATTAAAAATGATATTTATAGCCTACTCCAATTTAAGGAGTTTATATAAATGAACCTTAGATTATTATATTCTATGCTATTTGGTAATAGTTCTGCTATTATTCAACGACATCTTGAATAATACCATACTTAATATTGTGTCAAATAAATGTCATAATTATTTATTTGTCTTTTCGTCTTCTGTGATTGGAATAAGTTAAACAATTTAAAAAAAATACAAAACGTTTAGTTAAACATTCCCACAAAATAATAGATAAAAAATGAGCGATAAATATAATGTTATTTTTTAATAATTTTAATTGCAACGGATAAAATGATTTAATTTCTTTATTAAGTGTATTTGTTTCTATATATTAAATATAAATTAACATTATATAAAATTTAAAGTATATTATGATTATAATTTTAAAATATAAGGTATTCCAGATTATAAATGTACAGTACATAGATAATTGTTTTGTTTTTTTTAAGGAATTAATCGAAACATAACATTAGTAGCTGTCAGTGTATACGAAACGTATTAATTAACTATTCGATATGATCTAGAAAATGTAAATGTATTTTATTTGTGACAATCTGATAATACAAGTTTTATTTTTTTTTCCTAGCGTCCCACAACAGGAAAGATTTACAATAATTGATTTATAGGAAAGATTTAAGGATATCTTTTTTATTTATTTATTTCATAAACAATAAAAATACTGACTTTTGAAAAGCCAGACTAGCTATGCGAATTCATAACCAGTTTATTAAAGCTGAAAACATATTCAAAGTCATTTAAAAATATGGCGTCCAACTGTTATTTTTTATGTGTTTTTAAATTTTACTTGTATTTTTTTTATCTGGTATGCTTCGCAAGTTTATCCACTAACTTGCCTTGGAGTAAAGAGGTGGAAAAAGCGCGAGAACACTCCCTTTCAGAAAAGAGGGAACTCCGTTATTAATAAATATTGCCACAGCTTAAAATGGCTGCAATCTATGATGATATAATTGTCATTGCGCTCAAAACAAAATTATATGAATGTGTTTCAAATGATAAATATAGAATTATTTATATTTTATTGTAAAATTTTAAATACTAATGTTAAAAGTCGGATTGCTCAATATTGTCCTTAGATAAATGTAAGTAACTGTTACGTTTGTAAGTATAAATACGGTAAATCGTGCTATTTATGATTACTATATAACTGTAAATTATTTATCGTATACATATATAACGAAAGCTTTAATACATATTTTGTAATTGTAAGAAATCGTTTCATTTATATCCTTTAAACTTATTAATATTATAAATGCGAAAGTTACGATGGATGTTACTCAATCACTCCAGAACGGCAGAACGGATTTTGTATGATATAGGTACGCGGACGAGTAAATGGGCCACCACCGCCCATAGATAATAGCGCATAGTAATTTTTATCATTACTTACCTCGCTAATGCGCCGCCAACCTCGGGAAATAAGACGTTATTCCCTTATGTAGCAACACTGGCTCAAGCTGTCAAAACTGGCAGAAGCTCGCCCTTCAAACCGGAGCAAGGGAGCAACAATACTGAGTACTGTTGTTTTGGGGTAGAATATCTGATGAGAGTGTGGTATCTTCCCAGACGGGCTTGCAGCTTTACCACTGAGTAAATTATTTGATTGAAATTTGGCACAGTAATAGGTTATAACCTATTTATAAATAAATAATAAATAAATTTATATTTATACATTTTTATTTGTTATTAAGGTTTAAGCCTTAACAATTATTATTAAGTTTAAACCCCTCTCCCACCCTCAAGTTTGGGTAAGGCCGTGGTCCTCATAGTTAAAGCTATTTGTAACTGTTTGCTTAATAAGACATGTCGATTATAATCTTTATTATTACGTACGTATAATGTATTATTTATATTAAAACCCAGCTTACGCATACCCAAGGCTTGAAAGACAATCATTTGCAGACACACACATTTATTTTGCCTTACAGACAGACAGAGAAAGTCTATGACGATATGAAATGGCCACATCGTCATAGATTTTCATATAGAGCCCAAAAAACTTAGCCATCTATAACTCCTTCCAAGATATTAGATAAAAGGAGTAGAAATATTAAAATATCTCACAATGCTATAGTAAAATCTATGCATACTTACATCGGTTAAGATTAATTAAAAAAACGACACGTCATTAAAATAACAAATTTAAAAATCAAATATAGTCGAAATTATGGTTAAAGAGGCGATTGCCCCAATGGCGATATCCTGAAGTTACCAAACAAAAATTTTGGGATTCACTACTGATTTACATAACATTCTGTGACACAAAATGTAGCTAGTACGAAAACCCCGTGCCAGGCATTGCTTTATTAACTAAACATTCAGGCCACTAGTTACATGGGATACTTCTAAAAACTTGAGACACTTTTTAAACCCCGTGGAAGTCGTAAAAGACGTAATGATGGTGACCTTATGGGTTGATACTAGTTTACTGAGAACGACAATGGGGCCTGCGGAGTGCTCCATGCGTTGACACAATATCTCATATCAGGGAAACAATTAAAAAGCCAGGGCCACCGCGTAAAAAGCTAAAACGAACAAATGTTTGTATTATTCCCTCCACTGGTAACAGGACTGCTGGTTAATCGCAGAAATGCTATTTTTAATTTATATTTTTATTCAGGTTTTACATTTAAGGCCTTAATTTAATTATTTCTTAATTTAAAAAAAAAATCTTTGTTAAAAAAAAAGAAACTAAAAAACTTTACATCCAAGCCAGAAAAAGAAACATCATTGGAATGCGGTTAACCGTCAAGATAAATGTCAAAACTGTCAAAAGGCGGATATTTTTTTAAATCGCGCCGAATGTTATCGCAGCTAGGATGAAATTTTGTTGATCGAGTTTTTCAAACAGAAAAATGTTTAATAAAGTGTTTCAACGCGCCCTTAAGTTTAGATTAAAAAAAAGTTATCCAACGAACATATACGATATATCCAGAGGTGCTGCTGTCGCTGTACGTCGGCCTTACAGTGATGAAGTAAAACGCGCGCAAAATGCAGATGTAAATTCATCTGGTCCGACGATATTCGATAAAATAATATCGAAAGAGATTAAAGCGGACATAATATATGAGGATGAACTGTGCTTGGCGTTCAATGATATCGCTCCGCAGGCTCCCGTCCACTTCTTAGTGATACCGAAACGTAAAATTTCTCGGTTACAGGATTCGGAAACTGGTGACAAAGAGGTAAATATTACGCATATTGTACCGTCTTTAAAATTATTATTTAATCAATGAATACTAAATTTAATTCATTATACCGTTTAAAAGCTAGGATAAAACTGTCTACAAATAAAATTTTATCAAATAAATGCATATTTCTTACAATACACGCTTGGCATTTGAAATCCTTGTAAACTGTTATCAGATCATCTGTACACACAATATTAAATTCCATTGTCAATTTAAATAACTATTGCGTGACAATTTAACACCAATCTCATTAGATGCCTTCAAAATGAACACAAAGCAATTGTAGCCCTAATTATTTTTATAGTAATTATGCAATTCCAAGATCATTTAAATGTATTAAACATTAATTTGTCTCTAGATATTGTCTAAATTAATAATACAAAGCCATCACCTCACAGTGGTACCACTTGAAATTTTATGTACTTCACTATGTGTTTGGTGGTGAAACTCAACTTATGTATATATGTTATATAATTACTTTTGTAATTATGTACATTATTTTTTAATGTCATGTATGTTGACGGACTGAGAATTGGTCCACCTAGGATAGGTCATTGTTGTTTGAGCATTGGTACTGTTAAAAATGACAATCATTCTCGATATCATCTACATTGGTAACAAAGGGGTGCCTGTAGTTACACTGGGTCATTCACCCTTCAATCTGGAACACGACAATATTATATGGATGTGGATGGATATAGAGGTAGGGGACGCCCCAAGAAACAATGGATGGATTGTGTGAAAGACAATATGGTTAGAAAGAATGTTACTTGTGTGATGACGTCTGACAGGGAACTATGGAAGAAGAAGACATGCTGCGCCGACCCCAAGTAAAATTGGGATAAGGGCAGGAGGATGTACTTACCTACTATATGGTGGTACTTGCATAAAGCCCTACAACCTGCTTTATACGGTATCTCATAGAGCCATAAGTGTCTATTATGTAAATTGTATGTGTATTTTGTCTTTAAAAACCTATTAATTAAATTGTTATCAGCTCGACTATTAATAATATTTGAATTAAATTCATAGTTATATGACTACTATTTATTAATCTAAATATACATACACTAGTATTATAAATGTGAAAGTAACTCAAACCACTGAACCGAAATTGATGTTATTTGTTATGAAGCAAGTTTGAACTTCGAGGTAGGTTTTTTTAGTCATAACATGACAAATAACTCCTGATGCGTCATCATTGGTCGAGATCTTGAACGATCTATAATGTCGCTAAAGGTGTCGTAATTTCGGGAGTAAAATTAAAGTAGATTATATATATATGGATATAATTGAGGATGTTGTAATCCAGAATAGTTTATTACTCCTAAACTTTTGGTATATGTATATCAATTTCGAAAGGTATTTTGAACGTTTTTAGAAACACTTTCTCGTCCGTACGTGTTTTGACTAAAACTTTTTTTTTTTTTTTAATATACTCTAGCAACCATTATCGTACGTTTTCATAACATTATTCGTCATTCCGATTTCACTGACGGCTTTATCTAGGAATGCTCGATGTCGCGTTGAAATCACGTCGTTGAAACATGTCGAGTATTTAATAAAAAATATGAAAACTGTCTCGGTAATAGGGCTCCGTACAAGCCCGAATTGATAAGTACTCATCACATTTTCCAACTCCTAGTGAGTTGCGAGTGAGCCGGTGTAACAGGCAGATGGGACATGACATCTTAGTTCCTAATTTGTCGCATTGGTTTTGTAAGGAATGGTTAACTTACTGACTATTTAAATTGTCAAGTGCAGTAGCTTACGTATAAAGTTATATAAAAATTCATATAATTTTTTTTTATATACTTGCTTCTTCGTGGGACAGTCCACATACAAAGTATACATATATACATTACAAAAGACTATATATTATAACTATGGTGATACGCGTCCGGACTTTACGGGTATAAAAAATATTATATGGTTTTATGTATATGTTTGTTGAATCCACCAACACGCATTGGAGCAGCGTTGTCGAATAAGCCTCAAAACCTATCCTCAATGGTAGAGCAGGCCTTAGCCCAGCCGTGGGATCTACGAAATGTTTCATGTATTATTTAATTTACGAACATATGTAGCTAAGAACCTTTAAGGTGACTTCACACTAAAATATTATATCAAAGCCTCATATAGGAGACGAAACAGGATCACATAAATTATATATTATAAAAAGGTAATTATTAAAAGTTAGGGTATATTGCTAGTGCTTTAAATAACATTAAAAACAAGGACACAAGTAGGTAATTAAAATTTCTAATTCTTATCGTGTACGATCGTCAACAATAATAAGTGTTTTATGTAAATATAAGTTTTATCGAAACGAAATAAAGCTCACAACTGCGTGACAGCGTTCGTATTCGCGAGTCGAGCGGCGACGATGTTTATCTTAAAGATTCCGAAAACCTTACTCATACAGCAATTAATTAAATAGCTGATTATATTAATTATATGCTTTTGCTGATTTTCTACAATTTTACGATATTTAATATGTTATGTTTATTTTTTTAATACGCATGGTACGTTTTGTATTGTAATACGGTTTGATAGAAATCATATTCACCAAACATTAGAAGAAATGTTCATTGAAATAGTTATATGTAGTGATTAAATATGAGTGTCAATTGGTGGTGGGGCTTTGTGCAAACCCACCTGGGTAGGTTCATTCATCAGATATTCTACTGCTAAACAGCAGTACTCAGTATTGTGTTCCGATTTGAACGGTGAACCAGTGTGATTACAGGCACAAGGGACATAACATCTTAGTTCCCAAGGTTGGCGTAATGGCGATGTGAGGAATGGTTAAAATTTCTTGCAGCGTCATTGTCTATGGGCCGTGGTGACCACTTATCAGTTGGCTCATTTGCCCGTCCCTATATAATAAAAAAGTATATCAGTAAATCAAATGAAGTATCGTAAGATCATGTTTAATATTTCTTATTCGAAGTATTACAGAGAGATTTATTAGAAAATTCGAGAGGTTTTGTTGTCGCCTCAATTAGGTAGGTACTGGTTGTAATGATCGGTACAAACGCCTGGTTAGCAAGCGCTCACTGTTTATCTAAATAGTATAAAATAAAGTCCTCCCGTCGTCTCTGTAAGCGTTTAACTCAAAAATTACTAAACCTTACTTTTAGGTATATAGTCGCCAAAATTGTACGAGTCTTTTATTACGGCTGAATCTATGTTGTATTTATTTATTTTTGTGTGGTGTACAATAAAATAAAGTATCTCCTAAGTTTTTTTATTAAACTTGCCTTAATTTTATAATACCTAACTAATTATCAGATAAAAACTAACAGGCTGAGTATTTCGTATATATTATTTCGTATATGTATATTAACGTCTTTATTGTTAACATACATATATGCAAGGTCTTAGGTTTGAACGGATGTTGATATTTAAGCAAGAAAACTTCAAATTCTGCCATAGAGTATTTTATTATTATACAAATATAACGTTAAATACTCTACCATTGGGTTAAGGCCTCCTCTCACTTTTGATGATGCTCACGTGGCCAATTTTCATCAGATACATGGAGGTTTGATCCCTAATAAAAATATATGTTTCACCCATTGAGCCTTCTTAGCTCCTCTGGGTCGAATAAATATAATATACATATGTACATAAAAACTAGTTGTCGCCCGCAGTTTTGCTCGCGTTTGAAGTGTTAGTCGTCAGATGCTAGGCATTAAAAAGTAGATGTCCTTAGGGTTCAAGCTTCCTTCATGTATTTCAAAATTTTGCTTCAGTGGTTTGGCTGTGAAAATGTAACGGCCAGACCGACAGACAGAGTTACTTTGGCATTTATAATATTAGTATGGATTATACTGCAGTTTGATTTCCAAATTCTAACCGAAGATATTTAACTTTACAGCTCCTAGGTCACCTAATGCTGGTAGCTCGGTCACTCGGCGCTGCGCGTGCGCCGCAAGGCTGGCGTCTGGTGGTGAACAATGGAGTACACGGAGCCCAAAGCGTCTACCACTTACACTTGCATGTGCTCGGTGGTAGACAATTGAAGTGGCCACCGGGGTAAATATAATAAACTGGTGTCAAAAATAGAGGGGGAGGGGGCTGTAAATTTGGTGTAATTGTACTGATATTAATTTTGAAATTGGAATCGTAATGCAAACTAACTGACTAATATTAGAAGATCGTACAAGGTCAAATTATTAAATTTAGGGGGGGGGAGTAGGTTTTAGGTACAAAGATGTAGGTTTTGTCCTTCCTTAGGGTTCAATGTTGCTTTATACTTCTTTGTAAAAGCTTAACAGACAGAGTTTCGCTCGCATTTATAATATTAGTATAGAATCAAAATCTATGCCTACAAATAACCCCCCTTTTCACAACGATTTATATTGCCATATATTTAATTAGACCAAATTAACTTGTCAAAGTTTTAACCCATGCACAAGTGTTTCTCTTTACCATAATCAAAGTTCTCGTTTCATGGAAAATTAAATTAAAATGGAATTATATATTGTTATATTTCAAATATACATCAAAGACGTATGTGCGAGGCCCCTGTTTACGTATACCCTGTGGGCCTTCGAATGAAATGTCTGTTTAATCTAATAGTGTTAACTCTATGTAGTAATAGAATTCAGTCACTAAATTGATAGACAATTAATCAAAAAAGATTTTATCAAAACTATTTCTTATTTTCTCAACTATAATAAATATAGTTTTGTAAAAATATGAAGGTTATGTTATTTCAAAACGTGTTACTGAAACGTTACATCGGTTAACGTCGACCAATGACGATTCAGAAGCGAAATTATAGGTAGGTGGACTGCCAGATGGACCTTACATGGCCAATTCGCAACCTCGGCAAACTAAGATGTTAATCCCCTTGTGCCCGTACACTTGCTCACTCACATTTCAATCCAGAACGTTATAATACAATTGCTGTTCGGTGCTAGAATATCTGATCAGTGGGACCCTGACTCGCACCAAGTTATCTGACTTTAATGAACGTTTTGGAAACCGCAATAAACTGTTACCTTTGCGTTCACGAACAAAACTAGCGCTTGTAATGTATCGAATTCGTATTCGTTATATTCAAAAGAAACAGAATTATTTTTATTGCCTAACCGCAGAATTTAACGAACACTGACAAATCAAATCAAAATATACTTTAAGTAGGCTTTTACAAGCACTTTTGAATCGTCATTTAACAAACTATATTAAGTAAAGCTACCACCGGTTCGGAATCTAGATTCTACCGAGAAGAACCGGTAAGAAAATCAGTAGTTACTCTTTTTCAATATCTAAAAATCCAGTCAGGCAAATCAGCTCAGTATCACTGAATTGACAGCACTGTAAAAAAATTAAAAACATACGTCAATAAGAATACAAACCCTTTAACGTAATAATTTGTTTTTTTTAGTATCTGATTTGTGATTACGTAATGTGTGTTTTAAACGTAAATATATTTAGTGCTTGTATATTGCAACACTACTCAGTGTTGCCAATATCATTGCCATTTGTTATCAATAATATCAAGTAATAGTTCGAATCAAATAAAAATCAATTTATTAAAGTAAACTTCACAATGAAGCGTTTTTGAATCGTTGATATTTATATACGACCACCGTTTCGGAAAGAAGCTTCCGGCGAGAAGAAACGGCAAGAAACTGACATAGTTGCTCTTTTCAAATAAACAGATTTACAATGCTGTTTTTTACAATAATTAGTGTCCTGTGATGGAACCCGAGCCTAAATAGTGCCTATCACAGTCGAAGAAGGAATTAACATAAACAAACAATATATTTATTTATAATATAACTCAAATTTTATTTCCAAAGTACCATCAGCACGAAGTTGCTGACGGTACTTTGGAAATATTATAATCATTTTAAAATCTATCCACAATTAATACCATTGGTAGATAATTTTGGATTTCGACCAATGATATAATGCCAATTCAAGGTCATAGTTGTCTATGGAAACGCTATTGAACAACCTTTAGGCATTTTATATTCTCATTGAATACGTATTTATGAATAAATATATATATTACATATACTAAAATCCAGTGTTTTAACTAAACATTGCAATTGCAAGCTGTGTATTTTATTTTTTTATTGTAAACGTCAATGAAATGTGTCATATAAAAGCCATAGATTATAGACATTTGAGTTTTTGTTTTTTTTATTTTTTAAATAATTCTTAGTGTAAGTGAAAATTTGTAAATGTAATTTAAGTAATTATTATTTGATTTGGAACATTTATAGAATAATAAAAAATATGTAGTACGCTCTGTGCAATATTGGGCCAAATCAATTCTAAGATATTAATGTAATGCCAAAGTTTGAAAAGCCAGTACGGTGATTTAAACTAGTGGCTTTAATGCCAAAAATAAACAAACAAATACTTTGATTATTTATGTCTAGATAGACTGTCACAGCTGAGCACGAAACGGAGAAAATAGTGGCTTGTAACCCATTCCAATGGAAGTAGGAAAAAAGATAAACAAATCCTAGATTCACGTATTTCATGCGATTCGCTAATAACTCAGCTATGTTGTGCACTATTAAGTGTTTATGATTAATATATCTTTATTTACAGTACAATGTTACTTATTCCACTTTAATTTTACTTCCGAAATTCCGTAAACAGTTTCGTCGACGTTCAAAACTATATTTTTCGTAAATCCATAGTGAATATCATAGATCAATCAAGCCTTCGACCAATGATATCGCGTCAATTTGCTGTCAAATGTTGTCAAATTTGGCGCGTTTGTCTTAGTTATTTTGTAGTTCTCTATCTAGACGTGTAAATAATCTGACAATACCAATTACAATAAATAAATAAATTTCTTATAAATCTCTTTAATCTGATGTAGAATCTCGGAATTAGTGTTAACAAAATTACTAGTCACTTTTTTTTTTAATATAGTTGTTCTTAAATCGAAAATAGAGAGCCACTGTGATTCCCTGCTGTGCTTTAAAACTGCGGTATTTAATTAGAATGTCTTATTTAATTGTTATGTTATCTGTACAAATATTTATGACAATCTTTAAAAAAATTTCATTGGCTGTTTAGTGAGATATTTATCTCGGATAAGGCTTTTTTTTTTTAAAAAAACAATTTTCAAACAGTATTTCGTTGTTAAAATAATTTAAGCCAAATTTTTAAAGAAATTATTCTTTATAATTTTAAAGATTGTCTAAATTTTTTTTTGTCATCTTTTCGTATACTTTTTAGTTATCTGTGTATCGTAGATTTAAATAAACTAATTATAAAAAGTATTTGTTAAAAATTGTGAGACACAAATTTAAAATTGGAATGCAAAAGTTTAATATTTATGTATTTACTAGTAATCAAAGAAGTGGCCGACTATGCGTGTCTTGAACTATTATTTCTACGACCACAATGATACCAACCTAAGCGTGATATAATTGATCGCTCGGTCGTTCAGCGGGCCTAAACAAAATACATTTGTCAAAAGTTTTTTTTTTTTAATTTTAAAATTATCAACCGTGGACAAGTTGATTAATAAACATTATATCGGAAGAGATATTTTTTTAAACTGAAGTGAATATGTGTTTGTTTAGTTTTTTTAAATTTTGGCCGAATGAATTTTGTCTGAGCCCGCTAGTAATGTGTCTTTGTAAAAAAAATCGAGTGTTGCAAATGTTCGGCTTATTCGTGCCTTAGTATTTTAGTAATAACGGTTTTGGGTATCGTAGCGTTTTATTTTAAAAGTTTTATCTCGTAAAACATTTGAAATCATACGCTGCAATCATATTATCTTGTTAAGAATTTAATTTATTTTTAAATTCTGTAACCAAAGTTATTAAATAATAATAAATACACGATTTGTTTTATTACAAATTATTTTGATGTCTAATATTTGTAAATTGTTTTTCAGCGAACACTTTGCTTTTAGACGACGGACGCAGCGCGATTTTGTAAGAACTCATTGCGTATTGCACTCGTGAAATATTGTCAATTGGCTAACGTGATGCGTTATAGTGTTGCATATCTATAGACTCGATAGTTAAGGTTTTAGCGATCGATAGTACTGTCACGTGTTAATAATATCGATATCGATAGTATTGCAAAAACCATTACTTTTAACCAAAACTATCGATAGGTTTGTATTATCGATAGCCAGTAATTTTTCGATAGTTTTAGTTTTTCAAGATATGTTATTTAGTAGGTAGGTAGGGTAGGTATATAGTATTGATCAAAACGATACTATCGATATCCTGAATAGTTTTCGAGGTCAAATATCGATAGTTCTACAAAACAGATGCGTTTTACATAATATATTCTATAAATTTTATAATTTTTAAAGGCGATGTCGCATATTACATTTGGATATATTACACACTCGTATTCTGCAATGAGTTTCGAATATCTTGTTACAGAATACTACTTATTCGGACCAGAGAGATTCATATAATTAATAAATTTGTTTTAAAAGAGAGGAAATATGCAAGATTCTTGCCTCGATTTTAGGAAGGAGAGAGGAGTAAATAGGCAACGTTATGGTTAGCGGTAACTTTCGCCCATAGACAATTAAAATACAGATAAACCATTTTTTGAATTGTCAATGCATCATCAAAAATAGGATCAATTATGCTCCAGCTTGTTAAGTATTTTATTTGGTGGTCGGTACGTCTACCTACTACATAAAAAAATACTATATATTTTTTTATCTTGAAAGTCAAAATCTTTATTAAAATATAGAAGCTTTGCACTAATTAATGGTTAAGAAAAAATTAACGGTTCGTAAATAAATACCTGAAAATATTCGACAAAAGAAACTCGGGAACATTTTTGGTGTCTAATTCGTCTTTTTAATTTTTTTTAAATGGTCGTGTGGCGATCTTTTTATTCCTAAAGTCGTCTAAAATGTTACCTGTTTCGTCATATAAAAAGTTACCTGTTTCGTCCTTTAGCATTATATATAAGAAACGTCCTTAATCTTTTAATATATTTTTTCAGTTTTAGCCTTTAATCTTGTGGCCATTATAGATATTTTACAAGCTGTTTTTTATGAAATTATACGAAGAGTGTAAAAAGGCTTTAAGACATGTATTAGTTGCAAGAGGAATGAAAAAAAAAGATTACATACAAAAATTTTATTCATTTCAAAATTTATATTTTTTTATCTTCTATACGTAATATATTTGGACATTAATTACAAAACAATTCTGTAATAAACAAATAAAAAATTAACCAAAAACTAATTATTTTTCAACGTATTATATATTGGGATTTAAAAACATAAACATGTGGGTGGGGCTGGTGCGGCGTAGTACAAAGGAGCAGGGGCAGGGGCAGCGGCAGGGCAAGTGCACGTAGGGAGAGGGGAAGCGTAAGAACAGGGGATCGGTGCTGGCGCAGCGCAGGCACATGCAGGGGCACAGGCAGGGGCAGCGTACGCTACTGGCCCCGGGAGACCACACGGCAACGCTGGCATCGGTCCGCACTGTAAAGCTCCCAACAATGGTCCTGCTGCCGCCAAAGCTGACGTCAAAACAGTCGGCAGTGCCGCTTCTAGTAACGGTGGTAGAGTAGCCGCCAGGGATGCTGAGAGTGTGGACGCTAGCACTGGAGCCAACAAAGGCAGGTCTGCTGCCGGGCAGGGAAGAGGTGCTGGTAGAGCCGTTAATGGCAAGGGCAAGGCTAGAGGCGGCAGAAGCAGGTCTATGGCTGGTTGAGACAGGCAGTATGGGGCTGCTGGCAGGCATTGCGAAAATGCTTGCTGAAACAATAGATATCAAACATAGATTTATATAAAGTAGTAAAATATCAACCTGTATTCCGCTGCTAGGATATAGAACTGCTCACTGGACCTCCACCACGCAGCTCAAATGCGAATATGATAGATATATTTCTTTTAAAATTGTAGGTAGAAAATATTAGACAAGCTAATATATGTTGGTCTTCAAACGTTAGGAGATACCGATTCATTAGGTAATCTATATTACTAATCTATAACTAATCAAATCAAATCAAGTTTATTCAAGTAAACTTCTCAACGAAGCGTTTTTGAATCGTCAATATTAAAATACTGGCAGTATTTTTCGGAAAGCAGCCTCCAGCGAGAAGATACGGCAAGAAACTCGCATAATTGCTCTTTTCAAATAAACAGATTTACAATGCTGTTTTTTTACAATAATTAGTGGTCTGTGTTGGAAACCGAGCCTAAATCCAGGCGTTTTTTTCTAAAAAGTACTCTTAATGAATAATAATAAGACTTATTTATTAATTTAGTCTCAATAAACTTTTTAAATTTCGTAACTGGTAATGGTAATTTCGTTCATAATAATTACAAGTTTATTCTTATTTCTTGTATTAATGGTATATATATCAGCTTTTATGGAATACTTTTGTATATTCTTCTGTATAAACATTATATTATCATAAATATATTGTGAAGCAGCCGTTAATACATCTATTTCTTTAAATTTTTCGCGTAATGATGTCCTAGAGCTAATATTGTAAACAGTTCGGATAGCTCTTTTCTGCAGAATAAATACTATTTCAATATCTGCTGCATTACCCCATAACAACATTCCATATGACATAAGACTGTGAAAATTACTAAAATAAACTAGTCTAGCAGTACTTATGTCCGTGAGTTTTCTTTTTGTTTTTATTGCATAAAAGGCACTACTTAGTTTCCCTGCTAGGGCATACAAATGGGTGCCCCACTGAAGTTTGGAGTCAAGGGTTATTCCCAGAAAGGCCGTCGACTCAACAAACTCAAGCCTTTCATTATTCAAAATGACGGCAAAAGAATTTGATTTGATATTTGGCAGAGAAAACAAAATACATTTAGTCTTTTTTGCATTTAGTACCAAATTATTTATGTCAAACCAACCAACTAAAATAGTTTGTTGAATTAAGGCCTTATTGTAAATAATTATTAAGTAGATAAACTTAATTATTGTAGTAATTACCTTAAAACGTATAAATTCTAAACCTACGTTTTACCAAGATGATATTTATGATGAAAATCTTTATAATTCTCGTTCTCAGCGACGAGGAAAAAACATCATGCTGATATACACCAGCGTTACAGAACTATCGATAGTCGACCTCGAAAACTATTCAGGATATCGATAGTACTATCGATAGTATCGATAGCTCTGCGTGAGCAAAACTATTGATTACGACAATACTATCGATAATATCGATAGCTCTCTTTAAGCAATACTATTGTTAGCTGCGATACTATTGATACTAGATGATAGTATCCATAGTTTTGGACTATCGATAGTTAAGCTTAACTATAACTATATGCAACACTAATATGCACCTTTGTCTTTACTATGATTTATATAAAATAGGTAGGCAGGCTAACAAATGGATAACCTGATGGTAAGTGGTCATACCCACTCACAGACATCGACTCTGAAATAATAAGTAACCATCGCCAATGTACCTCTAATCATGGAAACTAAGATTTTATGTCATTTGTGCCTGTAGTTGTACTGTAACATAACACAACCAAAGGGTCTCTTGGTAGATCAAATTCAGCATCGTGTCGTACCTACGCCACTGTAGTCGATTTAAGGACCATTGTAATTTAAATTGACACACAATGCTTAAAAAACCTGCTTAAAAAACGACACCCTATACCAACACTAAAAAAAAGGTTCTATGTTGAAACTCCGGAAAACAAATAATGACTCCCAAAGTTTACACTTTAGACACTGATTTTCAGTGGCTGCCTTAGAGACCATACATATTGTACATATTGTACCATACAAACAACATCAGTAATAGTACATTATTCAAATCAAATAAAATCAAAATATACTTTATTCAAGTAGGCTTTTACAAGCACTTTTGAATCGTCATTTAACAAAAGTTAAACTAAAGGCACCACCGGTTCGGAAAGTAGATTCTACCGAGAAGAACCGGCAAGAGAATCAGTAGTTACTCTTAATAAAATTAAACATAATAGAACAATTTAAACTCACCTGCAGTAAAGCGAATGCGAAAATAACATTAATCGTAGTCTTCATAACGATGTCTGTCTGTTTCGCCGTGATGCCTCACCCTATATTAAGTATTTCTTATCAGAAACAAGCGCTTTTATATTTGTTAACAGTATTACTAAACGTTAATTAATACACAATTTTTATTTCGTAATTATTAACTAAATATATTTTGTAATGTTCCATTTCGATTTGTTTTATAATTTATAAATATTGTTTTAGCTCACGTTCGTTTGAGACTAATGGAATATTTAAAAAAAAAACTCAAGTGACTATAGGACGTTTCAAATAAAATTTCTGGTACTTTCCAAGATGGCGTCTAAAACGCTCCCTTTTTACTTCATACGCTCAGAATGACGCCTTATTAATATTTAAATCGCCTAATGTATTACAGACGCGCTGGTAACCGCGACTCAGTTCGCGTGACTTTAAGCTTCAAAAACTAACTATTCCAAGAATCGTTTTATGGTAAGAGCACGTGCTAATTATAATAAATATTATAGTAATGTAGACATATTTAACGTAAATCTGTTTAAGTTCTTACGAGTCTTAAAAAACACTATTTTTCATTAATATTATTTAGAGCTTATTTGTTTTGTTTTTTTTTTTTGTTAATTTTGGAATTCATGTTTGATAACCTTATTTCATATACTTTGGTTATATTTTATTTTTATTACTTGTCTTTTGGTATGAATTGTATGTGTTATACTATGCTGTATGTTTCCCTAAAATAAATAAAATAAAAGTAGGGGTATTATAAGGTGGACATATCGGTGTATCTTAGCGTACGACAGACGCAAGACATTGTAGTTCCCAAATGGATTATGATTTATTATTTTCATACTTGTGTGCTTCGCCATCGATAAAAATTAAACCACAAACCACTGAAAGTTTTACTTTTATAATTTAATCTTGTAATTTAAAAAAGTTATGATGTATTTTTCTACCTGCGTAATGTATATTAAACGATATTACACGTAGTGCCGTCGCGTCGGGGATTAAAGCATAGATTTTTTTGTAGCTGAGAAATCGCGACAGAGCCACATAGAGCTGGCAATGTACACTGGAAACTGGACTTGCTTAAAAGTAAACGAAAAGTTTTTAGGAACGAGAAATAACCAGGCTGTAAACATAAAATCATCTGCGCCGTATCTATTTATATTCATTTTCAAATGCAAAGGGATGATGTAACACAACTGGAACTCTTTTATAATGGTTTTATCCTCATCAGCCCTGGTTCCATAACATCCCGATTGCAAAAATCAATCGCTATAATATGTTACCCCAAGGTTACTACAGTACATCAGTGAAAACTGCATCGAAATCCGTTAAGACGTTTTTGAGATTAGCGGTAACAAACGATCGGGTAAACAGAGAAGCAGACCAAAGTTCTAGAAATCATATATATGTGTTCTATTGCGTTAGTAAATAGTTCCAGTAATATTTATTCTCAAATATCTTCCCTGTACAGATTTCGAACAGTTACGATTTTATCATATTTAGGTATAAACTTATAAAGATTTACCTTAAGATTATGTAAACCGGTTAACCAACGGACTCACATCTACAGACAATAGAAAACCCGCGGCTTTACCTCCGAGCTAGACTCGGCAATGACATGTCAGGTGCTAAATATGTTTAAAATTAATCTCGGGTTACGCGTTAAAAGAAGATCTTTTAATCGTAAACATGCATAATATATTGTATTACATTTTGTAATGATATATTATTCCTAGCCGATTTCTGAATTTAATTAATATACCATATTTTGCTGTAAAAATCTATTTGCCTTGCGGGTTCTATTTATTTCTGTAAAACCGTTTAAAAAGAGTTCGTTATATTTTCTTACTATTCAAGTATTCTTTTCTTCAATATAGCAATATTTTGTTAAACTTTTTATTCAATAATCTCTAAATTGTTAATATAGTTAACGGCGCAAATTGAATCGTTTTGGCAGCTTTGCGCCACATAGTATTCGTTCCTTTCCATAGATGGCGCTCTAAATTTCATAGCGAATTCTGAATCGCGCTGGCTAGATTTTTTGTCGGAGAATGACGTTCACGTGCGCGTCGGGTTCCGGTATCGCTTCTCGGCCTTTTGGCTAAGATCAAAGTGTAGTATCTGTTCTTTTCAGCTTAATATCTGAAAGTTCCCGCACTGCGGGACCAGTATATTAAACTGATTTTTGTACCACGACGGGATGTTCGGGGCTCGCTCCACTCCCGTCACGGGTCGGCCCGGCATTGCAGTGCCGCCGGGATCGGCCCACAATAAACTGTAAACAAGCTCGGTTATCAGCGTTAAAGATCTATCTATAGAGCTGCCCTCGATATCTATTGAGGATATCGATAGTACCATCGATAGCTCCGTGAGCAATACTATTGATTACGTTACTACTATCGATAGTATCGCTGTAACCAATACTATTGGTAGCAGCGATACTATCGATAGTTTAGGTTAAAAGTAATGGTTTTTTCAATACTACTGATAGTAATTGCTGATGGGGAGCTATAAATACTGTCGATAGTATTGATACTTGACAATACTATCGATAGACTATCGATACAATGGCTAACACCTTCGATAGTCTATCGATAGTGGACTATCGATATGCAACACAACTTTGTATATCTTATCTTGACGAATAAAGTTTTTATCGTCTAGTACATTAATGTCTTACGTGCATATTGCAGTAAAAAATAAACGAGTTCTTCTCGTGACGCCCGACAGAAGTGATAACTTATAACTAATGAAGTTGAACTATTTAATATTGAAATTGTTTAACTTGAGAGAAACTTACTAGCTTAGGTTATAACTTTAATTTTAATGTCTATTAATATGATAAAGGTTACTTATTGATAAAATATTTTATTTTTGGTTACAATTCTGGAATATGTACATAAGAATTTTGTCTACATTGTTAGTTTTATTATTGGCTGCCTACCGCCACCGAATGCGTTACGTAACGAAGCTGTTTACCCTCCGATAAGAAGTTACAACCTCAAAAAGAACGCAAGATCCTATGTCATAGGGGCTTCAGTAGAAGGCAGAAGATAGTTACCCCAGGTCCTTTTTTCTGTAGGTAGCTTTTCTGCGGGAGACTAGCCATCTTATTGTATCTAAGTAATGCACACGCTTGTGCTACTAAGAATATAATAATATCACAATCAAAATATACTTTATTCAAGTTGACTTTTACGAGCACTTTCGAATCGTCATTTAACCAACTGTATTAAGTGAAGCTACCACCGGTTCGGAATGGAGATTCTACCGAGAAAAACCGGCAAGAAACTCAATAGTTACTCTTTTTCAACGTTTAAAAATACAGTCGTGTTAGTTAAATACAATTATATAAGTATGTAATATATCCTGCCTGGAAGTCAACAAGTAAATATTAGTTAAGATTAATGGTCTTTTTTTCTCTCGTTGGAAAAATGCTTTACGTTTCTCCCACGTGAAGTGGGGGATATGTGGGGCTTGCCTGTGCCCAGGACGACTCTAGTACACCGGAATACTCACTAAAAAACTAGCAGTAACCGTGACGAAGATGAATGACCTAATCCAGGGCTTCAATCCAAGACTTCGGGAGAGATAACTCGCCCAGTAGAGAGATATTTACAAGGCGTTACTGTACTATTTTATCTATTAAAATTATTTGTAACAATTTACAATGATGCAACTAAATATTCATTACAAATTCGACGTCATAATTGTGTTATCTTTTCTTAACTTCGATACGTGTAATTATTACGCGATAATCTTGACAATTAAATTCGATAGGTATTTAGTAAAATTACTTATAATAGATTACATATCTGTGCAAGTTTATATGGGTAGGTAGCAGCCACTCATCAGATAACCAAAACAAAATAAAAAAAAATTAAACAAACAAACAGTAATTAGTATAATAGGCTATTTGATTGGTTTTTAAAATCCATTTTATACTATTTAGTAGAGGTTAACCCAGTAAAAGTTGTTTTTTTTTAATTCTAGTACATATTTGCTGAAAAATATCAAATTAAAAATTCCATATTTAAATAGCGCGCGAAAACGCTACTTCGACAATATGGCGCTGGAATGGGGTCGGTGACGTCGCTTGCCTGTATAGTAATTTGTGCCACATATAATCCACATACAGTAGACAAACGAGGTTAACAAGCAAGTGACGTCATCATAGGCCCGACCAATAAGCCCGACAAACGTTTAAAAAAATACATTTTTATTTATGGAATTTTGAATAAATTGATTAATATTTTCAACTATCGTTAATAAATAACCATTTTTAAACTCATAATATATACTGATTACAATAATTGACACTTTATTTTTCGCATTTTCAAATAGCCTATTGTGTTCCGATTTGGTAACCCAATGGAACTACAGGGACAAGATACTAACATCGTAGTTCCCAAGATTGCTGGCGGATGAGCGATTTAAAAAGTGGTCAATATTGCTTTAGTTTTTTTTGTATTGCTAACGGTACCATCACGTATCGTCAGCTGGATTTGTTTTTCTAACTATTACTTCAATAGGACTGTAAGAAATATTAACCATCATCACGTCCCTTGTGTCTGTAGTTACACTGACTCACTCAACATTTTACTGTTTGTCGGATTACCTGATGCGAAGATATCTCAGACGAGCTTGTAAGCTCTCAAAACTAATATTAAATAAAAGAAACTTCAATGTTCGAATATGTTTAATATCATACAGTTTTAAGTTAAATTGAAGTCGTTTTGTAAGTAAATACAGATTTGATGTACAAATTATTTATTCAACAGCAAGTTTCACATTAATATACCGATATTAAATAATAAAAAACTATTATTGAATCAATTTTTGTTGCTTCAATTACATTGAAATACTGTTCGGACAGTCCAATTTAATTCTATAAAATAATCACATTTTTTTTTACATATTAAACCTATTAAATAATCTAAGCTAAACATAACTTAAACTAACTACAGACGTTCTAAGGTTTTGTCAAAGTGTCACCCCCTAAGGGGAACAAATAGGGAGCGTAAATATACTCAAATATCAATTCGAATTTGTTAAAAACTGAGATTCTTTTATTTTATTTTTTATTAATACCATCGACATAAAAATAATTGTCTGATCAAATTTCATCGAGGCGACATATTCCATATTTTCCAACTTCGATACAGTTTTATAAACTACCAAAGAACTGCACTTATAGTTTTAATCTGACAGGATCACAATTTTGATAATAATAATTACGTTAGTTTTATCATGAACGGTATTTAAAACCAATATACGTATGGTAAATATATATATATTCGTCTGTTTATCGATCAATTTCCCCGAACACGATGTCCAGCGTCCCGATAATGGCGACAATGTCCGCCAGCATCGAGTTCTTTCCGATCTTTTCGAGCGCCGCGAGATGCGCGAAGCCCGGCGCCTTTATCTTGCAACTGTAAAGACAAACAAAACCTAAATTAATCAGGAACTGCTATGATGGTTGACTTGTCTACCTTGAGATATGCCAGGTATTTGGAAGAAATGCTAAAGTCACTTGGATCATGATTAATGGCTACCTTGTTGGTAAAGTAACTAGCTTGTAAAAGCAAAGGGTACCGGTATGGCTTGGAGCTTCCGTCGGAGACGAGGTACACTGCGAACTCTCCTTTGGGCGCCTCCACGGCGGTGTATGTCGCTCCGGGGGGGACTGCGTAGCCCTGAGTGAACAGCTTGAAGTGGTGGATCAGTGCCTCCATCGAAGTCTGTAAGTATTATAAAGGGTTATTTTGACGTCGAATAGTCGAAGATGGACTATCCAGTAGTCATCCCTCCCTAATTTATGATGTCCATGCGATTTTAAATCATTCTCAAGAACAGTTGGAGTTAGAGCGGAAGTTGTCAGAGTTTGCGTAATAATTTACATTATGGGCCGACTTTGTATAAGAAAAATCGGTGAAGTTTCACCTGGTGATGATAACTTCACCCCGAAGTCACCGTAACGACTGAAGAAATAATAATAAACAAAATTAACCCACATGGGGTTGTTTTCGACCCGCTGGTAGAACTCTGAGAATTTAAAATATACTTTGACAAAAATTAAAATATATGTAAAAATATATTATAAATATTCTGATTTTGAGTTATAAAAGCACATCATTGTTTGCTTATATTAAAACCAAGACTCGTAGTTTTTGGTCTGTATGTCACGTGACCTAAAACAGTTTCACGTTCGCTTCGTCTCTTTCCCGCAGGCTGGCTACCGTAAAGTTAAAGAGAGACGACGAATGTTTCATGCGTCTAATGTTATCGTACTTTGAATGCATTGACGATATTCATAGTTTTTTTAGTTACCCGTCACCAAATCGATGACATCTGATATTCCGACTATTAAAAGATAACTTTCATAGTTTTTCGAAGTGCTAACTTCTTATGGGAGGGCAAACCGCTTCGTTACGTAACGCGTTACGGCGCCGGCGTCCGGCTTCCCTTCCTCTTACTGTCACACCCGACGATAATATGATCATATTCTTTAGTCAGCAATTACAATTTTACTGGAATATTCCATTGTTTTCAAAAACCTTAGATCATCATATTTGTATTTCTTTATTTTATTAAAAAATTAAAAAGCAGTTCGATCTTGCCTGCCGCGTTGAGCGCTTGTACGCTACCGGGATATCAGAAGTCGGTTACAGAGTAATAAATTGTACAAATAACACGTTTTGTAGAATAAACGGTTGTGCATAAAAATGCAATTCGGGTCGGCCTCGTAACATTACGCTCGCGGCAGTTAAGTCCTGCCACCGATGGCAACGAACATTACTGCGAGTATTGCGCCTCACCTTCATCTCCTCCCGCGAGGGCGGCGTCAGCTTGGCGTCGTCCGTCTTCACCTCCCCGGGCGGCATCTGGTTGAGGCACTGCTCGATGATACGCAGACTCTGGCGCATCTCCTCCACGCGGATCAAGTATCTGTTAAGTAGCGAAAGTTATCCGTGCAGCAATACTTAGTTACTAGTATCAATTTCTATGCGCAGTAGTGACCACTCACCGTCTGGTGGCACACTTGCGAGTCTGTTAAGCTATTTAAATTTATATAAAATTACATTTTCTTCTATCTGTGGACAGCAAAAAAAAATGTCTTTCTAATTTCCACGTAAGCGGAGTCTTGTCTTAATTCTCTACCATTTCAAGGTCATTAATTTAATGTACTTGTAAATTTTAATAAGTTAAAAATCACAGCCTATAAAATTGCCCACTGCTGGCCTAAGGCCTTTTGAGGACAAAAGTTTTGGAACTAATTCCAAGCTGCTCCAATTCGGTTTAGTGGAAACACATGGCTGATTTTGACGACCTCCGTGGTCGAGTAGTGTGTACACCGGTTTCCATGCGTACGCCACTCCGAGGTCCCGAGTCCGATTCCCGGCCGAGTCGATGTAGGAAAAGTTCATTAGTTTTCTATGTTGTCTTGGGTCTGGGTGTTTGTGGTACCGTCGTTACTTCTGATTTTCCATAACACAAGTGCTTCAGCTACTTACATTGGGATCAGAGTGATGTATGTGATGTTGTCCAATATTTAATATCATGAAAATTAGACATAGCTTTCCTTACGATGTTTGCCCTCACCGCCGCACGAGATGAATTAAAAACACAAATTAAACCCATGAAAATTCAGTAATGCTGGGTCCGACCGCAATCATCGGCTAAGATCTAACCAAGGACCACCTCACACCCAAAACCCTGTGCAATGTTAGCTTGTCTTCTGGCAGAGAGCAGTCGTAAGTATCTCACCGATCGTAGCAGTCGCCGTGAGTGCCGATGGGCACGTCGAAGTCGACCAAGTGGTAGGCGTCGTAGGGCTGACTCTTGCGCAGGTCCCACTTGATGCCCGACCCGCGGAGCATCACGCCGCTGTCGATATTACAGAAAATATAAATTAGTATCCGCCCGTTACTGAACAGGACGGAATTTTGTCATAGATCATATTTTGGAGCTGATTTTCTTTGGAATTTACAACAGCCTGTAAATGATCTGTTAGATCACGGTCTCCCCCCTCGTCGAGGGGAAGGTTTACAAGAGCTCGTTCACACCGCCTAAACCACATACAACCACTTCAATAACACTTCCAAAGCTCCGATATCAATTTTGCTAACATTAAAAACGCAAGTTTTTTAACAAATTCATAATTTCCATGCGTTTTGATTTTTTTCTACCTACGATTGGAACAATAGAAGCAATTATGTCGAAAGCTTTTTACGCCATTAATTTCCTTAACAATTGATTTGGACTACATTTAAATCCGTTTAATATCTAGACTACGGACTAAATACACGACCTTACAAAAGACTATAATGATTTTAGGATACATGTATGTATGTGCGCTTGTTTATTCCACCATAACGCTTAAATGCTCGAACATATTTCGACGTATGGGGTATCAATAGAATCCTTACACTGTACCAAGTGTCATTGGCTATAAAAACATTTCGTACAATAATAACATTGACTTAAAACTGAACTTTAGTAAAGCGTACCATCCACCACCCCCATAGATAATTTAATAGTTAACTACCAGGACGGTGCCGGGGGAACTAACCAGCAACAGCATTATCGTGTTCAGTCAGGTAGCCAATCTCAAATCCTTTCCACAGTGTAGGAATGTTAAGGAATTGTGAGGAGGCTAGGTAACCCACGGGCGGTGGGTCCGCACTCGGCATCTGCGAAAAGTGGGTCGGGTTGGCGAACTCGTTGGACAAATGCCTAAGAAAGGAAAGAAGGAGCTATGCTACGAGAAGAGATAGAAATATGTCCAAAATATATATAAATATGGCATAGTTGGAACAAATTAAACATATTAATGGACCACGTATGTTATTAGACAAGAAATATGTCCAAAAGATATATAAATATGGCATAGTTGGAAGACACAAAGATTTGAATGCTGAACATATTAGGATATTATTGAAGGATGTTTGTAACTGTTACGGGAAGTCGTTGAAAAATTGTCGCAGAGTTGTATTGGGTAGTCTGTTGTGAGATTTCTACTTAATATAGTAAGCGAGTGTACAGTCCACCGTTGTATAGATATTGCCATGATATACCAATTCTTTACATATTATAGTAATGTTCTACGAACTTTGGGAACTGATATGCCCCTTGGGCTTGTAGTTACACTAACTCACCTTTCAAACCAGAACACAACAATACTCAGTGAGTCAGTTTAACCACAGGCACAATAGACATAAGTCATGTAATGGTTAAATTTGTTTAGGGAGCCAATGTTTATGGGCTGTGGTGACCACCTATCGTCAGGTCACTCTTAACTCAGTGGTTTAACCATAATCGAGCCCTCGACCTTCGCTCACCCGCGGAGCACCCGCGGGGAGGGGTCGCGGCGGGGCGCACCTGAACCCGTAGTTGAGCGCGTCCTGCGCGGTGACCACGCCCACGTCCTTGGTGCGCTGCACCCAGATGCGGTTGGTGGTCAGCACGTCCTCCACCTCGTCGAGCCGCTCGCCGAACTTGCTCGCGAACTCGTAGATGTCGTCCATCAGACCCAGCGGCATGTCCTGGGGAGGGCGCACTTGGAATAAGTGGTAAATAATTTTGCCACTTCTGTGTGCCTGTCCGTTTGTTCCGGGTAACGGCTGAACTGATTTTGACAAGACGTTTAACGATAGTTCAATCGATATTAAATTTGCATCAAACAAATAAAAAAAAAGTTCAATGCCGCATCCGGCAAAGACCTTAGCCACACGACTTAATAATAAAAAAATATACAATATATTACATAACATATATTCAACTATTTCCATACGATTTCATAACGATCGATCGTTTAGACGTGAAAGCGTAACACACAAACATATTCATCACATCGGCATTTCCAATATGAGGCAGGACCAACTCACGAGATAAACCCCTCCCGGTCGTATGTACGCCGCGTGCATCCTGGCGCCGCTGACCCTCTCGTAGAACTCCATCATTTTCTCCCGCTCCTCGAACAGCCAGAAGAACGGCGTCAGCGCGCCCACGTCCAGCGCGTGGGTGCCGACCGCCATGATGTGGTTCAGCAGGCGGGTGATTTCGGCGAACAGCGCTGCGGGCGATCGCACGAGGTGAACGGACTACTTCGACCTTGAATTGACGCGATGCCATTGGTCGACAATCGAGATCTTGAATAATCTCATAAACTCTTAGCAGTGCACGATATAGCGGAGCCCTTAGCAAATCACATGGAACATGTCGATCATTTAAAGTCATAGAGTACTTACTAGTAATATATTTAAACATATTATTATATTAATTTTGTTTCATTTAAGACTGGCGACAGATGATGGAAGGTCACCAACCTTAGACACATTAACCGTCCCTTACGTTGCAATACTCGCAGACTTTAAGAACTAATATTATGTCTGTTAAAGTACTTAGTGGATTTGCCTTTTTGTAATAAAAGTTTTAATTATAACAAACAGTCTTTATTATGTCACAGAGCAGAGTTATGCTAAGAAGAAAGAAAAAAGGCGCGAAATTTACCACAGACTATACATAGTTGGCTATAGATAACTTATAATTTAACAATGTCCCTTGCGCTTATCACACTGGCTCACTCACCCCTCAAATCGGAACCCAACGACACTTAATCAAGTCGTTTGGCGCTAGAACATATGATGAGTAGGGGGTACCTACCCAGACGGGCACAAAGCCCAATCACCGAGAAAAATATGCAATTTATTAAAAGTAACTTCACTAAATAGCTCTTGAATTTATTTGTCACCGAGTAAACAAAGTACTCACTTCTAATATACTTCGCTCTCAGGGGTATATCAATGTTCAGAAGCTTCTCAACCGCTAAGCTGTAGCACTGTTCGTTGCACATCATGGACACGTAGTCGAGCCGGTCGAAGTAGGGCAACGCCTGGGTGTAGGTCTTGTATTCGATCAGCTTTTCTGTGCCGCGGTGGAGCAGACCAATGTGCGGGTCAGCACCGCGTACCATCTGTAAGAAAAAATTTAATCATTACTAGTTAAACCTGCGGCTTTACCCGCGCGAAGTTTATAAAAAACAACCTCCGTTTTATGTGGCAGGTCATTTATATAAACGAGGAAGAGAAATGGACCAAAAATTGTTCCTTGAGGGACCCCCACAGTAACTGGAGCCCCGGGAGATCTCTATCCATATATAACATCCCGATGTCACCACCATAAAGAACAAATAACTTCTTACGCCGTCCACATGGTACCATCACATTCACTGTGCCCATAATTAAGCTGATATTTTTTTATGATTTAAGTGGGGGGTATCCAACCAAATGATTCTGCGTAAAGCCCTACTGATTTAAACAGATAAATAACTTTGAATCTTTATATATGGTGATATTCACCTCACCCTCAAGCTCCATCACGAGACGGAGCACTCCGTGAGCAGCGGGATGCTGTGGTCCAAAGTTAAGTATCATATTGCGGACATTCTTTTCGGCTGGTGTTATAATACCTGGAAATTATAACTATTTAGATAACATTTGTGAACAGACTTGCAGATCTGCCTATAGGCCGAATGGGTGCACCTAAAGTGGCAAAATTTTGGGGTCGACCTTGGAGCAATTTTATTTTTACCTATATGTCAATGTTAAGAATCTTAAAATGCGTCCACAGCACCTCGCAAAAGGATATTATTTGTACATCATTAAATTTATTGTGCTTTGCAAAGTTCGCACATTTGTTTTTAATACTATAATAGGCAGATGTGCAACAGTACCACCTGACAATAAGTATCAGCATTCTTATGGAGGTCTGACACAATCGAGTTCTTAAAAAGTATAACATAACATAGCATTACTGATAGTTAACTAAAAATATATATATATACATATGCAGCATTAACTTAGTTCTTTATCATTATTGTATCAGTATATTTCCTGTTATATTTTTAATGATGTAGGTAAGCAGACAGGCAAATGAATTCATCTGATGGTAAGTGGTCACCACCGCCCATAGACATTAGAGTAAAAAATATTAATCATTCCGTACATCACCAATGGGCCACCACCTTGGGAGTTAAGATGTTACATCTCTAGTGACTGTAGTTGCACTAGCTCGGTCACCCTTGAATAAAATATAATTTTTGAATTTATTAAGCTTACTGTTATAAGGCGGGTGTTTCATAAGAGCTGTAACTCCTTCAGGATACATGACAGCTCCTTCGAATTGTTTGACGAAAGTTTCGTCGGGCATCCATCTGTGAGCTTCACGCTGGGAGCTGATAAAAATACATTATATTATTAAAACTGTGGGTACATTACTGCCTCGTGAGTTTTTTTACTATAGATTCATAGGCCCTGGATCAAAATTTCAAGCAGGCCACAGCCTTATTAAATTTATTGGGATTTTGCGTACGGAAATTCTCAGCTTCAAATCTGCAGATTTACAGGGCTTACTGTGCCTGGGCATGTACACAAAGCATGGGTTTTACATGTGAATGTGAATACAGAAAATAACTGTGTTTTTGGGTACACAGTTGGTCACTATGACATGCCCGGTTTGACTGAAATCAGTCAGAACATCATCATGATTAGATGTTTTAATCAAAATATTCTTTATTCAAGTTAGTTCTTATAAACTATCTTTAAACCTACATTTTACATGATTTAATTGAAGGTAAAGCTAACACCGTTTCATACTTTAGAGTTTACCGTAAAGAACCAGGAAAAATGTTCATAATATAATATTTTTCACCACTTAAAGTTGATATATGAAATGTTACATAATGTTTAAATTATTTTCCTGCAAATCGTAGAAGATTTTGTGATATTATTTTATTAATTACACTCACTTCACATTATATAAAGCCGGTAAATTCGCCAATAAGGCTTTTGAATTGCCTAAATTTGCACTTTTTCGCAGCAAAACATTCACCAAGGACGACATTTTCAAAAGGACTGCGTTCCGTTACGGATCCAACTATTTATATAATTTCAACGTTATAATAATTAAATAGTTTCCTTTTTGTTTTTGAGATATCTTATTAAAATTAGCAACGAAGCAATTCAAACTTCAAAGATGGAAGTAATTCAAGTTGTGAATGATTAAGTTGACTCCAAAATCACGTTACAAGATCTTTAATATAGTGCAATGTGTATTGCATTATCGTAAAACGATAAACTGCATTGATGCAGTCTGCATTATGCAGAATGCACTATGCAAAAGTCAACTGCCAAGTAATGACAAATGGTAAAAGTGACAAGATGCGTTCGCAGCTCATTATTTTATTTATTTCTTATAAATTTATAATCCGTAAAGTAAATATTTGCTGTCTTCTAAATACTTATTCCTCAGACTAGTTAATTATGTAGAAAAAACATATATAAACGTATGTACGTTGTATTCCAGTTTTGATGGTTTATCGGTTTTATCAAACATTAATTTCGAATGTTTTGTTATAAAATAAGTATTGATCATGGTATTCATGAAATATTTAACGAGTAATTTTGCCACACATTATGGGTAAATATATATTGTCGCAGTCTAGCAACACCAGTAGCTTCTCTTCAAACTCCATCCTCTGCTTTCTGCCGTCTGTTGCTAGTGTACATTTTATGTATCTGTCTGTTTTATCTCAATTCAATAAATTCTGTCAGTCTGTCCTGTCTCTCCTTCAGTTCAGTCTTAAAAAGTTGCTCATTGCGAATGATGCAAGGTGTCTGCATTATATAAAACGTCGCTTAGAATGAACTTATTTATGTTTAAAATCCTACACAATTAACTTAATACTCAGTAGTTGGACTTATTAGTCTTAACATGTGATTACAAATGTATATTATTAATTTTATTAACGCACAAAATGGACGTGAAAGTTAAGTTTAATCGTGGGTGTGATGTGATGTGATTACGCTGGTGCAGTTCCACGGGATTCTTTGCAGTCTATTTCTTTTTTTTTTTAATCGAGCGATCGCTGACGTCCGTGCACTTGTCATTGCCGCATTGATCACTACAAAAAAAAGTAAGTGAATTTTATATTTAGAATAGAAACAATTATGAATGAAATCTGTAATAGAACGATATTTTTTTAAATTACGACGTTTTTAACAACGTTAAACTGTCGGAACCGCACATCTGCTTTCAACATGCTATGAGTCATCTTCCATAAAGTTTTCATTTGATTGTTTTTGTTTACGATACAAATGATAATTTCGCGCGGCGCAGGTACATTCCAAATTAGCATCAATTATCCAGTGCAGTAATAAAATGCGAATATATAATGACAAACATAAACATAATTATTAACTGTTCAATCACTATAAACAACAAAAAAAACATTAAATATTAATGAGCTCCTTATAATAAATAGTTTATCACTAGTATATCTTAATACTTTATTTCGATTATGGATAAAATAATGTTATTTAAATTAAATAATGTAGTTCTTACATTTATACTACTTAAATGCTACAAAATGAATTACATTAATACAAATGACACTTTTTTTCATTATGAAGCTAATTAAAATTTAAATTTGTAATAACGCTTACTTCAAAAAAAAGTTGTTGTACAATGAATTATTGAGCTTTCAGCATAGACAATAATTGACTTACGTTGAAATATATCAAGACATGTAGGTTTGAATTTTTGAATGTCTTATTTTTATCTTGTGATTAAGTATTTTATTGTTTGTTAAATTTATAATTGCTGAAGTTTTTTTTAGTGTAATTTTCATTATATTTGATAACTAAATTATTTTTGTAAAAATAACAGCTATCTTTTTTTTTTACATAATATAGGACATTGCATTTGATTTCAAGCTGTTCTACATCATAAGTTTTTAATAAGAGATGTATGTATTATTTACCCAAAATCTTGCAGCTAGAATCCAACAATTTGAATTTATATAAATATGATTTAATAATAATTTGTCATATAATTCTGTCATTCAGAATTAATTCAAATCCTATCATTTAGAAGGTAACTAATTTAGTTTTACCAATATCTGATTGTAATTGCTAAGACTGCTTCATTGGACTTATAGTTAATTTATAATGCTGTAGGTGCTGAGGTCTTGAGTCAAAATTCCTGAAAAAAAAAAATGAGTTCAAATCAGATTACAAGACTTATAAATTGAAAGTTCACCTGTGATTGTGCATATACCTTATAATATGTCGACTTGTTCTTAAATAGTCTACCATATTTTTGTTGTTGTTTGTTTTTTTTATATAACTTATGCAGTACACCATAATTATGTTGAAAAATAACACAGACAACAAATAAATCTTGTTAATAATAATACCCTTAAAAGATTTATTCTTATTAAAGGAAACCTTCTAAGTATAAATATTATGCAGAACTGTATTTTACATCTATTTATATAACTAAGTTGTAAATTGTGGAAAGTCTTTGTAGTAGACATTTTTCTTGTATATTTAAATCGGGGATGTTATGGATACTAAATTATTTTGAATTTTCCGATTGTTTTGAGTAGTTTCAGTTATATTAGAGTATTTAAAAATTGTAAAAGAGATAAATTCAAGATAACAATTTACACTTCACTTTATTTGTAGGCCGTTTCTCATACCAAACAGCCTGTGATTAACAGGCGAAAAAAAAAAAACGAAAAACCTTAAAAATAAATTAAGTATTTACTGTTTTGTAATAAAATTATAATAAGAACATTTTTATTAGCATCAGTTCTGATTTTAGATAGAATCTTATTTTTCATACCAGTAGTGGGACGGACTAAGATAACCTAATGATTAGTCGTCACGACCACCCATAGAATTTAGTGCTGTAAGAAATATTAACCATTCCTTACATTGCCACTAACCTTGGCAACTAAGATATTACGTCCCTTGTGATCTTATTTTTCAAACCAAAACACAATAATAATAAATATTGCTGTTTGGCGGTAGAATATCTGACGAGTGGGTGGTATCTATCCACCTATCCTGAACGGCTTGCACAAAGCTCTACTACCGAATAAGTCTTTTTCTATTGCCCTGAAAATGGTCAGGATGTGAAAAAGTAACGAATATACTCACTTTAACATTAATAATATTTGTTAAGATATACTAATATTATAAAACTGAAGAGTTTGTTTTTACGAATGCTCTAATCTGTAGATCAGTTTGATTTGATTTATTTATTAAGGTATACTATATATTATAACATTACCTTCTGTGCCACAGGCTAAGGTGTAACATTTATTTCAGGTGCTAATGAATACTATTTTTTTTATACAAAAAGAGTGTACAAATACTTTATTAAGTAACTGATAAAAAAATTACGTTACATGTGTACTTTGGTCTCATAAAATTAAAAAAAAAATAGTCAGATTAAATGTTACTTTTAATGGGAAAATGAAAGTTTTTGGTTAATTATTCAAGTTATACTTTATGCATTCATTGTTCCTATTTAAGCATCATAAAAATTAACGTATGGGTATGAAATTTTTAATTAAAGATATTTCATTCTGTGTAAATTAAAGATAAAATACTAATGAATAGTCAAAGGAATGAATATGCAACTACTGTTTGTAGGCTTGCCTTCAATCTTGTATAGTATTATTTATTATTTATTCCTTATTTATTAAAAGAAATAAAGAGGATCTATTGCCTAAACAGTCTTAAGTATAAAGTTACACTGCTGGGCTAATGCCCATTTGCTTGGAGAGGAATATGTTCCAATGCCAGCAAGGTTATACCCTAAAAATGTCTCTCGTCTTGAGAGGATAGGAAGGAAGTATTTCACTATGCTACTCCTAATACAAGCTGGTGGGTTTCTTCCAATAAAGATATAATGCTAAACTGCAGGCAGATTTTCCCACATGCTTTCCTGTACCCCTATGATTTATGTACATAAATTAAGCTTTTAATTATATAATATAGTTATAAATTTAAATTTACAAATGCTAGCCACTGAACCAACTTGTCTTTTTTTATCCTCCAATGACATCAAACTTGCAAACGAATCCAATTTCTCTATGTAACTGAATCCTCAGTGAAAATCTCCAACCTCAACACACAAAACGTCAGACTTTTAGAAAAATATTTTCATTGCACCCCCGAACAAAGGGAGTGTAAGTTAGTGAGGGATAGTTTCCTTGTAAGTGCAGTTTTCAAGCCAGTGAGAACTCTTTAAACACTCAAAGACAGGATATGTAGTCGGCAAACACTTATACACCCATTCTAACATTGCATGTTGGCAAAAATGTGTGATTAACTTCTGGATCATATAAAATTATGATTTAAGACACATTCATTGTAACTTTATAACACATTAAGATGTTATAAATTTAACTAATAAATGAGGACGTTATGTTTTGTATTGCTTAATATACTACTTAACCAACATATATACAACTTGTACCAGAATATTAAGCATATTTTGGACGTGTTAGTATATTATCATATAAGAAGCGCCTCACAGTTTAACTCGTTTTTATTTTAGACTATTAACGTGACAAGCATGTATTTAATTTTCTTGTATTATATAATTGTTCTACAATATATAAATTTAAAGATTATCATATTTTTATAATGTAAGTATATAAATATTTCTAGAAAAAATTCTGGTGTATAAAATAGTATGTCATTTTTTTATAATGGAGTTGTCATATTTTTGTATTGGTTGTTCTTATTGCAAGGAAAAAAAATTGGAGTTATGCGATATATTTTCTGGTATAAGAGACGCAGATAAATTTATACTAACTAGCCACCCGTCCTGATTTCGCAAGGAGAATAAGGTTTTACGTGAAACGTTTATATTGAAGAACAAAAATACAAAGATTTTTTTTTTTTGTTTTCGTATAATTTGACCACAGTTTCAACATTATCGGATGAAGAGTTTAGAAACGCATAGAGTCAAAGACATTTACGTATTCATGCCATCGCAGCAAAAAATATATTTGCAAGTGCTCTAATATAGGTTAGGTTATATTTATTTATTATATATTAAAAATAATAAATTGGCGATTTTTTTGCTGCGGTGGCGATAATTCGTAACTACCGAGACATTCCTTTTTGTATCGAACCAACTAAGATTTAAAATTCCTTGTAATATTTAGGGTTACAACGTGTCGGTATAACTCGTATCACCCCTACATCAACCCTCGGGAGGCATAGCTAATATAAAATTACCCTTGAAGTCGCGTCAATGTTCGCTTATCGCAAGCCAAAGGTCTTGAAAGGGAAGCCGTCCGTCATAATTGCAATTACGTATAAACATGTAAGGAACATGTAAAGAAATCGAACAGTTGAACAAAAAAGTAACTTAGTTTTTATTAATTCTCTAGTTTAATTGAACTTTGCCGATTAATGTACCTTTTAAAGTTTAATCGAGACATCGGTATGAGCACATTTTTCGATTAGTATTCCTTGTAATTGCCATAACATTTCGTTTCGGTGTTTCCTTTGCCGCGTCTATTGTAGACATTGTTTCGTATTAATAAATATTTATATTATTTTATAGTTTTGTTTGCAATTTTTTTTTAATATATTTTTATACGAATTTTTAACAAAGTTAACCTTTTAGAAGCCGAAATAGCGTAACGCATATTGCTATCGAAGAAACTACGCAGATAAATAATCAATCCTTAGATCTACGTATTCCATACAATTTGCTAAAAGCTCCATTAAACAGTTCTTGATAAAACTGTATAATATTTTAAATTAACATGGTTATTTTTATTACTATCAGCATTTAAAACGGGATATTTACCATGTTTTTTATTTATTTTTTTATTTGGAGGAGCTCGATCATACTCGTGAACAAGACATTCGTAGATAATGTCGACATACTTTAACACCAAACTGCTTTCATCCACTTAATTGTACTTCCAAAGCTCCGATAGCTTCTACGACGTTCAAAGCTTCATTTTTCCGGAAAGCCATAATGAATATCATAGATTATACAAGCTCTCGACCAAAGATATCGCTTCAATTCGACGTCAAATGTTGTTTATTTGCCTTTTGTTCCCTTGTGGTTGAAATTTAGAATAGGCTACAAGTTAAATAAAAAATACCAGTTGGGTATCATTTGAATGCGCTTCATCAGGTATATAGGGTTTTTTGAAAGCACGTCTGAGTAGGTACCACAAATTCTACCGCCAAAGAGCAATACTTAGTGTTGATGAACTCCGGTTTGAAGGGTGAGTAACCCAAGAGATATATCTTAGTTCTCAAAATTTGCGGGCCAATGGCGACGTAAGGAATGGTTAAAAAAAATTAACGACACTAATATTTTTGAGTATTGGTGATCCTACACTATCAAATGGTCTTTTTGCCTGTCCGTCTACCTATATTATATAAAAACATCTATTGGTGCGCCTTGGGGGGTAAGAACGGCTGGTAAGCCTTATAAGGAACTATTTTTTTTAATAATAGGTATTTAATATAAAATACAGTCGTTACCACAGCGGCACACCACGCCACATGCAGACGATACCACATGCCATGTCAGAATAACATCGCTTTGAATTAAAATATTAAACATAATATTATCATGAGACATCAACTGCAACAATACAAGAATGAGTACGCACTCGTGTTCATACAGCTAATTAAACTTATGACCTTTATTATCTGTCTTGTATTATAAAATTAAATTGTATGTTCGTTTGAGCACCAAATTATTGAACTGATTTTTTATTTACTCGATGGTGGTTTAAAGCTAATCATTAAAGTTTAAATTGTTATGTATTTTACGTGGTCGGAATTATAACTATAATGTAATTTGTAGTGTCATAAAAGTTCTCGTTGGATATAACGTGGACGCCTTTGTCCATTTCTAGAAAAAAATAATGTATTTCCGATTCGGTGGTACATTGATAAATCAATAAGTATTAAGTGAGTGCAAAGCTTCCGACGGTAAATATTTACGCCGGCGTCGTCGTTTAAAGTAAATTACTCATTAATAAAATAATAATAATAGAATATGTGTTGTGTGATAAAATAATTAAACTAAGAAAATTATAATTCTGTTTAAGATAGCTATGATTTTGAAACGTTAGTTACTTCATACATTAAATATTTTCTTAAATAAAATGACATATGTTTTTTTTTTCAAATATTGTTTGGTAGGCACATGTTGCAAGGTTAGTTTAGTTCAGAGCTTACTAGTAAAAATCTTTTTTTTATTCCGATACATTTTTCTACATTCAATTGTCGAAGAAAACGAAACGTGTCTTGTTTTCATTTCCAAGATTTTAACTCTCACAGTTACACAGTACATCTGTAGGAGATGATTAAAATACATGGAATTAGTATTTGTTAATTTCTTGCATTATCTGTAAATATTTTTTTGAGTTTCTCTTAGTAGAAACTTCTTTCGGAAAAGATTGCAGACTTGTTAAATATATTTTAACTGTATTATTCCAACAAAATTGTACGTTACTTTAGTCGTTAATACTGTATATTTTACTATCATTATAAATATTATGTTAGGAAATAAAAAAATTAAAACGTCAAATTTTCGCGCCACTAAGTAGACATCACAGACTACCATACAAAAATGTTTCCCAAAATATGCTTCAACTTTTATATATTACATTAACTATATACTTAGATATTTTAAAATTAGGGCATTAATTTTATATACAGTAATTCATAACTAGAGCAAGTAATCTTGACTTAGTTAGATGTTAGTTCTCTTTTATCATACTGTAAACAAAACTTATGAAATGGCGGTCTTATAGTGTACATGTATGAATGCTTGGAAAGGCTAGAATTTACTAAAAAATGATTGCGTATGTTTATAGAAGTTTGAGAGTTAAATGATTTTGATATATGTATAATAACTTTCAAAATCAAAATATACTTTATTCGATTGGGCTTTCACAAGCACTTTTGTTATTTTACAGCTATATTAAGTGAAGCTATCACCAGTTCGGAATGTAGATTCTACCGAGAAGAACCGGCAAGAAACTCAGTAGTTACTCTTTTCCAACATTCAAAATAAAAACTTATGTTAGTTAAATACAATTATATAAATATAATATTTTAAACGATTGGACCGAATTCGGTGTATTTTTTTGTGTGTATTAGAGTGAGTGGTTAAGTTTGGAGTCGGAAGGTGGCGCTGCGATCGGGGAGTAATTAAAATTCCCGGACGAAGTCAGAACGGCCTACTAGTTTATATATAATATCTTATTGAACTTAATCGATATGCAACTAGCATTCTTGACACCATTCCACGTGATCATGATTCGTAAAGTAGCTATTTTTTTTTCTTCAACGTAAATAATACTTACGTATTCACAATAACTACAAACAAGTACTAAACTAAATACTAACGTCTTATTTTAACGATACAATTTAGTATAACAAAAAAAAAATTCTTTTTTTTTTTTAATTTGATGTATTTCTAATATAAATGGTTATATATATTTATGAAAAATGTATAATTAATATTTATAAAGAAAAATAAAATAAAAGAGTTTGACAGCGGTGGGATTCGAACCCACGCCCTTTCGGACTGGTGCCTAAAACCAGCGCCTTAGACCGCTCGGCCACGCTGCCTTATGGCATTTCAAATGAAATTATCATATAGTATTGATTTTGTAAACGACTCTTATAGTTTTATTATTCGAAACATTTAAAGACCGCGAAGGTATGATTTATGTATTTCAGAATTCAAAATACAAATTTTACACGAAAAGACTGTGGCCTGGCACAAATCCTAAAATCCAATAGGAAAGGAATTCCATTAAATCTTTATAGGATAGCTATTATGTCTAAAAAGTAATTGTTTTGCTCATATTCTATGAGCTAACCTAACCTACACCGTTGGTTGCCTGGAAGAGATCGCTTTGGAGCGGTAATGTAGCCAAAATTGTACCCCACTTTTATTTAGGTGTTGTGTACAATAAAGTATAAAAGTAATTGTTCCAAAGTATAAATTATTAATTTTATTTTAGGTTTTAATTTTGTCTTGATATTTTTTTTAAATTTAACTCGTCGCCTCGTTTCAACATTTGAATTTGTCGTGGTCACGAGCTGCCAGAATAAATACCTAAAACGCATCGTCTGGTCGCTCATTATTATGCGTCTTTTAAGTTATAATATTTATGTATAAATAAATAAACACACAACAGGCCGTTACCGTTTTCTAAGCTGTTTAAATATAATTCATATATTGATGTAATAATGACTAAGTGTTACTGTTAAATAATTAATTTAATTTAAACTATAGCAAGGTATTTTCTATCAATATAAATAGACATACAAACCCTTTTAAAGTCACCCCATATCAAACTATTGATTGCAGGAGTCGACGACCCTTCAATCATCCGCAAAACCCTAAATTAAATATGGACGACTGTCTAGACCTATACATACTTGTGAAATACTCTGACTTCGGACGGATTACATTTAGAATTAGATGTAACATATTACAGTCACCAGAGGAGTGTAGAAAAATTTATTTATATAATTTTTGAGTCTAACAAAAGATACTCAATAAGTACGTATCCTTATTTATTTATATATATTATATACTTATATAGGAGATTGATGAAAAAAAATTTTCTTGATTTTCAGTTCTAAGTATGGGGAACGCCCAAAATTTGTTTATTTTTTAATTTTATTATCTATATTTGTGTGAAAATCTTAATACGGTTCACAGAATGATGTTGTCCAATATTTATTTATTTATTTATTTATTTAGAATGCATCTACATACCAAGTTTCAACAGTATAGTTCTTATAGTTTCGGAAAAAAGTTGCTGTGACATACGGCGAACAGACAGACAGACATGACGAATCTTTAAGGGTTCCGTTTTTTGCCATTTGGCTACGAAACCCTAAAAAATGAAAAAAATAACAACAGTAAAAAATGAAATAGACTTTCGATTTTAACATTTTTTGCTAGTTTAAAAGTTTAGTGAGTCTCTGAATTTGGACGAGTTGTAACGATGTATGTCAAGAGAGCCTTAGGTCACCATTGTTTTGTCCTAATATAATTAATTTGTCATTGAATTGACTCGTATTGGTCGAGATCTTAAATAATCTGTGATATTTATTATGGATACAAGAAAAATGACGTTTCGAATGTCCGTAAGTTGTTAACTTGGGAGATATAATTTTGAAGTGGATATAAGTAGTTAAGAATTGTTAGTAGTGGACTATATAAGCTTTAAGTAAATAGCATTAAATACGTAATACGGTTTGTTTATCATAGTTCCTTCTTCGATTGGAATAGACAAAAGATGAGTTGTTATAAACTATTTTTATTTTTTTTTGATACATATTGGACATCACATACATCACTCTGATCTCAATGTAAGTAGCAAAGCACTTGTCTTATGGAAAATCAGAAGTGACGACGGTACCACAAACACCTAGACCCAAGACAACAGAAAACTAACGAACTTTTTCTACATTGATTCGGCCGGGAATCGAACCCGGGACCTCGGGAGTGGCGTACCCATGTAAACTGGTGTACACACTACTCGACCACGGAGGTCGTCAAAGGATTCTCACCTCATTGTCGGACGTCGCGTTATAACCTAATGGGCATATACTTCATCTAATACCTAACATATTTCTGCTTAACAACTAGCTCGTCCTCTTTTTTTATTCATAGACATACTGGAAAATGAACTACTATGAGTGGCCATGTCATTGCCATTGTGAGAAATATTACCCACCCCCTAAAATCGCCAATTTCCCACCTTGGAAACTAAGACGTCCCTCATTCAACCTTCAAACTGGAAAGAAAATAACATCAGCACAACAGATTGATGTATTGCTAGATTAGTATTGATAGATGAGTGGGTATCCCCATTTGGGTAGATACCCACTCACTCTTGCATAAAACCCTACAACCAAGTATACCACATATATTATAAGGATGTACCGTATTACGTGCTAAGTCGTTTAAGTTTGCACGTAAACGTAAAGACAAACACATTACTACTGATACTAATAATTTTTCTGATTTTCAAGTTAAATTTTAAGATTCTTAATTAAAAAACATACGACTTTCATACAAAATTCCAATCCACATTTTACCCCCTTAGGGGTGAAGTTTCGTAAAATCCTGAAACTACCTGCTATATTTCAAGTTCGTAGGTGTTATAGTTTCTGAGATTTCGTGCAGGTCTACGACAGACTCGATCGAAAGCTATCCACGATTAAAGATCATTTAAAAATAATGATTTATTAGTCGACAACACGTGTCCGCAAATTTCGTATAATCGAGATATTTCGACATTCAATTCCATAAAATTCAAGGAGTTGACAGTTCAACGGGCGGCCATGTTTGACGTTTAAGGATACGTTCAATAAGTGTGTTCGAAATAATAATTTCGTGCAGGGATACGGTACTCGATGGAAACTTATCCACAATAAATTATAGATCAAAGCTTATGTGAAACTGTTATATTTTATATGAAAAGAAAAGGATAGACCGTATTTGTTTACTTTTGTTTAATTGCCCAGAGCGAACCCGGGTTTTCAGCTAGTTTAAAATATTTATTAAATTTTGTAACTTTAATTATTTAATATTTCCAATAGGATACCTATTATCGACCTAATATATCTAATAATAAGAATGATATTTCATTACAGTTATACAAATAGTTTTGCTTTGTGTAGCGAAAATTTTATGAACTTTATTTCAATAGCAATAAGGACTGTTTGAGCGAAGTTTTAACATTGTTCCCGCTTATCAGTTTGCTTGTTGCGTGCATAACTCTGTAACAAGGAAACGGAACAGGGAAAATTGTTGTTGAATACTCTCCCTGTATCATTCTCTCAGTTAAATAACTGTGTCTTATATAGGGGGATAATTCGTATACAGGGGGTTGGAGATTGTTACTTTATAGAACAGGAATAGTGTGTGCTTTTCTTGCTTTTAAGTGAGACAATGTAACAAGTGTAAACATCTTTGTTTGTTCTCGTGTGATATCACCTGAGATTGGGGGCGATTACAGTTAGAATACGAAATTGCAGGCAAAGATAAATAATTATTCAGCCTAATAATAAAAAAAAAAAATTACTCAAGATGTCGTTTGTAAAAAAAATGTAACTGGCATTTTTTTTTCGTTCATATGTTAATTTTAGACTCTGATACCGTTCGTGTCGTCATACTTAAATTGATATAAAATAAGTTAAAACAATCATATGACTTTTGAAAAAATTCAACATAATATAGAAATAATACTTGCAATAAATTCATAATGAAAATGTTAATTTATGTACACGGAGAAAGTTTTTAATCATACTTTATTTTAAATTAGTAGTCCCCTAGTGATTTATTCGACCATAAACATTCGTAATTTAAAAACTATAAACAAAAAAAAAAACAAATGTTAACACAGGCGAAAAAGTTACTGAACTGTTTTGGTTTTGCAATATTTATTAATAAATAGATTTGGATGATGATTATGAAAAACAAAAAAAAACCAGACGTTGAATTTCTTGACGAATTCGGAGATCTTCTACTAAATCTTGGAGTATGTTGTGTCCAATCGGCTGAAAGCTATGTCGTAACTATTGTTCTAAGTATTACATGGAAACTGAACAATCCATGCTTTTGGAATATTATATACAAAATGGTTATGAGTATAATGTCGATATGACTGTATATCTTACTGACTGCCTCATTGTTCTAGTTATAATGGCACAGATCTCGACATTCTTAGTTTAAACCTCAGGTAAACAGAACTGATAAAAAGTTATACGCAATAGCAGCCGAGAATCTGGACAACCAGCTGCTTGGCGGATTGATCTACCCAGACAGGCTTGCACAGAGCCCTACCACCAAGCAACTCGTACCTACTAGCCTACTTGAAAAGCATTGATATATTTGATTTGATTGCATCGAATATTCGATATAACAAGACGCAGGCGTGTGTCAATACGATACGATGCGCACGAGACGGGTGTCTTGTGTTCATAAGATTCAATCGTACATTCAATACCTGCAAACACGTAGCGCTTTAATGTCTAGAGACGTTGCCGAGAATTACACTTGTTTTGGGCGAAATTCGTACATACTTGCATGATACAGTACCATTTATATTTGCGCAAGCGATACTGTGATGCGCCTGAAGTCTCGGAGTGGGTACCGCTGGCTTTTTAGTGGGTATTACCGTAGGGGCGCACCAGGCATTCTTAGCACCGGCGAGTCCCATATAACCCCCACTTCACGTGGGAGAAAACGCGTAAGAGCGTTTTTCTAGCGGAAAAACCTCATTAATACCATTTATGATCTATATACAAATACATACTTATTCATTTTTTATTCCATTTCAATTCTTCCAGGCAGGAGACATAACATACATATATAATTGTATTTAACTAACATGACTGTATTTTTAGATATTGTAAAAGTGTAACTACTGAGTTTCTTGCTGGTTCTTCTCGGTAAAATCTACATTCCGAACCGGTGGTAGCTTTACTTTAAATAGTTTGTTAAATGACAATTCAAAAGTGCTTGTAAAAGCCTACTTGAATAAGTAGATTTTGATTTTGATATAAGTCTTGACGATAGTTTAGGTGATAATCTGTGGTTAAATATTCTAAAATTAACTAATGTTATTGATAATTCGAAATGAACTGGAGTTACTGGAGTCAGAGACCCTTAGTTTGCAAATGCAGCTTAGGTCGTCCTCCAGACAAAATGATCAATGACCTGAAATGGCGGGACTCGATTGAAAGGGAAGGCTAGTCAAGCTTTGGGCTAGACTCTAGGTGGCGCCTTTCTGTCAATAATAAAAAAAAGGTGGATACAAAACATTACACCTCGGTATTTATAAAGCCAAACGTATCGCTAGTAAAAATAAAAAAATAAAAATAATTGACAATAATGAAATATAAATTATAGATGTACAAAATCTTTTGGCTCGTTTATTAATCACACATCGACTCAAATGCAACGACAGCTGATGCAAGTCACATACACACTCCACAGATAACTATTTCAACTAGCGGAATGTCAATGTTGACAGAATTAATCATGTAGTAGTCACGTTCAATGTGGTATTTTTAAAACTGTCTAGTTTAATGGTATTTAATTATGAATCTCGGTGGTGGGTATTTTTGCAAGCTCGTCTGGGTAGGTACCACCCACTCATCAGATATTCTACCGCCAAACAACAGTAATCAGTATTGTTGTGTTCCGGTTTGAAGGGTGAGCCAGTGTACCTACAGGCACAAGGGTCATAACATCTTAGTTCCCAAGGTTGGTGGCGCATTGGCGATGTAAGGAATGGTTAATATTTCTTACAGCGCCATTGTCTATGGGTGGTGGTGACCACTTACCAACAGGTGGCCCATATACTCGTCCGCTAACCTATAAAAAAAGAATATTCGTTTGCATTGTAGTTTTTCATTCATTTATCTCTGTTTCTCAATCAATTGCACGTACGGAATCCTTCAAATATATCAGTGACTCTTTCACTCGGTCGGTTTCTCTTCCCATACTTTTTTTTTATTTGACTCAACCCTCAGCATTTGCTACTTTTTAAGTATCATTTCTTTTTATGCGCTTATATAATGTCTATAAACAATAACTGTTTAGACTGTTTTTGAAGTGCAAGTGTTTAGGGTGTGACATTAAAATTATCCCATTGCTGGCTTTGCCATTACCAACGCATAAAATTTGTTAGAAGGAGAAGGTTAATATTTTTAAAGTTTCAATATATATGGTGATTACCATTAAGGGGACTTTTATATGCCTTCGTCTAGAATCTACATAATATTTTTTTTAATATACCTAGTTTTAATGTATTTAGTATTATTGATAAATTTTATATTGCTATTATTTATTAAAATTAACATTACGAATAAAATTACTTTAAAAAAAACATCTAGACCTTATGAACTTTGACATGAAAATCACATTGAATGCAACCTAATTAAAATATAAATAACGTTTTGTATGTAAAGGGCCTACGTCAGTTGGCAGAATGATTTATTCGTATGCCTTTGTATAATGTTTTAAAACATTACAACACATTAATAAATTAAATTAAATAAATATTGGACAGCATCACATACATTACTCTGATCCCAATGTAAGTAGCTAAAGCACTTGTGTTATGGAAAATCAGAAGTAACGACGGTACCACAAACACCCAGACCCGAGACAACATAGAAAACTAATGAACTTTTTCTACATCGACTCGGACGGGAATCGAACCCGGGACCTCGGAGTGACGCATCCATGAAAACCGGTGTACACACTACGTTACGCGAACGTACTTATTTGCGTTTTTTAATAGCTAAAAAAATGTAGTTATTTTTAACGAAAAACATTAATTACAAGCGTTTTACGTGTAAGGAGGACATAAAATTTCAGTCGAGCCGTGCACGTGCTTACATGACTTAAATCGTAATACATGTTACATTAAAAAAAAAAGTAATAATAGTCCGTCCATGTTGAAAAGAACTCCACTTCATATGAGTTCGTTGTACCGGAGTAGACTCTTTTATTTGCACGTGTTAAATTATGCGTGTGCATACGGCGAACGTGAAAAAAAGTGTTTAAAAAGCGCGGGAAATGAGAGCTCGTGCCCCGCCATAATAGAATGAAGAGCTCTCATTCAAATTTCGACTGAATTCAGAATGGCTGCTTTTGGTTTAGGGAAGTGACTTTGGTTTAATGTCGATTTTATTGTACATAACAAGGAATTTTATTATTATTGAAAAATTAAATTTACATATTTTATTATAGGTACTTGGTGATAGGCATTTGTGCAAGTCCGTCTGGGTAGGTACCGTCCGCTCATTACATATTCTACTGCTGAACAGCAAATCTTTATATTGCTGTGTTCTATTTTTAAGGGTGGATATCTAGTATTACTACAGGCACAAGGTACATTATTTCATAGTTAGGCATGTAAGGGATGATTAATATTTCTTACAGTACCTATGATTATAGCCGGTGGTGACTTACCCTCGAGTGATTCAATGGCCATTCCACCTACCTATTATAAACAAAAAAAAGATTTAATAATTAAGATAAATCTTTGAGATACTAATATAATATAATATTATAAAATTGACACGCGACAACAACATTTGTCTTATAGTGTAAATTTTACAACGTATATGAATTTTTAAGCATAAAAATTAAACGATGTCGTCCTTTCCGGTCATAAATTTGCTATTTTTATCTAATTTAGTATCTCTAACATAAACATATTATTATAATTATTATGTCACGCGTTATTTGGTAACGCGGCTGATACGCTGTGACAAATTACAAGGACTTTTAAATAAATTAAACGTTCGTAGTTATGCGTGTGTCCTAATTATTATGTTGCTAGCTAAAGCACCGGCACGTGCAGCTTGTAAACCTCTCTTTAAGGGGACTACAAGAGCTAAGTGCCCTTGAGAATTGCACGCACACACTTACAAAATCGACAAAAACGGCAAGCCCGTGAACTAATGGTTAAGCGAGGTAACGAGGTTACGCCCAAATATTCTAATAGATGGCGCCAAACCGAGCGAAGTAAGATCAATCATAAATCTCATAAAAAATAGATAGGACAACAGAATGGTTTTGATTTCTTTCGATGTTAGTTAACGAATGATTATAAAAAAAACTGATTCAATTAAACTTACAATATTTTTATTTATATTTTGTACACAATAAAATAGACAGTTAGTTTTAACCTTTTTTTCTTTTATTTATATTATTATACCTACCACAATTAGTTCTTATACTAAATATTAAAACATACCAATTTTTAATATTTTATAAAAGTTTGATAATCTATTTATATAATAAAATCGTAAGTGTTCGAAACCTGTAGTGTAGTAACCGTGGGGTAACATATAGCGTAGTGTTTGTTCGTTTTATTAATATCGGTTCACAAAGAAAAAAAAAAATACAATTAAAACAAAAACATCTAAATATTTACAAGAAAAAAATGTCGTCAAGTCGATTTGGTTGAATCATTGGTTAACTAGGTTAATCATACTAGGTTTAATTATAAATCTCATAAAAATAGATAGGATATAAGAATTATTTGTTTTGCTTTGGACTGTTATTCGAAAATGATTAAATAATAAAACTGATTTAATTAAACTTAAAATATTTGGATTTGGTACTACAAAAAAAAAACATTTAGTGTTAATTTTTTTATTAAAATATTTTATTTAATTTCACTTGTATGTATGAATGTATGTACGTATGTCCTGAAATCTTGCAATCAATATTACACCTACTTCCATTGAAGCTATGGAGCTGAAAGTTGGCACACATATTTAGTCTCGATGACAATCCACGATTCATGAATTGCTTCCATTTTCAATCTAATATGGCGGACGTTACTAAAAATTACAATTTTTGAATTACGTACAAATGACACTTCTAAATATTCTAGTTCTCTGGTTCACAACAATTACATTATTTTTTTTATTATTAAAATTAGTTCATAGATAACTTTAATTCTATTATAAACAAAATCGATAAAATTAAACTCTTACGCAATATAAATAGCTTCCGTGTTATTGTTTTCGACTTTCTTTATTCTGTAAAAAATAAATATATGTTAGTAATTATATTTTTATTAATTATAAAATTATGTATTTAAAAAATATGTATCTAAATATGCCCCATAGTACTTTTAATGAAAAATATCAAATTGCTTCGAGATCATGGGGATCGAACGTAGTCACTCTCAATTGATTTTATCCTTACTTTCACCAAATACTCTATCATAATATTTGAAGAACAACTCGAAAAATCTGATTCTATGCGAACTGATTGCACATTTTTTCTAATAGATGTTTTCAATATTCATAATTTATAAAAAAAAAATATGTTTACTAAAAAAATACTCTTACCTTTTAATATCGTTCATACGTATGTTCGGCGCTTAATTTATATAAACGTTTTTTAGTTTTCCTCACGCGTTTCACTTCATTTCCCATATTTACACAATTAAAATTTATGACAAATAATATAATAAAAAACAAATGCCTAATTACTACTACATTATTTTAACTTAATATATTTATCTACAAGAAAGAATAATATTTATTATAAGAAAACATGAAACAATGAATTTACAATTAAAATTACAAAAAAATATTTCGTTACGTAATGAGGCTCGTAACGAAAAGATCGACACGTCTATATAGCATCAGGCCTCGGCCGGCAATGTCTGTACACGGCGTTTACGCACACATGCGTACGAATTTTGTTCGAAAATAAGAATATCTGATTTAAAAAAAATCTATTGAAGTTATTAAAAAAGTGACGCAGAGGTTAAATAATATATTGCTTGTAGAATAATCTGACAAAAAACCAGAATTATTGAATGTATATAAGTATAGTTTTTATTTATTAAAAGATTTTTTTAGAGGTAACTTTGTGATTTTTTTCTATCGTACCAAATTAATTACATCATGTTTTCAAAATAGCAAATAACTAGCATGTATCCTGAAGATTATCATATATTTTTTTCATTTGGTTTACTGCATCGGATCTTATACTTTTTTGCATTATAAAACTTGCATTTAGCTCATGTAGTCCCCTTAATAATTTGGTTATTCTATCGTGTGTATATTTATGCACTGGCAGTATTTGTTAAATCGAATTATAATTGATTGAATTTGATGAATGTCCAACAAGTACAAGAAATACTGAAGTATTAGTTTACAATGTCAATCCGAAGTCAGGTTTGTTTAAATAATTAGCTTACTTGTTAGGTCTGTGTAGGGTCATACCCTTCTGGGTAGGTATCATTCACTCATCATATACTTAGTATTGATGTGTTCCGGTATATCTTAGTTAGCCAGTGTAGCCTTAGTTATACAAACACAATGGACATAACATCTCAGTTCCCAGGGTTGGTGGCACATTGGTGTTGTAAGGAATGGTTAATTTTATTACGGTGCCAATATATATAGTGATCGATCTTCATCATGTCATGTCATGCTATAAAAAAAAACGATATTTTTAAGAAATATTTCGCGTTCAAATAGATAAATTAATAATTGTAAACTTTCTATCGATAATAATATTTACTACTCTAAAATCGATAGCATCACTATTGTACGCCATGTTTGTTTTTAGTTCATTGTTTTAGCGTTCAACATTTATTAGGTGCTATCGGTCGATGGATTTTTATCTTTAACATAGATCACGGTATCATAGAAGTGGCATTTGTAAACGCAATTTATAATTCGCACAATATTATATTTTTATTCGTTCTGTTTATGTACTGTAGAGTAATTTGGCGGTAGGGCTTTGTGCGTGCTCGTCTGGGTACCTAGTGATCACGTACTCACCGCTTTTTGTAGTGTTCCGGTTTGAAGGGTGAGCGAGCCAGACTACAGGTATAAGGGCCATAACATTTTAGTTCCCAAAATTGGCGGCACTTTGATGTTGTAAGGAATGGTAAATAGTTCTTACGGTGTCAATGGTGACTTACAATGTGACTCCTTTGTCAATCTGCCTTTGTATTTTATAAAAAAAAAACAAGGAAAATCGTTACGTTGTAGACGGATTAATGGCATGAAAAAAATATCCGCTTAGGCTATTTCACCGGTTCCAGGTTTCTAGGTGTTTCCGAAGCGGTGGTATCAAATCAATATATTGATTATTTATTTATTTATAATAAAAACAACTGTATACATATCATTACAGGACATGGTTGTCCTAATTCGATATTACAGCACGCTTATTAACAATGTTTAAAATAAGTCTCTACATTATATATGATATAGTCCAATTGGCCATAGTTTTGAGTTCACTCAGGCTGTTTAAATCTACCCTGTCGGCTATGACTTTGAGCGGTCGTAACTTCAGTCGTAATGTCAGTGGCGCCTCTTTGAGCAACTTGGTTCGTCCGTTGGGCACCGCTAAAAACGACGGTCAATGTCTCCGCCACACATATATATCTGAATAATTAATTTTAATCTTAAATATAGTACAATAAAGAAACTACGAATAATATTAGTTTCCTTTTTATATCTACAACAATCCGTCCATTAACGAGATCATAACCCTTTCTTGCGTCTGAAGTGTTATGTGTGTGTTTAATTTTAGTGCAAATAGTTTATTCCAATTGGAGGAGTAAAAATAAAGAAGCCAGCGATTCGTTAATAACTCAGCTATATAATATATATTTATGTATACTACAACACTATTAAACTTAACTTCTTGTATGGACTTTAATTTCACTAATAAAGTTCCGATATAAAAATTCACCGATATTCAAAACGTCACTTTTTTAGAACTCGTAATTAATGTCATAGATTAATTATGTGTTATTCAAGATCTCAATTGTAATAAACAAATTTTTCATTCTTATATAATGTTAATCCCGCCTGTTATCCAAATTTTCGAATTTTAATTGATTTTTTAGTTCAATATTAAGCCGATTCTGAACGCAGCTTTTTGAACTAACATAACTTTTACTCTGTGGAGTCACTAATGTCACAGATATAATTTAATGTCTAAATCAGTAGTTCCCAAACTTTTTTTTCTCGTGGACCACCTATTGGCATGTGTCCGTAACCACAGTTTGAGAGAAACACTAAAATATGAACTAAATTTAAATTTGTTTAATATTGATAATCCTACGAGTATTTCAGCAATTAAAATCTATGAATTTGTTAGTGATTCTCTCAAACCGATGAAGAAAAAAAAAGGTAGGTATCTTTAGCATCAAGTATTTATAGTGGTGATCAAGTTCATGTCTGAACAAGCATTAAGCATTGTCGGGCAGATCGCGCTTTGCAAGTAACAGTCGCTTGCCTTATTATAATTATTAAAAAAATATAAATATTATCTGCTTAGTTAGGTACTTAAAACAATGTAGGTAGGCTATAGGCCCTTATAAAAACTATGCTTACATTTTTGCTCTTTACTGTCAAAAGCAGATAAATTTTCGTGGACCCCCATTAACATCTTATGGACCCCCATTTTTTATTCACGCCTACGTAGACCCCCCAGCAAGTCCCGTGGACCCCTGGGGGTCCACCTGGACCACTTTGGGAATCACTGGTCTAAATTCTATGCAAAATAACTAATGATTGCTGAAACTGTTTTATCTGTATTATTTATTTTTTAACGTAGTTTATTTTTATAAATATATCTCTGTTCATTTTATTATTTTTTACATCAAATCTGAGAAAACACAAACCCGCATTGGAGCAGCGTGGTGGAATATTCTCCATACCTTCTCCTCAAAGGGAAATGAGGCCTGAGGACTTATTCACAGGCTGGTTACTTTACGTTCTAAAACGTTCAATTTACAAAATTTCAATAATATTTTTCCCAGTATAAAATGTACACGCTGTGTAAAAATATATTCTAGAATCTAGATCAAACACAAATGGTCTGATATTACACAACCATAGCGCAGTCTACCGCAGTGTAAGTCGAGCAAGGTCGCGGCTTCGATTCCCGCTTAGTGTTAATTACGTATTACGTAACACGACGTGGGAATTCTCCGGTATTTAAGCGGGAATTTATTATCCAATTCAATGCTTGTTCCTATCGAATTAATAATCCCTTGGGCTGTATATTATCCAGCCGATGTTTGTTTCGTAATATCGAACATTACTCGTTAGTCCATTCTAGCTTGTTAAGTAAATGGGCTACTTTATGGTCACCAATACCTAAATACATTGGCGCTGTAAGATATATTGACCAGCCAATGCACCACCAACTTTGGGAACTAAGATTGAAAAACGCCAAACGTCATACTGGTTTACTAGTAAGCGCGTCTTAACAAGTACTGCTATTTTTTTCTTTATATTGAATAAATAAAATTAAGTTTGAAAACAGTAAAAAATTAAAATACCCCCCACGCAGAAGACTACTGTCATGAATATAATTTGTATTTCTTTCATAAATGCCATCATTGTATAAATAAATTGAATTTTATTGCATTTATAAATTGTAAATGTCGCTGTAGCGTCAGCAAAACATGTGTTTTATGAGATCGCCTAATTATCGCGTTCTGACATATGTTTTTTGTCATACGATTAGACTGACTGGCAATTAGGCCACCTGATGAGACGTGGTCGCCACTGCACATATGGATTGGTACTGTAATATTAATTTTTTCTCCTTTTTAGGGTTTCGTTGTCAAAAGGCAAAAAACGGAACCCTTATAGATTCGTCATGTCTGTCTGTCTGTCCGTCCGTTCGTCCGTCCGTCCTTTTGTCTGTCCGTCCTTATGCCTCTTTTTTCGAAACTTTAAGAATTATACAGTTGAAACTTAGTAAGTAGATGTATTCTGTGAACCGCATTAAGATTTTTACACAAAAATAGAAAAAAACAGTAAAATTTGGTGGTTCCCCATACCTAGAACGAAATAAAAAAAAATCATACCCATTCAAAAATGATATAGAGGTTTCTAATAACATTATTTTCTTAACTGAATAGTTTGCACGAGAGACACTCCCAAAGTGGTAAAATGTGCCCCCCCTGTAACTTCTAAAAAAAATAATTTCATAAACATAGACCTTGTTACTTGCTGCTACGGAACCCTTCATGGGCGTGTCCGACTCGCACTTGTTTTATTTTATTTTAATATTAAGATGTTATATCCCTTGCGTACTCTACGAAACAAATACAATGTATTTGTGAATGGATTTGCCCTAGTACTAAACTTGGTGGAAGGGCAGGTACCGCACACTCAGTTTAAATTTTTTATAAAATAAACCTTGTTCACAATATAAGGCGTGAAGTTACTTTCGAGCGATTTGACACTTAGTTGACAGTTTAGCGAGCAACTTCATCGTGTACTTTTAATCTCACTGCGCGCGCATCACAGTAAAACAATCATCATTTTTTCATAACGTTTTTTTTAATATATAATCGCGTAAGATTACATATTTATCGGGATGTGTATAAGCCGTAATCAACTTTGATATATCTATATTAATAATTTCGTGTCTACGATAGACCCGATCAAAACCTATTCACAATTTATAGATCGTTAAAAAATAATGATTTATAAGTCGATAATCGAGATATTTCGACATTAAAACCATATAAATCAATGACATGACAGTTCAACGGGCGGCCATGTTTGACGTTTACGGGTGCGTTCATAATGCGTGTGTGCCAAATAATAATTTCGTGCAGGGAATACCGTAGACTCGGAGGAATCTTATCAACGTTTATGAAAAAGTTACATTCTATACGAAAAGTAAAGGATAACCCGTATTTATTTCGTTATATTTATTTTACTGCATTATTATAATTATTTATTTGCATGCAATAAAAAAATCAACCAACCTACATATCCATAAGAGAAAAAAAGCCAAATAAACAACATTTGACAGGAAATTGACGCGACATCATTGGTCGAGAGCTCGATTAAAGGTATAATACTCACTATGGATGTTAAGTGTAATAGTATTAAATTATAAATAAAGATATATTAATCATAAACTCTTAGTGGTGCACAATATAGCCGAGTCATTAGCAAATCGCATGTAATACGATATGATTGGAATAGACTAGAAGAAGAACTTTTCACTTTTCGTTCGTTAAACGTACCTTATTTGAATTATTAATATCGGTCGCTCGTTTGTTAATAGTGTAGGCGGCGTGCTATTGATTTTAACATCAGTTCGCTGTACCGCTGTCTTATATTCAACTAGTAGTTATTACAACTGCTAATATCCCATCTACATCTATCTATCTATCTATCTATCTACCTATCTACCTATCTATAAATGCATCGCTGTTATATTTAAATTATATTATGTTATGAATTGGTATTATGCTCTGGGGTAACGCAGCCATACTATATTTGTGCTGCAGAAGAGGACTATTCGCGCAATCTATAACCTAGGAGCCAAGGAATCATTAAGGTATAAATTTAAAGAAATTAAGATATTAACTGTTGCTTCTCAATATATATTCTGTAATGTTTTGTATGTACGGAAAAATATTAATGTTTTTATGAGAAAATGTGATTCTCATAACATTGGTACGAGGAACAAACACAATCTTGTTACTCCTGTTACTCGACTACATAGAGTCAGTAACTCTTTTGTGGGGCAATGTATACGGTTTTACAACAGGATCCCAGAAAGCGTTCAAAATGCTTCTGTTGCCAAATTTAAAATATTTGTTAAGAAACGCTTGTGTGCTAAAGGTTACTATACAATTAGTGAGTTTATGTTTGATAGTACACCTTGGGAATGAAACGATCGCCTCCTGGCTGTTTCTATTCATATACAATTAATTATGTAAGTAATTTGACAAAAAAAAAGACCCGCTGAGTTTCTTTCGCCGGTTCTTCTCAGGTCAGGGTGTTCCTTTTTCCGAACCGGTGGTAGTGTCTAATTTGACCATCAATAAGAAAGTGTAATGCTTCTATGTTGAGTAAAGGAATTTGAGTTTACAAAACCCGCCTAGTTTTTGGACGCGAACTTAGTACTATCAGCGTGTTTTAGAAAAGTCTTTGGCTATTTTAAAATTAAATTCAACGTATAACGTGACTACAGCAACGCGTTGGGTCTGCTCGTCCATACTCATGAATAAGTTTTAGTTGTTACGCGTAACTTAAATAAATACTAAACGAATATACGTCGAACTTATACTAGAAGACGCAGGGCGTTTCGGAGAAGGATTTAGTATTAAATTATTGTTGATATACTTTATTTTACACCGCAAAAACAGAAATCTCAGCACCGACTGTAAAATTATATGTATTATTGTGTATGTAACATCTTAGTATCCAAAATTCATGGCATCAGTGATATGAGGCGATTTCTTAACATCAGGCCCTTTCGCCAACCCTATCTACGTGACATAAAAAGTATGTCCACCCGTACACTCAGTACCTCGGCACCTCTAGTCAGGGTCCAGGTCTGCAACTTCATGAGGTAGTTGTTACACCAAAGAGGCAGATGATTTATGAATTATGATTATTTATTGGAGCTAATATTTCAAAGGATAAGAAACAAAAATATATATTACCATTTAAATCCGTTTAAAAATAGTTACATGAATAAAATATTTAGAGGGTTGTTTGTTCAGTGAATCGCGTTGCATATTTTATGAACTTCCGGTGCCTGAGGGATGGCGGGTTTTCCGTGATGCTCCGGGGTTCGCTTTGATTGCTGTGAATATGTAATCGTTTTGTACAGCTTTCGTTTAAATACATTCATTTCAAACGGTATGAATTAAAATATTATTAAACTTTACTTGAAATTAAATATCAAAGTCTCAATTATCTTAGCTAATATTATATTTAGATTCCGAATGTCTGTCTGTAGACTAAGACTTCGTAGACAGACATTTTTACATTGCTTACGAATTGTCATATTTCGATAAATATATTTAAAAAAGTCGTCATACTTAATTTGTGATGCTGTCTGGTACAAAATATATGCAGGCAACACAAAAAAGAAATCAATTAACGATTACTTACAAATCTATACATATAATAAAATTGGAGTGTCTGTTTGTAATATTAAAATAACCGCTACACGGTACGTATAGTAAAGTAACATTTTTTTTTTTAATTTTTGTCTGTCTGTCTGTTCGTTCCGGCTAATCTCTGGAACGGCTGGACCGATTTTGCCGGGACTTCCACTGCAATAACGAGTAACTTACGCTACAGCAATAACTTTTTTGTTAAATTCAAACGCGCAAGGAGTCGCGGGCACAGCTAGTATAACAATAAAAATAAACTAATTTTACTTTTACGATGTCACTGTGGAAGTGAATCAGCCACCACAATTTTTAAGCATCATCGAGTGCAGCAATATTCTTTTTTTTTTTTTTATGTCATAGGTGGAAAGTGGCTACCACCGCCCATGGACATCTGCAATACCGGGGGGCTTGCAGGTGCGTTGCCGGCCTTTCAGGAAAGAGTACGCTCTTTTCTTGAAGGTTCCCAAGTCGTATCGGTTCGGAAAAACCGTCGGCGAAAGCTGGTTCCACAGAGTGGTTGTGCGAGGCAGAAAATGTCTTAAAAATCGCGATGTTGTGGATTTTCGGACATCTTGGTGGATTCTGGACATCTGTTCCCCCTAGAAGAAGAACTTCGATTCCAATGTTCATATTTCGATGGGGAAGAGTTGACTATTATAGAAGGAGTCCATAACGCGCGCCTGACGGCACGTCAACCGTAAAATATTATATATTAAAAAAAATTGCATTTGTTTCAATAGAGAAATTTATTTAAAAAAGTATTTAATGTCAAAACTAAAATAGATAAACGAACGAATATATACCATCTAGATAGTATTTAACGAAATATTTAAATACACTTTGTCTAACGAATATGGCGAAGCGGAAGTTAAGGTTTCCGACTGCCCACGCGTTTTAAATGTCAAGTGCATTTTATTTCTACGTTTTATATATTGAATACTATTTCCGGATTTATTTGCATGTGTGCTGATCATGTCCATTTAGGTTACCACACAGGCCAGTCTTAATCCAGAGTGCCGTTATCAAGTCTTGGATCGTCGCCTAGGCACTCTTGAAGGTTTCTTCAAAATCATATTTTTCATTTTAACATGGAACTATAACAACAAGCAAAAGGGACATAACATCTTGGTTTCCAAGGTTCGTGGCGCATTAGCGATGTAAGGGTTGGTTAATATTCCTTGCAGTACCAACGTCTTTTGAATATGGTGGCCACTTACCAGCAGGTGCTTCATTTGCGTCTGCCTTTCTGTTTAAAGCAAAGGGGTACCACGTGCTTTTAAATTATCTTACAACCAACTGACATTTAATAGAAAATATTATTTGGATTCAAGTTTAACTTGAGAAAACAAATTGTTAACGAAAAATCACCTTTATAGCAATGCAATAAGTCTCAATTTTAAATGTGAATGGGTTATTAATTTATTTCAAATATATTTTTTAACTCTATTGCCATATAAATAAGGTTCAAATTAACAAAACGAAACAAAACATTTTTAAATTGATCCTTCACAAGGCTTCCGGCAATTGAGAATTAAGGAGGAAATCTACTTATGTATTTATATTCTTGGAGAATTAACTTGAACCTTATGTGTAAACAGATAAGGTCGTTTTTCGCAAATACATACCTTCAAGGAGTGGACTTTTTAATCCAGATCAGTCTGAGCTTTAATTCTTAAGTTATTCTACCGTCTAACGGCTATGTCTAATACTTTTATTATCGCTTCGAAGGGTGAGTGAGCCAGTGTAATTAATTAACCCAAAATATAAATATTCACTATTCGAGGCTTATAAAGGTACTTTTTAAAGTTTAACGCTACCACAGGTTTGCAGAATAGATTCTATAAAGAACCGATAAGAAACTCAGTATAGCTCTTGATGGCAATTAACATAAATATGTTAATTATATACAATTAAATGACTGTTTAATTACTTTAATGCAGATAACATCTGAGATCCCATGGTGGGCGTATTGACAGTGTAAGAAATAGATTTTAGATCTGAAGATCGCTGATATCTAAGCGTAACAAATCCGCGACAAAAATAAGGAGATAGTGTATGTTTTCCCTTGATAACGCAGTAGTTGTCGCTTGCGGGTTCGCTCGCTTTTTAGGGGGTGGTCGTCAGGCGTGTCCCTTCTATGAGTTCAAGTTAGCTTCACGCCAAATTAAATCAAATTCGGTTCAGCAACTTGCCTGGGCTTAAACCCGCAGTCATCAGTTAAAATGTACGAGTCACTGGGCCATTCCGGCTCAAAGATAACTTACAAAAAAACTCGAGATCCCCAATTAGATTACATTCGTTTAAATTAAACAATTTCGAGCAATTAAGTCTTGAACATAAAGAAACGGAGAAGCTTCTTTTAACTATCCTCAGGATGTTGACGTCATTGAATCTTCAGCTACAAAGTTACCTAATATTGGCCAAAAAATATTGACAACTGATCATTTTACAAAAAAACGTTTCAGAAACTATTCACACAGATAACAAATATCTTATTGATAAACAATGTCAAAGTTTATATTTTTTTTGAAATATAATTCGTTTATCAAATAATATTTTATAAAATAAATGAATATTAAGGTTGTTTCCTTAACACCTATGCTATAACATATTCAGCCGGGAAGTCCCTTTTAAGTTACGGAGGTAACAGTATTGCAAATCCCCTTTTTTCCACTTATAAAATCAGTAGATTTTACTAAAAATGACATTCAAATTAGCTAAAAAACAAAAACATTAAAATATCGAGTAGCATCAAGTGGACAAAATATGATTCTTAAGGTTGGTAGTCATGTTAGGTATTATAAAGTAGTCTATAGTCTTCCTTGGCGTTCAAGATTACTTCGTAGTAGTTGAGTGAAAGCATTGAACACTTAGCTCTCTAGATCCTAAGGATTAGACTATCGATAGTTAAGGTGTTAGAGATAGTATCGGTAGCTACCCATGAGTAATACTATCGATAGTATTACTTTTAACCTAAACTATCGATAGTCCAAAACTATCGATACTATCGATAGTATTGATTGATACGGTACCATCGATATCCTGAATAGTTTTCGAGACTAGGTTCTGCAACGCTGTTAAGGATGCTGCTCGACAGTCGACTCTATTGTTTATTAATTAATTTATTTATTAATAAAATTAATTGTTTTAGGTACCGCTGATGACCTAATGAACACATTACAATCTTTTCATAGTGCTATATAAAACAGTTAGCGAATGTTCCCACCGCGATGTAGAAATGTCAACACTTTGACATAACGCCATCTAGTAATCATAAGCTGCAAAATAGACATTAATCACGTGTACAAGCATAACAGACAGAGTTACTTTCGCATTTTTAATATTAGTATAGATTATTTTGCCAAAAGTGGTTTGTAAAATGTAAATTGGTCATTTTTGTTTTAGAAAATGGCAGGACCCCAATATAGCTACAAAATATAGCTTATTTACAGCTCGCAATGGGATATACCAGCGCCGCTGATAAAGAAATACTTAAAAGCCCTCATCTACTTTTTATGTCAAGGCGACCTTCTTTCACCCTCCTGAAAGGGTTGAAAAAGTTATTGAGAACAAGACCTAAGGGCTTTAAGAGACCTAGATCACATAGATATTTGTAAGCACTAAAAGGCGTTCGCTCTTCGCGTTCTTCGTTTAACGAGCTTGCATTATATTTATATTAGTGTGCTCTAAATATCTCATTTGATAGTTTTACTTGTGCAAACATTCTTCTAATTATAATTGAACACTAACATCCTGTAATTATCCTAAAGTTGGGCAAATGTTGCTCTGATATACATTATACTTACACTACCTTCAAACAGCAATACTTAGTATAGCTGTGTTCTGGTTTGAGATGAGTTAGCCAGTGTAACTAAATCCAATGGGACATAACATCTTAATGTCCAAGGTCGGTGGCGCATTGGTGATTTAGGAAATGGTTAATATTTCTTATAACGCCAATGCAAATAAAAATTAATAAATATGATAACGCCAATGTATATAGGCGGTGGTGACCACTTACAATCATGTTCGCCGTTTGTCCGTCCATCAATGACGTAGTAACTACTGATCGGGATGACCAATCGACACGGAATCATCAAAATGGGGGGTATACATAAATAACCGGTAGTATATGTAAAGAAACAGATGTGGCAAAATTTCATCCGAAACATGCGTTTCCTCACGACGTATTCCTTCAAAGCACATGGTAACTGTTTGGTTCTTGTCCGGGTTTGGACCCTTCCTTTACTACCCATAGTTTCGTTTAAAGAATAACCAGATAAAGAAGAAAATACATAATCACAGTGTATAATTTGCTAGATTGTACTTGAAATTCGTACATAATTTTTGTTTTCCTTGTTCCAGATTAAGCCCGGCTAAGCTGGACATCACAAAATGATCCATAAAGAAAAATAAAACAAAAATAAACCTACTACAAAGTCGTTAGAATGACTGGAATCTCCTTCGAACCTCACGTATGTGATAGAAACTACGTAAATATACCTATTTTAATACGAAAAATATCTTTTGAAGAATCGCGTTCCTGTAGAATTAGTGTCAATTAGCAGAAACCAAAGTAGTCAGGTGTTTAGGCCCTTCGTGGGGCGTTGAAATTATTTTTTCTAACCAAAGTTAGCTTAAGATGTCGAATATGCCAATATATAGCCAGGTGCTGCCCAAATCTCAGTATAAATCAAAGAATTCTAAAGGCGGCACCACGAGAGAAACTCGGGCTCAAAATTCCAGAGATTTTGACCCTCTTAATTTTAATCATGGAGGGAATATTCAAGTCCTAAATGCGCCGTTAGAGAGTAGAGTTGAGAAAATTGAGAAGAGGGAATCGAGGAGGAAAGACGAGACTCGGGCGAGGCGCACTCAGAACAGGAATGACGCAAATGAAGGGAAGGTGGAGGCGTATTTGCGGCAGAACCAGGTCAGCATACGGCAGCAGCAGCATCGGCACTCCGCTGTCCGACAGGCGGAGCATCGAGTCAATTTAAGGTACTTCCAAAAAAGTTTAAGGTAACTATTTATTTTGGCATATTTCTTGCAATGTTTTAACGTAATTGTAATTAACTTATTTTTTAAATTTAGAATATATTGTCTGATTGTTAAATGTTAAAAAGGGCTGTCTACTTGAAGGTTAGTGCTTAGTAGAGCTCGGGGATATTCGCACTTAAAAAATATATATATTGTCAATGCGAATCTGAGACCTAACTAAGCTGTTATATTCCTTGTGCTTGTAATGACACTGGCTCATTCACCCTTCAAACCGGAATGCAATAATACTTCGTATCGCTGTTAGACATAAGGATACCAGTTGAGGTGGTCGTGCCTTACAGACAAAGACCTATCTCTATGTATAAAATTACATGAAATGCATGGACAGTTACAGTTGTTATCATTATTTTAACAATAGTTTATCATAAAACGTTTCCACACGTCACCGACGGACGATTGTTTAATGTAATTCATACTTGATACTATAATCTTGTTATACAAACACACACAGCTTTTTTTTATGTATTTAGATTTGAGAAAAGTTCAATCCATTGTTGTCCTTTCAGATCTCTGCCGTTAAATGAAGTATCCGTTCGTGGCCATGACCGGACGCCAACTGACAGACATCGGGGATTCCCCGGTGACAGAGAAGCGGCCAGAGCGAGACGCGAGCGAGAGAGAGATAGACAAAGAGAGACGGATTTCGATTTTGATGGTGCGTTATATTCCGTCGGTTTTTTTAGGACGAATTACTAGTTTCTGGTAATATATCGCATGAAAATACGTTTTAGAAATAATTGAATTATGAATATGTTAGTCACGCGCAACTGTATCGTTGATTCGTTTTACAGAAGTCGTACTAGTCATGGTGTCCTTCATTTTAATAGATTTAACATCGTTGCGTTTACCAGTTATGATGTTCGGTAAATCATTTGCTGAGGAGTTACAAGTCGCGTGTATTACAAGGTTAACTTTATGTCAACAAATTTTACACTATTAAAACAAGCTTCATTAGCTTAATTTCGTTATGTAAATTATAATAATAGAAAAACATAATATGTCATGATGAGGTCTTTACGAATGTTTTCAGACATTATTAGTTTAAATATTGGCAAGTTCAGCGATACCGAGCGGCCCTTTTTGACGCGTTTAAACTATGAATGTCTTCTGTTTTAATTTGTAATACCGAGCGTTCTCAGCCGTCGACCATATCCAAGAATCAACGATTTTCAACGACATCGTATCAATGACTCATGATAATTTTTTGATCAATCAGTCAATTGCGAAAGGCATAGTTTCACTCACTCCATGAGGCCAGTCTATCCTTTCCTAGTTCTTTCTTATTTCCAAAAAAAATAACCAATTTTTCGATTTACTTTCCAGGGTCCCCATTGAGCCCAATAGCACCGAGATCAGGGGATAAGGAGCGTCCAGTACGCAAGTCGACGTCCGCCCAACGCGTGTCGGAGATGATATCGGCTGACAAACGAAGATTCTTCTGCAGGGAATGGGTGTTTCAGAAAATAGCTCATTGTTTGGAACAGAGGGCTGTCAGTAAAACAGCTGGAGCCTTGATTTTAGGTACGTAACTCTTATCAGTCATATTACATGTGTGATCATTGAACTGAGAAATGAGGTGATCCGTCAGAGAACCAAAGTCATCGACATAGTCCACCGGATTAGTAAGCTGAAGTGGCAGTGGGCCGGCCATATTTGTCGTAGAACCGATAACCGTTGGGGAAACCGTGTTCTAGAGTGGAGACCGCGTCTCGGCAAACGTAGTGTAGGACGTCCTCAGGCACGGTGGAGTTACGATTTGATCAAGACGGCTGGCAGGAGCTGGATGCGAGTAGCCGAAGAAAGATCACAGTGGCTTGCAATTGGACAAGCATATGTCCAGCAGTGGACGAGTATGGACTGATGATGATGATCATTGAACTTGAAATAAAGTTATTTGTGACACAATTCATAAAAATATATTAAAAAAACGATATTTATTATAGTTGTATATCTGCACATCAGTTTACCAACACAAAAACGCCACTCAGCTTATGTCCAAACTCGGGGAAGCATACAATGACTCCCTAAAAGTTCAACGCAGATTTTCAGTAATCACATAAAATTAAAAAGCAAATAAATCTAGCCTGGAAATGTTACAAAGAATAATATGCCTTATTTATTATTGGTTTTCGAAGACGTGATGAATAAGTTAACGCTTTCAGGCGACGCGGGCAGCGGTAAAACAGCGCTCTGCCAGGAGCTGAGCCAGCCCGGCGGCGGCCCGCAGGCGCGCCAGCAACGCGCGCTCAATAGGCGACTTCTCGCCAGACATTTTCTACAGGTAATGAAATTTCAGTCTAAATACTTACCAGGTTATTTATGGGCAGTACTGTCTTTCAATTATTTTGAGATCTTTCTGTCAAGGAATTCTATGTAGTTACCGAAGTTTGCAAATTGGTAATGCGTGCAGTCACGTTTGCGGAAAGCAAGTTAAGCTTTTTGTCTTGCATTTATCTGCGAGCCTTGATTGCCGTCAAATTGATTGTGAGACATAGAGAATATAATGTGCGCATGCGTTTATGAACTACAGCACCATAATATCTCTCGTATGAGAAAGGCCGTTTTGAGCAGAGAAAGCAATCGATCAGAAGGACATAAGTAATTATGTAAAGTAATTTACATACGTTACATTAGCAGCCTGTATATTTCCCACTGCTGGGCTAAGGCCTCCTCTCCCTTTGAGGAGAAGGTTTGGAGCATATTCCACCACGCCGCTCCAATGCATATTTATAGAAGGACATAATTACTCAAATCCTAATCAGATATATTATTGGAGCAAAACCTCTATAACCTATTCCAATCAAAAAGTACATCTATTTTAGATTAACATATTCCACGCGATTTGATTATAGTTCCGTTATATTATGTACTAATCTTTACTTATACAAGACAATTACACTTAACTACTTATATCCACTTCAATTTAATTTCCAAAGTTGCATCAGTAACTTAAAATCATGTATACTATTGATTATTCAAGATCTCGACCAATCATATCTCTTCAATTCAAGGTCAAAGTTGTTTATGTGTCTTTACTCATTCTGTGTTCGTGTTTATGTGTAGTCTAATAAAAAGTATTCGTATGTTCTCAGGGTCCCGGAGAAACCAGCCAACGGCCGGCCGAGTTCGTCCGTTCATTAGCCATGCAGATATTAAGCCATTCCTCCCACGCGAGACCCAACGAAAGAGATCACTCACCCAAAGAGGACAGTACGCCTAATAGCAATAGGTATTCTAGATATAGATATAATATTAATACCTTATTCAATGGCTTTTCTCGTCACGTATCCGAGGGGATTTATATTCGCATCTGCTTCCGTGATGTGTACCCGTATGACTTGGCGGAGCTGTCCTCAGAGGAAGAGTGTTACTTCAGTATGCCTCGTACATACGGTTGTAAGAAACCTTTCTAGGAGTTTTCCAACACAGAGCTGAAAATATTTAAAAAGTACTGTATGCAGAAAAAATGGTCGTAATTACTTTGCACGTAACTGGCAGATTTTTTGTGCACATTTTTCGAATAATAATATTAATTGTATTTTATAAAATATAATAAGAGTTTAAATAATTAATTGTTTTCAGAAGAAATTCTACTGAAGAAAATTTAATAATGCGATTCAAAGATTTGGGAGACGACGGGGAGGAGAGCTCGAAGCCTCTGCTAGCGGATAGCGAAGGTACGTCACTACAGGTTTATTGATAAAAAGAATTAATACGGTTTCAGGAAGTTTGTTATGAAACATTTACAGATTTGTCTTAAATGTAAAGTTAACACCGGTCCGGAATGTAGATTCTACCGAGAAGAACCGGCAACGTGTATGTTGTGTATTAAAATATAATTGTTATATAAAGTAAATCCACCCCCCTTTCCGTTCGCAGACACACGCACGGACGAGGAAGAGGGTCGCGCCGGAGCGGACGCGCCGCTCAGCAGCGCTCAGATACATGTCAGTATATATGTACTACAATAATCCAGCGCTTTTTTTTTTATAAATACACAACTTTAATGTATATCTGGCGACTAGAGGTGTAGAGTTATTTTTTCTTTTTTTTGGCTTTGGTTGACGGACGAGCATATGGGCCACATGATGGTAAGTGGTCACCACCGCCCATAGACAAAGGAGCTGTAAGAAATATTAACCATTCCTTACATCACCTATGCTGCACCAACCTTAGGAAATGTTATGTACCTTGTGCCTGTGATTACACTGGCTCACTCACCCTTCTAACCGGAACACAACAACACAGAGTACTGTTATTTGGCGGTAGAATATCTGATGAGTGGGTGGTACCTACCCAGACGGGCTTGCACAAAGCCCTACCACCAATAAACTTGGACCTTGAATTAATTAATATAAAAAAATATAAGCCAAATGGTACAGGACATCTGGGAAATGCCAAAAATGAACTCTAGGTAACTTTGTATGACTCACAGCCACCAACTTGTAATAAGATTTAAAGTCAAATAAATTTTATATATAATTATCAGTTATATTAATATATCAAGTATTATAGTAATATTAATATTTAAACTTTACAGTTGCCAGAAATCTTGCCGCGAGCCAGTGTGAAGCCGACCAATCCCTTCGTAAACGACGAACAATCAGAAAATCGCCTCTACGAGAACCATGAAAATCTATTCCTTCGTAACATTTCGCAGCGGCAATCGAATGAATTGCGCAACTCCAGACTGCTCCGTCAGAGCTCCGAGCCCCTTACAGAGAAGAAGACAACAGTTCTACAAAAAAGCCTTTCAACGGAACAGAGAGACGACGAGAAGTCGAGAGAATCCAAAGAGATTAACAATAGTCCACCGAAATCTAGGATTCCAGTAGCGAACTTCCGTTACCCGAATAAAAGCGATCTAAGGCCGAATTCGGCGGAAAGTTCGCCGAAGAAAACCGAAGCTAGAGCTCCCTCGCCGAAGGACGACGAACTACCGGAGTACCAAAACATAGTCCACCAGCCAGAAGATGATGTACAGACGGATTTACAAAAGCTGCTAGAGAAGAAACGCTCAGCTTCCGACGATGTTCCACCACCGATACCAAGTTTACCCGTTAACCCCAGAACGTTGATAGCCAATGCGTATTACGAGAAACTTCTATCAGAAACGGAAATACAACAGGCGTTGCTTCCTCAGAATTTGGACAAGAATCCAGAGGAGTGTTTCAAGAAGGCGATATTGTTTCCGTTGTTGGAAATCGACCCCCCCAAGCAATGTTTGTTTTTATTAGTCGATGCGATCGACGAAGGCTCTACGACTGGTGAGTTATGATCATTGAAATTAATAGTATATTTACAGCCTGTAATTGCACCAATCCTGGGCAAAGACTTCCCCCCTTTGAGAGGTTATTGAGTTTATCTCACCACATTTGTGGTAATTTTTATTCGGACCATTGCTGTTATGTTGTTCTACTTAACTGAACACGAGATGAATAATAAACACTGGATTTGAAAATAATAAAGTATTTATTAATAATAGAGATATTGAATATACTAATGATTATTGATTACAAATTGTTTTGTATATTTTATCCGATATTGTTTTCAGCTTCGGGTTGTACTCCAGGCTCGTGCGAGGGCGAAGGCGCGGAGGGCGGCGTGGGAGCGCTGCTGGCGAGACATCAGCACCTCCTGCCGCACTGGCTGCTGCTGGTCGCCAGCGCAAGGCGTCACTCGCGACCTCTCACAAAGATGTTCACAGGTGATTTAAAGTAGTATAATAATCTCGTCTTAAATTTGAATGAATTATTACATATTTAATGTATAAACTATACTAGTGGTATCAACCCACTATCTATAAATTCTACCGCCCAACATCAGTACCTTGAGTGGATTATTAGGCTGTGTAATTAAACGGACAAATTATACATACTCTCAGTGTAAGGAATGAGTTCTACTTCTTCAAGAGCGAGTCTCTATGAGCAAGTGATCCATGAGTTGGGAAATTCCTCAATTAACATTTCTTGAATAAGCTAAAAAAAATTTTCAGTATCAGATTTTTCTTGATCCATATCCCTTTTTAGTTAATCATAATTTTGGCGCTTGCTGTTTAAATATTTAGTGATTAGGACAACTGTAGAGCTACTTTATAAGGACAAACTTCAAACTTAACGTCAACATATAAAGGTTACACGTGTCAGAATAGCAGATCTCATGACTATTTACAATTTCAGGGTTCCGCAAGATAACTCTAGATGAACTCCAGCGTGCACACGTTTCGGCGGACGTGCAGCGCTACGTGCTCGCCCGCTTGGATACGGAGCCAAGATTACGGTATGAAGTTTAAATCTTACCGAGTATTTAAATATGATGTAAAAACTGCGTTTGTCCAGTAATGTGGATTTTTGGAAAAAATCTCGTTTCTTTTACAGAGCGCGAGTGTCCAGCGACTCGGCGGCGGCTGCAGCGGCTGCGGCAGCGCTGGATCACTTGCGCATCAAAAGTGATGGCTGTTTACTTTATCTGGAGAAGGTTTGTTGCATTTAAATCGTTAATTCAGTATATCTACAAGAATATTATATATATCCAAGCAGTGATACTGTTACAGCATAACTACTGAGTTACTTGTCGGTTTTTCTTAATATTAGAATTTACATTCCGAACCGGTGATGACTCTATCTTAAGATGTAATAGACAAAGTTAAAGAGACTTATATTTCACAACAAAAAAAAAGTTTTGATTGACCTTGAAAACAAAGTTTCTTTAACAAGTCATACCTAAAATCTTGTGCTGAGAGATTTTGTTATAAGCTGAACTAGGCGTTACGTCTGTATTTTTATAACACGTCTCTATCTCTAGTGGTTTAGGCTGAACTGACATCTTGTCAGTTCGTATTGGACAAATTCAGCCAATGTCATCTTTATTGGGATTTTCACGTGCAAGAAATATTTTTTGACAATTGCAAACACAAAAAAATGCGGTTCGGACAATCCGTTCTAAATTGATTCTTTCATATATGTTATCTTTGATTTTGATATATGAACATAGATTTCGTAACAAATTTATATGTTCAGATTTATACGTCAGCTGGTTTTCAGCTTATTTACAAAAATAATAACGTAATATTTCTGCGTCTCTAGGTACTAGATGGAGTGGCGGACGGTTTTATAGCGTTGCGTGAAATCCGCGAGATCCCCGGCACCCTCAACGGCCTCTACTTGTGGCTGGCGCAGCGTCTGTTCCACGGGAGACGATTCAATAAGGTACGCAATTCATAAATTATTTTTGTTGAACTGCCAAACAAAGTCGTTGGTAACTCGCCTGATGTTTCTCTACGCGTAACCCATTAAGAATTATACGAGTGTGTTTGCGTACAAATGCACTATTATTTAGTTGTAGCAGGCGGATAGCACCAGTAGAGAATTTTTAAAATACCAATTGTTTAAATACAAGCCCATCAAATGCTAAAAATGCCTTTTATATGTAGAGAAAAAATCTATTACGACTTTCTGCAAATGGAGATTGTTAAATAAATGGTAGTTCATAGCGAGACAGCTAGAAGTTTGCTTTTTTTTTAATATAAAGGGATTGATGCTCCCTAACGCTAATATAAGTAATTTCCATCAAGTGTCTGTAGCTTAATTTCCTTTCGTAGGTTCGCCTATTGCTGGACGTGTTGCTGGCCGCCCGCTGCGGAGTTACCGAGGACATGCTGTATAAGTGTCTGCTCAGCAAGGAGTACAGCGTAACGCGCGAGGATTTCAACCGGCGGTTACATCTTCTCAGACGGTTAGGCGAGCTACTATCCTTTTCTTAATTAATAAACGGAAAAGAGATAGACAATGAACATAGGATATATGTGTATTTAAATATTGATTTCTAAAATTAGTCAAAAAAATACATTCAAAAATATATTTAAATTAATACTTTCATAAAAAATATATAATAATTCAAATCAAATCAAATCAAAATATACTTTATTCAAGTAGGCTTTTACAAGCACTTTTGAATCGTCATTTAACAAACTATTTAAAATAAAGCTACCATCGCTTTGGAATGTAGATTCTACCGAGAAGAACCGGCAAGAAACTCAGTAGTTACTCCTTTTAATATCTAAAAATACAGTCATGTTAGTTAAATACAATTATATATGTATGTCATGTCTCCTGCCTGGAAGTCAACAAGCATTAACTCCACGCTTTTTTATCATCAATATACTCCTGCATCGAATAATATGCCTTCTTTACCGATGTATTTTTTACAATTGACTTGAATCTATGGAACGGCAAAGCTTAAAATGTCTGCGGAATCTTATTATAGAAGCGGATACCTTGCCCCAAGAATGATTTATTGACTTTGCGGAGTCGGAAACTTGGCGTTTTCTATTGTTTATACATAAATCAAATAAAAGTGGATCGAAGTGCGAGTCCTTCGGTACAAATATTAAATATACAATTCCTGAAGTAAAAAATGCCTTTTTATAAAGAATATACTAGAATGACTATCTGACTTTATAATAAGAACAACATTAATGACTTTAATTTCTAAACTTCGCGCCAAAAAGTAAACCTAAGCCACTGTGACAGGCGAAGTCGCGCTCTTTTTTTTTTTAATGTATTGCACTGCAAGAATCTCAATTAGTTAGAAATTTCATTTACAATTCATTGTAATAATTCAGAAAGTCAATAAAAAATTCTAAAAATTTGTATCACATTTTTTGGCAAATTAAAAATACGCCAAATTTTTGTGTAAAGACCTCAACCCCAAAAATAACATATTTAGCTAATAGGCTCTTTGACAATGCGAAAAATAAAGTGTCAATTATTATAATCAGTATAATATAAATAATAATTAATTTATGCAGAAATCCATAAATAAAAATATATTTTTTAAACGATTGTCACGTGACACAAAACGCTCCTGATTGGTCGGGTTTTTGATGACGTCACTTGCTTGTTAACCTCGTTTGCCTACTGTATGTGGATTATATGTACCACAGATTACAATACAGGTAAGTGACGTCACCGACCCCATTGCAGCCCCATATTGTCAAAGTAGCGTTTTCGCGCGTTATTTAAATATGGAATTTTTAATTTGATATTATTCAGCAAATATGTACTAGAATTAAAAAAACACAACAACCTCTACTACATAATATAAATGGTATTTTAAAAACCAGTCAAATAGCCTATTGCTAATTTAGGCATATTTTTAAAAAGTATTATTTCAAAACTATAAACATCAGGCCTAGGTTTTTGTCGTAAGTACCACAATTACTAATTAATCAGTCCCTGATATTCTCCCTCCAGGATCCTGGTGATGGAGCGCTCCACCGGCTACCTGAGCCTGTTCCACCACTCGTTCGCGACGTGGCTCGTGGACGTGAAGCACTGCACGCGGCGCTACCTCTGCGCGCCCGCAGACGGACACGCCGCGCTCGCCATGTACTACACGCTGGACGCCAAGCGGTGAGTGGTGGCGATCGTAGTGGTGGTCAGCTGGTACCTCTGCGCGCAGGCGGACACGCCGCTGGTGTGGTTAAACACTAGTGCGATTCAGTCTCACCCGATAATAGAATTGTTTCAAAATGATGCTTACATACAATACTCTTGTTCCAGGCTGAGCGCTCTGGAGATCCACAACTACGTGTACCACATGACTCATATAGAACAACATATAGCGTCGCAAAAAAAGAACAAGACTAGGTGAGTACCGTCAAATATTTAAGGAAAATTTTATTTTAAGGGGGGCAACACCGAGCCGTGTGTCGTTACGGTAAACGGCGGGACGATGTCTTATGCCGTTATGTTTCTCCGCAAATGTTAAATTTGTTCTCTAATTATACCCTGTTCAAGTTAGCTTCATCTTTTTGACAGACGGGCTAGTGATGGGAAACAGAAAATATAACACTCGATGGAACGATGGGATGCGTAATTCAAATTAGAAATCAATTTTTTTTAACTTCTTTTTCTAAAAAGAGTTATACCAGCCAAAGATACCCCAACCAAAACGACCCCCGTTCGTAACAATAACTTAACAATGATCCTTAATAAGGATTTTTGTAATCGATATTTGTAGCAGTTGCTGCCTGTTATTCGCGTCCCGACCGTCCGACCGATGTGACATTGTACAAGCATCCATTATTTTTAGTTTTTCTATTTAAATTTAGCTTTGAAGCAATAATATGTAATAGAAAAAGTCTTAAAATTTTCGCATAACGCTTGAATCTTTAGGAACTTCTGTATTATATGTATTTTTTTAAATATTTTTACAAATTTTAAAATCATTAAATTAAGAAAATAATATGTTCGTCATTTGCAAAGCTATGTCGATCAGAAAAAATTACATCTGTCAAAATGATCAAGCTATCTTGTACAGGGTATTGTAATTACGATCGAAATTCGTCCGATGGCTTAAGACCGTTCATCTTTACGGTTCTCAAGACGAAGTTCGTGGTGGTCGAGTAGTGTGTACACCGGTTTTCATGGGTACGCTACTCCGAGGTCCCGGGTTCGATTCCCGGCCGAGTGAGTCGATGTAGAAAAAGTTCATTAGTTTTCTATGTTGTCTCGGGTCTGGGTGTTTGTGGTACCGTCGTTACTTCTGATTTTCCATAACACAAGTGCTTTAGCTACTTACATTGGGGTCAGAGTAATGTATGTGATGTTGTCCAATATATAGTATATTTCACCACAAATAAGTAGAGTCCTCTTGTTTTCAGCGATGATAATGACCCCCTAGATCTACACACGCTGATCCTACTATGGGTCCTGGATTCTGGGTGCGACGTCGAGGCCGCTCTGAAACGAGAAATTGAAGTAAAGCATGCCGAAATTGAAAACACGACGGTAATTTATTTATTTTATGTATTAAAATGCCTGCAAATGTCCCACAACTGGGCTAACGCCTCCACTAAGGTTGTGGAGCTGATACCACTACACTGTTCTAAGCGAATTGCTGGATACACCTGTTGCAGAACTGACATTCCACATATTACGTAGGTTTCTTCACGATGTTGCCTATCATCGCCGAGCACGAGATTAACACAAATTCGGTAGAGCGTCTGTGCTTGGAACTGGAATCAGCGGTTAAAATGCACGCGTTCTAACCACTGGGCCATCTCGACTAGGTTATGAAAATGTATCTTTCTATGTCTATTTACGATTAATAAACTTCCCAATTGGATGGTTCCGTTGAAAGTCTGCATATATGTCCGCATACTATGTTATAACTTAAAATTATATGATAGTTTTTTATCGGTCGGCTCGTTATTTGGTTCCGGAATGTGAGAAGAACCGGCAAAAAAACCATTAGTCTTTGCCAACATTTGAGATACAAAGTTATCTCAGTTAGATATATATATATATATATATGTATATAATTATAATATATCCTGTGAGAACGTCATATTAGCTTCACCCTTTTTTATCATCCACATAACACACATTTTGACGACCTCCGTGGTCAAGTAGTGAGTACACCGGTTTTCATGGGTACGCCACTCCGAGGTCCCGGGGTCGATTCCCGGCCGAGTCGATGTAGAAATAGTTCATTAGTTTTCTATGTTGTCTTGGGTCTGGGTGTTTGGGGTGCCGTCGTTACTTCTGATTTTCTATAACACAAGTGCTTTAGCTACTTACATTGGGATCAGAGTAATGTATGTGATTTTGTCTAATATTTGTCCAATATAATCTTTTGTTGAATAATATGCTTTATTCATTCACGTTATTTTAACTGACGATGGCTGTAGCTCTTCATGAATCCTAAAAACGTTCCGAAAGTACTTGTAAAATCTTTTAATACAATGTACTTTGACCTTGACTTCGAAACAATGATATCTGTTTCAGAATGAAGACACTAAATTGGAAGATAAGGACGTCGATCCGGAGTCCGAAGGCAGGGAATCAACATCTTGCAGATCACGTAAGTATTATACGTTTTTATACTGTTTTTTTTTTCGGTTTTAATCGCGTTAAACGTGACTGCTATCCCTGTGGGGCGAAGCGTTATGTTATATAGTCTATTTTGACCACGTGAAGGGGGGGGGGTAATGTGGTCGGTGTTAGATTCCTCATGCCATAGTCTTTTACCGATATGTTTAGTAATTTTTGAGTTATTGACGCACAATTTTTCGTTTATATGTAATATAAGTTTAGGATAACTTTTCTTAATAAATAGCGCAATGTAACGCAACAGTTTTTTTTTTAATGATGATATACATCTGATGGTCAGTGGTCACCAACTCTACCCTGACCCTGCCTACAAGTGTTTTTTTCAAATCGAACGGGTATATTGACAGTAATGTAGCCGTAACACCCATGGTTTAACACTCATGCGTTTTAAACCATTTTTTTTCAACAGACTTCTTTTTTTCAATTTAAACTTCTCTTATATTATGTTGAAAAAAAATATCAAGGTATTCTGGTACGCGGTTATATACCACTCATCAAAGAATCCCGTTTTACATTTAAATGACACTTATCTCACGGAAAAACATCGGTCTAAAGTCTATTCCTCTGTTTTCCTTGTAATCGGGACTAATTTTACGTTTAATTTTAAAGCAATTAAATATATTAATAATTAGCAGTTTACTGTAAACATACATTAACCTAATTTTTAAATAGAAAAAATAAATGGTAAATTGTCAACCATAGCTAACGTAACATCAGTTGTCCAATCAACATTTTTATTAAATTTTTGTCCAGCTGTGGGGTTATTAAAACGTTTTTAATTCGCATTATCGCCTAAAATTATTGTCGGAATTCAGTATTTGTTTTGCTACATTTTAATAACACAATCAGTTCCTTAGAAGTCCGTATCGCAAAATGATTAATTCAGAGATTCCTTAAACTCTACATATATAAATATTTATGTTACTTACGTCGATACGATAAAAAAATATATTATGCATATTATTTTGAATGAATGTCCGAAATGTATTTATTAATTTATATTGAATTATTATTATTATTATAATATAATAAGAGATTAGAGTAAAACAAACAAAATAAATTTAAATTCAATTTAATTTCATCCATATACAAAAACGATTTTTGTGTTTTTATTATTTGACATAAACAGGTAGTCTGTTAAATAAGCTACCCCGTGGTAAGCGGTGATTTCACTGGTTCACTCACCCTGAACACACCAACGGTATGTATCGCTGTTCGGTGGTAGAATATATGGTGAGTGAGTCAAGCCAGGCTAGCTCGCACAAAGCTCTACCAAATGTGTATTAAGAACTAAATATGTTTGTGTACTAGATACAGTTAGCAAAACTATTCGCGAATATAAATCACTGTGGCAACAAGGGCTTAAAGTTACATTTGCTCTCGTTGCTTAAGTACGTCATACTTTCGGGTTACTTGTAGTTTTATTTTATTTGTTTTTGTTTCTGATAATACTGTTGTTGATAATTTGAAAATATGTTATTATAATAATTCAAGAAACAAATACAAATTAAATTGGTGCATAATTACGTTTTAATTCTCACAATTCTCGTTTGGAGTGCAAAGATTAAAATTTTTCATTAAATATTTAAAAAAAAAAAAAAACTTTATGAGCGATATATTAATTAAATATCGACAAAGTCTCGGCGATATTATTTGCTTATATTTAATCTACAATTACAGCTTATTATTTTATCATATCCTGTCATTACAATATAAGCTATTGTTATTTAAATGTCAACTTTATATCAATGCGGTAGAGTTTAAAATTGTCTATTAATAAGATATGATGTTACGCCTCCCTTATTAGGATATTAGTATTGAACTGCAGGTCACAAGGGAGAGACGCTTTAATGATTAAATAATTAATTAAATTAAATTAAAATAAATCATAGGTTGTGCTGTGGTCGTTTGTTTTACTTGTGATTGGTTTTTGATAATTTAAAATGTGTGATTTAAGTGTGTACAAGAGTTTTACGATTGCAGATGTGATGAATATTTATGATTTTATATGTATGTATTGTTTTGTTTATTATTTTATTGGCGGTAGGGCTGTGTGTGTGCAAGCTCGTCTGGGTAGGAAGCACCCCATTATCATGATTTATTCTACTGCCAAACAGCAATGTTTTGTGTTTTTTCGTTCCGGTTTGAAGTGTCAGAGTCAGTACTACAGGTGTAAGGGACTTAATGCTGTTCCCCCCCAGGGTTGATGTCGTATTGTTTATGCAGGATATGGTTAACAGTACATACGGCGTTAATGTTTATGGGTAGTGTTGACCACTAACCATTAGGTAGCCGATTACCTACCACTGGTTCTCCAAAAATCAAAATATACTTTATTTAAGTAGGCATTTGAATCGTCATTTTAGAAAATTAAATCTACAATCGGTTTTGAATGCAGATTCTACCGAGAGGAACCGACAAGAAACTCATTAATTACTCTTTACCAACATTTGAGATAAAAAGTTATATCAGTTAAATATAGTTAATAGTATTTAATATATCCTGTCTGAAATAAAACAAGTATTTGCTCCACGCTATTTTGTCCTCTATATAATCTTGTGTTGAGTAATATGCCTTCTTTATAAATGTTCTTTTACAAACAATTGAAATCTATAAATTAGTAAATTTAACATTAATATTTTATTGTATTGTAAAAATTGATTTGGAATTTTTGTCTTGACATTACGGAAATCTATATCATACTTGGTGATAGGGCTTTGTACAAGCCCGTCAGGGTGGGTACCACCCACTCATCAGATATTCTGCCGCCAAACAGCAGTGAGTGAGCCAGTGTAACTACAGACACAAGGGACGTAATATCTTAGTTCCCAGAGTTAGTGGCGCATTGGTGATGTAAGGAATGGTTAATATTTCTTACAGCGCCTTTGTCTATGGGCGGTGGTGACCACTTACCATCAGGTGGCCCATTTGTTCGTCCGCCTACCGATATCATAAAAAAAATATCATGATATCTATAGTCTGACTTTTTTAAATTAAACCCACGAGCAAGATTTCTTAGTTCAATGAAGTCACGTAGAGTGAAAAAAAATAACATTACAATTAAAAAAAAAAGAACCACACTGCGTTCACATGGACGAACTACAATTGTGTTTACAAGTAACGTATAAGTCGAGCGCTTACAACGATCGATATTTTAAATTTATAAATCATCAAAACCTAACAGGTAACTAAGTACTAAAACTAAGTACTAAAAAACCGCAAGTACGTCATTTAAGCACTTCACGTGAACAGTTTAGTGACAGGCAAGCACGCTTTACACGTCCATTCTATTCCAGCTAAACTATCAAAGGAGTTGTGCTGTTTTGCGGGAAAATAAGCTTTATTTCCTGTCGCGTTGATTCATTTCTTTTTTATTGATTATTTTCATTGAACTTAATTCGAATATAACCCAAATATCATATTGCTTTTTGTCATTGAGTAAATTGTACCACGCACTCGCCTCAAATTCTCCCACTAAACAACAACTTGCTGTCGGTGTGTTCTGGTTTGAAGTATAACCGAGTCGTTAAACCATAACACACGACATACAACATATTAGTTCAAAAAGCGATTACCGATGTAAAGGATGGTTTATATTTCTCACCGTACCAATGTCTATGGCCATTTCCCAGCTCACTACAGGATATAATATCTTAGTTCCCAAAGTTAGTGGCGCACTGACGCGGTGTAAAGATGGTTTATTTTTACACTTACAGTGTGTCTGGTGGTAGATATCTGAGAGATTTGCTATTGATGTTAATCGACGCAGAATCGTCCGAAGGTGGTTATTGGGTATTAATTTTTTGAATTCCATGGATCTTTCTCATTTTTTATTTCATGTACAGCAAAGGGGGAACGTAACAGCTATAAAACTCAAATATAATGAAAACATTAAATGATATACAATTATCTTTTATATATATATATATATATATATATATATATATATAATACTAGCTGAACCACTGGCTTTATCCTCACGAAATTTATAAAAACACACCTATTGCACACAAACCGGTGGCCCCTATTTCACTCCCTCGAGGAGTCAAATCAAATCAAATCAAAATATACTTTATTCAGGTAGGCTTTTACAAGCACTTTTGAATCGTCATTTAACAAACTATAGTTAGTGAAGCTACCACCGGTTCGGAATGTAGATTCTACCTAGAATAACCGGCAAGAAACTCAGTAGCTACTCTTTTTCAACATTTAAAAATACAGTCATGTTAGTTAAATACAATTATACATGTATGTCATGTCTCCTGCCTGGAAGTCAACAAGCATTAACTCCGCGCTTTTTTATCATCTATATAATCTTGTATCGAATAATATGCCTTCTTTACCAATGTATTTTTTACAAATGATTTGGATCTATGAAACGGCAAAGTTAAAAATGTCTGCGGAAATTTATTATAGAAACGAATACCTTGCCCCGAGAAGGATTTATTGAATTTGCGGAGTCGGAAACTTGGCGTTATAAGCTTATCCTTACTTCTTGTGCACATACAATGATTATCACTGATTTTATCAAAGTGATCAATGCTAATGTGAATATACATAATATTGTTGTAAATATATTCTGACGCAACAGTGAGTATTCCTGCTTTGTTAAAAACATCCCGAAGAGAGTCTCTAGCTCCAAGATTGAATGTGAATTTATAAAAGTTAATTTTTCTGGTACATCTTTACGTACCCGAAGATTGATATTCGTCTGAGTATCAAATTTAACTCCCAATAAATTACATCCATTTAATGACTTACATACAGAGTGACTGCTCACTTTTTACATTACACTAAATATTTTAGAGATATGTCCTAAATATGGATTGTAGTGGACTACCCAAAATAATGTACATACGACACAATTCAAATAAATTTTGGAAAACTCTATTACGCGTCACTGTGCTAAGGACAGTGAAGCATTATATCAGAGTTGAATTCCAGGTTTGGTCTGCGATTTTCTATTAAGATTGAGCTGTTTCAAGTTCCAACTACCAGGTCTTTTCGACTGTACAAATATCAAAACAAACGTCTCCTTAAATGCCCTATTTTATAGTTTTGGCTGTCGTTGATTGTCAGTTGATATTTTAATATATTTGTCCACAGTCGAACCTTCGACCCTAGAGAACATAATGCCGGAACTTGTGAACGGCTCCAGTACCAGATGGCCGAGAGACAGGCGGGTATTGAGGGCGCTGCTGGAGCTCAGCCGGACGGACTCTGCTCCCACTGAGCCAGAGGAAGATATCAACGATTTGGTAAGTGACTTAGTGACTATTAGCGGGTTCGTCAACTTCGCGTTTATTCAAAATATTTTTTAGGAATTTAGAAACCTATGACTGGTTTTATTTTTATTTCATTTCATTGTAAACTGCAAGTCACTCATCTACATTTGGCGTCGAAACGATGAAACCTTTTTTAAATGAAATGTTTAATATCAAATAGTATACATCAGTTCAGTTAGATTTTGAGTTTGTCGAAGACAATTTACTTTAATTCTGTTTACGTTTTTAAATATTTTTTGTAGTTACTCTTCTCCATCATTTTAATTACAGAGTATATCAGTAAAGTACAATATTTTTTTTTATATATTCCGCCTAGAAATCAGTGAATGCTAAGTTCACGCTTTTTTATCTTTAGTATAATCTTGTATTGAGTAATATGCCTCATTTATCAATGCTTTTTTGACAAAAAATCTTTAATGCAAAGGTTTCGACCATAACTTGATTCCTATAGAGGGTCCTTCAGGGTAGGGTATTCATGACAGAATCATATCTGATAAATGCTGGAGTATTTACGCTAGAAACCTTCATACAAACGCTAACAATGAATGAGTTATAACTCGATTTATATGGATATCATCGGATACAAGAGAGTCCATAAATATGGTCAAATAAATAGGAAAGTTTTTGTTCGTCAGCTGTCAACGGACCAAGCGATCGAAAGCGAGGACAACAACGACGGAACCGGCGATGAACACGAAGACGCTTTGGTGTTGGACCCCAGTACCGTCCACGAGCTGGCGAGCAGGGGGGATGAAGAGGCCTTGATCGCTTTGTTGAAGGTATTTGGCTTTAATTTATAACTGAAATGGTCATCGAATTGGAAGTGGTCAATTTTGCTGCTATATACTTGGATTTTAATTTATATTAAATGGTATTATGTATGTCTAGCGCCGGCCGGAGCTGTGCCGCGCGGTGGACGCGGCGGGCAGCACGGCGCTGCACGCGGCGGCCCGCAGCGGGCGCGCCGCCTGCGCCGCCGCCCTGCTGCGCGCCGGGGCCTCGCCCGCCGCCGCCGACTGCGACGGCTGGAGCCCCCTGCGAGCCGCTGCCTGGGCGGGCCATACTGAGGTGCGCACCGAACCCTCCCAATTACATACTATGTACACCATAAAACGATAAGCATTTGATCACGCGTTCAACATATACCATAGTAAAATAATATTTAAGATAGTATAGTTCAAGGACCCAGTCTCTGCTCTGGGCCTGTATTTTTTCTATAAAAATCAAACAAGTATCAGCTCTAATGCTAACTATAATAAGTACTAACCTATGTACTTTTCTGACTATACAACTGTTTTCTGGATACGGAAAAGTGTTCTTAATTTTCGTTTTTTTTTCCATCTGCTGAAAGTAAAACTTCATTTCTCGACGCCATATTATTGTAGGTCTTTAAAATTGTACTCCGATTACGCTAGCGTGTTTTGAACGACCGGTCTGTGCGACTTTGGCACACCAGCGCAAGTGCCAAGCCACGCGACATGATCCCGCCGGTTTGCGCTCCTCTATAGACATTTAATATCCAATATATTGTTTAAAACTAAAGTAATGTTTGATTAAGAAATATTTATTTCAGGTCGTGGACGTTTTGCTGGAACACGGATGTGACGTCGACTGTGTGGATGCGGACAATCGGACTGCTTTACGGTAAGAATATTTCCAGTGATCTCAAGAAATTTGGTCTCGATAGTTTTACCGATGGAAGAGGAGCGCGTTTTCTCTTAATCCGGTCGAATACTACACGATTTTAGGGCCTTGAATATGGATCTAGTCCATTGTAGTTCTTGGATTTTTCTGACAATAAATACAAGAATCCTGGTCACATCTATGGTAAATGGTAGGCTCATTTGTCTCGGTGCTCACGTAAAGTCCTCTATCCAGCACATTAACTCTCTCCGCTCGTATGGGATTGAGATTTAAATTTAATTTTAAAAATAAATCTATATTTCCCGAGCAGTTGATTATGTCTTAATATAAGTCGCCGGGGACGCAATTTTTTTAGGTTTTTTTAATTTATGGGACATCAATGAGCAGGGCCGCGGCGTGGTCCGGTCACGAGGCGGTGGTAGCGCGTCTCCTGGCTGGCGGGGCGCAGCCCGAGCGGGCCGACGCGGAGGGCCGCACGCCGCTCATGGCGGCCGCCTACATGGGCCACGCCGACATCGTACGGCTACTCCTGGACGCCGGTGCCGGGCCCGACCACGCCGATCACGACGGTAAGTGTCATCATCGTAGTCTCTGGAACTGTACTCGAAAAAAGTATACAAAATGTATCCCGTACGTTGAACTCGAGTTTCGCAATCGCCGACTACATTTGCGGAAAACGCAGGTCGCACGGCGCTGGCGGTGGCGGCGCTGTGCGGCGCGGGCGGCGCGTGCGCGGCGCTGCTGCTGGAGCGCGGGGCCGACGCCGCGCGCGCCGACCGCGACCGCGCCACGCCGCTGCTCGTCGCCGCCTTCGAGGGGCACACGTGAGTGGCGGCCCGGAGGGGGAAGGGGGCGGTTGTCTGCGGACGAGCTGGCGGACTGACGGGTCGAATGTCCTCAGCGAGATCTGCGAGCTGCTGCTGGAGGCGGAGGCGGACCTGGAGGCCTGCGACAGCGCGGGGCGCACGGCGCTGTGGGCGGCGGCGTCGGCCGGCCACGCCGACACGGTGCGCCTGCTGCTGTTCTGGGGCGCCTGCGTGGACTCCATGGACGCGGAGGGCCGCACCGTGCTCAGCACGGCCGCCGCGCAGGGTGAGTTGACGCGGAACGTTTACTTGTTTGGCGAAATTTTATTTCTTCTTAGACTTCTTGATTTCTTATAGTATTCATTTCGTGGTCGGTGGTGAAGTGTGCAAGGGTGGAAGAAGTTCGAAAAACCTCGAACCTTGAAAGACCCTTAACCCAAATGTGTGACATTTCCAGACTATTGCATAAAATTAGATGTTTTTTATAGGTAACGTGGAGGTTGTACGGCAGTTGCTCGATCGTGGCTTGGACGAACACCACCGTGATAACTCCGGATGGACTCCACTACACTATGCTGCTTTTGAAGGTTGTTGACCATATTTAAAGAAAGTTAAACTTTGTTTTTCATTGCATAAGATTTAATATCATATATGTGTAATATCAAAGTGCCCCGTTGTCCGCAATTTGACAGAGTTTAACTTATAAAGAGTTTCATCTGTCTTATTTGTCAATTTAAGGCAATTAACAATTATATAACAAATGGCTGATTTTCAAGATGGCTGATACTAAATAGTAATAACTTCGCCGATAAAGAAACTAATTCTTAAGTCGTCGTTTGATTAATATTATCATTTATATAATCATAGGACACGTGGAAGTCTGTGAGGCATTACTGGAAGCTGGGGCGAAGGTCGACGAAGCGGATAACGATGGCAAGGGCCCCCTCATGCTAGCCGCGCAGGAGGGCCATACACGTCTCGTGGAGATCCTCGTAGACCAATGGGGAGCACCGGTAGACCAAAGAGCCCATGACGGAAAAACGGCTCTAAGGTATTTTTTTAATAATTAAATTTTGTTTATAAACACACAACGTTAGACATCATAAGTAGTACTCAGTACTTATTGTACATGGTTATTTGTAAAAGACTCATAACGTCGTCCTAATTACATTATACATTGACATTACAAAGTTACGCGCGGTCCGCAGGCTGGCGGCGCTGGAGGGGCACTTCTCCAGCGTGGCGGCGCTGCACGCGCGCGGCGCCGACGTGGACGCGCTGGACGCCGACCGGCGCAGCACGCTCTACGTGCTGGCGCTCGACAACCGCCTGGCCATGGCGCGCCAGCTGCTGGCGTGCGGCGCCAGCGTGCACAGCGGCGACACCGAGGTGGGCCCGAGGCGCTTGGCGTGTCGTGTGTCATTAAGCTGGTAGCTAGCTCCCGCTCTGATCGTTCCATCAGATTATCAGAGTGATATTGAACGAAGGAGACGGATGTGGGACGGCTTCGTCGTGTTAAATTAAACCGTGACTAAACTGTCCGTCCGTTTCAGGGCCGAACCCCGTTGCACGTGTCCGCGTGGCAGGGTCACACGGAGATGGTCAACATGCTCATCAAAGTCGGTGAGCTAACCCTGACAACCTATCTGAGGAGGAGATGAGGTTCCGTATCCGGGTGTCGAAAAAGGAATTCGAAGATAATTGTAGAGCGGAACGGTGGTTTTACCTCACGAATTTTTAATGACAGTATTTTCCCACGATTTTTTTACTCGTCGTTGAGAGATAACATCACGTCACTCTGGAGTTGAGTGAGACCTGTTTGATCGACAAGAACGAAATCTAAAAGGCCGCGTGTCCGTCGCAGGCGGCGCGGCGGTGGACGGGCGCGACCGCTGCGCGCGCACGGCGCTGCACGCGGCGGCGTGGCGCGGCCGCGCGGCGGCGCTGCGCGCGCTGCTGGCGCTCGGCGCCGCGCCCGCCGCCGTCTGCGCGCAGGGCGCCACGCCGCTCGGTACGTGACAAAGAGCAGACCGTAGTGGTGTTTCAGGTCACATGATAAATTACATTCTAAATAAGTTGGCGGCCAAGCAATAGACCAGCTGAGAGTAGATGACCGTCGCCCATGGCCGTTTACGCTTTAAGAGTAACCATTTCTACATTGCTTATGCGCCACTCGACCTTGGGAGCTAACGTGTTATGTCCCTTGTGCCTGATATATTGGCTCGCTCACCATTCGAATCGGAACACAACGATGCTAAGTACTACTGCTTAGCGGTACAATATCTTGTAGGAAGATGGTACCTGCTCAGACGCACAGTGCCCTTCCACCAAAATCAAACAAAGTAATTACTTTGTACTTTTACATGCTATATTAAATTAACTAACTGCCTATCGATGTCATATCACTCTGTTAAGATGCCCCGCGGTTTTGGGAAGAAAGCTTAGAAATGAAAGCTAATTCGATAAAACTGCTCCAACTTTGATAGCAAAATTGAATAGTCAATATTAATTATAAGCATGGTGACTCAATGGTCTTTAACTGGCAATCTTGGATTTTTAGTAACTTATTATAATTCTATTTCGACTCAAATTAGACTGTACTTTCGTGCATCTTCAGGTATAGCGGCGCAGGAGGGCCACGAGGAGTGCGTGCTGTGGCTGTTACAGCACGGAGCTGACCCCCTACAAGCTGATCATTGCGGTAAGCTGTACTTAACGAACATTATGAAATTATTGATTGAACATTTTTCTGTCAACAAAATCGATGTATCTTATAATTTAAAAGTTTAAACCTTATATATATGTAGGAATTTATACTTATGTCTATAAGGACATATGTATTAATGTCATTATGACGTCATTTTGACCACTGGCAAATATAATTTGTTTTCGGAACTTATGTATAATATATGTTATTCCAGGCCGGACCCCAGCGAAGGTGGCCTGGCGGGCGGGACACGCGAACATCTGCCGCCTGCTGGAGCGGTGGTCGGCGCCCTCCGCCCCCGCCGCGCCCGCCGCCCCCCCTCCTGCCGACGACCTGCTGCGACCCGGGAGGACTGGTACGTTAACATAACTTTCAATCTGAGAGTCTTTTTTGACAATGTTTTATCAGTATCTTGTCCGTGTGTGATCGCACGTCGGTCTTAGTTTATTTTTTATAAATATTACTTCATTAACTTTTTCAAATCTATACTAACTTTATAAATACGAAAGATACTCTCTCTGTCTGTCTGCACGTCTATTGCGGTTTCATGGCTAATACACTGAACCTGATTTGATTAAATTCTGTATGATGCAAGCTTGAACCCCAAGAAAGGACATATGGTTCTACTAGTTGTCTCCTGCGGCTTCGCTCGCATTTTAGGGGGTTGGTTGTCCTGTGTTAGGCAAAAAAAGTAGCCCATGTCCTTCCCTGGAGTTCAAGTTTGCTTCAATCCAAATTTCTTTCTTATAGATTTTATACCTATATATGCTTTTGTTTGTTTTTCTTTTTTAAGTTACCCTATTTTTATTAATTAGCTTATGTTTTATAAATTCATATATACTTAAATACTGGTAGTCCTAGTTTGAGTTTTAATTTTAGCCTTATACGTTTTCGTATAGTTTTATTTTTTATGCTAGCTTTAACTACGTTTAGATGAAATTATATGTATAATTGCAACCTAAGGATAGATAAATTTTACGTAAAATATCCACATGTAATTTTGTTGGTGGTACTTTAATAAATAAATACCTAAAACCTATACCTAAGCTTCGTTAGGAAACTCGTAAATTAATATACTTTTCTCTGTAGGCTCACCAGATTACAAACGCCGGAGCGTCCACAGCTCGAATTCGACCAAGTCGTCCTCCAACATGACGGGTGGATCCAATCGTTCGCACGAGCAGACCGAAGAAATGCCGCATGATAAAGTAATTATAGAGTTTTCAACTATCCTAAATTAATTTAACAAATAACCTTTAGATGTTTGTAAACTGTTAGGTAAAACCATTTCTTCCTTAGGAATGTTTCTTTTTGAGTTACACCACGCTGCTCCAATGCGTTGTCAGACGCGTATTGCAGAAGTAGTGTTCCTTCTGATGATTTTATACATCCACGAGTACCGAATTATAAATACAGTTAAAGCACACAAAAGTCTGTTGTTGAAAACCATCGGTCACCCGACAACCGATTATAAGATGAGGAAAGTACATATATATTTCTCATGTTGGTTGGGCTTTATGCAAGCCCGTCTCCAGTACCACCAGAGTAGGTACCGCCCACCCATCAGATATTCTATTCAAACAGCAATACTTAGTATTTTTGTGTTTCGGTTGAGGGTGAGGGACCAGATACAACTACAGGAACAGGGGTATAACATCTAGATTCCAATGTCGGTGGCGGATTGGCAATAAAAGGAATGTTTATTTCTTAATGGACGGTGGTGACCATTTACAATCAGGTGGCCCATTTGCTCGTCCACCCCCGTATACAATAAAAATACTCAACGCATGTGCGTGACTTGTCCCCCCCCCCCAGGCGGCGCGCGCGCCCCCCCCGCTGTCGTTCGCGCAGCAGGTGGCGCGCTGCGGGCGCGGCCGGCGCGCCGACTGCGAGCAGCCCATCCCGGAGGACTGCGCGCTCGAGCGAGACTGCCGCCTCAGGTACTCATCGGTGAAGTGCTTACCAACAGAGAGCAGCACTTCCTATTACTGTGTTCCCATTTTAAAGGAGAGTGGGCAGTGTAATTGCAAGTGTAGCTGTAGGGAATACCTAAGAAGTCTTCGTGTTAATTAATGTCTTTAAGTAATTTCCTTGGGCGTCTTCTGTTTAAAAAAACAAAAAAAAATTGTTACGAAACGTGTCGTGAGATATCCATTACTGTGACCTTGATTATGATTTATATTAAATAATATTTTATATCAATCCAAACTACCGTATTATACGAATTATACATCGTCTTAGTACATTATAAATTATTTACCTTTACAGAAGTTACGTTGCAAACGAACGAGACGTCGAACTCCGCGGCTACGCGTGTGAAAGGGATAGACGACGCGAACAGAGACACGGGACGGCTAGTCCGCTGTATGCGTCGCCGCCGAGGAGCCCTAGCGAACCGAGGAGTCCTTCGCCCTTACCCGGTGGGTGCGAACGGGTTATCCGTGTATACATTTCTTTGTGTCACCGCGCTTGTTAAAATCTATAATATTTGGATTATTTTTTCAGGGTCGCAACCCCCCAGCCTTACCAACGTGCAGCCGACGGTGTCCGACACGCACTTCAACAGAGACACTCACATGCGCATCATACTCGGTCGCGGACGTGACAAGCCCGCGACGGAGCGACAGGACAGGTAAAGCGAACTGATAAACATATATTTCACTAGCAACCCGTCCCGACTTCACACGGGTACAATACAACTTTTAAATTGAAGAACAAACTTGGAAAGACAAACTCTTGCTTTTTCCGGCCAGGAAATTGGACGTTCTTGGCTTTTCTCTACTACAATATGCATATTTTGTACATGCAAACCTTCCTCTTGAATGACTCTATTGATGTAAACCACATTAAAGTCCGTTGCATAGGGTAAAAGATCTAAGCGTAGAGACGGCGGCAAGCGGCTTAATTTTATACGTATGTATGTACCGCTGTGTACTGTCCAATGTAAACCATCGAGGAAGGACATAGGTTACCTTTTGGCGTGATAACGTCTTATAAACCGACGAACGCCGGCCGCACGCACGAAATAGCAGGACTCATTGAGCGAGCGAGAGCGCGGCACGAGCGACAGAGAGGCACGACGGGCCCGAACGTTCGGCTCGTGACGCATCTATCTCTCTCTTCCGCCATCGGCCGCTGCGTCCGAGCAGGACGGACGGTATCCCGCACAATTATCGTCCTTACACTGACTTTACAGACGACCGATCCGAAAACGCAAGCGAAGCCGCGCGCGCCTGTTAGATTAAATATATGTTATTTTTTATATTGTTATATATGTGTTGTTGATGTGTTAACAGATGTTGTTCAATAACTCTCAGTAACTAAATGTTAAACAAAAACCGTATGTCGCATGATGTAAAATATTTAAAACATAAATATGCTTATTTTATCCATAATATAGTAGTTGGGTTAATATATATACTGTATATTACATAAAGCTTAGTGTGGGACGAGGCGAGGATTGCCCAGCGGTGGGATATTTACTGGCTGTTGGGTGTATCTATATATTTACTAATATTACTAAGCTGAAGAGTATGTTTGTTTAGACATGTTACTATGAGTGAGAAATATTATCGATGCAGTTGATAGTATTTATAAATTAAAAAAAAAATCTGTGTGACGTCATTTTTACGGAAGTGGACGTATATCGTTTAACTGTAGTTAAAACGAAAAGAACAGTTTATATAATAAAGTTCATGAGTTAGTTTGAAAGTGCTTATCTCATAAACAAACTTGGTGGTAAGGCTTTAAGATAGTCTGGGTAGGTACCACCCACTCATCATATAATCTACCAAGCAGCAATACTTTGTAAAGGGTCAGTGTACCAGTGTAACGGGCACAAGAGACATAATGACTTAGTTCACAATGTCGGTGGCGCATTGGAGATGTAAGGAATGGTTAAAATTTCTTACGGCATCGATGTCTACGGGTGGTGGTGACCACTTACTATCACGTGGCCTGCTCATGAATGGTGATGTGACAATACGATGCTAAGTTATTATGACATCAAAATACAAAATGTACTTTATCCGAGTAGGCTCTTCCAAGAACATAAAGGTACCAGTTTTGAATGTAGATTCTACCGACAAGAACCGCCAAGAAAATCAGTTAGTTTTTATGAATCAAAATTAACTTATGTATTTTTAAATTAATGATCTAAGTATATAAATTATATTTATTTTGAATATATTTTTATTTTTCTTGTAAATATATATGTAGCGAGGTGGTTTTGTCGACGCGGATCGCGTACAAACGAATAATGGGCAGTCTCGGGCGAGCGAGAGGCAGGATATTTAAACAAACGTGAGTGACAAGGACGGGTTATCGTTTAATATTACACTGTGGTATTTTTATAGTTTCTTAAACAAACAACTAAGATTTAATACTATTATTTTTGAAATGTCATTTACAGCCGCCATTTTGAATTCGTAGTGACGTCATATTATCTGTGTAGCATTTGTATATTGTCATGCAATATTCAACTTTAAATGTATGTCGAAGAGTTCAAATTTAGTCGCTTGTTTTTCAATTATTTATTATTTGAAGATTGCACTTAACTGTGGAGTAATAAGATACATTATTTATTAAACTATAGAAATATCACAGCTGTAATTATTTGTTTGAGTAACTGCAGAAGTCGGCTGGTTTATGCTGTAACTAAGTTACATACATTCATTCAATGTCATCCTTATCACTGCTGAATATACCTTATATATATATATGATATTTATATATTATTGTTATACAAAAAATTTTGAATTTCCGTGTAGATTATTTTCGTATATATTTAATGGTTGCGTCTATTAAAATAAAAGAAATTGACTTTTACATATATGACTGTAACCTGGGCAGTTCTGATTTGATATATACATATATTTAACATATATTAATTAACGTGTATGTATTATAAAAAAACTATTTGACATTATAAATAACTATTCAGTGGTATGGCTTTGTGCAACCCCTTGTAGTTACCACTCACTCAAGATATTCTACCGACAAACAGCAATACTTAGAATTGTTTTGTTTCGGTTTGAAGGGTCAGTGAGCGTAATTACAGGCGCAAGAGACATGACATCTTAGTTCCAAGGTTTGTAGCGCAATGACGTTTTAAATTATGGTTAATATTTCTGACACTGCCAGTGCATATCGGTGTTATGTCCATATAGCATCGAATAACCAATAATTAAAAAAAATACTTGTATTGTTTAACTATTTACGTAAATAACTTTGGGTTGTGTTTGTTAATTATAAGTATTTCTTAATAACTCGCTTTTCATATACATAATAACATGCCTAGCTTTATTAATTCACTGATATCGTACAAACCATTATTTTGTCAATTGCCACTAAAGGATTATTTCGTAACTTGGATTGGAAAAGGATCCGGTTTATATAATATTTCACATGTGCTAGTAAATGTTGGTCAAACTTTATAGGTGTGTTTTAAACAAGTTCCACACAACCGATCACGCTTAACCGATTTCGCAGTTAGTACTGGTGACAAAATAAAATATTCAATAGTTTATTTACGTCGGAACTAGATTTGACAACTACTCGTAACTGTCAAGATTTAGCGGAGCGTCGTGTCGATGGTTAGCGCCAGCGTTGGAGAAATATCGATAGTTTGACTATCGATAGTTGACCTCGAAAACTATTCAGGATATCGATAGTATCGTTATTTTTTGATTGATTATTTTTTGATTTATCGATAGTTTACGTTAAAAGTAATGGTTTTTGCAATGCTATCAATAGTTTTGCTCATGGGGAGCTATCGATACTGTCGATAGTATTTACACGTGACAATATTATCGATAGATTATCGATACACCTTAAATATGGATAGTCTATCGGTAGTCTATCGATAGTGGACTATCAACAAGTTAACAACAAACAGACAAAAATTGAATAAATTTTTTTTGATATATGTACCGTGTATACATTTAGTAAAAGGCGGTTATTTTAATATCACAAACAGACACTCCAATTTTATTATTGTCTTGTGCCAGGAGACAATTCTTTGAAGTCGTGTTATAGGTCTTTCTGGCTATGGGTTATTATACTTTAATTTGTGTGAACTTTAGTGGCAGTTACATGATATAAATGGTGTCGGATTGCATGTACTAATAAGTGTGTGTTTATTGTTAACATTTATTAGGTGGCAGTACTTTATGGGTAGGTACCACCCACTCATCATATATTCGTTACGGTTTGAACGCTGAGTTAAAATATCTGCCATTGCCGGTTTCGTTTCATGTAAAACAGATACTCTGTGTGTGCTAGACAAGTCTACAGAACAAATTCACCTATTTAAACTGTTGTTTCAATAAAAAATGAGACGAAATTGTAATTGTTGTGGATACAGTACACAGTTCTAACAATAGAAAATTACGCGACTATCAGTGAAGCTGACAAATCAAATCAACTCAAATGTTTTATTCAAGTAAACTTAGCAACACAGCATTATTGAGTCGTAAATATTTGAACACTGCCACTGTTTCGGAAAGCTGCCTCTAGCGAGAAGGAAACTCGCAAATATGTTCTCCAAGTGTTCAATATGAATATGAGAATTACACTAACGGCCGCCATGTTGAATCAAGCTTTGTTGTATTTTACTTCGAATGTTAGTGCTTATACGTAACGATGTATAAGCACTAACATTCGAAGTTATTAAAAGTCTGTAATATATTGAGGGTATTATTATGTAAATATAATAATATTATGTACTTGAAAGCAGAAGAACTGTACTTTGTATTTATATAAGTACTACTAGTATCACTTGTAAAAATAATACATATATTATTAAAATATTTTATAAAATAAATTGTGCACTTGTAGGGCATAATTCGTTTTAAAATTAATTTAATTTTTATTCGAAATGAAGAAACTAATTTTATAATGAAAATAATCTACCATATACTGTACGTGTACGTTACTCCGTTTTTCATTTAAACTATATATACTAGTTCCTAGTCCAGACTTCGTCCGGATGTAATAATAATTGTATTTATACCCCGATCGCAGTACAATCTACAAGGACCAATCTAAATCACCCAAAATTACACTCAAATACACAAAAAAGTCATCGCAAATCGGGCCCAAACGCTTAGAAATTCGTTTACATGTAAGCGTACAGATTTATAAATAAATATACGTTAGTGTTTTATATTGACATATTGTTATATTAATTTATTTTTGTTCACAGTAAAAACAAGCGAAATGGCATCGTGACAAACCCGGCGATGCGTCTCGTCGCCAACGTTAGAAACGGCCTTGGTAAGGATATATACTACGTATTCAAATAAACGTGTGCCTTATAAAAACATTGTTTTCAACTCGTAACTTCATAAACAAACCAAAATTAAAGTTTTAATAATATTTTCCCCTCGAACAGATAATGCAGCTGCGAATATTCGTCGCACTGGCGTCGCGTTGGCCGCCAGCGCCAGCTCCTCCAACCCAGCCGTCAAAACCAACGCGTTCCAGTGGAGGAAAGAGACGCCGCTATAAATACATGCAGTAGACAAGGACGGTAGATGTTAAGATGTTTGAACAACGTTTCATATTGTAGACGCTTTAATTGGCTATATTATTTGTGATATTTGCTACATACGGCAATTTGAGCGAGTTGTGGCTTACATAATTGAGATACATAATATCGAGTAGGAATCGATTATTATTTTTTTAAAGTGTAATATTGGTTTCCGAGAAAAGTCATTATATTGTAAACATTTCTGCGATTTAAATACGTAAATATACTAAGATGCGGTTTACATAATCGATTTCATAATTGCATAACGCAATATCGAATAAGAATCGTTTCTTTTAATTAAGTTATTAGGTTACAGAGTCATCAAAATTTTGCCATCGATTATTCGATTAGAAAAACGTAAATAATACATTCATATTTGAAGTCTTAGTTGAGTTACATAATATCGAATAGGATACAATTATTTTTTTTAAATATCGATTTTAATTCATAACATAAACATAACATAATCAGCCTGTAAATTTCCCACTGCTGGGCTAAGGCCTCTTCTCCCGTTGAGGAGAGGGTATGGAGCATATTCCACCACGCTGCTCCTATGCGGGTTGGTGGAATACACATGTGGCAGAATTTCGTTGAAATTAGACACATGCAGGTTTCCTCACGATGTTTTCCTTCACCGCCGAGCACGAGATGAATTATAAACAAATTAAGCACATGTAAATTCAGTGGTGCCTGCCTGGGTTTGAACCCGAAATCATCGGTTAAGATGCACGCGTTCTAACCACTGGGCCATCTCGGCTTACTGGGCCATCTCGGCTTGATTTTAATTCGACTGATTTTATTCGAATAATGGCTTTTTAAATGACTGACTCAAAATTATTTCGCATATAATTTAAAAAAGAACTCAGATGTAAGGCGCGCATATAACAATCTCTTCGAAGATTCTGTCTAATATTTTATCTGTGCTAGATTTTAACCTTCACTAGTTTTTAATCTACGCATTTTCTCATACAACGTTTGACACGAGATGAGAGGCGTCCTTTACATTAAAAATAGGTTATCTGTTAAGTCGGTTTACGGACGATAATTGTACGTGATATACCGTACTGCTCGGACGCAGCGGCCAATGGCGGGAGAGAGAGAGATGGATGCGTCTCGAGCCGAACGCTCCGGCCGGTCGTGCCTCTCTGTCGCTCGTTCCGCGCTCTCGCTCGCGCGCTCGCTCGTGCTATTTCGTGCTTTCGTCTTATTTGTAAACACTTTTTAAAAAAATGTTTTACGAAATCATTTTCATTAACCTTTGATTGATTGATCATCGTGTAAACTGTACGTTGGCCTCTAATGAAACTAAACGGATTATTTTACATAATATCAAATCATATAACGCTCTCCCTCTATCACATACAAATACATTATTTAAGAAAGGGATGAATCGATGTAATTTATATATGTTTTTGGAAGAAATGTCATTCGTAAGAGCTAATATCTGCTCGAAATGTTGTCAGAATGTTTTAAAAGTTCGTTACGCTGCTTTTACGATTGTAACGTCAGACAAATAATTAACTGAATTATATTATTAATATTCTGAATACAAGATTCATTTTCCAAATTCATCATTCAAGCACATATTTTGGGTTAAATTTATAAATTGCAAATATATACAATTGTATAGTGCTGCTATCGGTACAGCTACTCATACAGAGCTCCACTACGAGTCTTATTTAAACAGAATTTGGAACGATTTTATAATGATTTATATCTGTGATGTTTAAGTGTTTTTCAAATTGAATCCTCATCTTCCATCCATCTCTATTCCAACGGAAGTAGGACTAACGATAAACAAACCCTAGATTTAAATATTCCATGCGATTCGCTAATAGCTCAGCTATATGAACTACAAACAGTCCTTGTTAAATATATCTATATTTATAATACAACACTTCCACTGAACTAGATACATCCACTTTAATTTTACTTACAAAGTACCGATAACATCTTAGCTGACATTCAAAACGCCACGATTTCACAATGCCATAGATTACTCAAGCTCTCGACCAATGGCATAGCGTCAATTCAAGGTCAAGGCTGTTTATTTACCTTTACTCCTCTTGTGATTGAATCGGTTTTACGGGCAATTGGGGAAATAATCTGTGCCTGGTTAGCATAAATAAAAGCCATTAAACTAATTGATATGATATCTTTACTAAACTTAAAGAACTGAATCTCACTTCGAGAGACTTTCTGTAATCGAACATACATTATATGAATTCATTCTCGGTTATAATCAGCGATGAGAATATCACATTCTATCCTAAGTCAGGTTTAGTGTAGTTAATGTCGTTCTATTACAAATGTTACATCATTTTTGGAGGAAAACTAATTTTAGGCGCAAAAGGGCCTAAGGCCTATTTAATCTTCAAAGCGTTCTAGTTTCATCCTAATCTGTCATCAGAGTCGTTTTATTCTGAAAAAATATGAACATTTTTCGAAATGAAACTTATGATCAGACAATGAACGTTGTCTTCGATAAACGACGTAAGTTCAAATAAGTCTCAACAAAACTACTAAAATAATTATCGATCGACTTGCATTATTTTTTTTTATTGCTAACAATATTTAAAAAAAATACATTTCAATCATAAGTATAAAAATATTGTTAGACGATTGCCACTGTGGATACCTTTACAGGGCTCACTGATCAAAACTGTCATTTACTTGGAGAAATACTACGTGACGTGTTAATCATAATCTGTCAAGTGTATTACAACTGGCGAATATTCTGTACATGCCATTACACTGGCATTCAAACAGACAGATCTGAATGCGTCTACATTTTAGTATATTTCGGCAGAGTTTTACTAACGACTGCATAATATACGTAGTTGACATAGGGTTCATTACTAATACTAAATTAAAAGGCGTTTCACCTAATGTACCTAAAAGTAATTTAAGAGCTGAACTGCTAAAGAAAATATGTAACAACGTATGCCTTATCATCCATATTATTTGTAAAACTGTATTTTTAGAATTGTCTAAAAATATATTTAAAGTTAATGTTATTGTAACACGTAGGTGTGGTTTATTACAATTCAATTTATACGATATGTAAACAAAGAGTTGAAGTGTTATGTAAGAAATAACTGTGATACGCTATTTTGATACGCAGGGCCGGGTTTAACCATCTAGGCTAGGCCTTAGTCATCTAGGTCCCGGGCTGAACCACTTATATGACCAGAATCGGATTAGGTTAAGACGGGCCCCGATTAAAAAAAAAAATAGGACGATTTTTTTTTTACGTGTCGAGTATAATTACCGTGTGATCGAGGACTGACTAACAATATGCGTATGGTATGGAGGGTAGGTAGAACGAGAGACTCCAGATCTCGAGGCTCCAGGCTCGAGAGAGCCCTGGCACCCGCGGACAAAGGATATGCCAGGACATAGTTTAATCCCCCGACTTCTCTAATAACCCCATTGGACATAAATATTTCAGAACGTAATGGTTCGTTCCGGATACATTCCATTACTATATGATACGCATCCTAGATTTTATCACATTCCTCACAATAAGAGGAATCAGTGATGAAATAAGAAATTAATTTAAATAAATTGAGCACGCGATGAGTGATATTGACTACAACAATTATAAAATTTTAAAAAGGAAATAATAGCTAGTAAATGTACCAGTGCTTAGGCCTCCTCTCGCACTGTGGAGAATTGTTGGAGATTATTCGACCACGCTACCCCAATACAATGGATTGAATTCAGACACATGCAGGTTTCCTCGCGTGCTTCTCGGCTTACCTTCACCGAGCTCGAGATTAATTATAAACACGAATCAATGTACATTCAGTGCTTGTCAGTGATATATTTAAAGAAGGCACGTATCAAAGAAGCGTATCACTGGTATCGTATTGAGAGATTACTGTCAAACTTACTCCTTAAATATTACTTACTACAATGACAGCAACAACATTTTCTTTTGTTTACAATGCAGTATATATTGTATTGAAATAAATTAAACCAATCAAACGTCGTTATATCATACGTATAATTTAGACAAAGTGTAATATTTCCTTGAATTAACCTATTACTAGTTCTACTAAAGTGTAATCAATAAAATATATATTTTATTAGCGTCGTATAATCGAATCGTGGCAAATCATTTATTTAAAAATAAGTTTAAACAAGCTTTTATTTAATCTGTGTACTAAAATTATTATATAACACTGTTGATAATTCATTTATAAGATTCGCCCTACACATTCGAACAAGTCGAGTTAAATAAAAGCTTGTGGAATATATACTATACGATAAAAAAAATATATAATGTTGCCAACTAATCCTACATAAAAACTACTAAACTAGGTTCTCCAGTAGTTTGATCGTGAACAGTATTATGTATATTTAAAAAATTTAAACATTTCAAAATTGCATTTGTTATTAGTACAATTTTTTTTTATTATCAATTCCCCAACTTAGTAACGAAGAGTCAACTCTACACGGTTGGGTTTAAAAATCCTGATCTCAACTTGAACAAAGTTAACTAATATAGTTTTTTTTTAAAATATAGATTAAAAATGCTATTATTTTAGATACTAGTCCAAATTACGCAGGTGCATCTGTTTAACTGGTAGATTAGATATATTTTTGTGCGTATTAAAATGTAAATCCAAATGGGAAAAATAGTCAAAAAAAAATGTAGATGTACTCCTTACTTAATAACAATTTATTGTATTTAAGTTACAATTTGAATTAAAAAAAAAAACAATTCTGTCAAAATATTTTAGTGCCTACTACTTACCAATAGATAAACATTTATATGTAAGTATCTGCGAGTGTTTAGAGCCTTTTCTAGCTTCCGGCTCCGTCAGACTATTAAATGTTTGCAATATCCATTTAAATTGAATATATGTAAATTAAAAACCTATGAAAAATAAACAAGAAAATTTTTCGCGGTCTTTTTAATGTCATTAAAATTTTGATGTTATGTAGACTTGTGACGTTTTTTCTTTTGTTTATAATTTGTGAATAGTTTTTTTTAAATGGATGGTTTGGAGTATGTTTTTGATTTATGAAATATATTGATTGAAAAATATAAATTAGAAAAAATATATATTAAGTACGGTATTTCAACACCAATGTATGTGGTGCGAGTGATTTTTTTTTAATATTCGTGACATAATTTTTCGTAAATAGTAATTATAAGAAAATGTGTATAAAAGGTTTACATGTTTTTTTTTTTTAATTTTTATTATTGATTTATATAATTAATGTTTTATTTCAAACATAAACAAAAATTACATTTCGTTTTTCTTCTTTGCAAGTTAAAGAAGCCTAAAAATACGAATAAAAATTTATTCAAATGTATTTTACGTTGTAATCAATAGAATAGGTGCTGTAAATTTTTTTTTTTATAATTTAATGTAAAAAAAAATAGTTTCTTTCGACCTTAAAAATAAATATAGGCGTAAAATATGATGAAAACATAATAAACGTTAATGTTGCTAGTGAACAAAATAAATATATAATACAATTTCTAAATTTATCGTGAAGATTTGTGGAGTTCATATTATTTTGATATTTAATTTTATTTGCTAATGTATTAATATTAGAATATTTAAAGAAAAATCTTTCGTAGATACGTAAAGAAATGGTTAGTAAAAGTGTCCTAATTAAATAAAAACTAAATAATTAAGAAAAATCTATTATAAAGGACCTCAGATTGACCCAGTATCAATACGATATGAAATCATTGTAATTTTTTCGGTATATTTTTTTTTGTAAAAAAAAAAGGCCATGTCATATTTTGAGGCTATTTTTCGATTTAGTGAAATTTACAATTGAATATGTTCTAAGTTTTATATATTCGGGTCCTAACCTAAAACATTATTATATAAATATTTGTTAATACATCTACAATTGGTATAAAAATGTGTCACGGGCCTTATGTGTCAGACATTAGGGAACAGACATACAGAACGGACATTAGTTACGTTATATATTCTAATAGTAATATGTGACTATGTTTAGAGTGTAGAGGTATATAGTACCTCACAAAGGTCATCCGAAGATGTCTCTACTGTCGTTAGAAACAGCTATGAGGTTTCTCTTTCTAATGCCGAGTATTAGAAAGAGAAACTTAGACATCCTTCATACATTTGCGGGGACAAAGGTCCTTCTTACCCCCTACACTCCACAGCTCTATGTAAAGTCGAACGACATTATTTAAAAAAAATAAAGGTGTCGTGGTTGGAACGAAGTTGCTTTTGCTATATATAGAAATCACAAGTGAATTTAAACAAAAAAGGGAGGGAAAGTTAAGGGGGGGGGGGGTGTCATAACGCTTTTTGTTACGTGATGTATTTTGCTAGTTCACTCTGATGTAAACCGTGTCAAAGGACTTCGTTCCAACAGTGAACATAACAAACCACGATAGTTTATCAAATGTTTGGATCAAATATAAATTGTATAATTTTTATTGACGGTTTTTTTTTTTAATAAATCGTGCAAAGGTTTAGTATTTCGTCAGGTTGTATAGATCTTTTTTTGTGATGGATTCTTGCTATTTACTTAAATATATTATATTTTTAGTTTAAATGGACTCCGTTGTAACTTATTAAGTGATTTTTGTATGTATTATGGAATATAGATTCGATAAAACGGAGCGGGTTTAGACGAATGCTATTGAGTTGTCTATTGGTCGATTGGGGGTCTCGTAAAAAAAACTAATTCGTGTAATGTCTGTATTTATGTCTAAAGGAAAAATCGAGACAAACCAAATAATATTATAATATATATTTCGCTACTGATCTAGAGTCGTCAGTGCACATTAATACCTACATGAACATAGACATGTTCTTTTAAATGCACTCTTTTTTTTTTTCAAATAAATAAATTTTTACATACCAGTGTTGTCGTTTCAAGTGGTAGGCATTAAAAAATCGCCTATGTCCTTCCTTGGTGTTCAAGCTTGCTTTAAACCAAATTCTATCAAATTAATCAGTGGTTTGTGAAACAGCAACAGACAGAGTTACTTTCGCACTTAGTCAAATAAACTTAATTCAAAGCGAGAATTTGAAACTTTATTTATATAATAATCTTATATATTTAAACCTCTCACAGAATTTTCTCGTAAATGTTTTATGCGATTTTTCCGTTAGACATTACAAATAATGTCTGGTTTATTATTATAGATATTTTTTTTTGTCTTGTAAATGAACGAATGAATGGACTTTGTCTAGACCTGCATTTGTTGATCATAACGCTGCAACCACACTTATGCCACGATGTGTAACTTTGTTTTATTCTCTTGTAAAATACAATAACACAATATAGCAAGTGTGTACAAGCTATAATATATTGTTACAAAGTTACATATATTAGTAGAAAAAGTTATCAAGCTTTTGAGTGTGTATGTAGCTTTACATAGGAATTAACTTCGTTGAATGAATTTCTAATACTGTTAAATTTTTTCCTTTGTTTTTCATTTGGATTAAAAAATATATTTATATATATGTATTTTGATTGTAATTTCCGTGCATTTGATAAGTGTATAATTGGAGTTTACGTGGCGCTAATGTTTTTTGGATGCGAATTTTTAGTCATTCTTCATTACTAATTAGAATTCCTGTTGATTTCTTACAACTTTTAATTCTTGGAACTACCGATTTAGTAGATTTTTTTTTACTATTTTAGTAGAAAATGGTAGCAATTCGCCTTCAAAAGACATTTCCCGCCAAATTTTTAATAACGCTTATTTTGTATAAAAAAAAAATAGTAGCCATATTTATTTATTTATAAACCTTTTTTGTAATCGAGTGTGTGTTGGATTGTGATTTAGGTTATATATAAACGATTTTTACGAAAATAATGTAGATGGTACCGTGCGATATAAATGTCGTGAAGAAATATATTGAAATATATATAATTTCTCTTATATATTGTTTTATTTCACCTTATTCGACTTTGTATAGTTACCATTACCTACCCTTCTGGGTACCACCCACTCATCACATATTTTACCGCCAAACAGCAATAATAATTATTGTTGTATTCTGTAACTACAAAATCAAAACTCGAAATATACTTTATTCAAGTAAGCTTCTACAATAGCTTTTGAATAGTCATTTTAAAGAACTAAAGTGAAGCATGCAACGGTTCGTTATGTAGATTCTATCGAGGAAAACCGGCAAGATACTTTGTACTACTGTATACTATACTATGCTTAGTTCCCAAGATTGGTGGCGCATTGGCGAAGTAAGGGATGGTTAATATTTCTAACAGCGCCAATGTCTATGGGCGGAGAAGCACTTAACATCAGGAATATAACTACAAATTAAGTTTGTAAGTGTCTGCCAATACTTATTTTAAATGGTTATTGAATGGTCGATTAAAATAAAATATTTGAAAGAACGCCAGGAGGCTGTTAGAGTTGGGTATATGCAGAGGGATTCTTCAGTATTAATCACTTCACAAATACTCACTACTGATAATAATACAGTTTCGACAATGACCCGGCTCAGAATCGAACCTACGATATGTGCATCGCTAGATAAATTAAACAAACTTGTATAAAACGTAAAATAATCCCCTTAAAAAAACAGTTGCACAGATTATAACAAATAATTAACTTTATACGTAATCTGTTACGATAAAAAAATGTTTAACAAACGATCCCTCAAACCCAACAAACAAAACAACCGCCTAATTGCCCTTACTATAAAAAAACCCTTACGTGCAATTTGATACGCTCTCACCCTCAACGTCCCTTTGGGATTGACATCCTTGGATCATTGTCAATTTACAAATAATTAAAAAAGTGTATTTGTTTAAATACATGTATATTGATATAATATATAGTCTGTTCCAATCGAAGGAGGAATAAAGATAAACAAACTTTATATTTACGTATTTCATGCGATTCGCTAATAACTCAGCTATATTGTGCACTGTTAACATGTTTTAATGAATATATCATAATTTATAACACAAAACTATTCAATTCAACGACTTATATCCACTTTAATTTTATTTCTAAAGTTCCGATAACAGTTTCAAAGACATTCAAAACGCCATTTTTTTAAAATCAAGCTCTCGACCAATTATATCGCATCAAATCAATGTCAGATGTTGTTTATTTGACCTTTTGTCGTCTTGTGTAAGAATATCGTTATCATGAGATGCCTTGCCTGCCAAGATCAATGTTTAATTATCTTTTATATTTAAAAAGATAATTAAAAAATATAGTGAAACTGTCAAACGTAGCTATGTATATAATATATGTGTATATAATAATATTATTATATTATATACTAAAAACGAATATGTAGTGGTTATGGACTGTTTGTGAGCATGTTACAAAATTAGAGACTTTATAAGACATTTTACGTTGGTTATAATATTGAATGTTTATGTTTATGTCCAATGCGGCTCCAATACGGTTTGTTGTGTCCGTTATGCAGGTTTCCGGACCATGTTTTCCTTCACCGCCGAGCACGAGATGAATTATGAATAAAAACAGTAATACCCCGACTTACGTTACCTCGACATACGCGAATCCAGTATTTGCGCATTTTTTAATTTTTTTAGTGTTTCGAAAAAAACTCCGTTTATTTATTTTCTGCACTGGGCGGAATCAGTGCCAGGTCCTGATGAAATTGGCAATGTGATCAAAGACGTTGTCGAACTTGGTAGACAAATAAATTTCGAAGTGGGTTGTGATGACGTTCAAGAACCGCTGGATTCCCACAATCAGGAGCTTACAATTATAAAAATGAGTAAACAAGAGGAAGACGTTGAGAATCTTGATTCGTTGGATCCAGTTCAAATGACAGTTGGAAACTTGTCAGAAGCCCTCGGTTCAATTGAAAAATGGTTAACAATTTTGTCAAGCATATGTCCAACGAAGAGTGCATTTCTGTTACAAAACAAGGAATAAAAGAATTACTAGCATGCTACAAGCTGATTTTACTGGAGAAGAAGAAATCATTGACTTGTCAGACGACTTTGTTAGATTTTATGATACCTTCTACATCGAAATAACTTCGAATTGTATTTGTAATGTTCACATGTAAAGTCGATCTACCAATTAAATAAAATAAATATTATATTTAAATATCAGCTCGCTGTGCACACACACCGTCTTCACCGCGCGCCCATTTTTATATATCCTCTTTTCCCGCGCTTTTGCGACGTGTGTCACTCGAGATGACAGATGCATAAATACACAGATAATATATATTTATATAAAATATAAATCCAATGCTAATGAATATGTTACCATAGATCTGTGTACACTATAGTATTTATACAGTTTATGATAATATAATTTGTCATATTATCTACAATTAGTTACATTTATTTCCTAAATTTATTATTTTATTTGGTCTCCGGTCCCAATTAAATATGCTTTGTGTGTGTTTATATGTAAAATTGTACCCCGACTGACACGGATAGCGCTCGGTCCCACCCATCGCGTAAATTCGGGTTATTACTACATGAAATCAGTCGTGCTTGCCCGTTTCTAACCACAAATAAAGATATACACCTAATACAATACATACCTTATGAATATAATACGAAGATTAAAATAATACCGCTAATTATAAATAAAAGCCGCGTAATCCAAATCCGCACTTGAGACAGCGTCGTTAAACAAACGATTCGGTGTCAATTTACAAGAGGGTAGTTCCGCTATCCGCCGCGTGGCGTGCGCGTGTCGCGTCTTAGAGGGTTGTTCAAACAGTCTATTGTTCAAATTTCCTGTCACGAATCCTTTTGACACGAAAGGAACTTTAATCTTTAAGTGACGTCCTTTTGACGTAAGATCGTTCGAGAATAACTAAAGTATTTCCTGACGGTTTAAATTATTTGTTTGTATGTTTTTGGACGATAATATACTTTTGCGATTTTTATCGTTGGTTATAACGGTAAATTATAGTAGGATGATGATTTTTAATATTTGTATATGTCACCGTAAAAATAATGCGTTAAATTGCAATCATATTTCACGGTTTACAATATTTCGACAGTTTACAATCTGACGAGATAGATTGTAATCTAACGGTGATATATATATAAGATCCTAGATTCAATAAGATGATAGATTATCTGTATCAACCCGGAGTCGATGGTTCTGCGGCTGAATTCTCGGATTATGAGGGTGAGAGAAGGGGAGGGTTTGAGACGGGTCACCGTATGAAAAGTCATAGACTTCTTCAGGATGAATTTTTTTATTAATATTAAATATAGACGCATGGACGCTGTATTAATGGACCATTCTACCACCAATCTTACAAACTAAGATGTTAAGTCCCTTGTGGCTTTAGTTGTCCTGGCTCACTCACCCTTCAAACCTAAATACAACAATACTAAATATTACTGCTTCGCGGTACAATATGAGATGATTGAGAACAACCTAACTAGACGAGCATAAAGCCCTACCGCAAAGTAAAATTTTGTATTACGATTAATAATATATTAATGTTTACAATTTATAATCTATTTATTATAAGCTTACGGTCCTTAAGATTTTACAGCGACATAACGAAATACTCTTTTTTTATATAGGTATATTTTGAATGCGACCTTATCTGCAAAAGAGATACTATAAATTTGAAATTAGACAATATTTTTTACTAAAGAACTGGCGAATTCACACTGGGCGAATTTTCAAAAAATTACATAGACTTAACGACCAAAGTGAACAGTAGTTTTTTAAAAGTATAGACTAATAACTATTTGACTTTATAATAACAATATAATTAATTACTTTATTGGAATAATAATTAATAACAAAAAACAACTAAAACAAAAATTTTTCTATGACTCAGAAATAGTCTGAGCACCCAAACTTCGCGCCAAAATATACACTCAAGCCTTTTTGACAGGCGATCGCGCGCTCTTTTTTTTTTAATGTATTACGCTGCAAGGTATTGATGCATTATGCCGTAAGAATTGATTTTATCATTTCGAAGAACCACCATACCTGTATGTATGTACGATTCAAAGACGCATAACATTAAAATTTAACGTTTTCCATAAATTTGCCATATGACATTACTTCCCAGCATTTGATCCGTATTAGCGACACTATCGAATGGTGTTTAATAATACAGGATGTTTTTTTTTTCAAAATCAACGGGTTCGATTTCTGGCTGCAAAATCTAATGCAGTTTTAGTTTCCATCATAATCATAGTCTCCTTTGAGTACTTTTTACTTTTCTTCGTAATTCCGCTGCCATCTACACCTATGTAGTTCAAAAATTAACCTCGTTATACTAATTGCCCTTACGAGTTCTATAACCACGCAGCGCCTTTCGTCCAATTAAAACCATCCAGCGAATTCATTGTTAAATTTGTTTTGATTGAAAAAGAGTAACTACTGATTTTCTTGCCGGTTCTGCTCGGTAGATTAAATGGTAGTGAAATTGTAATTTAACGAATATTTTCGAAGATATTACAGATTTAAAACGCAGAGACATAGTATTTGTATTGTCTAATGTCTGAAAAACTGTGAACGTTGTAAGACATTCTGTTGTATATTTAGTGTCAGCATTGCCCCGTGCGAAGCCGGGTCGAGTCGCTAGTAAGAAATAAATAAAGATTGATGATTTTGAAGTCAAATTAATTCGGATGTGATCGGTTTTACGAACGACGCTGCATCTAAGATGTGTTTGACCATATGTTTAATATATATATATTTATATATGTATATAACCCGTAGCAGCACCCGTAACAACATCAAAGGATCTTAATTAGATATATTAACAATAATTTATTATATTATGCGATATTTAGGTGTCTCCCCTCACAATAATTTCAAAAATCAAATTATTCCTGTCAAAACAATTTGCTCAAAGCAAGAACAGTATTATCCGTTGATTGAGGACGCGTGGCGTACCGACTTCGAATACTGACGGTATTGTGTTCGATTCGCAACAATCGTTTCAAATTGAGCGTTCAATTTGTAAACTTTAGGGAATGGTCAATTATAATATGTTATTTAATTTGGGGAATGTAACATAAATGAAGTCATATTTATTGCGAGACGAAATTGCAAATAAAATAATTACGTGTGTTTGAGAGCTCGTGCGGAAAGCAACGCTTTTTTAAATAATATAGGTAGACAGATCGTGAACCACGTGATGGTAGGTGGTCACCACCACCCATAGGTATTAGCGAAATCAAAGTCAAAGTCAAAAATCTACCACCGGTTCGGAATTTAACACGTCGGACCTGAGAAGAACCGGCGGAAGAAACTCAGCGGGATATTTTTTTTTCCATGTTACATGTACAATAATAATTATATTTTAGCTATTTGAAACAGCCTGGAGGCGATCATTTCATTCCCAAGGTGTGCAGTCAACAAAAAAGCCATTAGTGTTGTAATATCCTTTAGCACACAAACGCTCTTTAACAATTCTAATAAAAAATATTATTTATATCAAACTCTTGTACCAAAAAAATCTTGTACTAAACTCAAACTCAAATTCCTTTATTCAATATAGAAGCATTACACTTACTTATTGATAGTCAAATTAAACACTACCACCGGCTCGGGACAGGAAACACCCTGACCTGAGAAGAACCGGCGAAAGAAACTCAGCAGGTATTTTTTTTAGTCAAACTAATTTCACTACCCGTAGTTACACTGGCTTCAAAAAATTATAAACAAATGAAGGACATGATAATTTAATCGTCGGGTTTGAACTCGCCATCGGATATAATTCACGTCTTAAAACCACTGGGCCATCATGGAAAATAAAATAAAGTTTTCATAACCAAGTTTACATAACGTATATAATAAAAAATAATTTACCTATAATGTGTATATATTTTGTCATCGAATAATGTGCTTTATAACTATAACAATAAGGTTTAAATTAATACAACGTGCAATGTAAATTAATACATTTTGTTAAATGTCAACCCTTTTTCCAGGGATGTTATTGACTGAGCGGAGCATTGATTAAATAAAATTAGGGGTGTGAGATAAAAATTGTTCCCAAGGAAAACATCACGTCCGAACAAGTATCGTTCAGATTTAAAAGATAAAATAGATAAAAGATATGATAATGTTAATATAAATAAAAGTCACTTTAAAACTTATTGAAAACAAGCACAACTTCGCAAAAGTTGATTGTATGAATTGATGTATTAATATTAAGTTTAAATATTTATATTTTAGTGATATTTTAACTGACAGAACGTAATTAGTTTTAATGTGAAAAATTTGATATTTTTGGGTTTGAAATATTTTTAAGAGCTTAGTTGAAAAGAATACTGAGAAATTACTACGCAGATATTTTTAACTTTGTCGATTCATAAATTCGATTGATTTGTAAAATATACGTTAATAAAAAAACATATTATTCGATACAAGATTATATAGATGATAAAAAAGCTTGGAGTTAATGCTTGTTGACTTCCAGGCAGGAGACATGACATACATATATAATTGTATTTAACTAACATGACTGTATTTTTAGATGTTGAAAAAGAGTAACTACTGAGTTTCTTGATCTTCTCGGCAGAATCTTCATTCGGTTCTTTTAAATACGATCAAGATTCACGTTATAACTGCCTCTAATTAAATAAGCAATTTGTTGACCTGTGCAAATTTAGCTCCTAGCTTAATTACTTTTTATTAAAATGTAACTCATAAGTAACGAAATGCAACTAAAGGTCTACTCGCATCGATCACTCGTCAGACGTTGATTAATAATAATTAATAATAGAGAACCGAGATGGCCCAGTGGTTAGAACACGTGCATCTTAACCGATGATTTCGGGTTCAAACCCAGGCAGGCACCACTGAATTTTCGTGTGCTTAATTTGTGTTTATAATTCATCTCGTGCTCGGCGGTGAAGGAAAACATCGTGAGGAAACCTGCATGTGTCTAATTTCAACGAAATTCTGCCACATGTGTATTTCACCAACCCGTATTGCAGCAGCGTGGTGGAATATACTAACTAATTACTTAACATTTTTTTTTAAATATTCTTACTAATTTGACCTAAAAAATACTACTAAGGACGAATGAAATAAAATTTAGTAAAAATAAAAATAAAATTTATAAAAAAAAAGTAAACAGAATAAGCTTAAATCCATTTAGGAACTACAGAATTAATCTTTCAAATTCTGGAATATATAGAATTGTTTGAATATAGTCTATGTTAGTCTATGTTAGGGAACTCTTTATTACGAAGCAGTGTATATTGTATAGTCTATTCCAACCTTAAGAGGAGAAAAGCCGAATAAACAACATATGACAGCAAATTGACGCGATATAATTAGTCTATGGATTGATTAATCTATGATTTTCACTATGGATTTGCGAAGATATGGCGTTTTGAAAGACGACGAAACTTTTACCGGAATTTTGGAAGTAAAGTTAAGTGTAATAGTGTAAATTTAAGGTTTGTTTATCTTTTTTCCTACTTCGATTGAAATACGCTATAAGTTTAAATGCGCGTAACGTTTTAACACGACTTTTTTTCATAACTTAGATCGTCGATCGTACTTTTTTAAAAATGTTGAATTTTTATTTCAGTAAAATATTATATATATGTTTTATATGTATCTAAATTCTAAATTAAACAGAATAATTGTTATCAGATAAATTAAATCTTTAAGCTTCGTTACCCAAAAGAACCATTTTGTATTTATTTGCTCTTTATGCTGTTTAATATCGAAATATAAATATTTTAAAAAAATCGGCCATTTGTTGTCCCATAGAACCGCGGGACGGTACTAAAAACATTACGTGTGTTATCAAAATCTCCGTGCTCTTGAGAGCTCGTCGACTCTCCTCTAATGATATACTTATTGGGGCTGTGAGTCATTTTTTAATTATATTTTTTACTGACTTTTAAAAAAGGAAATACTTTGACAGATAAGGCATATTACTCGATACAAGATTGTATTAAAGATGATCAAATGCCCGTCTCGGGACGACAAACAGAAGTGATAACTTAAATCTAAGTTGAACTATTTAATATTGAAATTGTTTAACTTGAGAAAAGCTTAGGTTATTACTAAAATTTTATGTATATTAATATGATAGTTGTAAGGAAAGGTTTTATAATAATAATAAAAAATATATTTATTATACAATATATTTTATTCTTAGTTACAATTCTTGAATATATAAAGTATATAATTAGTATCATTATTGCCTGCCTGCCGCTACCGTGTGCGTCAGAGAAAGGGAAGCCAGACAGACTGGCGCCGTAACGCGTTACGTAACGAAGCGGTACTCCCATAAGAAGTTAGCACTTCAAAAAGGCGCGGACTTAGTTTTTATTTATGTCTAGACATTATATGTAAAAAAAATAATTGCACGTTATTGACATACTCTGTTATTAAAATGGTGTAAAGTAACTACTGAGTTTCTTGCCGGTTTTATGAGCTTACTTGAATAAAGTATATTTTGATTTTGGAGGTATGTAGATTGTAGGTATTCATTTCCTATATAGTTTTTATATTTGTTATAGAATTTCGTCATTTATGAACCTTTAAGGGTGATATTTTTTATGAATTATAATTTATTTTCTTGAAGTATTAGTTAAAGTTGTTCTTTGTTAACATTTATTATTAATACAGCGTGTTTTTTGAACGCCGACTGTGTGAAGATATAAACCACAGCGGATATAGGATCTTATGTACTATTAAAAGGTATTTTTCACGGCATCAATTTTGGTCAAGTACGAATTACCCATTAAAGGCCCTCACGGGATAAATGTAAACAGTCGAATTTTTTAAAAGTTGAAATATATTTCAATTAAAAAAATAAATAAAAATATAGTTTTAGCCACTGAAATGTTTATTTTAGTATAAAAAATATTATAATATATAAGGTTATCTTTGTGGTTGTGCTAGCCCGTCGGGTAGGTACCACCCTTCATATATTCTATCATGCGTATCAATTAATTTTACGTTCTTCATCAGTTGTGTAGATATAAGATATGCCAAAGATATGCCAAGGTAGCATGCGAAAGCGATCCCGTGGCGCTCACCGATGAGACGGAGAGGGTACCGCTGGCTTTTTAGTGGATATTCCGGTGTACCGCCAACATCTTGGGCACCGGCGAGTCCTACATACCCCCCCACCCACTTCCACGTGAAAAAAAAAAAGATATAAGACATGCACAAGCGTTTGCGCAAACACAGTTCTATCCTTTTCTTATGACTATATCCGGCACGACCGGAAATACTTCAGGCGCAGGACCAACGGCTTTACGGGGATTCCGAGACACGGAAAAGTTCCAACTTTGACTCTTCGCCCAACTTGGGGTTTATATCCAGGTCGAGATCTGTGGACTTATTTCCACTGGACCAACGAGGCAGTCACATATAAATAAAGACTTAACAAACATGTGAATTTTACAAGAAGCGAGTTCATATCAAGCGTTACTGAATTTAGTTTTACAGTAAACATCGTGCTGGGCAAGTCACCAGTCAGTCAGAGTCTGAAAACGTCGGATAAAAATCTATACTAATATAATATAATATACAGTATATAGCAGCACGCTGCGCTCAATAGAGTTGGAATGTCAATGAAAATTGATGCAAAACAGGGAGAATATTATACCTTTTGAGACATTCGTAATCGGTTAAAGTTTCGCAAAAATTATCATGACAGAATTTGTTAAAAGCCTAATGAAGTCTGGACGAGCAACATATGGAACTGCAACCCTCAAAAACAACAGACGACGCCTGACCCCAGCAAATCTACAAGCTGCTCTCAACTATGTACACTGATTTATATTTATAAACATCTTAAATGGTTTCTTAACACGTCCACGATTCGTGTTTAAATTGTTTATTTTCATAACCAACCCGTTCGTGTTATATCTACATCTGATATGTAGGACCACTTTAAATGTGTCGGGTTATACGTAACAAGACTTGAGGGCTCATTTAAACCGACTGCGCTAAAAGGGGGTTAAGATTTTCTTTTAATGGTGATGTTTGGCAAATTTGTCTCCTTATAGAAGGTGATCAGCTAAGATGTAATATCCCTATTACTGTTTTAACACTGGCTAACTCTAAAAACCGGAACACAACAATGCTAAGTATTGCTGTTTGGCGGTAGAATCTGATGGGTAGTCGTGTCCGGTCTACCAAGATTTTATCTTGTAATTTACACAGACTAATGATGGGGGTATTGTCTAAATTATGACGATAATTTTAATTTGATGTCTTTGAGTTGGTTTAGTTGTTAATAGAGCTGAATCTCAATTGAAGTATGCGGGTTGAACTACCGACAATGGACCGTGTTCTGCAGATTTATACCAATCCACAGCAATAAAAGTCATTTAGATGTTGATATTAAGAGAAAAATTATGAAATGTTTTTAAAATAAGATCGCCTTATTGCCTCCGCTGGTGACAGGGTTCTATTTTTGCGCAGAGGATTGGAATTGCGATTCAACGGGGAAATGCTGCCAGTATTCTTGTCGCCATTACACGCGGTCATGATTTGCACAATATTTTAAATTTTTGTCATTTTACCACCTAACTAACCTAATGCCACTTTAAGAAATATTAACCATTCCTTACATCGTCAATGCGCAACCGACCCTGGGAACTAAGATGTCCTTTGTGCTTGTTACACTGGCTCACTCACTTCAAACCGGAACACAACAATATAAGTATTGCTGTTTTGCGGTATACGACGTAATGAGTGGGTGGTACCTACCTACTCCGGAAAGCTACCACTAGTAATATCCATATTTTTTTTCATTAATCTCAATTGAAAGTAAAACCGAGCTAAAGTTATTAAAGTCTACAATAAACGCTTACAAAACGAGAAACGACGGCAAGTGACCCCAAACTGAGAGCTTTCATCGCTAATTGGCGGTCGCTGATTGGCTGAAATTAAAAACGTGACTGCGCATCGCTGTCCCATTGGCGGATTCTTGAAGCCACGCCCCGAGCCAGGATAAGGGTAAGGGTGAGGGGTGACGGCTTTATTGTGAAGAGTTTTGATACTTTGGTTTATGGATTAAAATTTTTTTTTATTACTCGACTTCGTTGGAATTCGTGTGTATGAATCTGTGAATGGTTTTTTTAACACGGCCTTAAACTTTGTTAGTAATTGTGTAATATCTTAATATTATTTAGTTTAAATATTTAATTAAATAATGATTACGTACAATAAATATTATAGTTGCAAACTTCGGTTACAATTTATAATAATATAAATAAATCGTTTAAAGGAAATTCGTAATTCATTTACTAAACTACAATTAATAAAAAAATCTACATATAATTATGTCTCCTTTACGTTCGAAAACCATTCCAGATTGTTATTTATTTTTCGGACGAGTAGATGGGCCACCTGATGATAAATGGTCACCACCGCCCATAGACAATAGCGCTGTAAGAAATATACACCGCCAATGCACCACTAACCTTGGGAACTAAGAAGTCCCTTGTGCCTGTAGTTACCTATACCCTTCAAACCGAAACACAACAATACTGGGTACTGCTGTTTGGCGGTAGAATATCTGATAGGTGATACCTATATTAAACTTTGGTGAGTCTTGGAGATGTTTATCCTTTCAATATAAGCCACATATAAGCACTATATATTAACATATCAGATAAAACAGATATCACACCAACGTCTGTCTGTCGTAACGCGTTGAACTTACTACCGATTTTAATATTGTTTTCGTCAATGAATTCATAAGAAACGTTTCGGTGTATCATTTTATAATATTTTGTGTACATTAAAATTACATACATTACATTAACAGCCTGTAAATTTCCCACTGCTGGGCTAAGGCCTTCTCTCCTTTTGAGAAGGTTTGAGCATATTCCACCACGCGGTGGATACACATGTGGCAGAATTTCGTTGAAATTAGACACATGCAGGTTTCCTTACGATGTTTTCCTTCACCGCTGAGCACGATATGAGACACACATTAAGCACATGAAATTCAGTGGTGCTCGTCTGGGTTTGAACACGAAATAATCGGTTAAGATGGACGCGTTCTAACCACTAGGCCATCTCGGCTTTGTGTAAATTAGCTGCAATATGATCGTTGGAGCTTTACTGGCGCTGCGTAAACCGAGTTAAATCGAGTTCGTGTATTAGTTCAGTTCGAGTCAGTGTATTACGATATACCTAAAGGGTTTTTTTTTTTTGTATAATCTTATTGTGGGTACAATTGTCTGAGGACGGGACTGTTAGTATAAAATGGCGATAAATCAAACGGTATTTTTTAAATCGGTTAGCAATTTTATAAAATTGTCCAAGGCGTGAAATGTTTTTAGGTTCCACGTATTAATGTATACTCTATTCCAACCATAAGAGGAGAAAAACCAAATAAACAACATTTGACAGCAAATTGACGCGATATCATTGGTCGAGAGCTTGTTGTTGATATTCGTTATGAATTTTGGAAGTAAAATTAAAGTGGAAATAAGTAGTTAAGTGTAATAGTGTTGTATTATAAATAAAGATATATTAATCATAAACTCTTAGTAGTGCACAATATAGCTGAGTTATAAGCTAATCGCACGAAATACGTAAATCTAAAGTTTGTTTATCTTTATTCCTACTTCAATTGGAATCGACTACACGTGACTTTCTTTCCACCAGAACTCTTGCATACGTGAACATATATGGCAGTATAGAGTATTATTAGAATAGGCTATAAACAAATAAATTATTTAATTCAGGGCAGCTGTGTTTTATCATTTTTGAGATTGTTTTTTTAATATCTAAATATGCTTCAAGTATCAAGACGCGTCGCACACAGTACAGCCGTTTTGCATCGGATGATCCGTTCCATCTTACGGAAACTTAACCCTTGCGATATATGCCATGTAATATGTTAGGCTGGTACATACAGATAATAAAAAATATACACAATTAAAATAATTATAAACATCGTTAAATTGTTTTTAAAAAGAATATTTAAGGGCTTCTGTTCTTGAAAAGGTTATGAGCTGGTATCTCCACGCTTGTGGTGAAAAGACATATGGTTCATTTTTATTAGATATTAACTACTTGGAAACTTAATGGGATTAGGGATCGAAGATTAATGTCTTGATCACCGAGCCGCTTCATTTGATAACAATAAACAATGAAATTGAACACATACTATGTTTCGTTAATTCCTATTGGTTAAAACTTAATCATAATTATTGTGACATATATATATAATATAATGTCACTATTACTGAACCTTAAAAAAGGGGGATGGATCAAGGGAATAAAAACAATCCTGTAACCATGTACCTAAGATTCCGCGTCGATTGGTCATAGTCTGAAACCCGATACGTTCAGTAGTTATCACGTGATTGACGTACAACAAAACATTATATATATATATATATACAATATCTTAAACATTTCTTATCATTTTATGAGACTGCAGTTCAGTGACAATATTTACTGTGGACAGTTTACAATCGCTTATGTCCAGCCTTAAGTGTAATGTCTTCTATATTGAATAAAGGAATTTGAATTTGAGTTTGAGTTTGAATGGCGTACAATATTAAAGAATAAAATCTAACTATAAAAAAAATAATCATGTCACACGAATGGTTTAATAACTTGTAATATATTTTCATAAATAAAACTGACCACAATAAAAAACCATGAGATAGATACTTACGTAGGAATTCATTGAAGGAATAGTTACATTTGTCAACCAATAAGTCTTGAACTTTTCGTTTAATATATATTTAATATATAGGTATGAATGTGTTTTATATGTTACCGAAAAATTGTAAATACCGTTAGATTATAATCTATCTCGCGAGATTTTGAACTGTTGAAAGATTGTGAGTCGTAACATATTGCTTACAATTCAACGTGTCATTTTTCGGTAGATTATAATCTACCGAAGTTAATTAAAGTAAAATTATAAAAACTCTAACCTAACCTAACCGAAATATTATAAACTTTCGACATTTCTGACGTTTAATTTGAGTTGTAATTTAACTCAAATTAACTTTCACAATATTTCGGCAGTTTACAATCTCGCGAGATAGATTACAATCTAACGGTATTTACAATTCTACGGGGATATATATATTTTTCGCAAGTCAAGCATCTATCTTCGTTCTGTCATGGTATCATGCAACGAACGTTACGCCAGCCGAAGAGATAAAGAGGTTATCACTGGTTTCGAGTGAATACGCCGGTGTACTTCTGTGCCGCACTAGGTGACTTGAGGAAGTCAGCGAGATAAAACGGGCGTTAAGAAATATTCACTTAAATAAGTATATCATTTTTTTTTACTTTTTTTATGATATAGGTAAACGAGCAGGAGGCTCACCTGATGGACGTGACTACCAACGGCTACATCTGCAACTTACTTACAGGTTCGTTGCCGGTTTAAGAAATGTGTAAGTTCTTTTCTTGAAGGTTCCTAGTGGTGTGGTCACAAAATTTTTCCACTTTCCTACAATATGTACTAACCTTTACAATATCGGAAAATGACACTCGAGTGTTCGATTTATTTCATATTTGATTCCGATCATATAAGACTTATGTGATTTGTTAAACATATAGTAGATAGATATTGATTTTTTTTACAATTCAAATCAAATGTATTTTATTCGAGTAAACTTTACAATGAAGCATTTTTGAATCGTCAATATTCAAACACTACAACCATTTCGGAAAGCATCCCCCAGCGAAAACAAACGACAAGAAACTTTTGTTACTCAAAATTATTGTCCAATCAGTCCTGTGATGGAACCCGAGTCTCCAGACGTTATTTACCAAAAAGTATTACTTTAAATTAATAAGATTTATTGATTAATATAATCTCAATGATAAGAAGTCGAAATCTGCTTGGCACGTCAGTAGTTAAGAACGCTTGGAACTGCAAAGCTCAGTTACATATGTATATACTTATTAAAACCTTCTCCGTAACGCTCGGCGTCATCTGGTATAACATTTATGTATGTTTGTTCAGTAGTATTTTCAGTTAGGCGTTACAAATAATTGTCATTTATTAGTAGAGATTAGCATGTTGAAGTTTTGATGTCAAGTGATGTATGTTGTAGATAGAAGGCTTCCAGACATACGACCAGACGAAGACGGCCCTTGGAGCAGAGTTCTAGAGTGGAGATCGCGGATCAGGGCACCCTACTATCTATAAAGGCGAATCGCCGTTTGACCAGCAGTGACTTATGTTTGATAACAATAATATCTAATATCTATAGTTAAGAATTAATCTTAGCTGTTTAAATACGCTGGACGATTTAAATTAAATATTTCAATCGCGGCGATTATTTTTTCTATTTAAGCTATAATTTTTTTGTGATAAACTTTGGTATCCCCACTTAGCGATGTCTGATACTATCGACATAGAGATTATTAGATAATTTTTTGTTCGTGTTTTATATGTCTATTGTAACACTCACTTGGTGGTGGGGCTAGTGTCTAGAATGATAGTATTCGTCCTTGGGAATCCCACAGAGCACAGTTAAATTACAGGATTATGGATAAATGATTTATTTATATATTGCATATATATAAATTTATTGGTGGCAGGGCTTCGTGCAAGCCCGTCTGGGTACCTACCCACTCATCAGATATTCTACCGCCAAACAGCAGTACTCAGTATTGTTGTGTTTCGGTTTCAAGGGTGAGTAAGCCAGTGTAAATATAGGCACAAGGGACGTAACATCTTAGTTTCCAAGGTTGGTGGCGCATGGGCGATGTAGGGAATGGTTAATATTTCTTGGGCGGTGGTGACCACTTACCATTTGATCGTCCGCCTACCGATATCATGTAACTGGGAAAGGCTTTAGGTGACTTTATTTTCGTTACGTAGAAATAAGGTTAGAAATAACAAACACCCATTCTTATGATAGCTTTGATATCATGGAAATCCTACATGACCGACATTTCCCAACAAACATCGTACTTAAAAAAAATGATTATTTCGCTTTACGGAAGTTTATTTTTCGATATTTCAAAGAAATGCCGTGGCAGATTTTTATTTGGAACGAATTTTTACGAAGCTTTCCGTAAAGTGAACTATCAGAAATTGTCACGCGAGGGAAAATCGTTATGCCTCCAGGTTAATAACAATATTATATAAAGTTAATATATGTTTGTATGTAGGGGGTTAATCTTCGGAAGGAATGATCCAGTTCTAAAAATGTTTTCATTGGTAGAAAGGTGTTTCTAAACGCTATATTGTATTTATATCATGCATAAAAACCGAGATATTACAATTTTTATCTAACAGATCCCAAAGAAATACTTTCTACAGCAGAATGTCTTGGAAGTTATCACCGTTTACAAATTATGAGCAACCAAGACATCATTCACTGTGAAATTAGTCCCTACTCCCGTACTACATTACAGTCGGTTACAGTAACATTTTGATATTTATTGTTTCCGTGCGAAACCGGGGAGGATCGCTAGTTTTAGATATATGTTTTTTTAGTACAGTTTTTTTGTCTGTACGAAGCGTTTGTAACATTTGCGAATACAGTAAATATTTGTGAAGTGAGCTATGTAACTTGTTTTTAATTAATTTATTAGGAGTTTACGTTGCACACAATTTTAACTTGACTTAATTATTTTAAGTTATACTCAACATAGTTTCATTTAGCGCAAAATTTTACAGATATTTGTCATTGTGATACTTGATCACTCAAAATATCTACGAACAAATCTAACTATTAAAATTGTAAATAATCTAAGGAAAGATCTTTGTGATTTTTATCTCTTAACGTAAAATTAAATTATTGAAATCCATTCAATGAGTTCGTTTCTCGATTTTCATACGGTAAATAAAATTAAATCATTGAGTTTATAGTCCAGCAATTAGTTTATACGGCTGCAACCAGAGATCTTGTGGATCCGGAGTCGACTTAATCCTTAATTAAAAGCGAGTTTATTTAAACGTTGTGTCGAATTTCATAAATACAAAACATTACAAAATAAATCTCTGACGCCGCGTCTGTATATTTGAAGGCGATAAACTCTAAAACTCCCTAACAGATTTTCATACGGTTTTTATTAACGATCGGAGTGATTCATGACGAAGGTTTAGATGTATAATTCATTAAAATCTTGTGTGTATTGGCTGAAATAAAAAATTAAAAAAAAAACATGGCGACTGACACCTTTGTTGGTTTGCGCCGCGTCATCAAATAGAATAATAAATGTATTACGCTTAGTTTTTTAATATATACAGTGTCGCACTACAAAATGCCCAAAATAAATGAGCCAACTTTATGATCTTGGTGTGGGTGACAGCTACGTTACGACTCGCCAAACGTCATTCCTTTACTAGTGTGCGTGCGTGTACTTATTGGCCAAGTGTTGGCGGGTATTTTCTCAGCTTCGACAGTCGATATAAATATATAATTTGAGGTATTACTTTATAGACGTTTTTAGTAAACGGGTAGCTTTTAAAACTCACGTGATCTTAAACTATTATTATCAAGTAAAATCAATTAATAATCGGTAAATAAAATTATAAATTATTTATTTCATTATTATTCAAGCTTTTATTATTACTATATAATAATAATAAAAAAATATATATATTATAATTATGTAACTGTAAAAATATATCATATTTTCTTAAAATATAACAAAAAAATAATCCAAGCCAAACTGGTTCCGTAACACGTCTGAATCTCTCCATATTCGCGCTCACCACCCTCCGTGGGCGTCACCCCACACCCTGCCAACCCCTGTAACGACAGTTTAACTCGGTCCGCGAACCAAATCGCCTCGTTTCGGCTAAACAACGAGCAAACGGACAATTATCTATAATAATCATCATTTATTTTACGTATAATATTATTTTAGCGCTTGCAAAAAATAACAGAAAATATTTCACGCACAGATTATTAAATGATATAATTTTACGTGTGAAAAAAGGTTTTATATTTAATTGTGATGTTTAAAAAAAAGTCTGTGTTTAGAATTTATTTTTAAATAATGTAATTGTTATGATTTAAAATATTGATTCGAATTTTAAAAATGGAAGAAACACGCAGTGACTCGCCCGGAGATACGAACCGTCAAGAACACAATTCGAAAACTTCTTTTTTAATTGAAGATATACTGTATCGTGGGCAAAGGACGTTCAAGCAACCGGATCCGAGAAGGTTTGATTACGAACGGGAACCGAAATATTTTCCAGTAGCCAACGATGTTCGGCCAGTGCCCAGGGAAGGATCTTACTTGCAAGTGGCTATGGGGGCCTTAGGAGCCTATCTGCACACACCGAACACATACAAAGCTGTCGAAACTCCGTATTTCCTGTCTCAAGGTAAATACTAAAAAAACTAATCGTGGCTTTAAAATGAAGTTTTATTTAATTACGTTAAAATTATATTGATTAATTTTAAACAAGCAACACGGGTAAAATTAATGTTCAGCCATATTTTTTTATACGTATAAAACAGTCGAAATCCTTTTTTTACTTTTTCAAGGTAGGACTAAACGGGAGCTATTCTATTTTTTAAATATGTTTTATTGTCAAAAACACGAATGTATAAATTGTGTTTTTTTTTTCAATTTGCAACATGACCCGACGAAAGTATGAAATAAAAGTTCAGTCCTATAAAATTCAATATTATAAATATTATAATAATCAGAATTAAGATTATATCACTCACTAATTTACTAAAAAGACATTTTTAAAAACTTGCAACATTACTGAAAGTACTGTTCTGGATCTAAATTAAGTATATAATCTATTAATATTGATTTTATTTTCTTGACTAAATCCGTTTAAAACGAATATGTTATTTAATAATTGATAATCGTACTGATTAATGAAAAAACAAATATCTGAACCTTATTTTTATGATCTATCTAAAATAAGTCCGTTTCTATAATTTTCCGCAGACATTTTTAACTTTGCCGTTTCATAGATTCAAGTCAAGATATAAGATTATATTGATGATAAAAAAGCGTGGAGTTAATGCTTGTTGACTTCCAGGCAGGAGACATAACATACATATATAATTGTATTTAACTAACATGACTGTATTTTTAGATGTTGAAAAGGAGTAACTACTGAGTTTCTTGCCGGTTCTTCTCGGTAGAATCTACATTCCGAACCGGTGGTAGCTTTACTTTAAATAGTTTGTTAAATGACGATTCAAAAGTGCCAGTAAAAGCCTAATTGAATAAAGTATATTTTGATATGATTTTCTTTGATTTAATAAGTATCAAATGTCGATCTATAACCTTATATTATATAAAATATCTATACTACTATAATTAATTCGAAAGTAACTCTGTCTGTCTGTTGCTTACGTGCAAACCACTGAACGGAACTTGACGAAGCTTTGCTTGCTTGCTGTGAAGCAAATTAAAACTCCAAAGAAGGACATAGGCTACTTTTCATGCCTGACGATAAACCCCTAAAACGCAAGTGAAGCCGCGGCCGATAATTAGTTCCCAATAATTGTTTAAACTAAAACTTGATCATCTTACTTAATTTCGGTCTTGAATGGTGTTCTGTAAATATATTTGAAATCTGCCTGCCTGGGCTTGTGAACCAGAAATCATCGCTTAAGATGCACGCGTTCTAACCACTGGGCCACCTCGGATTTGGAATCTAATAATCTTAAATATTAATTTATTATGTTATCGCGTGATTTTACTTTTAGTAGCGTTTGCTTGGAAACCGTTTTCGAACCGATAATTTTCTCTCAAGCGTACGTACCTACGTCTCTAGATACGTTATTTATCTAAAAATACTCAAAACATAGTGCCTTACCCTAACTGGTAATATACATTTAAGTTTTGTTGCATTATAGTCCAACGATAATATTGAACAATGTTTCCATAGAAATATATTATAATTAAAATACATTTTTATTCAAATAGTTTAATTGAGTTCACTAATAAAAATATTTAAGCTAAATTTTATTTTGTTAAATTAAATTTACATTATTTTCTGTCTGTTTGTCTGTCTACATCATATGTAAAAAGCCTCTTGATAAACATAATAACGTAGTACTAATAACAACTGTGAATCCCACTGCTGGGATTAAGCCTCCTCTCGCTTTGAGGACATTTAGAGCTTATTTTAACGTGTTGCGTCAATGTGTATTGGTGGATACACACGTAGAAGAATATCATTGAAATAAGACACATTAATATACTAATTCCTCACGATCTTTTCCGTCAACGCAGAGCACGAGATGAATTATGAAGAGAAATAAGGGAGTGATAATTCATTGTTTGCCTGGGTTTGAACCCTCAACCATCGGTTAAGATGATCGACAATCAACAGTTTTTGTTTACATGTATTCAGAGATCTCTCAATATTATTTGTGTCCAATTTGAAGTTAAAATCGTCTCGTTAGTTAAGTCAGTTCCGAAAGTTTTTATTTTCTCAGACATTAATAATAGTTTGCAATGAGAATGACGCTTGATATTTTTGTTTGAAATTACCCGAAGACTTTCTTTTCATTTCCAACAGGAGTTGTCATCTATAATGTTTGTGTTTAAATAAAAATTAAACACAGGATAACTCAGTGATTTTTTTATTGTAATCGATAGGCAAATTGTAACCTGATGGTAAGTCACACCACCCATTGACGTTGGCGCTTTTTAATTATTGTCATTCCTCAACTGGTCTGCTTGGTATTCGACAAGTTTGTCCATAATCGAACCATTTCTATTATGTATTTTAGATTGTAATCCAGAATCTCCACAGTGGTCGCCATTTGGGCATCGTGTTTACCAACGCGTCATTGCTGCGTAAAATATGTTTTTTTTTTCGTGATTGCAACCATTGCGTGGTAAACGCTATCGTCTAGTTATTGTCTTCTCGTGACCGTAATCAAGTACCTATGACTCGTGTAAGACCCTTCTAATACATGTTAATCTGTTATCTTATTTTTTATCCATACGTAATTAAGTTATTATTTTACTCAAACGGAACTATTTGAACATCGTAATATATATATTAATATAATAAGAACACAATAATACGAAGAAATAAGACAAACAAATAAATAAATTAAATAAACAGATGTTTATACAAGTTAAAGAAAACAAATGCTATCCAAAATGTCCGCAAACATTGTTGCTGCGTTCGTTATTAGGTTTCTGTTGAGCTCATTCGTTACACAAGCGGCAGATTTTCGATCAGCAGAACTTTGAATACGGGTTAATTTATAATTATTATCATACATACATAAAAATATTTGTCCGTCGCGGAAGGTTCGACAATATATTTTATGTTTCATGAAACGGACATAAAACGGTCTCTAAACGAAGAACGGCACACCAAAGTGTCGTCAAATCGGAGTCTAACTGATGGACGAACGCAAAGCGGTCACTGACAATTAATAAAATAGTTGATGAGATTCTATTGAGGTATGGATAGAATTGGTCAATTTTTAAAACGAATACCATTGGAATGGAAAAGGTAAATAGACTATATTGAGTTAAAGAAACAAATGTTCGTCAAGGGACGCCCGACAGAAGTGATAACTTAAACTGATCTAAGTTGAACTATTAAATATTGAAGTTGTTTAGAATTGTCCGTAAATGGTTTTAGGTTATGTTTTTGAATTCCGTTAATCCTCTTTTTTTATGCCCAACGGAGTGGACGAGTAAAAACTATTATTTTACAATTAAAGAAAACCAATAAATAAATATGAAGCCAAATTAATAACATAGATAAAATAAATATATGTTATTATTATTATAATATTATATAGCAATGTTGTACATAATATACGCCTTACACACACATAAGACGGCAACAGAGGCGGTAGAGAGCCGTCACGACATACGTGTCGGTTTTAACGCCAATGACAAAAGATGTCACACATCAGAAGTTCCAAATTCATGCATAAAATTACTAATAATTGGTATAAAAGTAAAGTGAAAGTAAAAGCCCTTTAGTTCCACTGCTGGGCAAAGACCTCCTCACCTTTTGACGAGAATATTTTGAACTAACTTCACCACAGTGCCGCAATACCGACATAACACCTTAGTTTCCAAGGTTGGCGGTGCATTGGCCAATATTTATTACGGTGCTAATATCAGTTGGTCCCTTTGCTCGTCCGCCTACTTGTTCTATATAGCTTGTAAGCTCTGCTTTTAATTTCTTCTCTAGGTATAAATTGCAACCATTGTAATCCAATGAAATACCAATATATACTTTAATGGAGTAGAGTAAACATACCCCTATTTCTAATTTCTGTAAAATGTTTAAAAAAAGAACGTTTATGTCGTTAAGGCTGTATCAAAACTGGCAAATATGAAACATCGTATAGTTGGATCATGATCGTTTAAATAACCCTGGAAAAAAGAATTCTATTGAAGTTTTCAAAATACATTTATCGACACCTTATCAAGGAAGTGTCCAAGCTTACTTGAATATTCAAATAATATATTTATGTTACCGTATATGTTTATATGATATTATTTATAGTTGTAATGAGTATTATGACATCTTAGTGATTAAGGAGATAAAAAATTTACATGATTTTTGGTTCAAATATCATAATTATCATTATTAAAAGAATAAATACTGAAATAAAAGTGTGAGAAGCCCTATTTTGGATCAGGATACTCCAAATATTAGCAGTGCTGATAAATGTGCAGGTCAGGGCGCCGATTTTATTAATATTAAGTGAAGTTACCACCGGTTCGGAATGTAGATTCTACCGAGAAGAACCGGCAAGAAACTCAGTAGTTACTCTTTATCAACATTTAAAAATACAAAGTCATGTTAGTTAAATACAATTATATATGTATATATGTATGTATGTAATATATCCTACCTGGAAGTCAATAAAAACCAAAAAAAAAAAAACTATCACACAATATTCTGGATCAGTGAAGAAGTTTTTGGTGTTGAGTTCAATTTAAACTTCTATAGTCATCAACATTGCTAAAGCTTTAGATTTGGCTTATAATAAAAACAGGGAGATAACGTAAAACCAAATAACAGAATATATATGTGCAAGGCCCAGACTGTGCACCGTGGATATTTGATTATTTGAGACAAAACAGTGCTGACCAGGTAGAGTGCCAATAGGATTAAGGCAGTTAAAAGAGCCGTCAAAATATTAATTTTAATTGAATAATAATGAGATCGAGAGCGTGCCTGACACTAGTTCGGTTCTCATGAGTTTCTGGATAAAGTTATAATTAAAATCAACTTGTAGACTTGAAATTCAAACATAATAATGTCCAATATAATTGAAATGGTGATCGTACCAAATTTCACCTGTAAGGCAACGCAAAAGTAACCATCATAGTTGGTTCATATACAGAAAAAATATACACAAACATGAATAACATGAACATATATAAACACATATATAAAATAATTGAATACTAGTTTTTTTGGAATTTCTTAAGAAAATAATTTTGACCTGAGTGCGGGTTCAGGGCTCTAATAATACCATCAATATGATCGGGAACGAAAGGGCGTTCAAAGACAATCTCACTCGACCCTGATGAAGGGCTTAACGAATAATTTGGCTCTAATAAAGTAACTAATACGAGATTATTATTATGAAATTATTTGGTACTTTAATCTAATTTGACTTATTAATATAACATGTGACTGATGCGGTCTGTTACAGATTGCCTATATATAGTTTTCGACTACAGTTTCGTCCACTTTCGTAGGTTTTGGGTATAAAGTAATTATGGTCTCTTTGTTCAAGCTTGTTTCACACCAAATTTCATCCAAATTCGGTTCAGTGATTGCGAAAGCGATACGCTTTAGACAGACATACATTTATAGTTACTCTAGCAAAAACAAAATCATATTATACTTTATTAGGTAAGTAGGCATTTACAAGCACTTTTGAATCGTCATTTAACAAACTATATTAAGTGAAGCTACAACCGGTTCGGAATGCAAATTCTACCGAGAAGAACCGGCAAGAAATACAGTTGTTACTCATTTTCAACATTTAAAAATACAAAGTTTTAATTTATAATGCTAGTATAGGTCGTGCAATATAAACAAACGCTTCTTATTTTGTTAAGAGTTGACGAAAAAATCAAAACAAACCATTAAAAATAATTGATTATCGTACTTCTTGATTAGTTTGTATGTACGCGGAATTAGATGCGAATCAAACTTCAGACGACTAACTTAGATTGCGCCTATTATAAGAAGTATTGGTAAGGAGTAGATAGAACGCAAAAGTGTGATTTTTGTGTAAAAACGTTTCATATATCAAATATCAAATCAAAAAAGCCAAATAAACAACATTTGACAGCAAATTGACGCGATATAATTGGTCGAGGGCTTGATTAATCTATGATATTCACTTTGGCTTTGCGAAAAAGTGGCGTCTTTAAACGTCGACGAAACTGTTATCGGAATTTTGGAAGTAAAATTAAAGTTGAAATAAGTAGTTAAGCGTAATAGTGTTGCATTATAGATAAAGATATATTAATCATAAACTCTTAGTAGTACACAATATAGCTGAGTTATAAGCAAATCGAATGAAATACGTAAATCTAAGGTTTGTTTATCTTTGTTCCTACTTCCATTGGAATACGCTATATGCATGTTTATTGTCGCTGGAGGCTGCATTCCGAAAGGGTAGCAGAGTTGAAATATTGACGATTCAAAAATGCTTTATCTGTATAAAATACATTTGATTTAAATTGAAATTGTCAATCAAAATGATCAGTTTCTTGTACGTTAAACATCAGGTCTTAGCTGTGTTTCTCGAATTTATGGTAGATGTTCCACATATAACAAGCAAGCTTCTATGATGAATAGTTTTGAGTTTAGGAATTTTAGCCAAAGCGAATCGATGGCATTGCTTCTATAGGTGTTGGAAGATTTTTCGTTCAATGAATCGGAATTGCGAATGAACGGGAAAATGTTAGCATTCTTATCACCATTAAATGCAGCTGTTGTTTATTTTATTAGTGATGATTTCGTCCTAACCGATTACGCCACTGTGGTCAACCCCAAGGGGAACCTGCCAAATAGGCAGGACATATTATAAGTGTACAAGTGTGTGTCTCTCTTCCATCTCTTCCACTCACTCCCATCCAATCTCAAAGGATGGCAAATCTTACACAATAGGAAAGATTTCAGGCACAGGACCTTTTCCGTACTTTCCGACGCACCGAAGAGTACATACTTCCAACATCTAGACTCCGGACTGTTACTGATAATTTTTCGATAGGCAAACCCAATTTTTTATCAATCCGAGCTGATATTTGATCCCAGGACCTCGAGATCTTGGCCCTTATATCTATCCACTAGACCATCGAGGCAGTTAACTAGTATATACTTATTTAAGACGTTTTAATAGAAATATGTTTTTAGGAGTGCCCTACCACGCCCTCTTCACACCGTCGGAGCTGTCACTCTCTGCGTTGAAGCATTGCCGTCGAAGGAAAGCGAGGACCGTCTTCTCAGATCCACAACTAACAGGTATTTATATTAGACTTGGTAGCTTAAACCTCATTTAAAATTTTAATTAGATTACATTCATACACTTGCCAGATTAATTCAAAATTAAACATTATCCAGGTCTAGAGAAGCGATTCGAAACCCAACGATACTTGTCAACACCAGAGAGGGTGGAGTTAGCTGGTGCCCTCAACCTCTCCGAAACGCAGGTGAAGACCTGGTTCCAGAACAGACGGATGAAGCACAAAAAGCAAATGAGGAAACAGCAACAACAGAGAAGTGAGTTGATTTGACAAGTGCGAGAACCTACGTGTGTCTCCAACATCCCGCATTAGTGTACCTCTCCTAAATCTTCTCCTCAAAGGAAGAGGAGGCCCAACTGTGGGACTGTTTACAAGCTGTTACTTTACGTATATAATAAGTTGGCTTTTTTTACGGTTCCGTACTTCTAAAGCAATAAAGAAACCGTTTTAAGATGTCCGACTTCGTTGTCCGTCTGTGTAAGTCTGTACATTTATGAAGATCATTTTCTCAGGAACGCTTGGAGGTGTTATGTGCGTCATGAAATGAGGGAAAAAGCAAAATATATTAGCACACGTATAAGAAAAAATCCGAAAACCTTAAATTTAATGTTACAATATCTGTTTGTCAATTGGTCCGGTGGTACGGAGCCCACAGTGAGCGATAAAGAATCGCACTTGCCCGGTTTTCTAAAAAATTGTGGTAGTAATTTCGCGTCGTACTAATTAAGTAAAAATGATCTTCGAAATATTATAACATTCGTTAACGTAGCAAAAAATTAAAATCAGTTATGAATTATTATTTTTTAAACTATTTTTTTATAATAGCAACCCTATGGACTTACTAATGACAATAATTAGTCAGGAACGCTCGCATAGTTTACAACTTTGAAGCAACAACTTGAGATTGCGTTATCAAGTCGTATCTTAAGTTTAACTAATAATTAAATTTCAGAACTTCGAGGTTGCAATCTTTATAATTTGTTTAGTAGACTTTTATTTTTAAAATATTAAGGAGAATTGTATCTGAAACTAACGATAAAAATAATTAATTAATTCTTATTATATAGTTTTTGTCGCATACAGACAGACAGATTTTATGAAACGACTTTGTTTTAGGTATAGATAGACACTTAATATATAACCTTTCAAAATACAGGAGACATCGTAAAATATATTCGAGACAATTTTCGTTAGTCCGTTAATACATTTACTCATTAGATACAACAATTTTGTGTCGAGCACAGTATCAATTAGTATACGTTTTAAGTTAATAATACGGCACTTGACGAGCACAGTTTAATCACAGTGTCCTCTGTGTCGACAGTTGGAATACAACGACTCATAATTCGAGTGGAGCAAACCTCAAAGACGGAAAATTGAATTTAGAATTGCCGGTTTCGCGCCACAACTCGAGACGTTCCATGATTCGATTAGGAACACAAGATGGCTGACGTCTTGGTTGCCATAGCGACGGAACGTCTTCGAATTTTTCCATAAATGAAATTTAACTCTATTGCTTGTAACTATGGCTCAATATTGAATGAAGTTTTGATTGCTTTGATGGTTAAATGGGAGTGGAGTAACTTGTATAGGGTAAAATTAACCATATGTTCCATTATTAGGGACTATAATTGCTTGTCGCAAAATAATGTATTTGGAGACTGGAGGTATTCAAAGATGCTTTTTTAAAAATGGCTGCTTAGGGAGACTCGGGTGATATGTACCACTAACGTTTTGAGGAAGTTTTGATTTAAGATATTTTTTATTTATTTTATTTAAATGTATAATAATTGTCAACAGGTTCGACTGCAGTGGATTTCACAACAAAACATCCTTCACAAGCTGGGGTAAGAAAGGTATTTGAATACTTTAAAAAACATAAATAAATAAATTAAAAAAAAACTAAGCAAATACGTCATTAATATATTAAGTTAACTTTAATTTATTTGGTCTTTGAGGATAGGATTTCTTATGAATTTTATCGCGTTAAAAACAGCTTTTAGGTACATATCTTCGTACAAAAAATGACAGTCTATTCCAATAAGTAAAGTTGAAAAAACCTATCCATACAAATTTGCTAATAGCTCAGCAGCTATATTGTATACAATTAACAAATATTATAGGTGCGAAAGATACTCTGTACAGCCTATACCAATGGAAGTAGGAAAAAAGATAAACAAACCTTAGATTTACCTATTTCATGCGATTTGCCAATAACTCAGCTATATTGTGCAATACTAACAGTTTATGATTAATATATCTTTATTTATAATACAACATTATTACATTTAACTATGTATATCCACTTTAATCTTACTTCCAAAATTCATAACGAATATCAACAACAAGCTCTCGACCAATGATATCGCGTCAATTTGCTGTCAAATGTTGTTTATTTTGCGTTTTTCCTGTTATGGTTGGAATAGAGTATATGTAACCTCTTCACGCTTAATTCGCTGAACCGATTTAGATGAAACTTTGTACGGAGATAGATTGAGTATCGAAGAAGGACATTGCCAACTTTCTTACTCATCATGATTAAAAAATAGTATTACAAATATCAAAATGGCACTAGAATCTTTATGTACCTTTAGCAGGAATCACAACTTTTGTTTATAGATTATGAAGCAATGGTAGTACTGTCTAGAAGGATAGTTTTCGTCCTTGGCAAACTCACAGAGCACAGTTAAATTACATGATTATGTATAAATGATTTATTTAAATATTACATATATATTAATTTATTGGTGGCAGGGCTTTGTGCAAGCCTGTCTGGATGCCACCACATTATATATTCTACCGCGAAGCAGCAATACTTAGTATTTTTGTGTTCCGATTTAAAGGGTGATTGAACCAGTATAACTACAGGCACAAAGGACATAACATCTTAGTTCCCAAGGTTGGTGGCGCAGGGGCGATGTAAGGAATCATTAATATTACTCATCGCGTCAATGTAATTAGTTGTAGCCCATTTGATATTTGCGTATATACAAAAAAATATATGGAATGATATTTATACATTAATATTTTTCCAGGATGACTCACGAATATCGACCACCCATACATCCGACTCCGAAACGGATCACAGTGACAGCGATATCGACATCGTAGGCGAGTCGAGCTACGCACAACACTATACTGGATCGTAAAGTAATAATGTCATCGCCGTAATAATAATAATACTAAATAATACAAAAAACTGTTTCGTAAATTTGTAAAAAATATTTATATTATGTAATAAATAGTTTATTATCAAGGTTTTATAGTTAGCAATGGATTTATTTTTCACTATAGCAACATTTTTCTTTATTTGTTAAATTCTATTAAAAAAAAAAAACTCCGAAAGCTACTGGATTATTGGAGTATACGACCGTAACTTTATGACAAGTGATACACGATTGTATCTCCTTTCAAATTGCTTCTCTATTCAATAACAATTAAAATTTCCCTCATTCAAAATGAACATGGACTTAACTGTGTGGTAACCCTTACCCCACATACATTTGTGTATACACGGCAGCACTTGAAGATTTGTATTTTTTTGCTGTCTCTACTTATAGTCTCGCGCACACTTTGACATCTTGTAAGCAGAAACGTCATTCAAACTAATGCAAACTGATAAAAAAAAATGTGTAGGGGGCCTTTGGAAGTGAATATAAGCCGTATCTGACACGGGCCTTTACCAAAAAATACGTGTACTTATGTACGCGAGTGAGTTCTTCTTCTTCAGAGTAATAAATTACCTGCAAATAACAGATCTACGTGCTATGAATTAAATAACACTTACAATTTAAATTTGTAATAAAATAAACATTGACATAAGATGTGTGAAGTTGTCTATGTCGAGCGAATCGACGCTTCATTGGTTTAGCGAGCAACTTCATCGTATAGTTTGAAAGTCACCCTGCGCGCGCATCATAAAAATTCGCTGTCGTAATTTTTTAACGCGCCAAAATAAGTATAATTCCAAGTTTCTAACAAAGTGTATTAAATAGAGTTACAAAAATTACCAAAATGGCACTACTGTAGTTAAATTGTGATTTATAAATTTGTTTTACAGAATAATTTAAAAATTCCCTTTTAAATGCGGATTACAAACTGTCTCTCTCCAATTCTTTCACCCTCTCGCTCCTACATCGCCATTTCAAATTTCATACATTTTGAGGGACTCTTTTTATACACTAAGACACATCTCCTTACTCTTATCCTCCATAGCTTAAACCCACATTCATGACTTAGAATTTATTTATATGTCCAGATGGACTAACAAAGCTAAGGACGCGTCGAAAAAATAGTGGCTAAAAATTGGCCACGCACACTATTGAATTAGTATGACGTTTGACGAGTGTCAAGAGTAGCTGTGTACGCACACCAAGATAATAAAATTGGCTCATTTGTTTTAATTATTTTGTAGTGGGACACTCTATACATACATACAGAGTGACTGGTGAATAACAATCAATATTTAAGGAGAATACTTGGTACATGATTCTCATTCGAATTATGTAAAAATATGAGTACTTAATTTTTGACCAAATTTCCAAAAAAATCCATTTAAATAAATGTGTGTGTCTAAATGTACGTACCTGTTTTGTTTTGACAGCGCAACTGGGGTGTCCACACGACGCGTAATTTCTTTTTTTTAATTACGTGGCTTTGGTTAACTTAACTTGGAAGTTTATTAATATTTATGTTATATGTATTTTTATAGTCATATATGATCGTCAAATATCACGTCCTTAAATATCGACAGTATTCAGTCATGCTGTATATCAATAACCTAAGATTAATAATTTTGTCCATTCCTTCGTCTGTTGACACACTGCAACTTCTCACGAGCATCTCAGTTCGTAACCACAGTATTCATTGATATTAGCCAAAGATTAATTTAATAGTCAATTCTAGATAATAAAAGCTGATCTTGTTACTTTATTAAAAAAAATAGTGATGTACATGATAATATCGATAGTTTAATAAATCAAGAACGGGGCCGTCTATTTCATAATTTATTTAATAACTTTAATCGGTGTCTGTATATATTTGTTCGTTTTTTTCAAATCACTGTCCACAAACTTTTTTTTATCTGTGGCTGTAAATAAAATAACATAAATTATTTGCATACTCATATAATAAATTTAGTATGAAAATCATATATATGGCAAAAAAACTGGTCGAGATGTTTTTTTAAATACTTAATGGGATTTTACGGACTGTTTCTTTAAGTGTAATCACAATAAGTAACTTTAATTAATGTAGATTTGTTCTAAGATATTGATTTTATTGAATTTATGATAAAATGGCGGCTATACTGAAGTTAATCCTGTATTTAGGAGTTCCGCTGTTTCGAAGGCCGCAAAACTTAATTTGAATTTAATTGTTTTTTTTTACAAATGGCGCACTTTAAAACAAATCGAAGCGTGTCAAACTATCAAATTCCAACAATTATAATCCTTTTAGTAAAAAATAGAAACAAAAAGTCTACTTTGCTAGAAATTATTGTTTATTATAACCTGTATAACCAATTCCAATCGAAGGAGTCCAGATAAACAAACCATAGATTTACTTATTCCATGTGATTTGCAAATAGCTCAGCTATATTGATTATTAACATATCTTTGTTTATATTACAACACTATTACACTTAACTATTGAAATCCGCTTTAATATTAATTCCAAAGTTCTGTTACCAATTTCGCTGACATTCAAACCGCAACGTTTTCGCGAATCCATAATGAATATCGAATTCAAGATGTCGACCAATGATTTCGCGCCATTTCTCCTCTTTTGATTGGAATTGCCATTTTATTGACCCAAAACTTGTTAAAAGAATTTTACGTTGATCCAATTCTATATATCATTTGTTAAATATAAATTATCTTTTATTATATGATATATTATACGTGGTATATTAGAAGTAGTTTTATTATGATGTTAGTAGATATTTATTGTGCAATAGTATTATAGTAATAGATGATATAGAATAAATCGAGTGAATCTAGTCATAACTAGTCAAGAGTAAGCTTGTAGAAAAAAGGTTCACATTAAAAAGTTTATATATTTTGTCGTCTTCTATAATTTGTATTGTTTTTCTATTGAATAATGTGTAGAATTAATTAATTTATGTTAGTCTTAATTAATGGTAGAATTTTGTAAATAATTTAATAAAATAATGCTCAATTATTTTTTGTTTTTTTTAACTAAACCCATAACTTTTTTCATTTAAGCCTTTCTCATGGACATTCTCCTCTAAGATTAACATTTATAACAATTAAAATGACAAAAATATTTTATTTAAAAGTTTGACCTTGAAATTTAATGGTAATTTTACATTCATTTGCAATTATTATATAGGACTCTTGGGAACCTTATCCGTAATGACGCAGCGCTTATAAAACGGCGAGATGTTATTGAACTTAAGTTGGTAACAATGAAAAAACACAAACTAACAGATTTTTAATATTGGGTAAATTTAGAATACAAAAAAGAGTCAGTCAGCTCTTACCCCCTTTATATAAACATTTTATGAATGAAGTTACACAAATAATAACAAATTTTAAACAACAAAAATATATCCTAGTATATAGACATTAGATGTTAGTAAAATACATAATAAATATTATATAATCAATTGTTTTTTAAAAACTCTTATTTGTAGGAAGTTTTGGGAAGGAGGGGGGGGGGATTAACATTACTGTTACAATTACAGCACGTGAAGCCCAGGAAAGCACTACTGAATTCATGTGCATATTCCATGTTCATAATTCACTTTGTGGTCGGCGGTGAAGGTAAACACCGTGACGATACGTGATGTAACCAATCAGAATGGAGTTTCACCATCCGTTCCATGGTCCAAACTCCATGGTCATCACCACTCATGGTCCAAACCAATGGGAGCTTAGCCCAGTATTGTGATATTAAGAAGCTGTTAATCTATGTTACTTTTTCTATATATAAAATAAAAATAACAGTCGTTTTATTTACAATGCGTTACATTTTCTTTAACCCGACATTTAATAATGACAGTGTTGCAAGTACTATTAAAATACTTATGAAAATTTTCATTGGTGTTCAACTGAATACATGACGATTATTTTTTTAGGTCGTCCGATGGTAACTGGTCACGACTTAAAAGCCAAGAGGACCAAGCAGGCTTGAACCTCTTGGATTTTATTAACTTTTATGTCCTGATACCTAACGACCAGCGCCTAAAACGTGATCTGAGCTGCAGCCTGTAATAAGTCTATATGATAATAATAATTAATTAATTATTTTTAACATAAAATTATAATCTTAGTTGCATGCGTCATTACGATGGCAGCAATTTTTTCTGCTATGTTCAAACAAATTATTTTTTTAGTAGTGTAAAATAATTCAAAAATACACTAGTTTCACAAGATCTAAGTAAAGAACTTAGTTTCAAGAAGTATCATTTAAAATAAACAGTAACGCAAAACGATATTAATAATTGAAACCAATCTTTTAAACTACATGTACTTTTGCAGCAATAGTTTTTACCTGCGGTTGCGTGGAGGGAGGAGGGCAAGTGTGCAGGTACCGTGCGACCATTTTTGTACAACTGATAACTGTATGAACATATATTAAGACGACAACACAACACCTAAACGAGCTTAATTTTACGTGCTTTAGTTTATATTTGCATGAACAATATTAACATAATTATCAAAACAATTCACACACGGACAATTGTTACAAATAACGAAACAAATTCAAAAACATAATCGACACGTGTCCTTTCATCCCCGACTCACCCCTACACAACATTACTTACTTACCAAAGCTAGTAAAAAATACCTTCCATTTTTATATGTAGTTATTTTATTTTTAATCACATGTCTATTTATATATTTCAATATTTATTACGAGTACATTTCCAGGCGAGCACCACTGTTTTTTTTATGGTATACCCGCCCATAGACACCATAGACAATGACGTTGTAAGAAATATTAACCATTTCTTACATCGCCAATGCGCCACCAACCTGGGGAACTCAGATGTTATGTCGTCATATTGAGTACTGTTGTGTGGCGGTAGACTTATGATGAGTGGGTGGTATCTACCCAGAAGGGGTTTGCACAAAGCCCTACCACCAACTGAGGTTTCCCTGAATGTTCTTAATTTGTGTTTTTAATTCATCTCGTACTCCGCGGTTAAAGAAACGACGTGAGAAAACCTGCATGTGTCTCATTCCAATGAAATTCTGATGCTGTGACACAGCGTTAGACACCATAGATAGTAAGGCAGAATCACGACACCATTCTCTAAAATTAGATCACAAAAAAAAGCTACCGAAAAATACCCGAAAAAACTACCTAAAAATACCCAAAAAAGCTACCTAAAAATACCCAAAAAAGCTACATAAAAATACCCAAAAAGCTACCTAAAAATAACCAAAAAACCGAAGACATATTAGGCACTAAATAATCTTAATGAATATATCTTCACAATACTCTCCACTTAACTACTATCCAATTTAATTTTACTTCCAAAGTTCCTGAAACTTCGGTAACTTTATCAAGGTTTATCCATAATGAATACTATATCATTCAGAAGTTGACCAATCATTTCATATCAATTCAAGGTCATTCGTTTACCTTCACTCCTATCATTCGAATGAACGTAATAAAAAATCTCATGATTGTTCAAAATTACATCACAATACACAAGCCAAAATTACGTATCTGTTTGGCTGTTACAATAGAAATGATCACCAACAACGCCATTTAATTCGATCCTTTCATATAAAATGGGGTGAATTATTTGTGTAAGTATATTATAGTGAGTTATAATTGACTTTTATTGCAAGCTAAGGGCGTGTAATACTGTTAACTATTACAATAACATGTGAACAGACGGACGGGTTCATTTTTGCGAAGAAGAAATTCAAAGATAACAATCGTTCAAGGAGGACCTGCTGGTGCTGGGGAGGATTTGATAACTTAACTGCTCTAGGTCTATGGAAGATTGCCGCTCCTTCTGTGAAACTTCGAATAATGAGAATATCCTTTATTCGAGAGATTTTATATAGTACTTTAAATGAGCGACGGGACGACTATTAAAATAAAACTAACGAAGTTTTGTCGCCCCTGAAATCAAATAAAATTACCGATCTTGGCTCAGACATATTCGATCTATAAGGAAATTGGTGGTAGGACTTTGTGCAAGGATATATTTTACCAGTAAATTACCAAACAACAATACTGACTATTTAAGATTTTAAATTAACATGTTTATTTTTATTACTAACAGCATTTAAAACGGGATATTTACCATGTTACGTGAACAAGACATTCGTAGATAATGTTGAAATATCGAGCTCCACCAAATAAAAATAAAAAACATGGTAAATATCCCTTTTAAATACTGTTAGTAATACTGACTATTGTTGTATTTTGGTTTAAAGAGGGAATGAGTCAGTGTAACAACAGGCACAAGGGACATCTTAGCCCCCAAGGTTGGTGCGTTGACGATACAAGGAGTTTTTAATATTTCTTACAGCACCAATGTCTGGTGATTTACCATTGTTAAGAAATAAACGTTTTTTGACGACAGACACCGGACTCTAGTAGTTATCGTTAATCCGAAACGGCATCTGTATAATTCATTTAATTTAATACAATTTACACAAAAACGATTACAGTCAATAAAGGGCTTTGACATTGACAGATGATAAAAAGGCGCCAAAAATTCCACAGATACAAAAGCTTTTAATAAAACAGACGGTGTAATAGCGAGGTTCAATGCGATTATATCGTATAACTCACGCACCTTCAAAAGATCACCGAAAAAGGCGGAATTAGCGCTAAAAGTGACAGGGTCATACATGAGGACAGATAAAAAAAATATATAAAAAAACACTGATATTAATTCATCCGATTTCCAAATAAAATGCATAAATAATAAAGTCAGTAAATAATTGTCTGTTTTCTACGTCAACGCGATTAAATCGCTGAAGTAAAATTGGACTTACTTAGATAACTTTGGATCACGGCTACAGGGATCCATTATGGAATTCAAAGGGAAATTTCGAGATACCGGAAACAACTATTCAAATACACAATATTCATTTATTCGAGAAACAAAATTTATAATAATATCATAAATTAATCAAGTTTTTGTCAATAACTATTACAAATGATTTGAGGACAAAACTTAGGAAGACTTTAAACAAATAATTATTACATTAATAAAAAATATATTAAATACCTGTTACAAAATTAGAAAAAAACATTAATTACATACAAAATTAAGAATAATAATAATTATCCGTCTAGATCAATAAATGAGGAGTATTTTTTAATGTCTGACCAAAAACGGTACTAAACCAATCGCGTCGCAATTTCACGGGACAATCGTGAATTATATATTCTCTCGTTTTATATACATATTTTTCAAAACAATGAGAGTATGCTATGAATGCATAACACCGTCCACGATAATCAAATCAACGATAGAAGCTATGCTCAAAATTAAAAGAGTTGTAGACCCCTCTCGAAACCCGTGACAACACAATACGACGGGACCGACCTTGTTGCGCTCAAACTTGACTATACCACCCTTATTACAACCAAATAAAGTCTAAATTAATTGGAACCCGAGTAAACATAAGTTTGTCCATCGTAATTGTAGTTATTACAGACTGGAATGCACTGCTTTGATCCGGTTATAATCGGATTGGTTCGGTATTTAGAGATATGTATAGTCGATTCAATATCTTCAATGGATTAATTTTGGTTAAATTATGAAATATAAAATTGTGATTTAGAAAATTATGCTTCGATAATAATTGTTTTTAATTTAAATTAATGAATTTGTACCGAAATTGCCTGTGGCGATAATTTTTTTTATAATTTTACAAGGTTAAATTGAATATTTTCGCCGGCGGTTTTTCCGAACCGATACGACTTGGGAACCTTCAAGAAAAGAGCGTACTCATTTCTTAAGCCGGTGTTGCAGATGTCCATGGGTGGTGGACGGTGGTAGTCACTCTCCATCAGCTGAGCCTCCTGCTCGTTTGCCACATGAAACATAAAAAAAAAACAAAGTTCTAAAGAACCGGCAAGGATGAAGGAACTTATTACTTTTTCATCAATCATAGTAATTTTATTTCTACATATATAGCTAAGGCTAATGTTAATAATTCTTATGTAAACAAAAAATATATATGCAGATATATTATTTACAATTGAAAAAAAAACATATTTATTATCAAATATAAATATAAATATGTATTTTCAATCCGAAACTAAAAGACAAAACCTTTCTTAGTAAAGACGAATTCTCTCTTTTCTAAAGAAATTTCGAGTCACTCCTACAGCCGGCAAAGTTACGGCCTTAGTGTTCTGTGATAACGAACAACCTTTACATAAGAACCTTTACATAAATCCATATTATTGCAATTACTTTTGCTAGGTTTAGATTAACAAGGAAATTGCTACTACTATACTTTTTTTCAAAATTTAATTGAGTTTGTTATCTCAATCGTACATTTGCATATGTAATTTTAATTTTTTTATTTAAAAATTTAATGAAAAATTCGTCAAGTAATGAGTAAGCATGTGAATAACTTGGTTGAAAATTGTTATTTGGAGTAAATTTTATTCACTATAAGTGCGACTAGTCTACCCAGCTAATAAATTTCTAATTAGATATTGTTAACAATATACAAATAAAATAGATTAAGACATTAAAAGGTTAAAGTGCGTCGTGGGACCAAATGACATTTCAAAATGGCGTCGCGCTATTTTATCCATACAATTGTTTGACTTTGACAAGGGTTATTAAGCTTAAACTGATGGTAAATTGTCCCAATGGTGAGCCACTTAACTGTTATCCGCTATTGATGTCTGTATATTCATATGTATATATAATTTCGTACCCTTTTTTATAAATTCAATATTCTTTATATTGCGCGTGCGGAGGAAAACAATATTCGGCGAAACTTAAGCTTGTATAGCGAAGGAGTGTAGAAAAAAAATGACTACATACGTTCAAAGTTTACGTTCATATTGCCAATGGCAACACACGTCATGTTAAACATTTTTTTTAATCGTATCGTATCTTAGACAAGGTATCAACCAGTTGAGCCTCATATAACCTTCAAATCGATGTTTCTTGTATTTTTATAAGCAATGAATTAAACATAAACCACAAGTTATTATCCCCATTTTTTAATTCGTTGGTCTATCGTTTTGGTTATAAGCCCAAAATCCTGAGTCTAAACCGTGTTGTGCACAAATGTATGGCGCACAGATGTATAACAAACATTATAAAATAATCCTTTTTTCCAGCTAGTAAACTAAAAATTTCCGGCTTATATTTTCACTATAATGTGCGCGTATCATAGATATAAACCTGTCTATTTTGATAGAATTATCAATCACTGTTTATTGAAAAACCATCGCATTAAAACCCATTGCCAATTTTAAGATATCTAACTTTTTTGACTTTGTGTTATGAAGTTGACAATATATTTTAATTGCATTAAAAGTAAATGAAAACCAAAATAAGGTTTCATGTTTTATTATTTGTCAAGATTTGTAAATCATAAATAATTGTTCTGTAAACGCATCTCAACTCGCAGTCTAGATATCCGAAACGAGCGCAAGGCACGTGTTGCTGGTGACGTAGTACTCTGTAATTTGATATTTTCTGCGTTTAATATAGGGCTGCGACTCGCGCCAACATCAAAATGATTTAAATTGATACTTCATTAGTACTTTATTACAAGAAACAAGTACTAACATTGTAATTAATTACATTAAGTCCTCAAATACAAATATGAATTTTAAATAGTTACTATATTAATGACCGCAGTGGTTAGATAGGTAACTATGTTAATTTTAAGTTGAAACTTAACTAATATATTTAATGCAATAATGTATTACGAATAATCAAAAGAAATGTATTTTTCCTAAAATATGCATATGCTAAATAAAATGGGTATCAAATGATAATAAGTTAATAAATTTATTTAAATTAAAGAGTTATTTATTAATTAAAAATAATAGCTGAGAAGGTATGATGATTCAAGTTAACCGACCGTTTTTTAAAAATATGAATACGGTTTTTCAATTATGCAATATTTTCGATGTTTAAAAACCAGGTCGATAATAAGTAGCAGCAGCATCAGCAGCCACGAGTAAAGTCGTTTATCTGAGTGAACTCTTTCCGGTCGCGTTAGATTTACCATCTCTTAGGGTCATCAGAGTGAGAGAATAAAGTGCGTTTGTGATTGTACACACTTATGCACTTTAGTATAACACAGGTAACTGGCTTGTCTCCCTTAAGGATGTCAGCTGTGGAAGGAACCTGTCAAGCTCGCTTCATTCCTGATGCGCTTAGCACAGTTAACCCCATCCTAAACGTGCTATCATACTAGACGTTGAATATTAAAAATACCCCCCATTTAATAAATAAACTAAACAGTGCCAACCCTACGTTACCTTGTTATGAAACGTCACCACTAAACAGTACTAAACGACAACACAGTTCTCTCATTTAACCAGCTATCCTTAATCTTAAACTAACGGCGTAAGGTTCAATATCGAACTGAACATCGTAAGATGCTTTAGTTAACGAACTTTTTCTGCGATTTTTCTAGAACTTTTTTTTTTTTTTTTTTAATATTTTGATTGATGGATTGTTGTAGATGTATTTGTTGTTAATTGGTGATTAAGATTTTGTATAAAGATAAAAATGTTTAGACTTATAGAAAGCTAGCTAACCGAGCCGGCTTCACACGAGGTCTATAAACAACTCTTTTTATTTTTCCGGCTAGGATATTTGTAATTCTCGACTTTTCTTTACCATAATATGCATGTACTATACATATAAACCTTTCTGCGTGAAAATCGCATTAAAATCCGTTTTGTAGTTTCACAGATCGAAGCGTACAGACGACGGGAAGCGACTTTGTTTTTATACAATGTCGACATGCTTCACTTAGATTACGAAATTGTAACATTGTGTTCTATCACTAATATTTTTAAAACAATTAAGTCAATTACAGGTGGTACACTTGAATTTAACCGAAGGTTGTGAATCAAAACTCGGTCAAGTAAAACATTGTGAGGAAACCTGCATGTGTCATGTGAAAATCATCCACATATGTATTCGCCTGCATTGGAGAACGTGTAAGCTCCTTACCTTCTCCTCAAACAAGGGGGAGGCCTTAGCCCAGCACAGCAGCAGTGCGGACATTTACAAGATGTTACTTTTAATTTAAAAAAATATTGATGAAATAATGTCCAATTATTTTATTCAACAAAACTTTCCAAATAATGTTACGATATTTAAAAAAAAAACTATTCGTCAAAAACATCAATCTTCATGTATTTTTTTATTAACAGATGATAAAATTTTAGTGGTTTTATAAGCAAATGATAATAATTTTTCATAATATACTTTAGAATATTAATTTTTAATTTATTTATATTTTGAACGTTAATTTTGTTACTGGACTTATAACCTGACTTTAGATTTTATTATCTGTGGAAAGTGGTAGATTTGGCGGGCTTAAATAAAATGGCGGGTTTTTTTTTTAAAGTATAATTCATAATTATATAAAATAAAGATTAAGTATGACTTTTTAATAAATAATTTAAAAAATTATACTACAGAAGTTATCTTATAAATTATCAGCTAGTCTAGATAGAAAACTGTGTAGATATTAGAGAATTATCAAATCTTAGCCAAGTATAAGTATAGAGAATTGTTATATAATGAGTAATTGTAAGAAGCGGATTTTTTTTAAAATAATGTAACAAGACTCGAAAAAAGATTGGACTTCTTCAGCCAACAAAAATTTGGAATCTCAAAATAAAATAAAGGAAATGCCTATAACTTAATGAGTTACTTTTTTTAATTTATTAAATATTAAAATAAAATATTTAAAGTTAAGTTTTTTTTTTTATTAAATCAAACCACTTACTGAGAAATACAATCATTAATGTACTCTTAAATAAATTCAATGCAAATTTATTAAGAAAAAAACAGCCGTATCATATCCTACATAGAGTTCATTTTCCTTCAAGAACTGATTTAAGAGTATTATTTTGTAAAGCGGTCGTAAAGTCCAAATAAGCCCGTAGGGACAGTAATCCGAAGCGCGCCATCTAGCGTCGAGTAGGATAATTACTTGTTAATTGACGTTAAGCGTACGTTGACGACAAAACGCGGGAAATTGCTCAGTCTGGCCGCCATTTTGTTATTGAGCTGTCAATTAAAATTAATTGTATTTACGTTGCGAATATCATAAACGGATGTATTTTAGTTGTAATATTTATGTAAGGCGAATGTTTTGTTTAGGCGTATTTAGAGGTAACATAATCTCGTATGCGGACCATTAGTATTTGAGCAGCGTGAGTTTTGATTGGTTATAATGTGTTATAAGCGTTTTTAAATCATTATGTTACAGGATTAAATTAGATGAAAAAACTACTTCTTAAGGCTATTCAAATCACAGGAGGAAACACAGAATTTGAATTGAATTGACGCAATACAATTGGTCGAGAGCTTGAATAATCTATTTTATACATTATGGATTCATAAAAAATGCCGTTTTAAATATCGGTGAAGTCGATTTCAGACTGGGAACCAAAATTAAAGTATACGTCCTGAAGTGCAATAGTGTTGTATTATAAATAATTATATATTAATTAAGAACTATGTATTTGTAGTACATAATATATCAGACCTATTAGGAAATTGAATGGAATATATAAATATAAAAAAGTTATACATTTATGTGTGACCGCAGATCGAAACAAAAATATAAGTTTGATTAGTATTTCTTGTTTCTTTCGCCGGTTTTTCTCCGAACAGACATGTTACTTTCCGAAAGGTAATAGAATTTTGTCAATCAATACGAAAGTGTAATACATAAATTTTGAATGAAAATATTTCAATTTGAATTTGTTTTCAATACGTTGAAACAGCATAAACTTCATTAAGCGCGAAATAAAATAAAAATATAATATTTTTTAAGTGATAACTTCTTATGGTAGGGTAAATACGCTCTACCCTTCGTTGCGTAACGCGTTACGGCGCCAGTCTGTCTGGCTTCCCTTTCTCTTACGCATACGACAATGGTAGGCAATAATGTACATATACAAAATTCTAACGTTTGTAATGTAGAAATAAATAATCTTTCCTTATATTATCATATTAATATACATAAAATTTTAGTAATAGCTTAAGCTTTTCTCAAGGTAAACAATTTCGATATAATAATAGTTTAACTTAGATTAGTTTAAGTTATCACTTCTGTCATGATTTTTTAAATATACTTATATAATTTAAATTGAATTAATAATATTTAGTACTGCTTTGACTTTTAAATACGTTTTTTTTTAAATTGAAATAACATGTATGAAGTATGATTATTGATTTGGTTATCGACACCGTGTTGTGGCACTCCCGTCACTTCCGTCTCGTGGCGTGGTGAGGCGAGCTGGTACTGCCTGGCACGGAGAAGCGCGGGATTTTTAAACTGGAGAGAGAAACAGAGGACGAAGGACGGATTTTCTGTTAAAGTTATAGGTAATATATGTATGGAGCGGTTTTAATATAACGGAAGTTAATGTGATGCGAGTTGTTTTATTTTACTTCTGTCGGGCGTTCCGAGACGAACATTTTTATTTTTATTTCGCTTAACGAAATAAACGATCTACGTACCTACTGATTTTTATACACTGTGACAACGAGTTTTCAATCTTTATCACTATTCAATGTAAGTTTCGCTAATTTGCGAGTAGATTTGGTATACTGTAAAACAATTCAGTGTAAAACCTTCCTTTTAATGGTCAGATTCAAATATTTAAAATTGTAAATGAGTGCACGTCGAAGTTATGAATAAAAATGCTTTAGTTATGTTAGTGCTCAAGTAAGTGTAATGTAATTTCTTTTTGAATAATAAACATATTTTAATATTATTTATTTAGTACTTTTTTGAAAAACTTATAAATACAGAAATATGTTTACTTTGTATGAAATGAACAATGTTTTCTAGTAAAATAAATGAATTGGTACAGCAAGTAGGTACTAGATACTGATCTAATATCACTATCAATTTAATGTAAAATTAAGAACTGTGAATGTCAATGAATCATATTTCAAATAAATTATTGACAAATTTTACTGATAGAAATGATATTGTTCCAATTAATTTGTAAGAAGATAATTAGGGGTCTCCGCTCCTCAGTTGCCCAGGGCCTCCACCCCTTTGTGGATCCAGGGACTCCAGACCTCTAAATCCGGTCCTGTTTGGGCTGGGAACATTCGCGAACATTCGCTGAAACACTGACCAAAGTACATTTACACAGTTACACAGTTTAAACAATCGCAGTAATGGCTTATAAGGCATAGAGGACAAACACAAAACATATATTTCTGTTGGGTTAACTGGCAAACAGTAACAGTAAACTTGGGAGCTAAGATCTTCCGTGTCTATAGTTACACTGGCTCACTCAAGTAAGATTTAATAAAAGCAATTATAAATTTAGAAGGTAGTCTATTATTATAGGTTAGATTCGCGTACGAGTAAACGATGCGTGTAGATAAACAGCTGTGGGGTCTCAGTGCTAGCGTGTTGGTTTTTAAAATTATTGTTATTGCTTTAAGCGAAGTTCCGTATCGCATGTAAGGAGTCATTCAAGTATTACGTAAACGACAAAATGGGACGATCTTTGCTTTGCGTATTTTTGATGGTAAAGAAGTTCGTTTGGTTGCCGATTACGTCATCTTCACTCTTGTATTTAATAAATAATAAATGTGTATTGTATTAAAGAGCCGAGATGGCCCAGTGGTTAGAACGCGTGCATCTTAACCGATGATTTCGGGTTCAAACCCAGGCAGGCACCACTGAATTTACATGTGCTTAATTTGTTTATAATTCATCTTGTGCTCGGCGGTGAAGGAAAACATCGTGAGGAAACCTACATGTGTCTAATTTCAACGAAATTCTGCCACATGTGTATTCCACCAAGCCGCATTGGAGCAGCGTGGTGGAATATGCTCCATACCTTCTCCTCAACGGGAGAGGAGGCCTTAGCCCAGCAGTGGGAAATTTACAGGCTGATTATGTTTATGTTTATGTATTTAAATGTAAAATAATAATACATGTGCATTCTATAGAGAAATTAGACTGAACAGTGATGCTCATAATAAAAATATACCGGGCTAAAAAACATATGTACCAATGTTTTTGTAAGCGTGTGAGTCACGTTAGTTTTGCTGACAAGAGGAAGGGTAGGGTACTTATTAAATTTTGCTAAAGTATTACTCGAAAGGCGCGTCACATTTCAGCCACATGAATAAGATCTACGCTAAAATATTCCAATATATTTCTATGCAAGTAAACTTTACAATAAAGCATTTTTGCATCGTCTATATTTCAACTCTGAAAGCAGCCTCTAGCGAGAAGAAGCGGCAAGAAACTCGCATAGTTGCTCTTTTAAAACAAACCAGATTAACAATGAGAATCCACAATTATTGTTTTTGATCAGTCCAGCGTTGAAAATCGAGCTTAAAATCAAACAATTCTATGAAAAAAGTACGTAATACTTTTTCGCAATCAAACCACTGAACAGATATGAAGCAAGCTTGAACTCCAAGGAAGGTCATATGCTACTATAATTGCCTAACACCTGACGATAACCTCTAGCAGGAACAAAGTATCATAAGATATAATATTGGACAACATCACATACATTACTCTGATCCCAATGTAAGTAGCTAAAGCACTTGTGTTATGTAAAATCAGAAGTAACGACGGTACCACAAACACCCAGACCCAAGACAACATACAAAACTAATGAACTTTTTCTACATCGACTCGGCTAGGAATCGAACCCGGGACCTCGGAGTGGCGTGCCCATGAACACTGGTGTACACACTACTCGACCACTGAGGTCATCAGAGTCATCAAAGGTTATCATATAAGGTAAAGTTTTAATACTAAAACAAATGTAACTCTAGCTACTTAAAATTAATATTGTTCTTGCTTAATTGTAAGTTGTTGTCAATATTATTTTGAATGGAGATTCACCTGTAATTAAAGCTACCCTTTAAGCTTATGCAAAAATTGTTCTGTATCTTTCATTGGTTTCGATGTGCTCTGGTATTGGCCTTTACAGTAAGTAAAAATAAGTAAATCTCTTTTTTTAAGAAAACAGTATGTCCTTTATAAGAATAAATACATCTTTGAACCGAACGCTGTCACTAACACCACAACCTATTTGATAATAATTTCAAGCGAGTGATAAAATACACTGATTAGATAACATGGTCAACCATTTTGTATTGTTAAGTTTTCTAACACAGTGTCAGGTTGTGTTTAAAGGTGTGTTCAATTTCATAACAAATAGTGCAAATATTTTAATTAAGTTACAATTGTTGTAAACAATACATACATTCCAATTGGAAAAAAAGGTAAATAAACTAAATATAAATTTAGATATTAATTTGTTTATTGAAGTTTAAAAAAATTATTCCAACATAATATTAAGTACGTATAACTATTCCCTTCGCATCAATTTTTTTTTTATTTTTTCTTAGCATTCGTTTGGCTAAGAAATGTCATTATATTAAAAGTTTATGTTCCTAATACAATTGAAGATAACTTAATTATAAAGTATGACGTGCCCTTTTAATGATTCAAAGATTATCAAACATATATCTATCCCTTTTTAACAACGATGCTTTTGTATCGTGCTAGAGTTTGATTCTCTTTTTTTTTTAATTTTATTAGTCACAACGTCCCACCTGATATGTAACCAATTACAAAGTACTGCATTAATCTTCGAATCTAACACAATTTTCTCTGTAATAACACGGGTCACTTACAATTTTATTCTTCTTATTAATATATCCAATGACGTCTGTATATTATAATCCAATGTCGGAATGATTAAAGATAAACTAACCTTAGATTTACATATTCAGTTCTGATTAATATATCTTCATTTATAATACACTACTATTTCATTTAACTATTTATATCCATTTTAATTCCACTTCCAAAGTTCCGTTAACGATTTAAAACGGCATTTTTACACGAATCCACACTTCATAGTGAATTCCACAGATTACTTAGAAATCGGTCATGGCATAACTAATTCGAGGTCAAAGTCGTTTATTCTTCCCTTGTGCCTTTATTCGACTGGCTCTTTCACCCTTCAAGCACACAACAAAATTATGAATTATGAAAATTATGAATTGCTGTTTAGAGATAGGTTATGTGATGAATGGTACCCACGGCATCACAAATGATATATCAATTAAGTAAATATTTAGGTCTCGAACATTTTGTATAATAACAGGTTTTGAGATAACGTTCAATTAATAATTATATCTAACGTTATAATTGCAGTTTAATTACCGGTAATTTAGATATCTTTATATTACGTGAACATCATTTTTTTAGTAACATATAGGTATAAATATACAGCCTATTCCAATGGAAGTAGGAAAAAAGATAAACAAACCGTAGTTTCACGTATTTCATGCGATTTGCTAATAACACAGCTATGTTGTGCACTACTAAGAGTTTATGATTAATACATCTTTATTTATAATACAACACTGTTACACTTAACTACTTATATCCACTTTAATTTTACTTCCAATATTCTGATAAGCGTCGTCGTCTTTAAAAACGCCATTTTTTTCGCAAATCCATAGTGAACATCATAGATTAATCAAGCTCTCGACCAATGATATCGCGTCAATTTGCTGTCAAATGTTGTTTATTTGGCTCTTCTCCTCTTATGGTTGGAATATCTATGCCAAAACGCGTTAAATCTATGTAGTAGTTGTTTCTGTTAGGCATTACAAAGAAAACGTGTCATCCTATATTAGTATTGATAGGCGCGCCTCAAAATATTTATCCTACACTTTCTAAACTTACTGTGTAATAAATATACATTAATACGAAGAAGATGAATTCAATACCAAATGAAAATTATGCCAATCTAGCGTACTACAGGTTTACTTTAAGAGGTTTAATATGTACATATATATCCAGGACCAATTTGGAAGTCTGGAGGCCCTGGAGCAACAGAGAAGTGGGGGACCATAGTTATTTTTATATAAATTAATTTTAAGAAATTCATTTTTGTCAGTAAGGTTTGTTTGTTTTTACAATTTATTTATTATTTTTATCAGCAACATTTAAAACAGCAATACCATATCACTTAATAGTAGTATATAATTCGACTATATCTAGATAGCTAAATATATATTACATAAAAATTCTAACTTGTGGGAACTTCTATTGTGGGGCTCTTCTCATTTGGAGGTCCCAGGGCAGCTGTCCGCGGTATCCCTAAATTCGGCCCTATAAATATCGACATTGACTTTTTGATGATGATCAGAAATAATGCGGGCTTAATTCTATATTTAACTGTATAATTTATGTAATTAATACAGATTATTTTGAATTATAGATAATACAAAAAATATATAACGCCTTCTTTACGGATCTACAATTATTCATAGTTGTATTTTTGGGTGGGGCGTGCTAAAACAGACTTCAATACAATTCATTTATTTAAAGACTGATAAGCAATATAAATTACTCTTTCTATATATGGTTACAGTAATGTATTAGGCACATATAACATCAAAGATCTCATTTCGCCAATGCGTTGAAGGAGGACAAGGGTTAGGTTAGGTTAGGTTAGATTTGTCTAAGGAGTTTCGCGGTAACCCCAAGAACCCCAATTAGATATTGGAGGAGCGTCAGGGCGTCACGGTAGCATGCGATAGCAATCTCGTGACGCCCGCCGATGAAACGGATAGGATACTGTTTTTAGTGGGTATTCCGATGTACCAGTACTACACTACCTACAACAAGTTTCGGAAACGCGTAACGCGTTTTTCCAGAGACATATAATAAAGTGTATCGTTTGTTGTAGGTCTTTTGTAGCACGACGACACTATATCTAAACATATTAAGTACTAGCTGTGCCCGCGACTTCGTGCGCATTATTTGAATTTAAGTTATTTGGATATTGTAGCGTGATTTTATATTAATTCTAAAATAAAAGTAGGCTTAATTACTCCTTATTTCATCCGTTATCTGCCAGTGAAAGTCCCGTCGAAATCGGTTCAGCCGTTCCAGAGATTATCCGGAACAAACAGACAGACAGACAGGCAAAAATTGTAAAAAAATATTATTTTGGTATATGCACCGTGTATACATACATATGCATTTAGTAAAAATGGATTATTTTAATATTACAAACAGACACTCTAATTTTATTATATGTATAGATCTAAGAGAATTTCCATTACTTTGAAGTTCCCTAATATTATCTACAATATTTGAACATGATCAACAATGACCAATACTAAAACAAAATACATTCAAACAAATTGTCAATACTTAAAATAATACTATATTTTCCGTATTATATGTGACCAACTGATAATGGCAATGATAAGATACTATATCTGTAAATAACCCAGATTTGTTACGTTATAATAAATTGTTACTCATATTTTTTTATTATTTTTTTTCAGTGGAAATGGATACACTCATTTCCGTTTTTTTAATCTCCTTTGTTTTATCTGTGGCGAACTGTGACAATGGTAAGTAGCGCCATCTATTGTTTAATAGCACAACTTTGCTTGCTTAGTTTAATTAATAATTATAATTATTTAAGTATTTATATTTATTTATTGATGACATGTTTTGATCTATTTAAATAATTTGTTAGAATAGACTTGAATTTTGTCGTTTAATTTAATCATAAATTGAATTAAATTAAACAGAACTATCCATCAAAGTCATTCAAGACAATAAACTGTTAATATATTAAGATTAATATATACTAAGAATATTTTGAGTTACTCAGTGAGGCTTTGAGAAGACTGGGTAGGTATTATATCAGTAATACGTATTTTGTTTCGGTTTGAAGGGTGAGCCGGTGGAACTACAGTCAAAAGGGACATAACATCTTAGTTTTCGATATGGTGATAGACAAGGAATGATATATCTTACAGTATTAATCGGTGGTGACCATTTACTATATGTTAGTTAATTTGCTAGTCCACCTAACTAAACAACATGGAAGTTGTAATTGACGCCAAAACATAACATGTACTACTACTGGCGCCATCTATTATTCAATAGCATAACTATTTCAATTCTACTTTTAGCTACAACCCCGGTTCCGGTTCCTGCAAAAGTGATTCCTTGGAATGAAACCGAAATTTGCAGGAAATGTGTGTGTAAAGACGCAAAGGTCGATTGCTTCGATCAAAGCCTTACGGTGTTCTTCAAAAAAGATGAATGGGCTAGTATGTTGATTTGTATTTATAAATTGAGTCATTTTAATCTAATTTAAGCCGCGAATAAAATACTACATGCGTATAAAATATGTCATTGGCCCCATAAATTATGTTTAACTGTTTAGATAAATACAGGTTTCGTCTCTTTCTGTTACCATTGATTTGTTATTCGAAAGAAGAAAACGACACTATTTAAAACTACCCGCCTGCCCTTAAAGTCTTTTCAGTTAGTGGCATATCCAGTTTTAACCCTAAAAGGTTGTTAATTTCTAAAGATACATTATTGGTGTTACAGTTTAGGTGTACACCACAACATCTCTAGAGCACACATTTTAAATTTCAAGTCTCTTACTTCAAAAACATACGACTTTCATACAAACTTCCAACCCGATGTCTAAATCCTAATTTGGCAGGAACCTACCTGCCAAATTTCAAGGTCGTAGGTGTTCTAGATTCTGAGATTTCGGATTAATCAATTCTATATATAGATTATTGTCCTTTTTTTCAGATTTAAAGGAATTTAAACCCACAACAGTTGATCTTAGCGAAAATGCGATCACTAATGTAACTGTCATGGCGGAGCTACCCGTCAAAGTGCTGAACTTATCTCGGTGCTCAATAGAGTTTATAGAGAATGCTAGCTTCAGAGATCTGCAACAGATGGAGGTTTTGGATCTAAGTCATAACAAACTGACAACCGATAAACTGAGTCCGCATGCTTTCGAGGTAACTTTCGAATACAATTAAACTTCACACTGCTAAATATTTTTTAGAGATCAGCTCACTTGGTCAAGAAAGTACTAAAATTTTAATCTTGGCATGAGATCCAAGATCAAGGGAATTTTTCCATCCTCTTAAGAGATCATGCTGCAGATACATTGCATTGGAAGTATACCGTAGAATTATTGAAAGGTTCCGCTGCGTAAATGAAGCCTTTCACAGATTTTCTCGAGCGTTTGGTTGAACGAGGCTCAAATAGCTTACGGACCGGAGTGATCTGATAGTTTCAGCGTCGAACATGACGTATATATGCAATCCTTGATATTTGGTATTGCTACCATTCTTTAGAACTACCAGATTGTTTTTATTGTGTGTGTTAAAGAAATATAAGGAGAGCGAGTGAATTTATATAAAAGTGATATTTTTGACTTTAAGTTACTTATTTATGTTTTGGGAATTTTAATAAGACAGAATGAAGCCAGTAGTAAATCTCCCTCTGTTGGGCTAAGACCTCCTCTCATGTTTGATGAGTTTAAAGAACATTAGCCAATAATAAAATCATTGTTTTCCAGGGTCGATACTTACCAGAGGAGTACGAACCACTCGCCTCCATGCGGACCCTGAACTTAGCCTACAACGACCTCCACTCCCTCAATCAGGATCTTTTCGAACATCTCCCAGAGCTGACCGAGTTAGATCTGAGTGGAAATCCTCTCACCACGATAGATCATGTCACCCTCATCGCAATATCGAGTCTGCCAATGTTGAAGGTAAAAATTGACATCAGGGCAATTTCATTTCGTAAACAATCTTAGTTTCTCTGCTAAATGGGAGTTTTCAATAAGTTGTAATTTTCACCCTATTAATATAAGGAATAAAACATAAAATTGTTACCCCTGTTACCCGACTACAGGGTTAGTAATTATTTTGTGGAGCAATGATCACCACAGGATATCAGAAAACGTTTAAGTTTTTTTTCTATTGTAAGGTTAAATAAAACCGTCACAAAACTTTTGCGTTGTTATAATAGTAACAACTGTTGAGATGACAACACCCTTTTGGGTTGAAACAATCGCCTCCAGTTCGTTTCAATAATATTTCTGACAAAAAAATTACCTCATTCATTTTTGCCTGACATTCTCAGATCTGAGGTGTTTCTTTCCGACTCTTTAAATCAAGATCTTTAAAGAGTCTTCTACAATATTACTGGTTAAAGAATAACTATTTTTGTAGGTTCTCCGTATGAGGTCTTGCGAGCTCACAGAAATCCCAGACAAGTTTCTGCACACACCCCGGTTCCTGGAGCGTCTGGACATCAGCGATAACAAGCTTACTTCCATCCCCCAGGAGTTGGATGAGACAAAGAACTTGAAGTTCCTGAACTTGAATCAGAATCCTATCGTCAAGCTCGATATGTCTTCAGAGGATTATCCGTAAGGAATTTATTAGTTATTTATAAAACAATTGAACAAAAATGGCAGGTCTAAATTCTTGGTAGCTTGCTATTAATTTTTCATCAGTCAAAATCATCATCAGCACTTTTGAATGGTCATACAAACTATATTGAGTGACGCTACCACCAGTTCGGAATGTAGATTCTACCATTATTTTCTTAGTAAGATAAAACATCTTAAATAAGCCTGCCTGTGTCGTAGCACGTAACCGCAACTCTTACTGGTACAGTGTGGTATTCGATACAAAATTCCTCAAATGGAATCTTTGTCCGGTCATTTTGATTTTGCTTTGTACGCTATTACAATATGGCCAAATTATCAGCCAAAAAACGCATTGCATGCATTATAACTTATTGTATTTGACTCTTATAATTATTTTTAAAAAAACCTATATCAATGAATACAGGGGATTCCCCCGTCTCCGCAAGCTGCAAGAGCTACACATGTGCAATATGCAGTCCTTGAAAAGTATTGGCGCAGGCGCACTCGCGGGATTGGAGAACTTGCAAACACTCCACCTGAGCTTCAACCCCAAACTATCCTTCATCGATCCGAAGGCTTTGGCGAGACCTGACGACATTGGTGAAACTTATGACTGGCCGCTTGTCAAGGAGGTAAAGAATTATTCTTTGTCTGCATTTAAGTAACATCTTTCACAGCTTGGAATATCGAGGCAAAGTAGCCTGCCTATCGATCTTCTACAGGCAAAGTTACACTACTTAATACCAGATAAGTTCTACCTTATACAATTGGACAAATATAAGCCACCGGATGACACAGGGGCATAATTGACATTCGACCCTATTAGGAATAGAATGAATAAAAAGTATTAAAATTGTCTCTGTCTAAATTTTACTGTATTTGATAGTGTATCTATTATATTTGACAGCATACCAGAAGGCTGTGTAAGGGTGTGTTCTGACGGAGAAATCTTATTTATTTATGTACCAACAAATATATAGACAATTACATAGACGAAAGACGTGTACAAAGGATAACTTATCTCTAACAAGAGATCTCTTCCAGAAACCCTGATTCTGTTGGAGATTATTTGTAAATTATAATTATGGTGTAGGTACAATGTCAAGTATCATTTTATAAGAAATACATAGATCTTATTAGTTTAAGGGCGAGGAAAACATCCTTTATTTTATTCAAAACTTTAATTGTTATATGTCGGCTTCAATGGCGAGCCTGTGTACTCCAAACAGTTTCCATTTGAAGAGACGGCCGTTGTCTTTGGGAGCTCGTTTCGTGGCGCTCCACGATGACGACTTAAGTTGCGTTACATGTTTGGTACTAAGTTAATGGAAAACAGTTTTACTTTGGTTCGTTGTATAGAGGGGTTATTGATGGTTTGATTTCGTTTACTTACCGTACTTTATTTTTAAAGTTATCTTAATATTAATAAAATATTACAGCTCTACCTCCAATCAAACAATCTCTCAGAGGTCGATTCTCGGCTCCTATCCCGTTGGGACCTCTTAAGCAAAGTGGACGTCTCCAACAATCCCTTCCTCTGCGACTGCAGCACTCAGTGGATGGTCGACATGCTGGTACCACTGGTGGAAGCTAAAGCCAACAATGCTTCTGAGAAAATGGTGTAAGTTGGGAACGTAACAATTAAAAATATCTTGTTGCAGGAATCCCTAAGGTCATGCCTCGGATAGCACGTAAAGCGTTTGCAGATTGAACTCTTTTCGATATTATGGCAGTGAATTAGGGAATAGGGAATCTGTGTTTGCTCAAACGCTTGTGCAATATAACCTGTCACCTGTGCAATTAGATAGTATTAATACCCTTTTTAAAAGCCCGTCTGGGATCACTCATCAATTCTACCGCCAAATAGCAATTCATAGTATTGTTGTCTTCCGGTTGAAGGGTGAGTCAGGATAACTACTGGTGCAAGGGACATAACATCTAAGTTCCCAAGATTGGTGTTCATTGGTGATGTAAATATTAATGATTATATTTCTTACAGCGCCATTTTCGGCGCAGATTCGGGCGGTGGTATCCTTACCATCATGTGGCTCAACTGCTCGTCCTACCTAACTGTATCATAAAAAAAATCCTTTATTTTAATATCAATACTCCTAAGTAACAAGAAATCTGAAAGCTTGCATGGAAACATTTAATAGAAGCAGGCGTTTGAGGATAGTCCATCACGTTCCTCCAATAAGTGAACACAGGGACTAGTATCAGAGGACCAAAGTATATGAGTGAACAGACTCTTTGGGAGTATTATCATTAATTATAAACTAGTGGATCCCACGTGAAACTTCTCATTTATTCAACAGATTTTTTCAAATTTCTAAGCCATGACAGGTTTTAATTTCATTGTAAACGACGTCCGTTCGCACATTTGTTTTTATTTATACAGCCATAGCGCCGCTCCACATGGCCAGTAATTTATTTCCTCTCTCTTAAATTAATTCTTTGTTAAATGATAACAATTTAATAAATTGCAATCAAGAATCCTCTATATTTTTCTGCACATCTTCGGCTGGAGCTCTTCAAGATGAGACTGTGACCGATGTTTTATGTGCAGCTATCGGTGGGACAAAAATCGGTTTACGCTATTAATATATAAGATATCCATTTCCCTAGGTGTGAGGAGCCCGTGGAGATGAAGGGCTACACCATGAAACATTTACACGACATCCATCGCACGATGCGCTGCGTAGACAAGTACGGCAACAGGCCAGAGAGAGACGGCGCTATTCTTCTAGGAACTCTTATCGGTATGTGGTTGTTTAGCCAGAAATACATAAATTTACCATGTCGCACGTCGGGGACCTTGGGTCAGGTCACCCCTAATTCATTTCAGCGCCAAATTTTAATATGCTTTTATCTAAAATGTGTTTTCGCTTATCATAATATTCTAGAATTGTTGAGTTCCAATTTGGTGGGTGATGAGCCAGTGTAAAACTACTTGTACAAGGGATATTACATCTTAGCTCCAAAAATTGATGGTGCACGGTCCTCGGAAGGAATTGTTAATATTTTTTAGTTCCAATATGAATAGGCAGGGGGGACTAATTACCATCAGGTGGCATATTTTTCCGGTTCGCAGACCGAGTGAGTCAGTGGAATTAAGTTAACGTTTATACTCAGTACGGTGCCTGGGTAAGCAAAGATAACTCGCCAATTGTGAGCCCGACTATTTACCATAAATAAAGTAGCTCGTTTTTTTAAATATATTACTGGCTTTTAAAAGTTATTGCTAAAATGTTTGCCGACGGTGAGCCCACCTCACGGGCCACCTGGCACCGAGTCGTACTGACGCGCGTGTGCGGGCAGGCGTGCTGCTGGCGGTGCCCATCATGCTGTCGCTGCTGCTGCTGTGGCGGCGCGGGCTGTGCGCGTGGCTCGGCCTGCGCGCGCCGGCCGACGCGTCGCGCGCGTTCTACAAGCGCGCGCCCGCCGACGACAACTACATATAGACGGATTCTTTTAAGTTAGGATATCGTGTTCAAATATATTGTTTTTAAGTGATTCATTTGTTTGATTGGCTGCCTCCATTACTCTGGGACCTTCCGACCTCTAAGTTCGGCCTCGATGAGCTGTCGTAGTAGCACTCTCTGCTTCCTCACTTTCATAATAACTAGCACCCAACAAGTGAGAATGTACCCTCTCCCCGAGACATGGGGCAGTAAACACTACCGAGTTCTAGATTACGAGCGGCTACAGACAATTGTTGGACAGAAATTCGGGTCGTCGACCCAGGAGCTCGGTCTCTGACCATAGTACCATCAAATTATATTGACTAGCTCCCAAAACATCAAGTTACTACGAGAACAACAACAGAATCAAATGATATTAAATTAACAACATTGATATTAAAAGGTGACAAGCGACTTAGACACAGGTGAGGCGAGAAGAAGTTTTAAGTTTTTGAAGTGATAACTTCTTATGGAAGTACCGCTTCGTTACGTAACGCGTTACGGCGCCAGTCTGGCTTCTCTTTCTCTGACGCATCCGGCAGCGGCAGGCAAGTTCCTCTTCTTTCACTCACGGTGCTAGTCGTATTTCAGTTTGTTTTTTAAAATTAACACTTGTGTCGGGCGTCACGAGAAGCAAACGTTTTTTATTTTTATTTGAAATTCCTTGTGCTCAGTTGTGCACGGTACAATCGAACATTAAGGTAAGTTTATAGATGTCGGTTGAAATTGTCTCACGAAGTGAACAGCATGTTTGTTAACTGTGCTCCTGCCCATGTATTTATAACGTACAAGAATGTGCTTAATAATATCTTCTGTTCACGCGCCTGCTCCGACATTTGATTGACATGCCCAATTTTAAGAGGTTATATAAGAAATGCTTTATATATTTTTACTTCTAACAAATTATATGTGATTTCATAATCGTAGATGTTGTAGATCTAGGGACTAGGAGTAAAGTCAGCAAAAATACAAATTAGATAATATTTGTTTATTCATAAATTAAAATCATTTACGAAACACAGTAATAAAAAAGGATATTATTCAATACAAGATTATATAGAAATATAAAAAAGCATGGAGCTAATACTTGTTGACTTCCGGGCAGGATGTTTTATAATCATCATCATCAGCCCATATTCGTCCACTGCTGGACATAGGCCTCTCCAAATGCACGCCACTGTGGTCTTTCTTCGGCAACTCGCATCCAGCTCCTGCCAGCTTCGTCTTGCACAAATCGTCACTTCCCCGTGCCTGAGGACGTCCCACACTACGTTTGCCATATACATATATAATTGGATTTAACTGACATGACTTTTGTATTTTAAATGTTGAAAAAGAGTAAATACTGACATTCTTGCCGGTTCTTCTCAGTAGAACCTACATTCCGAAACGTGGTAGCTTCAATTAATATAGTTTGTAAAATAACGATTCAAAAGTGCTTGTAAAAGCCTACTTGAATAAAGTATATTTTGATTTTGATTTTCTATAGCCATTTCAGTATCCCCCCCCCAAAAAAAAAAAACAACATTTTTAAGTATTATATTTTAATAGTCTGTTCAAATGATCGATTCTTGTGTACAAGCTTGCGACGCCAGCATATATAAAAATTGCTTATCTGAAAGAGAAATGTTAATCAATTTAATTCAAATACAGTCCAAACCACGAGTCGAAGTCCTAGCGAAGTAAAATATTAAATGTGGCAAGTACGTATGATTTATGCCGATCATGATATCGTTTCATAAGATTTTCACGACATTATTTTGATAAAAAAAAAAAATGAAAAATGGATGTGGATGGATATAGAGGTAGGGGACGACCCAAGAAACGATGGATGGATTGTGTGAAAGACGATATGGTTAGAAAGAATGTTACTTGTGAGATGACGTAAGACAGAGAAGTATGGAAGAAGAAGACATGCTGCGCCGACCCCAAGTAAAATTGGGATAAGGGCAGGAGGATGATGATGACATCTATTGACGCGCTTTGGGGGTTGGCAAGACTGGCTTGTATACCATGACAGTCGATGTTCGTCCGTGTATAGACAGACGTTTTACAACTGCGAAGAATTCAAACGCCCGGATCCGGATGTAGAGTGAACGAATTTACTAACGAGATGTCAATGTGACCAAATACACTTTCTGAATCTTGTTTTTTGTACACTTAACTCTATTATAAGGTTAAAAGAAACCGTTAAAGAGCGTTCGATTGCTTAATCGAATCAAATTCATTTATTCAATATGGAAAGATTTTAGTCATTAGAGTGTCTAATCTCTCTCCGTAAAATAAGCTTAGTATTTATATAAAAGTAAATGTCCTGTCCTATCCTGTAAATGTCTGCTGGGCTCAAGTCTCCTGTCTTTTTGAAAAGGTTTGGAGCTAATTCTGCTACGCTTCTCCAATGTCTGTTGGTGGATATACACATGGCAGAATTGTCATGTGTCTAATTCACGTTTTCTCACGTACCTTCACCATTGCACTCGAGATGATTCATAAACGTAAAATAAGGCCCATAAAATTTTTGTAGCGTTTGTCTGGTTTCATTCTCCCTGAGCCACCTCGGCATTTATATACGTTCAATATTTTTTATTAAATATATATATATAAAGCAACGATATACGTACTAAAATTATGCAAACTTTTGAGAAAATCAAAGAAAATAAATTTCTTCAATTTCTTCCTGAATACAGCCAATCTGAAAAAAAGGAAATTCGAAAATAATCATGGCATCTATTTCCTAGAAGATCGGATTCTTGTTTCTTGGGCAACCAGGTAAGTGGTCACCGCCAATACAATGGTGCTGTAAGAAATATTAATCATTACTTACATCACCAATGCGCCACCAACCAATAAATAAGATGTTATATCCCTTATGCCTGTAGTTACGCTCAGCCTTCAGATCTGAACAAAACAACGCTGAGTACCATTATTTGGCGGTAAAATATCTGATGAGTGGGTTGTACCTGCCCAGACGGGCTCGCACAGAGCCCTACTACCAAGTAAAGATGTCTTGGTTTATCTTAATCCATACTCACTCGCTCTGCGTAGGACCAGCCGATTTCATTACTTGATTTCGCATACATCTATAACTATGCGAGTTCCGACAGTGTTTACATCTAGAAATAATAGAATTTTGAAATTATTTCACCTTAACTAACACGTATCGAAGGTGTTGGATCAGTGATTTAAATCTTAGACAAAATAATTAATAAATCTTATTATTCATTAAAAGAATATTTTTTAGAAAAAAGTCTGGATTTAGGCTCGGGTTTCATCGCGGGATTACTCTAACACTAATGGTGAATAACAGCATTGTGAGTTTATTTGAAAAGAGCAACCATGCGAGTTTCTTGCCGTTTCTTATCACTAGAGGCTGTTTTCCGAAACGGCCCTACCGTTTTAAATATTGACGATTCAAAAACGCTTCATTGTAAACTTTACTTGACTAAAATATATTTGTCTTGATTTGAAATTCGGACAAATATAATAGTTACCATATGCACAATTTAAACATTTTCGAGGCGACGGAAAGCATCGTGAGAAAATATTACGCGTCGGATGAAATTGGCTGAATTTCATGGCTCTTATAGATTTGAACAGAGATAAAGGGATGCCTCAGAAAGGAACATCAGTGGGACTTATACTGGCTGTCGCTTTCTTCACTTGAACTATCACAAGGTAAGCAGATCTCTTAAGAAATATCTATATTGAATCAACTGCCTTAATCTTCGAGCATAGTTTGAAAGAAGAGGGGGTTTATACTTTCTGGATATAATGGCCTTCATTCTTCTTCTACTAAAAATACTAGAAGAAAAGCATATATATGATCATTTTGATGACGATGTCCTCTTGAACGGAGCCTTTCTCAAAAAAGACAATCCAATGCCGTAGGATATATGCGCACGTGTTTGTACAAACAGAAATCAATTAGTCATTTCCAAACTAGCATAACAATAGTTCTAGGAGGACCAACGGTTTAAGTGCTTTTCTTCAACTATCAAGCTCCAGGCTCTGAGCTATTATTGAGGATTACATATTAGAAAAATCTAATTTACATTAAGCTGACCTGGATTTGACAAGGTCTCTGGAACCTTAAAAGCAATTAGGACAACGATGCAGTCAAATATCCTACACACAATTGATTATCAATCTTTATAATACAAATTTAATTACATAATAGTCTGATTAAAACATAGTCCTCTACATAAAGTATATGTAAATATATGAAATGATTTACATTACCCAATATTTTCTGGAATATTTTCCATTACACCCAACCTGTAAACAATTACGATAAAATATATTATTCCGTCTCTACAATTGAATACAATTCAAGCGTCTGATTTCAAAACAAACTTTCGTCGCGTTTTGAGGGTTGATCGTCAGATGTTAGAAACAAATATCAACAAATTTTTAAGGTTTCGTGGTTTGTCCGTGAAAGAGTAACAGACAGACAATGTTACATTTATAATATTAGTATAGATTAGTTTATCTGTCTGTTTGTCTGGGAGTAGTGTCCGAAATTATTGAGTTAGATGATAAGAAATCAAACCACATTTGGTTTGATTTCTTATCATCTAACTCAAAGTTACGTAACCGCCACTGATTTTTAAATAATTTTCACACTTATAGTAACAGCCTGTAAATTTCCCACTGCTGGGCTAAGGTCTCCTCTCACTTTGAGAAGGTTAGGAGCACGCTGCTCCAATGGTTGGTAGATTCACATGTGGCAGAATTTCATTGAAATTAGACACATGCAGGTTTCCTCGCGATGTTTTCTTTAACCGCCGAGCTCGAGATGAATTATAAACACAAAGCCACGAACATTCAGTGGTGCTTGTCTTATTTTGAACCCGCACACATCGGGATTCTTTTGGTTCTTTTTCTTAATTTTCACACATGCGTATAGATTAGTAGCTACGTATAAAATGTCAGTTGTGAAAGTATTTCATTTTAAAAACTACCCCTTCGATAGACAACTATTAGAATGTACGCTTAATTACAACTCACCAACCCAATTTGTAAGGTACTTTTTTACTATTTATTGTTGAGAACAACTTCTTGAGACCTCGACCTGAAAATAGGAGAAAATCCAAAAATTTTACATCATAGCCCCATTGGATAATGAGACTCAGGGAATTAAGAGTAATTAAGAATTTACTAGTGTCATCCCGCGGCATCGCTCGACTCTGGGGGAAAGTGTTGCAGATGTTAGATTCATCCATGTATGTATTCATCCATGTATGTAACCCTGAATATGTATATGCAAAATGTCATGATGTTCGGTTAGTAGTGAGCACACGGTGCCGTACCCCTTTAACACAAATGTCAGCTGATTGTTTCAAGGATATAGTTTTGGGTAAGACGATTAAAGAACGTAATTTTTATTATATCTTGCCATCCTATATGTTCACAGCGTAAGCCGATTTTTGTCCCAGTGATTATAGGACTATAGCTGCTAATAAAAAATCGGTTATGGTCGCATTTTGAACTCTAAGTCCTAGATGTGCAGAAAATTAAAAGAGATTCTTGATTGCAATTTACTAAATAGTTACTATTTAACAAATAAATAGTTTTGGAGAGCGGAAAAACGTAAACAAAATTAAAGAAAATTGTTATCGATAAACTCAAATTCTAACTAAACGATATATACTATTTGACATTAAAAATTTCATTTAAACAGTGCTTCATTTTTTTGGCACCAAATGTAGATGAGTTTACAATGAAATTAAATTAAAAAAAAAAACTAGTCATTGGTTTCGAAATTTATAAAAAAATCTTTTGAATTAACACTTGACGTGGTTTAACGGTGAATAGTCACAGGTCTCCAGTTTCTCTCAACCCGTGGCTTTCGTAAGAGTGAGTATTTTGGTAAGAGATTGAAGGGAAGAAACTTACGCTGATGTTCCGTAATTTCCTGACGAAATAATCCCTTAATTCTTCTCAATGTAGATCTGAAATAAACGAAGGCATATTACTCAAAAAAAGCACTATATACAAGATATAAAACGAAGTTACAATTATTTGATTATAATGCACTTTAATGGCTGAAAAAGTTAACTCAATCAAGTCACAAATTGTTTTGAAGACTTATTAGTTCTTAATATAATTCTATAAATATAAATAAAGTTACGACATATAGATAAATAGATAGATTAAGTATGCTGACTGGCAAATTTGGTCCACCCTGTCATCAGATACTATACCGGCAAACAGAAATATTTGGTATCATTGCGTTCCGGTTGATGGATGAGTGAGCCAGAATTCCCGCAGGCACATGGGTCATAACATCTTAGATCCCAAGGTCAGTGGCGCATTGGTGTGATGTGAGGAATGTTTAATATTAGCCCCTATGTCTTTGGGCCGTGGTGACCACTTACCACTAGGAGACCAATTTGCTTCTCCGCTTACCAGTTACATAGAAAATAAATATCACGTCTGAAGTGTTTTTTAACATAAAAATTTCCGTTGTAACCAATTCCATACCTACGGCAACTTCCTTGGGAACGAAGACTTGCTGGTAGAACTCTGTGCAGCGTTCAATCCATCGCTACACACCAATTCTTATAGTTGGAGTAAAAGGAGATCGTGTGATTACAGACACCAGAGACGTAACATTTCAATACCTTTGCTAGGCGTAACATTTACTTTTAAAGAACTGTTTCGTCTGTATGTGTTCACATCTTTGCTCGAGCTTAATATACAATTAAAAAATGATATCTTTAAGCGTACTTCTTTTCATCCTCGCTGCATATAGAATTGACGAGGGAGCTCCGATTTAAGATGTTCTTCGTAACTATAAAATACAATATTAAACTTACTAGTGTATCTGAGTTCATTTAAAAGTTTTTTATCAATTTCGAAACTTATGACAGGTTTTGTTTTGATTTCATTTCATTGTAAACTGCAAGTCACTCATTTACATTTGGCGCCAAAATGATGAAACCTCTTTAAAATTTTTTTTTAAATCAAATAGTATACATTAGTTCAGTTGGAATTGGAGTTTGTCGAAAACAATTTACTTTAATTTTGTTTACGTTTTTATTTATTTTTTCTTAAACGCTCTCTAAAATTAATTCTTTGTTGAATTGTAACAATTTATCAAAATGCAATCAAGAATCATCTTTCTCTGCACATCTACGGCTGGAGCTCTTGAAAATGAGACCATTACCGATTTGTTATTTGCAGCTATCTTTCCATAATCACTGGGACATTAATGCCTTTACGCTATAAATATAAAGGATTGCCGAGTGTTTTGATTTAGTATTAACTTTAACTTAAAATGAACTCATACTTCAGGAAAAGGTAAGTTAGATTCGGATTCTATGTATCCTAGACAAAAACACATTTTCATACAAATATATTATAAGATTTGAATAGAATATTTTTACTAACAACTTTTGTATGGTAGTTTCAGTATGCTTCTAAAACGTCTGTCCATCCAGTGTCTGTATTAAAAAATGAAAATTAAATAATATATAAACTAAATTACTTTGATTAATTATATTATAGACTGTCAATGCTGGGAATGCGTCGAAAAAATTACTTGCCAACTGTGTTGTTGTTCACTCAGTACACGCACATTATTAAAGCAGTGACGTTTGGCGAGTGTCAACGTAACTGTCATTTTTTTTATGTTTTTTTATAGTGGGACACTCTATCTTGATACTCGTATATAAATAATCTAAATAAAGTATAGATTAAGAAAGTCTTCATAAAATTATGTTTTTTTTTTAAATTGGTCCGACTACCTATGTTATAAAAACAATTATAGCAATAGAGGTTTGGTTTTAAAGGCGATCGCTTACCCCATCGCACAATGCTCAATCTTTACTCAAGATATATTTATTACCTACGCTAACTTAGGTTTATTATAATTTAAAAAGACGTCAACAATACGGAAGTTGATTTGACAACGAGCAAGCGACGGAGGGAAGACCGGTGCGAGTCTGCGTCACGACACTTCAGCGCTAGCCGCCGTCCAGGCAACACGTCAAGCAACTGTCATACGACTTGTTATAATTCCGTTCGTGTACAGTAAATCGATTGAGTGGTTCCGAATTTATTATTTGTTATACGTACCCAATATAGTATACAAATATTGTACGATGGTGAAGACATTCACTCAGATCGACCTCATATATTTAAATCATTACAATTATATTCGATAACTCCTGACGTTTATATATACGATAAATACTTACTTATTAACGATTCCCTTTGAATATTCGGTATAACCAGAAGTGTCTAGAATAACAAATATATATATATATAAAATTAAACATAATAAATGTCCCTCGTGTAAAAAAAATACAGTTAACGTTAACAGCGGTTTTAGTTAACACAAGAAAAGTTAATGAGACAAAAAAACAAATCTATACTAATATTAAAAACGTGAAAGTAACTCTGTTACGCTTACGACCAAAGCACTGAAACGATTTTGATGTAATTTACTATGAAAGTTTGATCCCTAGGAAGAATACTACTACATAAATTACTTATTATAATTATTGTGGGTTATCCCTAAGAAATAGACATATACCGTTGCGGACTTTTTTCAAGACCTTTTCGAGGCGTACAATACTGTAGTACATTATTCTGATCTATCTCGTAGGGTTCAGCCAGCGTTTGCAATGTAAGCGCAAAAAATGTGTTTATTCACGACATCACTTTGGAAACCACTAAAATTATCAGTGTTCCTCTACTATATTGTGCATATTGTGTGTTCCTCTTGAATCAATATATCTATTAAAAGAAACCCCATCAAAATCCGTTGTGTAATTTTAAAGATCCCAGCATACATAGAGACAGACAGCGGAAAGATTCCTAAAAATAGGAAAATCATAAAGTTATTTAACGCTGTCCTCTTCTCGCGAATGTCAAATGTATGACGTCAGAAAGAGAGAAATCATTGCTTAACTTAACACGCGCTGAACATATTGGCTAAGTAAGGTCGTTATATAAGGAAGTTACATAGTTATATGATACTAACCCGATTCTTGAGTCGTGTATGATCTATTTTTTGACCTCATTTGCCGGAGACATGACCTGACAGAAAAAAATATATTATAAGCAAGTGTTATTAATTTCAAATGGATGTTATTATTTATTATTTAAATACTCCATTGCACAACACATGCGTACATAAGAGAGACACAAAATATTTGAAATATTGAAGTGCCCAAAGGTCCCTGGTCTTATCGCTTCTAGCGATCTCACAAAGACAACCCTTGGTGATAGGACCTTAGTACGAAAACAGGTAGGCGCCACCGAATGTCCATGTGCTTAATTTGTGTTTAAAATTCATCTCGTGCTCGGCGGTGAAGCAAAACATCGTGACGAAACCTGCATGTGTCTAATTTCAACAAAATTCTGCCACATTTGTATTCCACCAACGCGCATTTGAGCAGCGTGGTGGAATATGCTACAAACGTTCTCCTCAAAGGGTTAGGAGCCTTAGCCCAGCAGTGGGAAATTTACAGGCTGCTAATGTATGTAATGTAAACGATGTGACATTATGAAGCAATGTTGCGATGCTATATGACGCGATACGAAGCGACACAGTGCTACGCAATACAAAGCATACATACATACATTCAGCAAACATAAACACAGGAGGCCAATTCTACTAACTTATAACGGTAATACTTTGCCGATTCTTTTTTTGATATAATATAGGTAAATGGACCGCCTGATGGTAAATGGTCACCACCGCCCATAGACAATGTGCGCTGTAAGAAATATTAACCATTCCTTACATCCCCAATGCGCCACCAAACCTTGGGAGCTAACATGTTATATCCCTTGTGCCTGTAGCTACACTGGCTCCCTTTCGAACCGGAACAAACAATACTCAAAACTGCTGTTTGGCGATAGAATATCTGATGAGTTATGTAACATATATTCGATAGATATATACTTATATTCGATGCATTACGCGTCCAAAAAATATTTTGAAAGCGAAGTACAAAATCGCTTCGACAATTGCCAAACATTGCTTCCAAAGGTAGTAATTTATTCAAATACAATGTATTTAATCGTTATAACACTACTCACTCAGATTGTATGATCACCGGTACTTCTGATCGTCTCCTCAGAGCCACGTGAGCCATCTCCCTCGAAGCGCCGAGCTCTGATACGAAATTTACAAAAACGTTCAAACTCATCTCGCACTGTTGATGATTTCCCCGACCTATTTCTAGCGACTAGCTCGACTAGCCGACTTCACAGAACATGTTATATAACAAGACTGTGCGTATGTGTGTGTGTGTTATATACAAGTGCACTCTCGAGATCGAGAGTAGATACTCCTTAGCTGTAAAATACCCAGCAATGCAAACTTATTCAGACGAGCGAATCTCAACACATATTCAACATTCTGTTAGAAAGCTTAAACTCTTTGCTTATTTAAACTGACTGGTCCTTCTTGGTTTTTTATCTATTATGAACTACGTATTAAGTATATATCTATTTATCTATCCGTATTTAAGCTTAACAATCGTCGCTACTACTTATTATAAGTTGAAATAAGTTCCGAAACGGATCAAAGAACTACAATAATTCCAAATAATATTTGACGTTAAAACTAAAAAAAAAAACTACCTGCAATTCTTACATCGCTGTAAATATTGTTTTTCTGAAAAAAAAAAATATATATTCAACATTAAAATCCACTCAAATATATATAACTAAACGGAAATTAAAGATAGTCGTATATAACAGTCCGTTTCAATCGCAGAAGGAGGAAAATTAAACAAACCTTAGATTAACTAAATTGCTAATAGTTCTGCTATTAATTCTACAAACAGATCTTGAATAAAATATCTTTATACTAATAATACACTATTTCATTCAACTACTTACGTGAGTTCCAAAGTTACAAATAAGCAGTTGTCATAACCCAGTAACAGTTCTGTGTGAAATTAATTAACAACTAATTGAACAACTTAATGAATATTGATGATAAAAAAGCGTGGAGTTAATGCTTGTTGACTTCCAGGCAGGAGACATGACATACTTATATGATTGTATTTAACTAACATGACTGTATTTTCAGATGTTGTAAAAGAGTAACTACTGAGTTTCTTCTGGTTCTTCTCGGTAGAATCTACATTCCGAACGGATGGTAGCTTTACTCAAAATAGTTTGTTAAATGCTTGAATGAATTATGATATTCACTATGGTTTTGCGAATTGCGTTTTGAACGTCGACGAAACTGTTATCGGAACTTTTGAAGTAAAATTAAAGTGGATACAAGTATTTTATTGGAATAGTGTTGTGTTATAAATAAAGATAAATCAGTCAAAAACTGTTAGTAGTATATAATATGGCTGAGGCTCTAAGTTTTGTTTATCTTTATTCCTTCTTTGATTGGTTATAATTATGGTAAAGTTAATATTCGTAATTCGCAAGTTACATCGCTAAACGCATTCCGAAATACTTACGTTTTGCGTATCCTTCTCATTTCGAATTATTTTTCTTGGCTTGGCTGGTGACGCGAACATTTTGTTACTATGAAAGAATATATGATAAATTCAATTCATTTGCAATTTGTAAAATGTTTGTACATTTTAATGAAATAATAATATTATTAGTGTCGAATTTAGAGGCGAACAGGCAAATAGACCACCTGGTAAGTGTTCACCATTGCGTCAGGGTCATGGGAACTGAGACGTTATGTCCCTTGTGCCTGTACTTACTACCCCTACCCTTCAAACTTGATCACAATAATAGTAAATATTGCTGTTTGGCGGAAGAATATCTTATGAGCGTGTGTGACCTTTGGGCTTGCATAAAACCCTACCAAGTAAAAACATAATATTTGATTCCATTTATAGTATGTGATACAGGTAGACTTTTTCAAACACTTCTGAATGTAAATCTACCTCCGTTTCTGAACGTACATTCTATCATGAAGAACCGACAAGAAGCTTATAAAATGTTATTTTGGTATATGTACCGTGTATATATACATATGAATTTAGTAAAAATGGGTTATTTTAATATTACAAACAGACACTCCAATTTTATTATATGTATAGATAATGAGAATAAACTTACCCGCTATCAACAGATGAATATATATTCTGCAACAATTCTTGCGTCACATCCGTCGTTGTTGCCATGTCTGAAAAAGTTTATTTCATTTATAAAAAAACGACAAGAAATTCAAGCTCGTCGCGTTAAAAGCCTAAATTTAAAGCGTGTGAAAAAATGTCATAGCTAATAGAACCGACGGCCGTTGGGGCTTATGTGAGAGTTTTGGGGGAGGCCTTTGCCCAGCAGTGGACGTCCTTCCGGCTGATGATGATGGTGGTGATGATGATGATGTTGATGGTGGTGGTGATGATTATAATGATGATGATGATGATGGTGGTGGTGTTCTTGTTGGTAGTGGTGATGATGATGATGGTGGTGTTCTTGTTGGTAGTGGTGATGATGATGGTGGTGGTGTTCTTGTTGGTAGTGGTGATGATGATGGTGGTGGTGTTCTTGTTGGTAGTGGTGATGATGATGGTGGTGGTGTTCTTGTTGGTAGTGGTGATGATGATGATGGTGGTGTTCTTGTTGGTAGTGGTGATGATGATGGTGGTGGTGTTCTTGTTGGTAGTGGTGATGATGATGATGGTGGTGGTGTTGTTGGTATTGTTGGTGGTGATGATGACGATAATTATGGTGTTGGTGATGATTATGATGTCGGTGATGAAGTTGTTGTTTTTATTGGTCGTGGTGGTGGTGATGATGAATATGATAATGATTATGATGTTGATGACGATACTGTGAACTGCAGCTACGTATATTATTATATATTAAGAGCCTTGATGTCTCAGTGGCTAACAATGATTGAGGGTTTATAAACTTATAATCTCGTACTTGTCGGTTAAGGAAAACATCGTAAGGAAACCTGCATGGAGCGGGGGATTCACTTCGGGCAAACTTGTGAAGGTACCACCCAATCATAAGATATTCTACTATATATTGACTTCTGATTTAGAAGATGAGCGAGCCACTATAACAGGTACGAGAGACATATCATCCTAGTTCCAAAAGGTTGGTTTTTATTATCAGAAGTAATTAATAAACCATACAGTACCAACGTCTATGGCAGTTACTTACCATACAGTAACCCATTTGCCATAAAAAATATATATTACCTCGTGCGTCACACCAACTCGCTGCGTTCCATTTTGCTGAACGTATTTGAACTGTAAACTAAAGATTTCTAATTTTATTGTATCTATTGTTGACTCACCAACGCTGGCCTTCTTCAGGTTATCTTCTTTTATCTAAAATAATAGACAGAAATGTCACATGAGTATATTTGAATTGTTAAACAAGAAGAATTAATTAATCCCGGCTGCTGAATTTCACCTTCGGACATCTCGTCAAAATTCCAAATATCACCCGCACCACCTAGATGTCCGAAAATCCACAACAGCGCGATTTTTAAGACATTTTCTGCCTCGCACAACCACTCTGTGGGACCAGCTTTCGCCGGCGGTTTTTCCGAACCGATACGACTTGGGAACCTTCAAGAAAAGAGCGTACTCTTTCCTGAAAGGCCGGCAACGCACCTGCAAGGCCCCCGGTGTTGCAGATGTCCATGGGCGGTGGTAGTCACTTTCCATCAGGTGAGCCTCCTGCTCGTTTGCCACCTATTTTATAAAAAAAAAAAAGAAACGATGGTGTATCTACAAGTGATCACGACCAGGGATGTTATCCGAATAAAATTCTATCCGTAATCATAACCTGAGAAAAGTTTTGGTTATTATTACAATTTTATGTATATTAATATGATAATGTAAGGAAAGAATATTTATTAATAAAGTCTTTTATTGATTATTAAATATATTTTATTATATATTATTTATTTTGTATATGTACATAAACAAAATTATAATATACATATTCAACAATTATAACTAAAAATGTATAAGAGAAATGGAAGCCAAACCGAATGGCGCCGTAACGCGTTACGTAACGAAGCAGTTCACCCTTCCATGAGAAGTTATCACTTCAAAATGTTTTGTATATATTTTTTTGCATAGTATTAAATTACACTTAAATAACTCCTGTGATTATAACTAATAGTAAATAAAAGCCTAAAAATAAAGTCAAATTAATCACTTGTACTTTTTACTTTTACAATTTTTAAATAATCTATTATCCGTATTCGAAACTATCCGAAACAATCGGATAATCCGAAATAATTTCGGTAAAATATTGTTGACATATTCAGATCCGAAATGACATGTCCATAACATCCCTGATCACGACCATTGGCAGTTATTATATGAGTTTACGATATCCTCGAATCTTACATCGCATAAAGCAAATATATTACTGTGGAGGGGGGGGGGGGGCGGGGTTTATTGTAAAGTATTCCAAGATAAATTCCGCAGACTCCTTCCGTAAACTTTACTTTGCCTAATAATAAATTTTGTATCGTATATTTACATGAAAATAACTATTAAATAAGTAAATTATAAATAAATTAGTTTTGGTTGATTGCTAATATAATTATGGACCAATTTCAACTTTGGATACTCTTTAATTCAATGGTACTCATATGGTAATTACATGTTTGATAAAAACTAGAAATTACTGGGCTTCTTACTGAATCCACTTGATAGATTCTGCAATCCGAGCCGGTGCTAGTTTTACATTTAACGTAATATTGAAACATGACCACTTTTAATAAAGTATATTTGAATGTTGATAGTAAAAATACTCACTTTAACGCGAGATTCCTTCAGAACCCTCGTTTCACCACTTGGTTGTTTGCTAAAATCAAAATTGTTTAATGTATAAGGAATATCTTTATATGTGAAACACGCATACATGCATAGAGTCAACGCACGCACAGTCGTACAAGCCCAAAGACGCTCTATTTCACAAGCGCACAGATACTCAAGACATTGTTCCTTAACACTCACACGCATAAATTAAATAAATGAAACGCACACGCACGCACTGACTAACATAACCCAACACGCAAATATCACAAAGCCGTACCATAATTAAACATGTCATTGGAGTAAAATAAATTAACTACCTTAACTTTGACGATTCCGAATTGCTGTCACTGACTAACGAGTTTAATTTAGCGAGTTCGATGACCCTATTCTCATCCCCCCGTCGATAACGTGGTCTCCGCCTGCGTCGCCTGTTCCCGGTCTTAATCTTGCGCGCTGTGGAACAGCCCTTGAAAATGCGCCTGGAACATCCGGAGCAAAATATAACGCCCTTGAAAACTTCCGCGTTGTGTAAATCTGTTTCGCTGCAAACATCTGAAATTAAGAAATGCCACGATCTCAAACGAGATGATCACCAGTGTATGGTTACGCAAAATAAATGGAAAAAACGCCAGAGACAAATGTCTCAAAATACTTAGGATGAACGTCAGCGATTTATGAGCCAATATAAAATAGATAAGCGCTAATGGCTGATGAAGCAAAATAAATGGAATTAACTCTGATTAGAACGCGTGTATCTTTACCAATGATTACGGGTTCAAACCCAGTTAAGTATCACCAAATTTCCATATGCTTAATGATAACAAAAACCGACATAGCCCAATGGTTAGAAAGGGTGCAACGATTGCGCGTTCAAATCGAGGCAAGCACCACTAAATATCCTGTATTATAATTTGTGTTTATAATTCATCTCGTGCTCGGCGGTGAAGTGAAACATCATGAGGAAACCTGCATGTGTTTAATTTCAATGAAATTCCGCCAGAAGTATATGCACCAACTTAATTGGAGTAGCGTACTGGAATAGTCTCCAAACCTTCACCTCAAAGAAATCCTTATCCCAACAGTGGGACACTCCCAGGCTGTTATTTGAATTTTAAACCTGACTTACAACATTTCTTGCAGCCGTCGTGATAACTGAACCCTTCTAGTACGGATCCTTCGCCTGTACGCACAGGGAAGTTGCAATGTTCGCACACCTCGCAACTATCAAAATCAAAATTCAGTTTTATTCAAGCAGGCTTTTACAAGCACTTTTGAATGGTCATTTTACAAACTATATTAAGTGAAGCTACCACCGGTTCGGAATGTAGATTCTACCGAGCAGAACCGGCAAGAAACTCAATAGCTACTCTTATTCAACATTTAAAATGCAAAGTTGTATAATATGTATTTAATTCTATATATCTGTAAAAAAATGTTTGCATATTTTTTTTTCACATAAATTATTTCAAATAAACACGTAAATACTCACGCCATTTTGATTGTTGCTTTTTTTTAAAGTATTTTTCTACATTTTATTATTTACAGTAATTTCATATTTATTGTGTCTAAATTAGACAATGACAACTTTTTATCATTTTTCTTCTCCTCTTATCGCGTTTTATTGCCGGTCTTGAATCAATTGTAAACTTTTTGAATTTCACAATCACAGATTTAGACCAAGCGTTATGAACGGTAAAAACTCTTCTAGGGTAGTAATTCGAGTCGATACCTTCAGGTAAAACCTAGCATCAATAAGAAATTTGTTGCTCAAATAGCTGTATTTAATTTCAAAATTATTTAAGTATTTTTAAAGTATGGCTGGGGTGCAGTACCGGACTAACAGGGGGGCGGAAGGGGCGGCTCGCCCCGGGCCTAGAGTCTTTGGGATCCCCAAATCCATCCGAGTTCGCCTGATCAAATCTACTTTAAAACACTACACTCTACAGCCATCAAGATTTTTTAAGTTGTACTAATAGCGGTATAATTCTTTTAATTTTGATGGACACGTCCAATACGCTGGGAGAATCCCCTTCTTTGTAGCGAATACTTCCCCAGGAATCCATGAATGAATGGGGGCTTCATTCAACTTTGCCTCCACGGGCCTCTGACGGACTTAGTCCGCCACTGCGGGGCTCATGTCATCGTAGGTATAAAAAAGATGACGCTCTGTTTCCAGGCTACCTAACGAACATGCGGTATCTAGCCTAATCTAAATCTGTGCTCAGAACTCTTAAGATTTAAATAATAAACTTATAAAACATGAATATATATATTTTTTAATCTAAGAAATAATTTAAAACTAATCATTGAAGTTATATCTTTTGGTAAGTTATGAAGAAAATCTGTGTTAATGTTTATGACATGAAGACTACACAATGAAGTTGCTCTCTAAACTACCTACCAATCAAGTGTCGAGTCGCTGGAAATAGACAACTTCACACCTTATAGTTCCGTCATCGTCTTTGACATTTGTCTTTTATACTTGTCTTTACTGTAGTTGAGTAAAAGGGGGAGTTGTTACCTCAAAATCTGGGCTCTTACTTCTGACGAGACATTCTTCTTGGGAGCGCTCCATTGGTCTTCACAAATTCGAAGAACGCAGCCAAGGGATGGGTGATGTTACAGGAGAAGGATAATAGTCCGTTAAACTAACTAATTTTGAAGCGCAGCGCACTCACAATGCAGACGTTACCGCGGCCCACACGAGAAGGGAAGTACGTCATACGTCAAAATCATACCATCGACAAAATTATTGACGTTACAATGTATGCATAAACCTAAATACGCTACAATACGTTAATATTATTTTACATAATAATAATTATTATTATTTTATTGTAATATAATTTGCACAATACATACATTGTAATTAAAAACTATTTTATAACTTCTGACGAACCTTTATTTTACTTACACTTAATATTACTTTTTGTGCAGACCCTTAACCCTTATTCTAAAGTAGGGTTCCGTACGTCTAAAGAAAACCCTATCGTCTAATAAAGATCACATGTACGTCAGAATCATTTTTCTCAGATACTAGAGGTATAAAGTTGAATAGCTAATACTGAGAGCTCTGGAGTACCTTGGAGCTGGGAAATCATACCTCTAAGTTTACGCAATTCAAAGATACGGCCGTCTGTCGCATTTCGCATACTTTTACAAAAACACAAAACCTATAGGACACTTCCAAAGCAATATCTTGTAGTACAATTTACTTGGTGATAGGGCTTTGCAAGCCCGTCTGGGTAGGTACCACCCACTCATCAGATATTCTACCGCCAAATCACAGTACTCTGTATTGTTGTGTTCCGGTTAGAAGGGTGAGTGAGCCAGTGTAATCACAGGCACAAGGGACATAACATCTTAGTTTCCAAGGTTGGTGGCGCATAGGTGATGTAAGGAATGGTTAATATTTCTTACAGCGCTTTTGTCTATGGGCGGTGGTGACCACTTACCATCAGGTGGCCCATATGCTCGTCCGCCAACCATTAAAAAAAAAAGTAGGAAAAACATCGTTAATTTGTTAGTATCTGTTTGTCTATCTGTCTGTACCTTGGTGCGCGTCAGACTCGCACATGCACTTTATTTGTGGCATAGGTGGCAAACTCACAAGAGGACCACCTGAAAGTGACTACCATCGTCCATGGACATCTGCAACTTCGACGCTAGATAAAAAAAAATCGCAGTTCAAATCAGGTATCCAATAAAACGCATTTTAATAAAAAATATAATTTAATTATAATACATATAATAGGAATCCAGATCTCGTTAAGAGAGCTGTTTTAATCGTTAAATTTTTATCACAAGTACGAACTAATCACGAGACGCTTTCGGTACAGAAACACTTATATAATAATTGAAATATAAAATCAGTATAGCACCATAGTCATACACATAGTGATATCAATCATAATTGAGCATCATATACAAACAAATATATAATTATATATTATGTACAGTTAGAGAGAAATATATAAAATATTACAAAGGTGTGTTTTCATTGAAACTTTTCACAGTTCTTCAGAAAGTTACCAACAACTAGAGAAACAATTGTTATCAACACCAACGATAATTTAACAGACATATTGATCACTCAGCCTTACTTATAAAGATTGTTTAACAATTGTTTAGTTAAACACTGTCTTCTCTATCTGACATTAACGATTTTACATTTGCAAGAAGAAGACAGCACTCTATATTCAAACACCTTCTTAAAGAATATAAGTAAAGCCAGTCTGTACACAGTATGATACATAAAACGAATTTTTTTTTTTAAAATACAATAAATTCTTTAAGTCGAAGGACTTAAAGAACAGAAAGTATCTTCCAAACTGTAAAAGTATGATTGAAAATATATACGTTTCTAGAGACATTAATATATATTCATGAATGTCTGGTCGCTGGACGATGCAACTTTGAAGTGACACAATATATAAAAATACTATTATTTGTAACACTACAGAACACTATTATTAAAAACTATTTAATCATATTAACGAAAATATTTGTTACAGTTTCGTTCAAAATGTAGTCTATACTGACAAATGTAGAGACTTTTTGTAGATTTTCAGATATAGAAGTATATTTTCAATTGCACCTTGTAATTATTAAGGCCTCAGAGCCAATTCAAGCTTGTTCTGTCCACAAAATATTATTGAAATTCAAAATCAAAAGAAATGCAAATTTATAATTAGTACATTTCCATATTCACATACCTTGACAGAATTTACATATTTATGACTTAAATGTATGTTTATACATAATATATATATATATATATATATATTTAAGTTGACAGAGGGTAAGATGCAGCGTGTTTCGGAGAAGGTTTTAGTGTATAATATTATTATATAAGTATACACATATACACAGTATCACCCGCTTAAAATTTAGACTAATTACTTGACAAGTGAGTTTTGCCTATGGTTTAAATAAAAAAAAAAAAACCACACTTGGCTGTAACAAGCTCAACTTCTTCTTTGTAAAGTCGTGACGAACTGACATTAGAAAAGTATTCAGACTTGAAAGGTCAAATATATAGAAACAAAATTAGCTCACACTTATTTTTTTTTGTATTTTTTCTAAAACAATTGATTTAATTACAAAACTATAATATATATTAATGTGTCTAACTTAAAAACTATGTTTAGATATCATCAAAACGCTTTTAAAAATAATAACTTAAACATAAAAAATATATATAAAACCTCGACTAAATATCAACGTGCACAAATTGTAAATAGGAATCTATCAAAATATCTAAGTTCTATCATTACTGGCCGAGCAAAATGCTGGTATTTATATTCTACAGGAAACAATCTTACTTAATATTTAAAATTACGTGAATTCTAAATGGAAAAAATATTTAATTTTTTTTTTAAGAAATTATATAATATTATTTTTTTAATTAAAAATATAAATATTTGATTTGAGATCGAATGTCACAGAGAGAAAGGAATAACCGATTTGAGATCATAATATTTTTTTAATATTTTTGTCATAGTGTCATTAATTTTAATTACATATTTACTTAATAAAATAATTTCAAAAAATACTGGCCCCTATATTACCCATCGTTTTATACAAATACTTATAACCTAATACAAATAATATCCCAGTTTGCGTAAATTGGAATGTCATTATGGTATTTTCAGATATCTATGATATTACTCCATACAGCCTAAGTCTCCTAAATAAATCCGATACAGATATCTATGGTATTACTTCATACAGCCTAAGTCCCCTGTCATTACCATAACAACTAAATCAATACGATATACATACGAATGTTTGCGAACGTATCGAAGACGTATAATACCGTCTGTTACGTTATATAATTTTAATTTATAAGTAATTTTTTGAAGAAATAATGGACTTATATCAAGGCTGAATGATGTAATACATATACATACAAAACTTGGATGTAGGATGTAGTGCATGTGCTTAAAAATTAAAAAGTACTAATGTCATTTCCAAATGACGTATCCGGGATAGTGCTTTACTGCAAATGAGCAGTGACAATTTAACGTCAAACTGGCATTACAATTAAATTACAAAACATAATATATTAATTATATTTATAAACTTTAAAAACATAACAAAATACATGAAAAAAAAATTAACTAACGCTGTGAGCAAATCTTAATCATTCGTATACTTATATTTAATTCTTATATACAGATATATTTATTAAAAAAAAACTATAATTAATCTATTCAACTGTAAAAATGTGTTCGTTTTATATAAAATATATATTTTTTGTTATTCAAATTTTACAACAAATCTTGCAATATATATTTTTTTAATCTAATATTGCCACAACTGCCCTGTATAATTTTTGAGCATTCATATGTTAAACGTCATATTTATTTGTGACTTAAAGTCAATTAAACTATCAATAAAACCTCTACAATACTTACTCTACATATTAAAATTAAAAAATAATAAATGTTTAAAGTATTACTGGCCGTTAAGTATCAAATAATGCCGCGAAAATATACTTACAACTATTGGCTATTTATTTATTTTAAACTATGATATCTTTTTACGTCATAAATACCAAAGGGGTATAAAACCTGGTCATTAAAATGATAATCTTATATTTTATTTATATAATAATAATAATAAATGTTTATTTCATCAATAACCAACACAGTACAATAACATCACAAAGGTTGACTTCTTCGAGTGCCATGAGCTCCCGCGCCAGAAGAAGTCGCTCTTCCCTAACGCACTCATAATTAAATTCAAAGTTATGAGATGAAACAAGCTAAGAATTACAAAAATACTAATGAAATTAGTTAATGGTAGCGCGCGCGTGTGTGCGTCTGTGTGTGTGTCAATGTCATTGCATTTATTATACAAGTGCCATGCAAGATATTGTAACTGTGATTGAGCAAATTTCGTGTGTGTCTGTATTTTCTTAGCAACACTAGTGTTCCTTCGCTTATTCATATTTTTTGGCTTCTAATCTAATTTTGTGTGTGTGTTTTTTATAATATTACATGTAATACGAAGAGCTTTCTAATGGAACGTAAATCAGTTTCGGTGTAAAGGTTCAATCAATTGTATCAAGATAGAGGGTCGCACTACAAAAGAACGAAAACGTGACAGCGTGACAGCTAACCTTGACACCCGTCAAACGTCACAATACTTTACTAGTGTGCGTGTACTTTGTAGCCAACTTTTGGTCGCTAATTTTTTCGACGCGACAGCTTTGACGATCTATCTTGACATATAAATAATCAATATTACAACTAGGGGATCTATTTGTAATTTTCTAGATCATATTATAACCCAACGATTCTATCAAAATGTCCATTAGGTAAATGTAATTCAATCAATGTTATTACGCTTACTAAGCTTCAAAAAAGGCCCCCCAAATTTGCCGAACATAAATACTGCCCCCCCTAGGGTTAGGCCCTCTGTACCTAAATACGTATTAAGCATTTTATGAACGTTACTGTATTTTGAGCTATCTTAAGAAAAAGTAAAGTATCAGAGCCTACACAATTGGACCAAATAAGGAAAACGCTCGCGCATGCGTGAAACACGAAATTGATACAAAATATTTTTACTTAAATCTCCTGCGCGCTATTCATATTTGAAGTGAAAATATTTTGTTACGGAAATTAGTCGAAATCGAGTGCAACGTTTGTATAACGCTTTAGTGAAACGTTTCTGATGCATAATATAATTTACCGTGAATGGTTCGCGTTCAATAATTTATAAAACATACACTAATGTCGTCTCATGTGTAGTCCGAGGTGATCGGATCGCGCGAAGGCCCTCCGGCACAGGGGGCATGAAAAGGGCCTGTGTCCGGTGTGCTTGCGCGTGTGTCTTGTCAGTTCGTCCGATCTCGCAAATCTCCAACCGCAGCCAGCCCAGCCGCAGCTATATGGTTTTTCACCTGTAATTTGGAATATTTTTATTTGTAGCTACGAATCATTTTATTCGACTATTTTTGGTAATAGGAAGGCAGATGGCAGATGGTAAATGTGCCGCCTGATGGTAAGATAAGTCACCGCCACCCTTAGACATGGACTCAGAAAGAAATATCAATCATTCCTTAGATCACGAACGCGCCACCAACCTTAGGAACTTGATTACTGAAATGGTAACGTCCTGTGGCTAAGTTAATGAAGATATTTGATTGTTTTTTTGTGTTTAGTCTTAAAACTACATATATTATTAGGGGTATCATTTTGATGCGTTTACTTCACAGGCAAATTGTATAATAATACTTAGGAAAAATAAATTGGAAACGCCTGAAAATTACAAAACCAATATACATATAAACTTAAACCCGAAGACGCAGCGTTTTTAGGAGAATTCAGTACAAAGTTAGGAGGTTTCAGTACACAATATTATTAAATTAAGTTTACAATGAATTCTTCATCTACCGTGTAATAGCTTCGAATATATATTTGAAAGATTCTTATTCCTATTCAGGAATCGAACCAGTTGATTTAGGACACCATTCGATCATGTCTAATGAAGATCAAAATCTAGGAAATTATGACACATGTCAAACTCAAGGTAAATGTCAAATTTCAATGTTTAACTAGCCGCGCTTCGCGGTTCGACCCGCTTTTAATTTACACCATTGACGTGTTAAGCTTTAATTTCACGTTCTCGTTAAGATTGTACCATTTTATGTTTATCATGAATTAAGACTTAAGTGATTAATTATCTGTGGTGAAGTTAATTGTTTACAATTCAATGATTCGACGTCTCAAGGTTCGTATCGTAAACGTCACCGCAGTAATATTAATAAGATAATCGGAGTCTCGATACGTCAAATATTTTACACGTAAAGAAATTAATTCACGAGTATCACGAAAATCACGAGACGAATCCTAAATGATATTACGAATTGAAAAATATTTGAGCAGAGACAGCCCGGGGGTGACCGCGTGCATCTTAACCGTTGATTACGGGTTCAAACCCAGGCAGGCACCACTGAATGTTCACGTGCTTAATTTGTGTTTATAATTCATCTCGTGCTCGGCGGTGAAGGAAAACATCGCGAGGAAACCTGCATGTGTCTAATTTCAACGAAATTCTGCCACATGTGTATTCCACCAACCCGCATTGGAGCAGCGTGGTGGAATATGCTCCAAGACCTTCTCCTGAAAGGCAGAGGAGGCCTTAGCCCAGCAATGGGATATTTACAGGCTGCTAATGTTATGTAAATGGAAAATACTTATATTATATTTAAATATATTAAATTAGTGGATTAAGTTGTGTTTTAAAGTATTATTTTTAATTTCTAAGAGGTAGGTTGACTGGCAAATCGGTCAGCTGATTACAAGTGGTCACCACTGACCATAGACATAGCGCTTTAAGAAATATTAACCATTCCTCAACCTTGTCAACTAAGATGTGACTCGCCCTTCGTACCGGAACACAGCAATTCTAAGTACTATTGTTTGGCGGGAGAATACGTATTGAATATTATATATTACCTGTGTGTGTACGCTTATGAGCTTTCAAATGTGAACTTTTCGTGTAAACCTTATGACATCCGGCCACATCGCACTTATGCAACCTCCTTCGACTCTGAGCCTCGCATTCTTTATCTTTCTTATCTGTAACCATTTTTTCCGTTGTAATTTTATCCGTGGTGAATTCCTTCTGAGACAGTTCACTCAGCGAGTCGTTCAGAGCGTTCTGCAAGGCTGTGTTCAGTAAAAAGTTTTTAATTTCCACGTCCGGTGCGTTCGGTTTCAATTGATTCGGAATTGCGAATGGAAGGATTGGCGCGAATAAATTTGACAGATCGATTGATGTTTGCGGAGCGTGATGGTTCGAGGGTTGTTTTAACCTAGAAATAAAAAAGAAATATAAACTTTGACGCGTCAATAGTACAATGGCTTAAGGGCTGTCTAGCGATGCAAAGTCGCAGGATCGATCCTAGCCTTGGGCTATTGTCGTCCACTCCTGACACAAGTGATAAACTTAAAGGGAGTGGTAAATAGGAATATTACGGAAAAATGTAAATTATAATGTTCAATTTAAATTAGAAAGAAAGAAGAAGAAAGAAAAAACATTTATTGACATACACACATATAAAGAAAAAAAAATATACAAAACTGGATATAAAAACAACAGAAACAAAGAAAGATATAATAATAAAGAAAAAATAATTAAATATAATGAATATGACACTTGTGTGCAGTCAAAAGGAGACAGCTCAGGCTATGAGGGATTTTTATCCCTCTGCTGATTTTCAGCCGTCTCCCTTGTAGCCACGCAATGACAGTATCAACTTAAACATAAACATTTGAGGGGCACGGTACGCAATTATTAAGGTTCTCATCTGATGGCACGACAGTCCAATACAAACCAGAGATCAATGAGGTGTTACTGGTCAGGCAAAGGCTCGACGGCCAGAGTTTAATAAATTTTATCTCCAAGGCAAAAAATCCTTCTCATAAAACTCAATATTTTTTAAGTAGCCGATACCGGCATTTGATTTCAGAACTAGGATCAGAATCAAGTCTTAGCTAAATTTTTTTTGTGGCATACAGGAATTACAAAGCCGAGATGGCCCTGTGGTTAGAAAGCGTGCATCTTAACCGATGATTTCGAGTTCAAACCCACGCAGGCACCACTGAATTTTCATGTGCTTAATTTGTGTTTATAATTCATCTCGTGCTCGAATTTCAACGAAATTCTGCCACATGTTAATCCACCAAGCCGCATTGGAGCAGCGTGGTGGAATATGCTCCAATCCTTCTCCTCAATAGAGAGAAGGCCTTAGCCCAGCAGTGGAAAATTTAAAGGCTGCTAATATAATACAGAAATTTGTCTCTCGAAACAGCCATGAGATTGGTTTTCTCGTGACGTGCTCCACGCGCGGCACGGCGGAGCGAATAAGCTAGTCACTGACCAACGAGGTACTTCAAAACGGTACAATTGCGCTCACCTACTGACATTCTTCATTTTCCTCGCACTGCGAAGGTCTGGACCGAGCTTGATCCTTGGCTCATCAAGTTTGGAGCTGAAAATATAACACAATACAGATCTAATTAATTACGATCAAAATCAAATCAAATTACTAGATTACTGGTACTTTAATTATATATTTTTAAATCTGTCAAAGTGTATCGGAGAAGTATTCCTAACATATATTCGACGCTCAGTATCTTACTGTCTAATTAAGTTGTTGCCAATGGTCCACTTACCACTTACCATCAACTGGCATATAGTAGTCTTACGTACTAATAAACCTACAAAATATAAAAAAACAACTCACTCGAACGGTAGTTGAGTTGACGTCGGCTCTTCGATTTTTATCAGTTTCGATGACGTTGGATAACTACTACCTGAAACATTCAAAAATAATAATTAGTAAAAAATTAATAGCCTCATTCGTCTGGTGGCTAGATCACAGGTCACAAGTTATCGGGTAACGAAACATTCTCAGTGACAGTCTGTATTTGGACGTGTCTCCCGTGCCTCGGAAAACACGCTAAATCTTTGGTCTTGTGCCTGAACTCTTTCCGGTCGAGTCAAGTTACCCGTAACACGTTTAATGTTACCTATATAAGTTTTCGATTTTAAGTGTTTATTGATAATTTGATAGTTTAACTATTTCAATAAATAAATAAATAGACAGTGCACCTGTATTGGCGCTGTAATATATCCTGTGTTGGCTAGTCGTCTTGAAATTGGGAGATTGCCAGCCTTTTAAGTTTGCCCTTAAAGTTCAGAGTTAAAGACAAATTCCAGAGGGTGTCTATAGCGAAGATTTCTGAACGAATGCAACTACTACAAAATAGATCGCTCTAGTAACGCCAACGAAAGAATGGCATGACTTAATAAATAGCAGTTTAATTTTATTTATTAGAAGGATCGTCAAGAGAAACGAAAATAGTATTACATAAATACATATTCATTTTATACGTAACTAGCTCATTGTACCGGTTCCGTACCATAACGTCTATATACAAGTTTCAGATTCAAGAACAAACATTTAAAGTATAATTGTTGTTATATTCCGGGTAGGAAAGTTCGAACGTATCCGTTTCTACGAGTATAATAAAATACCGCAGACATTTTAAACAGTGCCGTTTCATAAATTCAAATCATTTGTAAAAAGTACATCGGTAAAGAAAGCATATTATTTTATACAAGATTATATTGATGATAAAAAAGCGTGGAGTTAATGCTTGTTGACTTCCAGACAGGAGACATGACATACATATATAATTGTATTTAAATAACATGACTATTTTTAGATGTTGAAAAAGAGTAACTACTGAGTTGTTGTCAGTTCTTCTCGGTAGAATCTACATTCCGAACCGGTGGTAGCGTCACTTAATATAGTTTGTTAAATGACGATTCAAAAGTGCTTGTAAAAGCCTACTTGAATAAAGTATATTTTGATTTTGATTTTCGATTCACGCTATTTATTGATGAAAACCGCATGGAAATGCGTTACGTAGTTTAAAAGATCGTATCGTACAAACTATGCAAAGAAACACCAATCACATCAAATATTCCTTTAGATCAATTAATATTAAAAAAAGTTTTTAAATATGATTTCCGTAATATAATCTCAATGATCATTGGTCGCCCATCGCGTCATCGACTGCCGCTGACCAATGACCATTCAGATAAAATATCACTTACGACTTTAATCACTATTATGAAAATGGATTTTATACGTCAATATTTTTGGGCAAGCACTGCTAAATTTGTCCACTCGTGCCTTGGATTTCTCGCTCGCCGGTGAAGGAAAACATCACGAGAAAAGACAAATACCTATTGAGGCAAGCCAGTCGGTTCTGATCCTTGAAGTCATCCCGATAAAGCAATAACAAGCGTATAAAACTCGAATCGAATTTAAATATCGACGAAAGAAAAAAAAAGTTCGCTTATTGAATTTTTGGGACTAATATACAACTCTTGGTTTAGGCGTTTCTTTAAATAGATAAAAATTTACAGACCGTTAGTTTTTGTTACACAAATAATTTAGGACTAGTTATCGCACGCGGCTTTGCTCGCGTTTACGTATTTCTTATCCGATGTCTCTCTCCAAACAGCAATAGACAGACAGACTTACTTTCGCATTCGTAATATAAGTAAGTATGGTATGATTTCTGCAGACTCGACTAGCTTAGTCCATGGTCGGAGCATTGACGGTGTAAAGAGTAGCTTATGGGTGATGATCACAATAAGTGGTCACCATTTAATAACCAACCGATATAAAATATAATAAATTACAGGTTGTAATATACCATTCGCCCTCCACAAGCATTAGCAGCCTGTAAATTTCACACTGCTGGGCTAAAGGCCTCCTCTCCCGTTGAGGAGAAGGTTTGGAGCATATTCCACCACGCTGCTCCAATGCGTGTTGGCGGAATACACATGTGGCAGAATTTCGTTGAAATTAGACACATGCAGGTTTCCTCACGATGTTTTCCTTCACCGCCGAGCACGAGATGAATTATAAACACAAATTAAGCACATGAAAATTCAGTGGTGCCTGCCTGGGTTTGAATCCGAAATCATCGGTTAAGATGCACGCGTTCTAACCACTGGGCCATCTCGGCTTTACAATTTTGCGATTAAATAAAAACAATTTCATAACAATAGGTTTGGAACAATTCCACAAAAACCAAGGGTGACCAGCTTCTCATAATAATCACGCAATACTAATTGATCTTAAATCAACACGCAATTATTGCATACATTTTATTAAAACGGCGGGCCGTATTTAATCGTTTATTATACTTAGATTCCATCAAATATTCCTCCTAATAATATTATAAGTACGAGAGTTTGAATGGACGTATGATTTTTACCCAATCGCGCCAGAACTGCTGAACGGATCCGAATGAATTTTGGTATTTATAAAATGTACAGTTTCCGTGGATAATCCCAGTGTAATCACAGGCACAAGGGACATAACATCTTAGTTCCCAAGGTTGGTGGCGCATAGGTGATGTAAGGAATGGTTAATATTTCTTACAGCGCCTTTGTCTATGGGCGGTGGTGACCACTTACCATCAGGTGGCCCATATGCTCGTCCGCCAATCAATGCCATAAAAAAAAAAAATATATTGGCTTAATTTTCACAGAGCGTAGTGTTTAGGGGCATGACATCTGTTACTTTTTCTGCCGAGAAATTACACCGGTCCTTTGGGATATAGCATATATATATGTTTAGTTACAATTGATAAAGTCTGAAACCATTGGACCGATTTTAATAATTCTTGTACCATCGGGAAGCTGATTTATCCAGGATTAATATAAGCTATTTTTTCAGTAATATTAAGATAAAGTCTAAATTGGGTAAAACAAGTCGGAAGTCGAAGAGCTAACTGACACTTCTATCCGCTGAGCACTGATAAAATTGTCCATTACACATAAAACAAGATCTTTAGTATATCTAAAAGATTTTTTTTTTTTTAAATTTCAAAACAGAAAAAATGAGTAAACAATACATACATAACTTCGAAAAATGGCGTTTGGTGGAAAGACTTTGTGCAGGCTCGTCTAGATAGGTACCTACTGTTGTATCAGTTCAAAGGGTTAATGAGCCACTATAATAAGCACAAGGGAATAACATCTCAGTACCCAATCGTCACGTCACAGAAAGACCCTGTGACGTGACGATTGGGGACTGTTGACCTGTTTCGCCGAGAAGATCGGGGAGAAGGCGTCTTCACTATGGACATCTTCTCCTCCCGCCATAAATGTCGTCGGGGCTAGGGGGTCTCTGTACCCTGAGAAGCCCTAGGAATTGGAGGCCCGCAGAGATGGGCCTACGTGACGTCACGATAGTATGTGCAAGGATCCCGGAACGTCCCCCGAAAATACGGAGTGGGTACTGCTGGTTTTTTAGTGGGTATTCCGGCGCCTTAATCGCCGGCGTGCCGCTATATCATATGGGGTAAACGCGTAATGAGTTTTTACAGCGAGAAAAATAATATCTCAGTTCCTAAGGTTAATATGTCTTACAGCCCCCTTTAACATCAGGTGGCCGATTTGCCCGTGCATTCATAGGAATCTAAAAACAACCAACCCCTAACAAATGTTACGAAGGTCGACGCAAACCAGCCAATCGCAAATCAATACATCATTGTATTGTGCAACAACTCATTAGCGTCAGGTATAAATGATTTTTACATGTGAGATTTTAATTTGTTAATAACCAAATTGAACTGACCGGCGGAGTTACGAACGAAAACCTTGTCACAGGAAGGATGTTTTGACTTTTCGCAGTCGGAAATTTGGTGTTATAAGTCAACTATGTATCAATCCGATTTATATATCCTGCATAGTAATTAACACGTATTCAATGTTTTTATCCATATTAATAAATTCGGAGACGTTCTTCGTAATTCCCGTTTGAAAAAACTACTAAAGCGATATACGTACATCATTTAAGTAGGACTTTGTGTAGCTCCTCTGGGTAGGTATGAACTATTTATCAGATATTCTTTCCCATAACAGCAGTGCTTAGTACTGTTGTGTTTCAGTTTGAAGGTTCAGTACAACTACACGCACATGGAACGTAACATGTTGGTTCCCAATGAGGAAAATGTCGAATTTGAATGTTTTATGAAGCCGCGCTTCGTGACGTGACAAGCGTGACTTTCTATTTCTTCGGGTACTTTTATCATATATAAAGCTTTATTGAATACAAAAGCACTGTTTGGTGCCTTCATTAAAACGCTATTTATAGCTGTGTTACCGCTATTCAACGGTAGATGGCGACACTTGGCCGATGTCGCAACGCGAAATGTCCCGGAGTACAATGGTGTTATTATCGTTTATATTATTAGCCTTGTTAGTGTAATGTTCTGACATATTTATAACTTAATCCGAGCTTAGTAACTTAGGTAGCTTTTAGGTTACGGCTTCAGTGACGCGGTTTCAATGGGAGCGGTTTAAGCTTGGGCATAACAGTGTTCATTTTCCAATGTGTAATATTGAAAGATCGCAACAGATTAACAAAACATGATATACTAGTTGTGGCCCGAGGCTTCGGGCGCATTTTGGGGGTCGTCAGGTGTTACGTATAAAAAATATTTATTTGTTTATTTATTTATTTGAAACACAAAAATAAACAATGCAATCAAAAGTTCACGGACCATACACCACTAAAGGTATTTATAGCACTATTGATATTTACTATTCTATGTGTGTGTGAGTTCCTCCTGCTTAGCCTGCTGCTCAAGCCGGGTACGTCCTCGAGGTCTTCTTACTGGGGCGTGTCCTCAACGGTAGCTTCTGCTACCGGGTCAAAAGTCCCTCATTAGGGTTCAAGCTTGCTTTGATAGAACATTTTATCAAATTCGATTCGTCTGTTTTTCAATGAAAACGTAACAGACAGATAGATAGACAGTTACTTTCGCATCACTACACAGTATGAAACAAAGTCGCTACCGCTGTCTGTCCGTCCCTATATATGCTTAGATCTCTAAAATTACATAACAGATCTTCATGCGTTTTTTTTTTGTAGTTCGTGATTCAAGAGAAACGTTTATATGTAGAGAAGCACTGATAATTTTAAAGGTTTCAAATGTGATGTCGTAAATAAACACATTTTTATTACGCTTACATTGCGAATCATTGATTACGATTAATGAAATATTAATAATCATTATACTAGTATAACACTCCCTTACAAATTCAAACGTTCACAATTCGATTTTGTAATAAAATAAACATTTTCAAATTAAATAAGATGTGAAGTTGTCTATTTCGAGCGACTCGACACTTGATTGGCGGTTTAGCGAGCAACTTCATTGTGTAGTTTTAACGACACGCTGCGCGCGCATCATAAAAATTCAATCACATAATTTATTTTTTAACTCAAATAACAGTTATATTATAACGAACATACACTATACGTCAGACATATTTGTAAGGCCCGATACAAACACGAATAACATTGATTTATTGATATCCATTAAGATCGCTTTCCGCTCCTCTCGTCACCCTATCACCCAACCATTATACAATCCCCTAATAGCGGTTTGAATAGCACCTAACTCACAAATAATTAGTGTCGACAACAATTTACTATTGAATAACATCAACGTTGGTTTGTTGCATAATAATTATATATAAACATATATATATATAGTATTATATAGAGATACATATTTTTTCCAGATTAACGTAAAATCTATTAATCCTTATTATATGTAACTTTCGTGGTACGATAGTTTGCAGTTCAAAACAGTCTGTAATATGTCAATCAATCAAATCAAAAATCACTAGAGCTGAGATTATGATCGGTAGAGGTAGAGGGAGAGGTAGAGGGGCGGGCGATTAAGTCGCCTGATGGTAAGTGGTCACCACCGTCCATAGACATTGACGCATAAATATTAACCATTACAACGCCAAAGCCCCACCGACATTGGGAACTAAGATGTTATGTCCCTTGTGCCCGTGGTTACACTGGTTCACTCACCCTTCATGCCTGAACACAACTATTTTAAACAAGTATTTTTCGTGGTAGAATATCTGACGAGTGGGTGGTACCTGCCTACCTTAACTGGCTATACTGTGTCTATATTATCCAACCGATTGACAAACACATTTCTTGGACACACACATTGACGCTACTAAATCAAAATATACTTTTGTTCAAGTAGGCTTTTACAAGTATTTTTGAATCGTCATTTTACATATAAAGTAAAAGCTACCGCCAGTTCGAAATATAGAAGTCATTTCTAACATTTTTAATATAGAATTAGTAATTAAATTAAAATTAAAAAGTAATTAATTATTCAGACAGGAGACATAACATACATATATAATTGTATTCAACTAACATGACTGTATTTTTAGATGTTGAAAAAGATTAACTACTGAGTTTCTTGCCGGTTCTTTTCGGTGGAATTTACATTCCGAACCGGTGGTAGCTTCATTTAATATAGTTTGTTAAATTATTCAAAATTGCTTGTAAAAGCCTATTTGAATAAAGTATATTTTGATTTGATTTGAATAGGAATATATATTAATCATCCCTTACGTTGTTTAAGCGTTACTGAACATAACCTGATCCATCTCCCCACACAGACACACACATAAGCGAGACGAGTATGGCTAGACTAGTATTATATACTTAAAACTCCCATAATATAAGACTTTATTAGTATAAAACTGGGTTTATTACAAGTTGTAACAGTTTGGAGGTTATTGCTGTTTGAACTCCGACCTCTTGCGGAGGGAAGCGGCCGTCATAAGCGACTGTGCCACTGGCTTCGTTTACAAGTGGCGCGCATATTGATACGGATGACGACTAGTGATGTTAATCGAGAATATCGATAGTCATATTTTTTATTTTTAAATTTAATCGGTCACTTGGGATGGTGATCAATCACAGTAGATACAGTAAAGAATTATAATTATTTATCACTAGCTGAACCTGCGACTTTACACGCGCGAAATTTATAAAACTATACCTATGGCACACAGTTCGTCGCTCCCCATTTTCCCCGAGAAGTGAATTAAAAGTAGCCAAACAACAAAGTAACAGACAGAGTTAGTTTCACATTTATCATATTGGTATATATTATGGCATATTGCATGGGAATTATGGCATATTTAATGGTCTTAGTGTACTTGACTTTCGTACTGGACTTTCTGTTACAATGATTGTCAGAGAGGATCAGGGCTAAGTCGCCAGGTTTACGAGTACAGCCAGGGCTAGATCACGAATTAGGCAGAGTAGGTATCAGCCAAGCGGTTCTAGAATAGCTACAGGCAGGCAGGCAAATAGGAAAATAAGATTATAAAGTTCATTGGTAATGTAATTGTTGTAAAATTGTTCTCAAAATTAATGAAATAGTATACTTTTGATATACAGCAAAAAAATAAAGGTTTTGTGCGAGAAAAACAAGGACTACTCGTTACGGTAACACGCTAAAGAGATCACGTGACGCGCGCTGAAGAGACAGAGAAGGTACTGCTGGTTTTTAATTGAGTATTCCGGTGTACTAATCGTTCTTCATACTACCCCACTCTACGTGGGGGAAACGCGTAATGCCATTTTCCAGTAAACAAAGAAGGATAAAGGGGCTGAAGTTTACCTTTATGACACAAACGAAGCGATAAGAATTAAAACAGCTTCGTTGGTGACCGAAAGGTAATTTTTTCGCAATTTCCATAATGACGATCAAAGGTTATTCACCTCAACATATGATATCGTGTCAAACCGATATCAAATATTATTTAACTGCATGTACCTTGTGTTGGAACAGCCTAGAGTTATTACTTTGATATAATAATTATTATTATCTATTATAATAAATAAGATACGTTTTCTTTGTAAAACCAATATAACTAACTGAAAGATCTACTAAACCAATATACGTAAAACTTATACCAGAAATGCAGCGCGCTTCTGAGAATATATTAGTATATATAATATTATTAAATAAGTTAGACCCGCTTTAAATTTTAACCATTACGTGCAGGGCCGGACCGTAAGTTTAGGGGGCCCTGGGCTAACACTACTTAGGGGCCCACCTAAGACATATCTGAACGTAGACTTGAATTAAATTAATTGAATGGGTTTAATTAATTGCAGGATTCGCAGGGCTGCAAACCATACGATCTGTTTAATTTAATACAGTTATGGATTACTTCGCATTATCGTATATTTTTGACTTTGTCTTGACTTAGTTGGGGCCCCTTGAATCCACGGGGCCCTGGGCTGAAGCCCAAACAGCCATACAGTAGATCCGGCCCTGATTATGTGACAAGCGTGACTTTTATATTATAATAGATTATATTTAAAAACAAAAATATTCAATTCAACGAAAAAAAATTAAAACGACATCGATAATCTCTACACACGTTACTACATCCAACGGTAACGTTACGGGCGTGGCTGATGAACACCGACCTACTTAATGCGTCGTTAGAAATTACACTAGCCGTTAGCAGTGGTTTTACTCGATATTACCATATTGGTTTACTGTATTTATATATATTTTTTTATACTAGCGATCCGCCCCGACTTCGCACGTTTGAAATTTATTCATTCAAAAAATTCAATTATATAAATATATCCTATAGAATTCAGGACTAATGTTGCTTTCGAACAGTGATAACATATTCAGAATTGTATTGTTAGTTCCGAGGGTAACGCCCTACATACAAACAAACAAACTGTACTTTTATATTATTGGTGTAGGCTAGCTGAACCCGTGACTTTACCTGCGTGAAGTTCTTTATGAAACTTCCTATATAAACCTTCATCAGCAATTCTACCAAATGAAGCCTATGTCCTTTCTTAGGGCTTAATCTTACTCCTTACTTTACTTCATTAAAATCCGTTCAGTAGCGCAGCTTTAAAAGCGTAACAGACAGACAGACAGATATATTTTGGCATTTATAATATCAGTATAGATGAGCTGGCTCTTGGCTTCGTTTCGTCGTTTCGCTACGTAAAAAATGACAAACCAAAGAAATTTTGCTGTTTTATCTTACATCTTTAGAGGTGGACGAACAAATCGGCCACCTGATGGTAAGTGGTCACCACAACTCACAGCCATTTGCACTGTAAGAAATATTAACCATTCCTTACATCGCCAATGAGCTACCAACCTTGGGAACTAAAATATTATGTCCCTTGTGCCTGTAGTTACACTGGCTCACTCACGATAGTTATATAATAGTAACATAGTTACCGTAAATAATATAAGGGGTAGGTTGAGGGCCGGATAAATAGGAGTAGGGCTCCTATTTATCCGGCCCTGAACCGAACTGAACCGAAATTGACGAAATTTGGTGTAGAGAAGCTTGAACTTCAAGGAGGGACATAGGCTACAACCCGAGCAAATCCGCAGGCGACAACTACTCATCTATAATCGCCTGCCCGATATTGGGCACAATAGCCAAGTCTCAGGCCACACTAGCCAACTGTGCGGTATATATTATAGTCCACAAGTCTAAAGTGAATTCAAAACACTGAAAGTCTATTTGGGGTTTGATTCGAAGACCAGCAGCCTCACAGCGACCGACCAACGAGGCAGCCAACCTACATAACGACGATTGGGTAACGAACCTTATTTATTAACGATTTAAACATAAAATTTAAATATATTGAACGAATACAGTATATTATGGAAATATATATAGAGTTATATTACTTGATGCGTGAACATTTACCATTTAAAGACAGACAGAAAGATTGTGATAATTATAATTGTAAATTTTTAATAAAACAGTTACAACCATACTACACATATGATGAGGAAAGTATTGTTTGTCTGTATTTTGAATTCAGTTTTTTTTTTCGTAACGAGCAGGAGGCTCATCTGAGGGAATGTGTATTCACAGTAGCATTGATCATTGGATAAAATCAGTGATAATCATTGTATGTGCACAAGACGTAAGGATAAACTTTGAACGCCAAGTTTCCGACTCCGCAAAGTCAATAAATCATTCTCGGGGCAAGGTATCCGCTTCTATAATAAATTTCCGCAGACATTATTAACTTTGCCGTTTCATAGATTCAAGTCAATTGTAAAAAATACATCGGTAAAGAAGGCATATTATTCGATACAAGATTATATAGATGATAAAAAAGCGTGGAGTTAATGCTTGTTGACTTCCAGGCAGGAGACATAACATACATATATAATTGTATTTAACTAACATGACTGTATTTTTAACCGACTTCAAAAAGGAGGAGGTTATCGATTCGTCTGTATTTTTTTTTTATGTTTATTACCTCAGAACTTTTGACTGGGTCAACCGATTTTGATGTTTTTTTTTTTATTTGAAAGCTAGTGCTTCCCGTGTGGTCCCATTTCTGATGATGGTATCCATGAGAAAACTATATAAGTCTTAAATTTGCATTAAGTATGTGCGCTGATGATGATGAAAACTCTTCGATGTCTAAATGCAGGCAAAGTCAAAATGCTTCACTTATTATGTTTACTCAATTAGCAAAAAATACATTTTATACAATTGATGATTGATACTTAAAGTAAATATTTCAATATTTTTCAAACGGTGACTACGTTTTTCGATGTTTTCACTGTTCAAAACTTTTTTCATGTAAAGTCGCATTTTTGAAAGCCTATTTTTGCGCTCTTGGCAAGTTTCTTATGAAATTATCCTCGACGTAGATTTTCTCTGTTGAAATAGGCGTTTCTCCCTGATTTCGTTCGTTTCATTTAATCGGCGCTGTCTCATATGAGCAGCACGCTTAGTAGGTCTACCCATATTAAATATCAGAAAAAATAGTAAGTGTACTTCAGATTCACTAAAAATCAAATAATAAACAAAAATTTTGACAAAAAAAAACCGACTTCCAAAGAAACAAATTAATATGCTCTAAAAAGTAAAAAAATTATTACGTATTATTCTACAACTTAATAATCAAGTTACTTACCAATATGTAGGTACGATCTTTATGTTTCTACGCAAGAAGATAAGTATGTACCTACCCACTTTAAATCTGTTTTGTGTTAAGTTACATACCTATGAATAACAACCAATGATCAAAATATTTTTTAGATTTATCCTATGTAAAATGTATATAAAAATATTTAGACAACTTAAAAGTCAACAAAGTAATTACGATATTATAATATAGTTACAATTATTGTTATTTTTGGAGTCGGTGTCAGCCAAGGTAGGTTTGTAAATGCATAATATAACCCAAATTTGTAAATCTGGTCCATCGAGAAGTATACTTCTTCTTGATCTTTTAATGTATTTGATTTTTTTTAATCCTATACGTAGGTACATAGCCGTCCTCTATAATTAATGAATGAATAAAAATCGCAATCAAAATTGATTGTTTCTGCAACCATGTCTATCGCCAGGAGTACACTGCGGTAATAAAATTCATGAACTCTTCTCCTTTGCTTGTGTTTAATGTGTTTGTGTTAATGTGGTTGTTCGTATAAAATTTGCTAGGTATATTGAGCCGAGATGGCTCAGTGGTTAGAACGCATGCATCTTAACCGATGATTTCGGGTTCAAACCCAGGCAGGCACCACTGAATGTACATGTGCTTAATTTGTTTATAATTCATCTCGTGCTCGGTGAAGGAAAACATCGTGAGGAAACCTGCATGTGTCTAATTTCAACGAAATTCTGCCACATGTGTATTCCACCAACCCGCATTGGAGCAGCGTGGTGGAATATGCTCCATACCTTCTCCTCAACGGGAGAGGAGGCCTTAGCCCAGCAGTGGGAAATTTACAGGCTGATTATGTTTTTTATTATATTGTAGCGTTACCTAGAAGCGTGCGTAGAAGATTTGGACATTTCACCACGCTGCTCCAGTACTGGTTGGTGGAATACACATGTGGCAGAATTTCGTTGAAATTAAAAATATTTTCAGTCAAGATACACTGGGTAGGCACCACCTACTCATCAGATATTCTACCGCCAAACAGCAGTACTCAGTATTATTGTGTTCCGGTTTAAAGGGTGATCCAGTGTAACTACAGGGACGTAATGTCTCAGTTACCAAGATTGGTGGCGCATTCGCGATATACCTAAGGAACGGTCAATATTTCTTACAGCGTCTCTATGTCTCTATGGCTCGTCCGAGAACATGTAGCTTAAAAAACAAATGGAGCACACGGCGTTTGAATCGAAATTCGGTTGAACGTATTTTAAAACGATTTTCAACCGATCACTGATATAAACAATCACATAACGATCGCCTCAAATCTACACTATAAGACATGATTACGAAATACACGATGCAAGTTTTTGCGAATATATCGAGGAAAGAATTCCGTTCGTTAAGTGCTGAATACATTTCCTATTCAGAATTTTTACTGTGAAATCACGAAGCCGAAATGGCACGGTGGTCGGAGCGCGCGAATCGTTGCTGATGGTTGCAAGTTATGCACCAGTATTTATTTTTACTGACTTTCGAAGGATATGCTGGTAGTATTGAAGTAAATGATTCAAGAATTCTTAAGGCATCACTATTTATGTGCAATATGGCGGGAGGGCTTTATGCAAATCTGGGTAGGTACCATCCGTTCATCAGATAAGCAACCGCCAAACACCAATATTAAGTACTATTGTGTTCCCGTTTAAAGGGTGAGTGAGCCAATGTAACTACAGTTCCTATGGTTGGTGCCGCATTGGCAGTGTTAGCAGTGGTGACCACTAACCATCAGGTGGTCCCTTTATCCGTCCACCTACCTAAGATTTTTATATAAAACAATACAAATGGCGATCTTATCACGTAACGTGACTACCTTTGAGTAGAATACTGGTATTTGAAGTTACGGTGAGACGGTAGACAAGAGTCCATATATTATATGTAAATTCTTTAAAATAAATATACAATACTCATACAAATATATACAAAACTAGTTTAAACTCGCGGCTCCGCCCACATTTTAGAGATTGATGGTCAAGTACCTATATCAGCCATAAAATATCTTCTATGACGATTAACAATGTATACTAATTATATATATATATATAATAATAATAATAATAAAGCTCTTTTTATTTCCTTAACGTACATAGAAAAGTAAAAAAAAAATTCATAAGAATACATACATTTCTTCTGTTAAGGCCCCTAGCGGGTATAGGCCTCCTCCAACAGGTTCCAGGTTTTCCTTACCTGTGCTTTCTTCATCCAATCTATTCCAGCAATTTTTTAAATTTCATCTACCCATCTTTCTTTAGGGCGCCCTCTGGCTCTCATGCCACTAGGACCGGACCAGCTTGTGCCCAATTTTGTATATATATATATTATTTATGTATACTAATATTATAAAAGGGAAAGTAAATCTGTCTGTCTGTTGCTCATTAAATGCTCATTAAATTTCTTATTAAATGGGGAATCTGTCAGTAGGGGAAATTTGGACTTGAGACCTTTAAGTTATTTTAAATAGTTATTATGTTTAAATTATAATAAACGAATTGTCGCTCGCGGCTTATCTCGCGTTGTATGAGGTTGATCGTCAGGATTTAGGTATAAAAATCAACCTATGTCCTCTGAAACTCAAACTTACTTCATGACACATTTAATCAAAATCGGTTCAGTAGTTTGAGCTTTACAGAACAACAGACAGGCAAACAGAGTTACATCCGAATTTAAAATATAGATACTTGTATTTTATTAAAAAAAAAAATCCTACTAATCTAAGTCCAACACTTGCTAGTGTGAAAATAGCCTAAGAACGAAACACAAACGAAAGTAGCCGGCCGGCTACGCACGTGCAATGTTTGTAATATTTAATTACTGCTGGATATTATTTATTTTTCAATTAGCCGCAGTCAGACGTGTTCATTTAGAACCAATTACTATTTAAGTGTAATTAGCATTATACTGTACAGCCCAGACGTATCATATCCCTTATATGATACGTCTGGGCGGTACTTCCGACATTTTATTTATCATAGAAATTAATATCTGTATGTTCTCTAACATAAGGACATTCTTAAAACATTAAATGAGAGTGTTCTCCCGTGAGTGCGAGCATTAATTAAAAAAACAGCCAAATGCGAGTCGAACTCGCGCACGAAGGGTTCCGTAGCATTATCTATAAAAAACGGCAAAAAAAATATGTCAGTTTACCCTTAACTATTTATTTTATTCTCTTTTTTAGTATCAGTTGTTATAGAGGTAACAGAAATACATCATCTATGAGAAATTCAACTGTCTATCATAGTTTATGAGATACAGCCTGGTGAAAGACGGACGGACAGCGTCCAGAATCTTAGTAATAGGGTCCCGTTTTACCCTATGGGTACGGAACCCTAAAAACAACAATTTTCTTTACAGCAACAGCCTGTAAATATCCCACTACTGGGCTAATCCTCTTCGTTTAACAGGGTCTGGAGCATAATTCACCACGCTGCTCCAAGGCGGGTTGTTAAACACATGTGGCAGAATTACACTGAAATTAGACACTTGCAGAGATGAATTCTAAACACAAATTAAGCACATGAAAATTCAATTCAGTGAACTGACTACTGGGCTACCTCGTTCCTCATTTTTCTTTGTATATATAACAATATATAATATACTATATAAACGGTACATTTAAACCCTTAATCTACCCGTGCGAGATTTACCCATACCGAGAATTATTCAAATTAAAAAATATGTAAAGTTACCACCGGTTCCGAAAGTAGATTACATCGAGAAAAATCGAAGGAGCTCAGTTGGTTAATCTTTTCCGCCATTTTAATTACAGAGTCTGTCTCTAACACAACTTCGTGATAACACGGCTACGCTCGGATAAAATAAATAAAACTAGATTTATTTTTAATTACAGTTAAGATACTTTGATAGTGAACTTACTACAATCTATAATATGAACATAACTTTTAATGCTTTTTTTTTATGTCATAGGTGGCAAACGAGCAGGAGGCTCACCTGTTGGAAAGTGACTACCACCGCCCATGGACATCTGCAACACCGGGGGGCTTGCAGATGTCCATGGCATCCAGGGGGGGCATGCTTTCAAATAAACACTAGTGGCTCAAATAAAAATCAAAATAAACACTCGTCGTAGTATACAGCCGTAGCTCTTTTTTTGGCTCTCTAAAATTAATTCTTTGTTAAATCGTAACAATTTATCAAATTTCAATCAATAATCCTCTTTATTTTTCTGCACATCTACGGCTGGAGCTCTTCAGAATGAGACCACAACCGATCTTTTTGTGTGCAGCTATCGTTCCATAACCACTGGGACAAAAATCGGCTCACGCTATTTCATATAAGCCTTGAGGACATTCCTTTTAAATATAATAATTATTTTTTTATATATTTTAAAACAATTATACATTTAAATACTCAAACAAATACTTAGTACGCGAAAGATTTTCTTTTTTTATTAATATTAAATGTATTTTTTTTATTGGAGGTGAGATATTCAATTGCGATGATAAAATTTTATTATATTTTAAATATTCGGTAACTTGTTATAATTAAATCGTATGTAATGGTACTTGGATCGCGTCCTTGCGGATTATTACGAAGATTCTTGTTTTTGATCAACCTTCGGGTTATATATAGATATAATACTTCTTTATTTTTATTTTTTTTTGATGACACCGATATTTTGTTATTATTTTAATTAACTATTTATTTTATTGTGTCTGTCATTTACTTGGTGGTAGGGCTTTGTGCAAGCCCGTCTGGATAGGTACCACCCAATCATCAGATATTCTACCGCCAAAGAACAGTACTCAGTAGTCGGTTTGAAGGGTGAGTGAGCCAGTGTAACTACAGGCACAAGGGACATAACATATTAGTTCCCGACGTTGGTGGCGCATTGGTGATGTAAGGAATGGTTAATATTTCTAACAGCGCCATTGTCTATGGGCAGTGGTGACCACTTACCATCAGGTGAGCTATTTGGTCGTCCGCCTACCGATATCATAAAAAAAACACATAGCGAAACCACCTTCATTCCAACCGATCCTACGACATTCCTTATTGATGTTGAATAGAATCCAAATCAACAACACGGAACTCAATACCACCAAAACTTCAATCAAATCAAATCAAATCAAAATATACTTTATTCAAGTAGGCTTTTACAAGCACTTTTGAATCGTCATTTAACAAACTATTTAAAGTAAAGCTACCACCGGTTCGGAACGCAGATTCAACCGAGAAGAACCGGCAAGAAACTCAGTAGTCAGTTGAATACAATTATATATGTATGTCATGTCTCCTGTCTGAATAATTAATTACTTTTTTAATTTAATTACTAATTCTATATTAAAAATGTTACAAATGACTTCTACATTTCGAACTGGCGGTACATTAAACGAATTTTTTCAACATATAAAAGTACAGTCATGTTAATTGAACACAACAAACAACCGTACGACACGAAAGCTACGTAAAATAAATTACATAAACGAATTATCTGTGCAACGATCGTCGAAACGGTAACGATCACGACAATTATCGTATGTAAATACGAAATTCCGGACGAATCACGAACGGCCATCAATGTCGAATACCTAAACATGAACTGGCCGAATATAACGAAAGCCCACCGACTACCGACAGACTGGGCAATTAGGACAACCTCTGATTTGAATAACCGAAACGATCCTTATTCAACTAATCTCTCACAAGACAGATATGAAATATCATTTTAATTATATCGAACTAATTGTTTTTCTCGTGTTCTAAGGGTTCAAAACTACATCAAATTCGGTTTAGTAGTTTCGATGTGAAAGTGTAACGAACAGACAGAGTTGCTTTCGCTTAATATACATACATAACATAACATACATAATCAGCCTGTAAATTTCCCACTGCTGGGCTAAGGCCTCCTCTCCCGTTGAGGAGAAGGTATGGAGCATATTCCACCACGCTGCTCCAATGCGGGTTGGTGGAATACACATGTGGCAGAATTTCGTTGAAATTAGACACATGCAGGTTTCCTCACGGTGTTTTCCTTCACCGCCGAGCACGAGATGAATTATAAACACTTGAGAAATGAAAATTCAGTGGTGCCTGCCTGGGTTTGAACCCGAAATCATCGGTTAAGATGCACGCGTTCTAACCACTGGGTCATCTCGGCTCACATACAACCGGGTTAATATACAACCGGTTCGAAATGTAAATTCTACCGAGAAGAAATAACACGAAACTCAAGTCGTTACTTTTATGATACGAGTGGTCACCACCGCCCATAGACAATGACGCTATAAGAAATATTAACCATTCCTTACATCGGCAGCGCGTCACCAATCTTGGTAACTAAGCTGAATTATTCAATTTAAATCTGATAATAAGAGTTGATATGTTCCAATATATACATACATATATTATATATATAGTCTAACCAACCAGAAGTGAGGATGAGATTTAAAAAGAATCAACTAATAACTACCTAATTTATAATAAATTAATTACTTTAAACGAATAATAATTAAAAACAAAAACCGACAAAACGACAATTTCTCTATGACTCAGAAGCATCCAAACTTCGCGCCAAAAAGTAAACACTGACAGGCTATCTCGCGTTCTTTTTTTTTTTTTAATGTATTACACGACAAGGTGTTAATGCATTAGGCGGTAGAATATATATATACAGTGTAAACTCCATGTAACGTCACTCGATTTAACGACAAACTCCCTAAAGCGTCGAAATCACTTGACTTTGGTTGGTTCAGCTTGTCTTCCATACAATGATATACTCTATACAGCTTTACACCTACTCACAATAACGACAAGAATTAAATAACAAAAAGTTCTTTTTTAGTTGCCGAAATTACTAAAAACTGCGTAAAAATATAAGTTCCCTTGTCGCTTTACTGTCCTAGCCCGTATTAAACTGTCGGCATCATACATACCGACTTACTAAAAAATCCGTTCTTTTGTTTACAAATTGTGAACGCCTGCACGAATAAAGAAGCTCCGGAAGCAGAAAAGTTATTGAAAGAGGCCTTTTTATCACCAATATGCCTCAACATCGCACCGATACTTTTAAGTAAAAATTACAACAAAATTACCGGTGCAGCAAAAGGCGTCAGATGAAAATAACAGACTATACGCAATAGCGTTCAAATATGAATTGTTTTATTTAAGTACTAAAATAAAAGTAGTCTGAAATAAACTTTTTCTTGTTTCTAATACAGATTTTTCTTCTGTCCATTTAACGACAACTCTCTGTAACGTCAAAAATACACATAGTCCCTTGAATGTCGTTATATAGAGTTTACACTGTATTGCTTGTAAAGGTACAATAATCATTCAGTGCTCTTGTCTCTTCTGTTTTTCAATCGATTTTCTTTTTTATGTATGATATGTTTCTCGCTTTCAATGCAATCTGTGGGATGGATTTCTTGAAGAGGAACTTGACAGGGAGTCGAATAAGCGCGCGTAATTTTATGAATTTGAGAGTTAACTGTCAGATCCACACATTTGGTGTTTTATTAATAGCTTAAGCCGATTTCTACTATAGCTGTACATACAAAATAGGTTATGGTCTCAATTTGAATAGCTTCAGCCGCAGATGTGCAGAAAACTAAAGAGGATTGATTGCAATTTACTAAATTGTTACAATATAACAGAGACTTAATTTTAGAGAGACGAAAGTAACTGGCCGGTATAAAAAAGAATGAAAAACGTAAACAAAATTAAAGTAAATTGTTATCGACAAACTCCAATTCTAACTGAACTAATGTGTACTATTTGACATTAAAAAAAACATTCAAATAATGTTTCATAATTTTGGCGCAAAATGTAAATGAGTGACTTGCAGATTGCAAGGAAATTAAATACAAAAAAAAAAACAAAACGTGTCATAGGTTTCGAAATTCCTAAAAAATCACCACCATAGACCCACGAGTAATAATTATGGTAAAATTTTGACTTCTGTAGATATTCTGTTAACTCGAAACTCACCGCAGAACACGTCCGTGAAACATCAGAACGTAATATGTGAGATTAACTATAATAATCATAGCATTTATTTGATACACGTATCAAAATGGCGCAAAACATTTCACGAGTGAGACTCGAAGCAAATTCTTACTGAATCCCACAGCTGGGCACACAAAACTCGAATCCATTACTATGTTTTGTTCTATCAAGTCTTTATTGACATCAACAAATTCGTTTTAACCCTCAAATCCGGTCACGACAGTACGACACTAATCATTGTTTTGTCTCTTTCTGACTTAACTACATCACGCATGCGTTTGACAGTGACGATCTGTCGGTGCTGTCACGGTACATTGGGCTCACCGAATTCCCTTGCTATTGTTTGAGTGCGTATGTTATCCGGTATCCGATAGATGGCGTTGTTCAAATATTTACCATATATATATACCCTGTTCAAGTTAGCTTGATCTTTTTGAAATATAACAGTCGAACGACGGATGAATAATTCAAATTTAAATTTAAACCAGCTTAAGAGTTATACCAACTATAACCCCAACCACTAGCCAATAAAAAACCCCCAACCAAAAGAACCCCCGTTCGTAACAATAACTTAACAATGATCTTTAATAATATTTTTTTGATCGATATTTGTAACAGTTACTGCCTGTTATTCGCGTCCCTAGCGTCCGACCGCTGTAACATCGTACAAGCGTCTATTATTTTCAGTGTTTCTATTTAAATTTTACTTTGAAGCCTTAAGAAAAAGTCTTAAAATTATACGTATTTTTTTTAATATTTTAACAATTTTTAAAATCATTAAATTAAGAAAATAATACGTTCGTCATTTGCAAAGTTATGTCGATCAGAAAAAATTACATCTGTCAAAAAGATCAAGCTATCTTGTACAGGGCATAGTGACATTTTTAATGGGTTTATGACAAACTTAACTGTAAGTAATGTAGGTTCAGGGTCAATTTAATCTAGGGTCGCAAAAAACCAGGCACGGTATAAAAGTCTTGGACAATTGGTAAGGCGCCCGAGTAAAATTAAAAATCATTTGGGAGAAATGGAAATCACTAGAACACTTCTTCGGAACGCTTGTTATATTTAAGACCGGCCTGGCTTCGAGACCTTGATCATTTGATCCTTCAAAATGTCACAAGAAAAACGATCATTAAAAAAGTAAAAACGACTTTAACTAATGACATTTCCTCGCGCGGCGAGGTCACAATTTTTGGACAGTTTATAATGAATCCAAGTTCATTATACACTTACGGTATTTTAACGTATATCTAGAAAAAGATCGATACTGTATGGGCGCCCCACTTAAATATATATTTTAGCCGTTTTTAGTATTTGTTATTACAGCGTCAACAGAAATACACCTGTAAAAAACTCAACTGTCTAATTATCACGGGTCGTGGGATCCAATCTAGTGACGGACGGACAGACGGACGGGCGGACAGCGGAATCTTAGTAATTATGGTCCTATTTCACCCTTTGGCTGAACCCTAAAAACGGGGGGAAATTATAATAGGCGAGCGAAATAGAACAGCTGTTTAAAGACATTAATAGTCCTAAACACAGCCTCAATATTCATCTCACCTCCTGCCGTATGTCTTAAACCTTCCCTACTTAGATAACAATCTTAAACAATACCACTAAAGTCATTTTATTTATCTAAATCTCATCAGTTAACATTTCTAAAACTACACGGACGTCGGTAGTAAACCTATCCCGTATTAACTGAATTGTTCGTAGCACTAACAAGATACGTTACCGTTATAATGTCGATCCAGTCAATTTAGCTAAGAACCAATTTTCAACGTTTAAACAGAATTAATTATCTTTATACACAAATATTTTGTACGTGTATATGAACTGATTCTGAACAGTTTTACAAAACTGACTTACAACTAGTGCATACAAAATAAAATCTAAGCTAAACAGAGTGTTATTAAGTTGCAGTCTTCTGGATGTAAACCTAGCATGCTTTAAAAAACATATACCTAGCTTAGTTAACAAGAACAGTACTTGTGTAATTACTAACTAGTTAATTATTTAATTATTACATATATACAACAGTTGTACCAATTGCGATATATTTTTTGATATATGGGTATAACTTGTTATGACCGCCCATATATCTAGCCAATAGACTAACGATAGTCCAATGGCTTATTTTATTTATTTTTACTGCAGTTATATAACAAGCAAAACCACCACTAGGCGTAATTTTAATCCTATATTATATACCAAATCCTTCCCCTGGTATATAATTTATGTATATTGGCTTCGTAGTTTTCTCAGTTAGACATTCAAAATCAACATCAAAATATACTTTATTCAAGTAGGCTTTTACAAGCACTTTTGAATCGTCATTTAACAAACTATATTAAATAAAGCACCACCGGTTCGGAATGTAGATTCTCCCGAGAAGAACCTGCAAGAAACTCAGTAGTTACTCTTTTTCAACATATAAAAATACAGTCTTCATCCTCCTGCCCTTATCCCAATTTTACTTGGGGTCGGAGCAGCATGTCTTCTTCTTTCATACTTCTTTGTCGGACGTCATTTCACAAGTAACATTCTTTCTAACCATATCGTCTTTCACTAATATAAATAACACTCTGAACCATATAGAACAGCAGGTCTGACCATGGTCTTATAGATCTTCTCGTTAAGTTTAAGGGGAATAAGGGGATCACAAATTGTTCCCGTAACCTGCCGCCATTTCATCCACCCTGTGTTAATCCTATGCTTCACCGTTCGATCTATTTTGCCATCGCCTTGAATGAGTGAACCGAGATACCGGAAGTCGGAGCAGACTGGAAGGGCCACGCCATCAAGCGCTATGGCTTCAGGACCGGAGAGACCGCCGAAATCGCAAAACATGTATTCAGTCTTCGTTCTACTGATTTTGAAGCCGACATTCTCCAGTTTCTGTTGCCAATCTTCCAATCTGCTCTGGATCTCAGGTCCATCTTTACTAACCAGTACAATGTCTCCACTCCACGCTTTTTTATCATCTATATAATCTTGTATCGAAAAATATGCCTAACAGCAAAGTTAAATTACAAAATCTCTTCTCATTTTATAATATAATTCAATACTATTACTGTGTCGACTGTTTCGTTTGGTCTCACTAGATACCAATCAAAGTCAAAAATCTTTATTCAATATAGAAGTGTTTACACTTGCTTATTGATAGTCAAAAATCTACCACCGGTTCGGAATTTAACACCTCGGACCTGAGAAGAACCGGCGAAAGAAACTCAGCGGAATTAAACAGTGTACTCAGGCTAAATTAAGCAGTGTACTACGTCAAACTATCAAACGATACAAGTTCAATTTACTTAAAATCATTACTAACTTATACATGGCCGAACAATTTTTGAAATCGACGAATTTCGCATATGTTATAACACCTTAAACTATTTGTATAACAAATCTGGAAGATTTCGATGGGATGGAACGACTCCGTGGGCAAATTTGGGTTAACATATATAAAAAGATTGATTTGCATAAGACAGATACGATTCTATATATTTGGTGCTTAAAGGGCAAACGTTTATTTTTGAGTAACATGTTAACCACAATTTGGTACTGCCCAAATCGTTTAAAATTATGGACCCGTCCTGGCTTTTCACAATAAGCGTCTACATACAACTTTTAGATTGAAGAATAATCATAAAAAGGAAAAAAAAAATATGTATGAATAATGTACGTACTTTCCGAAAAAGTTAAAATTTTCGACTATAACACGAATTACTTTTTTCTACTATAATATGCATGTATTATAAATGTAAACATTCCTCTTGAATTACTTTGTTTATTGACGAAAACCGCATTAAAATCCGTTGCGTAGTTTCAAAAATCTAAACGTACAGACGGCGGGAAGCGATCGTTTCATACTATGTAGATAAACCAACAATATTACGCAAAAGACATGTTATATAAAAGCAATATATATTTGTTGTTTCTGTACCAACCAAAAGTAAAGGCGTTAATATCGACCTCTTTAACACCGGAGCACAGATACACATATTCTTACAAAGCTGAAGTGAAAATGAAATTTTAATTCAAATATGCAAATACTTAACACTTCATATTAACAAATAACAATCGATAAACACTTCAAATATATAATAATTACGTAGACAATAAAATAATATCCGAAGAACCAAAGTTAAGGCCAAAAAAGCCTGCCACTCTCTGACTGTAGTCACGCGGTTTTTTAAAATATATATTACACTGGAATCGAATTGTTGGGCTGCTTATCCGAATGACGTAAGAAATCTTTCTTTCTTGGTGGTAGGGCTTTGTGCAAGCCCGTCTGAGTAGGTACCACCCACTCATCAGATATTCTACCGCCAAACAGCAGTACTCAGTATTGTTGTGTTCCGATTTGAAGGGTGAGCGAGCCAGTGTAACTACAGGCACAAGGGACGTAACATCTTAATTCCCAAGGTTGGTGGCGCATTGGTGATGTAAGGAATGGTTAATATTTCTCACAACGCCATTGTCTATGGGCGGTGGTGACCACTTACCATCAGGTGGCCCATTTGCTGGTCCGCCTACCGATATCATAAAAAAAAAAAAGTTTATTTACTTTCCGATCGCAGATCGCTATTAAATCCGAGATCATCTAAGTACCCACTCAAATAAACACAAAAAAAAATCTTCGAAATCAATCACTCCGTTTAGGAGTACCATTACATGCATATCTGCATGAACAGACGATTTGAAATGAGGAGATGTAGGTTTATCGTCGCATCGCTAGCGCCATCTTTTAAATTACGAGGAAACAAAATTTGACAGCTCGCCTGTCTGCTGAAGTGTCGTATCGATGGTTGGCGGGAATGTTGAACGCCGCCATTATTTTGGATTAGTCAACTGCAAGAGCTACCACGTCTGCGACGAATCGCCTTTATTCGTCATATTTGTTATATTGTTATATTGCAATTTATTAAGTAAAGATTTAAAAAAATACTTATCCTGTTAATAGTAGGAGATCTGTTCATATATATATTATAGAATATCTTTTAACAAACTTTTTAACATATATTTAAATATCATATGCAATATATATTCGTAAATAAATTAACTTTGAACCAATAAATCATGCTGGCCCCAGTTAAACGCATAATGGAAAGTCGGGGAGGCACTAAATCTTGTATGTAAGTCGTTGGTGTATCGACAGACTAACAAGAGCAAATGCGTCTCGCGTTGTTATTTTAATTAATGAATAATAATATTTATTAGAAACCGAACATATTTAATATAATGTATGATTTAAAAAAAAAGTTAAGTAACGCTGTCTAAATGTCCTCTTATTGAGTTGATGTTTATCCACCGTGCTGCTCTAAAGCGGTTTGATGTACACAAATATAACAGAATTTCATCTGACGTACACAATTGAACAAGTTCCTGAATCTCTCGGTTTAAATTCACGTGCCTCATCTCCTTTTAGGGCCATAATAATCACATGCGTACGATAAAATAAACTAAGTGTAAAATGTAACAAGATTTTAATGTCATTGAAACATTTAAACTCAGAAGATCCAGTAAGTTAAGTATTATATTCATTGAGAGTTAAGGTTTTCATTGCAAGACCATGATCGCAGATGGTAAGTTTTGTGCAAATAAGGTAGGATACGAACCACACAACAATAATTATACCGCGAAACATTAGTACTTTTTTTAAATTTATTTTTCGGTACCGAGGCGAGTTAGCCAGTGTAATTGCAACATCCACGGGCTCAGTTTGCCGTGTCTTTTGTTACATTTAACTTTTATACGTTTTGACGTTTTTATATTTTTACTGAACATCAGCAGATCTTCGCTGGACTTCTTCATGGAAGGCTTGGCCCACACTGACCTCTTTTTTCATTTTAAAATAACATATACATAATTCATAATAAATAATAAAGTCACAATACCTTAGACCCAGTAATTGGGGACACAATGATGGCTTAAGAGGCTGATTACAGTTCTAATAGCTTCAGTGTACATTTGATGGTAGGGCTTCTGAGTAGGTACTACACACTCAAATCAAATCGAAATATTCTTTATTCAAGTACGCTAATAAAACTATTGAATCGTCATGATATAGTCTTGATTAAATGTAAAGAAACTCAAACTCAAACTCAAATTCCTTTATTCAACATAGAAGCATTACACTTACTCATTGATAGTCAAATTAAACACAACCACCGGTTCGGAAAAGGAAACACCCCGACCTGAGAAGAACCGGCGAAAGAAACTCAGCGGGTCTTTTTTTTTTGTCAATCAAATTGTGTATATATATTGAATATGATTAGAAATAGCCAGGAGGCGATCGGTTCATTCCCAAATTCATACATAGTCACACACGTATTCACTCATACGTACAATATTCAATAATACGTGTTCCGGTTTGAAGGGTGCGTGAGCCAGTGTAACTACAGGTACAGGGGACATAGAATATTAGTTTAGTCTCCCTTTGAGGAGAAGGTTTGGAGCATATTCCATCACGCTGCTCTAATGCAGGTTGGTGGAATACACATGTGGCAGAATTTCATTGAAATTAGACACATGCAGGTTTCCTCCCGATGTTTTCCTTCACCGCCGAGCACGAGAAGAATTATAAACACAAATTAAGCACATCACAATTCAGTGAATCCGAAATCAACGGTTAAGATGCACGCGTTCCAACCACTGGGCCATCTCGGCTCTTTTGTACGTCCACCTACCTATTTCACAAAAAATACAATTATATGTGATAATTCACGCTCATTAAAATTTTCTCCTTACAAAAATAAAAAAAAACGACACTAATTAAACGTTTATCTATTCTTATTTTTAACATCTCATATAATATCCAAGAAGCAAACTGAAGTACTACATAGTATTAATTATGATTTATATCGAATTATTATTAAAGGAATGATTGACAATCGAATCGTTAATAACAACAAAACACACTTCTATTTACAAACAACAATTACAAGACACGAATCGAATATCAAAAGCGAACAATGTAAGAAAATTTTACAACCAGAAGACACAGCGACACCGTTACCGTTGATATTACGAAACATGTTCCAAAACCGGCCATTCCCATAAACGCCGCGCTAATATATCTAACCGTAACATAACCAAACACGGTCCCTTTCACGGCCCCTCTGCTTTAATTAACGCGAAACTGTTCAGGCTAGGTTACGCAACTATACTGATAACGGACGGACATTACGCATTGTAGTTGGAAAGACAATTACAAATATATATATATATATAATTGTATGTAAATATAATGCATCTCATAGTGGTGAAAAATTTAAAGGCAAACTCTCTCCTCCAGAGGCAAAACTTCAAATGTCGTATGTAGCTGAGATGGGCTGTGGGCATAAACACGACTTGACTATAGATAAGTCGTGCCAAAGGACAAATTTTATTAAGTTCCGTTTTAAATTCTCGACATCGATGTCAAAAAATATGACGAATATTTTAAGGCGTTTTTATGTGATAGACGTAGATGTAGATGGACTGGCAAATGGGACCCTCATGGTGAGTAGATCAACACTGCCACATTAGTGCTACAATAAATATTTTTTCTTTCCTTTAAACAAAAAAAAAAAGGATTAGAGAAATGTCTCAATTGAATTAAGGAATCATTAATATTTCTATTTACTGCTCCTTTTAAGGTTAAAGCTTAAGTTAGGACCACAATAGCCAATGGGATCAATCCACCGAATTTTACATCTCTATGCGGCCCTTACACCATGCGCGATTGACGCTTCAAACCATTTCCACCCACGTCACCAACGCGCCACCGACCTTAAAAATAAGATGTCACATCCCTTGTCCCTGTATCACAGACGCACTCATCCTTCAAATCATTAAATTTATTATACTCCAACCAAACAAATATAACTATAAAACAAATTGTATATCAAATTTTTTGTATAAAACGATTATACGAATCAGAATTCCACTTAAACCAAAAAAAAAATCAAAACACGCCCTTTGTTTTTTTTTCAACAAACGACAGGATCTAAAGTGGTAGCTGTCACCGAATGCAGGAACACAGAAACAACAATCATCAGCGACCTTAACCGAACGGATCCTGTACTACGTCCGGATCGTCTTGACCTCGACTTTTCATGTCTTGCCCGTATTGAACGATACACCGCAACTCGATACGAGTCCATTCTAAAAGTTCGTTATTTAACCATCATCTTTATATAAAAGACGAAATATTTTAGTAAGTTCTACCGCCAAACAGCGATACTCAGTATTGTTGGGTTCCGGTTTGAAGGGTGAATGAGCCAGTATAACTATGGGCAGGAGACATAACATCTCAGTTTCTAAGTTTGGTGGCGCCATTCGCCATTAAAGAAATAGTTAATATTTATTATTTGATTTTGACTTACCCAGGAACTAACTTGGGCCACGGGGGACATAACATCTTAGCCCCCAAGCTTGGTGGCGCATTGTTATAAGAGGACAGAAGAAAATAAAGTTTATTTAGGACACGGCACAATTATAAAAAAAAAAATATCTGACAATAAAAAAATAAATAAAACGGATTTGACAAGCAATGAATCGTGTCCCAAATAGGTGTAACATTCAGCTTCCAAGTTGGTCTTCTACGACGGCCTGTGACAATGTATCTATGTTTATATTTACTATAAATACTTTAACATAAACTAAATATCGGACAACATCACATACATAACTCTAATCCCAACGTAAGTAGCTAAAGCACTTGTGTTATCGAAAATCAGAAGTAACGACGGTACCACAAACACCCAGACCCAAGACAACATAGAAAACTAATGAACTTTTCCTACGTCGACTCGGCCGGGAATCGGACCCGGGACCTCGGAGTGGCGTACGCATGAAAACCGGTGTACACACTACTCGACCACGGAGGTTATTATTATAAAGTAATATTCGAATTATACTTGTTTAAAATGAAGCTTATTTATATAAAAAAAAAACAAGAGATGTCGTTTGACATCCAGTTGGAACGAAGTCGCTTCTGCTGCATAATATCACACACTAGGTGTGCCCGCGACTTCGTGCACGATTGAAAAATATATATATTGCTATATATACTGTGTATAAGTACATACACCTTTAGTGAGAAGCTGTTATTTTAATATTACAAACATACACTCCTGTTTTGTTATACGTATAGATAAATACAGATTACACGACAACATATAAAATTATTATTAAAAATCCCGCGTGAATTAAAACAATAATAAAAAATAATCATTCATTTCATAATCTATACTAATATAACAGATGCGAAATTAACTCTGTCTGTCTGTCTGTATGTTTTTCACGGCAAAACCCTTAAACTGAATTTGATAAAAATTGGTATGGAAATAACTTGAATTCCAAGGAAGGACATAGGCTCCTTTTTATACGGTACACTTGAGAACCAACCCCTTAATAGCGAGCAAAGCCGCGGACGACTGCTAATATTATATAAAACTGTATGTCATAGAGAGAGGCTAATATATAGAAACGGCAATGTACTGGAAGGGGAATAACACTATATCCTAAAAAAATCCTAAATAAACTTCGTGGAAAAAAATGTTCCATAGAATTAAATTTATAATAACTATGATCGATTCACTACACGGTATAAAACAAAGTCGCTTTCCGCTGTATGTCTGTCTGTCCCTGTGTATGTTTAGATCTTTAAAACTACACTTGAAGGTTTATATTTGTAGTACATGCACAATACCGTAGAGAAACACTGATAATTTAAAGGTTTCTAATTTGATGTCGTAAATAAATGTTGTCGCCATTTAAAATTATAATAAAAATATATTCGGTACGAAGTTGGCTAGCCTGTTTTGAAAAGTGGCGACATCTGCACCGAGCTTACTTCGCGTGATCGACAGATGCTGATTCACTTCATTCGGCGCCCAAGCGAAGGAAACACTACAGGGGAGGCGCTTTGGATTTAAGTAAAACCGGTCCTTGGTATCATTTTTCCTTATATATAAACATAGTTATTTTTAAGATTGTGATTGTGTGGATAATATGTGAATTTGCGATTAAAGTATAATAAATCCAAATTTGGAGTTGTAATGTGTAATATATAATATGTTTGAAAATAATATATGTCGTAATTTAAAGTGAAACTTATTAGTATTGCAGATTAAATAAACGAGTGTTTAACATTGTTTTTTTTTATAAACACATTTTTTTTGCGCTTACATTGCAAATGCTGACTGAACCTTACGCGCGAGATCAATATCACTGTTTTTTCCATTACTCCGATAATCCGATGAGACAGTAAGTCCAAGACAAGTCTGGAAAGTATTCAGTGGAGATATAAAGGGATTTTTCTTTATGTCATAGTTGGCAAACGAGCAGGAGGCTCATCTGATGGAAAGTGACTACCACCGCCCATGGACATCTGCAACACCGGGGGGCTTGCAGGTGCGTTGCCGGCCTTTCAGGAAAGAGTACGCTCTTTTCTTGAAGGTTCCCAAGTCGTATCGGTTCGGAAAAACCGAATCGATATATATATATATCGAATCGGTTTATAGTATAGCATATGTTGCTGTCAAATATTTGTTGGGACTATACAAATGTTGCAGTCGATAAATCAGTATTATGGAGTTAGCTACTGCAAAGGTCCATAATACTGATTTACTTGATTTGATATCAATCGGTAACAAATATTTGATAGCAACACTTGCCACGCTATAACCGTAATAGCACCACGGGTGTAGGACCAAAGGCTTTACTTGCTTTTTGATGCACGGGAGAATACGCTTCCATCTCCCAGACTCCGGGTTATTGAGAAATTTTCAGCGTCAAACCTGGTATTTGAGCCCTGTCCGAAAGGCCGAAAGTCCCTTCGAGACTATTCACTGGACCAACTTTGCAGTAATTGTATTATTAATAATATAAATGTCGTCTAAACAATTAGACGATTAAAAATATCGCAATTAGCGTCGATACTTATTATTAAAACTCACCGAGATGTCTTGAACGACGTCGTGGTGTCGGCGAGCGTCTTTTCAAACTTAGGTCTACTGGTTCCAACTGGATGGGCGCTTCGCATGCCTGGCAATCACAAAATTAACATATTCAATTTAAAAATAATATTGGCAATTATAGAACTGCCGATAGAATAACTTCTATCGGCTTTCACAAGCTTAAATTTTTAAATTTCATAAGGTTTGAATTAAAGATTCAAAAATAATCAAAGGAAAACACAGGATGTACATAGCACTAATGTTGCTCGATACGTCAGCTGTATAGCTACAGATATAATTTCATTTATCCAAAAAGCGCACAGCACACGGCCGCTGCACGTGCGCCGAACCAGTAAGATTTTCCCTACCAAAAAGTGGCCAAAAAAGTTTTCACATCAAAAATTAAAGTGAAAGCTAGTACCGAACAATAACTATTCTATCTGAAACCGAAGAATTCTGATGGTAGGGCTTCGTGCCAGGCTCATAAGGTGCTTCCACCATCATATATATAACCATCCAACAGGAATACTCAGTATTGTTCTGTCCCAGTTTGAAGGAGCAAGCCAATGTAACTACAGGCATATCGCTGGTGGCGCATTGGCGATCCAAGGAATAATTGTATTTCTTACAGCTTCCATCATCAGGTGGCCTGTTTGCTAGTCTGCCTAGCTATATATTAAATAAAGTATGAAAGAAAAGGCGCTATACCAACGTTACATGTCTTCCAATGAGCGACAGCACTAAACTGTCGGAATTCGGGTGTTCCTATTTCTTCTTCTTTCTCTATTTTTGATAGAAAAACTTAATAACAGGGGAATGTCAACCAGGGAAAACGTTTTTTATGATATAAGTAGGCGGACGAACGAAAGGGCCACCTGATCGTAAGTGGTCACCATCGACCTATGGATGAGAAGGGCCGAAGACCGGGCTCAGTGGCGCGCCTTGGGGGAGGCCTACGTCCAACAGTGGAATAGTACAGGCTGATCATGATCATGATGATGATCGACCAATGGCAATGGCTCTGCAAGAAATATTACCATTCCCTACATCGGCAATGCGTCACCAGCCTAGAGAACTAAAATATTATGTGCCTGTATATACACCGGCTCATTCACCATTCAAACCGGAACACAACACTACTGAACTGCTGTTTGGCGGTAGAATGTCTAATGACGGTGCATTGGTGATGTAAGGAATTGTCAATATTTCTTACAGCGCCATTGTCTATGAACGGTGGTGACCACTTACCATCAGGAGACCCAATTTGCACGTCCACCTTCAGACACCATAAAAAATAAAAGATACAAAAACCACCAGGCCAACAACGACAGTGAGTATTATGTGCAGTTCTTTGAAGTTTCTTTAGGTGAATTATGAGAAAAGAATGAGAGTGAATTTTTATGCCAACAGGGAGACATGAAAACTACGCGATGAAGTTGCTCACTGCAGAAAAGTCAACTGCTCATCTTATCTTATTTCACAATATTTATTTTCATCACAAATACAAATTATTAATGTAAAAATTTTTGAGTCAGTGTTACAGTCGTTGTGAAAAAAAAATCACAATTATTATTTTACCGCAGTATATGAATCGCATGCAATTAAAAACTATTTTCAATTACGCCAAAGAATTCGAAATCCTCACACGCGTACACGCGCCTTTTTTAATATTATGTTTCCTATCAGCAATATCAGATTAATATAAAAAAAACGCCTAATCGCTCCGCTTGTAACGCCGCTATCAGTGGCACCCCACGTCCTTAGATCAAGACGAGTCGTGCATGCGTTGCGCAAAGGCCGATCGTGCGCCACGCCTCTTATGCCACTTAAGCGCGAGTTAGGTCTCATCTTAAATGAGACCTAACTCGCGCTCACCTCAATACTGCATCGTAATTATAAAACGTTTACAACCTCCATAATATAACATAACATAATCAGCCTGTAAATTTCCCACTGCTGGGCTAAGGCCTCCTCTCCCGTTGAGGAGAAGGTATGGAGCATATTCCACCACGCTGCTCCAATGCGGGTTGGTGGAATACACATGTGGCAGAATTTCGTTGAAATTAGACACATGTAGGTTTCCTCACGATGTTCTCCTTCACCGCCGAGCACGAGAAGAATTATAAACGGTTATATATAATAAATCAACGGTTAAGATGCACGCGTTCTAACCACTGGGCCATCTCGGCTTACAACCTCCATTACACATAAATAATTAATAATATCATTATAAACTTTGTAATCGGAAAACTACTGATGAAATGTGATGTACGATATTGGGTAAGAATTGAGACGTTCAATTATAAAAAAACAAAGTTCGCAGCCTAATGGGTAACATTTGTGTTGTAATATTAACCATTCCTAACATCGCCAATGCACCACCAACCGGATAGACGTGATATCTCTGTGGCCGATAGTTATATCATATAATAGCTGAGCCCGCGACTTCGTGCGCGTTTGAATTTAACAAAAAAGTTATTGTTGTAGCCTAAGTTACTCGTTATTCCATCAGCTATCTGCCAGTGAAAGTACCGTCGAAATCGGTCCAGCCGTTCCAGAGATTATCCGGAACAAACAGACAGATAGAAAAACATTTTAATATTACAAACAGACACTCCAATTTTGTTATATGTACATATATCATAGATATCAGTTATAATTCAATACATGTAGCATAACACATATCTAACTTTTTATGTCATATATATGTCGACGGAATATCACGTATTTAAGAAAAACACGCGCCCGGAAATTATTGTTTTAATTATTTTTAATAATTGAAAACTGTTTCACTATTAAATTAATAATATTTAGTGAATTTTGAGATGTTAAATTAGTTTGAAATATTTTACTGTCCATAAACAGGTGTTAAATTGAGTGAATAGTGCCCCCACCCATTTTTGTTATAAAAGGCCGAACGCCCGCCGGTATCGAGAGGCTTGTTCGAGCCGTCGGAGCGACCTCCTCAGTTTGGAATAAATCAGAGAAGAATATTTCCTGAGTTTAAATTTCATACCTTCGAGAATGGATAGAAATCCAAACCCTGACATTCGTGACGTCAGCAATGCTGAACGTTTTTTAAAAACAAGCCGGGACAAGCCACTTCGTTATATATATAGGCGGACTGGCAAATGAGCTACCTGATGGTAAGTGGTCACCACTACTCATAGACAAGGGGACTGAAAGAAATGTCACCCATTTCTCACATCATCTCAACCTTGGGAAAAGACGTTATATCCCTTGTGCCTGTAGTATTAAGGTTCACTCGCCCATCAAACCGCAACATAACCATACTGAATAGTGCTGTATAGTCGGTAGAATATATAAGGTACTTAACCTGATGCTTTAAATCCCTAGCATATTTGCAGTCAGCTCTTGATTGACAAAAATACACTACTAACAGAGTGCATGAACATACAACTATTACAAACAATTTAAACTACATTATAAAAACTTGTAATTCATCCCCTTTATAATGAGAAGATCTGATACCCACCACGCTGTTCCAATATGAGTTGGAAACACATATGAAATAAATATGTAAAACTAAAATGACCTCGCTATCACTTGGACCACAACCCGTCGATTCGAAGAAGCACCTAGCATCAATTTACGCAACATTCGGTCGTGTGAACGTACCACGCCCTGGTAAAGTTAAATCGTTATCACAAAACTAGCTGATCGACCCAGTTTCGATTTATAACAAAATAAACATTTTAAAATAAGATTTATCCTATAATACACGATACACAATGACAAATGGCAAATACATTTAAAATAACTGGACATATCTCTTTCTGTTTCCGCATGGGGAAGTGAGATAGAAATATAAGGAGTGACTTGACTCTTAATTGGCGATTTAGCGAGCAACTTCATCGTGTAGTTTTAATATCAACCGAGTGCACGTATCATAAAAAAAAACACTCTTTATTTTTCATAACGCATCAAATAGTAAACTTAAAAATAGCAAATGATTTTTCAATCCATCAGAGAGTAAATCAAATCAAATGTATTCGAGTAAATTTCACAATGAAGCGTTTTTGAATCGTCAGTATTTAAATACTACCGCCGTTTTGGATATCAGAACAAACGTCAAGACAATACAAGTACAATAACATTAAGCAAAAGTAAGAACGTACTTTACTCAAATAGGCTCTTACAAGCACTTTTGAAACTCTCGACTAGATAACTATAAAGCTGCCACCGTGAAATATATAATCTATCAAGAAATATATTAAAAATTTTGGTCCACAATAAATGGACCACTCAGGATATATGTACAATGTTATGTAGGTTAATCTATCACTAGTTTTCATTTAAATACAGCATATGTTCCACAAAAATCATGAGTAGTACTCTAGTTACCCAAACTGCTCTAGATCAGAAGTAATTACTCTAAATGAAATAAAATATTAGTTAGTAAGTAATCAAATGTTCTAAAAAAAACAAAAAGATTAATTATATATTAATAAAAGATACTGCATCAACATATAAAATAATCACAATAAACCCACGTTTGCCCGGCTCATATAAAACAATCTACTGAGTAACGAACTCTCTGAACTAATTAAAACGCTCACACTCGCAACCCACACGTATTTCGAAGACACTGCACATCAATTTACGTAAGTTTCAATTCGTGCGAACGCGCCACGCCCGAGGTTAAATGTTAAAACATTCATAATTAGATCTCTAATGTGTAATTTTCCTTTAAAAAAAAAACTATATAAGTGCTTGGCGGTAGGGCTTTGTGCAAGACCGTCTGGGTTTATACCGCCTTCTCATCACCTATTCAACATACCAAACAGCAGTATTTAATATTTCAGTGTTCCGGTTTGTAAGGTAAGTGAGACGGCGTAACTACGGGCACAAAGGACACCTTAGATACCAAGGTTGGTGGCTCATTATCTTCTTAATATCTGATGAGCCATTATCCCGTCCGCCTTTATATATTATGAAATAAGTCGTCCTCTTCCTCTAGAAGAGGTGTTGTCAACACATCACTCTAATGCGGTTTTAAAGATCGGCGAGGGGTTACTTCGAAGATAAACAAGTGAGAGGCTTCATCCAAGTATGCAGATACTGTCACAATGGCTAACAGCCATTCATCCTTCACCACAAACATTGGGACAAAATTGAGCATAATTGTATTTGTTTTTGTCTTGTTTTTGCTTATAATAACTGTACTTAGAATTGCATGTTCCTACTGTAATTTATGCTATCACATAAGTGACTGTATGTCTTTGTTGATAATAAAGTTCTTTAAACCTAAACCTAACAGCGAATACGAATTGAATTACAATACAAATAAAGCATAGGAAAATACAATGGTGTTTGTTCGAGTTAAACTCGGTTAAAATTCACGTGTTGTAAGTTCTGGGCTATCTCTATTCTACATACGCCTATATTATAATATTTTCATGTAGCATCACTACAGTTACGTTTGAATAATTAAATTTCAAGCGTTATATTCCAAAATAATTCGAAAAATAAAACCACAGATTTTTCTAGAACCTACTTTCTAAAACTTTAAAATCCAATCCAATGTAAACTTGCTAACTGTCAGGTAGGTCGAGCAGGATGAAATTTTGCGTCTCATTTCAAAATCCTGCCACATGTGTATCTATAAACCCACATGGGAAAGAATGGTGAAATTCGCTTCAAACCTTCTCCTCAACGAGAGAGTAGGCCATAGCCCAGTAGTGGGACATTTAGAGGCTTTTACTTTACTTTTTAATACTTATGGCACGTAAGATACTTTTCTTTTTTTTATGTTATAGGGGGCAAACGAGCAGGAGGCTCGCCTGATGGAAAGTGATTACCACCGCCCATGGACAACACCAGGGGGGTTGCAGGTGCGTTGCCGGCCTTTTAGGAAGGAGTACGCTCTTTTTTTGAAGGTTCCCAAGTCGTATCGTATAAGTTCTACGTGAAGACCCTTCTTCAAGTTAACAGGAACTAATAAACAATAATTAACAAATGATTAACAATATTTAATATAGTTTACAATATTTATTTTTCCGGTTTTTGTTACAATCATCCAGTATCTTCCGTTTTCAACCCAGATTCAACGATTCCCATGTCCAATTAAAAAATATTATTTGTCTACTTTTATTTATAAAAATGTCAAAACAAAAAGTATTCAATACATTTATAATTTATATTATAAATAATTTATAGGCTTACAATACTGTGTCAATACGGGTTAGTAGATACAATATCAGAAGGATAATAAAAAGAAAATCGCTCTGCTTATGATCCCGCCGTTACAAACACCACGCCCATATCTGAAGGTGAGTCGTGCATTACGTAAGATGGGCTACGTTCGGATAAAACGCTTAAATATACATTAATGTCTGAATAAGACCAAACGTTGTAGAACAAAAATATTTCACTTTTAAAATCTTCAAGATGTGAATTACAAAAAAAAATAACGGCAAATACTTATCATTAGAGTCTGAGCAAACGCAACTAACCTTTAATGAATCTCGTGATCAGTGATGAAAAAAAAAAACAATGGCCGTCAGGTTAAATTATGCCACATGGCAGTGATTACGACACGTGCATCTTAACCGATGACAAACAAGGACAGTTGAGTTTGTGTATACCCCTCCCCCCACCTGAACCGTTTCCTTAAATATAGAGGAACTAAGCCCAAGAGTGGAACAGGTTTATATGATACCTTACTTTTTACATCAACATGGAACCAGAAGTAGCTTTACGTTCGATTGAAACTTGAATTAAAGTTTACTCGTTTCAGAGTTAGTGCCACCAAACATAACATATTCTACCACCAAGCAGAGATAATAGTTATTATTATGTTCTGGATTAAAGGGTGAGTGAGCCAGTGTAACAGCCACAAGGGTCATAACATCTCAGTTTCCAAGTATACCGCATTGGCGATGTAAGGAATGGTTAAACTGACGGCTTACCATCAGATGGTTTATTTTCACATCCACCTACCGAGGTCAAATAAAAAATCGCTCCGCCTATGAAGCCCGCTATCACTTGGTACGACACATTAAAGATGCTTCGTGTATTTGATTGCGTAAACTATTAAATCGTGCGCCGGCGCCACGCCCGGACTGACTATTGAAGTGTTTTTATTTATACTATCATGACTTTGTGGTTTAATAAGTTTTAATAAGATATAAGACTATAATAATACTCAGTTGTGATATTCAAGTAAGGACGAATTTCGCTTATGAAGCAATTTTCTACGAGGCGTAATTCAGGAGCTGCCATTGACTTGATACTGACGGATCAACGCCACGAACAACGGATGCCTTATATTTAGACAGTCGAAACAGAAAAAAGGGAGTTTTCATCAGCTTCCTTTGTGGTCATTTTATTTCGGTTGTTTTGAAATAATTTCGTAGTTGTTATACGTTTTTGGAAAGCTAAGAAAACGGTTATGTTTTTAAAATAATCCGCAGTACAAGTTTCATAACGATTTTTTTTTTTGTTTTTAAGATATTTTTGTGGAAAAAAATCAAAAAAATATTGGCCCAGTGGTTAGAACTCGTGCATCTTAACCGATCATTTCGGGGTCAAGGCCAGGCAGGCACCACTGAATTTTCATGTGCTTAATTTGTGTTCATAATTCATCTCGTGCTCGGCGGTAACGGAAAACATCGTGAGGAAACCTGCATGTGTCTAATTTCAACGAAATTCGGCCACATGTGTATTCTACCACCCCGCATTGGAGCAGCGTGGTGGAATATGCTGTAAACCTTCTCCACAAAGGCAGAGGAGACCTTAGCCCAGCAGTGGGAAATTTACAGGCTGTTAATGTAATGTAATTATTAATTTAATATTACAAACAGACACTCCAATTTTATTACATGTATAGAAGATTATATTACATTTAAGTAGAGGGTTAAATATTTATTGAAAACCTAATTAATACAATCCTTATTGTGTATGTATGTATGTATGTGTGCACGATGTCTCATGAAAAACTCAATGAATCATTTATATACAGGTAACGTTTTTTATATAAAACAGTCGGGAGACGATCTTTTTATTTCTTTACTGTGTAAATCTCGATAGTTTTATATAAACACTAACCTTGTCTGAAAATGATATCGACTGGCTAGCAGGGCCGGATCTACCATATGGCTTTTTGGGCTTCAGCCCAGGGCCCCGTGGATTCAAGGGGGCCCCAGCCTAGTAAAGTCAAAGTCAAAAACAGACGATAATGCGAAGGAATCCATAATTTTATTAAATTAAACAGATCGTATGGTTTGCAGCCTTACGACTCCTGCAATTAATCAAACTCATTCAATTAATTTAATTCAAGTCTATATTCTTAGGTGGGCCCCTAAGTAGTGTTAGCCCAGGGCCCCTTAAACTTACGGTCCGGCCCTGCTGGCTAGGTATCAACGTCTCGTCACATATTGTCGTGTTCCGGTTCGAACGATGAGCCTGTGTAACTACAGGCACGAGGGACGTAATTAGAACGGTCAGTGGCGTATTGGCGACGTAAGTAATGTCTATGGATGGTGGTACCACCGTTATATTTGAAACTAAAAAACACATCAGTCGATTCAAGATTCTTAGTGTTATCAACAATATTATGTATATTCACCGTAGCATTGATCACTTTGATAAAATCAGCGATAATCATTGTATGTGCACAAGAAGTAAGGATAAGCTTAGAACGCCAAGTTTCCGACTTCGCAAAGTCAATAAATCATTCTTGGGGCAAGGTATCCGCTTCTATAATAAGATTCCGCAGGCATTATTAACTTTTCCGTTTCATAGATTCAAGTCAATTGTAAAAAGTACATCGGTAAAGAAGGCATATTATTCCATGCAAGATTATATTAATGACAAAAAAGCGTGGAGTTAATGCTTGTTGACTTCCAGGCAGGAGACATAACATACATATATAATCGTATTTAACTAACATGACTGTATTTTTAGATATTGAAAAAGAGTAACTACTGAGTTTCTTGCTGGTTCCTCTCGGAAGAATCTACATTCCGAACCGGTGGTAGCTTTACTTTAAATAGTTTGTTAAATGACGATTCAAAAGTGCTTGTAAAAGCCTACTTGAATAAAGTATATTTTGATTTGATTTCATTTGATTATCTCATGACATTCTTGATGAATATTCGTTTTCCACTAATGAGTATCATAGCAATGTTGAATATTGCTGTAATATTTTGTCTTTGAACGCGTGAAGAAACACATTTTCACACTCCGCCGGTCCCGACGCACGCGAGTTACACTAGTGACGTGTATTTATCGATATAAATTATTAATACGTTTTAATTATACACCGTATCGCAATACATCGATCAAAACGCATAAATGTATCTAATTAAACGCCTTGTTTGGCGAAATTGATTGTTTTTTACGATATCTGTTTGAAAATTGATAATATTAGCGTTAATTATATGTTCAATTATTCCGTTTCCTGTAACCGATCAATGTATCGGATCCTGTCGTTTATACGTGTGTGCGTTTTACTCGATAACGCTGTAACGGTGCGTGATGGCTTTGAAGTTTATAATGATTATGGATTTACTTGAAAAACAAAATACCTACGTATTTTGTTTTAGTTTTGAATGTTTTACATATTGCACTTTTGAATCTCAGTCGACTTAGATATTTAATGAATGGCTTCAATATTTCATATATAACCGTATTTTTACGTTTAATTCAACATTTAACATGACAATTCAAAACTGCTTTTATGAGCCTACTTGAATAAAGAAGATTTTGATTTTGGTTTTGAACGAGAGTCCAGTGACGGCCTTTTAAGTTTCTCTTTTTAAATAGAAAGTTAAATTACAATTAGAATGCGATATTTATATTAATTAAAGTTATACCTCTTTTGGCATGTAATAAAAAATTACGAGAGTGTTTTTTTAATGGCGCGCCCATTAGGTAGCATGAAAACTACTTAGTAAAGTTGCTCGCTAAGCCTTCAACCAAGTGTCAAGACGCTTGAAACAGACGCCTTAACATCTTAACTTATTTAACAACGTTTATTTTATTAAAAATTTTAAATTCGTGAGCGAGTCTGAATAAAAGAAAAACATAATTATTATTCATTTATTGTCATTATTAAAAATCCCGATTAAATAGAACTACTCAAGCGCGCACCTTTATAAGTACGTACTTATTATTTTGATACAAGGCTTATAAACTCGGTAACATACTTATCATAGCATCGGCTATGCGCAATCAATCTACACCTACATTTCTTTAAAATATTCACCACAACTGTCTGTGCTGTTCATACTATAATCGTATCTACAATAGGAAGTATTTACAAAGATTATGTTTAAACCTGAATCAACAAATCAAAGCCAAGCCTATTTTATTTAGAGAACTTGACAGTTTTCGTTTGAGTTTATAATCGTTGAGTTTACATGTATTGAGTACCGACCCGGATCCTCAGAGGCTGTCTGTCTGACGGAAGAGATGATGACACAGAACATGATGTTTAAGTAGATAGCACAAAAGTGCAACATCGAAAATGTTTTAAATTTAACATTAATTAAGAATATCGATATCATACAGTCGCTTCACTATGAGGCGTGGCAGAGGCGCGGCACCTTTCGTAACTTCCTACATAAGTTGATCGTACAACGGAGTCGAGTAGAAATCGCAACAACAATTTTAATATCCAAAGATCTTTACTTAATTCGTTAGCTCGTCCCGACCTCGCTTGGATAGAAATTCTAGAATATTCTAAAATAAGTACCTATTATCTTAAATCGATATCAGAAAAGATTAGGTCGTGATATACATATAAATAATGAAAGTAGGCAGACAGACACAGCCGGGTTGATGTCAAGTGGTCACCACTGTTGGTAGACATTGATCCTGTAAAAAATACCCCTTATATCACGCTTGCATTGTGATAGTGTATGTATGCCATATGGGATCACTGGGTGATTGATTGACTTGCTCAAAGCCATCAATTAAACCTTCCCCCCACTAGGACACGAGCCTTTTACCCACCAGTACCACATTCACGGTCTGCTATGTTCCTAAAAGCGAAATAATATTTACAGACAGATAATGCTCGTACGATTATGTAATTCCTACCATTACACCCCCCCCCCCCACTTACCATCAATTCCTCAAAGTTTCCGATAATTGACAAATGAATAGATCAATTAAATAATATCAGATCGCTGATCTAGACTCGAATTAACTATACACGATTGTATCCAGTCTTGGTGTGTGTGTGTGTGTGTTGGACGTAAGTACACGATTTATAAGCACTTATGGGGGGGGCTTAGCTTGGATAGTTTGTTAAATCATATCGAGTATCATCGAAGAGGTCAATTTTTTTATCTGTCAACCGAGTTGTGTATTCCTTGACCTATAGACAGACATCTGATATTCTTTCGCCGGTTCTTATCAGATATGTGGTGTTTTCTCCCGAACCGGTGGTAGACTGACAATCATTAAAATGTAATGCTTCCATATTCAATAAACATTTTTATTTCTAAATTGGCGACGAGATACTGCTTTGTTTACCTGGCTCACTCGCGCTTCAAAACAAATTTCAATTTATTTGTAATAAGTAGGCGGACCGGGGAAATGGGCCAGTTGTATTAACTATTCCTTACTTCGCCAATGCGCCACTGACCGTGGGAACTAAGATGTTACGTCCCTTGTGCCTGTAGTTACCCTCGCTCGCTCACCCTTCAAGCCGGAACACAACGATACCAACTATTGCTTGGCGGCAACTGCTTGGATTGATAACTGCTTGGCGGCAGAATATCTGATGAGTGCGTGGCCAGGCGGGCATGCACAAAGCCCTACCAACAAGCAATACCACCAAGCTGTGCAAAGTATTGATTTAGCAACAGTACACGAGTGAGATGTCAAGTGATTTTTTACAAACTTGTATGACAGTTATTATGTCAATCAGATATAGCTGACTATATATATCGTAAATTTGTAAAAAACGTTAGATAATAATCTATCTCGCGGAATTGTATCTATATCGAAAGATTGTGAACGTTTATTCAAATTACGATAAAACATAAACTATATATTTTAATAGTTCATAATATTTCGGTTAGGTTAGGTTAAAGTTTTTATAATTTAACTGAAATTTACTACGATAGATTATAATCTCCCGAAAAATGACGGGTTGAATCGTAAGCAGTATGTTACGGTTCACTATCTCGCGAGATAGATTATAATCTAACGGTATTCACAATTCTACAGTGACATACACAATCGTCATTATATTAGGATTAATTGTAACGTATACGTTCCAACCCTATTACTTATAAATAATACTAACCTTTATTGAATTAGGCAAAGCGGCACCGTCGCGGCGCCCAGCGCGCCCCCTCTCATCCTAAAAAAAAAGTTGAACATTAAAATACTTTATATGAAAAAGGTAACTCTTAATTATTACTGGCTACCCGCTATGGCTTTAATTCAATACAATAAAGGTCTATATACAACTTATAGGTTAAATTCATATTAGTTTCCGGCTAGCACTCATATAAACCTTCCTCTTGAATCACTCTGCTTATTTAAGGGTAAAGGTGGACGGATACTTTGTTTTATGTTGTATGGAGATGTCCATTCGTAGTCACCGAGCGCGTGTTTGTCATGTGTTAGGTACCGTTTAAACTATTTGTATCGAAGAGATCGTGACAAAGATGTCATTACTTAAGCAGTTAAGGCGAGAAATGAAAACATTGTCGAAATAATCTGTGAGAAAAAAACTTCCACATTTATAGGATATTTTTTTATGTAATGTTAGGCAGACGGGCAAATATTCCACCTGATGGTAAGTGCTCATCACCGTCCATACCTTACATCACCAATGCACTACCAACCTCGAGAGCTAAGATGTTATTTCTCTTATGCCTGCATTACACTGGCTCACTCACCCTTCAATCTATCACATCAAAAAGTATTGCTGATAGGCGATAGAACCTCTGATGAGTGTGAGGTGCCTATCCAAACGGGTTTGCATATAAACTCAGTTATGTAACAACATTAACAGCCTGTAAATTTCCAACTGCTGGGCTAAGGCCTCCTCGCCCTTTGAGGAGGAGGTATGGAGCATATACCACCACGCTACTCCAATGCGCGTTGGTGGATACACATGTGGCAGAATTTCGTTGAAATTAGACACATGCAGGTTTGCTTACGATGTTTTCCTTCACCGAGCACGAGATGAATTATAAACACAAATTATGCACATGAATATTCAGTGGTGCTTTTAACCCGAAATCATCGGGTAAGATGCACGCGTTCTAACCGCTGGGCCATCTCGGCTAATAAAGTGTTGTCCAATATTTATTTATTTATTTATTTATTTGATGCTGTTCTGACCGATTTATGTCACAGCGACCCATCTCAAGGGAGAGCAGCATATTGAATTGCACAAGAGAATCTTAAACACAGGTGCACTCTTTTTCCCTTCGCTCTCTTCTTCTGGAACGAATACGACATGACCGGAAACAGTTCAGGTGCAGGACCAATGGCTCTTAGCGTTTTGCAACACACTTCCAACATCCAGACTCCGATTACTGTTACTGATAAATCGAAAAACTTAATCACTTTTTATCGGCCCGACCTGGGGTTCGAGCCCATGATCTCTGGATTTGCCTTGACACTGGACCAACGAGGCTGTCGAAGGTAAACATACGCAGATTTCGAAACATCCCTTCGTTGGTCACCAATCTTATTTTCTTAGTTAGCTATTAATAAGCTTTTGCCTAATGCAAACTCATTCATATTAGCCTCAAATTATCTATGGTAAACTAACACTTATCTATGGTAAAATTTCGGCCAATGGGCGAAGACTATTTCTTATATCTATATTCATAATTTCGTGCGGTCGTTCGGTTTACGATAGACACGATCGAAACCTGTCCACAATTATAGATCATAAAAAAATTATGATTTTTTAGTCGACAACGTATATGCGCAAAATTCGTGTAATCGAGATATTACGATATTAAATTAATAAAATTCCATGACATGACAGTTCAACGGGCGGCCATGTTTGACGTTTACGGGTGCGTTCAGTAAGTGTGATCCAAATAATAAATTCGTGCAAACTTCGTGAAAACTTATCCACAATAAAATTAAAATAAAAGTTTATGAAAAGTAAAGAATAAAACGTATTATTTATTTTACCTGTGCGAAGCCGGGTTTTCATAGTTACATATAAATCAGGTCGTGCATACATGTTGCAACCAACAGAAACACTAATAAAAGCGACAAACAACCCTTTATAGGACACACTTCGGAGAGTGCCCGAAGGCTCTTTTCGAACTGATTGAGCCATCTCCATTCCTTTATCGGACTACTAGGCGCAGGCAAAAGTTTCATCCATACGTTGTTGACATACCCAAAATTCGAACTAAACGGCTTGACAGCTCGTTTTTGGTAAGAGTCGCCAAGATTTGGAACGACCTGTCTGGTTCTATTTTTCCTTATAAGTTGAACTCTGGATCCTTTAAGAGTAGAGTGAACAGGTTTCTTTTGGATGGGCGTGTACCGCCTTCGCTTCACCTACACTTTCCATCAGGTGAGATGGAGAGACAAACGCCTATTTCATTACAACTAAAAAAAAAATGAGGTCTTAGCCCAGTAGTGGGCTTACTTTATAGCTCATTAGTATTTTAGTCGAAATATTCCTGCACAACACAGTTCAAATCAGCTTTAATTTTGTACGCTTTCTGTTTCATTTAATTATTGTCCAACGTTTCTTAACAATTGAAATGATTTTTAAATAATACATAGTATAAAACAGCAAAAGTAACTTCGTTCAGACTGGTTGCTCCAAGAAACCTTTAAGTTAAGTATATTCCTAATTCCTAGCACAATCATTTGTGTACAAAAAACAATTTTACAACAAAAACATTAATATATAAACAACAAAACAAACGAAACCGTATCGAATTACTAGCTGAATAAATGTTCAGACAACGACCATTTTAGTATATATCTTGATGGTACAATTTTGGGTATATTGCGAAATGGCAGACGCGAGGGACTTGCGCACTGCGGTACGCACAATATTTAGCAAACACAAAGTTATAACACTGGCAACGTAGCCTGACTTATCGTGGTTACAATTAGTTTCATATTCAAATATTTTGATACTGGTTGTTGGAATTATCACTCTAATAACGCCTAGTTCGCAAAGTTAATACATCCTTCCTGAGACAATATAAAACATTGATCATATATCACTCAAAATGAGATTATATTAAAGGTAAAAAAGCGTGAACTTAGAATTTTTTTAGGTTATATATATGTATATATTGTTTCGTGACTGGATCTTTAATTTAAATTGTGGAAAAGAGTAACTATTGAGTTACTTGCCGGTTCTCCTCGGTAGAATCTACTTTCCGAACCGGTGGTAGCTTTGAATTCAATTCAAGTGTAACATGACGATTCAAAAGTGCTTTTATGAGCCTACTTGAATAAGGAATACATTAATGTCCCAATGCTGGGCTAAAAACTTTTCTCTCGAGAAAACTTGGAGCGTTATCCAACACTAATGTTATGCATAACCGCACGAGACAAATTATAAACAGTTTTTTTTTTAATATCATTTTAATTAATTAATTACTTATTGTATTTATATTTATTTATAATGGATGATATTTTTATATATAGGAAAAGAGTAACCTTTATCTTTTAAATGATTCAAAAGTGCTTGTGAAAGTGAATTTGAATAAAGTATGCTTTGATTTTCGTTATGATACATAAAATATAATTTATATAATTGCTTTTGTTTTTTCCGCTGATGAGCTACCAGCCATCAGCGTGTCTATGCAAATTAAACGAATACATTCTAGAATTTTCGATTTATTATCAATTACACAATTTAAACGAGCGTCAGTGCGTTAATGGCCTTACAAGGATGAGGGATAAAGAGAAAGGGATTATATGGAGCAAATTAAACATCGTTCCGTCCTTGTCGTTACCACACAAATTTGTGAAGGTGTGAAAGGGAGATACAAATGTACCGTGAGAACCTAACATTTGCTTTCACCCGTGTTGGTAAACGCACTTTAAAAAATATAGTATTAGATTGTAATAAATATATACTGATATTATCGAATATTACGAGATTAACTCGATCTTGTTTATATCAACGACATAATTACGCGACAGATAGATAGATAAATACTTAATTAATTTCTTTAAGGAGCAATGGTAACTACCTGCAGAATTTTTTAACTTTGCCGTTTCATAGATTCAAGTCAATTGTAAAAAGTACATTGGTAAATAAAGCATATTTTTCGATACAAGATTATATTGATGATAAAAAAGCGTGGAGTTAATTCTTGTTGACTCCCAGGCAGGAGAAATGACATACTTATATAATTGTATTTAACTGAGATGACTGTATTTTTAGACGTTGAAAACGAGTACTGAGTTTTTGCCGGATCTTCTCGGTAGAATCTACATTCCGAAGCGGTGGTAGCTTCACTTAATTAGTTTGTAAAATGACGATTCAAAAGTGCTTGTAAAAGCCTACTTGAATAAAGTATATTTTGATTTTGATTATTAGATATATAATAACCATTAAACATATTACGTAAGTACTTAAAAAAAATACATTATAAAATTTGTGAAATATATCAACCATGTTTTTAAGACAAAAAGAACTTAAAAAAATATTGAAATTAGGAAAGTGTTCTCTAATACCTTCAGTACTGATAAATCGTCCGTCTTGACCGACTAACAAAGCATAGACAAAACAACTGAGCGTAGAAAGCTGATATTTGGAACATAGGCACATATTATAACGTGAGCAGTCTTTAAGAATGGATTTTTAGACATTTCCACTTCGGGTCGGTTGGTTGGTACATTACCAAACATTGTATGAATTTAACCTTAACGAAGGCGTAACGCACAGTTAGTACGACATAACGTTAATTGTTTATTGACCGATTCGACAGTATATCCTTACAATCAGTTGTATACATCATGTAGTTAAAACATTAACAGCCTGTAAATTTCCCACTGCTGGGCTAAGGCCTGCTCTCTTTTTGAGGAGAAGGTTCGTTGAAATTAAACACTTGCAGGTTCCCTCACGATGTTTTCCTTCACAGCCGAACACGAGATGAATTATAAACACAAAATAAGCACATGAAAATTCAGTGGTGCCAGCCTCGGTTTGAACCCGCAATCATCGGTTAAATTGCACGCGTTATAACCACTGGGCCATCTCGGCTCATATATTTAATATATGGCATCTAAACAGGAACACGATTCGTATCTTAAAAATTGATATATCCACATCGTATAAAACAAAGTCGCGTCCTAAGTGAATAGTTCTTTCGTATATGTATTTTTGAAATAATGATTATTTAAATTCCGATCACTGATCGAACACATATTTTTATGAAACAGTAATAAAGCGTAGATTTTTTTAAATTAAAATATCTTGAATAACTAAACTCTTCTCGTGCATAACAGACAAAAGCACTGGCAACACTCTTATTAAAACATTTTAACAGGTAACATCTATTAAGAGTTCAACTGCTAATCAAAGGCATTTCCCATTCAATGAGGTAGCTTCGATCATATTTCAAGATAAGATGTAGAGTAAATATGGCAAAAAATTCTCACGAATTTTTTCACGATAAATGAAAATTCATCAGACAAATGCCATATGTATTGAGGAAATAAACCCAATATTATACCTAACTATCCGTCTTAGTTACACACGGATAGAAAAGATCTACTTAAAACTATACAGATCCATAAATAGTGCCTAACGTGGTGTCTATTGTCCGGATCCTAGTTAAGTGTATCTCGTGCAGAACGACCGTATCCCGTTGATCCCTTACGGCTAACCCAGTATTGAAAGACAAACATGAATACATTTTCCTGTCTTTTTTGGCTTACTTTCGCAGGCAAACGACGAATAAATCACAAAATTTTCATTACCTTTTATGTCCCCCCATTATGTAGAACGAACTTTGCCAAAAATCGCTTTTTAATAAGAGCATTGAGACAATTATAATAAACTTTACAGTAATGTAGATATCTTTAACGTAAATCTGTTTAAGTTCTTAGGAACCTTATAAAAATCTTTTGTTTGTTTTTTTTATTAACCTTATTTTATATACTCTGATTATTACATATGATGACCTCCGTGTCGAGTAGTGTGTACACCGGTTTTCATGGGTACGCCACTCCGAGATCCCGGGTTCGATTCCCGGCCGAGTCGATGTAGATAAAGTTCATTAGTTTTCTATGTTGTCTCGGGTCTGGGTGTTTGTGGTACCGTCGTTACTTCTGATTTTCCATAACACAAGTGCTTTAGCTACTTACATTGGGATCAGAGTAATGTACGTGATATTGTCCAATATTTATTTATTATTATCTGTGAATTATTTGTTCTCATTAGAGTCACTCAATGTTTTAATGTAACAGTGGAAACTTTGTTGGCTTTTGTGAGACTTATTTTGGTATCAAATTTTTGTGTATTATTCTTTGCTATGTTTTTCCCAAAAATAAATAAATGAAAATGGGACGAATTGTATTTTTTTCATCACAGGATGAACGGTCATTAATCTTTATTTATATGTATATAATTAATACTATGAACTTACCATGTACACCATTAAGTATATTTTGTGCAAATCTCCGAAACATCCGCCGGTCTTTTTAACTGTGAACAAATGGAAATAAATAAATTATATCATGTTTATCTAACACCAGCCGTATGTACTGTAACGTTGGTCTTTTACTTAACAAAACAGAAGCCTTAATATCGAATTCTAACTTAAGAAACGAAAGTGGTGTTTGAGCACAATAGTGGTCGCGCACATTGTAACCTGCGCAAACATGCATTATCTACGTAAGCGAAGATTATCAAAAAATATAACAATAAATCATAATAATAGACGTGTGGGATAACAGGGGGGAGGGGGGCAATTAGACAGGGGCCGGATTACCAGGAGTCCACTGTAGTTGGAATATTCATAGCGTTTGCCGGGTCTAAGCCTTCCTATATCTTGATTATATCCAATAAGCCAATTCTACTAATGTAATTAACCGATTCAGAATCACAATTTGTCTCAGTACATAAAATATTTAGTGTAATTGGTACTATAAACGTATTATACTTACAATTAAATCCAGTCCTTTACTTGTTCTTGAATCAGCGATATTATTAAACATTTTATTTATTTAACTAAGTTTTATTAACTAATACTGGCCTTATTTTAATCAATACGAAAGAATCACATGCTATTTAATATAAAACATAAAAAAATAGAAGTTAATGTCACATTTCTATTCTTCCTAAAATCGTATTTTCTCCATCTTTAGTCATCTGTAACAAAAAAAAAATTAAACACAAAATTTTATTATTAACCAAAAGTTTATTATTAGTTTGGCAACACTAATATTATAAATGCGAAAGTAACTCTATCTGTTACCGCTTCACGCTTAACTCGCTGAACCGATTTTGATGAAATTTGGTACGAACCAAGATCCCAATGACGGACGTACTTTTTCATCCTCTCTGTTGGATGTTGACGACAAAGGTTTTTATACAAGTGCTTGTAACATTTTCGTCACTAAATTTTCACAATTCAGACCTTGGACCTTATAAACAATTAGAAAAATTTAGTATATAATATTATTATACGAGTGGCTTTGCGCAGTTCACGTGACAAGCATCAATGACACGTCCTTGAGTAATTACTATCAGCATGAAAAAAAAAAAAAAAAGAAACCGAGCCGTCAATGACAGCTCAACTGACAGGAGCATGCAAATGTTGGGTTAAGTCAATAATTAAAAAAATAGTGTATATAACGAAACAAGCGAAAAATATTCCGCGGCAGACACGCAAACGCATTGTTTTATATAAAACGCAATTAAAATTACACTACATTGCCGTGTCCAGGGCCGGATTAACTAGGCATTTTGCCAAGGCATGAGTCGAGGCGTAAATCTTTTCTAAATTTCCAAACGATATATTTTCTACCCTAAAGCAATATTTTTTTTTTATTTACAATACATTAACTATGTATATTAAAAAAATATCCCATATAACTATTCAAACAGGAGTAATATTTACAATTTCATTAGATATTTATTTTAATATTGTTTTATTAGTTGATGCAGGGCGCATAGGCAGTTGCCTATACTGCCTAATGGGTTATCCATATAAATGGTGAAAGATATGGTGCATCTAAAATAGTACCAAAAAAAAGATAGCTAGAAAATGAGCTTTTATAAAAAAAAATATATATTAAAATGAAAACTACGAATCTTGTTATTATTGCATAATTTTCTAAATTATTCAGTAATACTGTGTAAATTTCAATATAATTATCTTTATTGTTACGATATTTAGTTCTGCGATACAGTGAGTTGAACAACTGGTGAATCAAGCGTTTAATTTTTATTCAATAGTTATTGTTATTTGTTAAATTTTAATTTGTATCAAATAGCGATATGTTTCCATAATATGGAATCCATATGTTCTTTAGTCAATACCGCCACAAGAGGAATAAAGCAAAATAAGCAACTTTGACATTGACTAGACGATTTTGGATAATCTATGATATTCATAATCGATTTGCGAAAAAAAATGGCGTCTTCAATGTCGGTGAAGTTTTTATGCATACGAGACGTAACACTTAATCCCCTAGGTTAGCGCATTGGCGATGTAAGGAATGGTTATTAGTTAATATTTCTTACAGCGCCCATGTCTATGGGGGGTAGAACAACTTAATATTTACCTACCTGTATCGTAAAATAAAAAAAAAATATACAAATTAAATTAATAAAAATTGAGACACAGTTGTTTAAAAAGCTTTTTAAATACAAATATATTTCGGATCCATATATAACAATAAATATAATTTAAAATTCAGCATTGTATATCACCAACATCGATGACACTAGTTGAAAATTTAAATATAAGATCCACAATATTTTATTTTATTTAATAGTCAAATGGAAATTTATAAAAAAAAGCATCAATTGAGGACTGTGCTGTTGTCCGCTGAGTTTCTTTCACTGTTTCTTCTCTGGTTTAAAGTGTTTCTCTCCGATCCCATGGTCAATAAATAACTTTAATCTTTCTATGTTTATTTTATATATGAACTTGGTTCGTTGCTCATAACAACAAAAATAATCAGCCTTAGCAGTCTTAAGCACTATAAAACTATTATATATGTATAGTACTTTTGATACGAGTATAGTTTATGAAATGAATCTACAATAAAACTCCTGTCAATATTATTGCAGCCCATTGAAATTTGATTTTAATTAAATATTTGAAAAACAAAAGAAGATAATGATGTTTGTTATAAGTAAGATAATATTTTACATTAAATTAACAAATTGAAAGTACAATATTTGCATATATAACTGCGGAATAAATAAATTTTATTTTATTGAGTGTAATATTTTGAATATCTCGGAATATATATATAAATTGAGCTAGGACAAATCATGTAATAACAAAATATATAGAAAGACTAGTAGATTTACTAGTCTTTCTATATATTTTGTTTGTCGGCCTCTGACTGAAATATAGATACTGCCAGTCCTACAGTTTAGCACTGTAAGAAATATTAACCATTCTATTCATGACCGATGTGCCACCGATCTTGCAACAAAGTTTTATGTCCCTTGTAACCTCTCTTTAACATGGATACCACAACTCATCATGTAATATCAGACACAAGGGCCAAAAAATCATAGATCCCATTTTTATGACATTTATATTTAAGTGCTCGCTTACTATAAGTTGGCGCTTTTGTCTTCTTAATAAAGTAACCAATTTCATGAGTAATTTAATTCCTTAAATTCATGGACTTAGCCAATTTAGTCCCAGTGAGCCATCAACTTGTTTGTATATCATAGTCTAACATTGTTATATTTTTATAATATAAATATCAACATTAAGACTGTGTTAATAGACATAGATCTTGGTACAAATTTATATAAATTCATACTTTCAACTTTGAATAACAGTGTTTTTTAATTTTACTTTTGTACTTTGATCTAACTAGAGATACAAACATGGTTATTTTAAAAATTATAACAAATATTTAAAAAAACAAAATGTTTTGGATATTATTTAATATATTGCTGATAAAATAAATTTACCTTCAATAAATTGTATGAAGTACAGATATACATATATTCATATAAACAATAATCCAATTAGTTATTTAGTTTAATTTAACAAAATAATGTTAAGTATTTTTTTAATTAAATGCTTTTAATTGAAAAAGAATCACAATTTTTAGATTAATTAATACTAAAAAAATATTCAAATTAATAATGCAATAAAATCGTTTAAAAAGCATCTGCAGATTTAAATTATGTTAAAAAATTCCAATTGTATACAATATAATATCTAAATTTAAGTTAACGAACATTTAACTTGATTTGCATTAATAAACTGTATGCAAAGTCTACATGTTACGAACGAATAATTAATTAATTAGAAATTAAAAGGAAGTTTTACACACCTGAATCTCCAATACTATTTGCCTAATAACTATGTATTGCCTACAGAATAATTTCACATTATCGACACTAAAATAAGACCGAGTGGAAATCACTACCTACGTTTTGAAAAAAAAAAAATCACGAAAACTATCCATTAAAAGTCAATTTTCACTTCATGTAAATATTTTTATTGAACTGTCAAAGTCATGTTACTCCAATTTTTAAAACAACCGAAAAGCCTTGAACGACACATGACGATCGGCCGTTTTTAAATCCGTCGGTTTATATTTTAAGTCACAGATATACAATTACAATTTTTAAATTTTGTTTATCGCACTAAAAAGTTTTTATTGTAGGTTAAAAAACCTTTGTTAAGGAATAGGTTCGCACGCGGTAAAGACCGCTATCCGCCCGTGGCAGCCTTCTAATACTGCATGTAATGAACAGTGCGATAGTAAAATATTAAGGCGACCACTTACCGCGGCCGGTTTAGCCGCGAAGTACAACGTACTTACAATGCCATAATCATTACAGGGACAATTACGGATACAAATGCGCTCCTGTTTAGAGGTCGCATTCATTTTGCTTTTGTTTGACCTACCTTTTGTAAACCGCTCAACCTTTTCACATTGTAAAATTCAACAAGTAACGCTTGGATAATTTTTGCATTTCTAATGTGTTTACAAAACAATTTTGATAAAATATACCCGTTGTTTTTATTAATCTGTAACAAAGCAAAAAATTCGTATAGTTGTTTTTTTTTTTAAATCGATAATCAATGTGGCTTTTAAACCACCTACCGCCAATAGATATTGGAACCGTAAGAATTAATATTAATCATTCCTTGGCAATTCAAATGCTATGTCCCCTACGCCTGTAATAACAATAGCTCACTCTTCAAACCGGAACACAACAAACCTAAGTACCCAGACGTGCTTGTACAAAGGCCTACAAATATGATCAATAAAAATAAATACTACAATGCTAGTTATTAACATATCACGATAGAACAGCCCTGTATTTGAATCAGATTGTCCTGTCAGAAGTTTGTAATTAAATTTAATTAATTACCTACTTAACCGATTATCGATTATAAATTATAAGCGCAAGTCAAATTATCGTATTTAAAAGCTATAAAAAATGATGGCTTAAGTTTTTTAGAACTTAAGCCGTCATTTTTTATAGCTCTTAAAAATAACCAGTCAACTGGATAATTTATGTAATGGCGAATATTATATTCCCTGTAATAGACGCCATTTTGAATTGTGGGAGGAAATTATTTTTGAGAAATATATTGCTTATTTTAAAATCAGTATTTCTTAAATGTTTCTTTTCTAAAATACATCTCTTTAAATTGTTTTCAAATTTGTTTTTTAATTTGTAATATAGATATCGGTACACCAGCCTTGCCGACCGGCCTTCTTTGTGAAGAATTGCTTTTTTTTTTCAGAAAAGATATTTACCATAAATAAACTTAAAAAACATTATCTATTTACAAAATTTAAGCCAAACCGTCAGTCGTTCCAAAAGACATGAAATACATTCATATATAAATATGGATTAGGTATATATTCATTGCTCGTTTAATAGTATAAATATTGATCTACTTTAGAAGTTCTAAACTAGAACTGGAGTTTCATAAAGAACTATATTCTAAATTATTTAATGAATAAAATAGTTTTAAATTCATTGAAGCATATCGCGCCATCTAGTATCGAATAGCTAAAGTTTATATATGTTGCATTTTCATATATTATTTCGGCAATATGCTTAATAATAAACGTAGCTAACGTTAATTAAAACGATTCATAGAATCCGAACTACCTTCGTACAATTGGAATATGCATTTATCATATTCCAAATGTAAGCCTGAAGTTGAAGTAAATTAAAACGTCTTATTAAAAATTAGACAAATTTATTTAAATTTATGTTTCGTTACAATAAAGTTATTAGTTTCACTGTGTGTATTTTAAAAATCGTAACTATATACTTGGTACTCACCAGAGAGACTGAGTGCATCTGGATAGTTTTATATTTTCTACAGCCAATGAGCAATAGTATTGTTGTATAGCAGTTGGAAGCGACAGTGAATCTCAACGCGCAAGGGACATAACATCTTAGTTCCCAAGTTTATATTCAAGTCAATATTTCTGATAATGCCAAGTTATGGGCAAAAATTCGAGTTTCTTCTTAATAATAAAATTGATCTATCCCTAACTGATATAAAATATCATGGTTCAAAATACCGAAAATGTTACGACTAATAGCCTGGAAATGATCCATGACTGTGCCGTAGTCTCACCTGAAACCAGCCTTTAACTACCTCGTTGCTGTAGTAGTAGATCTCAAGGTCGAGCTCATAAGAAGTTATTGGATTTTTCTGTCGCAAAATTCTCAATGAAAGCCCGTAGTCTGGAAATTGGAAGTGTGTATTCTCCCATGGCTCGGAATGCACGTAAAGTTAGTCCTGAGATTGAACTATATCCGCTCTCGTGAAATTTGCAGTCTCATCGGATTATGAGAGTGTGGGTACAGAGAGTACACCTGCATTTGCGCACACACCTGTGAGCCACATGTCCTGCGCTGGCTGGTCTCGCTCGAGTTTCGGGAATTCGGTCAGGAAGAAATGTTCAACATTACAACAACATTAACAGCCTGTAAATTTCCCACTGCTTGGCTAAGGCCTCCTCTCTTCTTGAGGATAAGGTTTGGAGCATATTCCACCACGCGGAGGATATATATGTGGCAGAATTTGCAGGTTTCGTCACGATATTTTCCTTCACCGCCTCATTCGCTTCGAATGATAAACACAAATTAAGCACATGAAAATTCTATATTTTTTCTAATATATTTTAAGATATCAAAATGGCAGATATGTTGCGATCACGTTTTGAAAGTCAATTTTTAAGCTTTTCGACTCCTTGGCGTGCTCAAAGGAACCCTCGAAGGGAATAGTGAACCTCCATTTCCCCAACGGCAGGTGAAGCAGTATACCTGGCAGTAATATGGAGCTTGCTACTATACCGTAAGTCTGCCGATCACTGGCTCTCAAAGTCAAAAATCTTTATTCAATATAGAAGTGTTTACTCTTGCTTATTGATAGTCAAAAATCTACCACCGGTTCGGAATTTAACACCTCGGACCTGAGAAGAACCGGCGAAAGAAACTCAGCGGGATATATATATTTTTTTTTTCATTTTGCATGTACAATAATAATTATATTTTAGTTATTTGAAGCAGCCTGGAGGCGATCATTTCATTCCCAAAGTGTGCAGTCAACTAAAAAGTCATTAGTGTTGTAATATCCTTTAGCACACAAACACTCTTTAACGATTCTTTTGAATTTTATAATTGAATAATTTTGAACGTTTTCTGGGATCCTGTTGTAAAAACGTATACATTGCCACAAAAAAGAGTTACTAACCCTGTGTAATCGGGTACTTGGAGTAACAAGTTTATTCTTGTTCCTAGTCTTAATAGAATGTACGTCACAATTTCTGGGAAAATCATTTATGTTTTTGCGTACATACATAACATTATCAAAAACAAATTGAGAAGCGACAGTCATTAATTTAATTTCTTTAAATTTACCTCTTAACGAATCTTTTGGGCCCAGATTATAAATTGCACGAATAGCCCTCTTCTGCAGTACAAAAATGGTATTAATGTCAGCTGCATTACCCCAGAGCAGGATGCCATACGACATTATACTATGGAAATAACTGAAGTACACAAGGCGAGCCGTATCCACATCAGTCAAAAGTCTATTTTTTTTTACCGCATAGGCTGCAGAGCTGAGTCTATTCGCCAATTTATTTGCTTAGAGTCTATTGTCATACCAAGGAACTCAGTTGATTCTAAAGCATCTAATGCTTCCCCGTTTAAAAGTACACTCGTTTTGACACATCTTACATTGGGAGTGAATTTAATACATTTTGTCTTTTTACTATTTAACATTAAATTATTAACACTAAACCAATTTACTATTTCAGAGAGAGCATTGTTCACATCGTCATATGTTGAAAGACGTTTTTTTATTCTGTCTAATTGGAAAATGGGTAATAAAATTCATTACACAATCAAATGGTTTATTACTTAAATGCATGTATTACATTAATTATATCTTATATAATATAATAAAATATGTTCGTTTAATCTGTATATACAGGCTGTTTTTTATTGCGAATTTATGGTAACCCCATTTTTTTTCTTTCGTTGAAGTGAAATGGTGCTTACATGCCCGACTTAAGTACAATAAGTACCCGGATGCAAGCAGTATTATGATCCTAACTCCTGGAGCACTTCACCATAGGTCCATATGCTTACATGAAACAGAGTCGATCAATATTAAAAGTGATTTATTGAAGCAGATTTGAAGATCGCCTTTGTATACTATTAAAATAAATCATAATTAAATAAAACAAATAAACAAATTTCATTAATAAATACAAATATATATAACGGGGCGAGATTACTTTGATTGTTGATTTGGATAATTAATGAATAGTTGGCAATAATGTTTGATGGCTGATTTACTTTTAAGAGCGGGTCACCCCGAATGGAGTTGTAAGTGTCATGGCGACGCGAGCCGTTATGTTTTGACAGGCGATTCGAATGCGATGGTTGTTTGCAAAACCATTCGCTCTTAATCGAGATGAATTATTGTAATCCTTTGATATTATTGTGTTGTACGATTATTGAATCAATTAATACAGTGATTAGACGATATTAAATACGTTTTATTTTGTGAATATCTCTATTGCACGTTCACAAAGTCTACCAAATGTCGGACCAATCCCCGAACCCAACTGTTCGGCATCCTGCTCCTCCGACATATATACATTATGATCTATAGCAATGTATATAGTATACGCGCCACGCACACACAAGAGGCGCCGAGGAGACATGACGGCTTAAGAGATCGTCACACTGGTTTCCCCCACGGCAAGCGAGTCAATCGGACCCCTAGAACGCGCCAATCAAGACATAGCCTCTGAATCTCGCAGTTCAAAAAACAGCCTGTATATTTATATCAGATCATTGAACACCAACACTGAGACCGGTCACGAATATAGACGAATATAATAATATGAATATATAACCTTAAAACTAATATTACTGAAAATATCAGTAAGATGAATAAAATATTTAATTACCACGACACTTAAATACTTCATTGACACACACAGACACAGAAAATTACATTTGTTGATCTAGAAAATTCTATTAATGTAGTACTTAGCAGCATATTACAACCACAGGAGTAAAGACAGATAAAGAACTTTGACCTTGATTCGACGCGATGTCATTGGTCGAGATCTTGCATAATCTGTGGTATACATTCGCGAAGATCTTTGGAAGTAAAATTTAGTTTTATTTTATTTAAAATTTAATTTTCAAGTTGAGTAGAATAGTTAAGTATTATATATAAAGATACATTAAATAAGAACTGTTTTTAGTGCTTAATATAGCAGCACTATTAGCAATTCTCATGGAATATCTTAATCTTATCTTTTGTATAATAGATTAAGAAAATATATCATATGTCAATATATGAAAGGGACGACGTCACGTCCCATAAAAAGATACTCGCTTAAAATACCTCGACCACAAATATTGTTGCGCCAAAACTGTCTTTATGCCCATAAATAATTTCCATTGAGCGAAAACTAATTAATATTAAATACGATTATATCTAAAATTTGACACATATTTTTATAGAATAGAATAGAATAGGCGCCGTAAGAAATATTAACCATTCCTTACATCGCCCATGTGCTGTCAACCTCGGGAGCTAAGGTTCCGGGTATACATGTTTACACTGATTCACACGTCAAACCAGAACACAACAATACTAAATTATTTCTGATTGACGGTTGAATATCTCATGCGTTTGTGGTCAGACGGGCCGGCATGAAGCCCTAACACCAAGTGATATTTAGTTTCTCATGCAGGAGATACAAGATTAGATATATAAAATCGTAGAACCAATACTTGTCGACTTTCACACAGGATTTATTATATATAATTATATTTAACTGACATAACTTTATACGTGAAATATTAGAAAAGAGTTACTATAGAGTTTCTTGCCGGTTTCTCTCGGTAGAAACAGATATTTTAACGTTCAATGCGTCTGTAAAATGACGACTCAAACGTGCTTGTAAAAAAAAGCCTGTTTGAATAAAGTATATTTTGGTTTTTTGGTTGGAACTGGCCACTAGATTTTCAATTTATCTTGGAACCGGCCACTAGATGGTGCTGTAAGACATCAACTGTATACTAGACGAATAGGGAAGGGAAGGGCGGCTCTTATTAACAGATGACGACAACTACTGCGTCACACGTCGCGCGATGTCGGGTGCGCTTTGACAGTCGTGGAGCTCGAGGTCGGCCGACTTCTACACACCGACCTGCTCTAAGTGTACCAAGATTGTCTTGAAGTTTATTGGAGGGCGAACGAGGCCCTGGGGCCTCACAAGAGAAATTACGAAGTGTCAACAATTTTAATATATGTTTAGATATCTAGATGTAATCAAACTGTTATATTAATCATTACTGATACAAAGAGTCAACATATTTAGACAAACCTGACCGGTAAAAATTTCAATAAGCAAATTAGTTTTTAAAATAATAATTAGGGTTGCCATCCTCGACTCCTTTACGGCCCCAGAGCCTCCAGGACTACATTCCTTCTCTGTTAAAACCAATGATTGCACGAATACCTACTAGACGGCCACAGCCCTCATGTCTCTTGATAAAGATGATACGAACGCCCCCCCCCCGGCCCGCTTCGCCATATATACAAAAAGGTGATAAATATCCATTTAAGTCTTCATTTCAACATCTATATCTTCGACTGGAGCTAATTTTTGCTTCTTCGCGTAATGATCGATTCTATTTTCGATACTTGCTGTAAAGGAAATGTTTTTATCAATAAAAGGTATACTAGCGGGTCTCCCGCGATACTTCGCGTTTTTTAAGATCTTTTAGAATTTCGAAATCTGACAGGTTTTGTTTTGATTTAATTTCAGTGTAAACTACAAGTCACTCATCTAAATTTGACGCCAAAATAATGAAACCTTTTTCAAATGTCTCTTTTTTATATCAAATAGTATACATTACTTCAAGTTAGAATGTTTACGTTTTCATTTTTTTTTTCTTAAACAGTTGTAGTACCGCTCTCTAACTCTATAAAATTAATTCTTTGTTAAATTTCAACAATAAAATAAATTTCAATCAAGAATCCTCTTTAATTCTCTGCTCATCTACGGCTGGAGCTCTTCAGAATGAGACAACCGTTTTTTTATGTGCAGCCATCACCCCATAATCACTCTGACAAAAATCGGCTTACGCTTTTAATATATAAGATATAATATAGCAAGAGGAATACTTACAGCACAGTTGCCTTTTCATCAAGGGCTTGTATACCTTAGATTTAGACCCTTGGAGGAGACCGTCTGTGTACGCGGAAACGACTTTATTGTCCTTCACGTTTATCGAGTCGTCGATCGGTCTCTCCACGACTTTTTCATACACACCCTCTAAGTTTCGAATAAAATCCCTTATAACTGTTGTTCTGGAAGCAAAAAATCATTAGAAAAATAGTAGGGGGTGGTTTATAAGTTTAACGAGTCTCTTTGTGACATTGACCTACGGACGAACCGATTTTGTTTTTGCTTATAAAGTAACTATAGCCTATTCCAATCGAACTTATACTGGCGGCGACGTCAACACATACAATGATACTCATTAAAATAAGGCTGATCAAATTATCGAAAAAAACAAAACTCGTATTTCCATGTAACAATATCTCTGGCAGTTCTGAGTGTACGTTTGGCTGACACAGTTTGTTAATCTTAGAATAAGTCGCATCTGATTGGTTTGTCAAATTGGACCAGCTAGACAACTGGCTTCCCACGAGGAGGATGGCCCAGTGGTTAGAACGCGTGCATCTTAACCGATGATCGCGGGTTCAAACCCAGGCAAGCACCACTGAATTTTCGTGTGCTTAATTTATGTTTATAATTCATCTCGTGCTCGGCGGTGAAGGAAGACATCGCGAGGAAACCTGCATGTGTCTAATTTCAACGAAATTCTGCCACATGTGTATCGACCAATCCGCATTGGAGCAGCGTGGTGGAATATGCTCAAAACCTCCTCAAAAGGAGAGGAGGCATTAGCCCAGCAGTGGGAAATTTACAGGCTGTATGTGTAATGTAAAAATATCTCTGATAATGTTATAGCATGTTTTAAATAAGTGAAATGAAAAAAAAAATAATGTCCTGTGGCTAAGTCAATGAATGTTTTTTTTTTTTGTTTGGTCTTAAAACTACATATATTATTAGGAGTATCATTTAATGCGTTGACATCACAGGAACATTTTTTATAAATATTACGTATTACATACGATTTGATAATTTTTATTACTACAAGTATTTAAAACGGGATATTTACCATGTTTTTTATTGTTATTTGGTGGACCTCGATATTTCGACATTAACTACGAATGTCTTGTTCACGAACAAGTTTTAAATACTTGTAGATTCGTTAATATTTATGTAATATTATTTTGTTAAATGACAATTTTCAATATATATGTCGAAGTCAGTTTAATTGGGTTTAATTTTGATAATATATTGTGCTCAGCTGGCAACGTTAAGCTGGAAGCTCGAGCGAGGGCGCCACTGTGTCAGTGTGACGTAAAAAACGTGTCATACGTAAGGCAAGACTAGGCATGGGCGATATTTGATTTTCGTGACATCGATCGTAAAACGGATATCTCGATTAAATATCGATGTTGATATCCGATTCCAAATCTCACCCCGTCTTTGTTTAACATTACGGTACGAATGTGATATCGAAATCTGTCTCACATTGGCTTCATATAAAGTTAAAGAGAGACAGGACGAATGTTTCATGCGTTTGATTTTATCGCACATTGAATGCATTTTTTTTTTTTAAATATTGGACAACATCACGTACGTTACTCTGATCCCAATGTAAGTAGCTAAAGCACTTGTGTTAGGGAAAATCAGAAGTAACATAGAAAACTAATGAACTTTTTCTACATCGACTCGGCCTGGAATCGAACCCGGGACCTCGGAGTGGCGTACCCATGAAAACCGGTGTACACACTACTCGACCACGGAGGCATTGACGCGCCAGAAATATATTTATAGTTTTTTTAGATGTCGTGGAAACGGTTACCCGTCAACATCAAAACGATGACAACTTTTATTCCGAAGACGTTCAATTTAAGATGAGATTCGATATTGTCACAATTGAATCGTCCTCCATCTTGTTAATCGTGAAATATTTTAAGGTTATTCTGATTTAATATTGCAATTACATTACAAACGTCAACGACTAGACATTTATTTCGAAGGTCACCATGTCTGATGACTTGACGCCGAGTTGACGCCGGACCCCCATTCAAAATCAAAATATACTTCATTCAAGTTGGCTTTTACAAACACTTTTGAATCGTCATTTAACAAACTATATTAAGCGAAGCTACCACCGGTTCGGAATGCAGATTCTACCGAGAAGAACCGACAAGAAACTCAGTAGTTACTATTTTTCAACATTTAAAAATACAAAGACTTACTTCACGCTGTATTCCGTCCAAAGTTTCTGAGCGTTTATAATAATGTTCTTTATATCGTGCTCATCATAAACCCAGAGGTCCTCGATGTCATACGTGCACTTATTGAAGTTCAGAGGAGTGTCCAGAGCGATATTGTATTGAGGTTTTCTGTAAATTAATTGTTTTATTCGTACCAGGAAAGACGATTGTCAATTAGGTCATCAGTTTTTATGGTATCGGTTGGCGGACGTCAAATTTGCCATTTGATGGTAAGCGGTCACCACTGCCCATACACAATGGCGCTGTAAGAAATAATTAACCATTCCTTACATCACCAATGCGCCATCAACCTCGGGAACTAAGATGTTATGTCCATTGTGTCTGTAGTTACACTGGCTCACTCACCCTTCAAACCGGAACACAATAATACTTAGTACTGCTGTTTGGCGGTAGTATATCTGATGAGTGGGTGGTACCTACCCAGACGGGCTTGCACGAAGCCCTACCATCAAATACTTCGGCAATGTAGCATTAATCATACCTTACATTGGTGCAAATGCAATAAAAAAAAAAGTTATAAATCTACTTAAACTAAATATGTAATGACAATTATAGGAGAACACGTCCTCCTATAAACAAAAACAGTATCGCCATAACGATTTTCCTCACGTGATTTCTGCCAGTTCACTCAACAGTAAGCCTTCGTTCAAATCATGGAAACTAGGACGTTATATCTCTCGTACCAGTTACTGTCTCTGCTGCCTCACCTATCAAACCGGAACGCAATACTAAGAATTTCTGTTTGGCGGTATAATATCTGATGAGTTGGGTTACTTGACCAGATAAGCTTGCACAAAGCCCTACCACCACATAAGTATTCACAAAACCTTCAGAAACAAATATTCTTTCCGGTTAGGTTTGTTGTCCTGTTCGGGCAACACTGGCCCAGTAACATGCCTTTTACTGGCTCCGTGATATTTTTTAAAAAATAAGTTTAATTTAAGAATATAATACTATAATATTGTAAAATAGTAGTGCTCATGTAATGTGTGACCGGAAAAATAAGTAATCCAAGAAAGAAAACACTTAATTTGAAATACAATTCGACAGCTACAGTGAACAACTGACAGATCAACTTTAACGAACGATATTTGAAAATAAAACTTGATCCCGGGGAGTAATGCTTTTAGTTTATATTAATAATGCTCATATCATAACATTTACATAAGAAATAATAACATAATAACATTGGTAACGGTCGAAACATACCAATGAATGCAAAAAAGATACTCTACTATTGTAATACTGTAGATGCTACTCAAAGTAAATTTTCGTTTCACTACTAATAAAAGTTTTAACATTAATATACTCATCAAATTTTCTCGGTTATATAGCCGAGATACGTCTCCCCTCACACACTTGGCTTGAATTTTATCTCTCTTTGCTTGACATAAAGTGGAAGCAAAGCTGAAGACATATTAATATAAGCGACAGTCATAACTGTCAAAACACTATATAACACAAATATCTATATTTTTCTTTCAAAACAAAAAATACAATTACAATATTCGTAATTATTCTATACTATAGGATACATACATTATTACAAAATTAATAGCACCAACAGCAATAGTACTGCTTTGCAAAATCATTGTTGCATTTGACATTTTATCTAAATTTTTAATTATTCAAACTCTATAACTTACTTGAATAACCTTTAAATCTTTACTAATACAATCTTAAATTTTTCAATTAACATTCCTATTCTAAACTTTTTTAATTATTATTTTTTTTATATTTTAAATTAATGAATTCTTCTTCATATTTCATTTTCCCCATTGTTAATAACTATCCTCCTACATAATAATTACCAGACTTATTATTAATTGAGAATATTATTGCCAATTACAGTAAACCACAATGATGCCATCAACAATCCTTACTCGAAAAGCAACAACTAAAGATTTAGAAACTAGACTAAAACACACCCTCACTCACAGAATTAAAAGCATCTAAACAACAATGTGAGCAGCTTATGAAGGAAAGAGAAGATAGGGGAGATGAAATACAACTAATAATTACTTTCAAAGGCTTAATTACCTTCAATAACGCTATACAATGTAACCTTCGAAATTTGAATTTTATCTCAAACGATCCCAACTTTTTATATAATTCACTTTTAACATTAATTGAAAACGAATTTAAAAAAATACTTCAGTTAAAATCTTTTTATCTAAACGATCAAATACAGTTCTCAGTCTGGACCACTACCGGTATGTATATAAGTCGAAATAAGTTATATGAACTATATGAACTTAAGAAATATAATCGTAATTATAAATTTCTCAATTTTGTTAAAAAATATTCCAAGTTATTTAAACAAGTTTGTCAAACAGCTTGTTCGTTGCATATTAAAAGTAGAATCTTAAAATCTAAAAATAAAATGAAAACTACTTGGGATATTATAAGTTCGGAGACAGGCAGAATGAAGTTTGATGCAGGGCAATTAACCCTTAATATAAAAGGGAATATTGTAAGTGAAGATTCAGATGTGGCCAACCAATTCGAAGAATATTTCTCTAATATTCCTTTGAACTACTAAAGGACTTAATGCGTCACCCAATGACGCCTTAGACTTACTTAAGTGTTACTTTCCCCAGAATGAGTTAGAATTTTCTTTTGAGATTATAACTCCGTACGATGTATTAAAAATTTTAAAACATTAAATCTCAAAAAAACCAGCGATCTGTGGGATCTATCAGTTACAATTATTAACAACATAATTGTCGACTTGGCTCCTTGTTTAGCTATCATCTTTAAATATATACAATCTGGTATTTTTCCAGATCTATTAAAATTAAGTAAAGTAATCCCATTATTAAAGTCCGGTGATAAAAATGACCCAAACAATTATAGACCGATCTCTATTTTGCCAGTATTAAGTAATTTTTTTTTTAAAATCGTGTTTAATCATTATTCATATTGTTGTTAAACTTTAATTCGAATAAGCTATTGCATTCTCAACAGTTCGGTTTTACTAAAGGTCGCTCGACTACTGATGCGGGTATAGCATTTGTTGAGCACATTTATGATGCGTGGGAGAAGTCACAAAATACTATTGGAGTTTTTTGTGACTTATCAAAAGCTTTCGATTGCGTTAGGCATGATATTATTCTAGAAAAACTTAAATATTATGGAATCAAGGGCCCTGCATTGAAATTCCTTTCCTCCTACTTTAATGAAAGAGTTTTGAAGGTTGTTATTAACGGTGCAAAATCAAATGGCGCTCTGGCGCAAATGGGTGTACCACAGGGTTCAATTTTAGGACCTCTCCTGTTCTTAATATATATAAATGATTTACCTTATTTTGTAAATAAGACTTGCGACATTGTACTGTTTGCAGATGATACATCCCTTATTTTTAAACTCGACAGAAAAATAAACAACTATGACGTTGTAAGCAGTGCTCTGTCGCGGGCTCTTGGTTTGTTTGACATAAATAATTTGGTACTAAATGCAAAAAAGACTAAGTGTATTTTGTTTTCTCTGCCAAATATCAAATCAAATTCTTCTGCCGTCATTTTGAATAATGAAAGGCTTGAGTTTGTTGAGTCGACGGCCTTTCTAGGGATAACCCTTGACTCCAAACTTCAATGGGGCACCCGTTTGTATGCCCTAGCAGGGAAACTAAGTCGTGCCATTTATGCAATAAAGACAATAAGAAAACTCACGGACATAAGTACTGCTAGACTAGTTTATTTTAGTAATTTTCAGTCTTATGTCATAAGGAATGTTGTTATGGGGTAATGCAGCAGATATTGAAATAGTATTTATTCTGCAGAAAAGAGCTATCCGAACCATTTACAATATTAGCTCTAGGACATCATTACGCGAAAAATTTAAAGAAATAGGTGTATTAACGACTGCTTCACAATATATTTATGATAATATAATGTTTATACAGAAGAATATACAAAAGTATTCCATAAAAGCCGATATACATACTATTAATACAAGAAATAAGAATAAACTTGTAACCCCTACTTTCCGTTTGCATACGGTACAGAGAACGTTTTTGGGCAATGGTATACGCATATATAATTATTGAGATATTCAATTTAGTAACTTAAACTTACCGTGGATTACCGTCAACGTCTAGGAGATACTGTATGATGTCAGGCGATTCTTGACCTCGCCCCACTAACAATAAGACACCCATAATGCATCTTATTTGATGCCAGAGGAAAGCATTGCCCTCTATCACGCAAACGTACATCGATGTTCCTGTAATAGAAAATATAAAATGATTTATAATTGGTTATTATATATTTGTACGTAACCAGTTGTCGGACGCGACTCCGCTCGCGTTTTATGGGTCTGTCGTCAGATGTTAAGTATAAAAAAGTATAAGAGTTTTAAATACTGTTAAGTATAAAAAAGTAGCTTAATAGTTCTTCGCTCGGGTAAATAAATAAAAACAATTGAATTTCATGGTTTTAATATCGAAATATCTCGATTATACGAATTTCACGGATATATGTTGTCGACTATAAAATCATTATTTTTTTTTTGGTCTATCGTCAGCGAAATTATTAATCACCTCCGAGACACGGGAGTGTACACACCAATTTCTTCCGGGTTGTTACTAATAACTTTTTTCTAACCCAAACTGGATTTTGAACCTAGGACCTCAGTATCTGCAGCCTTATATCCATCACTTATCAATTACTTTAAGCATTAAACAAAAAATATTCTTAGAGACGTTATTTTTCAAACGGTACTAGTAATTCCCTATGACGTCGACGTGACCGGGTTGTACTGTCAGAAAAAAAAAAACATCTTCAGCCAGTTATGATTCTAGTAACTTACGTTCATCGGTATCCTTTTCATTAAACGGCACAACAGACGCAGAAAATATTTCACGCATGTGGACCGTGACGCCATTGCCGACGTCCATTTTGCAAAAATTGCGGAAATCGTGCACGCCGATCAATTTGCCGCACGCTACGTTCATCGCTTTCAAGTCCAGCAACGATTTCGGGAAATAATATTTATATTGGCGTTGTTTGCAATCGAATCTAAAATTAAAAAAAAAACGCTTTAAGTTGGTTATGACATCATATAATTTCATTAAAAACCAAAAGAAAATATATTGAAACAATAAAGTCGTCGAAAAATCTTTATTCAATACAGAAGTGTTTACACTTGCTTATTGATAGTCAAAGATCTACCACCGATTCGGAGTTTAACACCTCGGACCTGAGAAGAACCGGCGAAAGAAACTCAGCGGGATATATATTTTTTAATTTAATTCTCACATATATAGATGACGAGTTTTCATGACCAATAATAAAAAAATATATATTTTCGTCATTTGAAACAGCCTGGAGGCGATCATTCCATACCAAATAGCAATCAACTAAATTCATTAGTCTTACAATATCCTTTAGCACACAAACGCTCTTTAACAATGAATGCGATTAGAGAACCATATATATATATTTTTTTCAAACTTGTATTAGACACCCCTTGGATGCAGTTTGATGTCAGTTTCAAACGCAATTTGCAAAACCATCAACTCAATTGCTTGATTAATGACATTTAATAACTATTTAAATCACAATATTATAGGTTTATGTTGCCATACCGACCGACGACCTCCGTGGTCGAGTAGTGTGTACACCGGTTTTCATGGGTACGCTACTCTGAGGTTCGATTCCGGGCCGAGTCGATGTAGATAAAGTTCATTAATTTTCTATGTCGTCTTGGGTCTGGGTGTTTGTGGTACCGTCGTTACGTCTGTTTTTCCATAACACAAGTGCTCTAGCTACTTACATTGGGATCAGAGTAATGTATGTGATGTTGTCCAATATATTTAATACCTTGCGTTTAACTCAAGCTTGTCTTCGGGGAGAGGCAACCAGGTTATAGCCCTGATGTGCTTCGGCAGCAACCGGTTCAACATCTTACAATATGATAGCTCAATGGTTAAGGCGCTGGGATGATTTTGATCGGATGGTGGATGCCTGCTGCGGACTGTTATTGATATAACCTGGAAGTTATACATATATATTGTATATTATTTGGTTTCTATAAAAATATATGTCTATGTATGTGCAATACATAGTTATGGAGTGATATAAATAAATAAAGTTCTTATCCTTATCCTCTCTGTCTGTCTTGAGTGTCTGTTTGTAATATTAAAATAACCGCTTTTTACTAAATGCATATTATTGTATACACGGTAAATATACCAAAATAACATATTTATCAATTTTTGTCTGTCTGTTATGTTTTCTAATCTCTGGAACGGCTGGACTGATTTTGACGGGACTTTCGCTGGCAGATAGCTTATGTGATGAGGAATAACTTAGGCTACAACAATAACTCTTTTCTTAAATTTAAACGCGCGCGAAGTCGCGGGCACAGCTTTTAACAGTACATAGCAGTGAATGTGTCATAAACACATGGAGCATAGGGCGATGGAGAGGGGGGGGGGGCTATGACGTTTTCTGTCACGGCATACGTCACGGGATCAAGTCCCAAGGCCACATCAAATATAAGTAGCATAGTCAGAACGATTGTATCGCAATTTTGGCGCGCGTTAGGTGATAACATACTTTTAAAATAAATTCGACAAAATTATTGAATTTCTAATTCAATTAAATTCTTAGGTAAATAGTTTTTAGTTGTGCCGACAGAGCACAGATTATTTCGCCAATGTCACGTAGGATTTAATTTCTAACATAAATTATTGGATGTCATCTGTCAACTGACTTTGACAAATATTTCTAAGGTTATGTTTACAGTCCGTTCACAGTTATTTTATCTCTGACGTTTATCAAACAGGCTGCGCGTTAGGTTGGCATTACTGACTGTCTAATTGTTCAGAGCTTCTCGAGTTTTATGATTCTAGAGGTAGATTTTACGCATCTCTACAACCAGATATTCCAAGGCGACCTTGGTTTTCTCTTCACAGGCAAGCTAATCGTTGGGTCACCACAACTATCTGCCGACTACGCTTTGGATTACATGCATGTACTCCCATACATCTTTGTAAAATTAGAGTTAGAGATCACTGTTTGTGTTAATGTGGCCTAGACGAAGGTTCCTTATGCCGGAGGAAGGTTACTTATATTAAGTATTTTCTAAGTGCGTACAAGTGAAATCGTTAATATAATAGTGAACGTTACCATTCTGTGAGTTTACATTAAATATTTTAAGTTTATTAATTAAGGTTTTTTAAATTTCAGGTTTGTCTGCGAAAACCATCAGCACCATTACTAAAGAAGGTGAAATAGCTTCCACGTTTCGAAAAATCTCTACACCGAGGAAAAAACACATTTAATAAAAAGTAAAACAGATAGACGATTTTGGATCAATCAAAATCAATCCGTACTAGTTTTTATTTGTTACCAAAAAAACAATTATATAGTTAATATATATGAGCATTGGTACAGATAAAATATGTATATTGTATAACACGCCACGCCATGCCTACATCCATCTACGGGCCTGTCTCCTCTAGCTACTACCACCAGTTGCACCGAATTATGTAGGTATATGACCAAGGGTTAAAAATACGATTCTCTATTTGGCTCAGGTAGAAGTAAATAGGTATTTTATATGAAGGACAGCTTCATATCATTCTCCCAGTACCACCAAATATTCTCTCATATATCACAATTTCCTAATTTTATACAAAGGATTTTTAGAAACTAGCTATGGCAAGACATTGCACAAGCTAGCCAACTTAATAGCCAGAGGTAAAATAACTGTGAACGGACGTATATGCACAATTTAAAATTACCGCTAATTTTGACGTTTGAAATAAAAATATATGCATCATAGAACTAATTGTGATTTATTATATTTATATCTTTGAGATGATCTTTCAACATTACACGATGCAAGACAACAGACAGGTTATAGAGAGGTACTACGGTTGTTAAGAAAAAAAAAACAACTTAAACAACATTAAAGTACTTTTGACAAAATCCAATTCTAACTGATCTTATGCATACTATTTAATATTAAAAAAATGTTTAATAGAGGTTTCATCATTTTGGCGCCAAATGTTGAGTGACTTGCAGTTTACAATTAAATTAAATCAAAACAAAACTTGTCATAAGTTTCGAAGTTCCTAAAAAATCTTTTGAATAAACGAGAAGTTTCGCGGCAGACTCACTAGTATACCTTTAATTAGTCACTCTAATTAACTGGCTCACCAACTCACCATGGACCAGTATCTGACACAACTAAAATGATTCACTCTAAAATATTTTAATTTTAATAATAATATCTTATTTTAATATCATGTATTAATTTTAATATAAAATTTAGATCTCGTCGTGCACACTTGAATAGTTTCATACTCAGTGTTCACAGTAATAATACATCATATTATAATCTAATTGTTAGATTTTGTCGTACTTAGAACGATTTACTTTTAAAACATATTAGACATATTCAATCCCAATTTCCCAAAATTTAAAAACATTGTAAGGAATATTATATCTACGATTCAATGATCGACTGGAAATACTTAATAATTTATTGACAGATATTTCAGAATTTATGAATTTTAATCCTTTCTCTTTTTTTTGATTATTGTAATATTTTATGATTATTTGATTTAATTTATTATCTGAGTCTCATAATTCAAATGGATGTTTTGTTATTAGCTTAATTAGTTTATTCGTTTAATAGTAATAAATATTCAATGTTATTTAGATAATTTAATTATTAATGTTACATAATTTCAATTTATTTTAATTTATATGTTTGCTGTAATTTAGTAATTTATTAATTTTTGATTATTATATAAAATAGTACCAGACTGCATTGATATATAATTGTTATGAGCATGCCGTGTACACATGCTAAGGAATGTAATCTAGCTCAAAATTGTGTATGTCCGTAATTTTAATGTATGTTCTGATTGTATTCTGTTTGTGTACCTATGAATAAATAAATAAATAAAACAAGACCGTTACCTAGAGCTAAAAGAGCAGCAGTAGCTCTGATCAATAGAAATCCAATGAACCGCTCCGCATGACAGTATCACAGAACAGATTTTCTCATAGCTTTAGAACCGATTGCAAATACACACAAAAAAAAAGCTATCATCACTCAGAGAACATCACAACAATAATTCTTTACCGACATTGACTAAATAATCTTATTAAAATATATTTAATACCTGTCCATATGAACTGACGCCTCTGTCTGTACGTCCGCATCTATTATAATTTGATTTCTCCCTCGATTCGATCAGACAAGCTTTGATTAATGCTTGAAAAAGATGGTGTTCAACGGTGTTAGTTGAGTCATCTTGGACAACATAACCTTGATAATCCCAGCCGAAGTAAGATATTTGCAGGAGAATCTTACGATAGTAACACCTGTAAACATTGATTTATCAACATACATTTTTATTGGCCTGTCGTGGACCTTAAACGACCAAAGCAAATTTTTGAGTGGAATGTATATTTTTGCTATTTCCTATATCATTTTAAATATACTATACTTTTTGAGCTTAAACAGTAGAAGCATAATATTTTTAATACCCACAATATTATGCGAAAAGGTATATATTATATAAAACAATGAACATCCATTTTGCTGTTTCTATCCTGACTATATTATCCTCCTGCCCTTATCCCAATTTTATTTGGGCTCGGCGCTACATGTCTCATGTCTTGAGCACGGGGGAAATTGCTCCAAAAACCTTCTCAAAGGAAGAGGAGGCCTTAGCCTAGCAGTGGAAATTTACAGGCTGTTAATGTGTGTTAATGTGCAACATGTCTTCTTCCATACTTCTCTGTCTGACATCATCTCATAAGTAACATTCTTTCTAGCCATATTGTCTTTCACACAATCTATATAGACTATATACTATAAATTATATAGATACTAAGGGTTATTGATATTGGCCCTTTTAGCATCAGGATTTAAGAATTATCATCAAATATTATACAAGGATATGACTGGTCATTTCAGTTTCAAAAGTAAAAGCTCCACTGTTGGGCTAAGGCTACTTATTTGAGGTTTGGACCTTCTTACATCAACATATGTAAACATCCACTATGTAGCAGATTTTCATTAAACACGTCCAAGTTTCATCGACCATTCACGATCATCAAGCTTGAATTTATTTATAAGCACAAAGCAACCTTCGGTTAAGATTCACCTGTTTGTAGTCATCTCGAGTCACATTTAATGTAATTTTACATTATAAGTATGAATTAGTATCTAACAATGACTATGCTACAGTGTAACATCCAACAATCCAATATAAAAAATGTTGGATTAAAAATATGATATAAATTAAATTAAGATTTATTTTAATTTAAAATATACAGACACTAGAATTTGAATCTTTGTGATAAAATATTACAATGTGTTAGTTCTATATAAAGGTGTTAAAATTTAATAATCAATAATGCAATTTTGCTTTCTGCTTAACTTCACTATCTAATAGCAAATTCAAAATAAACTTCATTCAAGTAGGTTCCTATATGATAACCTACAGAACTAAAAGGAATGAATATAATCTAAATAAATAATTTAAAAACATACATGTAATCACTAGCTAAGAGAAAGTCCCATATCTAGAATATTTGCCAATGAAAAAAGAACAAAAGAATTTATTTACTTATTTTATTGCTGCAAGCAAGTTAAGTCAAAAAAATAATTTAGTTTTTTATTCAATCGGTGGAATTATATTTTTATTTCTTAGTCTTAAGATAAGAAAAAAAAGTCTTACCTTGAAAAGTCGAATTCTCTCTTTTTTACATTCGTAGGTACCACTTTCGAAGTGCCGGTTGTTTTATTGATAATATTCTTTAATTGTGTATTTTGGGCGTCTAGTGATATTATTTTATCAATTAATTCCTGTAATTATACCAAAGAGGTTAAAAAATCAATATCAATTATTTTATACTTTTTCATGTATTTTTTTATAAATTACATTTTTATCCAATTGTAAGAGTTGCTCTTTTGTCAGGACTATTTTGGATTTCTTTTTTAAAAAGGTTTTGCTTAATTTTTCTGTCATAATTTACAATTTAATGTTTGTTTTTGAGAATTTTTATTTGTTGACCACTTGTAAAATATGTACTTCTAATGCTATGTAGGATATACTAAAGATGATTATCGGTAAATGATATGAATTTGCCGATCAATAAATACGTATCAATAAAAGTTAGATATTTATAACAATACAAAGAGAATCAACACGATTTTCAGAAATGTGAACATTTTTAAATGACATAGACATCAGAGTCATAGATTTTGACATAGAGTCAAATACAAAATCACAAATTATTGATTTCGTTCAAATGTCAAAAGCTGTGTGTATCAATACTTCAATTTATTTTAGTAATATCGATTTTTTTAAATTACGTCACATTAAAAACACACGAATAACGTCTTTAAGACATTTATTTCATTCTTCTAAATTTTCATCGTTCAATCAAAGTTAATTTCTAAATAGATATACATTATATTCATAAATATATGATTCTTTGTTTAAATAATAAATGAAATTTTTTAACCGATTAAATGAATGATATTCGATTATCTCGCAATATTTGACTGTTATTTAATTGCTAAATCTATTAATTATCGTGATTCGCTGTGCTATATTCGTGCCATCAACCGATATAAAGACTAACATCGATTTTATCGTCAATCACTTCAAATCACGGATTTGATGAAAGCCAGACCACGTAATAATTCGCTGAAAGCACCAGCCTCTGACTGACTCAGCGTCCTATGTACGTCCTTATAGATAAAGACGAGATAACTACCTGTTCCTGTCGTGACGTTAACTCGCGGTGTAACGAGCAGAAGCGCTCCCATCCCACTAATAACATCCTAAGCCGAAGTACAATCTCTTAAGAGATACCCCCGGGTTGGACGTCGCTCAGAGAAATAGTAGGCTCAAATGTCAAGGCGGAGTTTAATTCTCGCCCCCACGTCCAGTGGCGCTGTAAAGGTCATTAGGGCTAACCGCAGTTTAACAATCAGACAAAAAAAGGATTCCGTACTAAACAAAATAATCAGTAAAAATTTCTAAAGATAAAGAAAAGTTGTTGGGGTTTAGACTTTGGTAATCTTATCCACTAAAACCCTAGCGATGGCCGTCCTCGACATGGATTGGAGAAGTTGCGGGATCTTTGTGTGAAACACAGACGTCCCCTGCTTCTGATGTGACGTGCTTAACTTGTAGTTCAGCTGAGCTCGTCTCTACAGTTGTCCTCCTCGCTCATATCTTCGGCAGATGAGGAAATAACGTTTGATTGACTCCTTAGGGTCACTTAAAATAGGAAATCCAAGCACACAAGACAAGACAAGCTATATTGTTATCATTTCGGGTACAAATATTCGGCAGAACAACCAACGCCACGTCATTTCTTGCATAAGACGAAAAGGGACACGTCATTATCATCATAATCCATGCTTCAGATGGCTTCGACTCAACCATGTCGACGGAGCCTTAAAGGACTTTGTACTCGCTCGCACAATACTGGCATTGAGGCCCCTTAAAGAACTTGCCGCCTCTGTCTTTTAACTTCACAATTGATCTGCAGCAGCAATTTTTAAGCATTGTGGCAATGGTTTACCAGTACCTTCGCGTTTAAGAAACCTCCGAAGAACAGAAGGACGACCCCCCGTAGTCGAACACAGAGGGCACTTGAGCGACCGGGAAGATTAGTACTATTTCCTGTATCCAATTTACCTACAGGCGAAATACTTTAGGCTCACATTGATATTTTTTTATGTTTGTTTAGGCGGCAACCATATCTATAAATAGTATAAAATAGTCGTCATCTGCCTTTGCCTGCATCTCCCGTTTACTTCTCAACAACTCAACGGATTTTGATACAGGTTTCACTAAACGGAAGATCGATAAATGAGGAACTTTTGGACATATAATATGTAGGGTTGGATTAACTAATCAGGGTTCTCTGGGCAATGTTTTTCTCGGTTTCCCTTCACTTTTCTAACTTTTCTGAAGATATGTAAGTATATTTTATAACGTTTATAATGTTATTTATAATTACGATATTTTTACAATAATTCGAATTCGGTATGCCGTAACCATATTCAAATAGAGAAAATATATTACTTCGACAATTTCAAATATAACTAAAACCAACGATCCATCTTTATTATCTTGGTGTGCGTGACAGCTACGCTTGACACTCTCCAAACGTCATAATACTTTAGTAGTGTGCGTGTACTTTGTAGTAACTGTTGGCCACGCATTTTTCAATGTGTTCTCAGCATTAACAGTCCTCATACATAAACTACTTACTTGTTTTGTTTTAATATGTCTAGATTTTTTATAAGCTAATGATCCTTATGATTTTATCGTGACATATGACGTATAACTTATGTAGAAATTGTTGTATTCTTTTATCGCACGTGATATTGGCAAAATAGTCTGTGCCCTCTCGGCACAAATAAAAGCCTCAATTTAAAAAAAAAAACGGTTAGTGCGAGTTTGACTCGCGCACGAGTGGTTTCGTACCATTGACTAGGTAAACAACATTTATTGATATCGAGCAAAAACACGTAAAAATATCGCATTTGTTTTATGGGAACCCCCCTTAATTTATTTTAGCGTTTGTTGTCATAGTGGCAACAGAAATGCATGATTTGTGAAAATTTCAACTGTCTAGCTGTTGCGATTCTTGAGATACAGTCTGGTAATAGACAGACGGAAGGACAGACAGCGAAGTCTTAGTAATAGCCTTCCGTTTCTATCCTTTGGGTACGGACCGTAAAAAAGAAGTGCTGTTTCATCTTGTCAAATAACATATATTGTCACTTAATGGTTTTAATAAGTACAGGTATTTAAGTTCATTAAAGGCAAGTTCTCTTATGGTTTTGACATTTATTTATCAACATAAGTACTATTTACATAATAACTAGCCAGGAGCTTCACATCTTTTAGATTGAAGAACAAACATAAAGTCCGAGGAATTTAAAAATTCTCGGCTTTTCTCGGCTATAATGTATTTGTATTACACATAAACCTTTCTCTTTAATCACTGCTTATTTATGAAAACCGCATTAAAATCGGTCGAGTAGTTTAAAAACTGCAAACGTATAGACGGCGGGAAGCGACTGTGTTAACCATGTAGAGATATATATAAAACTAACTGTTGCCGGCCCTTGCTCATATGAACTTTCTACCCCTTTAGGCATTTAGGGATAGAAATTTCAAAACAAGGACGAAGCTTTCTTAGTGGGTGTCTTTTTAATAAGACGACCCTACTCACTAAATTTAATGGCCCTAACTTTAATAGTTTACAGTCGGCAATGATGAATCAGTCAGTCAGGACATGTTATTTTATAAGTGTCGATATATATAAAAACGCAGGGTCTGCCTTAAACATCTAGGCGCCCCGAGCTGGACATGTATTCGTCGCCCTTTTATATGACCAGAGTCGGCCTGGGAAGGTCAAAGATGACCCTTCGAAAAAACACATGGAACGACCTTTTTTTTGACCTTTCGTAGCGAGTGTAATTGCAGTGTGATCGAGGACCGACTCCAACAATATACGTATGGTATTGAGGGTATGTAGGATGGGTGCAGGAATCTCGCCCCCCCAAAATTTGGCGCCCTGGGCTGTCGCCCCACTGCGCCCCGACATAAATCACGATAACTTGTCTTATTTATATCATAAGTTTATTTTTAACCTTTCAACAGTATATTCATCGATTTATACAACCACAAATAGGTTGTTCGTAATTAGTAATTAAAATTTCACTCCGAGCGTGGGACGCCTTCGCGTATTACTAAATATTGATGAAATAAGCCGCGTAGGCGATGGAATTGACTTATTGAGGTTGACTGAAGTGTATTACTTTTAAAAGTATTTGAAATTCGAATATCAGAACATGAGTAATGTTGCCATTTGTAAAAATATGGAATATTTATTTTAAACTTTTATTTATTTTAAAATTAACAAGATTTTCTATAATAATAAAAAAAAAATGTATTTAAATATGCAATAGTAGAGTAAGAAACAAATTGTCGAAGTTATTTATTAGTGATAGAGGATTCAATGCCAGATCAGCATCACTGAATTTTGATGTGCTTAATTTGTGTTTATATTCCATCTGGTACTCCATGAAGGAAAACATCGTGAGGTAACCTGCATTGAAGCAGCGTGAAATAATATAAATCACCAAAATAAAAGATACCCATACTCCAATACTGGAGCACACGCTTTTACTTTAGTAGTAAAATAAAAAATAAAAAATAGTTTTTTTTTTCAAATTATATATAAACGAACCAAAGAGAAAGTATACGCAACCAAACAACTTTATTTTTTGTTTAGTAGCGTATATTTTCTCTTATATTAAATAATAGAAAAAAAAAACAAAATAACAACCGATTAGAGAACCTTCTTTTTTCTTTCCATTTGAAGTCGTTTAAATAATCACGTATGTATGCAGCCTTAACGTAAATTAGTCTAATAACTCGCTCTCTATAAATTTATAAACTCGAGTAATATCATGAAACGATTCATATGGATATCATTTTAATTTTAGCAATTTGGTTTCATATCATAATAAAATACAAAGGTAAATTGCTCGTCTATTACATATTTAAAGTTGTATTAATATGTTGATCGAAATTGTTAAATTTTAGGGTTCCGTAACCAAAGGTCACCTTTGGTACCATAATCAAAATCAAAATATTGTTTATTCAAGTTGTCTTATAAAAACACTTTCGTATCATGTTACACTGTTGAATGAAATGCAAAGTTATCACCGGTTCGGAAATTATATTCTACCGAGAAGGCCTGTCACGAGACATGAACTTTTTTATTGAATAAGGGGGGGGAATGGGCAAAAGGCTGATGGAAAGCGATGGAAACCAAGTTTTTTCCCGCCTCAACATAAAGACAAAATATAATTTCAAACTGTATAATAATATAAAATCTTTAGAACGTCTATCAATTTGATGTATATCTACGATTTGAGGAGGCGGATCGTGACCCCTATGACGCCCCCTCGGACACCTCCTATTTATAAAAACAAAATATTAATCAAATTTTATTGATTGAGGCAAAGATATTCGTATCTTATTTATTTGTAGCGTAAGCCGATTTTTGTCCCAGTCATTATAGGACTATAGCTGCCAATAAAAAATCAGTTATGGTCTCATTTCGAAGAGCTCCAGCCGTAGATGTGCAGAAAATTAAGGAGGATTATTGATTGAAATTTACTAAATTGTTACGATTTAACAAAGATTTAATTTTAGAGAGCGGATAAAAGGTACTGGCCGGTTAGAGACCAGTGCTACGGCTGTATAAGGAAAAAAATAAAACCTATCATAAGTTTCGAAATTCCTAAAAAATCTTTTGAGTAAACGCGAAGGTTTCCGTCTAAATTAATAGATAACTAACTAGTGGGTAGTTATCTATTAATACGGGAATTTCTGTAAAATCACAAGAAACAGAATATTATCCATCGAAACTTTTTACAACATTTCAACGAATTTAAAATTAATATCCCGATGACGAGCGAAGACGTCGCTGGTATTGAATTAATAATAGGATTCATAAGGTCAGTTGTGTGCTATCAGTTTGTTCGTCACTTTTAACATTATTAAAACTTATTTCACTGAACTAGCCCAGTGGTTAGAACGCGTGCATCTTAACCGATGATGTCGGGTCAAACCCAGGCAGGCACCACTGAATTTTCATGTGCTTAATTTGTGTTTATAATTCATCTCGTGCTCGGTGGTGAAGGAAAACATCGTGAGGAAACCTGCATGTGTCTAATTTCAACGAAATTCTGCCACATGTGTATTCCACCAACCCGCATTGGAGCAGCGTGGTGGAATATGCTCCATACCTTCTCCTCAACGGGAGAGGAGGCGTTAGCCCAGAAGTGGGAAATTTACAGGCTGATTATGACTTTAGAATCCACAGTCATATTAGTCATATCATTATTAATATCATAGCCGTCTCAAGCAATGCTGGGGCCCTTGGGCACCCATGAATTTGGGGCCCGTTTGGAAGATATTTACTACCATGTACAAATAATTTGCTTATAGCCAGGCCTTAAGTATAGATTCAAATAAACGGTGCGGTACTTTTCGTAAATTCGTAGGAATCTGGTTGGTTGTACAATCTTATGGCTATAGTATATCTCTTTCTATCAGGAAGAGCACGTCTATAGCTTTCAACTTTTAATATCGACTAGCCTTTTGATAAATATGTTAGTTATTTCTTACAAATATGACAATTTCGAAAATATAATGTATAGCAGTCAACGTGAAACAAACGTGTGAAACAAATTGTTGGTTCTTCGGGGCCCTCTAAGGATGGGGGCCCTGGGCACGTGCCCCGTGTGCCCTATGGTAAAGACGGTAATGATTAATATAATATGGTATTATAAACATAATACCAGCTATCCTCCCAGGTTCGCTCGAAAACAATAAGGGTCTACATAAATATTTTATATTGAAGATCAAAAAGAGTAATTTTGATATTATTTTGGTCCAGGACCTTCGTTGCAGAGACTCTCCATTTAACTGATTGAAATCAAAATAAAAACACACTTTATTCAAGTAGACTATTACAAGCACTTTTGAATCGTCATTTAACAAACTGTATTAAGTAAAGCTACCACCGGTTCGGAACGTTTATTCTACCGAGAAGAACCGGGAAGAACCGGTTTGTTGAAATTGGTCAATATTTCTCTTGCAATAGATTTAAGTACATAGTAGAAACTATTAATGTGTTCCTATTACATAATACCGTGACAATAGCAGGGCCGGATCTACCATATAGCTTTTTGGGCTTCTGCCCAGGGCCTCGTGGATTCAAGGGGGCCCCAACTAGGTCAAGTCAAAGTCAAAAATAGATGATAATGGGAAAGGATTCCTAACTTTATTAAATGAAACAGATCGTATTGTTGCAGCCCTGTGAGTCCTGCAATTGATCAAACCCATTCAATTAATTTAATACAAGTCTACGTTCAGATATGTCTTAGGTGGACCCCTAAGTAATGTTAGCCCAGGGCCCCCTAAAGTAACAGTCTAGCCCTGGACAATAGTAAATAACATTAATGACATTTAAGTTTTACAAAGCGTGTTAAAATTATATATAGTTTTTATCAACATTTAACAATCCTTACATCACCAATGCGCCATCCTTGGGAAGTACGATGTTATATCCCTCGTGCCTGTAGTTACACTGACTCACCCTTCAAACCGGAACACAACAATACTGAGTACTGCTGTTTCACGGAGATATGTATGGGTTGTACCACATGGTCTTTCACAAAGCCCCACGTCCCCCCCCCCACCTCCAATTGACTATTATTTGTACTGGAATGTTATATGTAATTAATTTTTTTTAAAATATATATTGTCACTGGCTTTTATTGAGGGAAATACAGTGTGTTATGGTTGTAACGTGTTACTAAATTACACGCTTGTCGGCGAAGAAAATCGCTAATTCCATTTTATCGATATCGATAAAATAATTTTATTCATATATTATGTTTATTAAGTAAACTTAAATATATTAAAATATATACGTATTAAGCAAATCGTTTTATTAGATATGTTAATATTATTATATTTTTTATTAATATCATTTGAATCTATACTATAATATACTCGTAAGTGATGTACACCTTAAATAAGGTTAGGCTGAATTGCTCTAAGCTTTGGTGGCCGTCAGTGAATACATTATAATCTGTGTTATTATTAATTTAAATAAATTTTCCTTAAATATATAGATGTATATCTTATCAGTAATCACTAGAAAACTGTAAGTACCACCTTTTTCTGATTACTTTGACGTAACAAGATATAAAAAATGGTACCAACATTCGTAACAAACTACAAATTAAGTCCTTATTTAATTTGCAATTGAAACACTTGGACTAATAATGCAAAATGACGAATGAATTTCTAAAAATATGTAATACTGGTTCAACAAGAAACCTTATCGCTCCATTGATAATTGATTGGTTAATTTTTCGGCCAGAAATCTAAATTTCGATTCAGTGGCTCAACGCTGCTCAAATCCTTGTTACCACGCAGTCGTACTTAGCACGGTAGCTATTTTTAATTATTATCCGTTTATACTTATTTAAATCTCCAATGTAAATATACGTTCAATATTTTAAATTTTACTTAACATATTTCAACACTTACACAAATACTGAACATATAAACACATATTTCATCGCGTAAGTAAGGATAATGCTTTTTCAATTTTAAAAAATAAATGATTTCGTTGTTGCGAATAAAATGTAAAAGTCAATTCTATGACATCAATGCATCAACAGTAAACTATACGGATATCTGGGAGGGGATACGTAATAGAATTCAAACATTAAAGTATAAACTGTTGAACTAGAACTAGAAGCTTTACACCTCGATATTTGGAAATCCCCAACAGCACGATTTTAAGGCATATTTTGCTTCGAGCAACCATTCTCTGGAACCAGCTCCCGACGGCGATTTTTGTATACCTACTCATTATTAAAGACCAGCACCTGCAAGCCTACGGAATTGCAGATGTCCATGGGCGGTGGTAGCCACGTTACATCAGGTGAGCCTCCTGCTAGTTTGCCCCCTGTGCCTAAAAGAAAAAAGAAATGAAGTGGCGCAATTAAAAAGTGACTTGTTTGTAATAAATAAGGTAAACACTTTAAGTTATTACTTATTAGGAACTTATTAGGAAGAAGTTGTCGCTCGCGGCTTCGTTTTAGGGGTTTGATTAATATTAGTATATTATGGAAGTATAGATTATGTACTATGACTTCAGTACATATGGACAGTTATTCATGTTATCTGGAGAGAATTAGAGTATACCGACTCTATCAATATATTTATTTATTATCCTTTGAGAATTCGATATGATTTCGCGTATCGTTCTAATCTTGACGATCGTGTTCTGTGGTGAGTTTCGAGTCTGTTCGTATTATTTAATATAGTCCTAATTCGGGAAGTTCACTACGACGTGTCTTTCTGTTTTTTATAAATTGTTAATTAATACACATACTACCTTTTGTTTAATAATCTGTGTTTAAGATCAAATTACTTGTAAATTTACCGAGAAGCACTCACAATAAACAAAACATATTTGAATCAATTGTTTTAGTATGAAAAACGTGATTCAATAAAATACTTTTTTATCATCTATGTTTGACTAAAGTTACCAAACATTTTTAATCTTTCATACGAGCGTCAAGTAACTCATCTATTTGGAATTTTGGCAGCCATCAATTATTTCCCCTCGTTTTCTTTCAGCTGCCAATACTACGACATTTTAATAATAATCAGCTACAACGTAAAGGAGCACTTTTTTTTATTAAACAGCTATCGACTTAACAAAGCAAAGTGTAGAATACCATAATGCCTAATACAATATAAAAAAAAAAACATAAAATTAAAAATTATTATAACCACATATGAAACATATTTAAAGTAGTACAAGTAGTTTTCAAGTAGTGTGTTTAATAAATAAAATCTATATATCACGAATAATGTTTACATTACAGAATAAAAATAAATTATAAAACAAAATGATCGCAAGTCGATATTTTCAGGCAGCATTACATCACTTCGTTGTCATTCAGCGGCCATCTTGGATAGTTATTTGAAAATCGAAAGCCGGCGGAAACGCGCGCGATTACAGCGCGGGAAATATTCAATAAAAATAAATACATTCCATACGTGAACGTTTGAACAATGACACGATGATGTTCTATTAAAGAGTTTAATGTGATTGTGATTTTTTTTTTTTATATTAATGGCTGTATAATTAATTCGGGTGAGTTTTCCGATTTCACGGTACGATTTCAACGTGATTTTAAATCTAAATTCGTGACGACACGTATGTATGTAGTTTATTTTTAAAACGTACACTATCGAACAGATGTTTTATTGAACACCAATATTATTGATGTGTGCTTATGTAAATAATATGTACTTATTCTTAATGAACAATAGAGGGGGAGTGTAAACATTGCATGAATTTTGATTTGCTTGTCAGTTTCACTATTGTAATGTATTTTAATGTGGTATTTAATTTATGTTGAGTGACAGCGTCCTTTGTTAATATTGGTATCGTGATTTATTTATTTATTTATTGGAAAAGTTACACCATTAACTTATCACTAAGCACTTAAAATTAATATCTGACTTGGGTAACATACAAAGTGATACGTATTTAAAGGTGTAAACAAAATTAAAAAAGGTACGCTTTTTTTATTACACTAGAAGCGTCCCGGCTTTGCACGGGTAGAATATCTACGTAAAATAAAATTAAATGAAAATTGATTAAGGTAATCTTAATTATTAAAAATTAACGTGTCTATGTATGTCCTCAGTGCGTTGTTAAACCTTAAATCGATTATGACAAAACTTTAGTTGAAGTTCTGTGCCCGTTCGTTAGGTTAGTTGTTTATATTGATAAACGTTTTATGTATTGTGTGAAACTGGGACGTATTAACTATATTTGAAATATTAAACAATTCGAATAAAAGTATGTTTATTATTAATGTTAACAATGCAATTTGTTTTGAATTATTGTTTTCTCGGTCACAATAAATATGTAAAGCGTGTAAACAATTAACATTCCAAGCGCCATTCATTCCGCAATGAAAAACTATGAATTATATGTATAACCTAGAACTTTTATAAGTACTAGTTCGCTCTGTGATCAAACCATCGAAATGTAGTCTTTGATAATTTAAGAGGATAGGTAATAACTCTTTTGTGTGATAATGTATACTCTTAACATCTTGATTTCAAGCCTCAGGTCGGGCCGACAAAAAGCCCCGGAGCTCAGGGGGGGCCTCTAACCTAAACTTTGAAAAGAGCTGGTCAGCCAAGTCACCAGCTCCTGAAGCTAGAAAACTTCGACCCAGTTCACAAGATTTTTTTTCCTATCCATAATTTTGAAGGACAATATAAGTTAAAGAAGGGTTGAGGGCCCGATTCTTTTCCTATGCACCGGGGCCTTTGCTCACGTAGCTACGCCATTGAGTAACAGTCCAAAGTCTGGAAAATGGAATTGTGTACAACGCCGTGTCTTGGTAACGTAAAGCCGTCGGTCATGTGCTTGAACTTTTGCCGGCTGTATCGGATTTGCCGTCCCACCGGATTAGGAGCGTGGGAACAGAGTGCTGTGTTTGCGCACACACTTTTTTATGGTATGGTTGGGGGGCGAGCATATGGGCCCATATTACAGGTAAGTGTTCACCACCGCCCATAGACAACGGTGCTGTAAGATGTAATAAGAACCATTCCTTACTTCACAAATGTGCCTCCAACCTTGGGAATTAAGATGTTATATCCCTGTAGTTACACTGGCCCACTCACCCTTCATACCGGAACACAACAATTCTGAGTACTGTTGTTTGGCGGTAGTATATCTGATGAGTGTGTGGTACCTACCCAGACGGGCTTGCACAAAGCCCTACCACCACTGTTTTTCGTAGTTAGTTCCTCCGTTGAGATTCGACTCCGTGACTGAAATCGGTCAGGAGCACATTGCGCTTTTCCAACAGGATCCCAAAACACGTTCAAAAATATTCAATTGGAAAATTTTAACGAATCGTTATAGAGCGTTTGTGTGCTGAGAGATATGAAATAATTCTTATAGTTTCGGAAAAAGTGGCTGAAACATACGGACGGACAGACAGACATGACGAATCTATAAGGGTTCCGTTTTTGCCTTTTGGCTACGGAACCCTAAAAACTAATGATTTTTTAAGTGATTGCACCACCTAACTTAGAAACCTACCTTAGAAATGTAACCATCGCATTCAGGTTATTTCAAATAAATAAAAAAGGAATATTGTTATTGTAATATATAATTGTTCAATTTAAAAAAAAAAAAAAAAAAATTAAAAAAAAGTTGTTATAGGAATTTTGGATTGGATCCTAAATTATCTAAACTTAAATATCAATTTGAGGAAATGAATATTCATTTCGATGCTGTTTTTTAAACTTAATACGTCAAACTCGTATACTCCGAATCGGTTGTAAGACTAAAAAAATGTACTGAACTGCTATGTTATTGCCTACTTTTATATACATGTTAAAACAATAGATAATTCATTTTGATTCACACGCAAGCATTTTATTACGTTTCTTTAAAGATTTTTTTTTAATCTCCACAGACTAATGTCTTGTCCTTGTTTTTTTTTATTGCCCACTATCATTTAAAAACATGATTCTAATATTATATCCGACCATAATAAAATTTTGAATACACGTTTTCAGGGGAATGAGCCGAGATGGCCCAGTCGTTAGAACGCGTGCATCTTAACCGATGATTTCGGGTTCAAACGCAGGCAGGCACCACTGAATTTTCATGTGCTTAATTTGTGTTTATAATTCATCTCGTGCTCGGCGGTGAAGGAAAACATCGTGAGGAAACTTGCATGTGTGTAATTTCAACGAAATTCTGCCACATGTGTATTCCACCAACCCGCATTGGAGCAGCGTGGTGGAATATGCTCCATACCTTCTCCTCAACGGGAGAGGAGGCCTTAGCCCAGCAGTGGGAAATTTACAGGCTATGTATTATGTTATGTATGTGCATATTCGCTCATATGCCGTGGGCTACCAGTACACGAAGATGGCAATATAGTCAACCGCCCGATGTCATTTACATCAGCATCATTCGCTATCGCATCTTGCAAATTAACATATTCTTCGGATCTTAATTTTGCTCGGTTGAAACGAATAAAATTAAGACGTTCTGTTTCTATTTTGGCATACATATCAACGATGTACTGATGACATAGTTTTCCACTCAAGATATAATTTTGTGCTTGTGGACGAACCATCAATCGATACGAACAAAAATTCATGGCACTAACGTTTTTTCTGTATATGTAGACCTGAAAATAAATGCAAAATGTGACTTTGGAAAATTATACAAATGAAAATGTCAACATACAGAAAATAGGTTAATTATTTACCGGTTTGTGGATCAGTCATTGGTATATTGATATGGTAGCCATCGTCACCTTTCCAATGCAATATTGGGTATTGGAATGCATCATGACTACGATGAAGTTCCGAAACACGTTGCAACTCCTCATTTCTGCGATGAAGTACAATATCACGGGATTGAAATTGATCACCAACAATTACAATTGCAACCTCATCAATTGTCGGTGCATTGAATCGCCTGGCATGCTCTCCAAAAGGTGTTCTATCAGCCCTTATTACGATTTTGTGATTATCAGATAGCATACGATCGAGAGCAATTTTAAACAATTGAACTATTGCGTTATGCTGATGGAAAAACCATTGTAGCTCTCGAATAATTTCTCGTCTTGTATTAGAAACAATTGTACAGCGTTGATCTAATTCATGATTTTCATCACCAATAAAATAAATTTGCAAAAATTGATGATCAGCGTCGGGGTACGGCAATAACGGACCAACTTGATGATAAATCTGGCCCTGAATCTGTAACATGTATACAATTTTAGGTTGTTGGATAAGAATTTTTAAAACTATCGAATACTTTATGATTAAGATTGATATAAATATGGGACAATCCAGTTGAAGTATTTACCTTACACGTCAGCGTGAAATTATCTCTATTAATTTTAGTAGCACCAAAAGAAGTCATTTGAAATGCCGAACTGTATTGTTGAATATGACTCAAAAAATGCTTCGATGTTTGAGATGTCCCAAATATTAATGAATATAATGGTTCGGGTGGAATTTCTAATGCTGGCAATCTAACTTTGCCATTAGCACAACACATGCCGGGCGTTTCACCTGAAAATTTTGCCGCATCACAATGTGGACATATTACGTCCATCATTCCAATGTATCCGTACATACTATAATCAATCTGACTTGTAATTAAAAGCAGCACACATCGTTTCAGTCAAAGTAGCACGACGTATTCGTGATCGCCGTGGAAGATTCAGTACAGGCACAGGGTCAGCAGATCTATTTCGTGCACTACGGTCACGCTGCGATGCATTAGCTCGTGTGCGTTCATCTGCAGTCTGTGATCGTCTTTGTGATGTCACAAAATTTGTATTACGCATTCACCGATCTATATATTTTGCTCGTCTGGCTCGTGGCATTGATCCTTCATCCTTCATATACAAAAGAAAAAATGAAATTGAAAACAAATTGCTCCATTAATAGTGGTGTATCAGTATTTATACACGTGTGTCTGGAAATATACGGGACGAAATATTGGTGGTTATTTTCCTGCAAGATATCGATTCAGTTTCGCGTAAAAATAAAAATACAAGAGGAGTAGGTATTGTCTACTAAATCAACAACAACCAACAAAATTTCACCCTGTACCTATATAACTGCATTCGTTGTCAATGTATAAAAAAATGTCAATAATCCATTACAAAATAATAAAATACACAGCAATATGTTTTTTTTTTCAAATTAAGAAACATACATACATGTTGTAATCACTTCAACAGTTCAAAACTTACCGTTTGTGTAAATGCGTTTGACAATTTAATTCAAATAAAACCTGCTGACTACATGAAACAACGACAGCGCACTAAATAACTGAGTAAAATTTAAAAATTGAAAGTACACGCTACTTTTAAATCGACAAACGTAAATAAATATTTATATGATTTTAGTTTTTAAATAGCTAGCAATTAAGTAGTATATTTTTTTAAGAAATGAATTGATGTCCTAACTGATTTTTGTATTATTTCTAATGACAGCTCAATCATTTTTAAAATAAGAAATTGTGTTACATGCCAGTATTTAATGCTATGCCATGGGTTATTTGGAAATAATAAATTGAATTAAGACGTATTACATATTGAAACTGGTGGATGAGTGTACTCATTTTTAATTGATACTTAACCAAAGGGAAAGTATATCTTCAATCACAAAACAATAATTTTCCAAATCAGTTCATAAATGATAGAGCTATAACAGACACAAACGCCGAAATTGTCCACTGCTTAGGGCGCTCCCAAACTTTCTCCTAAAAGGAGAAGACTTTAGCACAGCAGACCATAATAAAAAAAAAACAAAATCCAATCGAATTCCGAACGTCGTTTTTTTTAAATCGTTTTAAAAAAAGAAAGCCGTTTTTATTTCGACTTTTTAACCTGACATGAAGGGATGAGGTTTAATCGTCAAAGTCTATTGACTGTCGGTCTTGATTGACATATAACATGCATTACAGAACTCTACACACAAAGGCATGACATGAAATCTATCGAATAGTTCAAGAAACATAATTATCCTATCAAATACTATTAAATATAAACGTAATTTTTGATTTGCACCAGAGATTTACAACACGTCAAAGACTGGTAAATATTTTAGGAGTATATATATATATATACCCGTTTCATATGCCCTCAATCGCTGTTTCAATGGGGTCGGTTGAACCAAAATGTATATATCTTAAATTTCATTTATTTCTAAAAATAATAATCCGTCAACTATAACGATACAACCATATTGTATCTAAAAGTATACCTTTGAATTTCACGTTTCGTAATCGTCACTTGGTTAATAAATAACAGAATTATAAGCGATACAAGCTAAATTGTTTCAACCGTACCCGGTCTACCTACAGGAAAGTTTTATCATATAACCAATTTCAATCGAAGACGGAGTACAGATAAACAAACCATAGATTTAAATATTCCATGCGATTCGCTAATAGCTCCTCAATATAATTTACTACACAATGAGCCGACATAGCCCAGACAAGCACCACTGAATTATCATGTGCTTAATTTGTGTTTATAATTCATCTCGTGCTCGGCGGTAAGGAAAACGTCGTGAGGAAACCTGCATGTGTCTAATTTCAACGAAATTCTTCCACACGTGTATTCCACCAACCTGCACTGGAGCAGCGTGAATATGCTCCAAATCTTCTCCTCAGAGGGAGAGGAGGTTTTAGCCCAGCAGTGGGAAATTTACAGGTTGTTAATGTAATGTAATATTATTCACTACAAACAGTTCTTGATTAATATGTCTATCTGTATTTAGAATACAATACTATATTACGAAACCAATTAAATCCAGTTTAATTTTACTTCCAAAGTATCGATAACGACATCGCTGACATTCTAGGCGCCATTTTTTCGCGTCTCATAACTAATATCACAGACAATACGAGACCTCGACCAATGATATCGCGTCATTTCAAGGTCAAGTTGTTTATTTGTCTTTACTCTTGCGGTTGGATTCCTGAACCGATTTAGATGAAATTCGGTATAGAGATAGTTTGAGTTCCGTGGAAGGACAGAGACTACATTTTTAATACGCCCCTTAGCCGATTTAAGCGTGAATAGTTAAAAGGGTTACTTTCGCATTTATAATGTCAGCATAGAGTCTATTGACCAACAGTAACGCTTAATTCCATTTGATTTGTATCATTTTATGAAAACTGTCCGCCAATATCCGAACGTTTGGTAATTCTTCTTTTGAACTGTAAAGTACAAATTATAAAAATAGCTTGCTGCTAAATACCGACTGGAGACGGTGAGGTAAACAGTCCAACAATGATTTTCATATATCGTCAGCGTCTGTTTATTTCTTTAAAATGTCCCCCCGCGTGGTGGGGGTTAGGTGTTAGATACTAATATATTTTTCGTCCGTGGAAAATTTCATGAAGGCCTGTTGAGTTAAGACGGAAAAGCGTAGAATAAAATAAGTTCTTATAATAAATATAAATAAATAATAAATATTGGACAACATCACATACATTACTCAGACCCCAATGTAAGTAGCTAAAGCACTTGTGTTATGGAAAATCAGAAGTAACGACGGTACCACATACACCCAGACCCAAGACAACATAGAAAACTAATTAACTTTTTCTACATCGACTCGGCCGGGAATCGAACTCGAGACCTCGGAGTGGCGTACCCATGAAAACCGGTGTACACACTACTCGACCACGGAGGTCGTCGGTCGTCTTATATAAGTGTTTAACCTATCTGGCCAATAACTAATAAGCGTAGAAAGCTGTAATTTGTAATATAAGTTTAGTTTAAGGCAAGCATCCTCTAAGAAAGGATTTTTTAATATTATTATTATTTTTTATTTAAGGTTGGGTCTCTCTAGTGAGTATGATACATAGTCGTGACAGAGGGACTCGTCCATAACACCATATGTTATATAAGCAACTAAAGAATAAACAAACTTTTAATTAATATAAATATATAATAAAAATAGTGCATGCGTGTTTGTGTGAGGCGAGTGTGTGCGTGTGTGTGTGTATAAATCATTGATGTGCAGTGTGTTTTGGTTTATAAAATTTTAACTTTAAGGCCCTCCTTCCCTATGTATCCCTATGCATCCCTATGTACAATAGGCAAGGGAGGGATAATGGGGTTAAGCTTTGTATGAGTTTACATCGAATATTAGTTTATTCCAATCGAATAAGGAATAAAGATAAACCAATCTTACATTTACGTATGCCACGCGATTTGTTGTGATTGTGTTGATTTGATTCTTGATTAATATATCTTTATTTATAATACAACACTATTACACTTAACTACTTGTATACACTATAATTTAACAATTCCATATCCCAGACAAGCACCACTGAATTTTCATGCGCTTAATTTGTTTATAATTGCAGCAGTGGGAAATTTACAGGCTTTTATATAAATAAAATAAATTTGCCTACTGCCATAACACTTGTGATAGGGTTTTACTGCGAGCCCGTCTGGATAGATACTCCTTACTCATCACATATTCTACCGAGGAACAGCAATACTTATTTGTTGGGTTCGAAGTTCGAGCAAGCCAGTGTAACAAGATGTACATTGCGCGGCGAGCATAGCATTCTAATATCCGAGGTTGATATGGGATTTACAATGTAAGAGACCATTAATATTCCGTACAGTGGCAGTTCTATGGGAGATGGTGACCATTTGATGATCACCATAAAATTGGCAACTTGCCAGTTATCAACTTTAAGCCTACTTAAAAAAAAAAACTTATTGCTATATGTTTACTTAAACTGGCTCACGACTGGCAGACGCAAGAAACCAATTCGTTAATGCCAATGGAATAATATACATAAAAAAACAACACCACGTGATTATACACCTGTCCTGACATAAATATAAATTTATGGTAACCCTACACGTAACAGTTTAAGTAGAACCTTGCGTGACCAATCGGCTGTTAGATTAGGCTTCTGATTGGTTTTGTGTATAATCCGTTAGTTCACTTGCTCAGGTTACCATTAATATATTATGGTGTCCGTCTGTTTGTAGCAAAACTTATATCACTTAAAGAAATTACGAATTACTAAAATGTCTTAAGAGATGAATATGACGATGCTGATGAACTAAACAGATCACCAGGTAATTGAGTTACCTGATGGTAAGTGGTCGTCAATGTTCATTTACATCGGCACTAAAGGAAATTACCAGATCCCGGGGCAACAAAAGATTAGGGGCCCCGAATTATTTCCAAAAAAAATTAAAATAGTAGTATTTCTAGTCCATCGAATCAAATCAAATCAATTTTATTCAAGTAAACTTCACAATGAAGCGTTTTTGAATCGTCGATTTTAAAATACTACCACCGTTTCGGAAAGCAGCCTCCAGCGAGAAGAAACGGCAAGAAACTCGCATAGTTGCTCTCTTCAAATAAACAGATTTACAATGCTGTTTTTTACAATAATTAGTGTCCTGTGATGGAACCCGAGCCTAAATCCAGGCGTTTTTTTCTAAAAATTACTCTTTTAATGAATATTAAGATTTATTCATTAATTTAGTCTTAATAAACTTTTTAAATATAAATGTCCTATATAAAGCCTTATTCTCCACGTGCGAAGCCGGGACGCTTAATTAATATGAAATAAAAAAACACATAATCCGTTGGAAAGGCACCGTGACATGAAAGAGTTAAGGGCCTAACTGACGAGGCAATCACTATAAACATATACCAGCTACCCCCCCCGACTTCCCTTGAGTAAAATTAAAATTATATATTTCAAACAATGACATATAAACATACGCCTACCGCCTTTTTTTCACGCAGTTACCTTCGGAAAATGCTGGGAGGGAGGCACTGGGGGGAACCAGGGTATTTGGGATTTTTAACCACTGCGATGGCCGTCTTTGACACGGATCAGAGAGGCTGCGAAATTGTGTTGATATAACGCATCCTCCCTCGTGTTGTGCTGCACACGTGGCTCGGTGGAGCTCTCCTCAGGGGATACACTTAATATCATTCAGCCAGACACGTGAGATCCTCACCTCACACGTTCACGGCCCCAGGATCGCGCCCTATCTTTTAACACAACCTTTCTATTCCAACAATACCAATGTATCAAGACTGCTTGCGTCTTATATTCAAGGGTTTGTTTAAATATTTCGTTCTATACTTAAAGCGATTTTAATTTCGAATTACGAAGTGTAAAACGCATTATTAATTTGCAGAAAACATTTCTAACTACACGTTTTAATAAGAATTAATGCTTTGTGACAATTGAGTTAAGTTATAGCCGCCATTTGTTTTACCATTTATTTAAAAATAATAATAGTTGTTCTGAATCTATTTAAAAGATAAATCTGTATCACTATTCCGTAGCCATTATGGAGATCTACAAAACTCTACTATAAAGTATCTATGTATCGACCGTATTTGTTTTGGCAACGTTCGCTTAGAAAGCTCGACTCTCTCATCGATTACGTCGTTAGGAAAACATCAAATCAGTTTAACGAAAAAAATATGAAGAATTTAACAAAAAAAAAAACAGAGGTGTCGTTGGATACCCAGTTGGAACGAAGTTGCTTTCGTTTAATATTATGTATCGACACTAAATAAATTAGTAACATTCGAGACTAATTCAAGAATAAAAATGTTATTAAAAATTCCGTGTGAATTAAAACAATAACATGAAATAACTCCATAGTATATATGTATTACTCTGTTCCAACCAGAAGAGGATAAAAGCCAAATTTACAACATTTGACAGCAAATTGACGCGACATCATTGGTCGAGAGCTCGATTAATCTATGACATTCACTTTGGATTAGCGAAAAAATGGCGTGTTGACGAAATTGTTACGGAAATTTCGGAGGTAAAATTAAAGTGGAAATAAATAGTTAAGTGTAATAAATAAATACATATTAATCATAAACTCTTAGTAGTGCACAATATAGCTGAGTTATTAGCAAATCGCATGAAATACGTAAATCTAAGGTTTGTTTATCTTTATTCCTACTTCGATCGGAATAGGCTATACATAACGACGATCGACGTGGTCGAGTAGTGTGTGCACCGGTTTTCATGGGTACGATTCCCGGCCGAGTCGATGTAGAAAAAGTTAATTAGTTTTCCATGTTGTCTTGGGTCTGGCTGTTTGTGGTACCGTCGTTACTTCTGATTTTCCAAAGTGCTTTAGATACTTACGTTGGGATCAGAGTAATGTACGTGATGTTGTCCGATATTTATTTATTATTATTATTATAAATGAAACAAAAAGATTGGGAGACATTGTCTGGATCATTACACTTCTTATTGACGTGACGATTTCTGCCAGTTCACTCTACTGTAAGCCGCGATAGAACTCAAAAACGGGCAGCTAATGCATGACATACTATGCAACTTAAGGGCTTTATGCAAGCCCGTCTGAGTAGGCACCACCAGCTCATCATATTCTACCACCAAGCAGCACCATTATTGTGTTTCGGTTTGACATGTGATTGATCCAGCGTAAAGGCACAGGGGTCATATCATCTCAGTTCCCAAGGTTGGTGGCGCATTGGTTATCTAAGAAATTGTTAAACATTCATAAGGATATGATATAATGTCTTCAGGTAGTGGTGACCACTTACCACCAGATGGCTCATTTGCAAAACCGCCTACCAATGTATTAAGTACACGTGAAGTATGAAAGTTTGATTTCCGAAGAAACCGTGGACTAATTGTGTATTTATATGAATTGTTAATATTTCTTCGAGGTTCATTTAACAATAATTGTCTACAATCAAGCTCTACGTGGAATTCAACGATTATATTACTTTAGAGAAGGCTAGCATATCTACCCGTTACGTTCGTTCAAAGAAACTTGCAATACAACATAATTTTATAACAAATAACTGTTAATACTAGGTAGATAGGTTTTTGTGCAAACCCTTCTGGGTAGGCACCACTCACTTTTAATTCTGCCGACAGAGAACAAAGTTTTTATTTATGTGTTCCGGTTTAAATTGTCAGCCAATGTAACTACAGGCACAAGGGACATAACACCTTAGCTACTACACTTAGAGTCGCATTTTCGGTGTAAAAAAATAATATTACAGCTCCAATGTCCGTAATGACCATTTAGATTAGGTAGCCCATGTCCCCGTCAGTCAAAATCGAAATCATCAAAATCAAAATATACTTTATTCAAGTAGGATTTTACAAGCACTTATGAATCGTCATTTGTCAAACTATACTAAGCGTAGCGACCACCGGTTCGGAATGCGGATTCTACCCTGAAGAACCGGCAAGAAACTCAGTAGTTACTCTTTTCCACCATTTATTTTATTATAGACTTCTTCTTCTTCTTTATTGACTTTTATTACAGATTGTATCAATAAAGTACATTTAAATGTATTTATATCTATCCAGTCTAGAAATCAAAAAATAAGTCCACACTTTTGATCTTAACATCTTGTATTGAGTAATACGCATTTTTTATCGATGTTTTTATGACATGAACTTTAAATGTTTTCCTAGGTTTTTAAAAATAACTGCGGACATTTATAATAGATACAAATACTTTGACAAACTTCAAAAAATAATAACAGTATAGTTGTTATTTGTTTAACCTTACCTCCTCGAGTCTGTACAGTGATAGTCACGGTTTCTTTCAAAAACATCTATGTTATTGTATTTTATTTCTAGTGAATCACTACCAATTCTCACAGGTAGCCTCACCAGGTGATAGTACCTGGTGAGACTCCCTGTAAATAGTAGAATATTTGCCTAGATAATTTTGAAATGTATTTTTTTTTTTTTACTTTGACGTGATATTGTATCACTGTTGGTTGTGCTGTTGAAAGTAAAATGAAATAAAATAAAACTTACAGACACCAAGGTCCAACAGAAAATCTCGCGAGAAAACCGAATAGCTGTTAATGCATTAAACTTTATTATAGGACAGGGCTTCGGGACCACAATAACAGTGGTATGTCAGGATATATGACCTTATATAAAAGATTTTAAACTGTAAAACACAATGTAATTTTATATAAATGCTAAGAACGTCTATCAAAGAAAGAGCCACAGGACTATGATCGATACGACATCATTAATTCAGGCGCCCCGCGTGTATCCACGTTGCTATTTTCACACGGACACAATTTTATAAATATTTAAGTCAAGTTCCTTGGCGGTTCTTCTCGGTAGGACCTACTTTCCGAACCAGTGTTACCTTTACATCTAATACAATAGCGTAACATTACGATTCAAAAGTGCTTTTATGACCAAAATCAAAGTTAATTTTACAAGCACTTGTGAATCGTCATTTAACAAACTATAAGTAAAGCTACCGCCCCTTCGGAATGTAGATTCTACCGAGAAGTACCGGCAAGAGACTCAGTAGTTACTCTTTTTCAACATCTAAAAATACAGTCATGTTAGTTAAATACAATTATGTATATATTTATGTTATAAATCCTGCATGGAAGTCAACAAGCATTAACTCTTGCTTTAAAGCTTTTTTATCATCTATATAATCTTGTATCGAATAATATGCCTTCTTTACCGATGTATTTTTTAAAAATGATTCGAATTTATGAAACGGCAAAGTTAAAAATGTGACCCTACTTGAATAACAAATACTTCGATTATGATTTATTTTGATTTTATCAAAATCCTTGGTCCTGCTCTTAAAAAAATCCCAGTCAATGTCATTTTCCGTCCCATCGGATTATAAAACTGAGAGATTAGAGTTCCTAAATTTGCGCACACCCTTGTACGTTATAATATGCTGCGCACAGTTGGCTGGTATTTTTATGGTTCTACATCTCTAAATGAAAATGGAACCCTTCTGGTATCACTTCTTTGTCCGCCTGTCTCTCTTCTCTGTGTAAGATGACCGTTTATCTCAAACACGTACATTTATAAATTTGAAATTAAAATTAAATGTACAAAGTTTAAATTAAAGCTGCTGTCCGTTTAGTTTCTTACTTCTCTCCCATACATTCGCAAAATGAGTCAAAAACGTCAATCTATCGGTATTGCGTGATCAAATGGAACCCTCAGTGCGCGAGTCCGACTCCCACATGCCCTGATTTTTCGTGATCACCGTGGCCGAACCAGTCAGGAGGAGGACATCAATGTATTTGATACAAAGTAGGAATCATGATCATAATTAAGATTGTATGTATGGGCTTATAAATATCCAAAAAATAGTTCCATTTTATAGAAGATTTCTGATGATAAATACGAGAATGTATATATTATAATCAAGTAACAACCTGTAGCAGCCCCACTGCTGGACGAGGGACCGTTTGTGGATATACATGTGATAGATTATCATCCAAGACATGAAGGTGTCATCCTGATCAATGAGTTTTATAGTCCATAAAGCACGTGAAAATTCAGTGCACTTTGAACCATAATCATTGGTCATGATGGAAGTTGTTCTCACAACTGAGCCAGCTCATTATCACCGCTGATAACAAAGTTATATAATATATTTCACATCGATACAGAATTGGTCATAAATATTATGTAAACTTTTCACGCCATTCAGTAGCAAATTGTGGCATGTACCTACTACAGAAATTCAATCATTTTTATTAATAACTAAAGCGTTGCATTCGTTTATTGATTGTCAACATTTTATCACCAGTTCGGAAACACCTCAGACCTGTGGAGAACCGACGAAATAAGCTAAGAGAGATTGAAGAAGATGAGATCTCTTCTTTCCATGATCTGTAAACAAGTATTTGGTTTTGTAAAAGGCTTTCGAAAAATTGTAACATCATAATACAGTTCTGTAAAATGACGATTGAAAAGTTGTAAAAGCCTACTCGAGTAAAGTATATTTGGATTTGATTTGATTTGAACACAACATAACAAAACTACCCATAAAATACTACGTAGAGATTCGGTTTTAAGCACGCGCTGTAGTAAGTTCGTTTATAATAATAAATAAGGTATAATGTATGTATGTATGTATACATGACGACCTCCGTGGTCGAGTAATGTGTACACCGGTTTTCATGGGTACGCCACTCCGAGGTCCCGGCTTCGATTCCCGGCCGAGTCCATGTAGAAAAAGTTCATTAGTTTTCTATGTTGTCTTGGGTCTGGGTGTTTGTGGTACCGTCGTTACTTCTGATTTCCATAATACGAGTGCTTTAGCTACTTACATTGGAATCAGAGTAATGTATGTGATGTTGTTCAATATTTATATTTATTTATATTATAAATATTTATATTTATAATATTTATACGCTCAATGAATGTATGTATATTAAAAGCGAGAATCTTAGGCGACCTAGGCGAAAGTACGAGCTACTACGAGTAGATACTAGTGAAAACATATGATTCTGCAAAATAGATTCAAAACCGACTTTCAAATCATGAAATTTTGCATACATGGAAACAGAACAAAGCCTACCTAACACCTGATCCCCGTCACATCGAGCGGCGGAAACTGGTCAAATTTATTTTGATATCATTATGCAAGTCTGAGTTCTTATAAATGTGTCTTACGTGGTTATATTGAATTGGAGCCTTTGAGAATGAATCGCCTTAAGACTCGAATGAAAAAGACTCCTGCCGAGTTCTTATCGGCCGTCTTCGCCAGTCTGACGTGTTACATTACGATCTGATGGTAGATGTTTTATAAACAATATGCTAGTACAATTCTTATTGTATAAATATTTAAACTTTTTATTTAATATATTTAGAGACGGGCGAACCGAGCCGCAAACCTGATTCTATGTGGTCAACGACGTCCATAGAAATTACCAGTGTAGGAAATATTAACTTTTCCTTACATCGCTAATGCGCCACCAGCCTTAGGTGCTAAGATGTTATATGCCTGTGCCTGTAGTTACACTGGCTCACTCACCCTTCAAACCGGAACACAAATATACTGAGTATTGTAGTTCGGCAGTACAATATTTGATGAGGAGCCTATCTACCAACACGGTTGTAATATCATACAGTGATAATGTCATGTTATTTATTATTATTTGTTATACATAATGTATTTTATTAAACTTTTTTAAAAAACTGGACCAATTTTGATTAATTTTGTGTGTATAGAGTTAGGTTCGGATCGGACTCAGTAGGTGGTACTGTGATCGATCTCCAGGATAATTTTTAACAAATTTCATAATAGTAAAAATTATAACGTCTAAAAGACACCATAAGTCGTCAACATACCAAAAGTGAGATACGAAGTGAGTAATATCACTAGGTTTTCGATATAAGCGAGAACATGCTTATTCGTAGATTTAATGACATAGATATTGCTAGCTGTTCTAGCGTCGTACGGTATTGATTGGGCCATCGCGACATCGGTCAATATGCCCCAACCTGTCATTTCAAATGCCCTATTAATATTATACAATCCAATCCGCCCTACTACGCTTGAGATTATCACAATATTACAAATGCGTAAGTAACTGTCTGTTTGTCTTGGTCAAACTTTTATGTATTTCGGTATGAAGTTTGAACTCCAATGAAGGGCACATACTTTCTTTATGCCCAATACCTCGAACGCGAGTAAAGCCGCAGGTGACAACTAGGCTTTATATATACATTGAAGTGGCTTCCGGTTACGAGGCTCATGATGGGAAGTGACGACGTCCATGGACATCCCCAACATCAGAGGACTTGATGAATAGCTGTTTTATTATTATATAAAATATATATTTTAACTTCTAAAATAAGAGTGATAAAATTAAAAAATATATATGATGTACATTACCATGCAAACCTCCACCGAAAATTGGTTTGAACGAGATCTAGGAAGTAGATTTAAAAAAAAATACACTGTTATTAAAACATCGATCAAAGTTACAACGAACTACGAGAACTTTTATATTATTTCACTTGCTGCTACGTTAAAATCGTTTCGTAAGTAAGGCATTGTTTCTCGTAAAATGTAAAGGATAAAAATTGGTTATTGTGGGTTATCCCTAAGAGATATACTGTCGTGGACTCTTTTGAAGATCTCTTTAAGGTGTACTGTAGTACATTATTTTGATTTATCTCGTAGGATTGAGCCAGCATTTGGAATGTAAGCGCAAAAAATGTGTTTATTTGCGACATAACTTCAGAAATCTCTAAAATGATCAATGTTTCTCTACTATAATATGCAAGTATTACACATATGAAGCTTCCTCTTGAATCACTCTGTTTATTGATGATAAACCGCATTAAAATCCGTTGCGTAGTTTATAACCTTTTTAACTTTGCCGTTTCATAAATTCAAATCATTTGTAAAAAATACATTGGTAAAGAAGGCATATTATTCGATACAAGATTATACAGATGATACAAAAGCGTGGAGTTAATGCTTGTTGACTTCCAGGCAGGATGTATTACAACCATATATAATTGTATTTAACTAACATGACTTTGTATTTTTAAATATTGAAAAAGAGTAACTTTTGAGTTTTTTGCCGGTTCTACTCGGCAGAATCTTCACTTAATATACTTTGTTAAATGATGTTCTTATAAAAGCCTATATTTTGATTTGATTTGATTTGATAAGTAAAGGATCTAAACACACAGACGGCGGAAAGAGATACTAATAATGTTTCAAATCTGTCGTTCTGTTATGGTAATTTTTTTATAAACATATTTTTAAGTGTTGTGTTTTTTTAAAAATTCAGAATAACTTTAAAGTCATTTATGTACCGTAGAAAAAAGTAAAAATTCAACTATTCGTTGCAGAAAAGACGATGGACGATGGCCGAGAAATAAACGAAGAAATAACAGTCAAGAAAATTATATCAAAACTCAATCAGCGAGCACCAAAACAGTTCGATCTCTTAACCAGAAACCGTCATAAAATCGGACAAACAGCTGGCTCCGTGCCAACACGAAATCTTTTGGATCGAATTACGTTCGAAAGTGAAAATTTAAAAGGGAGTCACAGTGAAAACTCTTCTAGAAGGAACAGCGATGATGGTGGACGAGCTAAGAAGGAAAAGTGCATATATGACGGACTCCCAGGTATCATATTGTTTTAAAATTGCATTGCCGTTTGGTGGAATACATACATTCTACAAACTTTCTCCTGAAAGGGAGAAGAGGCCTTAGCCCAGCAGTAGGAAATTTACAGGCCGTTAATGTATGTGTGTACTGCCGTACTACATATATAATTCATCTCGTTTTGGGCGGTGAAGGAAAATTTCATGTATGGAAAAAATATCACATCTGCAAAAACTGAAAATTATCAAATCCAAACTCCACACGTAGAGCACGTTAAAGCCTTCACCCAACAGTGGGTTTGACAAATACTATATAATTTATCTCGTTTTGGGCGGTGAAGGAAAATTTCATGTATAGAAAAAAATATCACATCTGCAAAAACTGAAAATTATCAAGTCCAAACTCCACACGTAGAGCACGTTAAAGCCTTCACCCAACAGTGGGTTTGACAAATACTGCCAATTTATTATAATAATATATGATGACTTTAAAGGATATACATATTAAAAAAGAATATCACCGTGAGACAGTTGTTAAATGGTTTATATTGGCAAGTAATTAAATCAGTAGTTTAACTTAAGACATTTAAAACGCGTAAAATTCGCTTCAAATATTTCAATGAAATTTTATTTCATGAAAGTTAATCAATTAGTCAGTATTTAGTACATATTTAAAGATGTAAGATTTGATCAAGAAGATATATTTTGTTATTTTATATCGAAATAATAAAATCAAAAAATGCCTAGCTGAATACTAATTAGACCGGCCTAGGAAACGAGCATCTAATTAAGGATAATAACAATAACCTTGAAGGAGTCAAGGATGAACTGGCACTTAGCTATTAAATAATAACTTTAATACAGCATGGGAAAAAGTACATGCAGGCATTAAACTACTAAACTCAAACAAAATAATACCACACGCGTCACGTCTAGAGCCGAGATGGAGCCCAGCTAGAACGCGTGCATCTTAAATGATAATTTAAGTTCAAACACGGACGAATACCGCTGAATGTTCATGTGCTTAATTTGTTTTTATATTAAACAGATCTTGTGTTCAAGTTATATCTGGTGAAGGTAAACATCACGAGGAAACATCCACGTGTCTAAATTTAATGAAAATCTGCCACTTCAACCAATCTGCATTGGAACAGCTAGGTGGAATGAGCTCCGAAATCTCCTCAAAGGTAGAGAAGGCCTTAGGCCAGTAGTGGGACATTTAAAGGCTGTTACGTTACAATACGTCTATGGAGATTTGAAAGCTAAATTTAAATAAAAAATCCCTGCTAGTATTATTTTCTTCTTGTAATTTCAGATGGTACCAGCTCAGAGCCACCAACAGCTGGCATAGCTAACTACAACGCATGGAACGACGTAGCCAGTTCATCTTCAACTACTAGAACGGAGCTCAGTACGTCTGATGAAGCTGTTAACGATCACGTAAGCTTTGTCCTTGGAATTATTGCTTTAGAAAAATACAAAAGGTTATATCATGTAGATGTACGACCGACCAAAAAAGAAAATTTATTCAAATTTGTGATTCCAAAAAGGTAGGTGACAACTCATCATACTTTACCTATAGCAATGCTTAGTATTCCGGTTTGAAGGGTGAGGGTCAGTGTAAGGCAGAAGGGATACAGCATCATCAGTTCCCATGGTTAATAGCGCATTAGCGATGAAATTGTTGGTGCAAATCTTACGGTGTCAATGTTTATGGATAGTACCCACTGACTATGAGGTGGTCAATTTGTCCGTCTTTTTTTTATATTGTCTGGTATGACACATGACTCCACTCCACCTGATGGTAAGTGGAAGTGGAGTCCAAGCGCGAATACGACTAGTACAGTAAGCAAGAAAAAGCTGCACTAGTCACCCTCGCCGGCCGGCCCGCAAGATCACCTCTTCACGCCTCGTTTGAAGGCACCCAGGTCATATGAGGGGAACACGTGTGCTGAAAAAAAAGTAAAAAAAAAAAGTAGAAGACATCACATGGTTCATATAAGATGTACTTTATATTCCATACACCGTAAACACACTAATCATTCCAAATCACAAGACTCCTAAATATTTCAGAAAAGCAAAGTTACACTACAAGAACCATGTTAGGTATGAAGGTTAAAAATAAGCCAAGACTGTTAAGTACTGGAAGGAATTACGAACTACTAGGACAATACTGTTGAGTAATAACATGTTCTAGAAGAGTGAACACTTCTTACAGCATTAATGTGCTGATAATTCCACACCAACATCGAACTATCTGAGAATTTCTTGAACAAACGAATACTTAACAATTTTTACGAGCCTGACCTAGACATTTGAAACCAGGATATAATTACATAGCCACTAAACTTACGACGCAGTTCTATAATAATTATTCTCTTATAGTTTCTTGCATCATTCAGATTCTGCTGCTGGTCTGAGCTGACCATTAGGTGAATAGGAAGTCTTTACAGCCCAACCTACAATTCTCCTTTTCGTTTCGGGTGTAGATACGAACGCGTCGCCAAAGCCACGACTCCGCTCTACCCAGCACCCCAACCGACCGATCAGCTTGGAGATCTACAGATAGTCTCGCTCCAGATTCAGCTTTTGGAACATCTCTGGCAGATATAATGGAGAGTCCCGCTAACAAGGTATCAAATGTTTTACATTAGAAAGAAATATTTTGAGGTTAAATTAAGATTTCGATAAATTGTCATATTTTTTTGATAGCTGTTTTTACATTCATTCATCGAACGAGCTAATCAACATATCAACCCAATGTGAAAAATGTATTTGCTATGGGTTAGGTAGCTATTTTATTACAAAAAGTTTTAAGTCTCATATAGACTCAGATCAGATCTCGTTACGATATACGGGGGCGGAGTTACATTTCTCGCGGGTACCGTAAGGAAAAGAGAACTTATACTGTTCCTGAAACTTTTGCTAACGATATTTCAGTTATACATTTAGTTTATATATTATAAACCTTGGCATTTTGTAATCCGAAAAAAATTATGACCCGTCTATGACCTTTGATTTCAAAATTTCATATTTTACCACCTGGATGCCAATAAGTACTTTATCAGAGCGGCAAAGTTAAAATATTCCTATTGCGAAATGTTAATTCACAAGAACATTGTTAGGTTTTAGTTGATGGCTAAAAAAACATGTGCAAGCCATACCAGAGGATATGAACTGCCACTAAATAGATAAAAATGAATCAAAGGGAAAACACTCACTACGTAACTAGGTATCTTATTGGGATAAATCCGCTTTCGTACACTTCATATAGTTAATTTTATGGCTTGAGTCCGGCTCCAGTTGCCGTTTCCACAGAAGATTAGACGTTTGCACACGTCATAGTACAGGCGTTTGTGCGCAAACTAAACTTTACTCTGTACCTCACTCTCATAATCCAATGGGACGGGAAAGAGTTCCAATGATCTCTGTACTTTTCGAGGCATGGAACCGTAAAAGTATTTCAAACTCCGGGCTACTACTGAGAAATTCTCGACGGAAAAACGAAATAACTTTTTAATTTGGTCTGACTTCAATTTTTCAACCTAGGACTATATATAAAGAGGTTTATAACAACAAATAAATAATAATAATAATAATACGTATCGAAAACTCAATCGGACCAAAACATTTAACCTATTTATGGAATACTGATGGAGATGTTTTTTATACCTTTTATTACTATGTTCAGAATGTCCATTTAAAGAAGACCAATAATCAGGTTTTATATTTTAAAATCCTATTGCTGTTTTGTGATCGTTCTATAACCGAGATAGCCCAGTGGTTATAACGCGACAACAAGCGCCACTGAATTTTCATGTGCTTAATTTGTGCATTAACGACATTAACGACCATTAAAGTCGTATTCAGAAGATTCTACGTCACATACTCGTACATGCGACTTCGAACGTTTTTTCAGAGACATATCCGATGGTGCTCTCTAAACAAATTCCTCATCGTCCTTTAATTCACGTATAAACTGTTCTTCTTATTTGTTCCAATAGATACTTACCTTAAGTACTATTCGACTAAAGACCTTATTTTCCAATGATAAATATTAAATTTTTTTAATATTGTATTATGTTCTCATCATAGCACAAAACCACATTAAAATGTCAATTAACAACAAAAACTGAGTCAATATCATCAATTTTATTTGATCCTAATTAGGATTCGTCCGTTCGTAATCGGATTGATGATCTACAGATACATCTACGAGAAGACTTAAGATCTAGAGACAGTTCAGAAGAACGGAGAGCTAGAATGAGTTGGAGGTTAGTGAGAAACGTCACGTCTGCGGCTGGGGCTTTCAATAAACGAGAAACGCTCGCCTTACCTGGTACGCCGTTACCCAATTTTCAGGTAAGTAACGATTTAATTTAAGGTAAGCACCTTTTAAACACATTATGATAGTACTACCAGAGTTCAGGCTTGTAAATATTTCAAAAATAAATACAAAGTAGATTTTATACGTAAAAGTAATAAAAAAGCAAATTGCGCACTCATAGTTGCATGGGACGGCAATCCAACTCAATCGGAGATTGAACGCCAGCAAGATCAGCTCCCTAACTTGACCAGTACCTTCAGAGTACAGATTCTGTTGACCCGACCTCGAATTTAAATCTGTGTGGTCATAGAAACAGTGTCATAGGATCTGGTCACATTAATTTGACTAAAAAGATTTAGTAGCTCAATTTGGGAGCCGAGATGGCCCAGTGGTTAGAACGCGTGCATCTTATCCGATGATTTCGGGTTCAAACCCAGTCACGCACCACTGAATTTTCATGTGCTTAATTTGTATTTATAATTCATCTCGTGCTCAGCGGTGAAGGAAAACATCGTGAGGAAACCTGCATGTGTCTAATTTCAACGAAATTCTGCCACATATGTATTCTACCAAGCCGCATTGGAGCAGCGTGGTGGAATATACTCCAAAAATCTTCTCCTCAAAGGGAGAGGAGGCCTTAGCCCAGTGGTGGCAAATGTACAGGCTGTTAATGTATGCTCAATTTCGCATCACGTCAAATCCATCGTAAGAAAAAAGTAAGTTCTATTGCATGTAAATAATCTTTAAGCTACTTTTTCTTATTTACAGTCAACATCGAACAGTCAAAACTCAAATTACCCAGAAGAAAGAAAACCTTCTGTTCCAAACTCCGTACCGAATACTTCTGCGCACAACTCAACTGCGCACAGCTCTGCGCGTGATTCGTTTACCCAAAACCCTTCTGAACCAAATAATAATAATGAAAAGGATAATATCGGTGAAACGAGTGCAGAGGTAAATATTAACCGTATTTTCCATATTTATAATTTAAGCAAAAACTGATGCAATTTTGTTTTTGTTTTTTTTCAAAATAATGTAGGCAGGATGCCTGCATCCTGCCTACGTGTATATACAAATTGTCATATCGATTAGTATCGAAGTCTAATCATTTTCTATGTATGTAAGAATATTTACTAACAGTCAAAAATACACAGACGAACCTTTTGGCATAAGAATTCGTTATCAAAGCTGTTGACTTGGTGGACGGCTTAAGTGGAACTGTCACGGTAGCATGCGAAAGCGATCCCGTGGCGCCCGGCAAATTTCGGTGTACTAGTCATCTTGGGCACAGGCGAATCCCACACACTTCACGTGGAAGGAACGCGTAATGTGTTCTTCCAACGCAAAAAAGGGGCTTATTCTAGTTTGAATGGACACAATCAAGGGACATAACATCTTAGCTCCCAACATTGGTGGCGCTTTGACGATTTAAGGAATGGTTAATATTTCTTAAATCACCAATGTCTATTTGTAGTGGTGACCATTTACCATGATGTCCACCAATCATATTAAAAAAAGGTTAAGTACTTAATAATTTATTAGTTTCTTACTTAATTAATCGTCATCCTAATATTTGCTTCTATAATATAGGCCTCCCCATTATTCCCCCATCTATTTCTTTCCACTTCTCTCAGTCTGGTCTTCTCAGTCATCAGGCATTAGCTAGCTATCAATCAATATATTTTTTACATTCAAGGGCTTAGATCCCGATTCACTCATGTTCCGAGATGGTAGGCGTCGCATAGATATGGTTCTGGCGTACGAGGAAGAGGACTTCGGGGTGATGACCGAAGCAGAAGCCAAGAAGAGAGATCACAGGAGAACTTTTCAAGTACGTTAACGGAATAAAAAAACATTTTTAATAACTAAAATTTACTCAATTTAAGTAGGCTCTTACAAGATTTTGAATCTACATTTTACAAGATTATAGTATTATAATATTCTAGTGACCAGAAATGGCAAGAAGATCAGTCAGAATATTTTCCGTCATAATATATTTACGACTCCAAATTCAAAAGTGTAAAAAGGAGTTCTTTTGATCACAATATTTTTCCAGGAAAATTTAGTAAAGGAAGGGCTGGAATTAGAATTAGAAAACAAATGCCTATCCTTCGACGGGAAGACTTGGTTCCTTAAGATCCACATACCCTGGAAGACTGAAATGAGGCTGGCCGAAGTGATTGGAATGAAATTACCGACGAAGAGATTCATCACCATTTCGGTTAGAGCGTGGGTGAGTTTTGAAACATGAGATTTTAATTATGATGATAATATATGAATATGATTTATCTCTTATATTGAATGATAAGTTTGGTATCAATAAAATACATCTTTATCAAAGATTGACGTGTTCTATTCCATTCCTAGACCATTCCTGCTCATACATCTAGACAAAAAGTATTTTAAATATTAGTATTAATAAAAGCAGAAATCAAAATCAAAATTTACTTTATTCAAGTAGGCTTTTACAAGCACTTTTGAATCGTCGTTTAACAAACTATATTAAGTGAAGCTACCACCGGTTCGGAATGCAAATTCTACCGAGAAGAACCAGCAACAAACTCAGTAGTTACTCTTTTTCAACATTTCACAAAAATACAAAGTCATGTTAGCTAAATACAATTATATATTATAACAATAACAAGTTGCTACACAAGAAACAATTTGGATTTACAAGGGGTCGCTTGACAACTGACGCTGGTGTTGAGCTCGTTAAAAATATTTGGGCCTGATAAATATCAAGGCCTGGGAGGAGTCACAGGATGCCTTAGGAATATTTTGTGATTTATCTAAGGCCTTTGATTGTGTGCAACATGAAACTTTGGTCAGGAAGCTTTATGGAATTAGGGACACTGCACTCAGTCTTCTAATTTCGTATCTGAGCAATCGGATTCGGAAAAAGATCTCCCGGGTCTCCAGTTACTGTGGGGGTCCCTCAAGGATCAATTCTTGGACCATTTCTCTTCCTTGTTTATATAAATAACCTGCCACATCTCCTAGGTGATAAACTCGAGATAGTATTGTTTGCTGATGATACTTCTTTAATTTTTAAAATAAAAAGACGTCTTTCAATATATGACTATGTGAACAATGCTCTCTCTGAAATAGTAAATTGGTTTAGTGTTAATAATTTAATGTTAAATAGTAAAAAGACAAAATATATTAAATTCACTCCCAATGTAAGATGTGTCAAAACGAGTGTACTTTTAAACGGGGAAGCATTAGATGTTTTAGAATCAACAGAGTTCCTTGGTATGACAATAGACTCTAAGCAAATAAATTGACGAATAGACTCAGCTCTGCAGCCTATGCGGTAAAAAAAATAGACTTTTGACTGATGTGGATACGGCTCGCCTTGTGTACTTCAGTTATTTCCACAGTATAATGTCGTATGGCATCCTACTCTAGGGTAATGCAGCTGACATTAATACCATTTTTGTACTGCAGAAGAGGGCTATTCGTGCAATTTATAACCTGGGCCCAAAAGATTCGTTAAGAGGTAAATTTAAAGAAATTAAAATAATGACTGTCGCTTATCAATTTGTTTTTGATTATGTTATGTATGTACGCAAAAATATAGATGATTTTCCCAGAAATTGTGACGTACATTCTATTAACACTAGGAACAAGAATAAACTTGTTACTCCAAGTACCCGATTACACAGAGTTAGTAACTCTTTTTTGGGACAATGTATACGTTTTTACAACAGGATCCCAGAAAACGTTCAAAATTATTCAATTATAAAATTCAAAAGAATCGTTAAAGAGTGTTTGTGTGCTAAAGGATATTACAACACTAATGACTTTTTAGTTGACTGCACACTTTGGGAATGAAATGATCGCCTCCAGGCTGCTTCAAATAGCTAAAATATAATTATTATTGTACATGCAAAATGAAAAAATAATAATATATATCCCGCTGAGTTTCTTTCGCCGGTTCTTCTCAGGTCCGAGGTGTTAAATTCCGAACCGGTGGTAGATTTTTGACTATCAATAAGCAAGAGTAAACACTTCTATATTGAATAAAGATTTTTGACTTTGACTTTGATATGTATTTGGATAAATGTTGGTATTCTACTCCTCAGAGCGACGAAGCACAAGCCGAAAGAGACAAAACATGGTACACAAAATGGCGAAGAAAATGGAAGGACCTCTACGAATATGAGCACACGAGAATCGAACCGGAACCCTCGTTTTACACGTCCACTGAAAAGCAAGGTGTGAAGAGGGAAGAACAGTAAGTATACTTAAATGACCTTAGAAGTATCCATGCTTCCCCCATCCGGTAAATTTGATGGAATAAATTAGTTGATTTGAAATTTCTATTAACTTCGATGGTATTTTTCTTTGATATATTTTAGTAAATACAAGATACAGCGGATAATACAATATTATTAACATTTTAAAATAATTGTATGTAATTAATTATAAATACGTTAATTGTCTCACGTTATGTTATAAAAATTGTACTAAAAAAAAATCTTTCAGATTTTTAGTAAAAGACAGATACACGCAGTTCTCGCCCGCGCAACGCAGTTACCTCGTTATGCAAATACTCCTCAGAGTTCGTTACGACAACAATGAGATTAAGGTAGGTTAATTTTCAGGAAACAAACAATAAAAAAAAGGGCCTGGACCTTTCTTAAAGGCCGGCAACGCATCTGCAAGGTTGCAGATGTCCATGGGCGGTGGTAGTCACTTTCCATCAGGTGACCGTCCTGCCCGTTAGCGTAATAAAATAACACATAAACTAATCAAGTTCCCACCAATATTATGAAAATTTACCACTCTGTTACACTATTTTGTCATCTGGTAAGGTTTAAACTCGCTATGTATTATCAAATAACTTTTGTATTTATTTAATATAAATGATTAAATCTTTGTATATCTATTTTATGAGTTCATGAGTCCTATTAGTGCCTTCCAACCCGCATTGGAACAGCGTGGTGGAATATGCTCCATACCTTCTCCTCAAAGGGAGAGGAGGCCTTAGCCCAGCAGTGGGAAATTTACAGGCTGTTTATGTTATGTTATGTATTAGTGCCTTTAAACCGTTTTGATACTACCCACAATATCTTAATTTTCTTTTTCTTTAATATTTATCTATATTATATTTTTGTTATAATCATCGTTGATACTTTTGCTTGCTCAGTTTAAATCGTATAATTTTGTCTTTTTAGTAAAATACTGTAATTTGTTCGACAATAAACATTATTTGGCAAAAAGAAAGTTTTTGACGTTCATAATATTATTTTGATACAATCTTACAGATGGGTATCCGTAGGTTACTAAATGACGGAACCTACTTGGCTTGTTTTCCTCTACACGAAGGCAGATATGACTTGGATATGGAAGACAAGATGCAGACGGATCGAAGGGTGAGTTGATTTCTGACTACAATGACAAAACTTGACAAAGAAACGTTGTTTCACGGGAGCATCTGCTTCTATAGTATCAACACTCTAAATATTTTACTACTGGACAAATATATCATCTTAATTTGAGAATGGAGATACTCTATCCAACACGACCTTGTTCAGGCGCAGAATTCAATGTCAATTAGACATTAAAATGTTTTCCTTCACTAGCAAACACGATATGAACTCCGTTTGTATATATATTTATGCAGTTTGTAAATGTCTTCATCGCGTGCTCACTTCGTAGGGAAACCTGCGTGTGGCAATGTTCACAAAGAAAAAAATAATTGGGGAATAAGGTCCAAAGGAAAAACCAAAAAAAGGAGATTAGGCTTTAATCCATAAGTTGCAAAATCATGGGCTGTTAATTTTTAGGTGTCTGTTTAAGAGGTGCCCTGTTAAAAAACAGGATTATATGTACAAATTATACATAAAATATGTTAACGACAAACTGATAATACTAAAGTGTAGTGTGCACTTTTTAGATCGTTTTTAGAACTGTGTTTTATTATTTTCTCAGTTACTATACTTAGAGTGGGCACGTCCTTGCAAATGGTATAAAAAGCAACCGCTTTGGCTTATCAGACGATACTTCGGCGAGAAAATCGCGTTATATTTCTGTTGGCTCGGCTTTTATACGAAGATGTTGTACGCGCCGGCGATCGTCGGTACCTTGTGCTTTTTATACGGCCTGGCCAGCATGAACTCCAGCGATAACATTCCCAGGTAAGTTTCATTTGCGTACAATATAATTGACTCGCCTGTCTCCCTTTATTCAATTTCATATTAACAGTAAATGAAAGAATTAACCGTTAATTTAGATATTGACTTTCGTAACAGATCCGAAAACTTATTAGAAATATTATATTAAAATATCTGATATATATATTGGCAATTGAATTAGAATCATGAAGTATCACGTAAATCACGTAACTGGTAAATTATAAATATAAATATCGTAATGTGAAAAACACTCAGTAAAATAAAAAAAAAATAATTAAATAACATTTGACAAAAAATAATCAATGTTTAAAAGGTCACGCATCATTAGCAGAGAAAATCAATCTAGACTTGTTATCTATTAAACATGTTTGTTCAAAATTTTAAGCCCTCACAATCGCTAATCTCACGTCACGTCACTGAAACTTACCAAAGGTAAGGTAAAAGACAATTACGATTTAACTTTTAGCAAAGAAATATGTGATATAACCGGTCCAGGGAACACGACACTGTGCCCGCTCTGCGACAAGGCCTGCCAGTACCAAAGCCTCTCCGACTCTTGTCTCTTTGCCAAGCTGACGTACTTATTCGACAATCCAGCGACCGTGTTCTTTGCAATATTTATGTCGTTTTGGGGTAAGTATACATTAAATTGTTTTTAACGTAATTATTTTGTGGCGTACGTTACATATCAATAAAGTAGATTATGTCAAACTAAATATAGTATGTTTTTTTTGTCTTTAGTTTAATGTGCAGGACCGGATTTGGAACTCTGAAGGCCCTGGGCAACTGAAGAGTGGAGGCCCCTAATTATTATTTTACTATTCAATTAATGTGAACAATAATTTATTTAATCTTTGTATCAGCGTCTTTTAAAACAATAATATAGTATTTCATTTTAAGAAGTCTTTTTTTCATCTTGCCTTTTCTCCATCGTTATCTGTATTATATATTTAATCTATTTGTCCACATTTTGCAGCAACAACGTTTCTTGAACTTTGGAAAAGGAAACAATCGATTTTGCGATGGGAGTGGGATTTAGGGGGCGTTGATCAAGTGAGTATCATTCAGCATCGCTGAACTCCGACCGCTGAGATAACATATTTCTGTCATCTGTCAGTTGGTAATGGTTGTTAGACTACAGCAATAAACAGTTGACAATAAATAACACATTAAGAGCGCTGTGTGCATTTAAATTGATTTGCCTGTTTTTCCGAAAGTCATAGATCAATTCAAATACGCAGTTTTTAAAAAAAATCAATATGAAAAACAGTCGTGGTAAATATTTGTTTTCGAGTTTAGCTTTCATTTTTTGATTATGGTCTGGACTCTGATATCCCTGTACGCAAAGTCGTGGCGTAGTTTCAAAAAAGTCCCGCAGATTTTTTTTTCGCCGGTTTATATCAGGTGCGTGGTGTTTCTTTCCAAGAAAGTGGTAGATTTTTTTGGCCGTTAATAAGTAAGTGTAATGCTTCTATATTGAAGCACTTACCGATTTTCAACCACTAATCAAACAGCATAGTTACAACAGGGTAGTTTACAACCCCCGTAATCGTCGCCGAGACAAGGTAACCTCTCTGTGGCCTTTTTCCAACGAGATTAAAAAAGGGTAGTTTGAAGTTTGCATAAAACCATACCCAATTCCAATTACAAGGTCATTAAACAGAACTTACCTGTCAATTAAATAATAATAATAGAAGGTCATTGGTAATATAATTACAGGATGAAGATCCACGTCCAGAATTCGAGACTTCAGTGAAGACATTCCGAACTAACCCAGTCACCAGGGAAAAGGAACCCTACCTCCCCGCCTGGCAGAAGACCATGAGATATGTCGCGACAAGTTCAGCTGTTCTGTTTATGGTATTCTTCATTTATTAATCGATTAATTAATTATCTATACTCTGTTCAAATCATAAGAGGAGAAAAGCTAAATAAATAACATTTGACAGCAAATTGACGCGATATCATTGGTCGAGAGCTCGATTAGTCTATGATATTCGTTCGTTCGTTTCCTTTTGAACGTCGTCGAAACTGTTATCGGAATTTTGGAAGTAAAATTAAAGTGGAAATAAGGAGTTAAGCGTCATGGTGTTGCATTATAAATAAATACATATTAATCATAAACTCTTAATAGTGCACAATATAGCTGTGCAATTAGCAAATCGCATGAAATACGTAAATTTAAGGTTTGTTTATCTTTATTCCTACTTTCATTGGAATAAGCTATACAATATCTATGCAAAATATGTCTGTTTGTATGTTTGTTATTCAGTCAAGCAAAAATGGCTAGAGTAATAATGACTTAACACATACGCTGTACACCTGACCCTCCCATAACACGTGATCGAAGAATAGCAGTAGACGAGAGGGTACGCTGCAAAGAAAAAGCGAATACTTGAGGGCACAAAGTCCAAAATGCTAGAGCACTAAGATTTAAGACTATAGAAGGAATCTTCTAGTATTGAAAAAGAAACTAACATAATATGTTCTTAATAAACAAGTAAGGAGTAACGTCATGGTATATGCTCCTAATCCTTTCAGGAGAAAAGGAGGATTAAAAGGAGATCACGTAACGTAACAGCTTGTAAATGCTCTGATCTTTTCCTCTTGATAATAATGGATTCTTATCACCACGCTGATCCAATGGGGTGTCCAATCCGACACAGATTTCCTCACGATGTTTTCCTTTACCGCAAATAAGAAATAAAAAATAAGGTCCATGTTTCCTAACCACTAAGTCATCTCGGCTGTAACGCACTCGTATAACATAATAGTTTTCGCTAGCGGCTTTGTTTACCTTTTAGGGGTTGGTCTTTAAATGTAACCTATGTTCTTTCTAAGTGTTAAAGCTTGCTTAATAATAAAATTTCATCAAATTCGTTTCAATGGTTTTGCCCTGAAAGTGCAACAGACAGACAGAGTTACTTTCGCATTTATAATATTCAAATGCTTTTATAGATAACCATAGTGATGGGAGCGGTGCTGGGTACGATCATATATAGAATATCCATGGTATCAGTAATCTACGGTGGCAGCGGTTTCTTTTTAAAGAGGCACGCGAAAATATTCACCGCCATGACAGCGGCGCTGATCAACTTGATCATCATTATGATTCTCACTCGGGTAAGTTCAAATTTTATTCACATACGACAATATTTATTTCCTTGGTGGTAGGGCTTCGTGCAAGCCCGTCTGGGTAGGTACCATCCACTCATCAGATATTCTACCGCCAAACAGCAGTACTAAGTATTTTTGTGTTCCGGTTTGAAGGGTGAGTAAGCTAGTTTAACTACAGGCACTAGGGCCGTAACATCTTAATTCCTAAGGTTGATGGCTCATTGATGATCTAAGGTACAGTTAATATTTCTTACAGCACCAATGTCTATGAGCGGTGGTGTCTGCTTACCAAGGTAGATGGCCCATTTGCCAAATTAAACATGTCATTCTCGCTTGTCACTCCAAAAGGCTAATTTTAAAGTAAACGAAACTGAGAAACCGCTGCTCTTTATATAGTCATATTATATACTAAAACCGTCTCCGAAACGCCTTGTATCTCCTGCTTTAAGTTTTGTGTAAATTGGCTTAGTAGTTTTTTTTCAATTAGACGTGTATTTTATTATTACTTGCTAGTAGGGTTTTGAGTAAGCTCATCCGTTCAAAATCAAAATATACTTTATTCAAGTAGGTTTTTATAAGCACTTCGTCGTCGTCATTTTGCAAAACTATATTAAGTAAAGCTACCACCGGTTCGGAATGTAGATTCTACCGAAAAGAACCGCCAAGAAACTCAGTAGTTAATCATTTCCAACATTTAAAATACAACGTTATCTTGGGTAAATAGTTTTTTTTTTTTTTTTATAATATATCCTAGCTGAAGTCAACAAGTATTTCCTCCACGCTAGTATTCCACTAGTGAATTATTTTACTAACTAACCAATCAACTGCAAAACTTTGCAATACTCTGTTTGTGAGTTACTAAGTTACTGGAACAAGACATATACAATTATAGTCCTCATGCAAATTTACGTAACGTAGCCTGTTCTACGGGCCACTTAGTCTCAATAACATCGACCAGTCTGCCTTCCTGTTAGAAATTAATAACATTTATATTCAACTGACTGGTAAGTTTAATTTAATTAACAAATTATTGATATAAGTAAATTCATTTCAAAAATCAAAATATACTTTATTCAAGTAGGCTTTTACAAGCATTTTTGAATCGTCATTTAACAAACTATATTAGGTAAAGCTACCACCAAAGCCCATTGAGGGATTATCATATAGAGATTGTTTTTTTTTTCCAGATCTACTCTAAAGTAGCAGTTTATTTAACAAATGTGGAGAATCCGAGAACACAGACGGAGTACGAGGACTCGTACACGTTTAAAATATTCTTCTTCGAATTTATTAACTTCTATTCTTCCTTGATTTACATCGCCTTTTTTAAGGTAAGTAATAAACTGTTGATATCCCACTGCTGGACTGAAATCTTGTATTTTAAGCTTATTTTATAATACTGCACTAATGCGGGTTATGAAATATGACGCATACATTCATTCAAACATTCCTCACGGTGTTTCCAACGCCAAGCTCACATCACATCACAATCTAACTACAGGCACAAGGGACATAACATTTGACACCCAAGATTGGTGGTGCAATGGTGGTGTAGGGGATGGTTAATGTTTCTTAAAATGCCAATGTCGATGGGCGATGACCATCAGGTGGGCCAAGTACTTTAAAAATAACGAAAACTCACCTCCATTTTTGGTTCCGCAATCATCGTTTAAGTTTCTGGCTTAGTAATCTCATGACTCCTGTCTTCTTTAAATATTATCCATTATGGTAAATGAGCTGTAATGTTAAAATAATAAAAAAGACATGACAGACCTGTATATCGTTTGTTGAGGAGCTTCGCGAGTTATTTCACCACGCGGGTCCAATGCAATCGGAGATATCATCCATTTTCCACCACTGAGTACTAGACGAATAAACAGGAAGTAAGCACACGAAAATTCAAAGGTGCTTTGGTGTCGAACCTCCAATCCTCCGTTATACCAGCCATTTTTTAGCCAGCTTTTCAAGTATATGGAGTAAAAAATTAGGGAATGTGGATATAAATATGATTCCAGGGTCGCTTCTTCGACTATCCAGGTGATGATCAAGCGAGGAAGTCTGAGTTTTTCAAACTCAAGGGCGACATATGCGATCCAGCCGGATGTCTCTCTGAGCTCTGCATCCAACTCGCGATCATCATGATTGGGAAACAGTGTTTCAATAACTTCGTCGAACTGGGTTACCCGTACGTATAATGATATCAAAAAATCTTTGATTTACCAAATATGTATTGAAATTTATTGAACGAAGTTGTATTAAATAAAAGACACATTGAAAAAAGTTAACAACGACAATATTATGAAAATCCTTTGTGAATTAAAACGGTATCCATAAATAATCTTATATAAAGCCATATTAAATAGAAAGGGACAAGAGATAGACAGAGAAAAGTCGCGGGGAGGAGGCGTGACGCTTATTCCTCTCATGACGACATTTGGCAGTTCACACCACTGTGCCGCGTAAAAGTACCAAAATTCTTCGTTCCAAAAATGACAATTACAGTAGCGGACTAGTACAGTGTGACACACCATTAAATGCATATTGCAACAAAACAATTTATTATTGAATGACAAATTAATGAAGGTAGAAGAATAATAAGAGTTCAAATTCTATAATATCACATCTACGAATGTTGCTATTAAATTATGCGTCTCCAGGACATATTCTAGAATAAGCTAATAAGTTCTCGTGGTGTCCTCCGATCAGTCAGACCGGACAACACAGTTCTATGGTTCAGGCGTGTGTGACCGAATATAGTTGAACTCTCTCTTCACTCGTATAATCCGATGGGACGGCAATCCACCACAACCGGAAATGGTTTACGTGCAGGTCCTCCGGCCTTACGCGGTGAGACCGCCAACTACCAAGTTTTGGACTTTTTCGCAACTCGACATGCACAGTTTTAGTGGTTAGCCAATTGACGAGGCAATCAAATGATAGAAATACGAGTGTCGTAACGCGGACGGTAGTGTCTGCGGAGTAGCGTGGGTAGTGGGTACTGAGCGGTGTCGTGGCGTGCGCAGCAAGTTCCACAACTGGTGGCGGCGGCGCTCGCACCGCGCCGTGACGCGCGACCGCAGCAAGCCGCACATGGCGTGGGAGCAGGACTACCACCTGCAGGACCCCGGCCGCCTCGCGCTCTTCGACGAGTACCTCGAGATGAGTGAGTGCCTCCGACCTCCTCACTCCTCACTCCTCACCCTTACCCACCGACGTCGTCATTTGCAAGTCTTTGGGGCCCTATGGAAACTTTTTAATTGTAATATTACTGATATCTTGAATTATTTGAAGCTCCTCCCGCTTCAGAATGTAGATCTTACATTTAAAATTTGCCATTAAATAAAATTGAACTCGCGATAAAATAGTATTAATGAACGTTAAATAAAGCCTATATTATACAGAATATTTATATAGAAGAGCATATAAGTTAGTACTCATTAATGTTTATAGAAGATATATAAAATTAATTGTATAATATATTTATTATATGTAGTATATAGCTACTATACTATACGTAGTATGAAACTAAGTCTTTTCCCGCCATGTTCACTTAAATCTCTTGAACGGCTCAACGCATTTTAATGCAGTTTTCATCAATAAAGAGAGTGATCCAAGAGGAAGGTTTATTTGTATAATACATGTATTATTATTACTTATATATATATATATATATTATAGCTTCAAGTAAATAGGAACGTCAAATAATTAACAATATTTAATATAGTTTACAATATTTATTTTTCCAGTTTTTGTTACAATCATCCAGTATCTTCCGCTCTTCAACTCAGATTAACAATTCCCATGTCAAATTCAAAAATATTCTTCCTCTACTTTTATTACAAAAATGTCAACCAAAAAGTATTCATCGCATCTATATAATTCTGTGATTGAATATAACTCAATAGCTATAAGCTATACAACCTTAAATGATTATTTATAAATATTTTATATAAAATAATTTATAGGCTTACATTATTATATATATACATTTGGAAATGCAAATGAACCGAGAAGGCTGATTTTTGGATATGTTGTAGGAAGGGCTTAGAAAAGCTTAACTTGAATTTCTCGATCTCGATTTCCTGTGTGCGTTCGCCACCATCTTGAAAAAAAGATTTGATTTTTATTTTTTTGCGCTAACTTTGCAGTGCGTTGTGATACAAGAATTATGATAAGGTACATTTTGCTTCATTTACGTTCTACAATTTAGATCCTAAACATTTTTCATCCACCGTTCTCAATAACCATCAACGGTTCTTCTCGACAGAATCGATATTCCGAACCGGTGGTAGCTTCACTTAATATACTTTGGTATAAAAGCCTACTTAAATAAAGTATATATTGATTTTGAGAAGCCTTTGTCTAAAAATAAGTTAACCTCTTTTTTTCACAAAAGGAAACTGTATTGAATAAAATTTCAACTGCTTTTTATAATAGTCCAAAAAAGGATGACAATTTCCAAGTATTTCTTTTCTAATCTTCTAGTCCTGCAATACGGTTTCGTAACGCTATTCGTAGCTGCCTTCCCCCTCGCCCCACTCTTCGCGCTGTTAAACAACATCGCGGAGATCAGACTCGATGCCTACAAGATGGTCACTCAGGCGAGACGGCCTCTCGCGGAACGGGTCGAGGACATTGGCGCTTGGTAAGTGCCAATTTTTAATTTTATAGATTCGCTGACTGGCAAAGTGGCCGCTGCTCATATATGTTAAGCACTGTAAGAAATATTAACCATTCTTTACATCATCAAAAAGGTCACTGACATTGCCAACTAAAATGTTATGCCTCTTGTGTCCAGGGCCGGATTTAGGGGAGGGCAACTGTGGCATCCACAATAGAGATTCTGAGGAGTTTACAATTTAATGTAATATATTTATATCTAGATATAATCAAATTATAATTATGTTACTACTTACTATTTTAAAAGTAAATAAAATATAGATTACTAATTAAAATTAAAATATTCAAATTAATTCATAATATAATTATTAGAATCTCCACTCCTCTGTTGCTCTAGGGCCTCCAATCCTTTGTGGCCCCGGGGACTCCAGACCGTTAAATCCGACTCTGCTTGTGCCTGTAGTTACACTTGCTCACTCACACTTGAAACGGTACAATACTAAGTATCTCTGTGTGTAGGTAGAATATGTGGGTAGTACTTATTCAGAGCCTCCAATCCATCAAGCCTTCTCAGTACTATATCTATGCGATATTACGTCGAAAACATACTTCACCAGATATGTTATATTAAAAACGTTTTTATTGCTTTAATTTAATTGAAATCCCATTATATTCGAATCAATTTAGTGTTTGATCGATTAAAATTGACTCGTGTGGTGTTGATTCAGTTTTTTTTTTTTTTTTTCAGGTACGGAATCTTACGCGGTATAACGTACGCGGCTGTTGTTTCAAACGTGAGTTTTATTTCGTCTAAATTATTTTCAATGATGACTAACAAGGCGATCACTCCAATTATCAGAGATTTTTATTGTACAAGAAAGATTTATCCAATTCAAAAATGAACTATAAACAAACCTTAGATTAACATATTCCATATGATTTGCTAATGGCTCTGATATATTATGCACTACAAACAGTTCTTGATTAATATATCATTATTTATAATACAACACACAACTTTAATTTTACTTTCAAAGTACCGATAACAACATCGTAAACTTACTGAAATTAATTCACGAACATCACAAATAATTCAAGACGTCGACCAATGATGTCGCGTTATGAATATTATAGATTCTTCTCGACCAATGATATCGCGTCAATTCAAGGTCAAATTTGTTTATCTGTCTTTACAGCGATTTTTATTAATTTATTTGTATTTTTCAGGCTTTTGTGATAGCGTACACTAGCGATTTCATACCACGTATGGTATACAAGTACGTTTATTCCCCTGACAACACGTTGGCTGGTTACATTGACCATTCTTTGTCATGTAAGTAAAGACAATAACACTATTTTCAAGCACTTATCCCATTTCCCAAGCTGTCATTCAAACTATACGTGTCCGATGTATCGAAACCAATCTAAAATCGAATATCAGATGTCATCGATTTGATGTTGACGTGTAACTAAAAAAAAAAACTAAAAACTATGAACATCTTTTTGGTACGTCAAAGCATTCAAAGTACGATAACATTAAAAACATAAAATATTCGCCCTGTCTCTCTTTAACTTTACAGTAACCCATCTGTGAGAAAGAGATGAAGCGAATGTTAAACCGATTTCGATATCACATCCGTTTCATCTCTTTCTCATATAGCGTACAATGTTAAGTCGGCTGTCGAAAAGTTAAATTTTCTGACGGCGCGAATGTCCAAGGCAAATCCGAAAATAAAAACAATTTCCACAATTTTGGTATTATAGATATATTTTGTAAGCACAAACCCGATACTAGTCGCAGGACACATTCGTGAAACGTCAAGAATTGATATGCGATACTGACTATAATAATTATTATATTTAAAGGATCTAAAATCAAAATAGCTTATCACTGTAATTCGGTTTACAACATTTTTCGATTGACATGCGAAGCGACAATGACAGTTAATTATTGTTATTTTAACATAAATATGATGTGATTACAGTATTCAACACATCCGATTATCGTGAAGAGTGGGGCGCTGATGAGAACGAAGTTGACCCCCCCGTGTGCGCATACCGGGGCTACCGCAACCCCCCACACCACGCCGACCCCTACGGCCTCTCACCACACTACTGGCACGTATTCGCCGCGAGATTAGCTTTTGTAGTCGTCTTTGAGGTAAGTTTTCGATTCATTACGGGATGTGACCAATCACGAAACAGTTATTTCTATAATAAATTTAAATTCTCCAATCAGCACGTGGTATTCGGTCTGACGGGCTTGATGCAGCTGTTCATTCCTGACGTACCCACGGAACTGAAGATACAAATGCAAAGGGAGACCCTATTGGCCAAGGAAGCTAAATACGAGCACGGCAGGCGACGCCTATCCACCGAGTACAGACAGCTCATCAGCCAAAATAACGAAAATAACGGTAAGATAACGTTCAAATTATTATTCCATTCTAATGGCATCTCTCTCAAGCCCTGATGATCTTTTGAGTCTGTAGAATACCCAACATGTTCTTCCAAGAAGTTTCTAGAAAATAAAGTCACGGCACTATCCGAAACAGTGATACAACGATGTTAACCAATATGGCAAAGTGTCCTCTACACTTTGTGGTCATCATGTCCAAAATCACCTTGGGATTTCTTTAATCTCCCTGAATAACAGCTTGGTTTATCATCCAATTGAATGATTAGAAATAAACAAAATATGCTGTATTATGAACCTCAAATAGTTCCTGATTAACATATCTTTATTTATAATACAAAACTATTCCACTTTTTAAATTATATATTTATAAAGTTATTATATTTACAATTTTGCCGATTTTTCAAATGTTATTTTTCGTAAACGCATAACGAATACCATATTATGTTGCGTCAGTTAAATGTCATTTTTTTTTCTTGACTTATACTCTAGTTGAAATAGGCACGAATTTTTTTAAAAATCATAGAAAACAAACTCAATTTATTTATTATCTATGACATATAGTCATATTAAAAGGCATCTCTATTAGGATATGCCATTTGTTTATTCTTTTCTTAAGAAATTAGAAGTAACACATTATAAAAATTATGAGGAACAAAGGCGATTCGTCGCAGACGTGGTAGCGCTTGCAGTTGACTACCTTACAATAATGGCGGCGTTCAACATTCCCGCCAACCATCGATACGACGCTTCACCAGACCGACTAACTGTCAAATCTTGTTTCCTCGTAATTTAAAAGATGGCGCTAGCGATGCGCCGTCGCGATAATCGTCATATTTTTAAACTGATAATATATTGGCTCCACTAATAAACATACAATAAACATTCACATACGAAAGTAGAATATATACAATGTTTACTAGTAAGGGAAATTGGTTTTTAGGATGCTTACATATAATAATAAAACAACACTCACATACGTGTTCGCCCGCACACACAGTCACGCACGCATACATGCACATACACTATAAATATCAGAAAAATTTAAATTGGAATTTTCTTTAAGTAAATCGTACTTGGTGTAAAACTATATTGATGACGTCATAAATCTACAGCCAAGCATCAAAACTTATCGTTAATAATGTAGGGTTCTGGTTTGAAGGGTTGAATGAGCCAGTGTAACAGGCACAAGGGTCATAACATCTTAGCTCCCAAGCTCGGAGTCGATTTGGTGATATAAGAAATGGTTTAATTTTCTTAAGTCTATGAGCAGTGGTGACCACTTACCATCAGACGACAAATTTTCCGTCCGCCTACCAAGAAACATTTTAATTAAATTATATGTATAATAGCTTTTATTAACATAGACAATTTCAAATAAAGGAAACTATATTCACAATAGAATTTCACGATTGTTTAACCATATAGCAGCAGTGAGTATTTTTGGCACGTTTGGCAATTCCTTGGCATTTTTCTGGCATTTCAAGGTTAACAGTTGCTCCTCTTCCCAGCGGACTCGAGAGCTGGCAGCCTGCCACCTCGCTGGCATCGCCGCACTTCTCGCGCCTCTGACGCCCTTGATGCGCACGTACCTCTCACACCAACTACTTAAACATTTATAAATTATTTTGATTGATGTTAAATATAAGGAGACCGGGCTTAGAGATCTAAGAGCCCCTGGGGCAACAAAGGACTGTAGGCTCTTTTGATTTTGATTTTTATATATTTATTTAAAGATGGCCTTTTTTAATATATAATAATTGATAAACGTAAAAAATATTAAATTCTTTGCCAATAAAAACGCTGAAAATCTACACAAAAATAATATCATGAAAAAACTAACAGAATTATTTAGTTAAATTTTTCGATTTAATATAAAATAGGGTCCAATTTTTACTCTTAAGCTTGTATTCTCTACGTCCGTCTTATCAATAAAAACTTGTCACTCAAAACATAGTTTGAGAGAATAGGAAAGAAGATATCACTCAGACATATCTCAGATTATTGTATTTAAACAAAAATAAGTCTTAAGTGTTTATTAATATGGCGGTATTTTCTAGTCAATGTGAAATAGTTAATAAATTTTATAATATAAGTTGTAAATAAGATATAATAGAAATACTAATGTTAGATTCGACTATTTCATCAAACAGTCCGGCCGCTGAGAGAACGTGTTTATGTCATCGTCGACTGTCAGTTTATGACGGCTAAGGTATTGACCACAGATCTAGAATACGCTAGATACCGCAGGTTGTTTAGATAGAATGACAGCCGAGTGTATCATATTTTTAATGCCTCCGATGACGTCACCCCAGCCTTGAACATCATAAAATTATTAGTGCTATTTTAGCAACAAATTTACTAATCAATCGTAGCTAATACACTCATTGAATTTAGTACCCTAAAATATTATTCCAGTTTATAACAGCAAAAATAACACAAACTTAGTGCAGGCTTGCTCGGCTTGTGGTATCTAACCTACTTGAAATCTGTGGTAGCGTCACATAACAATAAATATTGCAACAGCGCGGCGTAAGTTTTAAAATATTATTTATTTTTAATAGTGTAATATCTTCTCGTTTTCCTGCAATATAGGAGTGATTTCGTTAAAAGGGACGGAAGTGTGTAACAGAAAGCGCGCTATTTATATTGGCATAAAACGCCCGTGGTTTTGGCCGTCAGATGGTACCAACCCATATTCCGAGAGTATATAAGGTTAATGTTCCTTATTACTAAGGTAAGATGTTAGATATTATACCTACTGTATGGCTCGCTCGTTTTATTTTTAATTAAAATTGTAATACATATTATAAGTTGACATAATAATAAAGTTTTTAATTATATAATTCTTTAGAGAGGCATTCTCTGTGTTAAATGACACTGTCGATTTCAAGAACGCATTCACTCAGCTTGCAGACTTCAATTAATTATTGTTAAATTAACTCTTATCGCTGCATGAACTCTCGTTAATCACCTTAAATCACAAAATATTATGTATGATTTTTTGAAGAACAAATATTAAATAATTTCATATTCATTAAAATAAATTTTAATATTATCATTAACTTAAAGAAAACATTCCATTCCGTTTCTGTTTTTTTAGTTCTGTATTTAGTTTTTTTTTTTTTTTAATATTATACCGCTCTGGATGCAAGTTCTTCTCAGCCTTTCAGTGGTACCAGTGTAGATATAATTTTAATAAGGAGCTAAATATGTATTTATATATCATAAATACAATTTCTAAACGTGAATTTAATTACTGTATTAACATTAATGATTAACCAAATTCACTCTGTTTCTGAAACTACCGGCGAGGTTTCCGGCGCAGGACTTTACGTGGCACGTGTTATAAATCTAGGACCTTAGGATCTTCAATATTATATCTTCGCCACTAAGCCAAGGAGACTGTTAAGAGAGATTAAATATTATGAATTGACGACATATATTGTTTTAATTGCAACATAAAATACATTTCCAAAAATTTGATCTCTCGTCACATGATTCGGAATTGAAATATTTAAGAGACCTGACTGGTGACACTTAGTGGTACAATCCCACCTTCACCACTAAATACCATTCACAAACAGTAATACTTTACATAGCAGTATACGTGAAGGACGAGTGAGCCACATCATTTAGTCAAGCTTTTAATATATGTTCCTTATATGATTTTATTTATTCCACTTACCAACTATAACTAATAGACCCACTTACTAAATGCCTGTTAGATAAAATTATGAAATATAGTAGAGTAAATATAACATAGAGCAATTCTGTGTATTTTTGAGAAATATTACAATGAATTTATGTCACTTAGTCATAGAAAATAATCCTAGTATAAATAATTGTAGTAAAAACTCCACCATGTCCGAACGGTTTACATATACACAAAAACTTTGAACGCGCATCACTCTGAAAACGCTGAATTTTAACATGATTTTGGTAACGATTTTGGTACAGCGTGTTTTAGAAAAGGTTTTACACAAATATAACAACACAATATAATTTAACTTATTGTCTTGTATTTGGGCGATAGAAAGGTGCAACTAAAAAAATTGATCGAATTTATTAATATCTAAATAAATTGTAATGTGTGCAATTTGCCTTAAACCGTATGCAGATGTTTATTGTGACAACGCTACACGAATATTCGCACAATAGTATAATTATGTTAGATAATACTATTTCGACATTCAAATCTCTACTCGATCGTAAATATTAAAAACCTTATGATACGCTATTCTGATACATGTATTCATTGAATATTATTATTATTGTAGTCATTATCCCATAATATTACATTCTGAATTTTCACGGCCGAATTCTACGTCGTCTGATAATTGTATAAGTATTAATGTCATCGCTAAATTAAAATAATCCTTAGTATAGTTTATTCAAGTGTATTTGTGTACAAGTATGATCTTGTTTTTCTTATTGTGATACTCGGATGTTATAATAAAATGTGTCGATTATAAAGGTGTTTAATTTGAAATTTACAAATATAAAGTTCCACTAACCTATAACGGCCACAGCGGCTGTTCTCAACGGACAGACTGCGAAGAAGACGTCCTGCTAAGCGATTTTGGATACAGCGACGATTCTCAAGAGTGGTTATTATTGACTATTGTATTGTTTGTTACCTAAATTATAAATAAATAAATGAATAATGCATAGTTGCGTTTCGTTGCACATGTGTGTGCGCAAATACAGGTACAGTATTTCCTCGCTCCAATAATATTATGAGACGGAAAATCCAATACTACATAAGAGTTCATTTCCAGGAACAATGACTTTGCGTGCTCTCCGAGTCAAGAGCGTGTAGACTCTGCAACCGTATAAAACTGTCTCAGTCAACCATGTTACCGTAATATCTATTTAAACATATCTAGAAAAACAGGGGATATACTTAATTTTTTTTTTGTTAATAAATTAAAAGGTACAAAAAGAAACATTAATACATTTTTTACAAATTTTTAAATAAGTACCAATAATTTAAAAGTAAAGTATTTCAGTTAGTGGCGTAGCTATCGTCATATCGCCAGGGCCTCGGAGCTCATAGGGCCCTCTAACCTATGCTTTGAAAGAGCGGGTCAGCCAACTCGTCAGGTCCTTAAGCTAGAAAACCTTAACCCTGCTCACAAGATTTTTTTTCATATCTAAAATTTTGAAGAGCAATATAAGTTAAAAAGGAAAAAGGGAGTGAAGGCCCGATTCTTTTCCTATGCACCAGGGCCCTTGCCCACCTAGCTACGCCACTGATATCAGTAAGAATATTTAAATGAGATGATAACAGGTACACGTCTGTTACTATATGCGTATCCTTATAGATGAAGGTTTTGTTTGTTTTAAGATGGTTTGAATGGTATCAGACTGGTATCATTCATACCATGAATCTAAAAAATATATTTGGTTAGGTACATAGAGACCAATTATTGAGCAAGGCAGAAATTATATTTATTTAAATTCACGCTACGACCCCAAGCACTTAATGAGTATAAAATCAGGCTAAGCAGCTTATATATTAATAAATTAGCTATTGAATAATACTAACATCACTTATTATATTAATTATTGAATAAGATTCATTCGTATTAATTATTTTACAACGATTTCATGTTTACCACGAAGGTTTTGTAACTTAACTATTTAATAAATTGTCTCATTAATATTATATGTGATATTCATATTATTCAATTATTTATTTATTAGCTGCATATATTGATAATAATTAAATGATTAAATAATATTTTGTCTATCGATAATTTTTAATAGACAAATAGCCGGAATCAAAGCCTAAAACATCTGTCAAAGTTCGAATCCGATTAAAAAATCAAAATGTCAAACCTAAATTATCTCGAACTCACAAACTTCATTAATTATTTTCATTTGATTATGTTTTACATATAACGAGAATAAGATATATTTGAGATACTATTAGAGCTGCTGAATTTAAGAAAACAGCAATAGAGTGAGTAATTACTTTTACGATAGTGTGAATTTTATAAATGGCGTAGTTTTATTGATGCGAGATGATTTCGCTGAGTAATTTCGATCTGGTCACTGTGTAGCTTTGTTCGTTGTTGTCACGCTGCCAAGTTTGTTTCGAGACGCAAGCCGGACTGCGTGACCCTCGAGCTAACTCTGAAATCTTCATACAACTAAGTATATTGCTATTAAACTACCTTACGTATGCCCACACATCTTCCATGCAATCCAGTTAGAATGCTCCAATTTATAGCAATGCATCACTTGTATATAACCTATTTCGTGTTTGTTATTGTTTTTAAGTAGGTATTTATTGTCAGTATCATTTGGCTGCTTATTAAAATATATGTAAATGTGTTCTGTCCCCTTTTCAGCAGAACAATCATCATGAGCTTCTTGTAGTCTATATATATTTGAAAACATATTAATTATCGACTATTTTTTGTTGTCTGGTAATATTTTAACTTATGTGAAATTATTCTTCTGTAAAATAATCTATTTACATATAAAATATTGTCAATTATGTTATGATAAAAATGAAAGCCTGTAACTTTTGTCTACTTAATGGTATTTCTTATATTAAATCAATGCTAACTCTAATATTATTTCATTTGTTTTTTTTCAATGAATTACAATTAAATATGTTAATAGATATCACATATTTAATTATTATACTATATAACCATTATAAAAAACCTTTTTATAAGCTGATCTTTAGGTATGCCAAGATTTTCATTCTTCATGCATATTTTAATTTTTATAATTTCAGGTACATGAAGTGTTCCCCAAATGATGTCTCTTAAGCCTAGGAATGTGGACTTTCAGGAGACTTGGGCCAACCTTAAGGAAACTGTTAGTAAAATAGCCTGAGAATACTATTTTGAGACAGTATTTATCCATATTTATGGGTTGGGGAGCGCAAGAGTTACTCCTATATCACTAGATCCTTTTTCTTTAACCCTGACAATGAGTATGCAAAATCATAATCGGGGAAATGCATGAGTTACAAACTTTTTTTTCAAATTTATAATATTAATTAGGATTTAATTACTCTTGTGAATCATTATTTTATAGGATTAACTTGATTTGATTAACATCGATTCTAGATAGTATATGTAGTCTATATTACTAGTACTATAGTGTTTTCTGCTTGATAGTCTTTTATACACAACCAATTCTTAAATCTTAAAAGAAATGACAACTAGGTTAAGAAAAAATACTGTAAACATTTCTGTGTGAGAGAACAATGATAAGGTTATTGTTGTTGTATAATATAATATAATATTATATATCTGTGTCAATTATTATATGTGAAAAAGTATAAATCACAAATTCATGTTTCTTATGGCATAAATATTAGAAATGTCACATTGGAACACCAATTATTTAGCGGACTGTTCGAGATTATTGTGTATTGTAGCCCATTATCAACTATCACACTATTAAAACAAATTGTTTAGTTCTCATCTCGTATTCTAATCTTGTGTAGTGCGTGATTACCAAATTAATGTTGTTAAATTAACTCACAAAGTTACTCAAAGAGATTTTCGCGAAATAATAAAATCTGACTTTCTATTTGTTCCAAACATTAACAATGTTCAATATCAATGAAGTTGGGACCACCTTTGAGCTATACCGGAGCCAAAAACATATCAAAATGTAAAGTTCTATCCATAAACAATTATCAATACTAGAACATACTTAGAGAAATATTTCTTTTTATATATCAGTATAAGATGTTAGTTAAAAAGAAATGAAAAATTCACTGGTTATTGTTAGAAATATTTTGTAAAGTTTAAGATGAGCTTTTACTTAGTTTCCTTTGAATTTTATAATTAATTTGTTCTTCCCTTAAGTGAGGGGTACTCAAGTATTAGGTACCCCATGTTTTCCGGTACTCTAGCAGACTAGCAATGTTTACTTCATGACAATCAGTTAATAAGTTCAGTCTCAAAACCAAAACAAACAAAATAACTATTGCATTTATAATATTAATAGCTGAACCTGCGGCTTTAGTCACACAAACTATCTCCCCCATTTTACCCCTAGAGCTGATATAAAAAAACTAGCCTATGTTCCCTAATCACTCACTCTCATTAATTAAAAAAATATCCAAATCGGTTCAGCAGTTTAAGCGTGAATTAACAGACAAAGTTAACTTTGTATTTATAACATTAGTATAGATTAGTATAGTTGTTGAAAGTCAAATCAACGATATGATTCCAGGTGGCGGGAGTAGTAGCTCTCCGTGCGGTCGAACGAGCAGTGTGGAACACTCGTTTTTCTGACGTCTATGCACTCTGCGTCGCTCACCCGGAGCCCCTTGCAGACCGACTGTACGATGAAACAAAGTAAAGTATTAAGCATTTCGTATATTTATAAAAAAAGTTTTCAGAACTATATTATTTATCTCAGTAGAGCAGATATAGCTCGGTGAATGTAAAACAGCTGATTCTAATTGCAAGAGTAAAGAATAACTTTGATCCTGAATTAAGAGGACATAACTTAGAGATCTTAATTATTAATCTGTGTTTGTCATGTAAAATTAAAGTGGATATCAATAGTTAAACGCTATAGTATTGTATTATGAAAGATATATTAATCAAGTGACTGTTCATAGTGTAATATCGCTGAGCGATTAGAAAATCGCATAGTATATGTTAATCTTAGATTTGTTTATCTCTGCCCCTTCAATTCGAGTAAGATGACCACGCCTTGCACTGCTTGGGATAGTGCCTTGACGTTATCCTTTTATTCTAGAAATTTCTTGGAGGAACATGTCGGTGGCCTTCTACAAAGAGTCAAAGGATCATCTGTGCTTGAGAGCAGTGATTACAATGATGGGCTTCTTACAAGGTGAGTTATTAACTTTCAATCAATGAAATATATTCATGTCTATCTGTCACGCAGCGATCATATGGAGTTAGTAGTTTCTCGTTAACAGAGATGGGTTTTTGTCCAGAAGTGAGACACCACTGGCACTGATAACTAGTTATAACTGGAATAATGTTCGGGTTTATAAGGAAGAATAACATGAAATATTAATTTGATGACTTGAAATTGGTTATGTAAATAATAGTTTAAATACTTCCATTACTCATAAATATGGTTGAGATATCATTACTTGTCGCTTTATAGTAAAATTGGTAATCCTGCTCGAAGGACCAATTTTTTTTGTAATAATTCTTTTATATTAAGGTATATTATAACATAACTTTCTAGATGGTTAAATAGTCTTTATATGTGACAAATTTGATTACTAGCGAAATGAGGAAGATTTCAACCCGTTTGTACACACGTAGTGCTAAAACAGTATACACCAATTACCTTTACCACTGATTCGTTAGCGTTGAGTTACATTAAAATAGATTGTGTCTATGGTATGATATATGTACTCAACTTTCAAGGTAAACAAAGTGATCCATTTCACGGTCTCAAAATGTATTAATCTTAAGATCCTACATATACGACGGCGATTATGATAGATCAGCGGCACGCCCGTCATCGGTAGGAGCTTCTGCTACAGGGTTCATGGCGTAGGTCTCAGGCGATTAACCACAACGATACAATATGACAATTCTTGTACTTTATGTAGGTAATCAGCAATCACAAATTATAAAGTAGGTATATTATAACTATCCGAGTTGTGTGAACCGACGGTCCCGTTTGGAAGGCCCGAACTGTATCGCTCTCTCTAATAATAATTAGCTTCCGACTCATCGCTCTCCAAAGAATTCCAAATGTGACAGTCCATTCAAACGATTCCGATCACGTGACTCGTTATGTCACGGCGTTCAAACCCCACAGATACAACGAAATCATCTAAGTTAATAATTATTCATAATCGACGACATATATATATATATGTATAATGTGTTTGTTGTCGCTCGCCTTTTAGGCTTTGGTCATAAAAGTTCCATGGCTAAAAAGGCCATGGGGTTCAAGTTTGCTTCTTAACAAATTCCAACAAAGGTGTGTCTTTGAAAGATTAACATACAGATAGACAGAGTTACTTTCGCATTTATTGTATTCTTGAAACCGTTCAATGTTTGCACAGATACGTGACGGCTTGGCACGAGTTCAGTCAGGGCGTGGCGTACCTCAACTCCCTCTACTCGTACCTCAACCTGCAGCATGTCAAGAGACAAAAGGTAATCTGTATTATATACACAGCCATACATAATATTTTTTTTTATGTTATAGGGGGCAAACGAGCAGGAGAATAATAACATATATAATTGTTATTTTTTATGATATAGGTAGGTGGACAAGCAAATAGGCCTGCCACCTGATGGTAAGTGGTCCCTACTGCCCGTAGACAGTGGTGCTGTAGGAAATATTAACCATTCCTTACATCGCCAATCCGTCACCAACCTTGGGAACTAAGACGTTATGTTCTTTGTGCCTGTTATTACACTAACTCACTCAACTTTCAAACACATAATCATATTCAGTATTCCTGGTTGGCGTTAGAATATCTGATAAATATCTAGTATCTACCTACCTAGGGCTTGTACCAAGCCTTACCACCAAAGAATGTATGTTATATATATTCTGAATTTATATTCTAAAAGAAACTCAGTAGTTACTCATTATCATCAATTAAAGGGGGTGTCCCCATAAAAATTGTCACAAATAAAATTTAATAAATGGTTGTTATGGGGTTTTGTTAGTTGAAAATGACCATATTAATAATAATACTAATAAATAAATATTGGACAACATCACATACATTACTCTGATCCCAATGTGAGTAGCTAAAGCACTTGTGTTATGGAAAATCAGAAGTAACGACGGTACCACAAACACCCAGACCCGAGACAACATAGAAAACTAATGAACTTTTTCTACATCGACTCGGCCGGGAATCGAACCCGAGACCTCGGAGTGGCGTACCCATGAAAACCGGTGTACACACTACTCGACCACGGAGGTCGTCATTTTAAAAATAATTCCCAGATTAAATTTAAATATGGGAATTATTTTTAAATCACAGATAAACATGTTGATTTTATTTATTTATATAGTCTATGAGCAGAAGTTACAATCATACAAACTCAATATATTTATAGGACTTAACTCATTGCACTGTTACCTTAAGACAGCCAATGCATGTTTGACTATTTAAAAGTATTAATTGATATATATTATATACAGCGCTATGTAAAAAGTCGCAGGATCGATCCTGACCCCTTGGGCTATTGTCATCCCCACTCCTGACACAAGTGATAAGCTTAAAGGGAGGGGTAAATAGGAATATTAGTAATTCCTTAATTCATTTAGGGTATAGCTACTATTATTTAAAAAAAATATATATAATTTTATTTATTCAGGTATCAGACGCAGAGATAATATATGGATCAGCCGCCACCGTCAGCTGTCCAGAACACGACACAAGACAGCTGGAGGTACGTTTTTAATGAGTGTCACTAGATGGCGTTGATTTATTTTATGGTGTTCCTTAAATGTCATGTCTAGACTTTTTAGTTTCAAGCATTTTTATATTTAGATTGTTGTAGAATATTATTAAAATCATAACATAGATCCATATGCAATGAACTAATGTAATGTCCGGTCTAGGTCGGCGAGCTGGGCCTGCTGACGTGGGAGCGCGTGCTGGTCCGGCCGCTGTCGGGTGCGCTCAGCTCGAGGCTGGTGGCGGCCCTCAGCGCGGCGCGGGACTCCGCACCCGACCCCGCCGCCGCCGACGCGCTACGCAGCGCCGTGCACAGCGCCGTGCACGTGCAGGTACTGGTACTCACATACGAGTAGGTAGTGACTCACACGTGCCAGTATTGACACACAGTGGGGCATTTAGCACACACACGTCACTATATATAATGACCATTGCTGTTTAAAATATGTTGATGTCATTGACTTCTGTGTTCTGTTTGCAGGCGTTTCGCGTGCGAGCTCCACTATCATTGTACCAGCAGCTGGTTCTGGAGCCGTTTCTGGCAGCGGCGACCACCTACCACTCGCGTCGAGCCGCGCGCCTGCTGGCCGAGGGGGACGTGTCGCACTTCATGAAGCACGTGCTCGATGGTACACATGATTGTGACGCTCGTGACAGCTTTTCTTCAGATATTAGACGGTTCACTGTCCCAACATCACTATTTTCAGAAATTAGCTATTGAAGCTTAATATTCGATAACGGCCCCACCGGCTCCCCCAGGGCTGGAGCGCGAGGTGTCGCTGGCGCAGCGCTTCCTGCACTCGTCGTCGCTGGAGAGCGTGCGCGCGTGCTACGAGCGCGCCTGCGTAGCGGCGCACCTGCCGGCGCTGCACGCCGACGTGGAGCGCCTGCTGCGCGAGGCCAGCGCGGGGGGGGGCGCGGCGCGGCGCGACGACCTGCGCCGCATGTACGCGCTGCTGCGCCCGCTGGGGGGGCCCGCGCTGCGCCCGCTCGTCGACGCCGCGCACCAGCAGGCCGTGCGCGACGGGCTGGCGCTGCTGGACGCCGAGCACCCGCGCGACGAGGTGCGGCCACCCCCGACCCGAGCGCGCACACCCGGAGCGCATTACCATTACATTCCCGCCCTGAGACGAGCCCTCCCGCCGGCAGGCGCACGCGCACTTCGTGCAAGCGATGCTGTCGCTGCACAGCAAGTACAGCGCGCTGTACGGCGACGTGTTCGGCGGCGCGCAGGCGTTCGTGGGCGCGCTGGACAAGGCGTGCAGCGCGGTGGTGAACCGGCGGCGCGCGGGGGAGGCGTGCGCGCGCGCGCCCGAGCTGGTGGCGCGCTACTGCGACGCGCTGCTGCGCCGCCGCGCCGCCGACGCCGACGCCGACGACAAGCTGGCCGCCGCCATCGTCGTCTTCAAGTACGTCGACGACAAGGACGTCTTCCAGAAGCACTACGCGCGCGCGCTGGCCCGCCGCCTCATCCACCAGCTCTCCGCCTCCATGGAACAGGTCCGCCACGTAATCCGCCGCGAGTTTGAACGTTGCATAAATTATATACTAACTACACGTGTCAAAGTAAATTAGCAAGTTGTCATTAAGTAAATGTCTGACATAACATTAGATGCCCAAACGCTCTGAGCGTATTCACGATGTGTGAAATGTTGATATTTCTCGAGCGTCTTCTACGATATACGGTGACCGATTACCATCAGGTGGTACCGTCAGGTGTTTTACTTGGTGGTAGGGCTTTGTGCAAGTCCGTCTGGGTAGGTACCACTTGCTCATCGGATATTCTACCGCTAAATAACAGTACTCTGTATTGTTGTGTTCCGGTTAGAAGGGTGAGTGAGCCAGTGTAACTGCAGGCACAAGGGACGTAACATCTTAGTTCCCAAGGTTGGTGGCGCATAGGTGATGTAAGGAATGGTTAATATTTCTTACAGCGCCTTTGTCTATGGGCGGTGGTGACCACTTACCATCAGGTGGCCCATAATCCCGTCCCCCTAGCTATTTTATAAAAAAGTAACCGATATTGAAATAAAGCTAATTACAGGAGGAGGCGATGATAAACCGCCTGAAAGCGGCCTGCGGGTACGAGTTCACGAACAAACTTCACCGGATGTTCACCGACGTGGCGGTCTCGGCTGACCTCAACGCAAAGTTTCAGCAGTACTTGCGAGATAATAATTTAAGTACAAACACAGGATTTTTCATCCAGGTAACACTTTAATGGCGTGTACCAATCACAGGACGAGTAAAGGCAAACAAACAACTTTGACCTTGAGATCTCGATTAATATAAGAAAATCATTATGGACGAATAAAGTAGATTTTTATCGAAAGTTGTAGTTAAAGTCGATATTGGTAGATTTACTTATATAGCTTTGTGCGAGTCCGTCTGGGTGGGTACCACCCACTCATCAGATATTCTACCGTCAAACAGCAATGCTTGTTGTGTTGCGGTTTAAAAGGTTAGTGAACCAGAACTACAGGCACAAGGGATATAACATTTTATCTCGAAAAGTTGGTGGCGTATGGCTAATGTCTGGCTCATGGCCCATTTGCTGGTCCATGTACCTATATTATATAAAAAGCACCCGAGTAGAATATTGTTATTATAAATGATGATATTATATTAATCAAGAACTGTTTGTAGTGAACAATACAATATGTAAATACAAACTTTGTTTATCTTTACTGGTTCTTTGATATGAATAGAGATTACAAATATTATATGATAGCAAAATGAGTGTGCTGATGAGATTGACGGAGATTAGCTAACTGTGCTGGATACAGTTTGAGAAATTTCTTGATTAAAAAACGTTGCTAGCACGACTTTAAACCGAGGCCAACGTGGTTTGATTTATTTATTAATAAATAAGTAATAATCAAATGAATATATATTATAACTTGGACAAAGTAGCGAGAGGTATGTTCGTTGAAGCGCTAGCGACCCGTCGGATCAGCGTGTCCCCTACGCGGTTGGACCGCCGTGTCGGTGGACGCGCACAGCCGACGCAGGTAGTCACCCCCGCCCCGCCGCAGGTGCTGCAGGCCGGCGCGTGGCCGCTGGGCGGCGCCATGGCCCCGCTGGCGCCGCCCGCGCAGCTGGAGCGGCCGGCGCGGCTGTTCGAGGCGTTCTACCGCGCGTCGTTCAGCGGGCGGCGGCTGGCGTGGCTGCACCACCTGTGCACGGGCGAGCTGCGCACGCGCTACACGGCGCGCGTGTACCACGTGAGCGCCAGCACGCCGCAGTGCGCGCTGCTGCTGCTGTTCGAGGAGGCGGACGAGCTCAGCGCGCGGGAGGCGCGCGACGCGCTGCAGCTGGCGGGCGAGGCCTGGGCGCGCCACGTGCGCCCGCTGCTGGACGCCGGCCTGCTCACCGGCGACGCCGACGGCACGCTGCGCCTCAACCTCGCCTTCTCCTGCAAGCGCACGCGCCTGCGCCTCACGTGCGCCGCCGCGCCGCCCGGGCAGGGTGCGTCTCGCTCCGCTGTCCGCTGTCGATGGCGAATCTGGGCCGATGTATAAATACTGTGCACTCGCTTGCAGGGGGCGGAAGCGGGTCGGGGTCGGCGTCGGGGGGCTCGGAGTCGACGCACTGTGACGACGACCGCAAAATGTACCTACAGGCGGCGCTCGTGCGCATCATGAAGCAGAGGAAGGTGAGCGAGCATAAACACAAACGTATAGTCGATTCCAATGGCAGGAGGAGTAACCATAAACAAACATTTTTCACTCTGAATTAACCGAAGTCTTAACAGTATGAAATAGTCACTATTTGATTTGCGAAATGAATTGTTATTGAACTTTGGAGATAAAATTGTTTCGCATAATATATCAGAGCTATTAGCAAATCGCACTTAATATGTTAATCTAAGGTTTGTTTATCTTTACTTGTCCCGCCATTGAAATGTACAATACGCTTACGTCACACGCAAAATGAAAACACGCGAACGAATGAGCACGCACCTACATACACATATATTGCGTTCGTACAAATCCATATAAATTACAATAGCACAAGAATCTATACTAATATTACAAATGAGAAAGTTGAATCTGTCTGTCTGTCTGCTACGCCTTAAGAGTTAAACGACAGATCCGAAATTAACCAAGCTTAATTCGATTCAAGCTTGAACCCCAAGCATTTTGATTCCTAACACCTACGACAGCATAGGTAAACCGAGGCAAGCGAAGCCGCGTGATACTAATTACTCACCTACAAGTAAAGCGTGTATAAAGTAAACCCTGTAAATGTGTATGTTGTTTTGTGAAACAGGTGCTACGTCACACGGAACTTATACAGGAGGTAGTATCTCAAGCGAGGGGTTCGTTCGCGCCCTCTGTAGCTATGATAAAAAAATGTATCGAAGCACTAATAGACAAGCAATACCTGGAGCGAGCTCCGGGCACCCTCGACACGTACTCGTACCTCGCGTAGGGCGCACGACCCGGCCCGTCTCGGCACGTCCCGGCACGACCCGGCACGTCTCGACACGTCCCGGCTCGTCTCGTCGCGTCTCGACGTCGCGTCACGATACTGGAAATATTTTTTTAAAAACATATTGTAAATAAATATTAAAAACAAATAATATAAAAACAATGTGCTTTATTATGATTTCGCTTCCATTTTAATATTGTCGAAGTATAAATGTCACGCTGTCGAAAATCGTTATACGATGTTAAGGATTACGAAATTTGAAATAAAACGAAAGATTAATAAAACGGTGTAGGTAATGATGGTGTTTTAAATAAATATCAGGAATCTTAAAGAGAATGGCTTCATCATAATATTTTAAAGTAGACTTAAGTTAGAGAGTTCTTATTTTCAATTTGAATACACACAAAGTATTGCCAGTTAAAATAATATTACGCGTGAAAATGAAATTTTTCGAATGTCTTTTTATAATAAAAAGGTGATGACTAATTTAATCGACTTCAAATAAATAAAGATATCAATGCGGTTATATTTTTTATGTTTGTTAAGAACTCCAGTCATTTATGGAACATTTGAAGAAATCTTGTTTTGATTTTTTTTTTTACAAATTCGACCGCGGTTAATCGATCTAAAACTAAAACAAATTTCTGAGCTTTAATATATTAGTATAGATTATGCAAAATGTTACCAATATGAAGAATTCAACGTTTATTTGTCGCAAAAATTAATTAGTACAACTACCGACCAACAGGAACGTAAAAAATGTAAACACCGTTTTTGTTAACAACTTTGAGTAGCTTAACTTTGTTGAGAGTGAAGATGAAACAACGAAAAATTACATATTCACGGCAGGTTCTGTTATATAAATACAAATCGAGCTCGTAAATCTTAATATTTCTACTTTTATTATAAAAAAAAAATGCCTTAACCATTTTTATTTTAAAAATTTATACCATCTGTGGTCTAAACTCTGTGACGTCACTTGTTTAAATAATTATTTCTAAGAATAACTAATTTGTAAAATCAATGAAAATTTGAGTAACGTATATCATATAAAGATTGTCACTATTCAAAATAGATTGAAAAGTGTTTCATTCAACATATATTTGAACACCTAGTTGGCAATATTGTAAAAAAACAAAATGTTGCCATAATATACCTCGATGTATTATCGTCACGGTAGATCAAGTCAGAGAGAAAGTATGAACACACATTTTCACTTTTCTTAAGAAATATTACATTGAGAAAAAATTATAAACATCAATATCTCTTTTTCTGGATAATATTGTTACTCACTAATATATGCTACACGAATTCCAAAAAACACCTGCCCCCCCCTTTTTTTTCTTAACGTGACGTCAACGTGTTAATACGAGGTATATAACGAGGTCTAGTCAATAAAAATGCTAACAATACTGAGCGTCCAAGCGAAGTTGCATTAGAGTCCTGTCAAATATGGCCCATTCCACTAGTAAAACTACTAGGGAAGTAAATACTCGCACCTCATTGGTAGATGCGTTTTGCTAGAGGTAAGCGAGACCAATCCGTAGACATGAAATGATTTAACAATTAAAAGTTAACCAATGAACTCACAAAGCCAATTTCCTTTAGCAGTTCGTAAACTTTATATAAATTCTGTACAGTAACGTCAGTAATACAAATTTTGAATTAAAAAAAAAAACTGAAATGGTTGTCGTTATTATTTATATATTTTCATCGTTGTCTAATTATTTTATAATTTATACTTCTTACTTTAGAAATGATCTACATATTCATCTCGTTTGATGCAACGAAAGCCCGCGCCATAACTTCGCTTGGTCGTATTGCCATTTTTATAAACACGTATAACGGTTTGGAATCGATTAAATAGTGAACTAAATAGAGTTTTGACTAAAATATATAAAGTAACACAAACTACAAGCAATAATTATACATAATTGATATTTATATCAATATTATAAGAAATTCCGCAGCACGCAGAATATTTTTATATGTTTTGTAACGATATCGTCACGCTCTCGAAAATAATTCAATTTTATAATATTTGTTCTGGTTTCTCTTTTCTTTTTAACTGTCATATTTAATTTCTTAATTGTTAAAGATTATACTCAATCATAATAAATTATATATATATATATATATATTGTATTTTATTTATTTCATTAAAAAAATATTAAATTTATGTAATTAAAAATAAAAACTTTGGTGTTCGTTCATTTGTGGTATTTACTTGATAAAATTAAAAAAACGATACGAGTGAAGTGCAATTGTTACACAGTTATTTTTTTTTATTTATCAATTTTCTTCAAATTCAGCACAAAAGCGAAGATCATATTATTTAAAAAATCTAACTGTCAAAATGACAGTACAATATGTTTCTTAAGTATTAATTTAATATATTAATATTCATTGTTCATTTTCGACATGACTTTATTTCGATTCTTAGTCATATTATATTTTTTTTAAATAAAAGGAAAATGCAGTGTTCTCAATTAAAGCTTTTCCAAGTTTAAATTGAAAAAAAAATGTTGTATATTTTAGGTTATAAGTAAAGTTAGTTGTAATTATTGTTACGTCATTGTCGATACACAATATTTTTAATAGTTGAATCTTAAATTAAAATATTTGTTTTGAATTGTGTTATTAAAAAAAAATAATTCATTAATGAAAGGTTTTGTTTTAGTTTACCTAATTTTTTTATCTGTGAATTGTTAATCGTGTGTCGTTAAGTGCGGTGAACGCTACGGTAACTTAAATGAATTATTATCAATAAACATTGTACGGATGCCGTTAATCGTTGTTTTATTTGAAATATTTATCCAAATCTCTAAAAATCATACAAATGTTGGTATCATTTTTGACGTGTGAAATATATCATTTGGTCTGTGAGAAATATTTAAGTATATATTATTTAATTATCATTTCTAAGCTCAATTAGCATTGGCTTCCTTCAAGTCTGAGTTTAAAATTTTACAGTAATGCATAATTTCTTTAACTTCACCTAAATAATAGTTAGTCACTGGTTCGCTCACTGAACGACGATTCATTCCAGCAATCATATCCAGCGCTGAAATGTCACTACCACCAATGGAATTATGTAAGTCGGCGCCAAACAGGTACAGTAACAGGTCAATAGTCAGCTTTCACGTGGCTATTATAGTGAAATGTATGACCTTTCCGACTTAACGATAATAACACTTGTCATTTACAAACTACAAATGTTACATCAATAGAAGATATAAGCTAAATATATAAAAATATGTATAATTTTTTTTTAAATATAATGAGTATTTTTGGTATTTTTCCATAAAAACATTTTAATTGATACTTAGGTAAATTTTAACATTTATATATACTAGTTTCAAATTCCATTCTAACACTACCATAATGCTTACACTTATTTCATTCCTCCCTTATTAAAAAAAAAAACAGATAACTAATCGTCATTCAGCTTTTGTCTGATATTTTAAATTAGACAATTTATGTGTTACAATATAAATTTAAAATATATGCGTTCACAAACATCGAATTACAAATATGAACTATATACAACTTAAAAGACTCATGCTATATAAAAAGAAAATAATAATGATACGCACGGAAGTAACCGGAAACACGGAAATAATATTTTTTAACAAATATAGTAGCTATTAGATGCAAAAAAGCTGCGTTGAATTTTTTTTTCAATTGGAATTACATGTCTTTATAGAATTACTTATAAGATTTGTTGAGCGCGTGTTTAGTCTAACACTGATTTCTCTTTCTGACATCATTGTTTTGACATTCGAGAGAAGGAGACAGATTTGTTTAACAAAACCTTTACATATATACATTAATATAACATTTCACATTAGAAACGGGTTTAGGCCAAAAACAAAATTTAAAATACATCAAATGTCACGTTGACTACAAAACGGGCATTAAAAAACAAAATTTCGTCGTCTTACATTCGTTCGTAAGGTAACCGTAGTAGCGCTTATTATTGTAACAGCTGGGTATCAAAATACCTAAAACTTATATGTACATAAAATATGAATCGAATACTAAGGATACTTTTTATAAGGCAAATGCAAACTTAGCAAACTTTAATTTAATATTTTTCATCTGTTATATAAATTATGTTTTTATTTGCTATAATAATTTGTATTGCTTACAGTTTAATCTTGTATACACATAATTAATTCAATTCAATTCAATTCTTAGTTTAATGGCTACACATAATTAAGTTTCCGAACAGAATTAATTTGACATCTGACAACTAAACTGATGTGACGTGTACGATGTAAATTTAAGTCGAAAGCTGTATTCATCGGCTCCTCATAATTTCCTAATATCATCAAAAAAGAAGCTCAAAATGAGCTCTTTTAAGCGCGATAAGAAAGAAGAAGAAGATACTGGCGGCAATCCATATTTGAATTTGGATAAGACAATCGTCTTGCAAGAGGCGCGGTACTTTAACGAAACACCAGTGAATCCGAGAAAATGTTCTCATATTTTATCGAAAATCCTCTTCTTGCTGAACCAGGGCGAGAAGTTATCAACACAGGAGGCTACGGACGCGTTTTTTGCTACTACCAAGCTATTTCAATCGAAGGATGTTATGTTACGTCGAATGGTTTATTTATGTATAAAAGAGTTGAGTAGTCTTGCTCAGGATGTAATTATCGTGACATCGTCGTTGACAAAAGATATGACCGGTAAGGAGGATATGTATCGGGCTGCAGCAATACGGGCTCTATGCAGCATCACGGACAGTACCATGATACAGGCTATAGAAAGATACATGAAACAGGCTATAGTGGATAAAAACCCAGCAGTCAGTTCAGCGGCATTGGTTTCCGCTCTGCACTTGTCATCAACAGCACCGGATTTGGTGAAGCGTTGGGCTAATGAAGCTCAGGTATGTAATATTGCTTATTACTGGTTATTTATTTAAAAATATTTTTCCTGTTGCATCAATGCATAGGTGGTATGTTCCTTTCTGTCCTTTTCTGTACCAATTACAATCTGTAAAATTCTATGATGATTGATTGGGTAGTAAAGATGTGAAGTGAATAAACAAACTCGGTTTCCTATTTATAATATTAGGATAGGTAGGCTAACAAGCTAAATAGCCTATCAAGCTATTTACTCATGAAGGTCCACCCTACCTTTAATTTTTTATTGGCTTGCATTTGTGCGTACTTACTGGATGTCTCAATGTGCTCGACCATTGCTAAGAGTAAAGGCTATAGAAAATATGTTAAATTATATTTATTGATTGATTTAGAAAGATGCTTGTTAGTGCTTGAAATTTGATGTAGAATGGTGTGAATCAATAAGACCTGATTATGCCATGGACAGACAGAACACATAAATACCATAAAATGATCTGTCAAATAAAACATGTCTGCCTGTCAAAAGTATTATAGGAATTCAGACATTTTTTTTTTTGTTTTTTATTACAATTTAAATTTCACCGACACTGAAAAAAGCTTCTTATTAATTATTTCAGCAGTCTGACTTAAACTTAGTGAATTTTTTAATTAACATAAATTAAAATATGTTGAAAAGTAGGCTTCAAGTAAAATAGATAATAATGAAAATCTTATCAATATATCAATTGATCGTATCTATAATAAAAGTGTTAATGTTTTTTACATATTTACAAATATAGATAGCAATTGATGTAATAGACAGACTTAATGCCAAGTAGGCAGTCTTTATACATCTATGTTTAGTGATTGTAAAAGAATTGTGAATCCACAGATAATTATTAAAAAAAATATTTGTACCCATAATTATTACATGTTGTAAAAGGTCTTGATAAAAGATTTGATGACATTGACCATAATAATTATTCAATTTATCGAATATGCATATCATATTGGCATATCACTGTAAGTAAGTTGTCCACGAATGAGATACTCAAGTGTATTTTTACAGAATCGTACTACTGGTACTCTGGTGCTGGCAACGCCTTTGTTTGGAAGACCTATCAAATGGTCCTATTTTTTTGCAATTTGACTTATGTTGTTATAGCTCAGAATTTATTATGTCTTAAAAATGATAATCAAATTACTCTCAAAATGAATTTTGTGACAAAATACATGTCTAAACAAAAAACTGATCGATCGGATACTAGGATTGGCCCTTAGATATACAACTAATTCAAATATAATTTTGATTTTTTATAACAGATATATTTTGTTTCCTTACAGGAAGCAATCAACTCTGATAATGCCATGGTTTCCTATCACGCCCTGGGCATCTTGGCGAGTACGCGTAAAAACGACAAACTTTCTACCGTAAAATTGGTGACTCGTTTGGCTAAGTCGCCTCTAAAATCGCCTTACGCGCTATGCCTCTTGATCCGTTTAGCCGCTCAGCTAGTCGAGAATGATGACTCAGATGCGTCTCAACCCTACATCGACTTCATAGAATGTTGCTTGCGTCATAAATCCGAAATGGTCATCTATGAAGCAGCCCATGCGATCGTCAATTTAAGAAAAACTGCAAGAGATTTGGCACCAGCTGTGTCAGTCTTACAGCTATTCTGCGGATCATCTAAAGCTGCTCTCAGATTGGCTGGAGCAAGGACGTTAGCTAGATTGACTACCAAGCACCCAACGGCCGTAGCAGCGTGTGCTGTTGATCTGGAAAACCTAATTTCCGATCCAAATAGGTCCGTAGCTACTTTAGCAGTAACCACGCTATTGGCTACTGGTGCCGAAAGTTCGATTGATAGATTAATGAAGCAGATATCGAGTTTCGTGTCTGAAATATCGGATGAGTTTAAGATTGTTGTTGTCAAAGCAATTCGACGCCTTTGCCAGAAATTCCCGAGAAAACATCAGTCATTGGCCGCTTTCTTAGCTGGGATGCTCCGAGATGAAGGTGGCCTTGAATACAAAGCAGCGATAGCTGATGCTATCATTACACTGGTCGAAGAAAACCCAGAAGCGAAAGAGACAGGGCTGGCACATTTATGCGAATTTATCGAAGATTGTGAACACACGACTCTGGCTGTCCGTATCTTACACTTGTTGGGTCGCGAAGGGCCCAAATCACGTCAACCATCGCGATACATACGCTTTATTTACAACAGGGTTATATTAGAATCTGGTCCGGTTAGAGCCGCTGCGGTTTCCGCCGTGGCACAATTTGGAGCTCAAAGACCAGAGTTACTCCCAAATATACGAGTTCTCCTTGCCAGATGCGAACTGGATGATGAAGATGAAGTTAGGGACCGTGCTATTTATTACAATGCTATTCTGGACTCAGGAGATCAACAATTGATCAACGATTTCATTATAGATGTGCCTAAACCAAATCCAGTATTATTGGAAAAAGCCCTGCGAGACCATATCGCTACAAATCCAGATGAGCCATTCGATATTATGACAGTTCCAATGGAAGAAGAAAAGAAGGAGGAGAAAGAAGACATTGCAGCGATAGAAGTGCGTAAACCGAAGCAGATGACTATCGAGGAAATTTATTCAGAGCAACTAGCACAAGTACCAGGCATCGAGAAACTGGGATCGATCTTCAAAACTAATATGCCGTTAGAACTAACGGAGGCTGAAACGGAATACAGGGTGCGTCTGCTGAAACATGTGTACGTCCGTCACATTGTATTACAATTCGAATGTATCAATACCTTAAATGATCAGATTTTGGAGGAAGTTCACGTGAGATTGGAATGTCCTCCCGAATACGAGATAAAGTCAATCGTACCGTGCCAAAAACTTCTATACAATCAGCCAGGCAGCGTTTTCGTAGTTCTCGAATACCCCTCTTCCTATTTAGACAGCTTAGGCACATTCGGGGCAACACTAGAGTTCGTAGTTCGTGATTGTGATCCTAATACAGGAAATCCTGACCCGGGAGAAGGTTATGCTGATACTTATCCCCTGGAAGAATTTTACATGGGTTGCTCAGATCAAATAAGGGCTAGAGGTATGGGTGAAGATTGGGAAACAACTTGGGATAGAGCTGCCAATGTACCAGAAATATCAGATACATACGCGCTTCCAGAACAAGATCCCGCTGCAGCTGCGAAGTCCGTATGCGAATATTTGGGTTTACCAAAAGCTACTATAGTTGGTGAGGCTGTGAAAGAAATCAGAGGGGGCGGTGTTTTCAGAGGTGGAGCTCCATTTTTGGTAAGAGCTAGAATAGCTTCAAGTAATGTAGGTGTGACTATGTTGATAGCTGCTCGGTCGCCACGCGAGGACGTCGCACAGCTCTTATTGGCTGCAGTTGGGTAAATCCCTTATTTGTTGCAATTTTCGTCGTAGTACCACTTTTTAAAATTATATTACGTAAAATCGATGTTTGATCTTTTTCAAATAGTAATATATTATAAAATTACGATATATAATTATATATAAATGACATTTAATGATTATCAAAATCAAAATATATATCAACGTAAATTTTAATATGTTTAGTGTCAACACGTCAAAGACTACACGAAGGTACACCGATTTTTGAAAAATGTTTATTGTCTTCAAAATAAATGTGACATTAAAACACCGATCAAAATCTTTTCGAAATAAAACTTCATTTGGAAACTTGAATAAATAAATTTAAACTCGTATTTAAGTGTAGCATTTCTTGTAATACTTCAAAATTAACGTTTCTATTCATATTGTTTCGTTGATTTTTTAATCAATCAATCAACGAAACAATATGAATTAAAAAACGAATGATTTTACTATTTTGTAGCATTTATTACAGTATAATCGATATTGTATGCCAAAACGTAAGAATCAATGTCTATAAAATAATAGTAATTCTCTATCTTATGAAAAACTGTAATTGAAGAAAATAAAGAACATTTAAAACAATACTTTTGTTTTGTTATTAATTTATCTGAATGAATGAGCTAAAAAATTAATTAATTAATCGCTAAACATTGATGTTTGTATGACGTTTGTTGATTAAAAAATTCGAACATTTTTAATCTATCTAACAAATAGTAGTTCATTGAAACTTGAAACTTCGTTGTATAGTTTTCGCGGGTGTATGCAAAACTTTGGAGTTTGAATAAACAAAAGCTTACATCGCTTATAACTACAACCAGAACGTCTTAAACAATTGGTAATCTAAATGACTTTTCTATAAACAAAACAAGCCTTGGCTCATGATACTCGTACTAACGAAATTTGGTTTTAAATGATGGAGCCAAATGCAAAAATTAATATTAATAAGAAAGCCAATAGCGATTGGATATTATGTCCGTCCAAAAATATACCAGGGAAATATTATTATTTTAATGTGCGGACCGGGGAAGCTCTTTGGAGTGTGACCGAAACTGAGGTATGTTAATATTATTTGAAGTACGATATCTTACTTAGAACCGTCATTAATAAGAGGAATACTTGTTCATATTTATATGAATTCTGATATATTTGAAATATAATGTTAAGGGTTAGGTACTAGCAAATTGCGCAGGACGTATAGTGCACTCGTCTGCACGCAAATACTCGGCACTCTAAACTCCAATAGGGCTCGAAAGAGTTTAAGCACTAGACTAATATTTACGAGACGTCTAGAGGAGTATAAACACGAGCCACTCAATTTTCCGGAGAGCTATTGAAAGTTTCTACATAGTATCAAGCTTATTTTTACAATGACATTCCATTGACTTGACTTAGGGATGAATCCAGGTCCATACTAAGTGCAACCTGATAAGTAGACTAACGAGATAGTTAAATTATTGATTGTGATTAAAGTTATATTAAGTAACATGTAAATAAATAATAATTAAATTAACTCATTTGTAATGTATAAAAATTTGAAAAAATGCATATTGATATGATATTAAAAAATGTTTGTAAAAAATATTTAAATTTGATTGTATGTTTAGTGTTTACATAAATCCTATAGATTTTGAAAATATTTATAAAATTTGATTGATACAACTTCAAAATTCAAACGAAGCTATTTAATAATATTAATGAAATTCTATTCAATAATATAATATTAACCTACTGTATTATGTATTATGCTAGTAATACATAATACAGAAGGTTAATATTGCTCGTGAGGAAACCTGCATGTGTCTAATTTCAACGAAATTCTGCCATATGTGTATTCCACCAACCCGCATTGGAGCAGTGTGGTGGAATATGCTCCATACCTTCTCCTCAACGGGAGAGGAGGCCTTAGCCCAGCAGTGGGAAATTTACAGGCTGATTATGTTGTTTTTTTATGTTTTATGTTTATTTTATATTATATTGATTTATTTACGGTTGCAACTGTTATTCATATATTATCCTCTAAGGCAGTCACTGAAAATCAGCGTTGAACTTTGAAGGTTTCAACATAAGTTGACCTTCGTTTTTGGGTATTCGGGTTGGTACACTGCTGTGCAGATATCTTATTACAATATAGTGTTACTTTTATATTTTTTAAAATATTTTTCTGTAGTGATGATGTCACATATAAAGTAATGCTATTATAAAATTTTATATACTGTTTTTAGACTAAAAATGCAAACAATTCTAAAGATATAAATAAGAATTATGACCCTCTAAAACCAGTTAGTCCACCTGAAGAAAAACAAACAATATCAAATATCTGTTTTCCTATAAATTGTCTTGTAAACGAATCACAGCAAATGCATTCATTCGGTCAAGCGATGTTCCCTAAATACATATCAAATGTACCAAATATCATTTGGACACCAATACAGCTGCCAATGTGTGTGGCCAATTTAACAGATATTAAGAAACAAACATTGGACCAAATTACCCAAACATCTGAACCGGATCGAGATATGTTTGTACAAACATGTGCAATGCCTTTGACCCAACGTTTCGCTCTATTTGATAACATTAAAACTAATTTGACCCTTAATTCTAATACAAATAAATACTACAATTGTGCGAACGATATGAGGTCTCGATGTTCGACGCCAAAGAAAAATTGGTGGAACATAGAAAAGATTAATTCAAATACTAGCATATGCAAATCACAAATTAAAAGAAAACACGATGACTTTAAATTCTTGTTAAAAGAACCACAATTGAAACGAATAAGAACATTATCGGGAAGTCATTTTAAACATCGATTTTCAAATAATCTTAATTCATCATTCGACTCCATTGAAAATGCGAACTTCGATACACAACATAAGGTTCAAAATTCAACGACGAATCCAGAAATTGACGGTGCTGTCAAAGAATTGGACCGAGGCGATTTGCGAATTTTGTTGCAAATGAAAAGACGAAGATCAATTGATGTCGGTACGATGTATAATTTAAATAAAAGGCAAGGTAAGTTTAATTTTTATATTTATTAAGTAACACCCTTTCACTGGTGGGTTAAGAACTCGTCTCACTTTGACAGCTCCATCTTCTATCACAGCTCCAATACGTGTGGCAGTTTTTCCTTGCAAATGCCAGACACAGGCAGGTTTCCTCACGATGTTTTCCACGTCCGAGCACCAGAACAATTTCTAACAAAAAAGCCCTTGAAAATTCAGTGATGCTTGTTTGGTTTCGATCGCAATCGTCGGTTAAGATGTACGCGTTCTACCCACTGGGCCATCTCAGCTCAGCAGGCTATTATATATGAACCATTAGTTGGTGTATTATTGTGTTATGGCTTAGTCCAAGACAATTTTTTTTATCTGGAATTTGTTTGTGACTGTACTTAGCTATGCTTAAAGAAATATTGTGTATCTAGTTTTGACGTTATAAGTTCTGTTCTGTTGTGGAGAATCTGGAGGGAGCCTTGCTTAAACTTGCATGTGTCTAATTTCAATTTCAAAACCTTCTCCTCAAAGGGAGAGGAGGCCTTAGTCCAGCAGAGGGAAATTTACAAGCTGTTAATGTTGTAATGTCTATTGATCACCATCAGGTGGCCCATTTGCGCGTCCGCCTATCTATATCATAAAATATATATATATATGTGCCCCAAATGCATGACGTGCCCAGGGTGCCTAGATGATTAAGGCCCACTCTTACATTTAAGTAGGAATGACTACACTTTATATGAGACGGAAAATTGGTCTCCTGATTATAACTGATGAAAGACATAGCCTTATACACTTGTAATAAATATCTCAATCTTTGTGCCATCAAAGCCTCCTCACGCTCCTACCACAGTATCTAAAATGTTATGTCCGCTGCGCCTGGCTGACTGGTTCGCAGTTTAAGCCAGAACGCAGCCAATCTTAGTATTACGATTAGGCAGAAGAGTAATTTTGTCAGAGAATAATATTTTTACAGAGTCGCCGAAGAAAAAAGTGACATTTAATCTTGACAATAATAACGACGACGATTCTTTAACTGATACTAATAAGGTAAGTTGAAAGTTTCTCTATAAATATTCTTATCATTATTTGTTTATAAATCAACATTCGTTTTCATTCTTCCATTCAATATGTGAGGGGGGAGGGTATTGGTGATTATGAACTCATTATCTAGCGTAGAAATGTTTTCAAAGTCAAATTTTATTAATTACCTTTATTTATTCTGTAAAATATACCACCGGTTAGGATATAAACGCCTCGGATCTGAGAAGAACCGGCGAATTAAACTCAGCGGTTTTTTTATAAGTAATTTTTAAAATGGGCAAATTCGTATTTTTTCGAAAGCAAAGTCTAAACTTTCAGTAACATAATCATTGGATTAGAAAGATTCTCGTAGCTAAATACTAGATAGCGAATTGACACGACGTTCCGCTAGAGAACCAATAACAGGGTACTCTTTAAATAGACGCGCTGATATATATATCCTTCACAATTTTTAATCAAAGAATTTAATATACTGTTTAAAATTGACAATTTGATATTATTTTCTTTATTTGATTTGTCCTGTCCGGCTCCAAGGACCAATTTTGAAGATAAGTGAAATATGCTCCAAACCTCCTCAAAAGGAGAGGAAGCCTTAGCCCAGCAGTGGGAAATTTTCAGGCTGCTAATGTTAATAAAAAAAAAAATGTATAAACTGTAAGACATATTTTAGGAGCAAAGCAGAACAGCAGTACCGATTGAATCATTAAAAGATTTGATCAAAGACAATGTTGAAGTATCGTATGTTGCCGTGGACGAAGATGTTTTGATAGATGACTTCAACTTTATAATGGATTATATAAATGGAGGTGAGTTCATTTAATGCCTTATTTATTTAACGCTAAGGAAATTACGATAGTTGTAATTAGAGCCATCTTATGCTATGCCGGGGCCCTCGGGCACACATGAATTTGGGGTTCCTTTGCTAGATATTTACTAAAATCAAATATCTAGCAAAATATTTAACGAAATAATAATTTATTTTTAATTTTAAAAATTCGTCTACCATGTAGAAATAATTTGCCTATAGCCAGGCATTAAGTTTAATTAATTCTTAGGAAGATGATTGGTGCTCCAAAAAATATTCATATCAGTCAAAGTGTGAGAAATTGTTGGTTCTTCAAGCCCCCTCAAGATGGGGGCCCTGAGCCCTATGTGTCCTTATGGTAAAGACGGTAATGGTTGCAACACGAAACACACGAAATAAAAAAATACACTTACAGCTTTTTTCAAGTGAATATTTAATTGAAAAACTGAGTTAAAATGGCTAATGATCTCGAAATGTTTTTTTTTTTCTAAAAAATAATCTGGATCTTTTTAGCCACGGTGTTCAAATTCAAAAGCCGATTGCGCTGTTAATTTTAAGATAATATTTAAACGAGCGAATATAGATTCAAATTAAAGGAGTCTAGCCAGGAGGAGTGACCGTGCAAAATATGTTAAAAATGGCGTCTTGAAAATACAAAGTCGTTTTATTTGTTTTGCAGAACGTTTATAACCTAACCTATCCAATATAATAATCTTTTTTTTAATGGTATCGGTAGGCGGACCGCCAAATGGGCCACTTAATGATAAGTGGTCATCACCGCCCATATACATTAACGATTTAAGAAATATAAAACATCTCTTATCTCTCCAACGCGCTGCCAACCTTGGGAGTTACGATATGACGCTTATAGAACACGAGCGAAACCGCGGCTGACTATTAATTTTCCCATAAATTCTATTTCAGATGACCACTGCAAGTTATTGATACCAGATTCTATGGTGAAATACATAGAGTCGTTAGGTAGAGGCGAGCATGGTGGTCGTGATCGTGTGATCGTTGCGCGGCAGGTCTATCGGCAACTTGTGACTTCGAGACAGGGTAAGAGTCGTTAACTTTAAATAAAATCGAGAGCAAACCGGAATAAATAATTCTTCTGGCATTTTTGACTTGATTGAGTATTTATTTGGTGACTGGTACTGGAGATTCTAATCGAGACGACCTCGTGGTTGGAACGCATACATCTAAACCGATGATTGTGAATTCAATCCCAGGCAAGCCACTATTTCCATGAGCTTAAATTTTGCCAAATATGTATCCACTAAATCTAATTGGAACAACGTGGAACAACGTGGAATTTTCTCTAACAGCGAAGAGGCTTTTGCCCAGCAGTGGGATATCTACAGGCTGTTATTACTATTGTAGTTTCTATCGACAAGAAATAAGAATGGCTCTTAAGAAAATAAAGATATTGGACTCGCTCGCACAAAGCCATACCACCAAGTTAACAAAACTCTTTGAAACAAAAACAATTTTATGTCAGAGACGAATATTTTCGCTTGTGTCTGCTTTTCTGATCTTAATACAGTTTACTTTAAATCTATTTTCGTCGTACAGTACAAATAGTTGAAGCAGAGGGCACGTCGCTTATGGATGACATAGTCAAATGCTGTTTGCAAGTTTTGGATGAAGATAAACATATTGTAAGTAATGGGGGGCGAAATCAAAACGCATATACTATTGCTAGCTGAACCTACGGCTTTACCTGCGCAAAAAATAATAAAACACAAACGTCCAACGCCCCCCCCCCTCCTTCCTTAATGGCACCCCACAAGGAACCTACCTGCCAAATTTCAGTTTGTATGTGGTACAGTTTCTGAGATCTCGAGATTAATCAGTGTGTGATATTTTTATGTATACAGATTATGTTCACAAGCATCAATGTTTAAGTTAACTCATTCGCAAGTAGGGTTACCAGGTCCGCAAGTTTAGTCGGACATATGTGTAGAAAGGTCGGACGTTCTCTATTTTTAAGGTTTTTTTTTGTCATAGTAGTCATATGTCAAACTTAAAAGTTATTTTAGCAAATGCTCAAATTAAATTCGACAATGAACATTTGAGATTTAATGTCTGATGAAATTTAGAAAGTCTATATGAATTCAGTAAATCATGTGGAAGCTGCTAAACGTATCAAATCAGATAAATTTTATTCAGGTAAACTTCACAATGAAGCGTTTTTGAATCGTCGATATTTAAATACTGTACTCTCGACAAACGATATGAGACTAACCAATCGATGCGGAATTGTCCGTAGATGGTTATTAATTTTTTGAGTTTCGTCAGCCCTTGCCCTCCCCCCTTTTAATACTCAGCGAAGAGGGCGCGTTGCAGCTAATGTTACTGTATAATATAAGTTATATTAATTTTACAGGTACTTATAACGGAAAATTTAGAATTGGAAAATGTAGCGAAAGTGTATGGAATCGATGTTTATTCGTTGGATTTTATCAAAAATTATATAAGTAATTCTAATACAAGAGATCCCACCGGAAATAATACCATAGATAATCTTTTTCTACAAAATATAAACGATTTTGATCCTTTTGTTTTGAGCAAGAGCGTTAATAATAAGAATACACCCAAAATTAAACAATTTAGCTATAATAAGTATATAAGTATTCATTTTGGCGACGAGACAGGGAGACGAGAAATAAATAACAATGCTAAGGATACTCGTAGACGTAGACACATATTTGATACAATAAATGATATAAATACAGAAAATAATTCGTCAGATGTTTGCAATCGTATTGAAAAATTAAAAATAAACGATGAAAATTTGAAAGACATTAGGAGAGTTATTAACAATTCTATATTTATAGATAATTCCGATAGAAAAGTGAGTTCCATAACAACGAAGAAACAGACGGACAGACAGAAAGTATGTGATGATATTAACAATGACCGAATCGGTCTGATAAATAATATGAACAGAGATAATGAACAGAAATTCAAAACTCAAATAGAAAGTGATCAAAGGAAACAAAATTACTTGACAAAATTCATCGTAAATCTTAAACAAGATGAGACACATACAGATCTACATCAGAATTCGGTTACCATAGACAATGGAACGAATTTAAACAAACACAACGGGTCAGCTGTATCAATAGACAATCATTTAGATGATGAACAAAGGTTGATTGTTGATGATGAAGATATCAAATATAATATCGTCGTCAGATTGGATGAATGGGTCTGTTGTTACGTTCAGATAATGGAGGAATTTATTCAGAATGTTTTGCAGGTTAGTACTTTGTATTCCGAGTCAGTTTTGGGGAAGAAGGGTTTTGGGTAAGTACCACCTACTCATCAGAGACCGCCAAACAGTTTATCGCTCTGATGACGAGTTGGACATGAGTGGCATGACGGGTGGCAGCCTCTCCGATCCCTAAAAGCATTGTCACCGCTATCCAAACACTCAAATAAAATAAAGACTTGGATATTTTTGTTACACAGTTCTTAGTACTGGTCCGAAACTTTGTAAGTACGTAAATCCTTTCGCCCTGCATCAGAACTCTTTTCGATCGAGTCGGATCGGATCGGACATCATCACCACGATGGGCAATCTCAAGAGAGACCAGCCAACTTGGGGCACATAGTGCATGTGTGCGGGCCTGGAATCTGACTCGACCGGAAAGAGATCAAGCGCAGGACCAACGATGAGAGCTTAAAACAATTAGTTTTTTTTTTACAGGGACATTTTAGCGAAGACAGTGATATGCCGTATTTTCTAAACGAAGGTTTGGAATTCTTGAAGGAAATATATGTTAGCAACAAAGCGATTACAGGAATCATTGATACGTTGTTAGCGCTTAGTCGACGTTTTACAACGAAAGGTAACGCCCCTTTTTGTGTTCTAGTGGAATAGTGTTGTATGATTGATAAAGATATATTAATCAAGAACTGTTTGTAGTGCGTAATATAGCTGAGCTATTAGCGAATCGCATGGAATATGTTAATCTAAGGTCTGTTTATTTTTACTCTTTGTTACATTGGTTACTGGTTGGATATACTGGTTTTTTATTTATTTGTTAACTTTTTATTGCACCCAAACTTAAACGTTTTTTAAACTACGTTTTTTAATGGGTATTCCGGTGTACTAAGACGCGCTAACCAACCCCCCCGCTCCACTTCTCGTGAAGGAAACTTGTGACGAGTTTTTCCAGCGAGATACTGGAATTATTAATATTTTGGGAGTGGAGATTATAATAATAATAATAATAAGCCCTTTCTATTTTCTTAACATACATAGAAAAGTAAAAACATAAGAGTATGTTTATTTAGTTTAATTTCACACAAACACCCACACGCACACACACAATCACATTTGAAGAATAACTATGGAATATAATATTGTATAATTTTTGTAAATCTTAATAATGTGTTCACGTGTTGTACACAATGATTAAGAAACACTCGAAGAAGGGAACGGGACTGTTACTCCTTATTGCAGACTATTTTATAACCTAGCGAGGTGTACAGTACTACAATTGATTGAAATGAGATTAATTTGTACAAACCAATTATAAAACTAAACTGCTCTGTTCGATCTCTTTTTTAATAAATCAAGATTTATTATTATAGTTATTCTGTTAAGGCCCCAGATGGTCATAGGTCCTCCTGGTATATCCCCCGACGGTATTCAGGTTTCCCTTATCTGCGTTCTGTTTGTTTTCTTCTCCAGCTATTTTTTTTTTAATTTCATCTACCGTTCCTTAGGTCCTCTGCTTCTCTTGTTACTTAAACCTGTCCAATTAGTGATTAATTCTACATACATCATACATTTATCACTTTGGTTTATCACATGTGAGGATGATATGACTATAATTATTCTACCGCCAAATAACAGTACTCTGTATTGTTGTGTTCCGGTTAGAAGGGTGAGTGAGCCAGTGTAACCACAGGCACAAGGGACATAACATCTTAGTTCCCAAGGTTGGTGGCGCATAGGTGATGTAAGGAATGGTTAATATTTCTTACAGCGCCTTTGTCTACGGGCCGTGGTGACCACTTACCATCAGGTGGCCCATATGCTCGTCCGCCAATCAATGCCATAAAAAAAATACATTTTCAAAAATAACAAAAAAGTCCAATGGAGTTCCTCAGGGTGCAACACTAAGACCGAAGTTACTTATATGATCTATGTATCGCGGTAGTGATATTCTAATGATTTCTAGTATTCGTTTTCAGATATAAATAAAATTTATATCGAACCGAATGATTACATGAAGATGTTAGAATGTGGATTCTTGTTGGTTGAAGCTTTCAAGGTGAGCGATGACTAAATATATTACTAAGTCCAAATTTAGACTTAAAGATATCTGCAATTAGAAAGAAATTTTCGATTTGTTAGTTAAATATGTATTTTGTTGCGAGTGAAACGTGAGGATGGGAAATAATAATGTTTTGTTTGTAAATACATTACGATATTTTGTATACAAGAATGAAGGCATTGAAATAATAATAAAAACAATCAAAAATCATACATTAATTCATACAGTCGTTCATAAATCTTAAATATAAGTAATGAGTTGTCGCCCGCAGCTTTGCCCAACATATCGTTAGGTAAACCATTCGTTACAATTGTCAATAAAAATTTTCTAGAGCGTGCTCACAGAAGATTTCTCAGAAACAGAAGATTCGTTAGTGAAATTGCTAGAAAGTATAGAAAATTCAATGCTTATCGAAGAATTTGAACAAATCGAAACGCCTCTACGAAGAAGCGATGAGGATATATGTCTGTTCAGGCGTAATTGTGAGTATCTTTTAATTGATTTAAAGGATAATAAACCTAATCATTTACGCTATAAGGTTCAATTACAATATTGGTTAAGAAATATTGGAATCATTTATCGATTAGGAATATTGTATTGATATCAACAGCCCACTACTGGGCTATGCCTCTTCTGTTCAAGGATGGTCTGTTACGTTTGGAGTTTATTCCACCACACTCCTAGGTACAGATGTAAGATCACTTATAATTTATTAGTCGTCAACACAGTATGATGGATCTTCGTTTAGGGGCAATATTTTAATGCTTGTTTGATTGATGACAATTTACCGTAGGTCCGTACTTAATTGAGCATGTTATCCTAAGTGTTTTTCTGAACCATATATCTTTGAATCAACATCATATATACGCATGGCCGCATTGGAGCAGCTTGGTGGAATAAGCTCTTAACGTTTCCTTCAAAATCGGTGAACGCCTTTGACCAGAATTTAAGAGCAGTAAAAATCACGCCATTTTAATTCCAGACGTCAAGAAACGAAGTGACATTATACGTTATCTGAAAAATCATTTCGTTGAATGGAAAAATTATAATGAAGTCGACGAAGACACTATACAGGTAAGTTTCTTTTAAATTGTCTATAAAGTTGTAGGTTGTGGAGGTTAGGAAGACCTCGGGTTGCTGTACGCGCTACTGAGGAGTAAGGAGACGGTTGTCAGAAAATCTCGCCTTACTGAAATATCTATTTATCAAAATCAGAATATTCTTTATTCAAGTAGGCTCATAAAAGCAATTTCGAATCGTTATGTTACAGTGTTAAATTAAATGTAAATATACTACCGGTTCGGAATGTAGATTCTACTGTAAAGGACCGGCAACAAACACAGTAGTTAATTTTGATTACAGAGTTGTTTATAGATAATTAAAAATACTTATCAGAAAAAGATGTAATTATAATTTAATGGCTGTTTATAGTTTCATTGTCTTATCACGGCATACATTTATAACATTTTTCAGGATGAAAACTTAAAACCAAATATGAAAATATTCCGGACATCCGGTAGAAATCTGAATACGTTCAAAATTGACAACCAGAAACGAATATCATTCGAAGACCCATTAAAAGATAAGAATTTGAAATCACACGATAACACTTTCGATAGAGTTAAAAATCGAAGCGATGGAGAACCAGAATTAAACATACCATTACTCCACGGGAACACGTTTACAGATGGTAATGAAAAAGATGGTCCGAAAGTGATAAGAAATATAAAAATAATAGATAAATTTGAAAGGAAAGTCAATAAAGCAACACAATTGAATCTAGACGCTCTGGATTATTCAGAAATAGTTGATTCTTTATCGTCGATCAGTGAAACTAAACATAACGAAACAAATGTTGAGACTGTTCCACTTTATGATTTTAACGACGATGTTTTTATTAAAGATTTTAATGATAGCCTTTCATTAATTAATGATGTAAACTGTAACGATGCAAGGAATGACTCAACTGTCGACAGTGGGTTCGAGAATGAAGTACACGCTTGTACATTGATAAGGAGCTTCTTGTCGGAGCTGAGTACTTCGTTTAAGTTGATTTATAGTTTTGTGTGAGTATCTTACATCTTGGTCTAGTAGCTAATAGGTGACGTAAGAAAACTGACTTTATTGGCTGCCTCGTTGGTCTAATGACTATGATATAAGGGCCTAGATCTGAACGTTATGGGTTCTCCCAAATTGGGGCATTAAAAGTTATTGAGTTTTCTGTCGAAAAATTCTCAGTAACAACCTGAAGTCTGGAAGTTAGAAGTGTATCTCGTACCCCGGAAAACACGTTAAGCTGTTGGTTCTACGCCTGAACTGTTTCCGGTTGGGTCAGTTTTGGTGTCTCACGCACTGTGAGAATTGGGGTATAGACAGTACATCTGTGTTTGCGCACAGCACAGTCTTGTGCATATATTTGTAAACATTTGTCCTGCGTAGTTGGCTGGTCTCCCTTGAGATTTTGAAAGCCGTGACCGAAATCAGACGAAATCATCATCATTCAGGATTTCAGAATTCTAGGATTTACCCAATGAGGTTGGGATCTTGGGTCGATAAAATATGCAGCGTGAGGAACTTGTTGCTTACACGTAAAGCCGTTGCTTCCCCTTTTTCTATCTGATTTCCTGTCATAGGAAATAGAGGATGTGCTTTTGTTTGAGCATTTTCCAGTATTATTATAAATTTGCAAAAATCTAAATTTTACGTCAGCTAGAGAAATACTGAATAAAACGCCCCCCTCCCCCAATATTATTATACTGTCCCAACATACTATGACAGTTAATTTTTATTCGTGCATACATTTTTACACTATTATGTTTCCTGGGCTGGCTGGTCTCTCTAGAGAACGGTCGCCGTTGTCGAAATCGGTCAGGACGACAGCCCTATTACAACATTCAATAATGTAACTATATTTACAGAGACAAATGCATTAAGGAGTTCCAAGAAGACGAATTGTCGGATGAGACGAAAAATCAACTTCTAAACAAAGCGAATCAGACGCACACACACATTGCTGACGTCATCGAGAAGTTGAAGAGGTTAGTTTATTTTATTATCATATGTTAAATGTATAGGTATCATTGACATGACCATTCTTGGTATTTGCGTTGTGGGGGGGGGGGGTCAAATACAACCTTCGCCCCGTGAAGCCACGGATGTGTTATATCGACACGATCCCACTTTCCGATCTGCGTCAAAGACTGCCATCGCAGTGGTTTTATTGGGTAGGAATCCCAAATAGCACGGGTATCACCATCAGGGGGATAAAAGGTTATAATAATCAGTATATATCGTAGATAGAAATTAAACAATACTAAGAACCCAACAGCGATGATTGTTCAAAATCAAAATATACTTTATTCAAGTATGCTTTTACAAGCACTTTTGAATCGTCATTTAACAAACTATTTAAAGTAAAGCTACCACCGTTTCGGAATGTAGATTCTACCGAGAAGAACCGGCATGAAACTCAGTAGTTACTCTTTTTCAACATCTAAAAATACAGTCATGTTAGTTGAATACAATTATATATGTATGTCATGTCTCCTGCCTGGTAGTCAAGCATTAACTCCACGCTTTTTTATCATCTATGTAATTTTTTTTGATGAATAATTTCTTTGTGTTCCAAAGAAGTTAAATTATTTATTACTAACACTTGGTATATTTCAGTCACAAAACACATTGTCAATACACGTAGAAGTATTTAATGGTTATTCGTGTCGGTTCATTAACTCTGTGCGTTAGTTTAAATGACTTAAACAAGGTGACCGACCGAACACTCGACGAAGTTTCTTTTAATAAGTCGACGTTAAGTCACCACATACAATTACATATTTATCAATTTTATATATATATTTAAGACTATCCTCCATAGTGGTCTCAAATAATTAAAAATCTCCCGATGGGGTACACGCATACTATAATGTGCTGTGGAAATTAAACGCAGGATAGTTCAACAGTACGTTCGATAGAGAGAGCCACTATATCTTTTCGAGATTTACAAACTATATCATTCCGTACTAATATAAATGAGCCGCCACGAATGTCATTCTCTCTTACGAATGTACTTGACAGTTTATAGTTTGGAATATTAAATATGTCAAAACTTTTTATCCAATGCTCTGTGAAACGAAATACATGAGTTTTATAACACTATGAAAATAATTCTATTTCATGATCCTTGCCACCTATGCCCTGTATGTTTTGATGTATAATATTTAAGAGGGCATAGATTTTGTCATTTTATTTAGTTTAAACTATGAACTTTAATATATTTACTTTTATCAGTGATAATATAAATTAAATTATTATTTTTATTATACATATGATCCTTGCTAACATTGGACATATAATAATTATTAATATTGTAAGCAATTAGGTTACCAAATTGTCTTCTGGATTTTATTGGTAGGTACATAGTACCCTCTGTCAACTTAAATCTATATATGAATTTGTTAATGTCAAATAACATAAAATCATTGCTACAGTGTCGGGTCGAATTGTATAAACATACATTTAAGTCATAAATATGTAAATTCTGTGCATCTGTCAAGGTAAGTGAATATGGAAATGTAATGTCGATGAATGTTTTCAGTATTATCGAGAGGGAGTCGGCGGATAGTACATTGAAAACTATGTTCATAAAGGCCGGAAATGACGTTACAGAGGACAAGAGAATGACTAGATACAGGTAAATTTTCTTTAGTGAAATAGAGGAGAGATCAAGTGGTGTTACAGCTCTGTGCGAGCTTGTCTGGGAGGGTGTCATCAACTCATGATATTCTACCGCCAAATAAATATTTAGTATTGTTGTGTTCCGGTCTGAAGGATGAGTGAGCCAGTGTAACTACAGGCACGCGACATTGACAAAGTAAGGAGGACTACTTACCGTAAGGTATTAGGCACACGGCAAACTAAGTCTGGGTAGGTATCACCCACTCATCATATAGTGCCCATGACTATAAGTGATCGTAACCCCTCATGATAAGGTGATTCATTTGGTACTAAGCCTACATATTTACAATTTAAAAAAATGTATGATTTCTTCATCATGTGTGACGCACTCGTTATAAACTTTTCAGACAAACGGTTACCAAATGTCTGGAACAGGCGCAAGTTCTAGAAAGTTCTCTCAAGATAATGCTGAATATTACAAGCAATGACTGCGATATCTCTTTAAGCAGTAGAAACGGTATAACTCATTTTAATATATTTGAATAAATATATATAAAATTGTAACAATAACATATTATATTATATTGTAGTAGAGCTACAAGTATTATTTATGTGATTTAAGTGTAATTGCTTGAAAATAATATATTTTAGATTAAAATTGGTCGATCTAAAATTTGATATTTAACAAGAGTTTTGATCTTACTTTCTAAATTCAATTGCATGTCCACCTATATGTCGTTTAAAAATGCCAGTGGAAGCAATGACGCAACAACATCCCCCCCTCCCCCCTTTTCCTTATATTTGAGACTGAAATAAGGTCGAAATGCATAATCATCTGCCTTATTAATTAAACAAATTAGATTTAGATTAAGTGATCGTTATTTGTTAAATGTTTTATTTTTTTGTTATTAGAAGAGTATATTTCTTTTTTTTTTTCTTAAATTGTTATTACTGTTAATGAAGTAATTGTTATCTTCAATTTGTTTAATTTTAATAAATATATTTGACGGACATCATTGTTTTATTTACTTAAAATAAAGGTACCTATGAAATATACTACTGCTAAACAGCAATAGTTAGTATTTATATGTTAGGATGTGAAGGGTGAGTGAGCCAGTGTAACAGGCACAAGGAACATCTTATAACAGTGTAACAGGCAGATGGAATATCTCTTAGATACCTGCTGCGTTTCTTTCGCTGTTTTTTCTCGGGTCAGTGTAATCCTTCTATATTGAATAAAAGCATTTAATTTGATTTGATTGACAAAGGTTGGCGCAATGATGATGGAATAATAAATGAAAGTTAAACAAATTTCTTAATGACTTTATTCCATTTAAAATAGAGTAGCTTAATAATAATATAAATGATAGGAACAATTCTTATTAATAATAAAAGTAAATAATGCACGTGCTATTGACAGGAAGGAAGCCATATTGTGTTATAACGTCAACATCAACTTCAAGAAAGTCTTTGAAATAGGAACTTTAAGGTTCACTTATATATTTTTTTTAATCGGTCTCAAACATTGAAGCTAGAAATATTCGTAGTAAACTTTATAAAATGTATAGGTATATCAATTATTTTACATAAATCTTGAAAACATCAGGATATTTATTTTTATTGTTGTACAGCGTGTAACACAATTTAAAAAACGGATTGACACTTAACACGGGTACAAGGTAAAGCTAGTGCCTGCAGTAATCAGCGAAAAATACATGCAAAAGTACGCAAATTAAATAATTACCAATTTGATTCAACATCAGCCTTTTATGTTGACGTTAAATTCATTATACTCGACATATTATGTGTAAATAAAATTTTTGAAGTTGCATTTTTGACTTATTTTGAAAAAATCTAAAAAACGTTATAATTCAAAAATGGTTTACTTTTGCATTATGCATATGGGGGTTAAAATTATCGCAAATAATCACGCATCTATATTAAGTTCCCGCCATTAAAAAACGGATACAAATGTCATAATTTAAATCTATACTAATTGAGACGTAACCTTCGTAATGTTTAAATGAAAAAACTATTAAAATAACCTACGTAAAAGTTGTATCAGAAGATGCAACGCGTTTCAAATAAGATTTTAGTGTATAATATTAACATGTACGTAGCTATTATTTCGAATATTGTGTAATTAAAAAGAATACCAGTTACAAATTTGTACGATAGATTTGGCACTAATGTCACGTAGGAAAAACAGATTACATCAAAATGACATCTGTTACTTAAATGTCAAACTTATATATAACATAATTATACAAGAAAATAATTTGTTCTAATTACATCTAATTAACGTCAAACATAAACCCTGCTCGATATTGAATTTATAAAATCCCCTAAAATACTTTTAAATTACTTCAACCCTTTTTTACTTAACCTATATATTTCTTTGATGTGATTTAAAATCAGTCTTAACTTAAAAATACCTTAATTATTACTTATTTATGTATATTTTATATGTTACATACTTTGATTATTTTTATATCTAGATAGACTGTTCAAGCTCAATAAAAATGGTGGCCCCTAAGTATACGCACATTTGGAATCGAGTGTAGCACCAAGATAATAAAGTTTTTTTTTTAAATTCGACACTAGTTTGATAAATAATTTAAGACTAAATACATCACTGATATATCGAATATTTTCGAAAATTTTACAACATATTTTCATTTACTACACATAATAATAATTTCACAATTTTGACGTTTAAATTTTTTGTAGCTCAGCCACGTAAATACATGCCAACTTATAAAAACGAAATTAACAACGTTAGTCTTGATTTAAAAAAAAAAAAAATTGTCCAGATAATTAACTACTGAAGTTTTAATTTCGGTTTCCTTGTAAAAAAAATATTTATTATAGACAAACATCGATAGACAATACGAATATTTGTTAACATTTAAGGCTCATATTGTTTAACACATTTTAAATATAATACAACAAAAATAAACCTTCAAAATATACTTCTTTTTTTTAAATGTATAAATCCTAATAAAATATATTGTTACAAAATATGTTGACGAAGTATGAATGATTACTATTATATTACTAGCCGTCAATGAAGAATTCACGTCATATATTTATTATACCCTGCTAATAACGGCAGACAAATAACCTGTGTGGCGGAACCTTAACTTTTAGTAACTCTACTTAAAAACGTTTCTTTTTCATAAGTCAACATTTTATTATTTTCCAAATTATCTATAATTGATTTATTATATTGAAAAATTGATGATAATGATTCTCTTTTGACCCTACGTCGATAAATTTGTTTTGCTATCAGGTACGTCCCTAAAATGAATGTCATTATGAATATGACAGTTGACAGCGGAGGTAGGATGACCAACATAAAGTACACCATGTACAGGACGTATGTAGGAAGGCCTTCCTGATTCTGAAAATAAGTTAAATATTTAAAAAGTTTAAATATGTATTAGGATCTGTAACAAATGTTTGATGACTCATGATTATAAATATATGCATACTTTGTTACTTAAGTTCTCGCCGTCTGTACGTTTAATCTCTTAAGTTACGCAAAAGAAGGGAAGGTTTATATGTACAATATTAGCATATTATAGTTGAGAAAAACCGAGATTTTCAATTGTCCTAGACGAAAAAATACAATATTTTTTCTTTAAATGTTTGATCTTCAATCTAAATTTGTATATAGATACATACTTATTGTATTCGTGTAAAGCCAGGACTGTAGCATATAATATATATAAATAATGTATTTGATATTTACGAACGATATTGGCCTAAATAAACACTATTTTAAATTTTATATAGAAATATGGCGATATAATATTCAGAGCAATTAATCTTGCTAAAATACAATAAAGTTCAAACAAAATTCTTAAAGCATTTAAAATTTAGGTATTCTGCTACTGATCAATGTGTTCCTAATTTGGTCCCATTAGAAAAACGTCGTAAGATAAAGGATCAAACATTTCTGCTGAAATTACTACATAATATTATTGACTCTCCATTTCTTCTTAATTGTCTTAACTTCAGATGTCCAAGACAATCTTCGCGAAATAAATCTTTATTTAACTTACATACTACACGTACTAATTATGCACAAAATGCCTTCATTTACCGTTCTTGTTTATTATACAACAAAGAATACTGTTCAATTGATTACTTTACAGGCTCCTTACAAAAGTTAATTGAACAAATTAAGAAAAATTCTTAGTAATTATTGTTATTCATATTAAGTTACATTTGCATTTTATTATTAATAAGATTATATTTTTGTAAATTCTACTATAATTATTAATTATTTTCTGTTTATATGATATTACTTTTTATTTAATGTATTAGATTTTTTTTTTTTTTTAATTGTAATTAACTTGCTCGCATTATTCTATGTATTATTTAATTGTGGAAACTTTATTGGTCAATGATTTATATTTTTTGTTTTTTTTTTTAATTATGTTAATTTGTACTGTTTGTTTCCCGAATAAAATAAAATAAAATAAAATAAATAAATAAAATAAACAATGCTTAAGAACTCGTACAGTTGAAATAAAATCATATAATAACTTACATACTCAATCCATCCAATCGGTAAAACGATATTGGAGAATTTATCGAGCTCTGGCGAATAGAAACTGGACAAATTGTTTATTCTTAAATTACACTGCATTCTGGCAACGGCCCTAAAGGGGATGCCAGTTACCTAAAAAAAAAAAAACAATTATTTACAGAAAATTGCTTAACAGTTATAACATAAATTTTAATGTTTGTTTGTAATTGCTTTTTTTTTTATTTTAATGTCAATTATTCAGATTAAATTTAGATATATGTTACACAAGACGTAACAGCGAACGTATACCTAACTTATTTGAATTAATATACATATATATATTTATATAATATGTAAAAGTTTACCGGTTCAACATAAACATAGGAATTGTGTTTTGCCGGATCCGGTTTCAATCCGGTGACATAAAGGTCCTTAGGGGGTGATCCGGTATAGAAGTGGGGGTAAGACGCCACCATTGGAAAATCTGAAAGATGAATCGCATTATGTTTTCGTTTAGTTGATCGTTTAATGATTAGGAATCGTGATATTGTTTTATTAATAATAGCTAGGAATATATTATATTAGTAATAGGCAGTGAAATTGTCTATGCCTAAATCTTATTGTCTTTGATTAGACATTTGACAGTACGCCAGAGAATGTTCGAGTGGACTTTGTATACATTGTAAATATTAAATAAACAAGATCAAGAACTCAATTGTGATAATTGTACAATAATATTAAATTCCCAAACATTGAGAAGAAACGTGTTATGTCCCTTTGTGTAGTCACACTGGCGTGATGATGACATCGTCCTGAACGATTTCGGTTAGGGGGAGATCGGACACAGCCGGAAAGATATTTAGGTTTGACGTGCTTTCTGAGGCACGGGAGTGCACACACTTCTAACTACAAGAATTCGAATTGTTTTAATAGAAAAACTCAATAAATTTTTATCGGATCGACCTAAAGTTTGAATCCAGGAACTCAGGATCTGCGGCCACATACCTAGTCACTAGACCAACGTACACGTCCTTCAAACCACAATTAAAGTAGAATATTTGATAAGTGGGTGTTACAAAGCCTTGCAAACGTGCAAATATATAATAGAAAAACGAGAATATTACCTGAAAAACACTTAGACGCATCACTGACCCCATCAGGTAGTGGAACATCGGAAGCGTAACAGTCCGTCCCATTCACTCGATCAAACACGTTCTCCGGTAGATTGTACCTGTAGACTTTAACCCCGTCCATTATTGCTTCCTCTGTAATGGAAGAAAAATATAATTATTCTTCAAAGCCAAATGCCATTGCCCTACTTTTAGTACTATTGATTAATTGATCATTATTTTAGTTTATGCGACTAGTTGGCGCTCGCGTCTGTAAGAGCCGAGATGGCCCAGTGGTTAGAACGCGTGGTTCGTTCAAACCAAGGCAGGCACCACTGAATTTTCATGTGCCTTATTTGTGTTTATAATTCATCTCGCACTCGGCGGTGAAGGAAAACATCGCGAGGAAACCTGCATGTGTCTAATTTCAATGAAATTCTGCCACATGTGTATTCCACCAACCCGCATTGGAGCAGCGTGGTGGAAATATAAAATATAAAATGACTAGTTGGCGCTCGCGGCTGCAAAAATCGTTCATTGGCTTGACCGTAAAAGAGAAACAGACAGACAAACTAAGTTACTTTCGTATTTATAATAATAGTAAAGATAAGTTATTGGTGGCAGGGTTTTGTGTAAGCCCGTCTGAGTAGGTACCACCCACTCATCAGACATTCCACAACCAATCAGAAATACTTAGTACTGTTGTGTTCCGGTTTGAAGGATGAGTGAGCCAGTGTAACAGGCGCAAGTGACATACCATATCTCAAGGTTGGTGATTGTGATCGCTTACCATCAGGTGACCCATTTATCCCTCCGCCTACATAAACATCTGTGGCTACTGCCTAGGATCTTGCGAATCCATGTTTGATATTAAGATGTCGATTTATTTTAAATTAGCGATCCGCCCCGGCTTCGCTCGGGTGCAATGCTGCTACTAAATATACTACAGAACGTCTTACAACGTTCACAGTTTTTCAGTCATTAGACAATACAAAACGGTTTTAAATCTGTAATATCTTCGAATATATTCATTTAAATTACATGCCGTAAAGCGCCATATTGATCTATATTAAATACGCAATGTATTTAAGGTACTTAATTGGGTAAATATTAATGCTGTATTGCTTAAAATCGCTTCGAAAATAAGCCATTATTTCTCGTAAAAAGTAAAGGATAAGAAATAGTTATTATGGGCAATCCCTAAGAGATAGATATATACCATTGCGGACTTTTTTGAAGACCTTTATAAGGTGTACAATACTGTAGTACATTATTTTGATCTATCTCGTAAGGTTCAGCCAGCGTTTGCAATGTAAACGCAAAAAATGTGTTTATTCACGACATCACTTTAGAAACCTCTAAAATTATCAGTGTTCCTCTACTATATTGTGCATGTTTTATACATATAAACCTTCCTCATGAATCAATCTATCTATTAAAAAAAACCGCATCAAAATCCGTTGTGTAATTTTAAAGATCTAAGCATACATAGCGACAGACAGCGGTAAGCGACTTTGTTTTATACTATGTAATGATCTAACAGTCGTTACAACTATTATAAAATACAATTTACTTTCAAAATATAAAGGCATGACTTTGCAGACAGTTTTCCTGAGGCAAATGAGAGCTTCATCTTTCGAGAGATGCTGGTGGTACAGCACGCCTTCCGTTGAACCTGATAGTGTGTCTGGACATTTCTGAAATGAAGCTTGACTTATTTTTTTTTAAAAGGCATTTGATTATGACACTTGCACACATTATTCAACCAAAAAAAAAATACTATGTACAAGATGTCGCCGACGGCATCGCTCGTATTTTAAGGGTTGTCAGTTTAGGTAGAAAAAGTATCCTTGTCCTTCCAAAATCAAATTCGGTTCAATAGTTTGAAAGAGCAACAGACAGACGTACATTTATATATTTCTTATATGACTTTTTCTTATACCGATAGTCCATAGCTTCAACGGTGCAGTCGACATTACAAGCTTAGTTTAAATTTAAAGGCATAGTTACGCATGTCAATTAAAGCACTACGTCAAAGTTTCCCGCGTTAAGTCAAAACAAAACGACTGTTGTAAAAATGTATTAGGAAGGTCCTACACGTAATTCTAAAACGCCATAACTTACATTAGGATCGTATCCAGTAATGTGCGGGAGTCCCCTAAGTTTATCGATTTGGAAGAAGTTCTCGTGTCCCCACTGTGGGCCAATTTTAACTGTCACCTCATCCGTAAAGTCTGCGTATATCTGTAACAATTAACAAAAATAAAGTGGCTTTCTATAGATTTTTTTAAGTCCTTATAATTGACTATTTAAGTTAATCTTCAATTTTTTAGTAACTTTTGTTTTGTCTGTATAATTTTTACAAAAATGTTTTAAGGTATTTATTGGGACCCTTTTTTCCAGGACGTTTTCGAAACTCAAATTTCAAAATCAAATGATAGAAAGCGATAATAAAAAAAAAAAAAATGAGCGCGAAATTTTACTTCTTCAGCGTAATTAAAATAAATTAATTTTAATTACATGCAAATAATTAATTACAATAAGATAATAATAATTATTATTATGATAGATGTCATTTCTTATTTTTAACCAACACTTATAACACAAATTTAATTTGTAATAAATAAAATATTGTGAAAAAAATTAAGGCGTGAAGTTGTCATTTCGACCGATTTGACATTTAATTGGCGGTATAGGGAGCAACTTCATTATTTCGTTTTAAAGTCAAATCACTGTCATATTTTTTTCATAACACACCAAAAGAAGTAAAACTTCAAAAATAAAACAATTTCTAATAGGTGTTAGGCCTTGTAAGACTTTTATTATGTTGTATGACTTTTGTATGTATTTTTGGTATGTGTTACATGTACCTGGTGTGGTACCTATAAATGTTCAACTGCTCCAAAGCTCTATTCTTCTTAAGATGAGCAGATTTCGAAAAGAAATTTGAGAATTTGGTAACGCTGCTAAATCGAGGTTGTTAGATAAATTTGTAGCAGAATTTTCATTAGGTTTAAACCCGATGTTTTCTTTCCACTGCCGCAAGACATTCACATAAATAAAATACACGAAAACTCGCTGGTAAGTAAGATACTTTTCCGGATTTCAACGCGATCCACTAAGATTTACGTGTCCTGTCCTTAGAGCTCTTAAAGCAAGTTGCGAAACGCCATCGTTGCAGAGGTGACTCGGTTATGAAATCATTAATTTTGACGTTCGTCAATTATTTTTTAGTCCGTATATTTTTACGCCAAGAGTATTTGTTAAAATTCTTAAAATAAACATTAACATTCGTCATAAATCAAGTATTCATTGAAAATACACATTATGTCTCGTCCCCTTCTGACGCACGGTTACCAGATCATAAGTCAGGGTTGCACTAATGTAATGTTTAACAAATCAAAGTAATATTATAAACATTTATTTTTGACGCAGGTAACACTATGAATGGTATGGTATATGGGATTTCGGGATGACTTACTTTACTCAGCATGCCCATGTTCGTCGAAGGCACGATGGCTGGGGCCAAATTTCTCGACGTTTCCAGGAGAGCGTCCCTGTAGTCCCAGAGATACTCATAAATAGTTCTCTTGAGAAATAATTCGCTGCCATGCGTGTTTACTAATAATTTGAAACCGGTGCGGACGAAATAGTTTGCGTCGTGAAGATAAGACGAAATACCCTGGAACAAAAATGTATTAATTTTAAATGTTTTTTTTAACAGATCCTGTTTGGAAATAATTGTTTTTGCTACTAGTACTGCCTGTGATAGTAAACTGTGCGTGTGTGACACAGGCAGTTGTTGTGTGTGTTGTTTTGTGTTGTGTGTAGCACGATGTTGTCAGTCTCCGCTGAGCACGAGATGGTAATTAAAAATTAAGTATACGAATTCAGGTGCTTGAAGGAGCCTGCAACCTTCGATTAGGATTCACGCCTAACCAGAGGAGAGATAAATCGTTTTATTGCAAGTAGTGTTGCATATCGATAGTCCACTAGATAGTCAAACTATCGATAGTTATGCAACACAGATTGGAAGACCTAAACTTCTACAGTGCTTTTATGTCAAAATAAAGTTATTCTTCATTAAAGTAAGCTCAGACTTAACTTTTCTTTGCATTATTTTTTTTCTAATTATACATTATTTTTCACTTGATATGTTAATCAGAGCCGAGATGGCCCAGTGGTTAGAATGCGTGGATCATAACCGATGACTTCTGGTTCAAACCCAGGCAAGCACCACTGAATTTTCATGTACTTAATTTGTGTTTATAATTCATCTCGTGCTCGGCGGTGAAGGAAAACATCGTGAGGAAACCTGCATGTGTCTAATTTCAACGAAATTCTGCCAAATGTGTATTCCACCAACCCACATTGTAGCAGGGTAGTGGAATATGCTCCAAAACCTTCTCCTCAAAGGGAGAGGAGGCCTTAGCCCAGCAGTGGGGGGTAATTTACAGGCTGTTAATGTAATGTTTATCTACAAAATGCATCCCTAGCATATCAATATGACCATCAATTTAAGGAGAAACCTTTTAGTTGGCCTTACTCTTGTTATATTATATAATCAACATTAATAAGATCATAACAATGTAAATTAAAAGCAAAAAAAGCTTTTATTTAAATGCTCTAAAAAGTAGAAAATAAAATATTCCTTTAAAATTTTAACTATCAACTTAAACACAATCTATATGATCATAAAAGCTATCATAGATCATAGAAACATAAAAAAAATTATCTGCGCCATCTAGCGACATCAATTAGAAACACATTTGAATTTTAACACTAATACGTACTTGGTAGTCGCTCATTTGATTATTACCTTAAACATCGTGATTACCTTGAATTCGCTTCTTTTGTGAACTATTTATCGTAACTACAACTTAAACATAAGTACTCTTAATGACACTATAGCCTTGACACTGTTTTTTTTTTTTTTTAATAGAATATCCGCAAAATGAAACGGATTTTGAAAATGTTATTAACCTTGGAGCGCCGTCCGACCAGCGATTACGGCGAACGAAAGGAAATTTTATAAAAGGAAACCGCATCATTTAGGAGGTTCTAATGTATTAATTATGTCATCGTAAAATTGTAAGGAACGTTCGAAAAATTGTGTTCGGAGCATTCAGGGGCGAATCTACTAATTTATAACGATTACGATATCTTAACGATTCTATTCCGATCCGATCTAAATTCGATCGAACGCAACTATATCTAGTTGTATTAGTAGAATTAAAATACTAAAACGGCAACGATCATCTTTCCATTTGATCACGATACAGTGATTTGTTAATAGAATTAACCTTCCGAATGATTTTATTTGTAATAAATAGTTAGAAATTACTAATATTGATCTTTATTTTTGTGTGATTAGGTGTGTGATTGGAGGCCCTCATATGCGGGCCAACCGCCAGGTCGTCACGCTAGCGCAAGGTTTACCGCTGGTTTTTTTGTGGATATTTCGGTGCATTCGGCGCCGGTGCGTCTCACATACCCCGTAAACTCATTTCTCCAGCGAATTAAAATGTAAGCTTAGTGTATTTATAATATACACTAAGCTTTCAACTCGGCGCCCGGGGTTTACTTATTAGAACAAAGATAAATGTGGTATCATTAAAATCCCAACGTCGATTTTTTTAATTGTCGTCGGGACAGCCCTATTTTTTATATTTTTATAATTTTTATCCTTACTTACCAGCAACGCCAAATTCGGAACGATCACTGTGTCGTTTAAATCGATCGTATTCTCATCTGGAAGGTAAATCAGATATCTCTCTGCCGTGTACGTCAATGTGCTGTTTTCGTTGAATTTCATATTGGAATGTTTAAGTTTTTCTCTGAAACAATGTAAATAATTATTTAATGAAGTTGACAGATTTTTTTTTAATGAAGTTAATTGTTTAATTATGAAATTTGATAAGACGTATACTACATAGAGTCAATTTCAACGGCAGGAGGACTAAAGATATGTAAACAACTTTGACCTTGAATTGACATGACATTGGTTGTGGTCTACATTATATATAATCTGTGATATTGAGGATACATCATTTTTTTCAAGGATGCCATTAGAAAAAAATATTTTAATTTTACACGTAAAGATGTCGCTAGTCATACTAATTATAAATGCGAAAGAAACTCTGTTTGTATGTTACGCTTTCACGGCTCAAACTCAAACTCAAACTCAAATTCCTTTATTCAACATAGAAGCATTACACTTTCTTATTGATGGTCAAATTAAACACTACCACCGGTTCGGAAAAAGGAACACCCTGACCTGAGAAGAACCGGCGAAAGAAACTCAGCGGGTCTTTTTTTTTTTTTGTCAAATTAATTACATACGTAATTGTATATGAATAGAAACAGCCAGGGAGCGATCGTTTCATTCCCAAGGTGTGCTATCAAACATAAACTCACTAATTGTATAGTAACCTTTAGCACACAAGCGTTCCTTAACAATTTTATTAAATTTGGCAACAGAAGCTTTTAAACGCTTTCTGGGACCCTGTTGTAGAAGCATATACGTTGTCCCACAAAAGAGTTACTGACTCTATGCAGTCGAGTAACAGGAGTAACAAGATTGTGTATGTTCCTTGTACCAATGGTATGAGAATCACATTTTCTCATAAAAACATTAATATTTTTCCGTACATACAAAACAATACAGAATATATATTGAGAAGCAACAGTTAATATCTTAATTTCTTTAAATTGATACCTTAATGATTCCTTGGCTCCTAGGTTATAGATTGCGCGAATAGCCCTCTTCTGCAGCACAAATATAGCATGTATAGCGGCTGCGTTACCCCAAAGCATAATAACGTAGGACATTATACTGTGAACTAAGCTACTGTGGCTAAGCTACTGAACCGATATTGATAAAATTTGGTACGGAATAAACATAGAAAGGATAGGCTACTTTGTTTTAATCCAACTCTCGAAGGGTTAAATTGGGGATAAAGTTATGTGTGCTATAAAGTTTTATAAATATCGCGTGGATAAAACCGCGGTTTATTGGTTTCAAAATGGCGCTCTCACAATCTTTAGCAATTTCTTGAGGTATCAATAATTACTAAATATTAATACAAACACTAATGGTGCTTTGAATTTGTCAAAAAGAGAGGATAATATACTCTTTTTTAAAATAAGAAAGTGATTTTATGTGTATATTTGATTGTTACGCTTTAACTTCTTAACTACGCAATCGATCATCATGACATTTTGCACACACGTTGTTAGGGGAACAGAAAAGGCTATACTGAAAACCTCTTAAGCCCAAGCACAAAAATATGCGGCCGAAACTGCAGACACAGATAAACTATAACAATAATGACTTGCTCTGTCTGAGCTAGCTAGCTAGGTTATTATTTTTTTGGATTAGACACCCGCATGAACGTAAATGGGCTCCAGTATGTATTACTATCATATTGTTTACCCATGTATGGGATTAATGGGGGGATTTGGGGATGAGGGGTTCTGCAATTTAAATGCATTAAGCCAACGAGTCGGATATATATATATTAAACAGATATCCTATATATTATTATGAAGGATTATTAAACAACTTTGTCATACTCACAAGTATACTATTGGACCGATTTCCTGAACATTCATCTTGGCATCCAACCCATTCATAAACCTCTCGTGATTTGTGATATTGAAAATGTGGGCCCTCATTTTCACCTCATCTGGGGGATCTGCCCACCATTCGAAAGGGGGGAAACCTGGAAAGAGAATTTATTTGAATAAAAAATACGATTGTTTTTTTTTTTTCGAACGAGTAGAATATTTTGGCTTTCAGCTGTTACCGAGTCGTAGAAGATTCTGCTGCATGGTAATTTAATTAAATGTTTAAGGACAGATATGGAAGAGCGCTATAGAAATTTCAAGACAAAAGGTTCAAAGCAGCTCTTAATTACGTGTGTATAAATCATGACGTGTTCAGTATATTAATCAAGGAGCGTTTGTGTTTATTTATTTATAAAGGATCTCCAAAAAACAATACCCACAATAACATTCTAAAATGTATGAGCTGTTCAATTACAGGAGACCACAGCGAACACATTATATATTGAATAAAGCGAATTAAAGTTTGTAGTGCATAATATCATAGAGATATTAGCACATCGCATGGAATATTCAAATCTACGGTTTCTTTATCTTAACTCTACCTGCCATTTGATTGCACTATTTATACGTCTGCTTAAATCTAACTAAAACAATTTATTCGAGTACTCTTGCAGCTTGATATGTCAGTATTATACATGGTGTCTTAATATTTATTGTATCAAATCTCCTAACCTCAACCCCTGTATCTAGGTTGGCCGGAAAATATTGCTGTTTCAGCAACTAAAAAGACGATTGTTTTGTATAATTTTTGACGTTAAACGTCTATTGGGGCACATTTGGGGGTAAAACCCATGATATGGCAATGGTATACGCATATATAATAAGATACCGGGAAATGTAATCAATTTACCATTTACGAAATTTAAAAAGTTTATTAAGACTAAATTAACAAATAAATCTTATTATTCATTAAAAGAGTACTTTTTAGAAAAAAAAACGCCTGGATTTAGGCTCGGGCTCCATCACGGGACACTAATTATTGTAAAAAAAACAGCATTGTGAATCAGTTTATTTGAAAACAGCAACTATGCGAGTTTCTTGCCGTTTCTTCTCGCTAGAGGCTGCTTTTTGCATATATATATTATATTTATGGTATTGATAGGCGGCCCTGATGGTGAGTGGTCACCACTTTAGACACAGATATTGGCGCTGTAAGAATAATTAACCATTAATTACATCGCTAATACACCACCGTGGGAACTAAGATGTTGTGTTCCTTGTGCCTGTAGTTACACTGGCTCACTCACCCTTCAAACCGGAACACAAAAATACTAAGTATAGTAAGACAGGTAGAATATCTGATGAGTGGCTAACGTAAGTGGCCTGACACGAAGCCCTACCACCAAACTGTTGTTTTAGTCTATTTACGTAGATATTTTACCTGGTCTCATGTTCAACTTTTCCCAGAGCATGACGTCCAGCGGTGGGAATATAAAACCACTTATAGAAATTATTATTAATATTATCGCCCACACCATTCGTCCTATTGTATCTGAAAGATAAATATACTGTTAGACAAGGACAGAAAACAAACAATAAATAAAGATACAGGCAGTCCTCGACTTAAGTCGTTTCGTTTTACGTCGAACATTGTTTTGACAGTATTCCTCGGGCATACGTCAATTGTTTTGATTTCCGGCATCGGAGCATCCACTTGTCGCGAGGTCAGTGTCACAGCAAGAAGAAAAAAAACGAAGCCATCTAATATGTCTCGACTTACGAGGACTGTATAAAATTTATCTTTATTTCTATACTAATATTATAAAGAGATGATATTTGTTTGTAGGTAATCTCGATAACTAATTATCCAATTAAAAAAACACTGAATTTATTATTATTATTTTATATATAATTCCAAAAAAGCCTAAGTTACTCCTTATTGCATCATCTGTCTGGCAGTGAAAGTCCCGTCAAAATCGGTCCAGCCGTTCCAGAGATTAGCCGTAACAAACAGACAGACAGACAAAAATTGTAATAAATGTTGTTTTGGTATATGCACCGTGTATACATACATATGCATTTAGTATAAAGCGGTTATTTCAATATTACAAACAGACACTCCAATTTTATTATATACGTAGATATACGTAGATTTCGAGTAGAGATCGAAAAAAAAAAAATGTATATTTACATTTTTTTACTTTAGTTGATTTATTGTACTCGAGCGAAATCGAGTTATCGTATAGTTTTATTAATAATATAATAAACTACGTATAATAATAATTTCTATTAAGTATATTTAATTTCGATTAGATACCTTCAATATCTATACGATTATTCAATTAAAAACTTAGTTTAACACCGTTTAGTTGTGCCAATAGGACACAGATTATTTGATCAACGTCACGTAGGGATTTACGGTAGCTAGTTTAAAACAAGACCCGAAATGACGCGTGCATCTTAACCGATGATTGCGGGTTCAAACCCAAGTAAAGCCGAATTTTCATGTGCTCAATTTGTGTTTATAATTCATCTCGTGCTCGGCGGTGAAGGAAAACATCGTGAGGAAACCTGCATGTGTCTAATTTCAACGAAATTGTGCCACGTGTATTCCACCAACCCGCATTGGAGAGCGAGGTGGACTTTGCTCCAAACCTTCTCCTCAAAGGGAGAGGAGGCCTTAGCCCAGCAGTGGGAAATTTACAGGCTGTTAATGTATGTTAATGTATTGTAATACAAAAAAAGGTTCTTGACCGTTGCATTTAAACACGTGCTTACGACAAACAAACGTGACTCACGGCGAGTGACGCCGCAATTCTTAAGCCATGTCTACAATGGGCCGGTACCATCGACAGACAGACAGCGCACTGCATCACAGCAATACTGTTTGCACGTTGGCGTATTGTCAATTCATTTGCCAATCGTTCGTCCAGTATGTTGATTTCCAGGCAGGATATATTATATACATATATAATTGTATGTAATGTATATAATTAACTAACATAGCTTTGTATTTTAAATGTTGTAAAAGAGTAACTACTGAGTTTCTTGCCAGTTCTTCTCGGTAGAATATACATTACTTTTAGCGTAGCTTCACTTAATATAGATTGTAAAATGACGATTCAAAAGTGCTTGTAAAAGCCTACTAGAATAATTAATACATTGGCCCAAATCTATGGATCTATTCACTTACAAAGACATCCCCCCCACGTTTAATAAAATAAACTTAACACGTATAATTTAATTTGTGTTTTGGTTGTCATTTCTCTTAAAAATATCACGCACACTAAGACACAGACTCTCACGCACTCTTGTTAACACGAGTGTCACTCAGTCACACTAATGCATGTGGACAAAAAGGTAACGTAGAGGGGGGCGCGTCTTCGTGGTTGAATAGATCTATACCCCAATTTAAAGGCTTGACATATGTCTAGAGTATATTATTACTCGCGTAATATTCTGTTATTATGTATAAGCCGCTGTAGATTTCACACGGTGAAGCAGATACCTTTCCTAATTATTAAATACATTTTAAAGACATCGATTGCTTCATTGGTCAAGAAATTAACATATAAAACCACAGACTTCGAGGTCCTTGACCAATCTACGGGCCAACGAAATGTTAATCTGTCATCGTAGTTCTAAGGGCCTTCGCCTTTCCTGGTGTCGATGTCAAGGTCAAGGACAACAGCAAACACTTCTTCAATCGACCACGTCCTGAGCCAAAGTACAACATCCTAAGAGACCTCCCTTGGAGTGCCTAACATTTGGCCTTTAGTTGATAGCTAAGTAACTGGCCGGTACAAGTCGTAAGGGTAGTAGAGGGGGCAAGTTCACGCATGCTCACTTTCAGCCAAATGACAAGCGAGTGTCGAATAGACGACAAACATAGACTGATGGGCCAATCGCGTCCAGCGCTTTGGTTCCTTCATTATCAAGGATGTACTACTGCGCAGGTCAAATTTGCACTCATGACTCGTGGTGCTACCTGGCTGGGCCGGTGGTAACAAATGCCCCAAGTTCGTGGAACTTCTATATCAATATATTTCAGGATTAATGCTGACGAATACGAATAAATTATGACTTAAAGTTTTATGATGTCACATCCGTACATTCGAGTAGATCGTTTTTAAGCTTTCGACCTTGTGCGATGTATTTTAGCTATACAGATATCTTAAATCGTTCATTTAAAGAACTACGATTATATCATACTACATTCGAATCAGGATAATTTTAAAGCTCGGCCTCATTTATAAACAATCAAATAATTATAGGTTATTTCAATGGAAGTAGTAAACCTTAGATTTACGTATTTCATGCGATTTGCTAATAATTCAGCTGTATTGTGCACTACTAAGAGTTTATGATTAATACATCTTTATTTATAATACAACACTGTTACACTTAATTAATTATTTCCACTTTAATTTTACTTCCAAAATTCCAATTACAGTTTCGTCGACATTCAAAACGCCATTTTTTTGCAAATCCTTATTGAATATCATAGATTAATCAAGCTCTCGACCAATGATATCGCGTGAATTTGCTGTCAAATGTTGTTTATTTGATTTCTTTTTCTTATGGTTGGAGTAGAGTATAGGCAGACTAGAAATTAGACCACTTGACTGGTCACCGCCTCCCATAGAGATTACAAATAGCTATCTTTAACTAGTAGTTTTAAATTTTTATTCTCAATAAGCAAATGTAATGCAGTTGAAACACTTGGATCTTGGAGAAGTACATCCCATTATTGCCTCCACTGGTCAAGGCAGGGCTGGCTAATTTTTTAGAGAGAAAGAGGATCAGAATTTCAAAATAAGAAAAAAGAAAAAAAAAAAGAAAATGATTCAACAGGGAAATGCCATCTAGAATGTCTTAATTTTTTCGTTAATTTGTATATAGTTAAGATCGTAAAGTGTAATATGCTTCTAAGCTGAATTAATCTTAATTATATAAAATTTTGTAGCAAATTACATTACCTAAAGTAAAATAAAATGCTGTTTGCTTTTTTAGTGTTTAATTTGCTAAAACCTATCCTCAGCGGGGTCAAGACCCTCCTAAACCCTCCTTAATAACACGCAAGCATAATCTTCTAATTGTGAGAACTAATTACAAACCAAACAGCCTTGTTTTATTACTTTCTACAATATGTAATTACTTATTTAACTAATTATCTATTAAATTACGCTATTATGATATACGCAACTTAGAAAATATAAATAAAAATTTGAAACGTCATATTTTTAACACACAGTATTCGTAACCATAACGAATAGGAAATACGTAGAGACGCCAGTAATATATTTACAGCCAAAGCACGCCCCATTGTAATCATGGTTTAAATATAAACTCGTTACAAATATTGCATGTAACAATAGTAATGGCTTCTATAAATGGTATGTAGTCTACTGTATTGTGTATGACTTACGTCTTTAATGCAGGTCAGTGTGTCAAACTCCTAAGTCAGATATGGAATTTATAAAGTAAATATCGGATGTGGCTTCAACCGATAAAAGGTCTTCCTGTCTGGCGTAAGTCAACGCGCCTCAAGGTTAACCTCACGCGTGTGTCATCTCAGGTATCATGGGCTAAGGTCAAGTTTTAGACTCCGCAAAGTCAATAAATCCTTCTTAGGACAAGATTCATCTTTATAATTAAATTCCGCAGATAATTTGAACTTTGCCGATTCATTCATAAATTCAAATCGTTTGTTAGAAAACATAAATAAATAGGGCGTGTTGCAATTGTTAATAAGCGCCAAAATATTTACTATAGTTTATAATATTTACTGAAAAAATACAAAGTATTAGAAGCTTGTACCAAAACATGCATCGTACTACGGAAGAATGTTGTATATTTTTTAAACATATATTTAGTTTCTATTATATATCAATAGATGTCGTGGTTTATTTTATTCGTGTTTCTGAATCACGCTATCCTTTGTCAAAGGAAATTATATGTCTATGTCTTGGAAGCGAGTAGTGTTTTATTCAATGTTTTAATACATTATCTTTATATAAGTATGTAAAAGTCATAGTTTCGTCCGCTTTAGTATGTAGTCTATACCAGCGTTGCAGAACTATCGATAGTTTGACTGTCGATAGTTGGCCTCGAAAACTATTCAGGATATCGATAGTATCGTATTGATCAATACTATCGATAGTGGCAATACTATCGATAGTATCGCTTACACCTTAACTATCGATAGTCTATCGATAGTCTATCGATAGATATGCAACACTAGTCTATACCAATCGAAGGAACAAAGACAAACAAACCTTAGATTTACGTATTTCATGCGATTCGCCAACAGCTCCTATATTGTACACTACTAAGAGGTTTTTTTTTAAATATATCTTTATTTATAATACAACAATATTACACAAAACTATATAAAATATCCAGTTTAATTTTACTGCCAAAGTTCCGACTTAATATATAACAGTTTCGCAGGAGTTCAAAATATATAGAATATTATGGATTGATCAAATTCTCGACCGATGATACCGCGTCAATTTTCTGTCAAAATATTGTTTATTTGGTTTCCGTACCCTCGTGGTAGGAATAGAGGTACTATTGACTGTTATTAAAAACTAGTTATATATTCTTTGTCTAAATCCCATTGTCTTTGAATAGTATTTAATATATTTGACATTTTTTTTTAATGATATTGGTAGGCGGACGAGCAAATTGGCCACCAAATGGTAAGTAGCACCGCCCATAGAAAAAGGCGCTTTAAAAAATATTAATAATTCCTTACATCACTAAGCGTAGCCAACCTTGGAAAATAAGATGTTATGTCCCTTGTACCTGTAGTTACACTGGCTCACTCACCTTTCAAATCGGAACATAACAATACTGAGTACTGTTGTTTGGCGATAGAATATCCGATGAATGCGTGATACCTACCCAGACGGGCTCGCAAAAAGCCCTATCAAGCAAAAAGTCCTGTCATGTTATAGAGTATCTATACAGAGGGTCAATGCCCCCCCCCCCCATTGACCCTCTGTATAGATACTCTCTGTAGTAATAATCAGTAAATATTATACATAGTAACTAAACAAGACCAACGGACGTGACAATCGGATTCCGTTTCGTAGCTTATCTGTGGTCGGTCCTTTTATGATGACTAACGAATTAGGCAGAGTTAATTAGTCACCTCAAAGCGTATTCGGTTCGTCCGTGGATTAGGGAGGTCAGATAGCAATCGTGAACTATTTGAATAATTAATTCATCATTCATGTCGTCAAATTTCTTTAAGATATGCTATTAGCTCAGTTATAGAGCAAAAATCTGTGCAAATACGAGTCAATATTTTGATGGTGTATAGAACATCCAAACTAAAATGACCGATGGTTGGAAAACGTGATTCTTAACCTAAGATTGTTGATTTTGATTTTAAACAAACCACCGATTTTCATGTTTCATTTTTATTTTCAGCTCTGTGTTGAAATATATCATAAGGAATGAATGTGTATTCAACTTCAAATCTTCCTTAATTGTAAATTAGGCCTCATTTCCATATAGTGGAAAGTTAGCAATACTTATTGCCATGGAACGTCTAATCATATTTAGAAGCATCAGGTGTTATATTGAGCCATCTTATCGTTTAAGTTTATAGTATTTGATGGCATAAAATGGTATCACCATGGCGGAACTAACTTGTGTATTTTCTAAATAGATACATTATGTTAAATAGTTTTACAATAATATATATTTAATACAATTATATAAAAAAAAATTACCTATAATATACATTTTCTAATCTCTAGTTTAGTTGCTTTATCTTGCAATTGTCATGGGAATAGTTTTAGTCTAATTTATTGAATGATGAGCCGAAATTTTGAGCTTTTCTAGATTATAAAATGCATGTTAATCTTCCCCTTGATTTATTGATGAAAAACGCCTCAAAATCCGTTGTGTAGTTTAAAAGATCTAAGCGCACAGCGATCTAAGCTAATAAATACACCAGTACACAGAATACTTATTTATTCTTTGTTTTATTTTATTTTATAGTCCTGAAGTTAAAAATCCAATTAAAAAAAATCTCCTATTCTCATTCCATGCGAGACTCTTTTATTGTTTTAATCATTTTGCGCGGGAAAACATCTTGTATTTTTTTTAAAGCCATACGAATGACGTTATGAAATCGATTACACTTTTATGAAATCGGACACAATAAAAAAATATGAGTTTATTAAATATATAATTACAATATAAATGTAACTACATAAATAAGTATTTCTAACATACTTAAGACGACAAAAGCATTTTAATAACATAAGAACATTGACATCGAATTGATGCCATATCAATGATATCGCTCTACAATGGGAGAGCTTGAATATAATATATGATATTCATAATAGTTTCGCGAAAAAATGGCGTTTCGAACGTCGGTCGTCATCGGAACTTTGGAAATAAAATATATTATAATCTATACATATAATAAAATTGGAGTGTCTGTTTGTAATATTAAAATAACCGCTTTATACTTAATATCTATGTACACACGGTTCATATACCTAACCTACCTACCTGTCTGTCTGTTCGTTCCGGCTAATCTCTGGAACGGCTGGACCGATTTTGATGGGTCTTTCACTGGCAGATAGCTGATGTAATAAGGAGTAACTTAGGCTACTTTTATTTTAGAATTATATATAGAATAAAAATAAAGTCACACTTTTTTATTAAATTCAAACGCGCACGAAGTCGCGGGCACAGCTAGTTATAAATAAAGATATATTAATCAAGAACTGTTATTAGACCACAAAATAGCCGAGCTATTAGAAAATCGCATCATTAATATTTCTTCAATTGGAATAGGCTATAGACACACTGTACAAAATAATTCCGTTCTGTTCTAAGTTAATGTTAAGCTATTTGAAATTGTTTGATATTAGTAAGATAAACATGCTTAATAAAATAAAAATGATGAAACGAACCCACGATTACGAGGTTAATTTATTTCGCGTTCGATCAATCACTAGTGAGGATAATCTGTCACAATTTGAATATAGAATGGACTTGATTTATGTGGAAAGGAAAATGATAACAATTTCGTAACACAATCAGTTTTGGTATAGACGTTGTATTTGAATATCAATTGCAATTGAATAATATTCATTGGAACGAAGATTTTTTACGTTAACAACTTCGAACTGGCTGCAATCGTCACTAGCGTTGCATATCGATAGTCCAATATCGATAGTTAAGGTGTTAGCTATAGTATCGATTGCTCCCCATTAGCAATACTATCGATAGTATTTCAATAACTATTAACCTAATCTATCGATACTATCGATAATAGTATTGATACTATTATCGATATCCTGAATAGTTTTCGAGTTCAACTATCGACAGTCAAACTGTCGATAGTTCTGCAACGCTGATCGTCACGTTAGGTAAAAGCGTTATCTCCAGGCGAACTTTCCCTCTCTTTTCCTTTCTCCCTGTCTCTTTCTAATGTATACGGTAACTCTATAGTTCATTATTTAAATTTATTTTTCGTTATAATTTTGTGATTGTCATTCGATTATTTTCAAAAGCAAATACGTCATCAGCTTCAAATGATATGTTAAAATTATTCATAATACTTTATGCAAGATTAAATATGTTATAAAAAACTTGGAGTTAATTTTAGTTAATTTATTTCTTGATGATTAATATACATTTGATTTTTGATATTTGACATTTTTGACATTGAACGTTTAGTTGACTTCTTGTGAGTTCAAAGTGACCTCTTCTAACTTTCTTTCGAACAAAAAATCTTTTATATATATATAATTCGAAGTATTCCCGTTAGGAGGTCATAGGGATGACTATTTGCGATAATTTTAATCCCCATATGCATGATACAAAAGTGAACCATTTTTGAGTGATCGCGTTTTTTTTTATCTTCTGATTATTAAAACGATTAAACATTGGTTATATTATATATTTTGGAGAGCTCAGAAAACGGTTATAATTTAAAATAATCTGCAGGACATGTTTCATAACGGTATTTTTTTGTTTTTAAGGCATTTTTGTGGAAAAAAAAAACAATAAAATATTGAAATGATATCGTTTTCTGTCTTGCATTTTTAAATTCGAACTGATAATTATTGTTTTACTATTGACAAATAGCCAGTGTTTAATCGTACTCAATAATGAGTTCCTTAACCCAGGCCTCAAAGGTTATCTTTGTCATTATTAGCATCAGGATCTCATATATTTTTAAAATATTTCATCAAGTACAGGGTAGCACTTGCTTTAGCTAGATTCCAAAACATTCCGTAATGGAATGGAAAAAGACAAAGGAACGTCAAATTTATTTATTTATTTATTTATTTATTTATTTATTTATTTATTTATTTATTTATTTATTTATTTATTTATTTATTTATTTATTTATTTATTTATTTATTTATTTATTTATTTATTTATTTATTTATTGGAAAAGTTACACCATCAACATATCACTAAGCACTTAAAATTAATATCTGTTGGGTAACATACAAAATGATACGTCATTAAAAGTGTAAACAATCAAGAGATGACCTAGTTTAAGATTGGAGAAGCTCGTGAAAGAGTTGAATAGAAGAAACTAGGGGTGGCCTTTGTCGAAAGATAACCTGATCAACAAACCGTTTGCTTTAGAATTTTACATATTTAACTAATCATCACCATCCTCCTGCCCTTATCCCAATTTTATTTGGGATCGGCGCAGCAAGTCTTCTTCCATACTTAACTATTTAAACGAAAAAAAAAAAAAAAAAACTTACTGAAATAAATCGATTTTCGTTTTTTCTGTCCATTCGTTTTATTATCTGTGCAAGACATAGAACACTCATTCCCAGTACAGTCGGTGACGGATATTTTCTGAGACCCGTCATCTATGAGACTGTGCAAAGAATCTGTTGGGCATTCTGTGTCGTGGACACAGGTCGTAGAATTGGTGCACGATGAAGTTTCGCTTGTCAATGTTGAACTCGGTGTACTAGTCGACATCATCTTTGGTATCTGAAAAAATTATATTCGTTAAATATTCTGTATTGACAAGCTAAATATTTTCATTTGATTTTATAATTATAGACTAAATAATTTAATTATTTATTCCAATTTGCTGTCGGAACACTTGGCCCTTGGAGTAGTGGTGCAAAAAGCTTCGTCAAAAGTATAACACCTCGCCTATTGCCTCCACTGGTGACAGGAGGGCTGGTTCGTTTTTAGCCCAGAGGATCGGAATTGCGATTCAACGGGGAAATGCTGCTAGCATTCTTGCCACCATTCCACGCGGTCAAGATTTATACAGTAACTATTTTTAATTCATATTTATATATATTTAAGCACTTAATTTTATTTAAAGTAATAACGTATGTAATCTACCACCGGTTCGTGAAGAAACACTTCATATACGAAAAGAGTCGGCGAAAAATCGAACCAAAATCATTTTTTTTTTGTATTTAAAACGGCCAGCAGTGTTATTCTGTTAGAGTTAACTTCGTAACTCACTCGTGAAATGCTGGCAACCGACTTACAGTGACATGCCATTATGATACGTGTATCCTATAAATTGTATAATTATTAGGTTTAGTCAATGTCTCATCAGTACCTATTATCTTCCTCTGACATTTCACGCTCTGCGTTCTGCGGTGTTTTTGCGCGGTGCGGTGAGTTTCGAGTTTCTCACAGAATATAATTACTGGAAATATTCTACCACCGAACAGCGAAACTTAGTATTGTTATGTTCCGGTTTTGAAGGGCAGCCATCTTAGTTCCCAACATAAGTGGCGCATTAACGATGTAGCAGATTATTAACATTTCTTTCGGTGCAATTTTGGTACACCCAGGTACCCACCATCAAGTGCCCCATTTGCCTACGAATTTGAACTTAAAAAAAAATGATTTCCCGATTTATTACTACACATTAACACGTAAAAACTTTGTGCTGCTTTTTGCCCCAACCAACAATAAATCTCCAATAATCTATTTCATCATAAGCGTATGAAAATAAATTTACTTATACTAATATAGTTTGTTTGTACGTAATCACCAGAAGAAATGATACGTTTCTAAAAAACAAAACACGGTACAAATCTTCATTATTCTTGAGTGAGTATAACTAATATTAATATCAAATCATTTACTTATTCATAAATTATACTCGTGCAAAGCCGGGCGGGTGGCTAGTGTAAAATAAACATCAGAGTTTACGCAAGATAATATGAAATAATATAACATCTAAAGTAGGTAACCATAATTACCGTAGTTCGTGCACATTTAAAGGTTATAAACATTAATGTTAATACACAAAATGGCCGCCAATAAATAATAAACGCCTCACGTTCTTTTAGGAAGATAAAAAACTTCTACTCGTACTTCAATCGCGCTCTGAAAAATATGAAACAAGGAAATATTTACATTTTTCAAATATACTATATAAAAATAATAAAACGGTTAATTTAATACCTTTATTTGTAAATTTATTCTATATTTAAAGTCATTGGAACCCTAAAATTGCACTAATATAATGAAACACTGTCGGAACAAAAGCGACCAAAGCGCAATAGTTTTAAAAAACAAAAAACGGCTTTCTTAGTTTAGTATTCTATCGAATTTTTACCAACAAATTCATTGAATTTTTACATGCAACTACACGCTAAAGTATTTATACATTGATAGTTAATATAACCAAAATTATTAATGAAAAAAATCGATTGATTCTACGCAGTATATTTTGGTTGGTACCATTTTAAACATTGATGAGCATGAGTTAGTATTCGGCTTAAATCAAAATAAAATTAACGCGTCTGTTGGGAATATGCAAAATAACTTTTCAAACCACCTAAATAAATACCACTCACTGATTAATCACGAAATCTCAGAAACTATAACAAACAAACTTGAAATGGGGTAAAACAGGGGTTGGAAGTTTGTGTCATATAAATTTCGCGCGGGTAAAACCGCGAGTTTATTTAGTATACATAAATAAATTAGATGGTTAATATAAAAGATGTAACATTGTCTATGCGTAAATCTTAATGTCTTTGATTCCTAAAAAATGTAACTACAGGCACAAAGGACATAACATCTTAGCTCCCAAGGTTGGTGGCGCACTGGCGATGTAAGACATTGGTAATATTTCTTACCGCGCTATTGTCTATGGGTGGAGGTGATCATTGACAGTCAGCTGACACATAGCTGACACGCTTACCAAAATCATAAAAAAAAATAATCTTTGACAGTATGCCAAAAGGTCATGCTGGAGAGATTTGTAACGATAGTCAGTATTGTTATTATTATAAAAACAAAACAATCAATAAAGTAACTATACAATTACCTAATAAATAATTTTAAAATTTATGATTTCAAATACGGACTATAATAATAACTTTAAAAAAAAAAAACATTTTTGTAAGCAACCCAAGGTGCGAAGTCAAAGAGAATGGGTTACAATCATAAACATCACTCGTGTTGGAAACATCTATAAAAAATAAATAAAATTGGTGTGTCTGTCTGTGTTCAGTATATTGATAGATAAGTTACCGAAATCAACGCAGTCATTACTTTTGCTTTTTTGTCTGTCAATATACGATTTTACCATAGTTTAAAGATATCCATTAAAACTAAAATTAAATTAAATTTAATTTGTAGAAAAAAATACCACCCTCAAGATTTTTTTATGAGTTCGAAGTTTATTTATAACTAGCTGAGCCCGCGACTTCGTGCGCATTTCAATTTAACAAAAAAAGTTATTTTTGTAGCCTAAGTTGCTCCTTATTACATCTATCTGCCAGTGAAAGTCCCGTCAAAATCGGTCCAGCCGTTCCAGAGATTAGCCGGAACAAACAGACAGGCAGACACATAAAAATTGTAAAAAAATGTTATTTTCGTATATGTACCGTATGCATTTAGTAAAAAGCGGTTATTTTAAAATTACAAACAGACACTCCAATTTTATTATATGTATAGTAGATTTAGTTTCTCAGATTATTATTTGAAGTCGATTTTTGTTTTGTTAAAATTTTATATTACTAATTTCCGCGCCGGCTCTCGCGTTATAGGCGTTGATTGTCGGCTCTTGAAAATAATAAAAAATAGCCTTGTCCATCTTGTTTCATACAAATATTCATTTAATTTCAGCTGTTTAGTCGTGTAAGCGTAGACAGACAGATCTACTTTCGCCATTGTGTATATAAGGTGGATTCGGGTAATTACGAAAGGAAATTTGAAGAGTTGGTGGGATATTTATATTTTAATTTATCATTCAACATTGCAGGCGTCAATGCTACTAATTTACGTTACCTTATTTACTTGAATATCTTGCCTTTAATTCTATTTTAACGACTTTTATAAATATCCTCGATATTTATAGATACATGTGTTTAAAAACCTGATTAGTTTTACTTTGTACGAGTCCAATTCCGAAGTATGTTCGGGTAATTCTGAATTACAGTTAAAAGTGGGTTTTCTTTAGTTTCAGCATAAGAAATATATTCATTTTTCGTTTAGATTTACCCTCAATTATTTTTTTCCGTGATTATGACCTCTCAGTTGGCTGAACATATATATGCGATATTTTTATTTCGGAATTACCCTACAATTTGTCTACGGTAGTCAAACTTATAGTAAGTAGGTACACAATTTAGTAGTATGAAATTAAAAATAAAATTCAAAATATTAAAGTGTAATCAAAAATGAGGTAAGTAGTAATAAATGGAATTATGAAGATTCAACATAAAAAAAATACAAAAATAACATACAATTCACGTAAGCGATAACATTAATTAGATTAAAAAATGCTCTCATTATAATTAAAAATTAAAATTAATATTTTTACCGTAGTTTGGTATTTAACATAAAATGTTCTCTAATAAAACAATCATTAATAATAATTAACAATAAATTTTATATCTAATCAGTACCATACGTATCCTTTTACCTATAAATTATGTAAAAATCTACCCATCAATCGAGCCGAGCATTAGTATTAGATAATATTGTACTTCACCTAAATTTTTATGGTTAGGTTTTTACTGCTGTACCTAAACTCTTTGATTTCAATCAAAATACACTTTGTTATTTTCATCTAACAAGTGAAATTCTCTGTCATTCCTGTTACTTTTTTTTAAATCTACTTTCTTTATTATTAGTAGTTCCGTTATTTCGTCACGATCTTTTCTTTTTGATTGGACAAATTTAAGAGTTGGCTTTTTAATTGTTTTTAAGAAATCAACTGTGTAATAGGTCTCATTGTTTTTTTGGAATATATTCTCAATAAATCCAATATAGTAGGTCCATTTCTTTTTGCTAAAGTACCTCACAAATACTGCATCTTTTAACAGGTATTCTTCTTTCTTTTCATCATTTTCTTTGATTACAACCTCATCCAAATTTGGCATACGTTTTAGGTTTTTGGTTGATTCTTCTTTTTTAGTCTTATCACTATTTTCAGTCTCATTATTATTTTCAGTTTCGTCATTATTTCTACAAACTTTGTCAGTCTTTACATATTCGTGAATGTCATTTTCTTTCCCTATCTTGGTCTTTTTGCCTGTACCTTTACCATTTTTTTTATTTTGTTTATTCAAATCCATAGTCAATATTTTTCGTTCTTCTGATATATTACAAATTATATCCTGATTTTTAGGGTTTTTGCATTCTACTTCATGTGGTTTGACTTCTATTTCTTCTATTTGTGTATCATCCCAGAATTCATCAATAAAACATTCATTGTCACTATAATCAAATCCTATTTCACTATATACACTCATTATATCCGATATACTAGTTGTAGAGCTGTTGGAATCTAGCTGTTCAAATTTAGTCTTTCTTCGTTTTTTATTTTTGGTCTTTTTAAATCTTGATGTCAAATTTGCAATAGGAGATTTATTTTTTTCTTTATCCTTTGACACACGTTTCTTTGTTTTTGGTATTTCGTTTTCTTCTGTATTTTTTTTAATTATGGATGCAGTGATGACTTCTGCACCTTTTGATATTCGTTTCTTTTTTATATATATATTGTCTTTTTTATCTTGGCGAATTTTATCAAGCAAAATTTCTTCAAAATTTACTTTTATGTCTGATATTATAGTTATTTTATGTTTAACTTTTTCCTTTGTTTGAGAATGAGTATTTTGCAGGCATTTTGGCAACATCGATGTTGATTTTGCAAGAAAAGGCTTAGTTTGTTCATTTGTTTTTGATAATGTACTTAGAAAACTCACACTATTTGTATTAAGACCTTGTTTATGAATTTGTATTTTTTTAGCAGTTTGAGGTATTTCGTTAAAGAAGTCAACGCACAATTCATTCAACGACCTCGGAGATTTAAGACTTGAATGCGCCTGTGTACGATAATGTTCAGATTCTTTGTATCTTTTGTAAGCAGCGGGATCGTATTTATCTTGTGGTATCACATGTGAATCAAATGGGTAAATGCCAGCTTTTTTAAAACCATTTCTGATTACATCCGGGCTGGTATCTTGCCAAGTTTCTGCTAAGGTTTGAGCAAAAACTTTTTTTGGCATCTTAATACCAACATTGTGACGCTGCCATTCAACTAATTTACGATCCCATTTGCTTTTGAACGATTTAAAAACCGCGACATCTAGGGGCTGTAATAAATGAGAAGTGTGAGGAGGCAATTTGAGAATGGTAACATCATTCTTTATGGCCAATTCTATTACTTTTGCATCCACATGTGTGGAATGTCCGTCGTAAATGATAAGCACAGGTCGTTCATCACCTAAAGCTGGAATCAAAACTTTTTCCATATAGTTGTAAAAAATGGCTGTCTCCATCCATCCTTTTGAACTAGCTGCATACGACAGTTCAAAATCAAAATTTTCGGTAGTGCCCATCCACTGGTCCCAGATATTCTTCCCTTTAAATACTATTAACGGTGATAACTTTTTGCCACTTGCACTTACAGTTGTCAAAATAGTTGTATTTTCTTTTCCAGTTCCACAAGTTGTTCTAGAACATGGTTTATTGATAGCACCAACAACTTTCGTCTTTGTTGGGTCAAGAGACAAAGATGTTTCATCCATATTCCAAATTAAATGAGGACTTTGAAAAAGGTTTAAAGCAGACAATGTATCCTCTAATAGTTTGAAATATTCAAAGATTACAAACGGGTCCGTCATTTTCTTTCGTACGTATTCAACGGGTTGTGGCTTTTTAATGGAAAGTCTGTGCCTTTTTCGAAAATTTATAAACCAGTCTTTGCCCGGTTTGTTGTTTGTAAATGGCGTGTGTAAGTTATTGCTTTTAACGAACTCTGCAACTAAATTTAGGACCTCCTCCCTTGAAAGGCCAAACCCCCACTTTTCCATAGTTTTGATTGCGTCGACCAATCGATTTTCTACTTCCAACGGAATAGCTAAAGGTCTACCTACAACATTTGTACTATAAGTTGCTTTAATCTTATCGTAAAGAGTAGTTGTGGGTATTCCGTACTTATGCGCTGCAGCATACATTGATAATTTACCATCATTTACTTCTTGAATTGCATTGGTTATATCATCTTGTGTGTACCTGGGTGTTTTCTTTTTTTTATATTTATTAGGCATGATTCTGAAACAATCAAAATATAGTACATTGAAAAGCTTAACTGAATAGAGACCAATTAAAAACAAATTAAAAGATTATAAACAACAAGAACTGAAAGATTGGGAACCACTGACCATTCCTTTGTAAAATCAGTATCGGACAATTCCGAAAGATTTATAGTTCAGAATTTCCCGAGTCGGCTAATTTCGAAAAAAACTAAAACCTTGAGTTAGGGCTTCCGAAGCTAATTCAATAGTACTTTAAAACGAAAATCTATCGAATTTAAAAAAAAACAATAAAAATTACTTACTAGATAATTAGTTATAGATCTTCGAGTAAATCCGATAACTCAAAAAACGCGAGAAATATCACTCGCTCATAAAAATGTCGTCACACCGTCACTTGCTGATAGCGCCTTGAGCCAACTGAGGCGCGGGTCGAATTAAATTAACGACTAGGCGAATATTGCTAGCGCAAAAAATATTGTCGCGATTTCCAGAAATTTGTAATTATTGGAATAACCCGATTTTCGGAGTTAGCCGAATGCACCTTATATATTGTTGGAATAAACATCTTAGCCGAGCGACATCTGCGCCATGGCAAACAAATACACTTTAAAAAAAAAAAAAAAGAGGCGGGAGTTGTTTTTTGGCGGCAGACAGATGGGATCGAAATTATCATATTGATGGTTATTTATCTTGTAGATTAAATGTTTTTTTTTTTCTTTTGTGGTATATTGATTGTTATTGTAAATTAAAGGTCATTGTTGTAAAGGTTAGCCTATTTGTTTATTTTTTTCTTTTAGTAATTCCTATTTCTGGTTCTAAAAATACATAAATATACAGATTTATGAACTAGTCGTTTTCTTGAAAGACGTGACTTTAAAAAAATATACATAATTTTTTTTTAGTTTTTGTTATATATTGTATATGATATAAATTACGACAAGTTTTTTTATTTAGGTACATACTCCATTCCAACCATAACAGGAAAAAAGTCAAATAAACAACATTTGACAGCAAATTGACGTTATAACATTGGTTGAGAGCTCGATTGATCTATGGAAATTCACTATGGATTTGCGAAAAAATGACGTTTTGAACGCCGACGAAACTGTTATCAGAATTTTGGAAGAAAAATTAACATGAAAATAAGTAGTTAAGTGCAATATTGTTGTATTATACATAAAGATATATTAATCATAAATTATTAGTGTTGCACAATATAGCTGAGTTATTAGCAATACGTAAATCTAAGGTTTGTTTATATTTTTTCCTACTACCATTGGAATAGGCTATCTATGCATTTGGACCGACATTTCAAAACCTTAACTACAATCCAGCGGGCCCTGCTCCGCGCTCGATCAGAGAGAGTACAGCTCGGCGACTCTGAGGTGGCGTTTGTGTATAGATGCAATTTTAATATTAGCATAGATTACATTAATTTATATTATTCCAAGGTACCATTTGTCTGTCTATATGCAGTCCATAAAACCACGGGGCACGGCTAGTCGATGCACGTTAAAATAATTTGATATGCACCGTTGTTTATTTCGCAATATTAATGCGCAATAATGCTAATTATGTTAATGAGAGTAACATGATCTTTATTACGAAAAGTTTTGCAACAGAATTAATTTATTCACTAAAAATTCACACTGGTCCTTTAAAAATAAAAGGCCAGTACGACCAGGATTTGACATCGATAAAATTATAAGTACTAAACGTCTCTATGTCATCTTCATCGACCAGAAAGCCAATTCGAGTAAGTAATGATAATTTCGATAATTCCAATTTCAACTATTCCTCTTAAAAAAAATACTGGACCACGGTTATGATACATTCCCGATCCAACTTCTACTGAACCGGATCATTGTTTACTTGGTGGTAGGGCTTTGTGCAAGCCCGTCTGGGTAGGTACCACCACTCAACATATACTCTACCGTCAAACAGCAGTACTCAGTATTGTTGTGTCCCGGTTTGAAGGGTGAGTGAGCCAGTGTAGCTACAGGCATAAGGGACATAACATCTTATTTCCCAAGGTTGGCGGCGCATTAGCGATGTAAGGAATTATTGATATTTCTTACAGCGCCATTGTCTATGGGCGTGGCACAGGTGGCCGTATAAAAAAGTCTTAGTACAATAATAAAAACGGCTAGAGGGCAACGATTACTATACGATTCGATTACGATATAGTCACAGTGTGTTCGTAGAATTGGTCCCCATAGCTGGAGATCTAGTGAACCCTTCGAGTAACGGTATTCCTGTCATCATCCTCCTGCCCTTTTCCCAATTTACTTGGGGTCGACGCAGCATGTCTTCGTCTTCCATACTTCCCTGTCTGACGTCATCTCACAAGTAACATTCTTTGCAGCCATATCATCTTTCACACAATCATTCCTAGCATTTGGACTACCAGTGCTCTAATTGCTAAAACGTCTTCGTAGGTTTTTCCGTCGCAGTTGCGGTATAAGCCAGAACATTAATTAAGTCCCATGCGTTCTTTCGAAAGCAATTTTGTTTTAGCAAGAATTTGTGTTCAGCAAGAAATCGCTCATAGAGAAAAATTAAGACCAAATTTGTGGTAAATTTAATTCTCAATATCTGGTAATGACAAGGCTTCGTGTAAAATTTGATATTAAAAATGGCGGGCGACGAAACCCGAAAACAAAAATGTGATTTGCAAACATATCTTTGTTTTCTGCTGGATAACACTACAATAGATATTTATTTATTATTCAATCCTAATTGCTTATTTCAATCGAAGGAATAAAGATAAACAAACGTTTGATTTACATAATCCGTTCAATTTATTATTGCTAAGTTCCTGATTAATATTTCCTTAATTATAACAAAACACTATTATATTTAGTGGTAAGTTACTTTTAAACTTTAATTTAATTTCCAAAGTTCCTAAAATCGTCGATATTTTTTCGCGAATCCATAATAATACATCCATAAAAATACCACAGATTATTAATGATCTCGAATAATGGTACCGTCAATTTAATGTCAAAATTCTTTATTAATCTGTACTGTATGTTTGCAATTGGCTCTATATTGACGACTGCATTTTTATATTCAATTCTTCATTTAGTTGTAATATTAAATGATTTTATGGGATCATTTATGTTCAATATAAAATCTCCATTGATAATGGCCGCCGATATTTATGTTTATCAATGAAATCAACTGTTTGATACCAGTTGTTCAATTTGTGTTCTTACGTTAATTTTCTGTTTTTAACTACAATTTGTATCCAACGAGCGTTGAAATTATAGATTTAAAAATTTAAAACGTTCTCTTTTGCCCTTCTAAAGCGCGCTCATTTTAGCCGCGCGTTTAGAAGGACCTGCCAATATTATATAATAGCTGTTCTCGCTTATTCTAGTAAAATTAGCATCCCGTGACATTTATAACCTATAAGTTTTCGCCCGTGGTGTTATAATTATGTGTATTTGTGTGTGTGGAGAATTTTGGCAGGACCAACGGCTTCACGTGCAAGGTTTTGTAAAATCAACATATAACCCGATAAATTATGAATGCCTGGAACCTCGAATCGATGGGGCGAAGATGTTCCACTCCAAGCTCTATCTTCAAGGTATCTTCAGAGCCGTCTGAAATAGGACACGTGAGGCCTCCCCCTCGCGCATCCACGACCTAAGCGCCCGGACCGAAATCTATGATAGTTTTTCCATTCAGGTCCTCAGATGGTTTATATTGGACCCAATAGATGGCTCTGCGATTGGGTTCCAGGATAATTATTTGACCAAAAAATATACGGGATGGACGTTAGTACTATAAAAATATATAAATGCCTTCCCTATATATAAATATATGCTTCCCTTCTCCGTAAGTCTAATCTCACTACGCCCAAGGTCGTCTGTTAAAGATCACTGTTATCGATAAGGCGTTCATCTCATGCAATTTTAGTCTGTATTATCCGTAAAACTTGATAGTTTAGTGCACTAGCGTTTTTATCTGTCTATCTATTTTGACCACTGACCTTAAACACTTATTACAGGCACATTATGCATTATAAGCAAAAGTAGAGGAATATTCATTTGTATTGGACATTGGTGCTGTAAGAAATATTAACCATTCCTTACATCGCCAATGTACTTGGGAGCTAAGATGTTAACATCGTGTCTGTAGTTATACTGGCTTAAGTATTGCATTAAGCGGTAGATTAGCTGATGAATGGGTACCTACCCAAATGCACCCATAACTACATACTAATAAAATCACTTGAATCGTCATATTACAGTATTGAGCTAAAAGTAAAGCTACTACGTCATTTTGTTTGTTATTTTTAAATGTAGAAGAAAAGTGGACAGTGATTTTCTTGTCAGTTCTTATTGATATGATCTTAATTTTAATAAAAAAATCACGAGTAATATACGAATTCCTACAGAATCGCACTGCTGATGCGGTGACATGTGATTTTGTTTCTCAACTGTGGTCTTTGTTCTAAAGCAGTCTTCGTCCATATTACATAAATAAAATTAAAAAAAAAAGGCAAATGTGAATCGGACTCGCGCACTGAGTTACTACACCAACACAAAAAATTAAAAGATTTACGGTTTTTTCTATGCTTGTGCTGCGAGATATATCTTCATGAAAAATTCCATGATTCTAGATCAATGGGAAGTACCCTGTAGGTTTTGATACCCTTCGCGCATGTATGTGAAATATGACATAAACCGCCATAGAGGTTCGGTTTCTTCACAGCCCCAAGGAACCGCAGACTTCAGTATTTGGTATTTAATTTCAACGTTACAACTCAGGGGTTCCCGAGAAAAATGTTTTCCACGGACAGACAGACAAATGGAAAACGAAGTGATCTTATACGGGTTCCTTTTTTCCTTAGAGATACATAACCCTAAAAAATGGCGTAAAGTCGAAGCAGGTCGGTAGTTATGTAAAACAAAAGAATACCTGTCTGTTTAATTACATACATAATAAAGACGACCTCAAAATATTTAATTATTCTTAATTATTGCTTATCTGTGCACATAAAGAGATGATTAATTCAGCTATGTCTATGAAAACATAGAATAATTGATTTATTTGTTAAAAAGAACATAAAATTTACGGTTGTCACTTCAATATTTAGTTTAAATTTAAAGCGGGTAAAACTAAGAGAACATCTATGTATACAATAATATAATATACTAGCTGTGCCCGCGACTTCGTGCGCGTTCTTTGAATTTAAGTTATTTGGATATTGTAGCGTGATTTTATTTTTATTCTGTATATAATTCTAAAATAAAAGTAGCCTAAGTTACTCCTTATTACATCTGGTTTCTGCCAGTGAAAGTCCCGTCGAAATCGGTTCAGCCGTTCCAGAGATTAGTCGGAACAAACAGACAGACAGACAGACAAAAAATTGTAAAAAATGTTATTTTGTTATATGTACCGTGTATACATACGTATGCATTTAGTAAAACGCGGTTATTTTAATATTACAAACAGACACTCCAATTTTATTATATGTATAGTTAAGCCTTCTTCTCAATGCGATGCCTCTAAGTTGTATATAGGTGGAGTAGATTTTTAGTTAGGCATTATTAAGTCGGCTCTTGGGCAGAGGAGTGATTAAAAAAAATGCGGGTATGCTTAAATATTTTTAAATAAATATTTAACTTAATTCTGAATTTCGGCAACTCACAATCTGTTATTCAATAATCCAAAATGTATTTTACGTATTGATTGTCAAATAATAGTCTACGACCGATTCGGAAATAAACACCTCAAACCTGAGAAGAACCGGCGAAAGAACCTCTGCGGGTCGTTTCTTTTCTAGCTACAATTGTATTTACAATGGAGGTCTGAACTTGATCGATTTATTCCAAAAGTGGTCTAAGAAGTCATAAGTTTAATAATATCCTGTAAAAACACAAACGTACCCGATTTTTTTTGAATTTCAATATTTTGGAACATTTTTTTTGGATTCTAAAATCGTATTAATTGCTCAACAAAATAAGTAACTTTCAATTTTGATATTATTTAGCATGGGGCCGACATATAGGCTGCCTATAAAGGCCCCTTAAAAATACTAGAATAAAAATAATAATAATAATAATTAATTTCGTTTAGTAGACTGGAAGAACACTCGTTAACAGTTATTCTTAAGAAAAACTACCATGCGGGTCGTTATTTTTTTTTTAATTTATGTATATGCTTAAGTCATATATTAAATATTCATACAAAAAAACATTCTCGCTAAACTTTTACGCTTAACGGTGAGACGCGTTTTGCAATTAAATTATATTAATTATATACTAAGTAATTAGTTTTACGTTTGTTTAAATGAGCCGAGATGGCCCAGTGGTTAGAACGCGTGCATCTTAACCGATGATTTCGGGTTCAAACCCAGACAGGCACCACTGAATTTTCATGTGCTTAATTTGTGTTTATAATTCATCTCGTGCTCGGCGGTGAAGGAAAACATCGTGAGGAAACCTGCATGTGTCTAATTTCAACGCAATTCTGCCACATGTGTATTCCGCTAACCCGCATTGGAGCAGCGTGGTGGAATATGCTCCATACCTTCTCCTCAAAAGGGAGAGGAGGCCTTAGCCCAGCAGTGGGAAAATTTACAGGCTGTTTATGTATATATGTTTATGTTAAATAAACATAAATAAATTATATATTATACAACACAAGATTATATAGATGATAAAAAACCTGGAGCTAATACTTGTTGACATTATATATTATCGTATTCAACTGACATAACTTTATATTTCAAATGTTGGAAAAGAATAACTACTGATTTTCTAGGCAGTTTTTCTCGGTAGAAAATTTCGTCTTTTCTGTAGAACATTCCGTACCGGTGTTAGTTTTACGTTTAATACAGTTGTAAAATGACGATTCAAAATTGCTCGTCAAAGCCTACTTGAATAAATTATATTTTGATTTTGACTTTTAACAACATAACTGTGCTCTATGAACATGTTTTCTGAGGACATGATTTCAATGTCGAGATACGTAGCCCTTAGCTTCTTTTTACAATTTTTTTTAAATTTTATTTCGGTTTAGGTTCAATACACCTATTTTATGAAATACTTTCAGTACCAGATATCTCATACTTCTTTTTTTCTCGGTTTTATTGTCATGAAAAAACGCCATTCGACACTTAAAATCAGTTTAGTATCAGCTTAATTCATGTTCCCATCAGATCCTTGCCAGGCAGTGAGAATAAAATATTTTACTACTAACTAGCGTTCATTTTAAACCACGTCTAGTAGAACTAGTGATTTCGCAAGATCGAGTTTGAACGTACGGCCTAAATACACAACATTTGGAGCGAAAAATTTTAGACCTACGTCCTTTCTAAGCAACGAGTTTAATTATATAAGCAATGAGGCTTGCTTCGATATAAAAACCGTTTGCAGTGCAGTGTTCTGGCGATCTCTCTCCCTCTGAAAAAATACCTGACCTTTTTATCATTAGGAAATCTTTATGTTTCGTAAAAACATTTGTTTTTAGCTAATTCAAATAGTCGTTCTACTGGTTTCACGGTTGGAAAAATTTGAAAGCAGAGAAACAAACTTAAGACAACTTCGTGAGGCTTCTGAGGTGCCTCCCCGATGATCCAACAATTACCCTTTGCACCCTGGATTAAGACCTGACGGCGTGTTTATTACTTACTAAAGGTCCGTGCTGTGGAAATGATTTTTCTAAAACCTAAAAACTAAAACTATGCACTAACTATATAATGAAGATGAATTTAGGAAAGTTTCCTCGCTGTTCACTGAGTAACTCATGGGGCTTCAGATCCCCAAAAGTTAAACGTCATCACTTTTTATCGGCCTTTGGGTCTGAAGACCCAGATACTCGGGATTTGGTACATCCTATGTAGCCACTAGACCAATAATTATTACCTAAATACAGAGAAGACCAATACAGTCTACCGAATGGTACCGATGGTAAAACTTATGGTTGGATGATTTATAAAAGTTTTCATCGAATAAGCGTCAATAGCGCAATGGTTTACGGGCCGCCTAGCGATGTAAAATGTCGCCGGATTGATCCTGACCCCTTGGGCTATTGTCGTCCCCACTCCTGAAACAAGTGATAAGCTTAAAAGGAGGGGTAAATAGGAATATTAGCAAGTCCTTATTTAATTTGGGGCATTGCTAGTATTCTTTAAAAAAAAAATAGAAAAATCTTCTGACATGATTTGATTGGGCACTATGCCTTCTTGGGTACGTAGAGTATCAAATTAAACTAGTAATTAATTCCGTCCGTTTAACGGCTTACATACAGATCGTCTGCTCACTTTATTACATTATATAATTTACTTATTTGTCCCTAATTTGAATTTGTGTGAATTACACAATGGAATGTACATATGGCATAATGCAATTGTATAAAAACCAATTCCTCTGCCCAAAGGTTGCCTGGAAGAGATCGCTGTTTTAGCGATAAGGTCGCCAATTGCATTCAGTCATAAAGTATAAATAAATAAATACTCACTATTTAGTACGTTTCGGCACAAATCACTTTTACCATTGAAGGTTGTTTTTTATATTTATAAAACTATTAAAAAAAAATGTCTCGACGACGAGCTAAAACTATTAAAGTTAAGGCCATGAAATTTGGTCAGTAGGATCGTTTTATTGAGAAGACACCCTAAGAAAGGAATTTTGGAATTTCTCCTCCTAAGTTGGAATTTCGTATACATAGGAAAGTCTGGAAGTCCGCTTCGCCAAGTCAGTTAATAAAGCACAACCTTTAAAATGACTGAAGAAGACCTAAGAGAAGACTGTTTTTCGTATGGACAGTTCCAAGTAGCCTGTTCGAGAAAGTCGAACCACAAATGTGGTATACAAAGAGGTCTTAAATCAAAGTAATATTTTAAAATCATCTGTAAATACTCAACTTCCACGCGAACAGAGCCGCGGGTAACAGCTAGTTTTAATTATACATTAAATATTCAAGTATTTTTTTGAGATTAATTTATTTCCACAGGTCCTTTAATAAGTAATAAACACACCGTCAGGTCTTAATCCAGGGTGCAAAGGGTAATTGTTGGATCATCGGGGAGGCACCTCAGAAGCCTCACGAAGTTGTCTTAAGTTTGTTTCTCTGATTTAAAATTTTTCCAACCGTGGAACCAGTAGAACGACTGTTTGAATTAGCTAAAAACGAAAAATGTTTTTACGAAACATAAAGATTTCCTAATGATGAAAAGGTCAGGTATTTTTATATACAATATATCGTTCTCAAAATCGAAATGTCCTAAGTCTACCAATATCTAGGTCTCAGGAGTACTTTAATATTCTATTGATCGGCAAATAATTATGACCTGAATTCTATATTGGCCTTAATACACCTAGCTCATGACCTAGTTTTTTAAACTATGGTCCAGTTAGCGTTTATGTGTTCTGATTTAGAACCTATATCTATAGCAATATGATTTTTTTTTGTTACACTTATTATTTGATAACTGCTGTGAGTTCAGTGACGAGCTTCAAAGGCTACCTAAGATCCTGGGTTAAAATCCAAGATCTCATTTTTTTGGAAGAAGCATGAGTTAGCGAGTAGCCCTAGCCTCCAATACGATGTTACGTCATAGGATGCCATAATTAATTTAATCACATTATTTCATATAATGTTTAAAATCGAAACTATTTATTTTACGTTATTATGTACTTATAAAATTATTGTTATAATTAGTTGTTTAATAATTTGATAAACTTTAATTGTTACTTTTTTATTTGGCACACTATTTAAGACTGGCACAAATGCATATACATACTTTTTTTTTTAAAAAGATTGATCTGTCACGAGAATTAATGAGACGATTGGAAGTGATTGAATATATTTGTTGGAGAATTATTATAAAACGTGATTTTATTTAGTCATCTTAAACTAATGAAATTACACATAGTTACATTTCCATGTCTCGGTTGACACGCAAGAGTCTGCGCTATTTCTGGTCGTGGTCGAATGTGAAATCGGACTTTAAAATTGAGGAACACAGTGAATGAAATCTTCTGTTTTCAAAAGAAATCAAATAAATTAAGCCCGTACAATGTAATACCAAATTTATAATGGTCATTACTAATTAAACTATGATTTGATCACGTTGAAGCTCTTAATACTGAACCAAAAGAAAAAATTATCAAATCATTAGAAATATTAAAAATTTCGCACGTCGCACGCGAATTTTCACGTTTATTCAACAGATTTTAACAAGCTTCGAAACCTATGACAGGTTTTGTTTTGATTTCGTTGTAAACTGACGACGTCTGTTCGCACGTTTAACATTTGTTTTTTTTTATACAGCCATAGCGCCGCTCTCTAAGCGTCCAGGAACTTTATTCCGCTCTCTAAAATTAATTCTTAGTTAAATCATAACAATTTAATAAATTGCAGTCAAGAATCCTTTTTAATTTCCTGCACATCTACGGCTGGAGCTCTTCAAAGTGAGACCATAACCGATTTTTTATGTGCAGCCATCGTCCCATAACCACTGGGACAAAAATCGGCTTACGCTATTAATATATAAGTTAATATTTTAGTCGACAACATATATCCGCAAAAATCGTATAATCGAGATATTTCGATATTAAATCCATTTTTAGATATTCAACGACATTAAGTCGAATGGGCGGCCATGTTTGTCGTTTACGGCTGTATAACATATGTTAATGTGGGTAATGAAGAGTTACGAGTTTATCGTGTTAATAAAACAATCAATTACAATTACTGACCACGCACATTATACGTATATTCTTACAGACTGTGAAAATAACTTTAAATAACAAATACAAATCAACAATAACATTAATTACCTACAATGAATAATAATTAAAAAACAAAAAGGTCAATTTTTTATGACTCGGAAGTAGTCCGAAGCATCCAAATTTCGCGCCAAAAATTCTTGTGTACATATGTCACTGAACACCTCTTTTGTCAATTTTGATGTTCTTTTGTGTGTATGTGTATTTAATTGGTATGGTTAGATTGAATGGCCCATCGATCGGCTCCAGGTATTGTTTTTACCAAAATTAATTAATTTAATTTAATTTTTATGTCACTCCAACGAAGTCGGGACCCTAATTATAAATATTTACGCAACAAAGTTACGTATAAGTTTATCACTTCAAGTAGTGCCAAGACCGATAGATAGATCTACTATGTTTGAAAAGTACTTCAAAATGTTGATTTTCCTAATAAAAAGGCTCCAAAAATATATTACAGCAAAATAACCATAAAATTAAATTAAATTTTAAACCTTTATTATTCCCGCAGAAACGCTGTCAGTCATTATGGTGACGTCAATTTGATAAAAGCAACAGTTGTGTATTTACGACCGGCACTCATTCAACGTTAACAGCTATAAATATTTGGTGTTTTTTGGGAAAATAATGAATTACAGTCGCTATCGCTGGAGTGTAATGTACAAATACTAGTGTGCCGTATATGCGCGTAGGTATTGGAGTAAACAATTGATAAAGCTCACATGTTCTATGACTAAAATGTTTCACATCTGTGTATCTCTTACTCTTTGATATCATGTATAAAAGTCATTAAAACATTGCATATATAAAACAGTGCGTCACAGTCCGTATAATTGTACCGTCTCGTTAATAAATCGTGAACCAGTTAGTGACTTTCATTATCCTCAACATCAGCCCAGCAATAATTGGTGACCCCGACGTTATTAATAATTAATATATAATAAAGCATTAAAACTCCAGAAAAGTTGTTTATCAAAGTGCCAGATGATATGAAATGACAGTTTTTGCCTATCTGACGTCACACCATGGCGGATGGAGTTTTAGATCACGTTATATACAGACTATAAATAACGACTTTTAATTTTAATATAATAAAATAATAATGAGTTTTTATGACTCAAAATCAAAATATTTCAGTATATTTCTACATTTATTTTAATTTTTATCAAATTTCATAATTTATTTTTAAGTGCCAAAAGTACTCTATTGCGATTCAACGGGGAAATGCTGTTCTTGTTACCATTCCACGCGGTCGTGATATGTTCAGTACTATATAACTATTTTTAATGTGTATAATACATATATATATATTCATATAGAAAATCGGTAAAAGCAAAACAGTTATTTTTTTTATGGGGGCAATAGACTATCTTTAGGATTAGTAAAAAAAAAAAAAAATTATAGAGTTTGAAAAATTATTGATATATGATAAAAATATTTTTTTTTTAAATTTCGACCCATTTCGAATTTCGAATACTATTATAACAATAATATTATAATACACATATTTTTTGAAACTATTGACGAGTTGTACTCTTATCAAAAAAAAAAAAAACCTAAAAGGAGTACAAAAAATAATTTAATTATTTAAATATACTACTTCATTGTTTACCTTCATGATTTGATGATTTTCGAATTCTATAAAAAAAAATAAACCCTATTTTGTATTAATTGCCACAACAAAACATTATCATGACCGAAATTGTCGGTCTGCGCGCTTGGCAGCACTCGAAAATAATGTCTATACTTCCCCAAACATTTTTTAGTAGACAATGATAAATCTCCACAGTAAACATTTTTGTAATCTTATATTAATTAATTTAATTAATTTAACAGCATTAATCGTTATCATAATTAAAAGCACGCAGGCCGTTTACCCTGACACATGTCAGGGTCCCAGTGTGCCTTAAGGCGTCATTTTATCCCCTTAATTATATTATCTTTTTATTAATAACAATACATTCAATAAACTTTCCATGTCAAGTTCACAGTGATGAAGTAAAGATTTATGTAGATATTAAAGTCTTTATGCTGCTGCCACACTGCAGTGACTTGATACTCAAAACATATCATGTATTGCACTTTATATCATTTAGTACCAGTTTTATCAATAGTTATGTCAGTAAGAAATATATAAGTGAATGAGGGCACAAACGCCCAAATAGTCTGCATCGAAATTGTACACCCCCCCCCCCTATTTACTGAGGAAGTGGTAATGAGATGTCGTGTTCGGCTAACCTAAGGGTATTTTATATTCAACCTACAGAAGCAACTTACGCAATAGCACTGCCTTAAATTAAATATATTTAGATAGTGTCGCCCTCCAAAGAACTAAAACAAACTAGTCGACATTCATTTAGTGTGCAAAGCTACGCTTGACTTTGAAACTCAATACTACCCTTGGCTACTATTTTTTTCGACGCGTTCTCTCTTTGACAGTCCATCTAGACGTATAAATAATCAAAGAGCACTGCTGATGTTTTTTATATCGGAAATCATTTAGACTCTTAGACTACTCACTAAAAACCAATGGTAACCATTTTTCAGGACACGTCACAGGATTGCTTCAGCATACTATAGTAGTGACGTGTAGTCCCGATAGTCGGCCTACCTGTGCAGGCATTCATTCCTTTAGAGGTTACCGCCATCTAGCGGTGAGTTGCAACAGAATAATATGAAAATCAGTCCCATAACAAATACATAAATACTAATAAAGACAATCTGGTGTTATCGTACGGGTGAAAGTACATTATTTACCCAACAGCAATTATTTATATATAGTGACAGGATTATAAATAAAACCAATAATTCTTATACATGACAACTGTTGAAAACATTGTAATTAACACAAGTATATATTAAATAAAACAATAAACAATAAACAATAAACAATATTATTATTATCTTTAAGTTCCCCTTTAAATAATATCAAAGCGTCGTTGACTGTGCAATGTCATAAGCTATCGTACTTATCTTAAATAGACTGGTTGTCGCCTGCGGCTTCAGTTTAATGAACATATTGTTGTTAATGAAAAGATAATAAAAATAAGGATATAAAATGACTCCTTGAGTGACACTTGGATATGTCAGTGTAATGGCTCATTTTTAGGTTTAAGTTGTCAGGTGTTAGGTATCAAAAAGTAGCCTGTGTCCTTCCTTGGACTTCAAGCTTACAACAACAACAGCCTGTAAATATCCCACTGCTAGGCTAAGGCCTCCTCTCCTTTTGAGGAGACGGTTTGGAGCACATTACACCACGCTGCGCCAATACGGGTTGGTGGATACACATGTGGCACAATTTCGTTGAAATTAGACACATTCAGGTTTCCTCACGATGTTTTCCTTCACCGCCGAGCACGAGATCAATTATAAATACAAATTAAGAACATGAAAATTCAATGGTGCTGGCCTGGGTTTGAACCCGTAATCATCGGTTAAGAGGCACGCGTTCTAACCAATATCATGTTTCAGTTCGAGGGATGAGTGGTTGTAACTACAGGCATAAGGGATATAAGGTCGGTAGCGCGTGACCTTCAGCTGGTTGCAACTCCGTTAACCAATAATAAATAGAAACCAAACATACTCCACTAAACCTAAAGGCCTCCACAGAGCTGCGATGCGACTCTTTGCGACATACTTTAAGTTGACTTTAAGCGACCTTGAACCTTGCTGGAGCTACCGTGAAAAATAAATTTGTTTTAAAGAATATATTATAATCATTAAGATGTTAGAAATAATTAATTTTATTTCTTTTTTGCAATAATGATTAATATAATATAATATTTATTTTATATAGTTTTTATATTAATAAATAGTTCTTTATTTTTTTGTTGTTTTTGTATAACATACTATGTTATAGAAGAGTTGGTCCCTCTGACATGAGTATGTATAATACTCGCTAGAGTGCCTAAAATTTTATTTTAATTAAATTAATATTCATTAATTTGCATAAAATTTGAATTCGTTTTAATATGAAATCATCTTAACCGATGATTTCGGGTTCAAGCCCAGGCAGGCACCACTGAATTTTCATGTGCTTAATTTGTGTTTATAATTCATCTCGAGCTCGGCGGTGAAGGAAAACATCGTAAGGAAATTCTGCCACATGTGTATTCCACCAACCCGCATTGGAGCAGCGTGGTGGAATATGCTACAAACCTTCTCCTCAAAGGGAGAGGAGGTCTTAGCCCAGCAGTGGGATATTTACAGGCTGCTAATGAATTCGTTTTATAGATTTAATTGTTGTATCTAATACATTTTCTGATTAAAAATAACTGGTGATGACCGGGCGATGGCCCGCGTCTTTGCTCGCGGTTAGGGGTTTGATCGTCATCCATAGAGGAATTGGGAATGAAGAGTTGAAAGTATTTTCCTCAATTTTAAAGATGAAAAGTATATAGTCTTATATATTTCCAGAAACACTGACCACTCCTGAGTATTGGAAAATTAAATAATAAATAAATAAAAATATTTATTATTCATAATCTTTTGACACGTTATACTCTGACATTACATAGTTCAATTCCTTTAATAATAATAATATAATATAATATGTAGGTGGTACAATGCTATACATTATTGAGTCAGAGTGAACGTCTGTGTCCGTGCTAGTATAAACTGTGTTACAGACACAAATTGAGGCCATAGTCCATCACGCTAGTCCAATGCTGGTTGAACGGAAGACATGACTGCGGAAAGTCAGAATGGCGAGCCATGGGACCAATATTTTGCGTTGTATTCCATCATTGTAATTAGTAAAAAGTATTTTTTTTTATATATATATATACATAGCAAACTAGCAGGAGTGAGCCTCCTGATAGAAAGTAACTACCACCAATAATATTTGCAACACTGAGCGGCTAGCAGGTGCGTTACCGGCCTTTAAGAAATGTGTACGCTCTTTTCTTGAAGATTCCCAAATCGTATCGGTTCTGAAAAACTTTTTCCACAGAGACTAACGAGAGCTTGAATCTATGGTGTTTGTTATGGTGGAATTGTCATTTAAATTATCGATAAAGTTATAGAAATTGAAAGTGAAATGTAACTGTATATAACTAATTATAAATGATCGCCTCCCTGCTGCTTCAAACAACTAAAATATAATTATCATTGTACATAATAATGGTTAAAAAAATATATGTATATATCCCGCTGAGTTTCTTTCGCCGATTCTTCTCAGGTCCGAGGTGCTAAATTCCGAACCGGTGGTAGATTTTTGACAATCAATAAGCAAGTGTAAACACTTCTATATTGAATAAAGATTTTTGACTTTGACTTTGACTTTGAGTTAATTCGAATATTGTGTTATAATATAGAGAGATATATTAATCAAGAACTGTTTATAGAACTCGGCTGCTTATTTTTATTTCCTCTTCAATTCTCCAAAAACAGTCGCGTTTTAAAAAAGAATGTCTACTTAATATCCATATTCCGTGTTTCTCGCTAATATTAAAATATACCTTATTCAATTTGACTCTTACTTGGTGGTAGGGCTTTTTGCAAGCCCGTCTGGGTAGGTACCACCCACTCATTATATATTTTGCCGCCAAACAGCAGTACTCACTATTGTTGTGTTGTCGTTTGAAAGGTGAGTCGGTGTAACTACAGGCACAAGGGACATAACATCTCAGTTCCTAGATCATTATATCATTTTGATGTGCAGAAAAATAAAGATAATTCTTGATTGTCTTTTACTAAATTGTTATCTAACAAATAATTGTTTAAAAACTTTTGAAAAAAAGTTACTGACCGCTCTAAAAAAAACAAATGAAAAAACGTACTATACTACGACATATATAAAATTAAAGTAAATTGTTATCAATAACCTGAAGTAATGTGTACTATTTGATATTAAAAAAAAAATAAACATTTAACCTTTCATCATTTTGGCGCCTAATGTAGATGAGTGACTTGCAGTTTACAATGAAATGAAATCAAAACAAAACCTGTCATAGGTCTGGAAATTCCTAAAAATTATTTTGATCTATCTCGTAGGGTTCAGCCAGCGTTTGCAATGTAAGCGAAAACAGATAATTTTAGAAACCTCTAAAATTATCAGCGTTCCTCTACTATATTGTGCATGTATTATATATATAAACCTTCCTCATGAATCAATCTATCTATTAAAAAAAACCGCATCAAAATCCGTTGTGTAATTTTAAATGACAATTTTATTTCTCGTCATTTATCTAGAATAAAATTCCGCAGATAATTTTAACTTTGCCGATTCATAATTTCAAGTTATTTGTAAAAAGTACAGTAATAACAAAAGCATATAATTCAATACAATATTATATAGATGATAAAAATGTGTCTCGGTAATACTAGTTGACTTCCAGGATATATTATATATGTATGTACATATATAATTGTATTTAACTAACACAACTTTGTATTTTAAATGTTGAAAAAGAGTAACTACTGAGTTTATTGATCGGTTCTTCTCGGTTGAATCTACATTCCGAACCAGTGGCAGCACTAATATACTTTGTAAAATGATGATTTAAAATTGCTTGTAAAAGCCTACTTGAATAAAGTATGTATATTTTGATTAATCCTGAAACGTAATCAACGTTTTTTTATTTCATGGTCTGTTATTTAATACGTGTTATATAGTGAAAGGAACTTCCTACCAACGACGCCTCTCTCTTAATAAAGTATTTCAATATAAGTTATGAGCGTGAGAACTACTATAAGCTATGGTTCCACGCATCAGGGCCGGATCTACCATACGGCTTTTTGGGCTTCAGTCCAGAGCCCTGTGGATTCAAGGGGCCCCAACGAAGTCAAGTCAAAGTCAAAAATAGACCAAAATGCGAAAGAATCCATCATTTTATTAAATTAAATATATCGTATGGTTTTCGAATCCTGCAATTAATCAAAACCATTCAATTAATTTCATTCAAGACTACGTTCAGGTGTGTCTTCAGTGGGGCCCCTGAGTATTATTAGCCCAGGGCTTTTTAACTCACGGTCCGGCCCTGCCACGCATTGGAAGAGCCTGGTTTAAAAAGCTCCAAAACATTGTCCAAAAGAAGAGAGATCTTTGTAGTGGAAAATTTACAGTCGGTTACTTATGTTAAAGTTCTTATATAGGTTATATTATTTACTAGCTACTAGACCCGGCATCACACGGGTAGAATAAGGATCTACATAAAACAATTCTATCATAATATAATAATATATATACCTCTCTATTGATCGGATTTTTTTTCCGACAACTTCCAAATGAATAACTCCGTCCAATAGTAAAAAACGCATTAAAATCCGTTTGGTAGTTTATGAGTTTGTCGAGTACACACGCGGAGGGACTTTAATATATAACTTGTAGTCATATTATACTTTTAATAATTGTAGCTCATCTTTACTAACAATTTAGTTGATATTGCTTAACCGTACAAAGAGAATAATCCGGTCACATTCGGTCAATCTTAAAGCTAAATTTATTAACCAACACGACCGTCCTTGGACATTCACTGAGATTAATATATATATATTTCGGTTAAAACGTCGTGAGTTCATTGAAATTTAATTTAACATAATAAGATTAGGGTTAGATTAGGGTTTAAGGGGTTAAGATTAGGTTTGCCAAATCATATTCTTGGCTATGCGGACAAATTAACAAGCGGGACCTACTTACAAAAAAAATTACAGAAAAACGATTGATAGACGATTTTTTTTTATCATTCGGTTTATTTGGGTATCTCTCGTCGCCATTATCAATTAACCAAATCCATTTAAGGTATACGTCACTCAACGTTAAATCTTACTAAATTTGAATAGGATCTCTAACTAGTTTGACCATAAAGCGGGACATTTCGCTGTACCGAAACATATATCGCGGTACATATAGTCATATTTAAATCACGGAGATGGGACGTCCCGCTTCATAGACGTTGTTTTATGCCTCTGCATTGCCGTTCTCTACTCCAGGGTGTTTGTTTGGTCATATATACTGGTCATATATACTACGTAGCGGTATATATATTATATATACTTAATATTATAAATATGAAAGTAACTCCGTCTGTCTGTCTGTCTGTTGTTCTTTTACTGCCAAACTAATGAACCGAATTTGGCGAAATTTGGTATGAAGCAAACTTGAACTCCAAGGAAGGACACAGGCTACTTTCTATTCCTACCACAGACAACCAACCCCCTAAAACGCGAGTGAAGCCGAGGGCGACAACTAATTAATAAAAAAATTAGGCGGTCGACCAATTGATCCACCTGATTCCGTGGTCAATACTGCCCAAAGCCATTAGTATTGTAAGAAAACAACCCCAATGAAAAAAATCCGCACATCTCCAATGCGCCACCAACTATGAGAACTAAGAAGATATGTCTCTAGTGCCTGAAGTTAAACTGGCCCACACAACCTTCAAACCGGAACAAAAACACTGAGTATTACCGCTGGGTGGTAAAATCTATGATACCTACCCAAAAGATCGCTACGCAAAGCCCAGTAAAATACTATATTAATAAGAAAATATTATTTTACGAACGCAACTTATATTTTATTTTATCTCATATTTGTTTATTGATTTTCATTTATTATAATTTATTTTATAACTATCAGTTTCGAAGTTTAATTGCTGGGCGTCCTGTGACAGCTCTTTTTTTTAATTCTAATCCGAGACGTTTCAAGCAAAGCCTGGTTTTTAAATTTTCAATTTGTTTATAATTCATCTCGTAAAGAAAAACCTGTATCAATAAAACTCTGCATCATGTATCCTTCCTTATCCCGCACTCGGTATTGGAATAGCGTGATAGAATAAACTCCATTTAAAAAGGAGAGGAGAGCGGGACGTTTATTGGTCGTATTTCTTTTTTCTTTGTAAATTACATTTGATTGAGTTGGATCAAACTCTGCCACGCGAGTACTCACCAACTCGCATTGGAGCAGATCTTTGCCAAACAATGGGTGATTTATTGGTTAATTTATTACTTTAGGTTTACACTGAGTATTCCTTTTTTGAAATTCGGAATACTTTTTTTCATAAACGATTATTTTTAAAAGCTATGAATTCGATATTATATAATTCATTATATTTGTTATGCCATGTTAAATAAGATGTGTATTATTTAAACTTGACATTATTCAAATTCTTAAATACCTATTGTGTTAAAAATGGTAAGCGAAAAAATAATAATATACGTTTGTCATTGTATAATTAATAAAAAAAAAACCGGAAGCAATTACTTTTTTGAATTATTCATTTAAACTGCTAACAATTTTCTAATTGATAGTTATTTAATTTAAATTAGTTTTACTTTTTTTACTGAAATGAATCTCAAAACACTCGAATTTGAAACAGTTATTTCAATTTTTTTTTAATTTTTATTTTGGTACAATTTTAATTAACACTCGATATTAAGGCAAACCACCGTATGAAGTGTCTACGTATTTCTCTTGAACTGGGGTCAAACATCTACGTTCACTATAAACCACTGGTCTCTTGCCAGTAATAGTTAAAATATTTTATAAATGTTACTATAAATCTAGTCTTTTGGCATTTAGCAGAAATCTAGGTTGTTTCTACCCTGACCTCAAAACAATTATTAAAAAATAAATAACGCTAAACCCAAACCATTAGTGATCAAATAATTATGTTAAATATTAAAAATAACAAATAATATTGGTCGATTTTTATCAATAAAAAAGTAAAAAGAAATAATAACTTAAAAATAATAATTAAACTTTTTTTTATCTTACCTTAAAATTATGTATGTCCAAATAAAAATAAAAACAAAACTGATTCTAAATTCAGATAAAATTAAAAATAATTATAAATCAATTTTAGCTATTTCATTTGCAATAAAACATAAATATTAAAAAATTGAACTGTCAAAACGCGCGCTTTACCGCGGTGTCTTCGTGCGGTGTTGCGAAACGATGTGATGTGACTACAGCCATTCATCTTGGCCTCGACTAATAACGATAATGCGTTATTACTATTACAATCATTAATAAGCATTTAACAATTAAAAACTATTTTGATGTCACACGAAAGTGAGATTATACTAATATTAGAAAGAGATGGATTGTTTTTTTTTTTTATTTATTTATTTGACACTAAAAAGGTCACTATTTTAGTGCTTAATAATTTTTTTTGTTTATTCATTAGGGTTTTTTTAAGATACATGAAAAAATACTAATCCTATTAATATACAACTTTCAGATTATAATAATTTTCAGGACGTACATAAGTTATGTATGTTATATAATATGTTAATGTGAAAAAAAATCCAGAATGATTGCAAGCAAAGGAAAATAGCAACTTTGAAGGATTATTGTATATTTAAATTATAATTTTTTTGTGATATAATTTATTATATCAACATATTAAAGATAATTTCGGTCAGTTAAGTGCATAGCCAGAGACTTCTGCTAACTACATATACAAACATTTATAATATATAACTATAAGATGCTTACAAAGAAATAATAATCCGTAATAATATAATTATATCTAATAAGATAAATCACAAACTATTTTAATATTAAAATAATTGGTAAAAATATTTAATTTGATTTATTTATAAGTCAATAATATTTTTTACAAATAATTAAAAATATATTTAATTTTAATTATTTTCTGTAAATATAAATTTGGGCTTTACACGTTGATATCTCGATCTAATTTATTGTCACAAAATGCACGGGTAGACACGATGTCAAATGTCAATTAACACTTCATGTTGTCCTTCTAACAGACCTTGGCAACTCTTTAGCCAACTTTGCAGAAGATATGCACCAGTGTGTGTACAACTAAACAATCCGATTTATTTAACACATACAAAACAAACACAAGCGAACGTGTTTGATAAAAGTTATGATGATTTTGATTTAATTAATCACTTTTATGAGACTATTTACACGCACTTAAAAAAAAAAATTGACGAGATCAAAATGAATTTAAAAGAATTGTTTAGTTAGGTATGTAGATTCTATCGAGAAGAACCGTCAAGTAGTTACACTTTTACACCAATTAAATTATATACAACCTATTTCAATCGAAGGAGTAATGATAAACAAACATTAATTAGATTTATATCCCAAGCAATTTACTTATAACTGCTATATCATGCACTACATTTTTTTATTATTAGATATTTAGATATAATACAATAATAACTTCACTTATATTCGCTTTAATTTAACTTCCAAAATTCCGATTACAACTTCGACGCCATTTTATTGCAAATCCATAAAATTCAAGATTTCGTTCAATGATCCCGCGTTTCAATGTCAAAGTTGTTTATTTTGATTACTCCTGTTAAAATAAATAAAAGTGGTTGTAATAATATAAACTTTAATATATCTGAACAAACTCATTTAATACAACTTTAACAACAACTAAATTAGGTAAATGGCGCAAGAGGGGACGCCATACTTGAGTGCGCGCGCGTCCCGAACTCGCCTCCTTAACACTCCCGATCACAGTAACGAACCGGCTATTGGCGCGCGCGACGCGGGCGACATCTTGAGTCGTTCAGAAATCCGTTCTCTATAAAAGTATATTAATTAAATGTGATTAAATTATTAAACTTTAGCTATGTATCATCTATGATTTCAATTGTTATATAGAAAAGTGTACATTATATAAAATATCCTTTTATTTTTAAATGTATTATTTTTATTATGCTGATAAGTATTGCACGCGCTCTAAAAAACTACTGTCTGAATTCGTTGCGTTAATGAGGAAGGTTATAGGCTGCATAATTTCACGCTATGATGCCATAAATGTTAACCGATATGGCAAACTGCTTTTAACGTGCGTGCGTAATATATTTTTAATGTGAAATATTTACGCCTCGAGGGTATGATCGACTCGTTACGAAGACGGCAAACGGCATAAAGCTCTCTGATGCTGTGATGTATCATATTTTTTTTTATGATGTAATTAGACGGTCTAGCATATGGGCTACCCTATGGTAAGTGGTCATCAACGCCCATAGACAATGACGCTGTAATATTAACCATTCTTTATATCATCAATGCGCCACTTAACTTCAGAACTAAGATGTTATGTTCCTTGTGCCTGTAGTTACACTGGCTCACTGACCCTTCAAACCGGAATACAACAATACTGTTTATTCCTGTTTAGCGGTAGAATATCTGATATGGAATATGAATATGGAAAGGTGGTACATACCCAGACGGACTAGCACAAAGTCCTACCACCAGGTAAAATCTCCTTCGCCGCGAGTCTCCACTGTCTTAATTTTTATGTGTAACTAAGGCGCGTAAACTAAATACTTCGTTGATATATATTATCATAATAATTAAATATACACATATATTCATTTAAATTATTAACTTTATATAAATTAAGTTTTTTTTTAAATTCATATTTCAGTAGATTTTACCAAGCCAGTCGAGCCTGTAAATTAAATATAAAGCCGCCAATTTTGATTACTTAGACCATCATTTCCGAATGCCGTATGCCTTGTCAATTAAAAAAAACGAAATGTCAAAAATGGCGGCAACATTACCAATCGCTTACTCAATAACATAATATATAATTGTGTTTGAATTTTTACGCATATTTATGTAAGAGTTATTTTATATGCGTAATTTTGACGTAATTAATCGTGAACATCGAGAATTTATTTACATACTTTTGTATTTAATTATTTCGTTTTTAAAGGCAGGCAGTTACCTGTAAATGTACCAAGAAATCAAAAATCAAAATCAATATATATATACTTTATTCAAGAAGGTTTTTACAACACTTTTGAATCGTCATTTTACAAACTATATTAAGTATATGTACCACTCAGTTACTCTTTTTCAACATTTCATTCACAGCCGATCAAAGCCTGAAACTGCTTCCTCAGTCAAAGGCCTTCCTTAAGGGAGGTTAGGGGTCGGTACGAGTACGTACACTTGTGACCAGGGGCGTATCTATGGACAGACTTGATGGTAGGTCTTTGTTCAAGCACCACCAATTCATCCATTATTAATCACATATTCTACTACCAAACAATAATACTTAAGATGTGTTCCGGTTTGACGACCGAGTGAGCCAGTGTAACTACACGCACATGGGACATAACATCTTAGTTCCCATATTGGTGACGCATAGCAATTTAGAAAACAGTGATTCTAACAGCGCAAATGTATTTGAAGTTACTTACCATCAGGTGGTCCATTTTCCCGTCCGCCTCCAATCCGAAGAGAAAAAAATTCGAGTAATAATTCTCCAGATTTTTTTTGTTTACCTTTCCTCTTCTCCCAATTAACATTATTAAAGTAGAAGTAGATCAATAAGTTCAATGCGGCTTACTATTCATTGCTTGCATTCTAAAGAAGAGCATACCATACCCAGCAATGGAACATTATTATTATTTGTGATGTATGTAGGTGGACGAGTAGATGGGCCACCTGGTTACCACCACCCATAGACAATGACGCTGAAAAAAATGATATACCTTTCCAACATCGTCAATGTGCCATCAAGCTTGGAAACTAAGGTGTTATGTCCCTCGTGCATATCTGTAATACTGAGTAATACTTCTGTACGGCGGTAGAATATCTGATGAGTAAGTGGTACATACCCAGGCCTACCACCAAGTGATTATTGAAGACATTATAGGATTCGCAAGCTTATTTACCAAGTTGAAAATATACTCGTATCAAATCATTACATATTAGAAAAAAGTTATATAAAAAAATATATTATTATGTATGTATTTATGTATATGTTTGTATGTTTAAATTATATTTTTGAGTTACACCTTGAAAATGTCAAGGTACGACAATTGTCGTGATTTGATAACGCGCCGCTAAGTGTAGGAAATAAACCGTTAATTATAATGACCCCTGTAACGAAAAGCGAATTTAAAAATATAACGCTTTATATGTATTTGCTCCTGTCATTTTGTAAGTTATTAATAGTTAGAAGGTTCAACCTGTAAAGTAACAATGTTGGGCTAAGGAGTTCTCTTTCTTTGAGGAGGAGTTTTGGAGATTTTTCTAACACACTGATCCAATGCTGCTTAGTAGATATAGGGTACAATATCATTGAAATTAGACACATGCAGGTTTTCTCACGATGTTAGCCTTCACCACCGATCACGAGGAATTGTGATACAAAAATAGCTTGACTGGACTTGTCCCGGAATCACAGATTAAGATGCATGCGTTCTAACCAATCTATATATCTATCTATCTATCATAATCCGATGGGAACTTCCAGGCTCCGGGCTGTTACTAAGAATTTTTCGACTTTTATTTACCTGAGTTGCGGTTAAACCCGACGGTTAAGTACGACGACCTCCGTGGCCGAGTAGTGTGTACACCGGTTTTCACTACGCCACTCCGAGGTCCCGGGTTCGATTCCCGGCCGAGTCGATGTAGAAAAAGTTCTTTATTTTTCTATGTTGTCTTGGGTCTGGACGTTTGAGGTACTGTGGGTCGTTACTTCTGATTTTCCATAACACAAGTGCTTTAGCTACTTACATTGGGATCAGAGTAATATACATATTATGTGATGTTGTCCAATATTTTTTTTTTTTAAATAAGTACATTTTATTTATATGTAGACCTTTTATCTAGCCACTAAACAAATGAGGCAATCAAAAATTATATACGTTTAATCATATAATGTCATCTGTTCATGAGCAATTCAGGCGCCAGTCTGTCTGGTTTCCCTTTCTGTTACGCACACGGCAGCGGCAGGCAATAATGTACATACACCTAATTCTAATGTACATAGGTACATATTTAACAATTGTAACTAAGAATAAAATATATTTTATAATCAATATTTTTTTTATTAATAAATAACTTTTCCTTACATTATCATATTAATTTACATAAAATCTACGTAATAATAGTTTATTACTTTCTCAAGTTAAACAATTTAAATGTTAAATAGTTCAACTTATATAAGTTATCACTTCTGTCGGGCGTCCCGAGAGGTCCCGTTTTTATTGCTAAAAACAATAATTGTAAAATGTGACTTTAAAAAAAATCCTGCCGAGTTTCTGGCGCCGATTCTTCTCAGGTCCAAGAGGTCGGAAATAAACACTATTTCCGAACCAGTGGTAGATTTTTGACAATAAATAAAGATTTTTGACTTAGACTTTGGCCGGTAAATAGCAATTGCAGAAGAAAAAGATAAACACCGCTGAGTTTCTTTCGCCGTTTCGTCTCAGATCTAAGTTGTTCCCAAGCCGGTGGTGTTGGTTTTTGACAATCCAGAAACAGACAATGCTTTTTTTTTATTCTGGCTTTTATTTGTGCCAAGAGGGCACAGATTATTTCGCCAATGTCACGTGCGATGGAGAAGACATCAAGACAAGATGGAGATTGAACAATACGGTCGAGATTACAGGCTTAATTCAATTTTGAAGGCATAATAGTAGGAGACTCTCTGTTAACCATAACCTAAAACAACACAATAAAGACAATGCTTCTGTATTGAATAAAGATTTTGACATTGACTTTAATTGTCAATACAGTACATTCTAATAGCTGGATTAAATTCGCTTTGCTAATAGTTCCGCTATAAAAACAGTTCTTGATGAATATATAAGTAGTTATTTATAAATAGTGGGTCGCCCGCGAAATATCGCGTTTATTCTAAGTGATTTTTAGGAAGATCGAAACCTATGACAGGTTTTGTTTTGATTTAATTTCATTGTAATCTTCAAGTTTACATTTGGCGCCAAAATGATGAAACTTCTTTTAAATTTAATTTTTAATAACAAATTAATTCGTTCAGTCAGAATTTTTACGTTTTTTTTTTCTTATACAGCATTAGTACGGCTCTCTAACCGAGCAGTAACTTTTTTTTAAATAGCAATAATTTGATAAATTGTAATCAAGAATCCTATTTAATTTCTGCACATCTACGACCCTTCAAAATGATACTATAACCGATTTTTTATATGCAGCCATCGTCCCATAATCACTGGGACGAAAATCGGCTTAGGCTATAAATATATATGATATACGTTAAACCATTTATACACACTTTAATTTTACTTCCAAAGTTCCGATAACAACTGCTAAATTAAAAACTAAAAACATTTTATCTCGATACGTGATGTCGATTCAATTTAAGGTGAAAGTTGCGCTATTTCGACAATCATACTCAATTGATCCTCATCTTTTTAAAATCATGACTTTATCAAGGCCTCGTCTCTCATATATGGTTTCCATCAAATTTATTTTCCTTTCATTGCCAAGTGATTTGTTAACATTGAGATGGCCCAGTGGTTAGAACGCGTACGTTCAAACCCAAGCGCCACTGAATTTTCATGTGTTTAATTAGTGTTTATAATTCATCTCGTGCTCGGCAGTGAAGGAAAACATCGTGAGGAAATCTGCATGTGTATAAATTCAACGAAATTCTGTCACATGAATCGACCAAGGCGCATTGGAACAGCGTGGTGGAATATATTATAGAAAAGTTGTTTATCAAAGTGCCGGATGATATTGAAATGACAGTTTTTGCCTATCTGTCTATCTGACGCCACACCATGGCGGCTAGTGTTTTAGGTCACGTGATCTATAGACTAAATATTACGACATTTAATTTCAATATAATAAATTAATAATGCGCTCAAAATATTTAAGTATATTTTAATTTCTATCAAATTAAATCATTTATTTTTCTCTACTGAAAATACCCTATTCTGCTAATATAACATTTTTTTAAAGTTACTTTCAAGTGTATTCAATAATAACTAATGTTTCTATTTCAACTGCCACTGTCATTTTTGAATGTCAAATTGATAAAGTTACTTCTTGATCTTGATAGATGGGATATGACTGTCAGAACTCAGAATTGTCACTTGTCAGTCAGAGATGATATCATAACCCGCAAAATGTTAACAGAAAATTAGAACATCAATATTACAACGAAAACGATAATTCTATTATGAAAACATGGCTGACAAGTTTCGCCATTTCGCACAAAGAGTGAAGGATAAAATTCATTTTCCACAGTTACAAGCCAGTAGTCGTGAAAAAGTCGATCAGCTTATCATCAAGTATGACCCGGCTTCGAAAGTTTCAGAAATAGCCGAGAAGTTCAAACATGGTAATATTACTAGTAAAGTCAAAGAACTAGTCTCGAGATATGAAAAATTCACGGGTATCGAAGAGATTATGGCGATACAGAACACCGTCATCGAAGCACAGGTTTGTTTCGAACATTGTTGTAGTTCAATGTCACCCTCGGCAGTCCAATAATAAATTGACAAAAGAATAGCTTAGAGCACAAATTTAATTTTAGAATATGAATATTCCTTTCCCGACTTCGCCTGTTTGAGGCACTCTGTATTCTTTCACCTACCCCTGACAATGTATATGATAATTTTCATAATTATCTATAGAGTAGTCGTCCACAACAGCGCAATTCTTAAGACATTTTCTGCCTCACACAACCACTCTGTGGAACCAACTTTCGCCGGCGGTTTTTCTGAACTGATACAACTTGGGTACCTTCAAGTAAAAAGCATACTCCTTCCTTAAAGGCCGGCAACATATGCAAGTCCCCCGGCTTTGCAGATGTTCATGGGCGGTGGTAATCACTTTTCATCAGATGAGCCTCCTGCACGTTTGCTATCTATCATATAAAAAAAAAAGTTCAGATGTATAAATGTAAAAAACAAACTCACATTTGCATTTAGAATATAAGTTAAGATTCATCGTCAAGGCATAAGCCTTGTTGATCATTTAATATAATAAATATTACAATCCGGTGTCCATCTGTACGCCCAGGAACTAAAGTTCATTTATAAACTACTTCTTACACAGAGAACATTTATTATATAATCAATTATTTATTAAATATCTTTATAACTACAATTTTCTCTAATTCCTGGTCCCTCTGAGCAGACCCCTATTTGCATAAACAATTTCTACTTCACCTATGATATAAATATACATGTCTTTATAAAGATAATAATTTATTAACATTAAGGCTTAAATATATAAAACTAAAAATTTTAAATAGCTACTGTACATATGATCTTGTGGAATGGGAACAAGATAGACTTTTCTAGCTTTCTGGCTGGGCTCAAATTTACCTCCTAAAACTATTACATTTTTGTCTTGTTGACTTTACTCTCCTAATATAGATTAAAAATACAAAAAGGTTCTTTATATTGAATAACTAATTATAATATAAAAAATATAAACCATTTATTACCAAGAATATATTTATTTTTATATCAAATTTTGATTGCTATAAAAATAAAATATGTCCGCTGATAGAAAAGCATTTCTTTTATAAATTGTTATTGTTAGAGAGATTATTTAAATTTATATAACTCTCATATTGTGCTAATTTAAAATTATAAATATTTTTAGTTAAATGATTGTTATAACTAAATTCTTGTGTGCGGCTTACAGTAGAGTGAACTGGGTAAAAATGGTCATAAAAGGAAAAAGGATTATGCAGGTTATCCAGGGGCATTTTCCCTCTCGTTCTCTCTATCTCTTTCCATTGCATAAGGTTCTATACTCTATTCCAACCATAACAGGAAAAAAGCCAAATAAACAACATTTGACAGCAAATTGACGCGATATCATTGGTCGAGAGCTTGATTAAACTATGATATTCACTATGGATTTGCAAAAAGATGGCGTTTTGAACGTCGACGAAACTGTTATCGGAATTTTGGAAGTAAAATTAAAGTGGAAATAAGTTGTTAAGCGCAATAGTGTTGTATTATAAATATATTAATCAATATAAATAATAATAAAAAAAAATCGTAAATCTATGGTTTGTTTATTTATTTTTCTTATTTCCATTGGAATAGGCTATACTATCCAAACTTATTTTTTTATTGTTGTAATTTACACAGATATGATAATAACAATTTTGTAATTATCTTTTAATTATTCTCAACATTGTCGATTTATTTCGTTGTTTTTTAATACATAATATATAGCAAAAGCAACATGCCGAGATGGCCCAGTGGTTAGAACGTGTGCATCTTAACCGAAGATTTTGCGTTCAAACCTACGCAAGCACCACTGAATTTCTATGTGCTTAATTTGTGTTTATGATTCATCTCGTGCTCGGCGGTGAAGGAAAACATCGTGAGGCATGCATGTGTCAAATTTCGACGAAATTCTGCCACATTTGTATTCCAACAACCCGCATTGGAACAGCGTGGTGGAATATGCTCCAAATCTTCTCCTCAAAGGGACCCTTAGGCCAGCAGTGGGAAATTTACAAGCTGCTAATGGAATGTTAATAGTAACTTCGTTCCAACCCGGTATCCCTCAACACCTCCCATTTTTTTTAATATAAACTAAGTCGTTATATTCTCTTTTTAAGGAACGTTTCGTAACTGCCCAAAACCACAGACGCGATCTGGGAAGAGAATTGGCAGCAATCGAGGCGAGATTGAAGGAACTTCACGCGGAAATGCAGAATACAATGAAGGGCGATGAAAAGTACCTCCAGCTCTGTACTGAAGAACACAAGGTAAGATATTAAGCATACCGACGACTAAATTGTTAAAACTTTACCTATAGTGTACAAACCGTCACCCTTACCCCCTCGAGCGGTAAATTATTAAAAGTAGCCTATGTCCCGGGACTCAAACTATCTCCTCATCGAACTTCATCTAAATCGGTTTAGCATTTTAAGCGTGAAGAGGTAAAGCAGTCCTCGAATTACGTCGTTACGTTTTACGTCGAACAATGTTTTGACAGTATTCCTCGACCATACGTCAATAGGCTATTTGACAATGCGAAAAATAAAGTGTCAATTATTGTAATCAGTATATACTTATTATTAGTTTATGAATGGTTATTTATTAGCGAAATTTGAAAATAATAATGAATTTATTCAAAAATCCATAAATAAAAATGTTTTTTTTTAAACGTTTGTCACGTGACACAAAACGATTGGTCGGGTTTATGTTGACGTCACGTGCTTGTTAACCTTGTTTGGCTACTGTATGTGGGTTATATGTGCCACAGATTACAATACAGGCAAGTGACCCGGAAAAACTTGCACAAAATGACTACGAAGTTATAAAAAACCGTGTTAAATTAATTTAAAAAAAAATCTATTCATTAATTCATATTAAATTTCTGACAGTTTATATTTAAAAGACTGGTTGTGTCCCGGGCCTTAGCTCGTGTTTTAGGGGGCGGTCGTAAGGTGTAATGTATCATTACCTTTATTAAGCCAACGAATTAATTTATTCGAAATATGTATTCTGCTTACAATAGATAAAAAATACTCTGATATTGATACAAGTGTTGCCATATCAAAAAATATATATATTTCTGACAGTTAATCATACAAGAGCGCGCGCTGAGGACGCTTTTCTCTGACGCGGAAAGAGAGGAGAGGGAGCTGTTCGCGACGATGTCGTCCGCCGTGAAGCTCGGCCACGAGAGGGAGCGCGCGCACGCGGAACGCAACAAGTATTGGTATATTGTCGCCTCTATATTTGGTAAGTTTCATTATTAACTTATTATTAAAATATATATATATGATTAATTCGTGTTTATAATTAATCACGACGGTGGAGGAAAATATCGTGTATAACCCAATCCATTGTTATATTTTCCAACATTTGAATATACAAAGTTATGTTAGTTAAATGCAATTATATATCCAGAAACGCTTAAATACGTATCTACTCATTTTTAATCAGTATCCCAAAAATTAATTTTAATGTTTTTAACTTATAAATGACTGACACCCATAAAAACTTTCAACCCTTATTTCACTCCCTTAGTGGTAGATTATCTAGAAACGCTTAAATACGTATCTAATTATTTTTTATCAGTATCCCAAAAATAAAGTTTCATGTTTCTATCTTAAAAAATGACGGACTTCTATACAATTTTTTTAACCCTTATTTCACCCTCGTAGGGGTAGAATATGCAGAAACACATTAAATAAGTATCTCCTCCTTTTTAATCAGTATTCTAAAAATAAAATTCATGTTTCTAACTTAAAAAATACGGATTTCCATACAAACGTTCAAACCCTATTTCACCCCTTTAGGGGTAGAATTTCCAAAATTCGCTCCTTAGTGGGTGTCATGATATGTTAGTTTATAAGTATACAGACTAAAATATAAGTTTTATGCTTCTAGTCCTAAAAATGATAATACTTTCAACAACTTACAACCTTTCATCCCCCTTTTCAACCCCTTACAGCACGTTTTCCAAATAAAAAGTAGCCTATGTCCTTTCTCAGGCTCTAGACTATTTGTGTACCTATGTAAATTTCATTTAAATCGGTCCAGTAGTTTTGACGTGAAAGCGAGACAGACAAACAGACAGACGTTACTTTCGCATTTATAATATTAGTATGGAAGTATGGATTAATAATGGTAATTTATACAAATAGATATAATAACATAATTATTAACAAAATAATAATATTTTATAATAAGCCCCCCTCCCTAATAAACTTATATATTATATGTATGTAAATACGTTTATCGACTACAGTTAAGCTTTGTACTTCAATTTGGGATGTCAAATTACGGATTAGAAAGAGACAACACGATGTATGTTTATTCACCGTTATTATTAGTAATATTTTATCATTAAATTCGACTGCCTCGATCCTGAATTTCTGGATTCAAACCTAACACTGCCAGTAAAAAAGTGTTAACTACGAGAGAGCACCTGTGTTTGTGCACACACACACCCGTGCATTATAATGTGGCCGAAATCGAACGTCATTGTTTGTTTTTTTTTTTTAAAAGAATATTGGCAACGCCCCAAATCGATAAAGGCGTTACTAATATTGTTTTATTTTTGTATTACCATTTGCTTAGAACATTATATAAATTTTTACTCATACTGTATATACAAGAATAGTAACAATGCTTCATTGTAAGGAATTACTAATATTCCTATTTACCCCTCCCTTTAAGCTTATCACTTGTGTCAGGAGTGGGGACGACAATAGCCCAAGGGGTCAGGATCGATCCTGCGACTTTTTACATCGCTAGGCGGCCCGTAAACCATTGCGCTATTAATGCTTATTAATTTTTATTAAATTTAATGTTGTATTACAGGCACAGTTCTCGGAATAGCTGGGTCAACTGTAAACAATCGTCTCAAAATGGCCGAGTTCAGAGACATGATGGAACAGCAGATGGCTCGGAGCGCCAGCGTCCTGTACACTGTAGCTGGGGGTGGTTCAGCTAGTCGAGCTGACATCGCTGATGCTATGAAGACTGAATTCGCTTATCAGGTATATATGAAATAAATTATTATTTATTAACACACATTAACATGCTAAGGCCTCCTCTCCCTTTGAGGAGAAGCCTTGGAGCATATCCCACCAAGCTGCTCCAATGCGGGTTGGTGGATTCGCGTGTGGCAGAATTTCGTTGAAATTAAACACACGCAGGTTTCCTCACGATGTTTTCCTTCACTATCGAGCACGAGATGAATTATAAACACAAATTAAGCACATGAAAATTCAGTGGGGCTTGTCTGGGTCTGAACCCGCAATCATCGGTTAAGATGTACGCGTTCTAATCACTGGGCCGTCTCGGCTCTTATTAATTAATTAATTAATATTAATGTGTTAGTGTTTGCTCAACGGTCCAAATTCGATATTAATCATTATAGAACATTTGTTTTGAAAATACCTCATGGTAAGTGATAATCACTGCTCATAGACATTATCTATGGTAGTCACTTTCCATCAGGTGAGCCTCCTGCTCGTTTGCCACATCTAACAAAAAAAAAAACTTTACATTGCAAAGGCACCACCAACCTCAGAAACTAAATTGTTATGTCCCTTGTGAAAAAATACAAATTAAATAATATTTGTCAAATTTCCTATATGACATAGATATATGTCCCACAATTTTGTATAACATATTGACACATTGCCATACTGTTATTGATAGAAGGTAGAAATTAATATATGTATGTTATTTGTATCAAACCAATGTAAATTTCTGTTGTAAATAGAACAGCAGTCGTGGCCGAGTGGTTAAGGCGTCTGACTCGAAATCAGATTCCCTCTGGGAGCGTAGGTTCGAATCCTACCGGCTGCGTATTATTTTTCTTATTATATTGTTAATAAATATAATAGAGTATAAGCTTTTATCACTTTTTCATAAAACCTTCATTGTTAGAAGAATAATTCTTTTTCTACACAATTTTTTTTGGGTATCACGTTAGACATTTTATATAATTATTTAAAATTAGTTTTATAAATATTTAGTTTGATACATTTTTTTTTTTAATATCTGTTGTACATGCTAAATTGTATTTAAATCTATGCAATACTTTGCTTACTAGTATGTAGTCAAATATACTTCTTTTTTTAAATGCACAAGTTGAGCTGTAGAACGAAGTTAAATATTAATTAATTATATTTACTAATTAGTAAGTAAAATTGTGGTGTCATCTACAGCGGTCTATCATAGAAATGCACACATTGCTCTGAGAATTATTATAATAATAATAATTGTATTATTGTTAATAAATTATAAATAAATATTGGACAACATCGCATACATTACTCTGATCCCTATGTGAGTAGCTAAAGCACTTGTGTTATGGAAAATCAGAAGTAACGACGGTACCACAAACACCCCGACCCAAGGCAACATAGAAAACTAATGAACTTTTTTCTACACCCGAGACCTCCGAGTGGCGTACCCATGAAAACCGATGTGCACACTACTCGACCACGGAGGTCGTCAATATGTTGACTCACATAGAAATGGTTATAGATTTTTTTTATTCTTAAGTGTGTTTTTATTTTAGGGTTTCTTAAAGGGATGATTGATTAGTAAAAAATTTACTAGAAATATGACCACTGCGAAGGCTCCAAAGTGGTTTCATTGTTACTTGTTCTAGATAAACACTAAAATAGTTGCATTACTCATATTAATTTAATTATTTATCTGTCCCTTAAAGGAGCAACTTGCAGCTAATTTGACCTCGATGCAGGAGAACATAAATAATCTAGTCACAAAACAGGCCTCTTTGATTGGTAAGATTTTTGAAGCTTCTTTTTTAATTCGGCACTTTATGTGCCGTGTAAGTGGAGTAAAGTTCTTATACCACCTAACCATAGACACTGGGACTATAAAAAGTATAAACCAATCTTTGTATTGTCAATGGAAAACCCTCATGAGATGTAATGTTATTTCCCTTGTGCCTGTTCTTAACCTTAATTAACTTCAAACCGATACAGTCTTGATGTATGGTGGTGGAAATATTGGTTTTTTTTTATGTTAGAGGTGGCAAACGAGCAGGAGGCTCATCTGATGGAAAGTGACTACCACCGCCCATGGACATCTGTAACACCGGGGGCTTGTAGGTGCGTTGCCGGCCTTTCAGGAAGGAATACACTCTTTTCTTGAAGGTTCCCAAGTCGTATCGGTTCGGAAAAACCGCCGGCGAAAGAGTGGTTGTGCGAGGCAGAAAATGTCTTAAAAATCGCACTGTTGTGGATTTTCGGACATCTAGGTAGTGCGGGGGATATTATGAATTTTGACGAGATGTCCGAAGGTGAAATTCAGCAGCCGTGATTAATCCGAACAATTCCTCGGAACATTCCCCGTGAAAATTTCTGTAGAAGATGTAGAGCGATCCAACATCTCTACGCAAAGCCAAAGGATCAAGCAGATCGGAAAGGGCTTGATCGTCGATAATTCGAGCCGCTGTACGTTGGATACAGTAAAATAGAAGGAGCTGTTACTGGGGAGCACCCGCCTAGAGGTGAGAGCAGTATTCCACGTGAGGCCGAATTTGCGCCTTGTATAGTCTTAGTCGATGGGCCTACGTGAAATACTGTCTTGCCTTGCTGAGCACACCGAGCTTTTTTGATGCCAATTTGGCTTTGCCTTCCAAATAACCGCGGAACTAAACCAGGCTCGAAATATCAACGCCAAGTATTCCGATACTAGCTGTGGCGGCTAATGGAATGTTCTCGAATCGTAGAGATACGACAAATGGTGTTTTTTAGCAGTTAACGCGCAAACTTGCGTCTTTTTGGGGTTGAAATGGACTAGGTTTAGCCGACCCCAGTTCGAGACTTTGTTTAACGAAGACTCGATTTCAGACACAAGTTTGTTCCGGTTTTCTTCGACGTTTTCCCGAGAAATATTAGCACGGCCGGTGTATGAGGTGTCTACGGTGCTGTCGTCTGCATAGCAGTGAATGTTACTGATTTGCAACAAGTCATTGATATGCAGAAGAAACAAAGTGGGTGATAGAACGCAGCCTTGTGGAACACCAGCATTGACGAATTTTAAGTCGGAGCATGCACCGTCGACAACGACTTTGATGCTCCGATCTGCCAAAAAACTGGTAATCCAATTGCATAATTTCCCGGGAAGCCCATAGGAAGGAAGCTTAGAAAGAAGCGCTTTGTGCCACACGCGATCGAATGCCTTCGCTATGTCCAGACTGGCTGCTAATGCCTCCCCCTTGCTCTCAACTGCTTCCGCCCATTTATGAGTCAGGTAAACTAGAAGATCACCGGCTGAGAGACCCCGACGGAAACTGTACTGGCGGTCGCTAATCAGCTGGTACTCCTCTAGGTACCGCAGGAGCTGGCAGTTTATAATGGACTCCATTACCTTGGAGAACAAGGAGGTGATGGCTATAGGCCTATAATTGGACGGGTCTGAGCGGTTACCCTTTTTAGGGATTGGATGCACCAAAGCAGTCTTCCAGGAGTTCGGAACGACGCCGAATGCATAGGATTGCTGGAAAAGACGCGTTAAGACCGTTAATTCTGCCAATGTACTCTGTCTTCGCCTTAGCAATCACGTTTTTGAAGGATCTAGAGGCAGAGTTATGTTCCTTTCTGAATGCGCTGGTATTTACATCACGAGACGCCGATACGTTAGCCCAGTCTTGGTAGCGTTCCCATTTTCGTCGTAAAGCCGTTTTGCAGAAACGACCAAACCAGGGCTGGGACTTGCCACCGATGGGGACCGCAGAATACGGAATGAACAGTTCCATACCCTGAAGTACCACATCGGCGACAGAGTCAGCAACAACACTCGAATCATCCGGCGAGAAACAAACCTGCCCCCATAGTCACAACGAGGTCGTGAGTACCGCGCAACCGGCACTGTACTCCGGACGAGACAGTGGTCCGACGAGCCCAGAGGGGGATCGACGATAACCAGGTAGCCATCCGGATGGGAAGTCAGCAGAAGGTCCAACAGGGAAGGTATATGATCCTCCACGTCTGTTATTCGCGTTGGCGAGGTAACCAGTTGTGTCAAATCATATGCTAAAGCGAAGTCGAGAACAGATCTACCCGCATGATCAGTAGTGCGTGATCCAAGCCATTCGGCATGGTGGGCATTAAAATCGCCAAGAATTACGATCTCTGCAGATGGGATCTGCTGCAGCACGGAATCTGTAGCCATTTGGACGTGCTCAACCAGTCGGTCGGTTTCGGCATTACCTATGCTATGGGACCTATAAAGGCACGCGTAGATTCGCGAATGGTCGTCGCAGTCTACACGCAGCCAGATAATCGATAGGTCCTGCCCTTCGTGGTACAAAGGAATGCTCCAATTTGTGCCCGGGGTAAGAAAGAAATGTCGTATCAGCAGGAGAGGATATCTGGGTCTCGGTAAGAAAGAGCAAGGCCGGCTTCGCCGTCTCAAAGTGAAAGTGAACGGCGTTTAAGTTGGAGTTGAGTCCCCTTATGTTGCAGAAATCCACAGTGTGGGTGGTAGGGGTTGCCTTATGATGCCTGCTCCACTTACCCCGAACAGTGGCGTGCGCAAAATTGTCACCCCTAGAATTCGGGGGGCAGCCTGGGCATCCCTGCTCAGGTGGTGGACGTCCTGAGCATGGATGCCCAGAGAGGGATTCTCCACCACAGTCGCTGATGGTACCCTCCTGGGGTAATGAAACCAAATTCTGCACAACCATTATGTTTTGGGGGGGAGGGGGATCGGGCCTCCGGGACTCTCACATACCGGACGAAACGGGATAACATAGCTACCACTTTACGCCGATTTTAAGTGAGAGAGTGGTACTCCCCCGGGCGTGCCGGCTCATTCGGATGCAATCCGAAGGTATGCAGTGTGGATGGGGGTGGCCCAGACGTGTCCTCACCAAGCCCTATGGATGTCGAATGAAATACTATTCATTGTATTTATAAATATAACTGTATTCTGTGGTGAAAGGAAATGGATGTTGTCCTTCAAATCCCATGAGCTTTTTATGAGTAATTTATATTTCTTCAGATTATTATTATCAAAATCAATATATTCTTTATTCAAATAGGAGATTCATAGAAGCACTTTTAGATTATCATGTCACAGTTTTGAATTAGATGTAAAGTTACCGGTTCGGAAAGTAGATTCTACCCAGAAGAACTGGCAATACAATGGATCAGGATTAACCCCCCCCCCCTGTCCCCTAACGTAAATGCAACCACAGGTGAAATGGAGTACGTCATAGTTAAGTTTATTATTTCCCAGACCACCTGAACCACCAAGACCACGTCATAGAGACCCAAATCCGGGAACTGAAGCGTTTGATAATAGTCGCCTCGAAAAATAGTGCCAAGTCAGAAGCGGAACTTGCAAAAGTACTATCGGCTGTCCATCAGGAAATTGAAGAGGAGAAGAGGGATGAACCAATCACACCAATGGTGGACGGTAATCAGATTCTGACAGGTCTTGGTATAGTGATGTGCGCTGTGGTAATATTGAGTAATATTTTCGGTAGGATCAGTTGATTTAAACGGCCATTAAACGTCACTATAAGTTTAATATTTTTAAATGTTACTACATATGCGTAGATTTTCGATTTTGTTTTATTCTTTATTTAAAGTGTTGCTCCACTAAAAAAATGTTTCGTTGTCAAGTGTGATATTGTATTTTAAAGTTTTATGTGACATTTTATTTGGTTTAACGTGTTCGTGTAGGGAAATCGTTTTACCGAATATTTTAACCAGTACAAAATTTGTCATGTGAAAACTTGGACGCAAATTTGCCAAATGGTTGGAACATTAGTGCAAAGTTATGATCAACCAAAGTTGGCGCAAATATTATTCGACTTAATTTTGGGTTCAATTAAAAACTGAAAAGTTGATAGACAGCCCTGTCTTAAGCACAATAAGCGTTCAAGTAGTATTTTGGCGATCTTAACAATCCTGCCCAAAAAAGGTTTTCAAATGACTTTCTAGGGCAGTTCACCCATAGTACAAGATTTGACACAACACCCGTTGCTTTGGATTCAAAAAACTTGCCATATGTGAAAAACAAAACGAAATAATAATAATATATTTTACCCTTAGTATGTAGGTAACACGCTTTTCCAAATGAAGTGTTGGCATAGCATAAAATATGTAATAAAAACTGTTGTACGACATATTTTGTATTCTATACTTTTACATACATTAAAAATATATATAAAAACGTTATTTTTTTTAATTTGTATTATTAGCACAAGATGAGGCCCAGGAAAATGCAAACGAGTTATTTTTCAATTTTTAATTTTTTTTTTTTATAAATTCTTGTCGCGGAGCAAGAAGAATTTCGGACATTGACCGTATTACCTACGCCAGGGACTTAATTTTTGTTTATCTTGATTAATATAAATGCTAAAGTGATATCGATTGTTACCCTTCACGCCTTAACTACACAACGGATCGTAATTAATTCGCATACACGTCAAGGATACAGAAATTGACATAGTGTACCGAACTTAACAACTCCCCCCACCCCTCCACACGTGGTCGAAACTATTTTACAGTAAAAAAGAAAGAGAGACCGTAGACTATATTTTCCAATAGACAACTAACGATTCCAATTTAATAACAATTAATTATAATATAGAAATAACAAAACGATCTTCAAAAACAATTTAGCAACGATTCCGAGCTTACCAATGGAATGGAATAGAGCCCGACTAGGAAAGGGTTAAAATCACATAACGGCGGTTACGCTTTTGTGAATGCAATGACAATATAGCCTATTCAAATGGATTTAGGAGAAAAGATAAACAAACCTTAGATTTACGTATTCCATTCGATTTGCTAATAACTCAGGTATTTCCAATTTATTCTTCTTATCCTTTAATTTGACTTCCAAAATAACGATAACAGTTTCGTCGAAATTTAAGACGCCACTTTTTCGCAAATCCATAGTGAATGTCATAGATTAGACAAGCTCTCAACCAATGATAAATTTACTGTCAGATGTGGTTTATTTAGCTTTTCTCCTGTTATGGTTGGAATAGAGTATATATATCTACGCGAGTGTCAGGGACAAATTATAACGAGTCAATCTACGATATTATTATTTCGTTATCGATACAAAAAACTTAGAAAATAAGACTATCGAGTTTGGCTTGTAAAGGAGTGATTCTCATTATAATAGAGTATCTAGGGAGGCGAACGGTAACGTCAATTTTCAAAGTAGTCACACGTCACATCCGTTTAATTACTCGATGGTATAGACGATGAACTGATTAAATCCTAATCAAGATCTAAAAGCCCTCCAAATACTAGAAGTGTTGTTAAAGCGGTCACTTGATAAACATTTCGCTCATTGGTGTTGCCAGGAGATAAAGGTGGATTGTAACCAAATAAAATGTACCTATAACCTACCCCTATCCCCGTCCAACTGACTACAAATACTGGATGGCGCTTGTCTGGAACAGCCACTTCTTGCAGATTGATATCTTGGTAGTTCCTTTTTTTAAAATCGATTTTGTCAAAAGCGTTTTTTTAATTAATTTGTTTTTTTTATTATTAAAAATGGCGACAGTGTGATGTTTTTTATGCCTGTATGCTGCTGGTCGGTTTTTTATGTACTATTATACAATTATTGTTGTCTTGTAATAAATTGTTTATCATTCAATTGTTGTTTTATTTTCTATTTACTGTAAATAAAATTGATCTTGTAGGAAACAGTAATAACTGAGAAACATATTTACATTTTATTTAGTTAAAATTATATAACAGATTAATAGAAATTATATTCATTAAAAATCATAATATAGTCTATTCTTCAGATAAATACATATATAATATATATATCTAATTTATTTCTAGTACTTGCTTCCTGCTGTTTTTCTTCTTTTAAAACAAATTAATTTTATTTAAGTAAACTTTACCATAAAGAATTTAAATCGTCAATTTTTCAACTATCACCGTTTCTCTCAAATAAACCAGATTTACAATGATTTTAGTGTGTTTTTGTTCTTAATCGGGGCGCCAATTATACTAACAAGTCTCTCCCCAACTTTTACGATTAAGCTGAGGCTGAGCTTAATTTTTTCGTATAGTAATAGTCAAAGTTGGATCGGAATCGAATCGGAAACGTATCATATGACTGTTAGTAGAATGTTTGTGGAATTTGTGCGTGTTAACCGCCATGCCTAATTAGCAAGAGGTGCTCAAAGGAGATGGTCTCTTTTTGCGAATGGGTAATGTCGCAGAAGGATTAATCAAAATAAATGTATTATATAATATTTGATAGTAACCCTCATGTCAGAGTAAGAATGCCGAAGGACTCTGTAGTATTAATCTATAAATAATTACCAAACAAGGCTAAAATCTCCATAGTGATAATTATACAACAATAATACTAAGTATTGCTATTTAGAGAGAATATTTGATAGGATTTAGACAAGAAAATAATTAACCTTTTATTCTATTACGGACAAAGAACAAAGGGCTACATATCACTACAATATGTTTGGCTTCCGAAAGCGGAGGAAAAAACAATTTATATACCTACTTATTAAAGGGGGGATAAGTTAATTCGTGGGAGTAAGTTGAAGAGAACTGATATATTTGCTTAAAAAATATAATCGTTGATCAATTCCTTTTGACTTAGGCGTTATAAATAATAAGGGCGAGCAGTCAACTAGGAAAAACAAATAATATAAAATGTCGGCCCGACCTGGGGCTTACACCCAGGAACTAAGGATCTCATATTTGTAACATATATGTGTAATGTACCACGATAACGATCCAATGCATATCAATAAAGTATAAGTTTTATCAAATTTCAAAGTTTTAAAAATGTTGCATTATGCAGTTTTCATGAATCGTTTATTTTTCTCCGAGAATGTATAAAATTATGGCAGAAAAACAAATGAACAAAATATAAAATCAAATAATGTGAGAGTAATACTTATATTGTCTTTAAAAAATAATAAGTTAAATAAATATCATAATACCTAGGAAATAATACGAAACAATATAATATGTGACAATATCTAATTAGGAAGTATCTTCATTAGGAAGATAGCAATAGTCAATATTAAGAATCGATTAATTTTATCAATCGATTTTATTAAAAGAATGCGTATTATACTCTGTGGCGTGTATTATCTACATAGAATAGGATCACTTCGTTTCTTTGACATTGACTAGACATAATATTAGACATTTACAAACAAAAAGTAAAATTATCAAAATATCAATCCTACATTTCTGATTAAAACCAAAAATTGAAGGAAAAATGCAAGAAGGTACGTTTGAAAATATTTTATAACAATTTGTGTTTTATTGGCATTTCATATTTGTTTATATTGTTAGATTTAGAGGTGACAGGGGTATCGCGTAGTGGCAGAGTCAGAAAGAAAAGTTCAAAATTAATGGATTTTGAGTCGCCTGACGACATTGAGACGAGATTCCGTCGTCAAACTCCATTGAAGACGTATTCAAATGTGAGACACGAAGAGCAGGTGGAATATCAGGAGCCAACTCCGCAGAGGCCCGTCGAAGAAGCTGGGACTGCGTCTGGAAGTGAATCTGATTATTATGAAAACAATGCAGACAATGGTGAAAGGTACGAATTAAATTTTAACCTTATTGAGTATTAAATATATAGTTGAACATTGAAGCTGTCGATTATAGCCCCGATGGTCTCAGAAATCATTAAATGTACTGGAAGCTTTATAATGTTCAAGTGTATATGGTAAAACAATACTAGCTGTCGCCTTCGGCTTTGCTCGCGTTATAGGCGTTGTTTGTCAGGAGTTAGGTATAAAAAAGACTATATCCTTTCTTGGGGTTCAAGTTTGCTTTATACCAAATATAATTTCAATTTTATACCAAAATTCAGTTCAATGGTTTGGTTGTAAAAGCAGACAGACAGACAGAGTTACTATATAATATTAGTACAGATATTATTTTTGAATTTTTTGAATATGTATACATTAGTATAAACTTGTACAGTCTATTTGCTCACTCTCCAGCCTAGAGATTTCAAGTACAGGAGCAAAGTCTTTATATAACATGGGTATGGAAGTGTGTAAACTCATTCTACTGAAAAGAACCGACAAGAAACTCTTTATTTACTGGTTTTCATCATAATTAGGTTTTCTATATGCCTCATATATTTTGACTACCACGTTGGTCTAGTGATGACAGAATATGAATGGATGGAGTGGCAGATCCTGGGTACAAACCCGAGGCTAAGCCTTCTTAACATCTGTATATCCTTGTATGGTACATAGCTTTTTAAATATGAGATTAAAACATACTTATTTACCAATGGTAGTTTAACTTAATATAGTTTGCTAAATGACATTTCAAAAGTGCATGTACAAGCCTTCTTGAATAAAGTATATTTTGATTTCGATTTTAAAATTAGGGTGTCTCATATCCTATCAGAACTTATATATATCTGATAGATCTTCTGCAAACACAACTATGATTCATTTAATCCTCAAATTGTGTGAAAGGTTAACACGGTTAACAGGTTAGTAGAATTTGTAAACATATATCCAAATTTTCTTTTTTAGCATGGAATCCGACAGCTCAGTCTCGGACGAGGGCTCCGCACGTACACCTGCGAATTCCTTGTACATGATGGAGAAGAGTAAGAAAAAGGTGATCGTCAAGGACGGTAGAGTCGTTGGGAGAGCTAAGGCTCAACGGAAAGATAAAGGCAAGTTTATCAGCTCTTATTTGTACGGTATAAAATACCTGTATCTTAACATATTATAGAATAGGAATATAGTTTAAATCATTTATCTCTTGCAACCCAAGATGAGTAAATTATGTGGTTAAGAAATGAAAATCAAAATATCATGATAGAGTGTTGAATTTAATGTATAGCATCCACCAGTTCGGAAAGTAGATTCTACAAAGAAGAACGGGCAAGAAATTCTCTGCTATTACCTAATTTTTATCTCATTGTATATAATATAAGTAGTTCTATATTTTATGTATCCATTTCAATTAGTGCGATTAAATTTTTTATTTAGATTTTTCAATTATAATTAATGTGATTATATGATTCTCTATTATTAGTAATGTCTATACTAGCTGTAGCCGCAGCTTCACCCGCGTTTTAGGTGTTTGTCGTCAGATATTAGGCTTAAAAAAGTAGCCCATGTCCTTGGAGTTCAGGCTTGCTTCACACAAAATTTCATCAAATTCGATTCAGTGGCTTGACCGTGAAAAAGCAACGGACAGACGGAGTTAATTTCGCATTTATAATATTAGTACAGGTTGTACATTACTATACATTGATAGGGGGGGGGGGATGTCACACTTCCATGTAACATTCCATGAGAAATATTTTTAATTTTCCTTATTATTAACTCTTAATGTTTGTGTTGTTCTATTTTAAGGTTCAAAATTATAAGTCTTCAAAATTTAATTGACTTTGTTATCTCAACCGTACCGATCAATATCTTTCGTGTCTACTCCATCCTACGTGACCTTGGCGAAATAATCTGTGCCCAGTCGGCGCAAATAAAAGCCATTAAACTAAGAATTGAATTGAGATTCAAGTACGAAAGAGCACATGATATGCTGTGTCCTGCTCTTTTATTTCATTACAGGCAGTACTAACTATACCTTTACCAATAATTGAAATGTTTCAGGCAAAACACGCATAACGGCGTACATGATGTGGGCTAAAGAAGCTCGCAATGATCTTCTAAGGAAGCACCCGGATTTGGACTTTTCAGCGATATCAAAACGTCTTGGAGAAATGTGGGCTAATGTAAGTGATTGTCTTCTTGATATAGTTTCCAGATTTTTCTCTATCTCATCGTAGTTCTTGATTAATATATATTTATTTATAATACAACACTGTTCCACTTCACTTATGTTAACTTTAATTTCACTTCCAAAGTTCTCTACGATTCCATAATGAATATCATAGATGATTCAAGATCTCGACCAATGATATCGCTTCGATTCAAGGTCAAAGTTGTTTATTGGTCTTTGCTTTTCTACTGTTTGGTATAATCATCTACAGACATCTATAGACACGCACTACGAAAGAATTAAACGAACTAACTTTATTATCTGTAACCAATTGCAATGGAAGAAGGTAAAAAGATTCACGTATTTCATGCGATTCGCTAATAACTCAGCTATATTGTGCACTACTAAGAGTTTATGATTAATATATCTTTGTTTATAATACAACACTGTTACACTTAAATACTTATAAATAATCAAAGATTGTTACTTATTCAGGTAAATTACAATGAAAGATATTTGTGGAAGAGAAAAGCAAAGCGGTTCGCTATGCAGAAGGAACAGAATCAACCGGTCGTTAACAAGATCATTTCTAATCCAAGTAAGTTTAAAGTATTTAAATATTCAAGCTTTGAATAGTCAGTGAGCGAGCTTAAACATCAAATGTTCATAAGTTTGGCAGGGGAACGATGGTGTATTTTTTACTGTCAATCCAAATAACTTAAAGCAAGTAATTACACTGTTTGGAGTAGTAATATAAGTGTACGTTACATTTAGAGAATATCTGAACTTCTGTGGAGAACGAATTAATAATATAACTTCCAATGAAATCATGACAAATTCTTAAAAGTACTGTAACAAGCAAAACTATTTTCCAGGTATTCGGCCTGCCCTCGGTCAGGGCCCCGGCAGGCCCCCCGCGGGCCGCGCGCCCCCTCGGCCGGCTCCCCCTACGCCTCCGCACCAGGCACTCGTGGTCCGTACCCCATATCTCTCCTCACCCCACGCTAGGCTCTTTGAGTTCCCTTCATCACTATATTGGGCGGTTAAAGTAACCCAGCAGTCTCCAGCTGATCTAATAAGCATCAAAATCTAATCAATATATATATGTGCAGGTATCCCTTCTCCGAAACCTGCAGAAACCATGGATTACATATAAATAAATACGAAGTGTCGTTCTCGTGGGCGCAGGCGGCGGGCGGCGCGGCGGGCGTGGGCGTGGGCGTGGGCGCGGCCGCCTACCGCGTGTCGGGCTGCGGCGCCGCCGAGGTCGCCGCGCACCTGCGCCTGCTCGGGGAGAGCCTCGCCATCATCGGGGAGAGGCTCAAGGAACACGAGGTGGGAGGCGGGCTCGCAGTTCATGTGTCGGTGTCCTCCTGGACATTCTCAACGGAGACTTGTCACTGCGCTGATGATGAGGGCGATGTACTATACAGTATGGAGGCGAGGGAATAGGGAGTGCACGCTACACTCTCTATTCCCTCGCCCTCACGATCCGACTGGATCAGGAGTTCAAACGCAGAACCGGTGTTGTGGCTTACACGATGCAGGGGACATTGGCGGCTTCTACACTCTGGACGGATACAAATAATTCCTAGACAATAAAACGCCTGGTCCAGAAACTTAAGATCTTATAGCACTAAACCTTTCTACTAGACTTCACTTGACAGCATGGCTTAGTGCAAGTCCCTCTGGGTGGGCCACTCATCAGATGTACCACCGCCAACGGCAATAGCCTCCGAGCACGTTGGAATATTGACGACGTAAGGCTTGGTTAATCCATCCGTCTAATAATAGAACCACTTACGATCTATACTACTATATAAATCTAGAGTCTGTCTGTACGCTTAATTTTTTTGTCGAATATTCGTTCTATGATATTATATTTTCAATAAATATATTCAAAATAAAAGAAGTATTGTTTTAACTAATTTTAAATAAATTTTAATACGTCTAGCGAAGCAGGCGGGTAACCGCTTTAGTAGACACGATAAGCTCAAGATCAAATTAACAAATTATGATTAAATATAAGCTATGTTTCTATGCAGGGTCAGATCGCGGTGTCGGGCTCGGTGTCGGTGCTGCTGGACACGCTGCTGTGCTCGCTGGCGCCGCTGCTGGCCGTCGCGCGGGCCATCCCCGCCATCGCGCCCCCCCCGGCGCTCATGCGGGACACCCTCCACAACATCGCCTACATCATGCCCGGCCTGTAAGTCGCACTGCAGAGAATTGTGTATCTAATAAACGATTAATATAATTCGAGTTTCATTTTTGCTTTTATAAATAATACAATTTCAATCTGACTGATGAAAAAATTACCTCACTGTCTGCGCACCCGTGTCGTCTGCGATGCGAACTCGCCTGCAAATCGCCAGTGTGATATCAGACATATTCAATCGAAGTAGGAATAAAGATAAACAAACTTTAGATTTTCGTATTTCATGTGATTTGCTAATAACTCGGATATATTGTGCACTACTAAGAGCTAATGACTATCCAACTAAGCAAGACATATTTAGTACATGTGTGTGCACAAATATTGGTGTGACTTGTGACTCATAATCCGATGTGACTGTAAATCCGACACGACCGGATACAGTTCACGCACAGGACCAACGCCTTTACGTGCTGTCAGAGGCACGGAAGTGTAAACAGTTCCAACCTCTAAACTCCGGGTTGATACTGAAATTTTTTCGATAGGAACACCCCATGATTTTTATCCCAGAACCTCGGGATCTGACCTCGGCCTTATATCTAGCTCCTAGACCCAAGAGGTCACTATAAGTATTCTTTATAAGGAAATGAATAAGCGGTTGGCAGTGCATTTAAGATGCATAGATTTATATTTCCCAATGAAGGTGGTGATCACTTACCACGATAGCTAATCTATACTAATATTATAAAGGTAACTCCTGTCTGTTACTCTTTCACGGCCAAACCAATGAACCAAATTCAATGTTATTTGGTATGAAGCAAGCTAGAACCCCGAGGAATATAGAAACTTAAAACGTGAAAAATTTATTTAAAAACAAAAAAAGATATGCTACCCAAAATTATAGTTAGATATCTTATTTAACTTAACATATATTGTATTGTGTAAAATGGGTTAAAATAATTAAAAAAAAACTATATTATTTAAATACATTTTATTATTTTACAATATTTACAGAACTTTGTATATTGGGACTTGACAGTCTACATAATTCCCAAACAACGCCTCGTATTAATTACAAACAAAAAAATAATAAAGATTGCCAAGTAAATGATTTCAATTCAAAACGTCGACTTTAAATTAAAAACTTTCTGTTAACGTTTTTTCATAACCATTTTTATTACTGATTATGATCAGAGCTGCAAGATGACTTAGTCTTTGGAATAATACAAGTATATAAATATATAATCATAATAATTAAGTTTACTTAAAACAAACATTTGTCAATTCGAATTGACGCTCGATAGTCTCATAAATTAAAATGGAGTTTTGAACGTCAACAGAACTGCTACCAGTACTTTGTAAGTAAATTAAAGTGGATTTAATTAGTTAAGTGGAAATAGTATCACAAATAAAGATATATTAAACGAAAACTGTTAGTGCACAATATAGCTGAGCTGTTAGCAAATCGCATGGAACGTACATCTAAGGTATGTTTATCTTTATTTCTCCTTCGATTGGAATTGACTATAGATCTATTGACATTGCACGTTAAATAATTATTTTTATAATATATATATAAATAATAAAATAAACTTGATAAATATATACTATTTTGTATTTTTTTTGCTGTCTCTACTCTTAGTCGACTTACGCACACCAAGACATCTTGTCAGTACGAGCGTCATGAACGCCGAAAATAATTTAACATGCGGCTAATTGAAAATATCTATAATATAAAGTTTTAATTATTATTTTTGACATCTCTCAGATCCCAATACATAAACATACTTAACAATAACATTCGATTGAAACTTTAATTACAAATATATTAAAATGGCAACACAGTACAGATAATTAAATTTAAATATCTAGTTTGAGAAAATCTTTATACAATGATAAATTCTTAATTTAATTACTGAACTGAATATAGGTATAATTTATCAGACAAGGTTTATAATGATCACTGACAAAATTAATACAATATAATTAAAATTGTGGAAAAGTAACTACTGATCTTTTCACCACTGAATTTTCAAGTTCTTAATTTGTGTTTGCTCATTTCGAGCTCAGTGATAAAGGAAAATATCTCGAGGAAACCTGAATGTGTCTAATTTCAAAGATATTCTGTCACATGTGTGTACACCGACATCCGTTTGAGCAGTATTGTGGAATACCTTCCAATTCAAAGGCAGATGAGGCTTTAGCATTGCAGTGGAATTAGTACAGGCTGTTACTTCTATATGAATATGCGTAAAATCTCTTATTAATAACGAATTCAAAAATAAACATAAAACATAGAAAATATTTGATCAAATTTATTACATTATAAATGATTTATAACATCATTTTTAAGTTAGCCAAACGACCGTATGAATTTGTCGTAAGTGGTCACTACAGGCCATAGACAATGGCGCTGTAAGAATCAATAATACTTTATAGCGTTAAATTTTCAAACACGGAATGTTATTTTACCTTTTTCCCGTTGATATCAACGGAATTCAAATAAATTCTATAATCATAAACATACGATTCCACTTCGATTGGCCATAGTTTAATAGCTACGTTCAGTAGTTTGCACGTGATTGACATACCACGAGTAGGTCACAGGCCCCAAAATACTACCATTTAAAAATGGCTGCTTATTATTGACACTATTTATGATTGATAAAAACCGGTAACTACTGAGTTCGTTCCGGTTCTCGGCAAACATCACACTCCACACCGATATATTTCACACGTTTTTTATAACTTAGAATGAATTTAGAATTATATAGACATACATCAGATCCTAATATTAATATTATTGCGTTACAATAAAAATTCTACAGTTTTATAACTATGTTTAAAAATATTATAATTATTGAAACCATTGAATACAATCTGAAACAATAAATTTAAATCAATTAAACATATATAAATTGATATTAACATATTTTTAGATTTAAAGAGGTAGTACCAAACTCAGTATTCCTGTGTTCTAGTTTGAAAGGTGAGCGAGCCAGTGTAACTACAGGCACAAGGGACATAAAATCTTAATACCCAAAGTTGGTGGTATCTCAAAGCGTAAATGTCTATGGCTAGTGGTGACCACTTACCATCAGGTAGGCCATTGCCCGTCCCCCACTTATATAATACAAACGGCGTAGTACTGGAGCGAGTTTATGCTTTAAGATTGGATATATAGTTTGAATCATCTTGGGCTCGATAAAGATTATTGTGAAGAATTATTTGAAAATAGATGTAAACATTAACAGTATCTCATCATGATCAGCCTGTGTCATTCCACTGCTGGACGTAGGCCTCCCCCGAGGCGCGCCACCGAGCCCGACCTTCGGCCCTTCTCACCCATGTTCTACTGGCCACCTTCCGTATATCGTCGCTCCGCAGGGCGTCCTACACTACGCTTGCCGATTCGCGGTCTCCACTCTAGAACCTTCTTGCCCCAACAGCTATCAGTTCTTCTACAGATGTGACCGGCCCACTGCCACTTCAGCTGGCTAATCCTCTGAGCTATGTCGACCACTTTCGCTTTCTGTCGGATCACCTCATTCCGGATTTTATCCTTCAGAGATACGCCAAGCATAGCTCTCTCCATAGCCCGCTGGGCGACTTGAAATTGGTGGACCAGCCGCACGGTGAGTGTCCACGTCTCGGCTGCGTTAGTCATCACGGGTAGGACGCACTGGTTGAAGACCTACGTCTTCAGGCAGGCAGGCAGGGAGTGCCAACAATAACTCAAGGGGTTTAAAATAAAGCCCACGACTTACATCGCATGACATTGAGGTATTTATTTTCATACGAACAAAACCCGTACTACTTTAAACTACTTATGTCGTATTGTAAGCTGTATTCGAACCAGCAACCTTTTACTCCAAGTTCCTGGTGGCGAATCTTTTGTACACAAAGTCTGTGCTCAATGAATTTGAAAACAATTGAAATGAACAATTACTGTCTGGGAATATTTAACAGCCAGATAGGTACCTTAAGTTACAGCAGTCTCCCCCTACAGTTGCTGGCTCCGCAGTGGCAGTAGAGTACCTTGCCGGGCACGGAGCCCACGTCGTAGTTGTAGTTCCAGGTGAGCTCCGTGCCGGCCCGGATGTGGCTCAGCGCGAAGAACGCCACCCACGGGAAGCGCGGGTCGTGGGTGTCCACGAACACGTTCTGCACGAATACGTTCGGCGAGCACGAGTGCTGAAAGTCATCATATTTTAAATTATATTAAGCTTTTATCAAAAACTTTTTACTAAAATAAAAAAAAAACTTACGTACACCAATATAACTAATAATATAAAACATGAACCTAAATAATAGATAGATAAACAAAAGCACGGGCAGAATATCTATAGAAAACAGTTTAACGAAAAAAAAAAAAAAATCAGATTTTTTTTGTCGCCAGTACCAAAAATGAAAGGATAATTTCGATGCAATCGCTCGTGTGGCGAAGACTGAATGACACTTTAAATTATCATTCATTGTCATCTTTGAGTTGTACCATTTTTACCGCTGTCAAGGGGCCAAACAAAGGGGGGAAACTTTATTATTATTGCGTGCATGTAAACTGCATGGAAAATATTTGATACGACCTATGTGTTCACCATTATCATTCCCATAACTGATAACGTTTACATTGGTAGGATGTTTAGCCGACCACTAAACAAGTATAAACAGGAATTCTAGCTACATTAACAGATATTCGTAGCGAAACTTTAATCGCTTGTAGGGCAAAATACACGCCCGTGAGGTTGCGTACCGCCCACTCATATTATACGGAAAAACAACAACACTTAGGATTATTGTAATCCGGTTTGAAGGGGGAGTGAGCCAGTGTAACTACAGGCACAAGAAATGTAAAACCTCAGTTCCGAAGTTTTAAAGGATGGTTAGATGGTTAACATTTTTTACAGTGCCACCACCAGTGGTGAACACTTACCATCAGGTGGCCCGTTGGTCAGTCTACCTTGTAATATTACATAAAACTACAACTCACATTAAGATATCTCCCGATGTTGCCCTGGACCTTCGCGTCCATGATGTAACACGCCTCGTCTTCTCCGAACAGCGTACGGACTGATCTGAAAACCAGTTGTTAGAAATTTAAAGATCACTCCTTCGTAGATGAGCCGAGTCACGTGGTTATATTAACCACCACGCTGCCCTAATACAGATTATATATGAAACGTGCAAGTTTCCTCACGATATCACCCTTGACCGATGAGCAAGAGATGGATAAAGAGAAGATTCAATTAATTTCTTGTAACGTCTTTGGACCAAACTCTTACTGGCCTGACCTGGAATTTTAGCCCATAACCTAGTCTATAAGCTAGCCAATAAATCAAAGAAGCAGTCATTCATTTAATAAAGCAGTCACCCTAAACACTTCCTGACACACATCCGTCGTATTAGTCATTTGTTAACACCCCCCCCCCCCCCCCATTAAAAGCTTCCAATCAGAGCTAAAAAGTAACACAAAAACCCGTACCTGTATTTAGATACAAATTCATTCGCACCCATACCAGCGGCCGCCGTGAAGCAAGACGGCTCTCTCACTGAAACAGAGTCAAAGTCTTTATTCAATACACATGACACTTATAGATTCAATTAAAAAAATCTACTATAAGTTCGAAAAGAAAAAACCTGCGACCTGCGAAGAACCGCTGGAAGAAACTTAGCGGAAATATATATATGTATTTAACAATGTTATTTTCCACATTTCTCTTTGAAACGACCTGGTGGTGAAAATTTCATTCCCAAGACGTGTTTTCGTCTAGGAAGTCATCAGTTAAACACCTAATATTCTTTAACTCACAACGGCTCCTTGATTTTTTTGAAATATCAGGGATTCTGTTGTAAAAGCCTAAACATGAATCACAAAAGAATTACTAAACCTGTGTGATTATAAATATATTCATAACAAAGTTCGTTCCACGAAATGAGCTCCCTAAGGAAATCGCGGTTAATACGCGTGACCTTCATAAGCGAAATTATGTCCTAGGATCGTTTATCTAGCTGCTCGCATCAACCAATGAGGTGAGAGTATTTTGTTTCATAGGAGTTCCACAGGTGGAATGGAATATAGTGTAAAATTTTATGACATCGCACCTTCTTCATCATCACTGATGGTAATGCACTCCTCATCTGGATTCGCTTCCTTTTCCTCCTTTATATCCTTTTTATCACCTTCCTTTTGATTCGCCTCCTCTTTTTCCTTCTCCTTCTCTTTCTTGGATTCCCTTTTTCGTAAACGTTTACTGAAATATATAAAATTAAATTTACTGCCTTAAAAGAATTGGAAAATCAATTATCAGTATGTTCTATTTATAATAGATAGGCGGACTGGCAGATGGGACATCTGATCAGTGTTCACCACCACACATTTATATTGGTGCTGGAAGAGAAATAAACATCCCTTCCATCACCAATGCGCCACCAACCTTGGGAACTGAGATGTTATGTCTCTTGTGCCTGTTACACTGACTCACTCATCCTTCAAACCGGAACACAACATTACTGAGTATTGCTGCTTGGAGGCAGAACATCTGTTGAGTGGGTGGTACCTACCAAGACTGTCTTTATGACTTATCCGATAACTATAATATTGGACATAAAGACACTGCTATAAAGGGCATAAAGTATATGAATATCATATCATATTCTTTATTAGTAAGCTGCACCCGAGTGAAGTCGGGCCTGATCGCTAGTAATCTATAAACTCACTTGAACTCAGCGAGGCCGAGACCAATATGTCCCGGCTCGAAGTCGTCGTCTTCTAGATCTGTCTTGTTGTTACTCATCTCTTCGTCTGAAGACTGTTCATCTTCCTCAGTTTCTTCCGAGGCCTTTGATTCTAGTTCCTTCTGTTTTACAATTAAAGTAAATACGTTCGTAACTTATCCAGGTGCGCCAACACATTGCCACCATTCACCACCATCACCGTCGTGTTGACTTTTAAGTCTTTTGTTGGAAATCTAATTTTCGGCGATGAAAGTTCCAAAAAATTGAACCGATGAGAACCGATTCCGGTTAAATTGTAACTTTAATTTACTACTGTGCTGATAGAGACTGACTAAGATAGTCATTGTCAGATCGTGATCGGTGGTGATCGGTGGTGATCGGTGGTGTTAGTACAGACAGCAACAGTGAGCCAGCAAGTGGTGAATGCTATTTGTTATTTGAATGTGGAGTAATTTTATGTGACAAGTAATAATAATATTTTTTATAACAAGTAATTATTCTAGCGGCAAGATACGATGGCCGTTTTGACACATTAAAAAAGTGATGTGAAATGTAAATTTATTATCGATATAATATATTCAAATCTTTGTTTTTTTGCAAGTAATTTAATTCAAGTTTTTGTTGCAAGTAGCATCTGATTAAAAAGGTTTAATAAAAAAAATAAAAAATTTAAGTAATATATTCGAACGAAATCAATTTAAATCAAAAATTGGAATTAGAATGAATAACTTTATAAACACATTACATAAAAAAAAACACAAATATAACACCGACTACGAGGTCGAGTGTGAGAGTGTGACGTACACGTTTACGCAAAAAAATAAATAAAAAAGTTATCTTCGCGGTACCCTAATATTTGTAGTTTAGAAATCACATTCGATAAATTTTATGACTAACTGCACGTCACTATTGACAATAAAGAACAACAATTTGCTCCTTTGATGTAATTATTTATTAAATACGAAACTTCATGAGCGGGCAAACGTCAAAACGGCCATCATAGCGTGCCGCTACTATAATTAAACCCATAGTTATACACAGACGAAATTAAAACATTTTATAGAAAATAAATTACATTAAAATTTTGATTACATTAAAGATTGCTTGGTCCGTGGTTTGCCTGAAGTGTTCATACTAACCTTATCGAGCTTCTTGATGCTCTCCGGTATATCTTCTTCGTAGCCCTCTTTCATCTGCTCCACGACCTCGATGTAGTCCAACTCGGCCAGATACTCGTCCCCCTCGTTCAGACCGTCCTACACAAATGGATGTATGTATTTTTCAAATTCATTTAAAGGCAATTAGACCTCATTGTACTGAGAAAATAAAACAATGGATTCGGTAAAGCATACATAAAACGCAAATTATTCAAACCGTGTATATAATAATAACAATAAATACTAGAACAAAGCTATGATGGCCCAGCAGTAAGAACGCCTGCATCTTAACCGATGATTGCGTGCTCTAATACTAGGCAAGCACCACTACAATTGATAAGTGTGCTTAAATCTATTTATAATTCATCTCGTGTTCGGTGGTAAATGAAACCATCGTGGGGACCTGCACGTGTCATTGTAAGAGCGTGGTGGAATAAGCTCCAAATCTTCTCCTCAAGGGGAGAGGTCTTTGCCCAACTGTGGGGACATTTATTGGCCGCTACTTTACTACCTTTGTTAAAACGTTTTTTTACTTTAAAAATAAAAAAAATTAAAACACTCAGGGTATAAGGATTCTGATGTACATCAAAATCTGTTCAGACGTTTAAAAGTTATGGTTGAACAAATAACAACAACAATATTAAAAAAAAAACAAGAAACAACAAGGGTTTTCATGAACCCTGAAAACATTACACTCCTTTTTGCACGGTTGTGTAAAAAGGCATTATATTTTTGCGATCTCGTCATAAAGACAATCATTTCCATATAAACTGTCACCTGTCAGTGTATCTTTTCACACAAAAAGACGAGTTTTAATGAAATAAACTTAACAAATATAATTTAATTTGTATTTTGTTGCTGTCTCTACCATCAGTAGTCTCACCCACACAAAAACATCTTGTACGTCCGAGCGTCACTCATTCGAGCGCCAATAATAATTTAACGTGGATATACTTTTTTTACGTTTAATTAAAAAAATAAAGTTTACCAAGTTCGCCGTCGCATCTGTGAGCAGATTTCCCGCGTACACACAAAGGAATGACCCCTTGGGCACGTCGTTAAGGGCCCTTATACCCCAGCCTCGGTTCAGAGTTTTGAATACCTAAAATAAGAATATTTGTTTAATAGATCCGATATACCCCACTCTCAAGTAAATATGTACATTTTTGAGTAATTACTTTAAGTAAACATTGTTTCTCATTTAAAATTATTTTTGAAGCCGAGACACCAGTCAAAATTCAGGCAAGAAAAGTTTACACGTGAGTTATTTGTGTTTATAATTAATTCCGTGCTCAACACATCTTGCAAGAACTTCTGGGTATCTCCAACTTTTCATTTATTCTATGTCCTTCATTAGGTTTGAGGGGTGAGTGAGCCAGTTCACAAGATTAGTGGCGTATTGGTTATCTAGGAATTGGTTAAAATTTCATACGGCCCCAATGTCTATGAGTAGTTGTGACCACATGCCATCAGTTGATTCATTTGGCCGGCCGCCTACCGACACAATAAAAATATACTCAAATTTTAAGTTTACTTACTTGTAACTTAAGCTGTAGCGGGTGCTGCGCGACGCGATTTAAACACGTGTGTTTACATTTACATCTGAAAAGTTATAATATATAACTTAGCAGCATACGGGCCACCTTGATATGTACAAGTTGCAGGTTCAACTTTGACCATATGAACATGGACCGTGGTAAATTGTTAAGATTTTAAAGATTTTATGAATATTTTTTTTGTGTAGATTTTTACTCCTTACATTAGAGTGAACTGGCAGATATCGCCACGAAAGAAAAACACGTAACGACCCCTCCCCCCCTCCAGGCGATCAATCCCTCTCTTTCTCTTTCTATTTTAAATAATAATAATAAATAATTTAGTTCAGACTATACGCCCATATTTGTTAATAACAATTTCCCTAGTCTAGTGTTAGTACTGCTGACGCCATTCCGTTTGAATTGCACAATAGTGACTGATGTTAATATTATTTGTCGTAATGTTTTAATTCACACGGATATTCAATAAAAAAAATATATTTCTTGTCATTTAAACATTCTCATATATATAAAAACGAAAACGTTCATTCCACCGAGTGTCCACCGACAACTCTTGTTTATGAAATTATTTTAAAATGATATTTATTAACAGTGTTACTGTTAATCAAGGTATGGTTTGCACTTTTAAACTTTAACAGCTTTTTCATTATTGTTTCTGTGGGTTGGAACTTTACTGCACTGACACAGTCTATTTGTCAGCCCCACCCCCAACACGAGATCTACCTTTTAATATCTACCCTAGAAAAGTATTATATTAGGAACGGTATTAGAAAAAGACACAAGAAAACACTAGACAACGTAAAGGAAGGAGAAAATTACTTTTAAAATTAAGAGCTAGCCCCTGAACAAAGGCAGTTGACCTTGAAATAATCATGACTAGTATTCTTACCTGGAGTTGCATTCATAAATGCCCGATGGCAAGGGCTCCGGCAGCCTCTTGTACACGTAGCCAACATTATCGCCTTCCAGACCGATCGTTCTAGCACCTTCTAGAGTCATCTTCCAGCAAGCGCACTTCGTTTTATCCTGAAATTAAGTCCATAGTTATTAGGTCCATAGCGATAATTGATAATTTTCTTCTGTTAAAGGAAAAACAATCCATTTCTCCTTTTTTTTATTTAAAATAAATATCGTCAATCATGAAGCCCGTTTGGGTAGGTACCAACCATTCACCAGATTACTGAACTGTACTGTTATGATCCATCTACAGACACCATCAAGGGGCACATTGGCAATGTAAGGAATGGTTAATATTTCTTACAGCGCCAATGTCTATGGCCGGTGGTGACCACTTATCATCAGGGGGCGTTTCCCGCGTTCCGGGTCAAATATCGCATGACAATATTTTGTTTTATTTAACTTTATTTTCTGTTTTATATGTATGGAAGTAACTTTTGTGTGTTACTAGCTCTGCGTCCCGGCTTCATATGGGTAGAATAAGGGTAAGGGTAACATACCGTCGATATAGAGCGACAATATTATTATTAAAAAAATAATTGAAGTGACAAAAATCAGGTGTAGGGCCGAAGGTTTCTCACCTCGCAGTCGTCGTCGCAGTCGCAGCCGCACAGGAAGTCGGGGTCGAGGTTGAGCGGCACGCCCGCCGTGGGGGTCCGCTCCGTGTTGTACGAGCAGAACTCCGGCAGGGACTCGTCGTAGTAGTTCACGCACGGGACCGGCACGTTCTCCTTGCCGTGCGACAGGTCCTACGTCACGGTTCGTAATTAACTTACATTCAACTCTAATCAGACGCAATAAGAGCTTAATTGATAAATTTCATCAAGGTGTGGTAATCTCCAAAATGTTCGGCACGCGCACGTCACGGAGCGGTACGCCATACGCCAGTACCATGACCGTGTCGCTGCACGATTAACTTTAATACACAAGTCAACGATCTAAGTTTGTTTTTACTTTTTTTAGTCTGTGCTCAAATAAACAAATCTTCACACAAAGGCTTCGCTTCGAGAAGCAATGTCAAATTTGCAACACTAAGATTTCTTCTTCGCAGAGTCGATACAAAGCAAATTAGACATCAATTTAATTGGTAGGGCACTCGTTTCTGAAGCTCCTGCCGGTTCTCTCCGGTAGAATCAACCAGAGTCAACTTTGAATTTATTTTATTCTTGTAAAACGTCAAATGAATATACAATAGCACTTGAAATATTCCAAAAAAAGCCTTGAATCAAATACTATAAACTAACATTTAGTTCTATCTCCACAAATATATTGGCAATTTTTATTTTAAACAATTAAACCAATATTAATATTAGAAACGATCAAAGTAGTTTTAGCCCGTCTGGGCAGGTACCACCCACTCATCAGATATTCTACCGCCAAACAGCAGTACTCAGTATTGTTGCGTTTGGACTTGAAGGGTGATTGAGCCAGTGTAACTGCAGGCACAAGGGACATAACATCTTAGTTCCCGAGGTTGGTGGCGCATTGGCGATGCGAGGAATGGTTAATATTTCTTACTGCGCCATTGTCTATGGGCGGTGGCGACCACTTACCACCAGGTGGCCCATATGCTCAATCAAATTACAGTAATTGCCATCAAGTTAAGTGGAAGTTAGAGACAATATGAATAATTTCTTTAAAAAAAAATACCTCGTATATCTGAAAGACATGAGGGAAGAGAAACGTATCAATAGTTCACGGATCCAACGGCTGAACACATGTCACGTGACGTGCACAGTGCACACGCACGTGGGCCGATACACCAGGCGATATTCAGTACACTATAATCTGTTCAACTTTTCGTACCTCTGGGGGGCTCGACAAGTACATTTTAAAATTGTCGAAGCGATTTTCAATAAAAAGCACGCGATAAACCTTCTGACCGAGAATTGACAATGGTTATCTGTAAGCCCACTGTTCCTGCCGTTTGGTGTTTGGTGGCCACAACGCTTTAAAGCCAGTCAAAATCACCAACAAAGAATAATAGAGACATCAGAGATCACACGACGGTCTCGAGTGCCGCCCACGGGGAGAGGCTCAGTGAGCGGCGGTACCGCGGGTCGGTGGTCACGTGCCGCTTGGTGTTTGGACGAGTTCCAAGTGTGAATATCGCCCGGCGCGCGGCCTCTGCGTGGGGGGGGGAGGCCGCACCTTCTTGCCGACGAAGCACTTGTTGAGCACGAACTCGGCCAGGCAGTGCGTGGCGGGCGAGAAGTCGAACAGGTCGACGGGCATGTCGGAGCGCACGGCGCGCAGGTAGGCGTGCAGCTCGCGCACGTCGCGCGTGCGCCGCCCGCACGGCGACACGTACAGCACGCAGCGCTGGCCCTTCCAGCGCACCACCTGCCTGCGGCCACACCGTACTCGTGGAGACATACAGGCATACGTACGTGGCAGCCTCATTCTAATGGCCACTTGAATAGAGTATACTATGATTTTGATGTATCAACTCATTAATCTTTAGTCCGTAGTTACTTTAATGTTCTAGTGATTTACCTTTCCCAGCCGCTCAGTAACGGTTTCGCCAAAGGGTTGTAGGTTCGGAGATCTTTGAGTGCCAGGACGTCTGTCCTCTTGCATTTCGGCGAGCATGTATGCGGTACCATTTTGTAAGGTTTCACCGCGTTCTTTGGCGTGTAATACTGTAAAAAAGGGGTTCGAACTCAACACTCAACAATTTTAAAAATATCACTTCCAAAGTATTAACGCATACTATATAAAAAAAATCAAAACAGATTTAAAATAACTCTTAGTATGACGAGCCGAGATGGCCCAGTGGTTAGAACGCGTGCATCTTAACCGATGATTTCGGGGTCAAACCCAGACAAGCACCACTGAATTTTCATGTGCTTAATTTGTGTTTATAATTCATCTCGTGCTCGGCGGTGAAGGAAAACATCGTGAGGAAACCTGCATGTGTCTAATTTCAACGAAATTCTGCCACATGTGTATTCCACCAACGCGTATTGGAGCAGCGTGGTGAAATATGCTCCAAACCTTCTCCTCAAAGGGAAAGGATGTCTTTAGCTCAGCAGTGGGAAATTTACAGGCTGCTAATGCTAAAAAAATAAAAATGACGTCACAGCAAATTGCGGTAGGCGCCTTGCGTCACGGTGTTAGACAAAACTTCGCAAGCCTACTATAATACGGCATCGTATCGTATGTACGTGTTTTAAACACATTTTCATTTAATTTCTCACTTCAATGAGAACTTCACTTCTCTCCAGAGAAGCTCGTTTTAAGCTTCGTTTCTTATAGTTTACTCGACGTCATACAAATGATCCAAGCCTTAAGATCTTACCACCACTCTGCTGGTGACGTTGTCGAGGTTGTCTGCGCTGGGCGGCAGCGGCGTCTGGACGGTGGTGGTCGACTTCTTCGCGACCGCACGCTGGCGACGCATCTCCTGCGAACGACATTGCATCTTATTGCTAAGGAGTTAAAGTACGGTTTAAAGTGTTAAAACCCAGACGAGACAGACCCGCATCATTGCGTGCTTAATTGCGTTTATAATTCAATTCGTGCTCGGCGGTAAATGAAAACATCCTGAGGAAACTTTTTTTTTGTCCGTAGAAATAATGTTACATGCGCCATGTCCCAAAATGTCAAAGCTTAGCCCGGCGATGGAAAATGTTACTGTTAGTATATAATAGTTAACTAAATCTGACGCGGACAGAATCGTGAGCGACTCCTAGAAACAACAGTATCATACAGTCCAAGCATCCCTACGGAGATGCATCTCACTGTTTGGGATGTCCTGAGCTAGAATCTGTTTGAGTAGGTCTTTACAACCCATTCTGCGCACGTGCGCACAGCCTCTCACACGTCACTTACGTGTCTGAGTTAAAAACAAGGGAGAGTGAATTCGGTTTTATTATAGTACACAAACGAACCTCATTCTGTTGCTGCGGCCGCTGCTGCTGCTGCTGCGGAGACTGCGGCTCGGCCTTGCTGGTTTGCTCATCCGATCGCGTGTACTCCACGTACGGCATGTTCGTCTGCAACAGACGGACAGGTATAGCGACGGCGGCGACGCGCGGGGGCCTCGGGGGCCTCGGGGGCCGCGGGGGCCCTGGCACTGACCCGGGGCTGCGGCTGCGCGCGCGGCACGGCGCGGGGGCGGTGGCGCTCGGCCGCCTGCAGCTCGAGGTAGAGCGGCGCCAGGCGGGTGGAGCCGCGGTAGATCCACTCGCGGCGGTCGCGGCGCAGGAACTGCACCTCCACCAGCGACGCGTCCACGCGCACCACGCGCGACGACCACCACTTGCCTGGCGACGCGACCGTTCGGTGACCACTCGGTGGGAGGGCATATTACGTCTACGGTGATGTACGGTGGCTCACCCCTCCACTCGGTCTTGAGGTTCTGCCCGGCGTGCAGGCGCACCATGGGTCGCTCGGGGTAGGCGAACAGGTACTGGCGCACGAACTCGCGCGAGTAGGGGTGCACCTCCTCCCACACGAAGCACGAGCACTCGCACACGAGGCGCGTCTGTGCGTGCTGTGCGTACTGCGCGTAGCCGTCGTCGAAGAAGATCAGGTAGCTGTGCGGGGTGGCGAGCGTGTTCAAGTGGACATAAGTAGTTAAGTAAAATACTGTTGCATTATAAATAAAGATATATTCAAGAATAATATTCAAGAACTGTTTGTCGTGCATACAATAGCAGTGCACGGCTGTTAGCGAATTGCATACGAGATGTAATTCTAAGATTAGTTTACCTTAACACATTCTTGAATTGGAATATGCTTTATATATTGGTAAACTATTTTTTTTTAAATAGTCGAAGCTGTGCACACGTCATTACAGGACATAGTTTTCCCAATTCGATAATAGGGTACGTTTAATAACAAATTTCAAATAAGTTAACTCGAATCGACCCTCTCGGCTACCACTTTTTACTTGGTGGTAGGGCTTTGTGCAAGCCCGTCTGGGAAGGTACCACCCACTCATCATATATTCTACCGCCAAATAACAGTACAGTGTTGTGTTCCGGTTAGAAGGGTGAGTGAGCCAGTGTAATCACAGGCACAAGGGACATAACATCTTAGTTCCCGAGGTTGGTGGCGCATAGGTGATGTAAGGAATGGTTAATATTTCTTACAGCGCCACTGTCTATGGGCAGTGGGGACCACTTACCATCAGGTGGCCCATATGGTAGTCCGCCAACCAATGCCATAAAAAAAATATCACGTTAAAGTTATGTAACGTGCGCGTCAATGTCGCTTTGAGCTACTTGGTCTCCACCACACATGTCTATCTGAAGCGCACAGATTCAACTGGCTTAGTACATCAGCATTGTGGACTACACGTCCAACTCAAAAACACAGATTACGAGCACGAGGTCTCTTCTTCCCCTTAGCTAACAGTACCCTACCACGCCTAGGAATAACAATGTTGGTTACATCAATGACACACGTATAACACCCATCTAGCAAACTTATTCTAGACATTACATACATTACATTAGCAGCCTGTAAATCTCCCACTGCTGGGCTAAAGGCCTCTTCTCCCTTTGAGGAGAAGGTTTGGAGCATATTCCATCACGCTGCTCCAATGCGGGTTGGTGGAATACACATGTGGCAGAATTTCGTTGAAATTAGACACATGCAGGTTTCCTCACGATGTTTTCCTTCACCGCCGAGCACGAGATGAATTATAAACACAAATTAAGCACGTGAAAATTCAGTGGTGCCTGCCTGGGTTTGAACCCGAAATAATCGGTTAAGATGCACGCGTTCTAACCGCTGGGCCATCTCGGCTCTTATTCTGGACGCGCTCCAACATTACAGCATTGTCGTACTGTGATCGTTGAACAACCTCAGTCCGGCGACTTAAAAATACTCACCGATAAGAATTAACCGGATTTGGTATTTCGGCTACGATTCCCGAGTAGTACGTCTCACGCTTATTCGTGTCCTTGAAAAGTGCTATAACACGACGACCTGAAACAAATATTACTAATATATATTTGATCTCATCAGCGGACGAGCTGATCAACACTTTAGAATTAGGGATGTATTTGGTACAACTACGGGACTATATATATAATTTTTGATATCGAGAAATCCAGCAGCAGCCAGGAGTCTGGAAGCTGGTGGATACACTCTTGGACCTTGGCTTACAGATAAGGTCGTTGGTCCCAAACTCCAGCCGTGTTTAAATAGCGATCACACTTGCAGGCACTATGTGTCACCCAGTGGTCAAAATGGATCAGGAAGATATGGTCACCCGTCTAGATAAAAATCATTATAATTTATTTATTTATTTATACTTTATTGCACCCAAACTTAAAACTAAAAATTACAATATTGAAACAAAAAGTTGCACGAGGTGCAACAGGCGGCCTTATCGCTCAGCAGCGATCTCTTCCAGGCAACCTTTGGGCAGAGGATCATAATATTTACATATATGGGAAGGGTACAGTAATTTAAGTCATAATAAAATACATACATAATATAAAAATCTTAACACAATACACAGATAACAATAAATATATATAATATAAATATATACTATAATATATATTTACATAAATAAATACATAAAATATATATAATAAAAATAAAGGAGATATAACTGAACAAAAAATTAACAACAATGACTGCTTAATGCAACAAGTAAAAGTCCTCAACCATACTTTTAAAAACGGCTAACGACTGTGCGCGTGAGTTTATAATAATTATGTATGATTTTTTTTTTTTTTATATTAGAGGTGGCAAACGAGCAGGAGGCTCACCTGATGGAAAGCGACTACCACCGCCCATGGACATCTGCAACACGGGGGGGCTTGCAGGTGCGTTGCCGGCCTTTCAGGAAAGAGTACGATCTTTTCTTGAAGGTTCCCAAGTCGTATCGGTTCGGAAAAAGCGTCGGCGAAAGCTGGTTCCACAGAGTGGTTGTGCGAGGCAGAAAGTGTCTTAAAAATCGCGTTGTTGTGGATTTTCGGACATCTAGGTGATAACTATGTACCTTATGATATATTTATATCGAAACGTGAACGATACAATCTGGGTTTTGTTCAAGTCGAATTGGAGACCAAAACATTTTCCCTTGATGATATCTTTCAGGAGAAGTCAAACTTTTTTTTACTAACCAATTGTCATTCGAACGTCAGGGGGCTCGTAGTACGCCAGGCATCTCGCCGGCAAGATCTTGTACAGGTTCTTCGTCACTTTGTGTTCAAATTTAACACGACACAGGGTGAACGTTGAATTCTGGAATAAGATTCAAATATATTATCTTACAATTATACAAAATTATATAGAAGTTAACCGAAGAATGAGCCGAGATGGCCCAGTGGTTAGAACGCGTGCATCTTAACCGATGATTTCGGGTTCAAACCCAGGCAGGCACCACTGAATTTTCGTGTGCTTAATTTGTGTTTATCATTCATCTCGTGCTCGGCGGTGAAGTAAAACATCGTGAGGAAACCAGCATGTGTCTAATTTCAACGAAATTCTGCCACATGTGTATTCCACCAACCCGCATTGGAGCAGCGTGGTGGAATATGCTCCATACCTTCTCCTCAAAGGGAGAGGAGGCCTTAGCCCAGCAGTGGGAAATTTACAGGCTGTTTATGTTATGTTATGTTATATATTTTGTGTAATTTAACCCCTAATGGTATTACTTTGTGAGCCTTTGTACGAGCCCGTTTGGGTAGGTTATGAGTGCATACTCATCTCCTGTTCAACAGTTTAGCATCAATAGTATCACTGTGTTTCGGTTTGAAAAATGAGTTAACTTTAAGTTTAACTAGAGCACAAGACCTAACATCTTAGTTCCCAAGGTTGATGGGGCATCGGTGATGTAAGGGTCATCAGGTGACATTGTCTAGTCTGTATTTTAAATAAATAATTTAATCAAAGGTAGGAACAACAATTGTAATCCTCAAATTATTGATGCTGCCTGATAACAAAAACGATATGACACATTCGAGATAAAAAAAATAATCAAATTAATACAGACATGTATCAAAGTCACGGACAACACTTCCGAAAAGAATCGTTTGACTAATTTTGAGTTTTATTAAAAAAAAAAAAACAATTGTAACTCCATTGCAGCGCCACCTACCGGAACAAATTTAAACCATTCACTCAAACACACACACAAACAAAATTTCATCGAAATCGGTCCAGCCGTTTAGTTCAGTGACATATGACACGTACTCAAGAATTATACGGCTCGCATTTAAGGGGTCGGCCGTCCAGATCTAAGCATAAAAAGTAGCCAATGACTTTTCTCGAAGTTCCAACTTGCTTCACAAAAAATCTCATCAAATTCGATTCGACCGTGAAAGAGCAACAGACAGACAGACGAACGTTTTCAAATTTACAATATTAGTATACATTGTATTAAACTCACAGCTGGCTTCGGTAATATGTCAACGATCTTCGCCTTGAGCCAGGAACCGAAGGCGTTCTTCATTGCGTACACCGTCGTGCCGGCCTTGAGGGGCGTCATCGTGACTTCCCCCGGCGGGGGCAGGTCCTTCGGCGCCGATTCCGCGGACAGCTTTACGACGGACACGTCCGTATTCTGAAAACAATTTATTTATCGAAGAGACGTTCTTTGTGATGCCTCAATGAACGAACGGACTAAATGTGTGTTACATTAAAACTTATCCCAGAAGGCACAGCGGCTTTCGGATAAGTTTTTAGTATATAATATTGTTACATAAGTTTCATCCGCTTTAAATATATACTATTGACAGTACAAGCGTTAATTTTTATTAATGTAATTATAACTTATACGAGGTATATAAAAACAGTTCTCATTCGAGATCGTTGTCGATGGTACCGTTCCAATCAGCAAATTAACTACCACCATTTGAATGGTGAGTGAACCAGAGTAACTACATACAAAGGGACATATATTTCTCACAGTGAATGTAGGCTGTGGTGACCGCTTACCATCAGGTGGTCTAACCACTTCAAACACCTTAAATTTAAGTATTAAGTTAGTTATACGTGGGAATGTTAGGTGTGTGAAGGGGAGGTACGATGTCAGAGCGAGAGTATACTGACAGGAGAGACAGAGACAGCATGACGGAGAACTATGTAGGTGTGAGCGAGAGGGAGATAAAGGAGACACGGTTGCGACACGACGTATATAAGTAAAGTACTCTTATTGTAAATTCAGTAATAAATTGCGGATATTTCGTGGTTTCTTTCAACCCACACGTGTCAGTCGCCCCGAGTCGATGACGTGCGCATCCTGCGCGGTCGCAGTGCGCAGGCTTCTCTAGACTCTAGAAGGACTGCTATATAGTCCGTACTCACATCGTCCTCTGCCTTTTCGCTCGCCACTGTTATATTCTTCGATTCCTAAAACAGAAGATAAACGTATATTCAATCTGTATTAAATAATTTTATAAAAAAGCATTCTCGGGTTGCAATACCGACTCGAGTAATGAAATTATTCGGACGTACTTTTTACTAATTTTTATCTATATATGTTGTTAAATTAAGAGCCGAGATGACCCAGTGGTTAGAACACGTGCATCTTAACCGATGATTTCGGGTTCGAACTCACGCAAGCACCGCTGAATTTTCACGTGCTTAATTTGTGTTTATAATTCATCTCGCGCTCGGCGGTGAAGGAAAACATCGTGACCAAACCGCGAATCCACCAACCCGCATTGGATCAGCGTGGTGAAATGCTCCTAACCTTCTCCTCAACGTGAGAGGAGACTTTAGCCCAGCAGTGGGATATTTACAGGCAGTACATGTTGTGTATGCTGTTGTTAAATGAATGTATACCTCGCTACTTTTTCCATCTAACGGCGCATACCCCAGCGGTATAGCGGGGCGCTTGGCCGGGACCTCTTTGGACGGGGAACGAGTTCGTTTCAGTGGGGTCGGCTGTAAATAAGAAAGAAAGAAAAAACATTTATTGACATACTCACATATAAAGAAAAAAAATAATTAAATATAATGAATATGACACTTGTGTGCAGTCAAAAGGAGACAGCTCAGGCTATGAGGGATTTTTATCCCTCTGCTGATTTTCAGCTGTCTCCCTTGTAGCCACGCAATGACAGTATCAACTTGAAAATAAACATTTGAGGGGCACGGGACGCAAGGCGCATAAGTCAAAGTCAAAGTCAAAAATCTTTATTCAATATAGAAGTGTTTACACTCGGAATTTAACACCTCGGACCTGAGAAGAACCGGCGAAAGAAACTCAGCGGGATATAAAAATAAATACACATTCACACAGCCGTAAACGTTGATCCGTCATAATCTATCTCTGTCACTCGCGTTTAAATATATTGCCATCGCATTCGCACACGTGCATTGGACGTCATCAGAGATCTTTAAACCTTTTGCCTTAAACAATAAGGTTTACATTGATGTGCACGTGATATCGGGTTAGTTTTCAAATTATTGTGTATACATCTTCTGATATTTAGTATTTAGTTAGAGCGTATGCACCTTAACCGATGATTGCGGGTTATAACTCAGACAAGCACCACTGAATTAATGAAAAATCATGATTGGAAGGATTGTAGGAAAACCTGCATGTGTCTAATTTTAATTAAAATTCTGCTACGTTTGTTTTGCATTGGAACAGCATAGAAGGGGGAGGAGAGGGGAGACCAAAGTCCAGCAGTGGGACATTTACAAATAATATATATATAAATATTGGACAACATCACATACATTACTCTGATCCCAATGTAAGTAGCTAAAGCACTCGTGTTATGGAAAATCAGACAACATAGAAAACTAATGAACTTTTTCTACATCGACTCGGCCGGGAATCGAACCCGGGACGTCGGAGTGGCGTACCCATGGAAACCGGTGGACACACTACTCGACCACGGAGGTCGTCATACTGTGAAGTAAAGATTTTTTAGTTTAAATTTAGTTAAAATAAATTGATTCCTTCATAATAGTTATAACAGGCGAGGATTTTGACAGTTTTTTAGGCACCAAAACAAAACGATTCGTACGTTCACGACGCGCGGCATTGGCGAAATAATCTATACCATCACGGCACAAAAAAGCCCAAAACCACTTATTATAAGATAACTTAAGAGGTTAATCCTCGACATTGTTCTACTGAGGTTTTGTTATGGAGACCTTCAAACCATCAAAGCATCAACACGAGATCAATTTATTTAAACAATAATATCACGTGAACACTTAGTGCATTTCTGGACTCACGATATTTTTATTTGTACGAAATTTCCCTACTATTGAGGCATCTGATGGTAAGTGACCACCACCACTATAGACATTGGCGCCGTAAGAAATATCACCTATTCCTAACATCGCAGCGCCACCAAATTTTGGAACCAAGTTACGTCCCTTGTGCCTGAACACTACCTGACTGACGCTTCAAACAAACCCGATAGAGCATACGAGTGGTACCTACTTAGCTGGGTTACCACAAAGTCCACTAACCAAATACTTATCTGGTAACTGAATCATCTTCATAAACACAATACGTACCTCTGTCGTTGGGGAGGGTTCCACGCATGAATACTGAAACAATATTAAATACATAATTTAATTTCCTGAACTTATATATAAATACATTGATATGACGACCTCCGTGGTCGAGTAGGGTGTACACCGGTATTCATGGGTACGCCACTCCGAGGTCCCGGGTTCGATTCCCGGTCGAGTCGATGTAGAAAAAGTTCAATAATTTTCTATATTGTCTTGCGTCTGGGTGTTTGTGGCACCGTCGTTACGTCTGATTCTCCACAACACAAGTGCTTTAGCTACTTACATTGGGATCAGAGTAGTGTATGCGATGTTGTCCAATATAAAAATTTAATACTAAATATATTCAAAAGTATTATTTTTTGGTAAAAGGTACTCGTGAGATACAGTAAGGAGAACATTCTAGAATGTTGATCGAATGCGATTTGGTGGATTTAGAAGAGAATTTGTTCAATGAAAGATCTTTGATATACAGATATTCTGTATGAAAAAAACTCGATACTCACCGCAGAGAACGAGCGTCAAATGTCAGAATATCATACGTCATTATCATCATATAAGTCAGTCGTCGACATTTCACCAGTGAGATACAGAGTTAATTTTAAGAGAATTACAATACTAAATCTCGAGCTTTAAAAGTTCCGTAAAATCTCACCGAAGCTATCAGCGAATAATATTTAAAAATAAAAGTTCCCAGAGTTATTTTCAATACAATAGGCTATTTGACTGGTTTTTAAAATCCATTTTATATTATTTAGTAAAGGTTGTTTTTTTAATTCTAGTACATATTTGCTGAAAAATATCAAAATAAAAATTCCATATTTAAATAGCGCGCGAAAACGCTACTTTGACAATATGGCGCTTCAATGGGGTCGGTGACGTCACTTGCCTGTATTGTAATCTGTGGCACATATAATCAACAAACAGTAGACAAACGAGGTTAACAAGCAAGTGACGTCACCATAAGCCCGACCAATCGGGAGCGTTTTGTGTCACGTGACAAACGTTTAAAAAAGATGCATTTTTATTTATGGATTTTTGAATAAATTAATTAATATTTTCAACTTTCGTTAATAAATAACCATTTTTAAACTCATAATATATACTGATTACAATAATTGACAGTTTATTTTTCGCATTGTCAAAGAGCCTATTGCTTAGATATATATTCTCTATACTCACCGAGCAGTTCGGCATATCGTATATGACAAAAGGCGGCAGTTCCCGGATATCCGGCTCGAAGGTCGCGTACAGCTCGTTCCGGAGCTGGTCCGTCGCTACCTGACATTCATTGAGGAGTTCGTCGATTTCCTCGCTCTCCTCTGTAAATAATTACATATTCCTAAGAAACCTTAAGCCCTAAAGTCCGTCTCGGTAGGTAACACCCACTCATCAGATTCTACCGCAAAACAACAAGGCTCGTTAATCTGCTGGGTTGCTTCAAGATCGCTGACCAGATGACCAAGAGCCAACCCTCGGATCTGGCCATAAAAAAAATTGTTTGAACCCGAAATCATCGGTTAAGATGCACACGTTCTAACCACTGGGCCGTCTCGGCTCTATGCGAGTCGGAGTCCGGAAATTGATAGTGATAACGTTATCAAAATTTACGTGCTTTCCAAGGTTACCGTACCATCGGATTATGAGTGAGGAAATACAGGGTCTCTTGAGAATAGCCGAGATAGATCAGGAAGATACCACACTCAAACGTTAAAAACTAATCAAATTAAACTCACGACCTCCGTGGTCGAGTAGTCCCGGGTTCGATTCCCGGTAGAGTCGATGTAGAAAAAGTTTATTAGTTTTCTATGTTGTCTTGGATCTGATTCTCCATAACACAAGTGCTTTAGCTACTTACACTGGGATCAGAGTAATGTATGTGATGTTGTCCAATATTTATTTATATTTATTTATTATATATTCGACATTGTTAAACAGACGTAGTCGTTCAAGTAACATCAAAGCACAGGTGATAAATGTTAAATAAATCATTGACAGAACTCACTTTGCAGTTTTTCCATTTCTTTCTGCAACGTGTTCTGCGTGTCCGTCAAACGTTCGTCCATTTTGAATTTCTCCCACGTCTCGTTTATCATTAAAGCGAGATTCTCCTCCGCTATCCTGTTGATAGAATCAATAAATTAGTAATATGTTATAATGAGATTACGTACAAACTTTTGCTTTGTTATTTCCTGTGTTTTCTTTCAATTACCAACAACATGCAACCTGTACAGCCCGTAAATGTCCCACTGCTGGGCTAAGGTCTCCTCTCTCTTCGAGGAGGAGGTTGGAAGCATATTCCACCACGCTACTCCAATGCGGGTTGGTGGAATACACATGTGGCAGAATTTCGTTGAAATAAGACACATGCAGGTTTCCTCACGATGTTTTCCTTCACCGCCGAGCGCGAGATGAATTATAAACACAAATAAGGCACATGAAAATTCAGTGGTGCCTGCCTGGGTTTTTGCCCGCAATCATCGGTTAAGATGTACTTGTTCTAACCACTGGGCCATCTCGGCAATCAGAGAATTACCGAATTACTAAAATATGTCTGAAATTAACCATAGATATACATACTACAAGATACGGCGATCCGAACACTCTGTTCGACTACGTTGGACTGCAGACCTGACACTAGCGTGGCTTTGCCGTTCATTCAAATTGATTTGAATTTTTTTACGATATAGGTACCTAGACGAGTAAATGGACCACCCGATGGTAAGTGGTCGGCCATAGACGATGGCGCTGTAAGAAATATTAACCATGTCCATCGCCAATGCGCCACCAACCTCGAGAAATAAGATGTCACGTCCCCTGTGCCTGCAGTTACTGCCTCACACCCTCCAAACCGGAACACAACGATACCAGTACTGCTGTTTGGCGGTAGAATATCTGATGTGTGTGTACAGACTATCGGAGCCGAGATGGCCCAGTGGTTAGAACGCGTGCATCTTAACCGATGATTTCGGGTTCAAACCCAGGCAGGCACCACTGAATTTTCACGTGCTTAATTTGTGTTTATAATTCATCTCGTGCTCGGCGGTGAAGGAAAACATCGTGAGGAAACCTGCATGTGTCTAATTTCAACGAAATTCTGCCACATGTGTATTCCACCGACCCGCATTGGAGCAGCGTGGTGGAATATGCTCCAAACCTTCTCCTCAACGGGAGAGGAGGCCTTAGCCCAGCAGTGGGAAATTCACAGGCTGTTTATGTTTATGTGTACAGACTTGCACAAAGTTAAATCCGGATCGAAGTAAGTGAAATAAATTGTTGCTCAAGTATTTTTACTAAAACACGACGCCGTACTAACATATCCGTCAAATCTATAGACTACTATACTGTTGCACAACGTTGAACGAAAAACGTAAGCGCCGTGAAATTCGCAGCGTTTATGACGTTTCGGTCGCAAACTATTCCCTATAAGTGATCTGTTAACTTTTAATGGTTCGATGACGTAGAGATCCATCGCTGCAGCAAACTTCAGTTCTATGTCCATATCGACGTTTCAATCAATCGCATAATATTTCAATGAAGGCGACCTACTTGGCGCCTTCTGCCCCGATGATCTGCACGTGATCCTGGTCGAGTTCGGGTTCATCCTCAGACTCCGAGTCTGATATCTCGACCAACTCCTCCCCGCTCCTGTTGATACCCAGTTCCAGGAGCGGAGTGAAATTCTTGATACCGTCTATGAGTTCCTGTGAGAATTAAAAATAAAATATTAGTAATTGGGTAGGTTCGTCACTGTTGCGTTTTAGTTTTTTTTTTTTTGAATGGTCAGTTGCTTTCTGCCAGAGTCACCGGGCGGGTGGCGGAGAGCCCACTGAAGGGCTCCTCCAGTGAGGCCGGACCTCGGCTTAGGACGCCGTCGACGTCTGGAGGGAGAACGTTGTGCGCTCAGAGACCCGTCACACGCCTCGGCGCGGAGGGTTAACAACAAACGAGGGCCCTCGACCCCGCCGGTGGGGTCGGTGTGTGTTCAGAGTGTATCCTATAGAGTCAGCGTAATTTGAAAAGTGAGTTAGCCAGTGTAAATAAAGGCACATGGAACGTAACGTCTTCATCATTTGGCAGCGCATTGGCAAATCAAATCAGCTTCTTTTATTCAATATAGAAGCATTACGCTTACTTATTCGTTGTCAAATTAAACACTACGACCGGCTCGGGAAAGAAAATACCCCGCCCCATAAGAACCGGCGTATTATTGTCAATATGTAATTATTTATATATATTTAATATCTTTGGAATTTTCGAAGTAAAATTAAAGTGGATATAAGTAGTTAAGCGTAACAGTGTTGTATTATAAACAAAGATATGTTAATTATAAACTCTTGGTAGATCACGATATCGCTGAGTTACAAGCAAATCGCATAAAATACTTAATCGAAGTTTGTTTAACATTATTCCTACTTCGATTGGAATACTATGTATAAGACTTCAAATGTCTCTCATCACCTGGTTGCGTTTCTCCACAGCATCAGAGCAGTTCCGGCACACGTAGCCGCGCTTCTTCTTGTCCGCGTCGAAGAAGTTAATCGCTTCGTTGTCAGCTATGTAGAATTCAACGCCAGCGTCGCCCGGGCATGACCTGTTGATGCATTTCAGTGTTTCGCCCTTCGTCTCTTCTGTGACATCCTGACTTTGTTCTGCTTGCGAACCCTCAGCAACTGTTGGATACAAAAATGAGATTAACTATTATGTTCCTTATACAGAAAAGGGCCTAAAATCTTCTGGGTTACCTTCTCGAGGTACAGTTTGTTCGTCTTCATCGGAATCGAGGCTGAAAACTTCTAAACCCATTGGAGCCTTCGGCTGGAAAAAAAATAATGTTACAAATTTCGTTGGTTTGTATGTAAGGGGAAAACTCAGGATGTTTACACTGGTAGAAAGCTATTTTATTCCAGAGTGCTTCGATAACATTTTGTTTATTAATAAATTGCACGCGTACGAAGCCGGGACGGGTCACTAGTGTCAAATAATTTGATTGGTTGATCGGTGTAGGGCTTAGCCCATATGACTGCACATCAAGAGCCTCGATTTGGTACTCGGCTCATCATTTACTGAGTTCCAATAATACCAGATTCAAGCTCATATATCATTGAGTCGACAGACTTACACACGTAAAAAAGTAACTATCCAAAAATATCCCACAGGTAGACTAAGCTCCTCCATTTTTCAGGAGACGGTTCAGAGTTCATTCCACAATTATTCTCTAATAAGAATATATGGATTATTTTTTATCCGAAACGTGCGTATATCCCACTCAAATAACATTCGTGACCGAATGAATGAACGAATTAACAATATTAACTATTAAAGTATTAAAACAATATTTAAAAAAAAAAAAATATATGTATTTATTACTATTAGTTACCTTGCTTTCTTGACTAACTACGGTTGGATCTCCATGGGGGGGTGTTTTCGATTCGTCTACTTTATCTGGTGTTACCTGATAACGGAAAAGTATATAAAAAAATTTTAGCGGAAAAAATGGTAGGTGAGTACTTAGCAGATATAAATACATTACAATAAAATAATAATATATTTAAAATAAACTAATATATAGTTGTATACACGTTTATTGTAGGTACTGTCCTTGTGAGTGTTAGACATAAGAATACTTACAGTTTTTGATGGTGACTTTTTCACTCCACCGTCAATAGTTTCGTCTTTAACTCCAACATTTGCGTCAACAGTTGTAATGCCGGACTCATCAGATTTAGTCGCGTCTACTTCTTCTTGTATAGCTGCAGTTTCTACCTTCATTTCTTTAACATCTTGAAAGAGACATCAAAATATGTAATTAATAAATCATATATAATATAATCAAACAATCACACGAGCCAAAACAAAAAAATACATATAAAATGACATACTCAAAAATAACTCTCGACTTGACTTTACTTATGATATGTATGTTGATAGATGGACGGACAAATGGGCAACCAGAAGGTAAGTGCTCAGAGCCATCAATAGCCATTGGTGCCGCAAGAATTATTAACCATTCTTTACATCGCCAATGCACAGCCAACCTTGGAAACTAAGACGTTATGTCCCTTGTGCCTGTAAGTACACTAATCCTTCAAACCGAAGCACAACACGAATCATAGCTGTTTGGTTGTACAATATCTGATGAGTAGGTTTAGTGGTGTGGGTTTAAGTGAGGGTCTGCAAAGATTAACAGAAAGCTACACCCCCTACTTGACTTCCCCCCACCAGGCCCTTAACTACGGCACTGATGTAACGCAAAAATCGACCACAGCTATATATATAAGGTAATATATTTGTTTAAGATGAAACTGTCACTTCGAGACAATTTCAATGAACGCCATACAAGTCGGCACATATCATTTGTTTTTAAATGGTTTTTTTTCTATTTTATTGAATTTGTTGCAACTCGCCGCAAGATGGCGCTGAAACTGAATCAGGACAAATTTTAACATTGCTCTACTGTGGATCTTTTTGAAAGAAACATTGTCAATCATTGTAAACTAACATCACCTAGTTTCCGACTTCACAAAGTCAATATATCCTTCTTGGGCACAGTATTTATATAATAGTATTCTACAGTTATTTTTAACTATCAGGAAATTTCAATCTCATGTCAAAAAATATTAATAAATCAGACAGACTCGATACAAGAGTATATTAATAATAAAAAGGGTAGAGTATTTGTTGATTTCCAGGCAGGATATATAAAAATTTCATTATACTTTACTGATATACTTTATAATTAAAATTTATGGATAATAAATAAATAAATATTGGACAACATCACATACATTACTCTGATCCCAATGTAAGTAGCTAAAGCACTTGTGTTATGGAGAATCAGAAGTAACGACGGTACCACAAACACCCAGACCCGAGACAACATAGAAAATTAATGAACTTTTTCTACATCGACTCGGCCGGGAATCGAACCCGGGACCTCGGGGTGACGTAACCGATGAAATGAAAACCGATGTACACACTACTCGACCACATTCTGTTAAAATCTTTATATTCAACTCAACACTGTTACATGAAGATTCAAAAGTGCTTCTATGACCCTACTTGGATAAATAATATTTTGATTTTATTACAAGCGTCAGTGAGCTGTTTCTATCAGAAGACCTTACCGTCCTCCGAGGAGCTCTCCTCAAGGTCAACAATACTCATAAACGTCTCCTGCTTTACTATTTCCAAATTTTTAGATTTGCTCGGAGATCTTTTCTCTTCTACAACATCTTCCGATAAAAGTGTATCTAAAATAATACACAAACTTTAAACTGGATATATGCTACATGATCCTAAAACCTTGTCCAATCGTAGTAAACATAAACAAACCTTAGATTTAGATATACCTTGGGATTTGCTAATAAACTCAATTGTACCACACTACAAACAGTTCTTGATTAACTAAATCTTAACTAATTATATCTACTTTAATGCTCCTATGAGAAATATCTCAAGATTCAAAAAACAATTTTTCCACAAATCCAAAACCCATTTTTTTACAAATCAATGGTACATGTTTGATTGATCCATGGTTATCTGATGGCACCCATACTGGTTAGTCTTGTATCGTGCCTATTTCGATTTACTCGAACATTGGACAATCATGAATACCACAGATTATTAATTGTTTGTTCGTCTTTATAAAAAGGTCACTGACCTCTTACGTCCATTTTTATTTTTATTTAAAATATACTAAAAGACTGGCAAATGGGCCCCCTATAATGGACAGTAGTGGTCACCACTGTTCATAGATTAACACTGTCAGAAATATGAACCATCCTTTAACTTTGAAACTAAGATGTTATATCCTTAGTATTTATTGACTTCTAGGCGGGTTAGATAAAAAAAATATTGCTGTTTATAGACATGGTCTGTACTTAAAATATTGGAAAAGAGCAACTACTGAGTTTCATCTCGGTTATTTTCAGTAGAATATACTTTCCTAACAAGCTTTAAATTTAATTCAACACTGTAACACGATGATCCAAAAGTGCTTTTATGAGCCTAATTGAATAAAGAATATTTTGATTTTGTTATTACATAACGTTCGTTTCGTTTTCGTTCGGCATCGGCATTCGTTTGGCAGTAGACTATATATGGCACCCAGACGGACTTGTACGAAGCCCTACCACCAATTATTGTTCATTATATCATAATAACCACATACCTGTTGTTTTTAACAATAATTTTTTTAGTATAGTAGTCTCTCCGTTCTCCGAATCGATTTCCACATCTGAAGTGTCTGACAGTTTCACCGTTTCGATGTCCATCTCTTGGTTTTGTTTTTTATCCTGTAATTAAAATACTATTAATATAAAATTTAATTATACATAAGCGTCAATGGCGCCACCTAGCGATATAAATGTCGATCGATCCTGACCCCTTGCACTATTGTCTTCCCCACTCCTGGCTCAAACTTAACGCCTGATTTGAGTTTTGAGTCGTAAACAGGTGTATTAGCAATTCCTTAAAATTTTAGGTGATTGATATTATGATTTTTTAATCAAATATATATTGTCATCTGGCAACATTTCTATATAAAATAAACTCTTTAAGAGACGTTTTACTGGAACTTTTATATAGGCATTTAATTGGTAAAGAAGCAGTGCTACAGCCGTTTCAAAATGTATCTAAACTGTAATCTACTATGCTTTTGTACAGAGTATAACAATTTACTTTTACTAATATCTTGGTGGTAGGGCTTTGCGCAGCCCTTCTGAGTATGTACCACTCACTCATTATAAGCTTATCATTTATATATCTCAATATTATCATTTATATTCCATTGGGAAGCAGCAATACTGAGTATTAATGTTTCAATTTAAAAAATGAGTGAGCCAGTTTTATTATAGGCATACAATACACCTTAGTTTCCCCGGCTGGTGGCACATTGGTCTGATGTAAGGAAAAGTTAATAATTCTTACAGTGTCAAAGTTTTTTGTGGAGGTGACCACTTACCCCCCCCCCCCTCCATCAATTATTATATACAATAACTTATGTTTGCCGTTGCCTTCTTCGGAAATGACCGTTGTCCTAAATTGGTCAGAACATGATTAGCACAGCTAAAGGAACTTGCGCAAAGTTCGCCAGTAAATTTCATATATAAAGCTTCTATCTTTTTTAAAAAGTTACGACTATTTCTATGTGTAGTGTAAATAATTAATTTTAATCTACCGGTTCGGAATGTAGAATTAAAATAAATAACATCTCAACAATTCTTGTAAGAGTACTTTCAAATTATATTTTGATTTTGACACATAGGTTACCCAACATCAGAAACCAACCCCGGGCCCCTTAAAGCCGTGAAAGAAACTTTTGACGGATTATTTGGATACTTACATCATTTTCTAACTGCAATTCAACATCATTTCCATTAGTTTCCTGCAAATCCGTAGTTTTAGTCTGGAAATTGAAAACAAATAATATTTTGAGACATTTTTAACATTGCCGTTTCATAAATTCAAATAATTTGTAAAAAATACATTAGTGAAGAAGGCATATTATTCGATACAAGATTATATAGACGATAAAAGGGCGTGGAGTTAATGCTCGTTGACTTCCAGGCAGGAGACGTAACATACATATATAATTGTATTTAACTAACATGACTATATCTTCAGATGTTGAAAAAGAGTAACTACTGAGTTTCTTGCCGGTTCTTCTCGGTAGAATTTACACTCCGAACCGGTGGTAGCTTCACTTAATATAGTTTGTTAAATGACGATTCAAAAGTGCTCGTAAAGGCGTACTTGAAGAAAGTATATTTTGATTTTGATTTTGATTTTTTCTTAACAATAAGTAACTGTATTCATATAGCTAATAATGTCCAGGACAAATTATAAAAGGAATGTCAGATTTATTAAAATATTCAGATCTCGATCTATCTGCTATAATTTTCGTGCATGTCTTAAAACAGTCAGGATTGATGATCACACGTGGCAGAATTTTATCCAACTCTCGCAAAGAAGTTATCGACTAAGTTTTATATTAATTGCCCTGTAAATTTAGGTACATTTGGGTGTTAGGCACCCTATTATGCTAGCGGACCCAGCCAGGCGTTGCTATGTCTACGTTATAATTTAAATTATATTGTATAATGTTTGTCTAAAAACCACCTTTGAAATACGCTGAGATTAATCGTACAAGTGGCGAGTTTGAAGAGTTAAGTTTGGAGTTCATAGAACACTCGAGGAAAGAAATTATTGTCTCCTTTATTTTAGGTACTTTCTTTACCGAAATCGTGGTAGATTTTATTTTGTATAAGATTTAAGTTTTCTCGGTACTGAAATACCTGGGCTCATATTAATGTATTTTAAAATTAATTCTACGGTCAAATTTGTCATTACTAAAACTATTATGAAGTTTAAAAAAAAAAACTACCATCCACCCTTCTCTAAACATATCCAGTAGTTTTTGCTTGATACTATAACAATATACAAATTTCGACTTTGTTTCATCTTGTGCTGAGATGATTGTCAAAACAAAGTATCTTTATTGTACACCAATAAAATAGACATAAATTACATCAAAGGAAGACGTTCAAGAGGCCCTATCGCTAAAACAGCGATCTCTTCGAGACCATATTTAGGTAAAACAATCTTACATCATCAATTGCCATATTATCAGTTTTCTCAACTTCCGAAATCATGTCAGCCGTTGTGAACTCAGTTTGCAAGTCTTTTTGCACTTCAGACTCCGAATGCTGAGCGTTTGAATCTTCTGAATGCTCTGCGGTCATTTGATTGCTGCTTTCTGAAATTAGAAGTTATCATTTTAAAATGGGGTTCGATATGTGAAATAATAACACTTTTAAGACGATTGCTTCTAAGACAATAAAAAAGTATTACTTAAAATTAATAGACCTTGAATTAGGTGTTATTTAAGTGGTAACTATAAGACTTTTTGATATTTAAGAAATGGTGATGTGTTCAGTGCTGATGCCCATCACAAATATCTTTCTCTATATTTGGTTTTCCCTCACTCACATACTTAGAAAGAATGGCAAGCCAAAACAACTTTAGGCAAAAAACCCAATAAATATTAATTGGCCCAACCTGGAGTTTAAACCCAGGACTTCGAGATCTGTATCATTTTGATCTAGCCACAACGTCAATGAGGTAGTCAAATTAAAAAAATATGAAAAGCATAACTTACCATCATCTTGGTCAAAATCATCTTCATCTTCCCCATCACCATCATCATCATATTCCTGCTCTTCATCTTCCTCCATCATTCTACATGACTCAGCCAAAAGTCCGAGACTGTCCGTCATTTCTGGTACATCTTTGGATGTATCTTGTACCATTGATGAGCCAAACATTGATGATTGTTCGGTTGTACCTTTTGATGTTTCAGAGCAAGCGAAAGATGTTGATGGTTGCGGTTCATTAACATCCATTGTGTGTGCTGGGATTACTTCAATTTGTGCATCTTCAATGATTTTCTCAGAAGTTTTTGACTTAAGTAGTTCAGGTTTATCTCCTTGTAAATCTAGATTAGGTTCCGATGTAAATGGACCTTCATTTGTTGATATTGTTGATTGTAAAAGATTGGGTACTTCATCTTTAGTAATTTGTTTTATATCTTCTGTGTGTGTTACTACCTCAGTATTTTCGTCCTCAATTTTATTTTTTTCCTCCAAATCAGTTTTCTCATCTAATATGCTTTTTTCTTCCTCTTTTGAATCTTCAATTGATGGGACAGTATCAGTCAAGCCTGTGTCTGGTTTTTTATTTCCATTAGTTGAATTAGACAGTGATGTTATTTGATCAGTTTCAGGTTCTACAGTTTCAGACACAATATCTGTTTCTGTTATAGATTTTTTTTCATTTGTGCTTGTTGTTTTATCTTTAATTACATTTGTGTCTAAATCTGTTTCTAGAATATTGGTGTCTTTTGTATTAATAGTTGAATCAATAGCTTCAGATTTAAAAGATGTTTTAATTTCTGAATCAGGAACACAATCCATAGCATCTAAAGAATCATCACTAGGTGCTAGCAATATATCCTCACACAAATCAGTTATATCTTCTTCCGTGCTTTGTGTATCTTCGTTTTGTAGTTCTGTTTCATTGGCTGTATTCTTAGCATCTGAATTACCTTGGATCTCAAGTGGTGCTTTTGTTTGGTCTTTATCTTTATTTAGATCTGATTCACTGTTTACACTGTTACCATCATCAATGATTTCTTCTTGGACTGTAGATTCTTCTAAAAGACAATCTTCTTGTATTATGTCATCTTTTAAAAGACAATCGTCTTCCATTGTGTCTTCTTTTAAGAGAAAATCTTCAGTCATATCTGTATTAGTGTCTGTGATAATATTTGATTCTGAATCCATAGCATTAAGCTCTTTAGTGAGAATGTCTGCTGCAAATTTAGCTTCATTTTCCAATGCCTTATAATCCATTGTTTCTTTTAATTCTTTATCAATTAATGGATTTTCTTCTGCTTCTTTTTGTACCTCACCACCCGCATGGATATCAACTTGTGTTGACTGCACTGGTACCTCAGTTGAATTAGACATTTCTTCATCACTTTCTAAGTCAGGAGACATTTCAAGATTATTAGTCAAATCCTCATCATCGTCACTAAATTCAATCAATTCATGACTCGGAATTTCTAACATCATATCAGGTTTGTTTAAATTGTGATCTATTTTGGGTGCAAATAAGCTCTCTGTTATAGAATCTGGGGGTGATTCTTTTGATTCATTATCGTTTTCTAAATTCAGAAGCTTCTCTTCTGCTTCAATGGTTTTAATGACTTCCTCTTGCAAAGATAAAGTATAAGGTTTAGGGCAATCTAACGAATTTTCTTCAAGCAAAGTCTCCTCATTCTTTATTTCATCTACATCGTCCAGGTCATCGTCATCCCACCTTAGCTCCATTTCATCATCGACATTGTCACTGTCTGGATTCTGGTTAGCATCAGCAAGCAACATTTCTTCGACGTTTTTATCAATCGAAGAACTGTTTTCATCGTCCTCTACAGATCCTCTGGAAAGCCCTTCGTCGTTTACAACATTCGTGTTTGCATTTTCTTCTAAATCAATCGACTTAATTGTATCTTTTACTATTAATTGTATAGAAGCCATTGCTTCCCCATCATCTTTATCACTAACAATTTCCGTATTTTTTGGTGAAGACATCTCTTGAATAGTTTCAAGCCTCAGTCTTCAAATTTATTTCAATTCAAACCTAAGTAATTTATGAAACATATATGATTACTGAGGTATATTCATATCTTATAAAATTGTGTACATATTTATTACAATAAAATAAAGAATACCATCAGTTTTGGTTATTACTTATAGTATTGTTTAGAAAAATACGAACAGACACCGACACTGACTTTGATATGATTTTTGTTTGACGTTTGATATTTGACATTTCCATACACATACAGATAAACTAATTTAATTACAGATCTCAAATAAACAAAAAAATATATTATGTGTAGATTCGTTGTTATCGACCGATATTTATAAAAAAGAAAAATTAAAAATATATCATAGCGTAATCGTCCTTCAAAGTCTACATTTGGTGTTACATACATGTTTCATTTTGAAACAGAATAAATCGTGTTAAAAATGAAAAAAAGCAAACTAATAAAATTTTACACTAAATTAATTGCTTATTTATCTTATCAATTTTAATAATTTTAATCAAAATATTTGACAATACTAGGATAATATTAGTTATTCCATTCTCTTTGAATACTACTTTGATTAACACTGACTTTGACAAATATCATTTATTATTTTGACATATTCATTGTGCATAATTTGTTCGTGCACATTTTGCAAAATATACATATTCCGCTGCATTTATTTTGCATTTTAATAGTCATTTCTTCACGCTTGCTACAAAAAAATCCTAACATTTCCGTACCGGTATAAAAATCGCGTATATTTTCAGAGAAAAACAATAACATACATGCACTCTGTGTGGAGAATAAGGAAATAAATATTTTGTTTTATCAAATATAATCGAATCCAATTTTATCTAATTGTTTTTAAAAACGGCATTGACACAAATTTGCGTTGAAAAGGAATTCTCGGAAATATAAATAAAATAAACATTAAAACGTAAAAATTGTATAATTAATTTTTGACGAGAAAATCGAAATTACAAAATGAATGTTAACAGTTATTTGTCGCCTCGTATGATGGTGGGAGCAGCTATCGTAGGCCTCGTTGGTGCTGCTGGAGTCTTTATATATGAACAAGTATATGCCGAAAAGCGACGAGCGATGCTTGGTGAGAAATTACATTTATTTATTACATAACTTTAATAACTGCCGACTATCGATTCAAATATAAATCCTGCAGAACATTATTATATGTTTATGAGCAAATTTAAACGTATGTTTATAAATTAGTCATAAATAAAGCTTTTTATCCCAACCAAGATTATATAGTTGATAAAATATCTCAAAAGTTAGTATATGTTGATTTTGAAACACATCATAAACATAATTGTATAAAATTATTATATTTATATGTTTGATGATAAACAGTAACTATTGAGTTTCTTGCTGGTACTCAGTAGAACTTAAATTGGTGGTAGCTTCAATTTTAAGTGTATCTTTGATGTTGAATAATTAAAACAGTAATTTATGTTGCCAGTGGGAACTCAACTCCAATCATAGTACCCCTGCTACTGATTAGCTCAATCGCTTATATGTGGTAAATCCTACTGAATCTGATTTTAGTACTTAAATCTCTTTTAGTTTTATCTTATATCATGTTAGCTTAAACCAGATCATACTATGTATGGTCTATAATGTGTGAGCTTCATTCATGATTACTCATGAAATATATTCCTAATATTATATGACTTTATTATATAAACAATAAGGGTATAGTTTTGTCCAATGCACAGCTACACCCTCTGCGTTACTTTCTGACGCATTAACTAACTGCAAAATGCTCAACGTTTCTGTTTAATAGAAGTGTGAATCAACAAATTTTAACACTCATAATGTCAGTAATAATGTTTAACTTTTGTTATTTAAGTAATAATCAACAGTGTTACTATTCGATAATGATGAGAAAATATTGAAGCAAAAGACAATAGGTATTATGATGCTTAAGTGAATTTGTTTTTTTTATTTAGTGTGATGTAATTAAATACAAAATTAAACAATGGCGAACTTAACAAGAAATATATAAATCCTCATTTTAAGCATATAGAATTGTGTTAAGAGATTTATCTCAATGTACATACATATTAAAGTACAGAATAAAAACAAAGAAAATACTTGAATAGGTTTTGTAAAGAAAAATTAAAGTTATTTTAAAAAGGGTTAAAATTGGGTGACACAATCTAGAGGTTACCCCTTACATACATACAGACAAATTTTACCCTTTTATAATATTAGAATATACTCTATTCCAACCAGACGAGACAGAAGCCAATAAACAAGTATAATACATGCATAATATAGTAGAGAAAAACTGGTAATTTTAAAGGTTTCATTGGAGCAGCGTGGTGGAATATGCTCTAAACCTTCTCCTCAAAGGGAGAGGAGGCCTTAGCCCAGCAGTGGGAAATTTACAGGCCACTAATGTAATGTGATGTCGTAAATAAACACATTTTTAACGCTTACATTGCAAACGCTCGCTGAACCCTACTAGATAGACCAAGTAATGTACTACAGCATATGTATATAAAAAGGTCAATAAAAAAGTCCGCGATAGTATATGTTTATCTCTTATGGACTCATATTAGACACTTTTTTATCGTTTAGTTTTTACGAGAAATAATTGCTTATTTATGAAATGATTTTACACAATACAGCATTAATCCTTATCCAATTAATTACCTTAAATACGGTCCTTTACAGTATGTAATTTAGATGAATATTTTCGAACATATTACGGATTTAAAATGCAGAGACATAGCGCTTTGTATTGTATATTCTGTAGTATATTAAGTGTCAGCATTGCACCCATGCGAAGCCGGGACGGGTCGCTATTTACATAAAAAAAAATACAGCATAGCCTTGTAATGTAACACTGGACCAACCTCGGTAACAAAGCTGTTGTCTCTGTGAGCCAGTAATAACACTGGTTCACTCAGCCTTCACGTATCGTTTAGTGGTGGAATAAGTAATGACCGGGTGTACGTACCCAGACAGACAACCGGTATCAAGCTATCTTCGTTACCTGCTAGTTACTTATTTGACGACCTCCTGTGGTCGAGTAGTGTGTACACCGGTTGTCAAGGGTACGCCACTCCGAGGTCCCGGGTTCGATTCCCGGCCGAGTCGATAAAGGTTTATTTGCATAATACATACACAATATAGTAGACAAACCCTGATTCTTTTAAAGGTTAAGCAATACAACATTAACCCATATCCAATTAAATACTTTAAATACATTGTGCATTTAATATAGATCAATATGGCTGTTTACAGCATGTAATTTAAATGAATATTTTCAAAGATATTATAGATTTAAAACGCAGGGACATAGCGGTTTGTATTGTCTAATGACTGAAAAACGTTGTAAGACATTCTGTAGTATATTTAGTATCAGCATTGCACCCATCCGAAGCCGGTTCGGGTCTCTAGTATGTATAATTATTTTTTTCTTTGTGCCTTAATCACTTGAAATCTCCTGGACGTATCGTAACAGAATCGTTCGGAGATGTATAGAGGCTGTTCTTTTTTGAATTTCGTTGATCTTTCCTCCCTTTTGTTCTTTAATGCTCAGCGAAGCGGTCGGTTAACAGCTACTGTATACTTAAATATGACGCACCGTACACGTCACAGTGCCGGGTAAATGTTGGAGGTTAAAGGTCAACCTAGTAACCAATGTGAGTTGGTGAATACATTGGTGTATTGGTTATCTCGTTGCAAAACCGAGTATGAGATGCGATTATAAATACAAATTACACGTAATGTAATATTGTATTAGTCATGTTTGCTTGATTTAACATTTCACTACATTATAAATGATATTGACATTATATTTAAAGTTAACGTAAGTTACTAGTCATCGACCGCGGCTTTTATCGCGTTTTACGGGGTGGTCGTTGTGGGAGGTTAGGGTGAAATAAAAGAGAGACTGCTTTCATTTGAATTTATTTCACCGAATCAATATATTTTAAGAGACTGTCGCAGACCTTTATTAAATTGACAAATCCACTGGAGTAAGTATTATTGGCTATTAGTAGGCAAGTATTTTTTAGTGAAATATGTATAGCCTATTCCAATGGGAGTAGGAAAAAAGATAAACAAACTTTATATATACGTATTTCATGCGATTTGCTAATAACTCAGCTATATTGTACACTACGAAGAGTTTATAACACTATTACACTTAACTACTTATTTCCACTTTAATTTAACTTCCAAAATTTCGATAACAGTTTCGTCGACGTTCAAAACGCAATTTTTTCGCAAATCCACAGTGAATATCATATATTAATCAAGCTCTCGAACAATTATATCAAATCAAATATTCTTCTGTATAAACATTATATTATCATAAATATATTGTGAAGCAGCCGTTAATACACCTATTTTTTTTAATTTTCGCGTAATGATGTCCTAGAGCTAATATTATAAATAGTTCGGATAGCTCTTTTCTGCAGAATAAATACGATTTCTATATCTGCTGCATTCAACTTTCCATATGACATAAGACTGTGAAAATTACTAAAATAAACTAGTCTAGCAGTACTTATGTCCGTGCGTTTTCTTATTGTCTTTATTGCATAAATGGCACGACTTAGTTTCCCTGCTAGGGCCCAAATGGGTACAAATGGGTGCCCCACTGAAGTTTGGAGTCAAGGGTTATCCCAAGAAAGGCCGTCGTCTCAACAAACTCAAGCCTTTCATTATTCAAAATGACGGCAGAAGAATTTGATTTGACATTTACACACAAAAACAAAATACATTTAGTCTTTTTGGCATTTTGTACCAAATTATTTATGTCAAACCAACCAAGAACCCGCGACAGAGCACTGCTAACAACGTCATAGTTGTTTATTTTTCTGTCGAGTTTAAAAATAAGGGATGTATCATCTGCAAACAGTACAATGTCGCAAGTCTTATTTACAAAATAAGGTAAATCACTTATATATGTTAAGAACAGGAGAGGTCCTAAAATTGAACCCTGTGGTACACCCATTTGCGCCAGAGCACCATTTGATTTTGCACCGTTAACAACCTTCAAAACTCTTTCATTAAGGTAGGAGGAAATAAATTTCAATGCAGGGCCCTTGATTCCATAATATTTAAGTTTTTCTAGAAGAATATCATGCCTAACGCAATCGAAAGCTTTTGATAAGTCACAAAAAACTCCAATAGTATGTTGTGACTTCTCCCACGCATCACAAATGTGCTCAACAAATGCTATACCCGCATCAGTAGTCGAGCGACCTTTAGTAAAACCGAACTGTTGAGAATGCAATAGCTTATTCGAGTTAAAGTATAACAACAATTGATTAAGCATGATTTTTTCAAAAATTTTACTTAATACTGGCAAAATAGAGATCGGTATATAATTGTTTGGGTCATTTTTATCACCGGACTTAAATAATGGGATTACTTTACTTAATTTTAATAGATCTGGAAAAATACCAGATTGTATACATTTATTAAAGATGATAGCTAAACAAGGAGCCAAGTCGACAATTTCGTTGTTAATAATTGTAACTGATAGATCCCATAGATCGCTGGTTTTTTTAAGATTTAATGTTTTAAATTTTTTTAATACATCGTACCGAGTTATACTCTTAAAAGAAAATTCTAACTCATTCTGGGGAACGTAACACTTAAGTAAGTCTAAGGCGTCATTGGGTGACGCATTAAGTCCTTTAGTAGTATTCAAAGGAATATTAGGGAAATATTCTTCGAATTGGTTGGCCACATCTGAATCATCAATTACAATATTCCCTTTTATATTAAGGTTTAATTGCCCTGCATCAAACTTCATTCTGCCTGTCTCCGAACTTATAATATCCCAAGTAGTTTTCATTTTATTTTTAGATTTTAAGATTCTACTTTTAATATGCAACGAACGAGCTGTTTGGCAAACTTGTTTAAATAACTTGGAATATTTTTTAACAAAATTGAGAAATTTAAAATTACGATTATATTTCTTAAGTTCATATAATTTATTTCGACTTATATAGATACCGGTAGTGGCCCAGTCTGAGAACTGTATTTGATCGTTTAGATAAAAAGATTTTAACTGAAATATTTTATTAAATTCGTTTTCAATTAATGTTAAAAGTAAATTATATAAAAAGTTGGGATCGTTTGAGATAAAATTTCGAAGGTTACATTGTTTAGCGTTATTGAAGGTAATTAAGCCTTTGAAAGTAATTGGCCTACAAGTGATTTTCCGTTTCTTTTGTTTTTCTTTTATACCTATTGACACCATTTGGCCACAGTGATCCGATGTTAGGTTTGACAAGATTTTCTTATTAACGGCCTCACAATTACAAAACACGTTGTCTATACAGGTTGCGGAAGTTGCCAATATTCTTGTAGGTTCAGAAAACATATTATTTAGATTGAACCTTGTACTTATGGAAAATTGCACTCAAATATCTATTTATTTTATTATAGATACGGATACCTCGCCCCGAGAAGGATTTATTGACATGTTAATAGAATTTAATTGAAATTACATACATGCTGGTTTCTTCATGATGGTTTCTCTTTACCACCGAGCACGAATTGAATTATAAACAAATTAAGCACATGGTAATTCTGTACACGTGTTCTGACCTCTAGGATATCCCGGTTGTGTGTGTATCACATACACATCCACAGCCTGTTAATTTCCCACTGCTGGGCTAAGGCCTCCTCTCCCTTTGAGGAGAAGGTTTCGAGCATATTCCACCACGCTTCTCAAAAGTTGGTGGATTCTCATGTGGCACAATTTAGTTGAAATTAGATACATGCAGGTTTCCTCACGATGTTTTCGTTCACAGCCGAGCACGAGATGAATTATAAACACAAATTAAGCACATGGAAATTCCACTGGGGCATCTCGGTTTCTCTCTGTGCGTGTATACCTGTCTTAAATGATTTAGCGCAATAGGGACCGAATGTCTTCGTATGTTTCAATCGTAACATTGTCTTGCAGTCAGCGAAGTTGCAAGGTTGGATCGGCAAGTGGCTTCAATGAGGACAGAGCTTGAAGCTCTTCGAGAGCTGCAGAAAGAGACGTGAGTATATCTATTTGTAAGCTTTGTGCAAACCCGTCTAAGTAGGTACCATCCACGCATACTTCTATTTTATTGTACTGCCAAACGGCAATTCTTGTATTGTTGTGTTTAAATTTGAAGGGTGATTGAGCCATTGTTACCACAGGCACACGGGACATAACATCTTTTGTTCGGTGATGTATGGAATGGTTAATGTTTCTTGTAAAATGTCTAAGGCAGTGACCATTCGCCGTAAGGTGGTACCTATTTTGACACGACCGAAAGGTGCAAGGTCAATGGATTTACGTAATTTGCCACGGGAGTGTCCATATCTATCTTGAGGCTGCAATTAAAATCGAAAAACCAACTAAATATAAACTAAGTCAAATAGTCCTCTATTCTGTTCACTCATCGACCACATAAGTTTTCTGTTTAATGTTTCTGTTTGGTGTGTTGTAGACATATGCGCCGCGCGCGTCCCAAGCCGCGAGTCAAGCGTGAAGTGGCTCCGGCGGGCGACGCCACAGACTCGGAATACTTCACGGATTGCCAATCCTTAATAGGTATACTGAAATACTTTTCAGCGATAATTAGTAATTAATTTAGAAAAAAATTGAAAGTACCTTTAAATGTTTCTCCGCGACACACATGAAAACTTTGGTTATGCTGGATTTTGTGATGGTTACTAATCTGTCTGGTGATGTAAACTCCTTTATTATTTGAGGACTAAGGTTTTTGCCAGTGTTGTTTTGAATAGGAGTCGGAATTCTGATCAGTTTTCCTCATTGACTCCACTCCTCGATTCTTTCTACCTGAGGCTGCTGTAACATCTACGATATTGGTGTATAATTTGCCTCGCCCATAGGTCTTAAAAGTCGATTTTTTTTTGTATTTAGTAGCAGAGAAGTACTAATTGCTGTCTGAAGAAATAAGCGAAGTTCGACACCCATCCGTTGTACTAGTTAAATAAAATCTGTATAAATGTTACCAGGTACAGATATCGACATGGACAGCGAAGAGTTCTACGACGTCCCGTCAGACGAAGAGGACACGCTCCGCGAGTCGCTGCGGAACGGACACGTCGCGAAAGTTGACAATGAGGTGCTGTACACGGTTTTTAAAGTATACTCTATTCAAAAATCTTGCAAATTATTTCAGAGCTGGCTGTGATTGAATTGCTATAGAACGTGAGTTTTGTTCACACGTTATGCTCGCACGTTCACTAGTTGCTCACGTTAGAGTGCAGCAACCGTTATACTTCTAGGCTTTAACAACCACTCATAATTAAAAAAAAAAAACTTTAAAGAATCTCTTTGTGTAATAATAATAATTAAATTGTTTTAAACATGTTTTTTTCACTTTCTATAATAATATGACAATTAATTGACTTTCTGGATCATTGAATGTTTTTATTCCATGATCCAGAATGTATTTATGAGCCGTACTATAATTTTATTGAATTAAAATTTCTAAAATTATATATATATTTGTAAATTGATTTCAGAATACAACAATAACTGACGACTCAAAATCTTCCAAGGACAGCACGTAGCTGAGAGAATAAAAATTATAGGTAGGTTATTATTTTATCGACGAGACAAATATTTTGATTTTGAGTTTTAAAAATACAATACAAAAATATAATATTTTCATTTTAATTTTAATATTTAATTCATTCAAACAATTCTTACAATTGTCTATAGTATAAGTTTAAATATTTCTGTAGCCTATTTCAAACCCATGAGGACTAAATACGAATAAATAAACTTTGCCATTTAATTGACGCGATGTCATTGGTCGGGAGAGGTCTTATAGAGAAGTAGCTGAACCTGTCGGATTTACCCGCGCGACATTTATAAAACAGAAACATACAACCCGTTTTACCCCTTTAGGGGTGGAGTTTCGTAAATCTCTTAGCGGGTGTCTATACTCTATAAAGTATCAGGCAAATTTCAAGTTTTTAAGTGTTATAGTATCTGATATTTCGTGATTAATCAGTGAGTTCCGTTTTTAAATATGTATGTATAGATAATTGTCTATGTTATTCTTTATGGAATTGCAAAAAATGACTTTTAAATCTTTACGTCAACTTCGATTGGACGCTATAAGAACATCACTTCTGGCGACCTAAAATGTGTCTTATGTAATAGTATTAGCGTCTTGGACACAAAAACAATTTGATGATAGTTTTTATATATTTTTTGTTTTTAAAGCTGCATATACTGATTATAATTTTAATTATTTCAATGTCCATGGTGGGACCAAAGCTCACATAGAGAGGGACTTTGAAAGGATTAATGAGTGTCTAGCCACTGAATATGTTTCTGAGATCGAATGGATTTAAATTTATAATGTCGAAGCGCTTACAATAAAAAAAAATCACAGCAATTAACTTAAATTAATCGTCGCCTCGGAATGAAAGATCGGAAACCTTCGTTATGACATTCTAAAATTAGTCTCAACTGTCATAAATTGACATTTGCCTAATGTCTACAGAATGTCAAAACAAAGGTACACTACTTTTACAAATGTTTAGTTTATTAGTTTTTCCGTAAACCACTAATACGATTGGGCTGACAAATGTTTTAACTTTGAGCTTAATCTAATTTTAAATTGAATAAAAAAAATATATATGTCGCGTATGACTAGTCGTGACCACCAGATGACTTGATGACACCTGATGAAAAGACAGCGACTCTTATTATTATGAATATTTTTTTATTTGGATTGGCAGGCGGACAGTCTTACGCCTGTAATCTCTATATATGTGAACTAAAATGTTACGTTTCTTGTGCCTGTAGTTACACTGGCTCACTCACCCAAACACATTAATATTAAGTATTGCTGTTTGGCGGTAAAATATCTGATGAGTGGGTGGTACCTACACAGACGGGTTTGCATGAAGCTCTACCACCAAACTTTTAACGGCAGTTCCTTTAAATATGTTTTCTTAGACATTTAAAGTATTGACATATTTTTTTCTGTTTACAGGTTTAATAGACAAGCATTAATATGGTGTTAGCCGGGAAGGGAATAGACGTAGAACTTTGGATCAAAACGATTACATTATTCGTGTTATGGATTTTATATCAAAGCATAATCTTCTCTCCATAATTTCAAGTTCAAATACCTTGTAGCTAATAGTGAATTCAGACGGTATGCAATAAATGAGCCCGAATAAACATGAATCTATGAAATATGAGCCAGAAGTTATGTCACTTCGATTGTGAGAAGTTGTTATTGTGAATTCGTTTATTTTTGTATGTTAATATGAAATCTCATTTGACTGAGTTTTTGGGCTATTGTTTACTGTGACGAAAGCGAAATGTATGTATGTATATGTATTTTAAGGGGGTAGGTATTGTGTCTCATGGTGCAAGTTTTAGGATTATATAATTGCATTTTTTTACATGACTTCGATCGGAATTATCGTCATGTTAGGTTAATTATACTAGCTAACTTCCATTTATGTGTGTGTGTATATGAGTTTCAAATCATACAAATATAGTATATTATATGTAATTGGCTAATGTAAGCGTCACAATGGCTCTTAAAAATTGATTGTGAGTTTCCATTAGGTACGCGAAGGTCCTTTTATTATGGATCGATGGTACTCGTACTTAACGTAACGTTTACTGTAGAAAATTTGAGCTCAATTAATGGACAGACAATGAAACATTGATTTATATATATATAAATATCTATATGAATATAATGAAGAGGTAAAATTTGTTTGTATGTAGGGGGTAATCTCCGGAATTAGATAGTTACATTATACCTGCGTGCTATACGGTAAAAATTATATTTATATGACATAATTTTATCTATTAACAAATTGCACGCGCGAGAAGCTGCCTTGGTTAGCTAGTGTGTAAACTGTGCGTGCTCAAAACTAGCTTCCCGCCGCGTCTTCACACGTGTACAACTTTCAGATGGAACAAGTATATAAAGAAAAAAAAATCTTGATATTTCCGGTCGTGAAAGTTGAGATACTCGGCTTTTTTCTAATATAATATGCATTTATTATACAAATAAACCTTCCTTGAATCACTCTGTTTATTGATGAAAACCGTTCAACATTAAAATCCGCCGCATAGCTTAAAAGATCTGAACGTACAGACGGGAAGCAACTTTGTTATATACTATGCTGGGATGTATATCTCTTTCTGTCTCCATAGATTTGACATTTAAAAGAAAAAGACAGCATTATTTAACGAATCACACCTCTAAACATTTGTAGGTAAATGTATGTTCAATAAAGATTTTTCAATCATTTTGTAATATATAAATTAGCTCCTATAAGCTAGCTCATATAAACGCGACGTAATGCAATTGATTAACTTCTTTATTCCAGTTTGATTATATTTATTACAATGATTAAATCTAAACTCATTGACATGTTGACTTAATAAAATGTCTTAAATAATATTGTAAATGCAAAATTGAGTTAAGCTTTCATGATTTCACTGCTCGACTGATCATCGTTAATTTGCACGATAGGCAGACGTAGAATGATACCTAGACCCCCCCCCCCCCCTCCCACACGAGCGACGACGCGGTGCCCGGTATGAATATATAACTGAAATTTAATATGCTTCTGAATTACCCACCAATATATAAGTCATTAGTTTTGTAGTTACAATGATATTAACATAAAATATGTAATATTATATTTTTTATATAAATTTTTTTCGTAGTCTTCAATTGTGTCGAAGCCATTTGATATTAAAGTCATTTATTTTTTGTTTAATTTTGTAATAGTAAATCATTGTTGTAAAGTGAAGACATAATGTTATGTGGAGTATAGGCTATGTTGATTTTTGACCTTGAATTGAAAATAAGACAGTAATTTGACTAATTCATAATTTGAATATTATCATTTATAATCTTGGTATATTTTCTTGACTCGAACGTATGTTTTTTGTATAAAAGTAATGTATAATATAGATTCAACTAATATTTTGTTCTTTTTATTTCTGTTTGTTTGTATATTTATGTATATATGTTATAATTGTTATTTATATGAATGATAATTGCGTCGTTAGTGTCATGGCTTCAGTAAATGTCCTTAATTTTAATCAGAAGCGACATTCGCGCAGTGGTTTAATGGCCGCTTAGGTTAGCTTACTTTAAAAAGTCGCTGGATCGATCTCGACCCCTTGGGCTTTTGTCGTGAACGCTCCTAACCCAAGCTTTAAGCTTAAACGGAAATGACTAAAACGGTATGACTAAAAATAAATTGTTCTAAACAATAAACAAATAAAAGGTAATAAGATTAAAAAAAATATCTCTCTGTTACATATTATGTTATGAAATGCCTTAATAATATCCACAACATTGTGTATAGCAGGCATGAGTCGTCATACATAGGTACTAGTGGGGGCAATTTTGCACATGCACACTTTCGGTCTACAGTCAAGTATCGAATGTCGGGCCAATCGCGTCAGCCTCGGCATTCAATCATCAAAAGAGACCTAGAAATGTACTTCTGCGTTGTCAAGGCTGTGCTCATGACTCATGCCACTTACTGTAGCTGGGCTACAGTTATTGTAAAAATGATTTATCTTTTAAAGGTTGGTACACAAACAGGTTCACAAATACCCCAATTATCAATAACAATGTGCCAAACTACAAACATATAACGGCTATGATACGTTCCTAATTCTGATCCAACTTCGACTATTCCTCACGAAAATTAACTTCAGCTTAATCGTTACTGAAGTCGAATTCATCTTATTCATATTGGTTATACTGTCCCGATTGTATTCTGATCAGCTGGATTGTTCAGTCGTTGAATAGGTAACCGACTGAACGACAATGATGATGTTTCGAGTCGATTGTGATAAACTGACGATTTGTTATTAAAATTGGCGCCCAAGCTGGGGTTGAAAGATTTGGTAATATTTACTCCACTTTCGTGTCTCAGTGCGCACACGCAAAATTTAATCCGCTGATATCACAACTTTGAAACATCACATGTGACCTCAAGCAGTGTTTCATAAGTTACAAGATCACTAACAGACGCACTGACAGAATTTTATGTATATATCAATATTGTAACGTTTTTTGTATCGTAGTTTTTTTTTCAATTCATATTTTTACGTAACAAGGTCGTATCTTCAACGAATACGGGGACATTTGCTCATTTATATATACATATATGTATATATAATTAAGTATATATATATATTTTTATTGCTAATACGCTGGCAATCAGTAATTACACATCGTGAAGTGTTTTCGTTTGGAGGTGCAAGTTTCAATCAAAGAATAAATAAAGATAAAAAAACCTTAGATTTACGTATGCCACGCGATTTTCTAATAGTTCAGCTACATTGTGCATACTAACAATTCTTGATTAATATATCGTTATTTATAAAATAACACTATTGAACTAAACTACTTATATCCATTTTAATTTTACTTCCAAAGTTTCATCGACGTTCAAAACGAAATTTATTCGTAAAATCCATGATGAATATCATGGATTAATCAAGCTCTCCAATAATATTACGACAATTCGATGTCAAATGTTGTTTATTTAGCTTTTGTCCTCTTGTGGCTGGAATAGACTACATTTATTATCAGGGGTTACCTTTTAAAAGGCACCTGGCACCTTCGGGGACATTGGCTTATGCATATTACGACTTCTGTATCGTATTAATCGTGCTCAGGGAGCTCCTTACGCTGACCAGCACCACCTACCTGGACTAATTACAGTAATATTTAAGCATAATTTAAGTTTCAACCCTCACCCCTTGTATGGTTTAATTAGTAAAGTCACAATTGTCATTTAAAAAAAGTATATATTCCAAAATGGGCTATAGTACATTATCCAAGTATTTTAAAATTCCATTGTAAAATTAATAAATGCCTTAATCGATCGAGTAGAATTTTGTATGGAATTTAGACGAGATAGTTGTAGAATAGAATTTGTATGTCCGAATAAATATTGAAGTAAAAAAATATTTAGTAATAAATAAAATGGGCATATACATATGCATTTATTATATTTTTTTAAGTTAATTAATTATGTTTTTGTTATTGTCATATATATTTGTCTCGCTCGAATTGTTATTTAAATATTGTATTAAATATGAATAAAGTTTCTGATAAATACTTCCAAACTAGTATTTTATTTATAATATATATCTGAATATCTTATGTAAAGTTAATTTACGAAAAATGATGCAAAAGTACTTTTAAAAGTCTACTTGAATTAAGTATATTTTGTAACTGAATTGATTTGGTAACGAATTGTCCTTGTGCTCATTGGTTAACGCACGTGACCTTCAAACGCCAAATCATTTGTTAGTATTGTCATGCACACCGGATTCGTGTTTGCTTATCTGTAACCGCGCGTCGACCAATGAGGTGAGACTTTCTCGTTCCCTCGGAGTTCGACTCGTGAAATAGACTTTAGTATTTTTACTACATTTTTTATGGTATGTGTGGAAAACGAACAGGAGCGAGCTCACCTGGTGAAAAGCGGCTATCACCGCCCATGAACATATACAAAATCGGGGGGCTTGCAGGTGCGATCCCGGCCTTTAAGTATAATGCTTCTATATTGAATAAAGGAATTTGAGTTTGAGTTTAAGGAATGTGTAAGTTCTTCTCTTGAAGGTTCCCAAGTCGTCGCGGTTCGAAGAAACCGCTAGCGAAAGCTGCTTCCAGAGAGTGGTTTTGTAAAGCAGAAATTGCCTAGAGGCGAGTATAACTTGTCTAACTTTCTATAAATATTTACTTGGTGGTAGGGCAAACCCGCCTGGGTAAGTCCACTCATTCATCGGATATTCTGCCGCCAAGCAGCAATACTTGGTATTGTTCTGTTCCGGCTTAAAGAGTGGGTGAGCCAGTGTAACTGCAGGCACAAGGGATATAACATCTAAGTTCCCAAGACAGACCTTATTAAATGCAAACAGAAATCATATAGCGTTATATTTCGATATAAAAATCTTAAATTATAAGTACTACAGATTTGACCTTACATACATCCTTAGGTCATCACAAAAATGTAACTTATTAGTGATTAGAACCATTTTTTTTCTGAAATGGCGATATTCTGTATGATAATGGAAAATCTTAGGCGAAAAGTATGTCTATTTTTGTAGATAATTTCATCATTTTAGTCTGCAACCTGAAGCTATATTTATCATAAAACTGTTTCGCTAAAAAACGCAAGCTTTGTATAGCATATTTGTAAACATAAGTATCATTATAATGGTATCCCTAATATAACCTTCAAGTAAATTTTGCTTCTTGGGATTTGTCAAGGGTGAATGTCTATTTTGAGCAGACTATAAATACAAGTCATATAACATCACTGAAAAGGGGTAATGATAAGGTCAGGTAAGGGGGTTGAAGGGGTTAAAATGAAAAACGAACATATATTATTTACATTTTTATTACGAACCCAATATTAAGAGATCTGTGATATAGAACGGCGTATAAAAAGTATAATATTTCATTTAAATAGCAAATATTTTTTCTATTTCAAAAACATTAAATATTTATATATAATTGATTCAAATATTTCCGTTTAACAATTTAAAATAGAATTTCTTCACAAAAAGTAATTGCTTTGTAAAAAAATATAATACTTATAGGTCGTAATTTTAGACCAATCATTTAAAATTACAATGTTTCTAACACTGTATCGTGTATAACGTATGACAAAAGATAAAAGTTATATAATATGTCATTTAATCTCGTGCTATTTCACTCGCACGCCATCTAGTACGGTCAGAAAAAAAAATGTTTCAGAAATACTCACGAAGATGTATTGACATAATTTTGTATTAACATTTCATTATTTAAAGCTTATAATTATATATTTATTTTAATTGTGTGGATTCTAGTACACTTCCTCACTGCAATTTCAACTACAAGTCCTCCACTTTCCTGTACAAGCGTTAAGACTGCCTTTTGTAAACATGGGTCTTGTTTGTCATTTTGTATTTTTGTGTGCTATAAAGCATATTTTTATTGTAAAATATGAAATAGGGAATCATTTTTAAAGTGATTTCTTCATGTTCATCTTAATACGAATACACTTAAAATCGAACGATAAGTTTTTTTTCTTTACTTGTAGTGTAATAAAGACGTTTCAATCTCTTAATTTTTTATTAAAACCTAATAAAATATATTACATTTTTTTTTTGCTGACCATACTGACAACAGTCCATTTCCTAATTCAAATCGTTTCTCTGTTGCCACGCGTTGTGCACTTCCAACAGCTTTATGTCAAATGCACTAAATAAAGTCACAAAACGAATAAATACAATGTTTATCTATATTACTAAACGACTACGACAATTATTTAAGGTACATTTTAATAGTTATTTGATGAATGTATATAATCATTATATATTTGAGGTACGGTGGGAAAAATCGCGTTATTATAATATTAAATAAAATTAGCTTTCAGCTAAGATTCGATTTATATATAATTCTTATATATCTACTTCAGGCCATTTAAAATAACAATCACATAACCACTAAAAAAATTTACAAGTATACACAGATATTTTTTCCAAAATAGTTGATATTAAATTATCAAAGTGTCGAGGGCGAGATTTTCTTATTCAATAGCGTCGACGGTTACTGTGATCTGCATGGAATCAAAACAGCGCCATCTAGTGACAGAAATCGGCACCACAAGTTTAACTACGCGAGGACGACACACCACTGGGTCAATTAGATCCTGATTCACTGAATGAAATTTACTTTGGTTTTTCATTTGACGCCCGGGCAAGGACCTCGAGAACCGGATAAACCAATAGACCATGCAGGAAGACCCCACTCTCTCTATCTACTGTCCTTAACGAGCATCGAACGTCGACTAGCATTCGAAATGAGAGTTCGTGATTAGTTAGTCGATGGTGAAGTTTTACGAGTAATTTTATAAAACTCTCACTAGACATACAGATTTTTATTAAAGCATCGCTTATTCTAATGTTATATAATACAAAAATATAATTATCAATGATTCCGATTAAAGCAATGGTCATGGACATGGATTCTTCGACGGAAACATATTCCGAAACTTATCTTATTATCGTTTCTCGATAAATAACAATACTTGATGTTCATTCAGTATTAGGATATAAAAAATACGTTACGTCTGGTCGCTGAGACAATGCGTCGTGTCTGTCAGTACGTCACGATTATTGATACACCAAACAGTTTACATAAGATTGGAACTGGAAATTTGTGTTTAAAAAATATTTTTTTTTATATAAAAATGTAGGCAGACGATATGAGCCGTGATGGTAAGTGGTCACCACCGCCCAAAGGTATTGGCGTCGAAATATTTTTTTATTGTTTACATTGGCTCACCCACCTTTCAAACCAAAACACAACAATACTAAGTTATTGCAATATTTTTCTTTGCAAAACATAACGATATAATAAAAACATATGTATTGACTCAATACACACACACACAACTTGCTGACACGGTCTGATCTAATTTTAATTTATATAATTACGCACTAAGCATCTTTAATCCATTATCTTTTAGTTTAAAAATAGTTTGTTTTTCGTACCAACTGATTTCATATTTGGGGTGTCGTTGAAGAACTCCTAGCACAAGTAAAATTTATAACTTGATATCCCCACCTGAATATATTGTAACTTAGGTCAAAGCCAACAATATATTTAAATTTAGAAGGTCCACAATGCCATTAATAAGTAATACTTAATTATCCATATTAGTTTTCATTATTAGTTTTATTTTAGTTTATTAATTTTTTATTCATGGTTTTGTTTTTTTTTGTTTTGTAACTTGAAATTTTGATTAGTCTTTTATTTGTTTTTTTTTTGTGCTTTAATGTATATGTTGCCTTACTGTTCATGCAGTTATCACCTGTAATTGAGGTACCACTTCTTTTATTTTTTTATTTTATGAACTGTGTGCTGTCATGTATCAGTGTGTACTTTGTTGGTGATCAAATAAATAAATAAATAAATAAATAAATAAATAAAGAAATATATATATATTTTTTAATCTGTTGTAATTTATATAAAACGCCATAATTAGTAATTACAAATAACTTTGGACAAGTGAATGACACTAATATCTTTATCATAAATTCTCGTCATCAAAGACCAGCCGGGCTCGCATTTGGTCAGCGACCAGACATTAATATATAAAAATCACTTAAACCACATTAAAGACATGCCTTTCCAATTCATCGTAACTAAAAAATATTTCCTTAAAAAATGACTTGTGTTTTTATACCGTTCACAAGTTCTATATAGCAACATTAAATCAATCATGAGAAAAATTGCCCTTTTATATACACTAGCATCCATCCGATCCGAAATTAGACAATAATAACTATTGAATATTTAAGAAAAACATATATGAACTAGCAACATTATTTTAATACTCTTATTTAAATTATTCATATTGGCAACACTAAATTTTGTCTGTATTCAAAATCATTCACTATTATTTTTTTATATAATTAAGTAATTTCATTAAAACGAAATCTATGAAATCAGTCAAAATAATAAAAAAAAAACTCTCCCAATATCTGTCCCTTTGTTTCCTACCTTATTTCTTCTCAAGAAGAAAGAGACAAACGATTCCATCGCACGCAAATGCATTTACTATCTTTGGTTTAGAGAGATTCATCAGTCACTGACCAGATCTAAAACTCCATAGATATTACCAACGGTATCTTTTTTATAGTATAGGTAGGCAGAAATGCAAATTGCCTGATCGTATGCGGTCACCACCGACATTAACCATAGACAATAAGAAATATTAAGCGCTCCTCACATTGCCAATGCGTCAACCTTGGGAGCTCAGATGTTACGTCCAGTGCCTGTAGTTACACTGGCTCATTCTCCTTCAAACTGTAACCTATCAATTCTAAGTATTACTGTTTAGCGGTAGAGTATCAGATGAGCTGGCAGTACCTACATAGACGAGCTTGCACACAGCCCTAACACCGAGTAATCAATTTGCAAAGGCAAATTTTACCTTTAAACATAAACGTCAAAACGTGATCTATCTATATATATTTGTACGAGCTGATCTCAGAAACTACATTTCGAAGGTCTCATAACTTTGCGCTAAAATTGTTTAAAAACATTCACTAAATACATATACTTAACACTATGTAGTCCAAAATAGAGGTTATTTAATAAAATACAGCTCGTGTTAGACTTTTCAGAGATGACGTCACTATATATAATATCAAAGACAATGTTATTCGTGCTTTTAAAATTTAACGACACATACCATCCATTTCAATAGAATGTGTATGTTTTCTAAAATATATACATAAGCGGTCGTATGAGGAGAAAACTTAACATATTAACAATATTAGCGGCTGAATCTAGTAATTATAATATTTTTATAGAGGGGTGGGAGGTATGGGGGGGGGGGTGTTGGGTAGACAAAGCGCACCGTTAAAGTAGCGCGAAGAATTTAATATGTCCCTACAGCCTTCAGCACTTCAAGCAATCCTTTCGTGCATTGTACACATTCTATTAATATGGTCCAATAACTAACTTTGGTCAACTTTAGTCGCGGAACAAGAAGAATTTCTGACATTGAACCTTTTGACTTAAAGACCGGTGTTAAATTTCTTTCTAATATGAATTAACTCTATCTGTCCACACTTAAACCGCTGAACCGGTTTAGATGGAATTCGGTATTGAGATAGATTGAGTCCCGGGGAAGGATATAGATGTAGATATTTTTCGTAATTCATCCCTCCATGGGGTAAAATGGGTTACAGTTTGCGTGCCATAGGTAAAGTTTTCAGCTAGTACAAAAATAAAGCTAGACTGTTATATTTTGAAACATTGCGATCAGTTTAGACTATAGTAAGCGAAGATATATTCCTATAACAGACAAAATCTCATGGACACGTTGGAACGAGGTTACTTCCGTTATATATTAATTAACAAAACACAATGAAACTAATTAATAAAATTGTTATGAAATCCACAGGAACAGGAACTAAGAGAGTTTTGTTTAAAAAATATTATATAAAAATTTACAAAATAGAAAAAGATAGAGGAAGAGATCTAAAGAGACGATTTCACGTTCAACGAGTGTGCGAATGCGATGGCATTACATTCGTACGCGTCTGAGAGAGACAGGCGATGACGGAACGAAATTCCTCTCATTCCGAGATCGAAGTACATCCTCTTACATTTAATATTGAAAAAATTGTGCGCTAGTCTGTTACATAAAATCTAAATACAATAAATATAAATTGACTTAGACTAACTAGATACTAATATAATAAGTAGAAATATATAAACACGTTTGTTTTTATTTATTGTAGCGTTTTTTTTTTTTTATTGCTGGCAACATTAAAATATCTGTTCTAGTTGCTTCAACTGTTTGTTCATAAATTTAGTACTTTTATCGACGTAATATAATAAATTAATTTAACTAGAATAGAATGGATTGTTGCAGGACTCGTTTGTTTCGCATACGAAGACGTTTGGCCGATTTCACGTTGTTTAATAGGTTATAAGTTCTGTGACCTTATGCTAACAAATTCAAAGTAACTTTTTGATTGAAAAGTCAATTGCAATTAATTTAAAGCTTATCAGTATTAATATCTACAATATAGCGCTAAACTTATATTATAAATGCGAAAGTAACTCTGTCTGTCTGTTGCTCTTTCACGGTCAAATCACTGAAGCGAATTTTATGGAATTTGGTATGGCAAGCTTAAACTGCCAGAGCGGAGATGGCCCAGTGGTCTAACCACGCGTGCATCTTAACCGATGATTACGGGTTCAAACCCAGGCACCACTGAATTTTCACGTGCTTAATTTGTGTTTATAATTCATCTCGCGCTCGGCGGTGAAGGAAAACATCGTGAGGAAACCTGCATGTGTCTAATTTCAACGAAATTCTGCCACATGTGTATTCTACCGACCGGCATTGGAGCAGCGTGGTAGGATATGCTCCAAACCTTCTCCTCAAAGGGAGAGGAGGCCTTAGCCCAGCAGTGGGAAGTTTACAGGCTGTTAATGTAATGTAAGCTTGAACTCTAATGACATAGGGTACTTTCTATGCCTCACACCTGACGACCGACCCATAAAAAGAACAATCCCGCGTTTGACAACTAGTTTTATATAAATGATCAAAAGTCAACTAGGCCACAGAATTATAAAAGTATAATTGTTTTTTTTCTACAGTCGAGTACAGTGATCTTCAATTTCTAGGTAGACTGATGATCTACCAGACTTGGCAACACATCCTGTAAATTAAAGATGATTTGAAATAAATTATACGTATGAGAATCGACAAGATTAATCTGTACTAATATTATAAATAGTAACTCTGTCTGTCGATCTGTCACGGTCGAACCACTGAACCGAATTTGATGAGATTTGTTATGAAGCAAGCTCGAACCCAAGGAAGGACACGGGCTACTTTTTTATGACTAAAACCTGACACAGGTGAACGGGTTTGAACCCAGGCAAGCATCACTGAATTTACATGTGCTTAATTTGAGTTTATAATTGATTTCGAGCTCGGCGGTGAATGTAAACATCGTGAGGAATCCTGTATGTGTCTAATTTCAATAAAATTCTGCCACACGTATATGGTGCAATTAGCTCAAAATCTTCTCCTTAAAAGGGAATTGATCTCGTGATTCACGCTGAGAAGAGTCATCGTGAGGGATCCTGCACGCGTTATATACACATGTGCCAGAAGGCTTAGAAGACGTAGGCTTTTAAATAGTCGTATACATGTTTTCTGTATCCTTTCATAAAATAAAAATTAGATAATAACTATTAATAAAATAAATATTAAACATTAGACTTTCGCGCAATACATTACATATATATTAAGAATATTAAATAATAATTAATACAATATATTAAATACTTACATTATTTTGCTAGGAGTCCTGACCTGAACAAAATACGGTCGGCTGGCGGGATCCTGGAAAAGTTTCGATATCAAATTAAACATTTTATTTAGAAGATTACCGGAAGTGAAAGTAACTTTTTTTTTAAATAATAGACTCATAACTAATTTATGTAATAACAAATAACAGTAAAAAATAACATTAATTACTTTAAATAAATAAAAATTAATAACAAAAACCAACTAAATCTTTCTATGACTCAGAAATACTATGGCCGAAGTACCCAAATTTCGCGCTAAAAATTAAAACCTCTAACAGGTTTGACAGGACGCGCTTTTTTTTTAAATGTATTACACTACAAGCTGTTATCATAAATAATAATTCTTATCAAGACCTCAATAGTTTTTTTGGATTAATTGAAATATTATTGAATATTTAACTTCTTATGGGAGGGTAAACCGCTTCGTTACGTAACGCGTTACGGCGCCAGTCTCTCTGACAACCCTTTCTCTTTCAATAATGTAATCCAGACATTAAATACAAAAAACAGGCCGAAAAACACAAAAGAACCGAGAAGGCTGATTTTTGAATATGTTGTAGGGGGGACTTAGAAAGATATGAATTTGAAAGGAAGAGGTAGACAGACCAAAGGTTGAATGGATTGTGCGTGTGTGTGTATTCACGTATATACGTGCGTAGGCTATGTAGTGGTGTACGCACCCGGAAAGCGCTGATCGAGGTCGTGCAGGTCGGGTCGGTCGGGGTCGGGGGGCGGCTGGCGCACACAGTCGTCTCCCGGCAGACAGGTCTCCACCATCGCCTCCAGGCAGTTCACGAACAGCTCGCTGCTCACAGCCGTGCACTGGTTCTAGGAGGTTAGGGGGTACTCAATCAATGCTTCTATATTGAAGAAGACTTTTCTACTTAAGGAGTGAAAACATTAATATTGTGTCTTTTAGTTCAGATATTTCTGCGTTATGTTTGGGGAGTTTAATAAGATTTTTTTTCAAGTACGATGAGTATTTTTTTTAAAGATTTTCAAGTAAGATATCTGTTTATTTTCAGAGTTAAATAATAATGATTTATCCCTTTTTCAGACATGACATTCATATTTTGTTAGTCTACCTTACTATCTATCATAAATATGTAACTGATAATTACCGAAAAACTTAAATAAGAGATCACATTTATTGTTTAAGTTTAAATATCAGGTACATACCTTAGTGAAGGGACCCGCAAACCTCCAAAGGCCCCCGAAGCCGCAACTCTGCATATAGTGCAGCTGCTGTTGACTCGCATCCTCTGACGCTATCATATTCTGAAAGTTGCATTAAAATTAAAATAAACTTGACTCAAGTAGACTCCTACACTTCTTCTTTTTTATGATAACGGACGAGCCATCTGGTGGTAGGTGGTCACCACGGTCCATAGATATTGGCGCTGTAAGAAATATAAAATATTCCTTACATCGTCAATGAGCCATAAGCACATCCGAGCTCGTCTGATGGTCCTGGGAACTGAGACGTTACTTCCCCTGTGCCTGTAGTTACACGGACTCATTCAGCTTTAAAATTGGAACAGAGGATACACATGTACTTAGTATATTGTTGCTTGTCAGTAGAATATCTGATTACCTGATTGATAAAAAGTTACCTGTATGATGCTCTGTACTGCGCTCAGTATGACTTGATCGTGGCAGTGCATCAGAACGTGGTTGATCTTCATGTCCAGTAGACTGTGGCTGTGGGAACAAAAAAAATATGACGTGTCACTCAATGTCATCTCATCAGCTATCCGTTTGAAAAGTACAAATTCTAAATTCAAATTTCTTTTTTGAAGAATCGCAGCTTGATCAAGTGGATTTTAGTCGAACAAATTCCAATCACAGTTTGTAGTTTACACTGATGGTAGGTACAAAAACTTCGACTGTCTCGTTTGTCTAAGTCTAGGCATTAATATACATAAGAATAATAAAATATATTTAGGTCCTGTTATTATATGCTAGTTTTTTAAGAAATATTGGGTAACAATCTTAAAAAAAATATATATCTAGACAGACTGTCACACGTCAAAGTATCTAAAAGAAACGAGCCAACTTTATGATCTTGGTGTGCGTGACAGATATGATTGATACGCAAAACGCCATACTACTTTACGAGTGTGCGTGCACTTAGTGGCCAAAGTTGATTACAATTTTTCAACGCGTTCTCAACTTTGTCAATCTAAGATAGAGTGTCATACTCCAAAAGGACTAAAACAAACGAGCCAACTTTTTTATCTTGGTGTGCGTGCCAGCTACCCTCGACCCTCCCCAAACGTACACACTACTTCACTAGTGTACGTGTACTTAGTACCAACTGTCGATAACTATTTTATTCGCGGTCTCGGCTTTGACAGTGTATCTAGACATACATAAATAATCAAAACATAATATTGTTTTTAAATAAGAGTAGTTTAAACTTAATTTTGAGGTTGCAACACTTTCAAATAGAAAACATATGTATTTTTTTCTATATAAGAATGTTAAATAAATACTTACATGACGGGAAATACTTTCGGGAACACCACGGAACCCTCCGCCAGGTACTGGTACAGTATCCTTATTTCATCTTCATCTATACACAAGATAATATAAATGGACACATTATATATAATAAAACGAATATATACGTTGTATAGCCGACGAATATATTCTTATCGATTCGTCTCTTTCTGTCATTACTAATTTGACATTCGAAAGAGAAGGACGCAATGTACCAAAAAATACTTTTCTTATAAATTATGAAAATCAGTAGTTAGTCTCTTATCCTCCAAACGAATCACATACAGCCTATTCCGATCGAAGTAGGAATAAAGATAAACAAACCTTAGATTTACGTATTTCATTCGATTTGCTAATAACTCGGCTATATTGTGCACTACTAAGAGCTTATGATTAATATATCTTTATTTATAATACAACACACGTAACTACTTATATCGACATTAATTTTACTTCCAAAATTCCTAAAACAGTTTCATCGACATTCAAAACGACATTTTTTCGCAAATCCATAGCGAATATCATAGATCAATCAAGCTCTCGGCCAATAATATCGCGTCAAATTGCCGTCAATGTCGTGTTGAGTAATATGCCTTATTTATTAATGACAAGAACATCGATGTCTCGCTTTTTATGTCAATAGTCTAAATTGAAAGCGTCTGACACTACGAGAATATACCAAAGCCTTCTCCGAAAAGCGCTACAATTCTGGTACAAGTTTTATGTATATTGGTTTACATAAAATAACATAAACATAATCAGCCTGTAAATTTCCCACTGCTGGGCTAAGGCCTCCTCTCCCGTTGAGGAGAAGGTATGGAGCATATTCCACCACGCTGCTCCAATGCGGGTTGGTGGATACACATGTGGCAGAATTTCGTTGAAATTGGACACATGCAGTTTTCCTCACGATGTTTTCCCTCACCGCCGAGCATGAGATGATTATAAAAACAAATTAAACATATGAAAATTCAGTGGTGCCTGCCTGGGTTTGAACCCGAAATCATCGGTTAAGATGCACGCGTTCTAACCACTGGGCCGTCTCGGCTCTCATATTGGTTTAGTAGTTTTATAATTGGGAATTGCAAAAGAATCTCATTGAATAGATAGATTTTGATTGGATGATTGGTTTACTAAACAGATTACATATCTTACCCGTGGTATATTTAACCAGCGTGGCGAGAACCGTCAAGACGAGCGCTTGCGTCGTGAAGTCGCAGAGCACGGACGGGTCCAGGAGCGAGTTGCATTCCGGACTGCTCGTTTCTTTGTCCTGAGATGATTGCTAGATAACACAAACGAAACAGCAATAAAATCGTCAGTCGTTTTGAAGTTAATCTTTTATCTGTCACCGAATTTGTTAAGGACACCCTGTATTTGGAAAATTACCAGCCTCGTTAGTCTAATGGGTATCTTATAAAGAAGGCCCCAGGTTAGGTCAGTCCTAAGTTACTGGTTATTTTCTGTAAAAAATCTTTGGTAGCTGCTTCAAGTTTGGAATTTGGTACAGTTCTAGGCCACCAGTTGATCCTGTACTAGAACTCCACCAGTGTCAAAAACCCGTCAGATCATGACTATAATCTAAATCAATCGTCACCTTCGTAGCGGGATCGGGGCAGTCGCTATCGCCAGACTTGGTGGAGGAAGGTCGCTCAGTCTCGTCCATGCTGCCGGGTGAACCGCGACCGTCATCATCCACCGGCTAGAAAAGATCGGTAAAAATATTTAATTTTAGTCGTTGCCTGTTGCTCCTCGCGTTTTAGGGTTTAGTCTTCAGGTCTTCGGTATAAACAATCAAACTAAATATACTAGATATAATCAAACACATAATTGTATAACGAGTTACAAGAATTGGGGATACCGGAAACGGCTTCTTTGGTCTAGTCTAGCTTATAGGCAAGGGCGATATCCGACTTTTGTAACATTGGTCGTATAACGGATTTCAGATGTCGCCGTCTCTGTTTAACTTAACATTGTACGATATGTGAGAAAGAGATGAAGCGAATGTGATATCGAAATGGCTTATCATTCGCTTCATCTCATTCTCACAGATGAGTTACTGTAAAGTTAAAGAGAGACAGGGCGAATGTTTCGTGATTTTAATATTATCGTATCGTACTCGAACGCTTTGATGTAACAGAACGATATTATTTTTTTGGATGCTGTAAAAACGGTTACCCGTCAACATCGAATCGATGACAGCTGATATTCCGACGACATCCGATTTCAGATGTGTTTCGATATATCGTACTCATCCCTACTAGCTTATAAGGATAAGTACTTTATAACAATTTACCTAAACAAGTAAAAACTCTAACAATTTTTTCTATGTTTAAATCTCGACTTTATAACCATATTCTGTGTAACGATTCTCTGTTAAAATAATTAATTGAAACTGTTATCTCATCTGCTTTGCTGATCCGAACGAATTGTTATATTTATAAGTTAGATATAAGTTCTCATGTAAATGACGTTGTCGTAATGAGAATAAAGTTCTTAAACTGAAGTACGTAAGCTATTTACAATGACAGAAGGAAAGAGTCGTGTCATGTGTGTAGAAGACTGGAGTTTATAAATTTGCTGTTCAAACTTCTCTTAAGAATAAGATTTCGCATTAGTTCAACGATAATGATCCAGTACGGGTTGAACACGTATGATATGATTTCATCCGACATAGTAATCATTCCGTCGAATGTCCAGTATATTTTGAATTGAACTGGCAAATTTCGGTTAAAAACCCAGTATTCTAACCACTTAGCCATTTCGGCAAAGTCACAATGTACACAATTCAAGTACTTTTGTAAGACTTTTGATGCGTCTTCACAGGAGTATATTAATGTCAAGCTAACACCGGTTCGGAATTTAGATACAACCGAGGAGAATGGGCAAGAACTAGAACCTAGTATTTTTTTAGCGAAAAGCGAAATGACAACGGGCCACCGGATGGTTAGTGGTCACCACTGCCCATAGACATTCACGCCATAACATTCCTTACATCGCCAATGAACCTTGGGATTTACACTGGCTAATTAATTCTTCAAACCGCAACACAACAACCCTAAGTACTGCTGTGTGGCAGTAGATTACATATGAGTAGTTGGTGCCATGCACGAAGCCCTACCATCAAGAAACAGAATAGATGTAGATTAAGTTACATGTATAAACTTAGTGCTCACGTCGAGTCCGCTGTCAATCTCCAGGTCCCTGGCGGCGTCCCCGGTGGCGCCGTGCTGCACGCTGTGAGCGCGACCTTCACTGTCCTGCGTTTTGTAAAGGTTATTGATCATCTGAACAAAACTGTCACTCGATACGAGTTAAAGTCAAAATGTCGTTACAACTTGGTTTAATATATAAGTTTGTAAATAGACTAATAATTGTTTTTGAAGGTATCGTCCATCCGATAGATCGGTCTCGTATGACATCATAAATAAATCATGTCGGAACAACAAAATAAACCCCCAAAGGTATAAATAATATACCCCAAAAAGTACGATTAAGGAAATACCATCAGCTGATAAATATCGTATTAAAATTAAGCAAGAATTAATATATTATTAAATCTTCTAGTAGTTAATCTATTATGGGTATATTTTTTTAAGATTAAGCAACTTCGATACCGTGTCACTGATTGCCTTCAAATTTGACACATGTATTTCTTTGTAACAGATTACTAGATAACGCTGCAGTTTAATAACTTCGACCAGGCATGTCTTAAACCAGGGTGCTAACCGACCTCAGGTTTGCCGATAATGGTTAAGTCACGGATCATTCATCAGCGAGGCTATTAGTGAGGCACCCCAAAGTCTCTCAAGAATCTTTTTTTGGGGGGAGGTGAGATCGTCAGACCATTTCTTGCACCCAGGCGCTTGTTTTGCTTAAGACGCGGCTGAATTCGACACCGTTCAACCAATCACCATGACCGTTTCGAAAATATAAACCAAATCGTTGACGAAATTTTGACTTAAACTGTGAGATATTTAAACGTGGATCCAAAATATTTACACTTAGTATTATTTACAGTGCTAAGAACGGGGTGTCTTGGAATTATTTTTAGCGTGTTGGTTTAAGCTCGGGATTTTCTTCACACAAGATTAAATGAATTAAGAACGTGCTTATTAATCTAGTCCACTTTAAGTTTTACTGACTTTCAGACAGGATATTGTATAAATTTCAAGTGACATAACTTCGTAACTTTGAAAAGAGTAACTACTTCGTTTCTTGACGGTTCTTCTCGATAGAATCTACATTTCGAACCGGTGGTAGATTTACGTTTAGTAAATTTCTGTAAAAGCCTACTGGAATAAAGTATATCTTGATTTCGATTTTAACAAAATATACTTATGTCAACAACACTAAGCCTTTAGACGATATATAATCTAACATAGAAATTAAAAAACTTTAACTGTTCAAGACTCTTCAAATGTTCAATATAACAATTCTGGTTCCACGCTTTGTAAATAAAACTAAAATATTCGCTAGGGGGTTAATATTGATAGGGTTATTTAAAACTATGGATTTTCTTGTTAGATATAAGCGAAATTCGTTAAGAGGAGCGAATGTCTTGTACTACAATTTTGTATTCAAAACAGCACCAACGTTATTTGTGAGGTAAACGAATGAAAATAATATTAAAACGCATCGAATAACGGTACAAATAACGACAACGATTATCGCTGATACCTTCTGATCTGTTATTAGACTTCGTGTGTATGACGACATCACAGAACGGGCCAGTAAAAGATTGAATTATTCCGACGACATTTTTTTGTCTACAGTACCGTGTCATACAAGACTTGCGGTGTCGGTATGTTGCCTGATTGAACTGTTATCGTATTGTTTTGTTTTTTATGTTGTAATTGTTTACAATTTTGCGTTTGGCGCAAGTCTGACTGCAACGTTATATACACGAAACCGTTAGTACTAAGGACACTAGGTTTGACGTTTGGCAAGGGACATAGCTTGCTTAGTAAAATTATTATTAATAATATGATTATCATTATATTTATCCTAAATAATAACGAAAATTATCAATTAAATATAATTCTTTGATTTAATTTCAATCTGCGTTTAGATATCACGTATAAATCTATGGTAAATATTTTAAAAACCATTAAAATTGACTCACGCATTTTTAAAAATCACTACAACGAAAAGATTACATTATAAAATTAGTTTTATATTTTCAATATAGAGGACGTTTTTAAATACAACTGTCAGTTACACCAAATACATATACTTATAAAATGTTGAATTAATATACACCCTGTTTAAAACGACAAAGATATACATATATGACTGAAAACATTTGATATCATATACTTTTCGGTCAATTATTTTTAAATTCTTACAATAATCAGTATATTCATAACGTTACCCTCGGTGGTCCAATTGTGTCTTTCGAAGTGGGCACGGAAAAAGAACGTTGAGTTTTAAAACGCATCCTAGCTGACGCCTACGTATAAAGCGATGCAAAGCGAAAACAATCATGCAGGCGTTATGAAGAAATAACGATCACGAAATAATCGTTATTAAATATAATATGTCATTTGTAACATTTCAAATAACGTTATGAAAATAACGTATTCGTAACGTTATAACGTGTCAAGGTATATGCGTTGTGTATTAGTGAGAGATACAAACATACGAACGCAACGACACAATCCATACAAGTTGCATGAAACGTGATAGAATGATTAGTTTCTGTACTGGAAATAGAAGATATATTTAGTTATATAATGACTTTTGGAAGACTTTATCAGCTTTAAGACTTGAGCAGTTCCTAAGTTAGTAGTGTTGGCTTACATAACCTAAATTAACCACATCTCACCCAGATTCGCCACCCTTGGCGGCACGTGGAGCTATGTGGAGTGCTTGGCACCAATTCACCAACCGAATTTTTGATTAATTTAATAAAAAATCCTTTAAATGTTTCATATCTCGGATGAGACCCTCCAATGCAATTAAACGTAATCTCCCAAAAAGGTATATTTATATTTATTTTAATTTATATTTCATTGCCGTCAAAATTATGATTTTTATTTTTATTTTATAATCTGCTAGTTAACACAAACTATTTAAGACACGCTATACAGGTGAATAACATTAAATATTGCCATATAAAAATACTTCTACGCCTTCTCTCACAAGTTTGATTAAATAGCTTTGATTCATCCTACAATATATTTATTTAAGTTTCTTACAAATATAACGTTAAATTTTTACGTCGTTAATTTTATAAAATACATTAAAGTATCTAGAAAAAACGATCGATATTTTTGAATAGTACTGCTCTTTAGTAATATTAATAAACATTGAGAATCTTCCAGAAACCATTCATATAGGAACTAAAGACACACAAGTAAGATACAATGTTAATTCTAGACGAACCGACGTACAACCAAATACAATTAAATACGCTCTTTGTTTAAAGATATTATGTGAGAACAAATTCGAGACTCAATACACGATCGTGAAATGTCCGAAGGCCATATGCGAGATCGAATATTATTATTAAAAAATTTCACGAAGGAAATACGAAATGTTTTAAACGCCTATGAGGTTGTGACTACTAATCATTAGGGAGTTCATTTGTCAGTCTGCCTACCAATTTTTTTATTAAAGAATAAAACGTTACGTCACACGATACTATCCATACGTCAAAATCACATTGTAAAAAAAAAAACAGTTTATGTTTTTCATAAAATAATTATGATATAAATTTCTCTGATAATTTGGCTGTACGCAGGCGCGATACAAGATGATAAAGATTTAATTAATGAATTAATCGAATGACAAAATCAATCACTGACAATATTTCAAACCAACTCGTACAATATGTCAACAAACATCAATGAATACTTTAAATTATAATGTTAAAATATAAGGGGTTAATTTAATCGTTAATTCACGATGATGTATTTTTTCTGCTGTCTTTACATACACGCACACATGGTGCATGGATGGGGGGGGGGGTCTGAACCTTGGATCCGCTGTCACGGCGCTTAATCGATTTAGAGTATCGAGCGGCCCAGAGCGCCACTTAGTGCTGCTCATACTATTTTTGAATACAAAAACTACGCGTGTTTTAACGGACGCCCTTTCTTGTAAATACGAGAGTCGGCGGCGAGAGCGGCGCGCCTTCGTGTATGAATAGATAGATAAGAAATATTGTAGGTTTTGTAACACAATATTCAGCTAATCTTAGTGTGTACAAAATTGTAATCAATAATTTTTAACTTAACTATCATTAAATGATGACATTCATCGTGTACCGTTGACATCAAAATGAAAAAAAAAACAAAAATGTTTAAGCAATCTGTTTACAAATTGTACAATTTCGTTTGAAAAATATTACCCAAGCTATAATTACTGTATATACGTATATATATCGCCAATCAAATAGCCTCTCTCGATATATAATTCCAAACTAAACATCAATAACAATTTAAATATATAATATATCGAATTATACCTGATGCGCTATATTCAGTAAGTGCGGGCTGTGACCGCCGCTCGACGGTTGGGGAGTCGGGGATTTCCCTGAAAAAAAAAAATGTTTGATCAAATACAAGTACCTAACAACATGTAAATATCAATAGGCGTTTGACTGGTTTTTAAAATCCATTTTATATTATTTAGTAGAGCTCTAGGAACCCAGTAAAATTTGTGTTTTTTAATTCTAGTACATATTTGCTGAAAATTATCAAATTAAAAATTCAATATTTAAATAGCGCGCGAAAACGCTACTTTGACAATATGGCGCTGCAATGGGGTCGGTGACGTCACTAGCCTGTATTGTAATCTGTGGCACATATAATCAACATACAGTAGGCAAACGAGGTTAACAAGCAAGTGACGTCATCATAAACCCGACCAATCAGGAGCGTTTTGTGTCGCGTGACAAACGTTTAAAAAAATGCATTTTTATTTATGGATTTTTGAATAAATTAATTAATATTTTCAACTTTCGTTAATAAATAACCATTTTTAAACTCATAATATATACTGATTACAATAATTGACAGTTTATTTTTCGCATTGTCAAACAGCCTATTGCCATTTCATTGCTGGGATAAGTCATTCTCTAATTTTAGGAGATAGCTTATGGTTAATATGCTACTTCAATGCAATTTGTATCCGATACGTGCAGACTACCTAACGGTTTCTTTCACCGCTAATCTATTAATAAGTATATATAATTAACAGTCCGTCCGGATAACATCCAGACCGACAAAGGAATTCGGAATCCAAACAAGACAAATAACACCTATTCAAGGACTCATCCCGTAATATGTGGAAATACAAATTTAAGATATTTTTATATATATAAATATATATAATTTAATTGAAATCACGTGTCACATGTCAGTCATACAGTTTTAATGTCGGTCTATTTTTCATAATTTAATTTGAAGCCTACAAGCTTATTCCGATCGAAAAACGATAAACGAAACTTAGAATTATATATTTTGGAAACAAGACAAAAATGTTTTAACCATTTATAATACATAAAGTTATATGTCATGAACCCTACCCCCGTGTATTGAAGATGTAGTCTGATCCAGCACGTCCCAAGACTTCTGCCTTCGACCGTGACACGACGAATGCGAAGACTGAGGCTGGATAAGCATTGACGACTGGAAATCATTTCATAAGTATAGATTATATAGATCTACGAGCTGAATTTAAGTTATTTGAATATTGTAGCGTGATTTTATTTTTATTCTATATATAATTAAAAGTAGCCTAAGTTACTCCTTATTACTTCCGCTATGTGACAGTGAAGTGAGTTTCGAAATCCCATCGAAATCGGTTCAGCCGTTCCAGAGATTAGCCGGAACAAACAGACAGACAGACAGACAGACAGACAAAAATTGTAAAAAATGTTATTTTGGTATATGTACCGTGTATACATACATACGTATTTAGTAAAAATGGGTTATTTTAATATTACAGACAGACACTCCAATTTTTTTATATGTATAGATAAGTATAGATATATAGGACATTGATTGAGGCCAAGGACAGAGAGCGGGTCCAGCACTGGACTGTGATTGGCTGAATAATGATAATGATGACAGAATACGATACAATACTCATACGACTAATATAACAATGCAAGCCACTCGTACCTGATGGTGTTCAACTGCGGGACAGTAGTGGTCGCAATTGTCTGGCAACCACTTCGGCAAGGAGTGTTTGACGTGACAGCGCGATCTGACCTCCTCGCTCACGCAAACCAACGCTGTAAAATATTAACAACGATGTAAGTTTGTATAAAATAATTTGACACAAATAACAGGCACGGAGTTGGTAAAGATTGAAATGTTCCTAGAAAGCGCAGGGCGGTACCCGTGAGGTAGGCGACGGTGCGCGTGGTGAGCTGGAACTTGTCGCGCGCCGGCCGCGCGGCGAGCGCCAGCAGCGCGCTCAGCACGCGGCACGCGCGGGACACGGTGCCGCCCGCCGGGTGCCGGAAGCCCTTGATGAGGTGCCCCACCAGCGCGAAGTGGAAGTTGGACCGGAAGCTGCCATGGTATTGAGCACATTTAAAAACGGTTAACGGTTAAATGTCTGCAATCATTATTAAATTACTTTCACAGAGGATGGAAAAGCGGATCCTACAGGGAGTCAGCCTCTGTATTAAAAACAACAGTCATGGGAATTCGTTGATCGGTACAAGAGGAGTTTTGCTACAGCGCCATCTAGTGGCGAGTTACAACTAAGTGGATCACAAGAGAACATTCTACACCACCAGGCCTACAATGCCTTATGCCAGCAGCAGCCGTTAACGGTGTGAAGATGCTTCTTCCTCGAGACCCATACTCTCAACTGACTTCAACAGTCAGGAAGTATCTTAGAGTCTTATTTAAGATATATATATTGACTGGTCAAACGGTGTCGAATTCATTTCACCCACGAAGTCGTACATCTGCATGCTAAACTAATCTAATTCGTTATTTTTTTGCTGTCTGTACTCCTAGTCGTTTCAAGTAACTTACACATTAACATTTATTTATTCATAGGTTCACAGACGGAATACAGTCAGAAGATACATTAAAAAATTAATGAGGTTTACATGTTATACCTAAGGTGAAAAATATATTTACCAAAGCAATAAACTTACCTCAGTCCGACAGCGTGGTCGAGAGGCTTGAAGTGCCATTCGAGAGGCTCCCGTGTTTCCATCAGTACGTGCTCCAGTGTCTATTGAAGAAATATGATTATATACGATGACGTCATGAACAAATTTCTCGAACGCAAAGAGTAGGTTCCACCCACTCAACAGATATTCTACCGTCAGTAATACTCAGTATTGTTGAGTTCCGGTTTGAAGGGTAAGTAAGCCAGTGTAACTACAGGCACAAGGGATATAACATCTCAGCTCCTACGCTATGCGCACTGGCGATGTAAGGAATGCTTAGAATTTCTCACAGTGCCACTTTTCATGGGTAATGGTGGCCACTTAACATCAGGTGGCTCACCGTTCCCCTACCTTTGTCATAAAAAAGAGATACGAATGATTTTCTAAATGGTTTTTATTAAATAATATTTTTAATGGAAACAAAAGTAATTTTGCAACTGCTGTTCTATTTAAATCAAAATGTGACGTCACACGAGATATTTATCCGTGGATTGGATTGTGATCATCATCATGGAAGGTATGAAAAAAAAACACACACACAAAACGACGTGTGACGTCACTAACGGATGACACCTCATAAATAAATAAATAAATATTGGACAACATCACATCCATTACTCTGATCCCAATGTAAGTAGCTAAAGCACTTGTGTTATGGAAATCAGAAGTAACGACGGTACCACAAATACCCAGACACAAGGCAACATAGAAAACTAATGAACTTTTTTCTACATCGACTCGGCCGGGTATCGAACCCGGGACCTCGGAGTGGCGTACCCATGAAAACCGGTGTACACGCTACTCGACCACGGAGGTCGTCTCATAGCAGTAATGATGGTGACTCAAACACATAAACGAGCATATCGGAGTAGACGTCAACGCAAATCAAGCCCGTCTATTGGACAAAAAAATATATACGTACTTTATTGTCAAACGCTCCTTGCGAGTCCAACGTGTGTAAATTTTGCTCCATCAGAGCGAGACCGGCGGCGTAAAGAGTCGGGTCGTCCAACTGTAGGACGGACAGCGCGACCCAGAACAACGCCTTGTGGATTGGGGATTCCTGGCGGGTAAAGATATTTATATATTTTTTTATTTATTTATTTTAAGTGATAATACATTTTATTTATATTGTACTGTATTAAAAACGATGTAACAAAAACCCTATCGGATTTATCCGTACATCGGTATTCGTTGTCAACTCTTATAGACTTAAAACTATACAATAATAACAAATTAAAATATAAAAGAAACAAAAAGCAGGTACATAGGAAATAAAAAATATATGACTACTTTAAAGTATAGAGCGGAGATTTCTCATGAACTTGCTGGAACTCGTTTTCACGTAAGATTACGGATTTACGCTTCGATCGGATGATATTCTGACACCCCACATTGGTAGAATAAGCTCCTCACTTGCCCTCAAGCTCTCCTAGCTTTCGCCCTGCATTGGGAAGTTTACTGACTGTTACCTATATATTAAGTACTAGTTGTCAACTGCGGCTTCGCTCGGGTTGGTCCTTCGGGTGTTAGGTACAAAAAGTTTCTTCGAGTTCAAGCTTGCTTTATACTAAATTTGTGTTAGGAGTGGGGATGACAATAGCCCAAGGGGTCAGGAACGATCCTGCGACTTTTCACATCGCTAGGCGGCCCGTAACCCAATGCGCTACTTATTAGAGCTGTCTTTATAAACACAATGTCATAAGGGAAATAATTATGAATTGGGTCTCACATAATGTTTGCTCTATAAATGCTTAAATATTGGGTCTTAAAGAATGTTCCTTAGCTGTATAGTTTTAAAAAAAAAGATTGACATCTCTCACTTGCTTCTGGAACGTTCTCGAATGTATTAACATACGGACTAAAAAATCTTTTCTCATCTTTTTGGTGTTTGCATTTCCGACATTAATCTATCACTACTGACGCTTAAATTCCATTGTAAATAAATACTCCTTTCAGTATCTATGAGCCAGTTGACCACTCACCAGCGCGACCTTGGCAGTTCTTCGCTCTACTTTTATAAGCAGCACGAAACACTTTTGTGGCTATACTATTAAGTTAATATTTTAATTTTCAATTTCATTAGTAAAATAATCCCTATACAGCTTACTGGGTGTAACAGCGGCTGGAGTCTGGTCAAACACATGATGATGGCTTCCAGCAGCGCTAGATCGTTGAAGGACTCCAAAGCCTTCACGAGTATGCGTAGTAGTTGCTTCATGTCGTCATCTGTTACATTTTTACCTGAAATATCGGACAGTATTGAAATCAGAAAACTCGCAAACACATTTAACATAACAGACTCTAAGTGTCCCATTTGGCCTCCTGTCAATTTGAGAAGGCTTGGTACTAATTCCAACGCGATGCTCCAATGGACACATGTGACAGGATATAATTTAAATTAGACACACGCAGGGTTTCCTCACCGTCTAGTAGAAGGTGAATTTTAAACACAAATGAAGCACATCGAAATACATAGGTGCGCCTGGGATTGAAACCGCGATCACTGTTTAAGATGCACGCGTTCCAACCACTGGCCCATATCGGAGTTTAAACACTTTTCATCACTTATTTTTGACTCTGATTTCGTATATGCCGATTCGTCTCATTTTTACTTGGTAGGTTGAGTAAGACAGTTTAACTACCACGGGATATCACATCTTAGCTCCCAAGGTAGGTGACGCTTTGATGGTGTAAAATATAGTTAATATTTCTTACAATACCAATGTCTATGGGCAGTGGTGGTGGTACTTACACACTACAGTCAACTCAATAACCACCTTGACAGCATTTACAAAAAAAAAAAAACAGTATTTGTTTATGTTTCTTATTATAACAATTTGTTAAATACTACAAAAGTCTTAAATAATTAAAAATCAATAGATTTCGGATCGATATTTTAAAAGATTAATTCGAATGTAAAGCTACCGAAGGTTCTCCTAATATTTAACTTACTGATACATCCGAACACGATCAGCGCACGCGGCTGCAGCGCCGGGTTGAAGCAAAACGCGAAACTCTTCACTAAAGATGTCCTGTGAACGAAAATGTTAATTAATATCATTGTTATTTAAAGAGTATTTGTTTCAGATAAAAAATACGTGGTCATCACGGGACGTCCGTGAAATCGATGGCCATTGAAAGGATTACAAACAAAAGAAATCCAATAAATAAATTAAGAAAAATAAATAAGAACACAGTATTATTAACGAAATATTTTTAATTTTCTTATAGTAATAACATATAACATAAGCAGCCTGTAAATTTCCCACTGCTGGGCTAAGGCCTCCTCTCCCTTTGAGGAGAAGGTATGGAGCATATTCCACCACGCTGCTCCAATGCGGGTTGGTGGAATACACATGTGGCAGAATTTCGTTGAAATTAGACACATGCAGGTTTCCTCACGATGTTTTCCTTCACCGCCGAGCACGAGATGAATTATAAACATAAATTAAGCACATGAAAATTCAGTGGTGCCTGCCTGGGTTCGAACCCGAAATCATCGGTTAAGATGCACGCGTTCTAACCACTGGGCCATCTCGGCTATAGTAATAATAATAATATATGGAAACGAAGCAAACGTGCCGCGCGCACACGAGGACGAAGAGAACGACGGAGTGGGAATGACGTCACAAGTTACGTCAAAAACGTCGGCACGGCTTGCGGTCAGGCATACGCACTAGGCGCGTCGATGTGTTAAATAGATATTTCACGTCAAAAAGAAATGAGGTTAAAACTCAAATACTTTATCAAATTGAGTAATGTCAACAATAATTTATTTTAAAGTGAATCCTAATGTAGTTGAAGAGTTACTGCTTACAAAAATATATAGATATTTTTCTCACCATGTGTTCAGCCAATCACAGTTCGGTATATCCTTCATGCACGTCTCCATGATCTCGAGCAGCGCATCCGCGATGATCTCCAATGATTGGAGAGGAAGACGTTCGCGGTCAGACTGCGAGCCCCCCGGCTGGGCTCCTGTGAGCGCCCCCACTAGACCCCCTGATGCTGAAGGCGCTCCACAACTCAACTCTGAGCACGTATACGAATGTTCTGAGTACCTGAGTTAGTATAAAAATATCGTCATCAATAACAGTTTATTTACGTCAATTACTATACACAAAAAACGATACGTTTTACTTACGGATGGTAGAATTGAGGCGTAAATCAGCAGCTTACGTGTTATTTACGCATCAGAAGATAGTAGGAGAACAAAATGAACGATCAACAAAATAGTGTAAACGAAAAGACAATTTCACTACCGTTGGCAAAACAAATCGTTTTTTGTTATAAACAAACTGGGTTCAAATGATTAAATACAAATTATCCTACTAAATAATAATTTATGTTCTTCTATATGTTAATTATTCTATGTAAAACTTTTGTCTAGAACCTTGTTCTGCTTATAAAAAAAACTGGCGCTAGTTAGTATAAAATAAAAGCTAGTAGCAACAAAGTATATAATATATCCGTCACAAGCACACGAGGTGTTCTTGCTCCTTGCCAGCCGTCGCTGCTAACAGAAGAGCAGCAGTTTATGGGGCATGACGTCACAGGCGCGCCTTATAACGTTTGTTGTCACGGCATCAGAAATAGTTTATAGATATTAGTTGATTGTTCACCAATCTCCTGTGTGCCTGTTGTATGGACTCCTGAATGCAGTCACAGCGGCCGACTTCACCTTAGATATACCGAACATCTGGTAGAATTTCGGTAAAGCGAACTCGTCCAGCGATAGCATCAGGACTCGCTGAGATTCCTCTGTAAAATAAGATCTCTTTTACGATCATGGCGTCCTACAAATTCGAAATCGTCGTTCAATAGTTGTTAGAGAAACGTTTGGGAGAGTTCGATGACCTTGGGATCTGTTTTGGCTTTTGGCAGCGATCTACGGCCAAATCTACAAGTTTGGCTTTTGTCATTATAGTATAATGTGTAAGGCGGCACCGACCCGAGAAGCTGGGCGAGTTGCAGGTGCAGAGCGAGTGTATGATGTTGATGACGAGCCCGTGCGTGGCGGCGCGCATGGACACCGTGCCCGAGCACACCAGGAACGTCACCGTGTGGAACAGGTACGGCAGGTGCCGCGCCACGTCCAGGCAGTTGTTGAACGACAGCATCAGCTGCGGACGGACGACGGATGCTTTATTGCATTTCGCGAGAACAGGTATTTTTAAGAAGTTTACGGTACATAGTGAACATTTTTCTTTATTTGGCAGCCATCGACGAGCATCGATACTATCGATAAAGAACAATGTCAACAGTAGTAAAAGGTTTTCAATCATTTCGAGATAGTGCTTTGTGCAAGCCCCCCTGGGTATGTACCACCCACTCATCATATATTCTAGTAACTTCTTAGTACCCAAAGCTGAGGGCGTGTTGACCTATTCAACATAATATATGCTACCGCCAAGCAGCAATACTTACGATTCCGTTTAGGTTTTAAGGATGAATGAGCAGCTATAAGGCACAAGGGAGATAACATCTTAGTCCCCAAAGTTAATAGAGCATTGGTATGATAAATGATTAATATTTCCAGACGAGATGGCCCAGTGGTTAGAACGCGTACATCTTAACCGATGATTTCGGGTTCAAACCCAGGCGAGCACCACTGAATTTTCATCTGCTTAATATGAGTTTATAATTCATCTCGTGCTCGACACTGAAGGAAACATCATGAGGAAACCTGCATGTGTCTAATTTCAACGAAATTCTGCCACATGTTTATTCCAACAAACCGCATCGAAGCAGCGTGGTTGAATATGCTCCAAACCTTCTCCTCAAATGGAGAGGAGATCATTTGCCAGTCCGACTAACTATAAACATAAATAATAATAACATAATCAGCCTGTAAATTTCCCACTGCTGGGCTAAGGCCTCCTCTCCCGTTGAGACTCCCGACTAACTATATGATATAAAAAATTAAAGCAGGTCTAGGACTTTATACGAAGGAAACTTACCAAGTATCTAGCAAGGATGGCGATATCATCCCACATCATGTGCTGTTCCAACATCGCCGTCGGCGAGTGGCATGTTTTGTCGACCACCTATTCAAACAAATGACTAAAATCTTTACATCTACAAAATAGATTCTTAAAATTATTGCGTCATAAATTTATAAAATATTAATATAATACAACAATTTTTAGTGCGATACACAAAACCTATCTGATTTATATGGATACTGAGTTGGATGTTACTGTTCGTTATAAGAGACAGAAATAATAAAATTGTAAGATAATAAAGAAAAAAAAATTATAAGAAAAAAAAAAACATAACTCACAGTGGCTGCGGTCACAGGACCAAGAATATTGTTAGGTAGTTTGGACAGAGCCTGCAGGATGATAGGTGTTCGTACATGTCATGTCCCCGAGACAGTCAAGTGTATAATCCGCGCGCCATCAGAATGGGATGCCTTATGGAACCTTACGGAACTGAGACACGTCCACCCGCCGACGTTGACGTCGGTAAAGAATATTATAATTATATAAGTAATTAGATTAATAGAGTGGGACGAATGCCCAACTTTGAAATTAATTCACGTAAAATTAGTTTGGTAGTTAAACAAACATACATACAAACATTCAAACGCATATAGACATACATAAATGTAATCCTCTAAAACCATACCCCCCATATTTGCCTTTGGCAGATTCAGATAATTTTTGTTCAAAATTTCTTTGCTAACGCTCCTTCGCTCGAGTACCGTCACCAACAATGTACTTCGATAAAGTTCCATTCCATTCTGACAGCGCGCGATTTGTAATCGTCAATGTTTACGTAATCGATGATTCAGATTCTTTTATTCAATAAAGAAAGTGACGTGATGTCAGAAAATACAATTCTCAATATACGAAAGCGGCACAGTTGTTTTGAAAGCTTTCGGGGTTGCTCTAGCTTAACCATCGCGCAGCAGAGTTACTGACTGAGTGCAGTCGAGCAACAGTTTATCACGTAATATATCTATAGACTATATATAAATGTCAGTCAGTGTCAGTGCCATCTAATGGATTTATCGCGAATTAGATCGTAAGAGTTCGATTATTGGACGAGGGCGAGTCAAGCTTGCTCTGGTGGAACGTTCGACGGGCGACGCCGCGAGATGCTTCAATCAATGTCAAATATTGTTATATATATATTTTTGTATAAACGATTTTTTTTACAACAAAACTCGCACGTCGGCCTTTTGAAGTTAGCCGATAGAAAATATTTTTTTACAACTAAACCATTGTTATATACAATAAAGTATAAAATAAATTTGGTAGCTTACTTTAACTCTGTAACGTGGCGATTCAAAAATGCCGTTATAAGTAGACTCATTGAATAGAGACTTTGATCTTCAAATGTTATAGTTACATTGATAAATGCTTCAATTAACTAGTAAACGAACACCGTTTACCAAAACCACATTAATATTAACAATTACAATATACCGTCTCGGGGAAACCGCGTGTTTAATTCCCTTATTAAAAAAAAAAACAACAAAAGAAAATTCCTACAACAATATAATCGCCAATAATGTTAACCAAAAAACTAAAACCTCAAATAATTAACTCAAAACAGTTACATAAAAAGAAAAATAATTGTAAAGATGAAAAAAAAAATGAGTATGTTCCGTTTTCAAATGAAATAACAACTCACCCGACACATCCTGCCGATAACTTTCTTGGAGACGAGCTGAACGTTCGCAGAGGCCAGGGCCACTGCCGTATCCGCCATTATCTCGACCATTGGGGATCCGAGGCCTTGAAACACATGTTTTCACTTTTATTTTACGAACAAGACAAACGATTCTAATACTCGAAGACAGAAGACACTCATCAGTGGTGACCACCTGCAAGCCCATTGAATATTCCAATAATTGAGAGGCGTCGGCAAGCGTCACCAGGACTAGGGTGGGTCTGTGTACTCAGAGGAGTCTCCTAGGTGTGGAGGCGTAGACGGGCTAATCGTCCAGGCTTCACGGTCGCATTCGAAAACGATCCCTGACAATTCCGAAAAGACGGAGTACCGCTGGTTGTTTTGTAAGTATTTCATTATTCGAAGCTAGTGATTCAAACACCCAAAAATTTGGGGAACTTTGCTTTACACCATTTGACTCAGCTTCATCCCACTCACCGGAGTTAACGCTTCGTTGTATGAAGCTGTCCAGCACCATATCAATCAGCTCGGGCACCTGGCCGATGGAGCCCCAGATCTTGGCCTGTACCGAGGGGTACATTTCTGTCTCCTCGATTGTGAGTGTGATCAATTTTTCTAATATCTGTCCAACTTGCTTCTGACGGCGTGACTCATCGGACGGCTTGCAGAATCTAAAAAACGAGAGATCCTTACAGTCGTCGCGCATCACGTATGACAAACGTCGTCTCGCCTTGGTAATAAAGAAAACTATACATTGGAAATTGGGTCGGGTTTTGACAGCTAACTCGAACACCGCACGCTCATTGGTCGAAAGAAATGGCGCCCGACCCGAAAGCTTCCTGTTACATACTTCCGGCCCATCCGTCACGGAATCAATCACACGTATTGCAGGAAACCGAGATGGAAGATGTTACAAATCAAATATAGTTATTTATTGAACTTGTTGTAATTTTTTTTATATTTTGCTTGCTCAAAAACTTTGTGTAATAACTGAGATGAAATATAAAATGAAATCTAATTTTCCTTTTCAATATATTCTCACTAAACTTTAATACACCTTCATACAGATACAGAATATCGCTGTCGTTGGTTGGAAAGTCGAAAGCTAGGTCAAGAGTGATCTATATTTCCACTCACCTCACCAAATTCGCCAACCACGGCGTCATATACTCTAAGCACAGATGTTTCAGCTCTATGGTAGATCCTCGGAAACCCTGAAAAAATATATTGTGGTGAAAAAAAATAGTTATTGTCTAAGTTATGTATTAGCTTACTTTAAAGACCCTATATTTTTATTAGTTGCTTCGATGAGTGCACTGTAGGTAAAGGACCTTGTGCAGACGTGTGGCCACAAACACAAGTCCACTCTAATAATCCGATGAGACGTCAAATTTGGCACGACTGCGGATACTGAAGCACAGTACTGCCAACCTTACGAGCGCACCGGACTACGGAATTTTATATCTGCCAGACTTCCACACACTTAAAACTTTCAACTGGCCTGATTTAGTGATTCTAACCGGAACAGAACCACAAGCTGCAGCTCTATAAGCTATCCACTAAACCAACGAGGCAATTAATAGAGATATCACATATACTGCCATGATGTTTACCTGTATACATTCCTCCAGGAATTCGAGGGTCAAGTGCGGTTCGTTATGAGCGAGTTTTTCACTCACTGACTTTATGAAGATCGTGTTATTTGAAGGAATGCAGAGTCCTGTTGAAATAATAATAAATATAATATAAATTATACATTATATATACCGTGGGTAGTGCAAGCTCGTCTGAGAAGGTTTCACATATTCTACGACAAAGCAGCAGAACTTAGGAAGATTGTGTTCCAGTCCCGGACATAAATTCTAAATTCCTGATGATTTTTGGTGCATGGACGACATAAGAGACGAGTAATATTCTTTACAGAGTCAGTCTATCGGCGATGGTGACCACTTTCTATTTACCAGTTGCAACAATGACTTACATTTTTAAAACGATCACCAGATTTGATGTACAATCCAATATGACGCATATAACCAGTGGTAAGGCCGTCAGTTGGTAATTTTACCATCAAAAATTAAACATTGAACTTTGCATTGCTTTCCGGTTCAAACGGTAAGCCAGTGAATTGCAGGCAAAACGGTGACGGTGGTAGAAGTGGTTGACATATACAGTGCCAGTGTATAAGTGCGGAAGGGAACACTTACCATCAGGTCCGTTTAAAATAAAGAAAACAATATAAAAATTTGTTATTAAGACAAAATTTTGCTAGTCACCTAATGTCAGCCCATTTCGGTATGTACGTACTCGTATTGCTGTATTTATGGGTAGACTTGGAAGTGAAGGATGTCTAAGATCGCGAGCTCACCCGAAGTCTCCAGCAGCTGCCCCTCGATCTTGAGGTGGAAGGTGGCGGTGAGCGCGCACAGCTGGTTGTAGGCGGCCGTGCGCAGCGTGGGGTCGCTGGAGCCAAGGTTCAGCAGCGCCATGTTCAGCAGCGTGCCCGGGACGTCCTTGGGACGGATCTTCTGGTGCACCGTCACCGAGTCCTGCCACACGAAGACGTAACTAGTCATTTACTATATTTTATTTTATGTATCACAACATAATATGTGAGAAAATTTAAATCACTTTTAAAATGGAACCTATTATGATATTGATCTGTCACATCTGATCTGTAAAACGTCTACTCAAAAATATACTTTTATTTCTTTTATTCGCAATAAATTTTCGATTTTCTGTATTTGATACGATCTGCTAACAGCTCTGCCGTATTATACACTAGACAGTTCTCGATGAATATATATTTCTTTATGATACAACACTATTTAACTTAACCAAAACGCCTTTTCAAAATAGGAATGCCATAAACTATTCAAAATGTCGACCAATGACAGCGCTTCAATTCAATGTCAAAGTTCTGTATCGGTAAAAATACGTCTGGATTAGACTACAGAAAATACTACTTGACAACTATAAAACCCTCACAGGCTGACTGAGCTCCCATCGGTTCCGGATGTGTATGATGGACTGCACGATGTTGTCACAGTCGTTGTGGATGAAGCTGAGAGGAGTCGACTCGTTGATGATGGACAGCGAGAACTGGTTGTCGTCGACCAGACACACCTGCAACGAATGGTGCATTATATAGTCTAGTTTCTAACGGTGGAGGAGTTCAATGCGAACATGTCTAGGACCAGCCTTGAAATAAAACAAAATGCAGGTGGCGCGGAACATTAAACTGCCAGTTGGAATGGAAATACTCACCTCGTCAATCTCTGAAGCGTAGTAAACATCATTCAAGAGAACTGGTAAACCCAATACTTTTGTCTTCTCCACTGATGTTATCTGAAGAGCCGTTGGTCCCACCTGTTGAAAAATTTTCATCCATCAACCAAATCCATCAAAAGTATACTTATGTATGTGTTGTGTGTCTTAGTATGTTATGTGTTACAAACACTAGTTAGATAATTAATTAGATATTTAGTCACTATTTTACTAATTTTAATATCATATATTTTTTGTAGTTTTAGTCGCTGTAAACAACACCCTTTTACATGAGAAGGCATTCTCCAAATAATTCAACCTTTTCACGTTTTGGTGATACAAATTATTAAATTTAGACTAAGTGTTTTAGACACATCAATATAAGAAAAAAATACTTGAGATGTCATGGGACACCCGGTTGGAACAAAGTTTGGCTATATATAATGTATTAAATGACAGACACAATAAAATAAATCAACATCAAACAACGTTTGAGAATAATTATATGAATTGTTTATCTCTAACTAATGTTAGAGAGAGAAAGAGAAGGAATGATCGCATGGAAGAGTATAACGCTTGCGTGACGACTTCTGCCTGTTCACTCTACTGTAAGCCGCGTAGAAATACCAATTCCAATAAACATTTTATGTCAACAGTTCTCATGAACATACCTTTATAGCAACTTTGGTGTCTTTGTGCGACAATTTCAAAGCATTGTTGAAAACTTTTAAATCTTCCTCCAAAGCCAACGTCGCTCCTGGGAGCTTCTGTTGTTCCGGATCAACGAAATCGCTGAGACGACTGTGGTTGTCTATGAATATGAGTTTTCTATTGCCCTGAAAGGAAAATACTTATTTAATTACAAATTGTTACTATGTCCAAGGTTTTGATAGATGGTCAGAACATACCCTGAGCGGAGCGAGGATGGACTCGTGGAACTTGGTGTACTCTCGCACCCAGCTGTTGCAGTTGTAGATGTAGCACGCGTGCGCGCTGGAGTACGCCACCTCGGGGAGCACACTGAACCACTTCTGCAGGAAGTCCGTCCTGTACACGGCAATGGACATTACTTCAAGAAACATATAAACACATACGAAGCACATGTATCGACCTTTTCTAACCTCTAATCTATGAAAATCTTCTAATTTTTTTTAAATTTAGCAACCGCCCCCCAAACCCCCCCTTTCGAACTACAGACTCTATAATCTACCAATAATCATGAGTCAAACGTGACCCACAAGACCTAAATGCTTAACAATATACAAACTCACCGGAACCTGTTATCAGAGTTCGTGTGTGTGAAGTCGACGATCAACTCGAACGGTTGCTGGCAGAAGGGCTTCAGAGTTATTATCACGTGGTATATAAGCAAGTCCGCGTTTATCTCACCAATTCTGTAAAAATGGTTATTTTTTTTAATATATACATCTTTATTTTTATAAAATAGCTATTCGAACTGACAAATGAGCCACCTGATGGCAAGTGGTCATCATTGCCCATAGACGTTAGGACTATACGGAATTTAAACCATTCCTTAGTAAGTAGTTACGTTCCTTGTACCTGTAGTTACACTGGCTTACTCACCCGGCTTGGCGGTAGAACATACGATTAAGATGAATTATTTATATATACGTACAAAGTTTATTTAGTGGTATATGACCTCTATGAAGATGGCATTTTCTTAAAATCAAAAGACGTAACAGAGGTCTTACTTGTATCTTCGAGATATGAAATAGAAAACCGGGTTCCCAATCTTGCTGGTACCGGCCTGGTAGAAGATATTTAAGCTCTTGATGCTTTTATATTCTTCTTTTTGGTGCATGTTATGCTTGACTATGAACTCCTCGAAGTTAGTTGAGGACATGTCAATGGAAGACCATCGGGCATACGACGAGAACAGGAGACTTGACGTGCTGCGAATAATATGATTATTAGAAAATGTTCCTTACAAGTGGTCAACTTAAGTTGTCACCATCGCCTAAGATTATTATGTCCCTTGTTCATGTAGTTACACTGGCTCACCCATTAATCCAGTAAACACCAGTAATAAGAATTTCTTTTTGGAGGTAGAATATTAGTAACTAGACGAGCTTCCACAAGCCCGAGTAAACCTATTTCCTGTTTCATTGTTCAGTTGAGTTGTGACTTATTAATAGTCGTTAATTTATTTACAATTAACTTACGATTCCACAGGCTTATGTTCAGGTGGTCCCAGATAGGCAAGTAGTGTGGCCATCTGAAAAAGAAATATACTCTTAAGTATTTCTTACATTTCGGAGATTTATTCTGAGAACTGGAGAAAGTTTAAATTGATGAATGATGGGTAGTTTTAATCGTCTAATTAGTAATAATTATACGTAATGCAGGCACACCAATGAAGATTGCACGTATGCGTTATATTATTACAGTTATAAGTCAGTCAGGAGTCATTAAAAATGACGGACGTCACCTAAGCAGCAGTCAGAACTACTATTATAGAAGATTACATTATTAAATCCTCTATTTACCACATTACACGTCCTCAAAGTTTACCTTGTCGAAGGGTCGCCTGCCGACAGCCTTGTGGTCTCTGCTGCAGGACAGGTAGTCCCCGATCTTCTCCTGATGGTTCCACAGCAGACGATGCAGCGCCACCACGTTAGCGTCGCTGATGAAGGACAGGTTGTGCGAAGTTTGGTCCACAGTCTCGCAGTCCGATGCTATTTCTATGAAGAACCTTAAAAAAAAATGGTTTTTTTTATTAGGTATTTAATTAGGTTTTATTAGGTAGGAAAGTAATTAGTATGTAAATTAATAAATTGTATCATCAAAATGTAACAACTGCTAGCAAACCTGATTAAATAAATTTTTGAATCATCATTATTTAAACTCTACCATTTCGGTAAGTAGCGTGACGAAACGACAAGAAACTCGCATAGTTGCTCTTTTCAAATAAACAGATCTACAATGCTGTTATTCACAATTTTATCATTTTATCTTTCAATGAAGACGTAATATCTTACTTGCGTCCAGCTTCGAAATGTTCTCTCAAGAAGTCGTTAAAGGGCAACATATGCTGCTCCTTGGAGAACTCCACGTGGTTCGCGATGTTCTGCAGAATCTTCGACATGAGCATGAGTCCTCTTTTGATGTGTGGTGGAATGGGTCGGTTCACTATTCCCATCTCCTGCGGGGACACTGGGGAGGCAAAGACTATTTTACATACCTTTGCTTATTTTTTTACATAAAATAGGCACCACTGACCTTGGGAACTTAGACATTAAATCCCTTATGCCTACAGTTAGACTGGTCCATTCATCCCTTAATAATATGTTAAAGTTAGTATACTTTATTGTATACCACAAACAAAAATACAGAAATCTTAGGATTAAGACAGATTAAAAAAAAATACCATAAGCCCTACAACCGAGTTGCTCATACACAGTAGAGTCAACATGACCACCGGTAAAACTAAAGGTATTATATTAAACTCACCTATCGCCGGATTTATGTACCGTAAGAATAAAACGGTACCAACTGCGCCCACACTTGTCTGCGGGAACTGGACGAACCTCTTGCTGAGCACCTAGAAATATATAGTTAATAAACATTAAAGAACCTTCCCCAAATATAATAAAACCATTAATTGACAAATTCTCTTCGTCTCCGACAAAATATCTACTCTACCGAGTTTCACCAACGCGTAACAGCATAAACTGCTTGTATATTTTTAGTATAAGGACACGCACGCAGTTGCGTAGCGAACACATGGCAAGGCGGACCGGTGCATCAGTTTAAGGGGTTATAGTGCTTTAATGACACCTCACTAGAATACGAGTATTTTGTTATTTTATCACAAAATCAAACACAAAACATAACTCTTTATTTTCAATTATCATTTGAAACTTTTTTAGTATCATTTGAAGTTATAACTAATATGTTTTTGTTTAAGGATCACCTAAAGTAGCGAATGAGGTATGAGTGAGGGATGAGTAGGATCTTTTTCTTTTATTTTTATTTTTTAAGTTTTGTTTTAGAGTTCAATACTTTATAAGTGCATGTTGTGTTCTCCTGTAATTGGAGGTACATTTAATATTTTATTGTCTAAACTTGTATTTTATGTATTACATATGTACCTGTGTTGGAGTTCCATATTAAATAAATAAATATATGAGTATATTATGATGTCAGATTATCGACGTGCGTCACTATTCCACCAGTATCCGCTGCGACGTATCGTGTACTCCACCTGTACTTAAGCAGCGATCATTGTTGTTTGGTAATAAATAGTTGAAGATAAACATCCAATAAACCATGTCCCATGTCGAGATCAAAGAAAAAGCTAGGTTAACCCTATAGCGACACGGCAGCATAGTCAAGTGATCCCCTCCTCTCCTCCCCACCTCCGATGGTTATTAGAGAAAGTTCTAGATTGCTGGGTCGCACCGGGCGAGCTCTGCACTGGCGAAGCCCAGACTCATACACGATGTAGGGAAACGCGTAAGGGTTTTTCCCGGGACAATAAATAGAAGTCACCCATACCTGGTACAAGCAATGGCACATACTCCGAAGCTGCGAAGGGAATTTATCAGCGGAACTGATGATCCTTTCGAACACCTCGCGTGTCAGGTCTCGGAGATTATTCCTGTTGATCTCTATGTCGTGAGTTGGGTCCAGCCTGCAATAGTTAAATCAAAATATTCTTTATTCGAGTAGAATCACAAAAGAACTTTTGAATCGTCACGTTAGCGTTGAATTAAACGTGAAAGCTACCACCGGTTCGGAAAGTAGATTCTACCGAGAAGAACCGGCAAGAAACTTGGTATATACTAATTTAAATAACATAGTACGTCAGTCAAGTACAAATATTTTTATATATATATCATGGCTAGAAAGTAATATGCTTTATGTATAAATGTTGTTTGTTAACAATAACAGTGGAATCTTATCGTAGAAACGAAATGAGTCTTTAATACATACATCATGTTGGATGTCATCGAAGAGGTCACATCAATGCCATTGGAATGGGCTATATGGTGCAATCACCCTGCATTATGGGTGTAGATAGAATGAAGCAGTTTTTTTTTTTTTAATATTTGTAATTAGTAGCGGACTGACGAATGGGTTCCTTGGTAGCAAGTGATCACCACTGCCCTTCGACTTTGACGGTGTAAAAAAAATATTAACCATCCCTGATGTCATTAATATACCATTGTTGTTTGGTGTAGACTAAATGATAGGTACCTTCCTAGGTTACCTGAGCCGAGATGACCCAGTGGTTAGAACACGCAGGCACCACTGAATTTCATGTGCTTAATTTGTGTTTATAATTCATCTCGTGCTCGGCGGTGAAGGAAAACATCGTGAGGAAACCTGCCTGTGTATAATTTCAACGAAATTCTGCCACATGTGTATTCCACCAACTTGCATTGGAGCAGCGTGGTGGAATATGCTCCAAACCTTCTCCTCAAAGGGAGAGGAGGCCTTAGCTCAGCAGTGGGAAATTTACAGGCTGCTAATGTAAACCTTCCTAGGTTGACTAGCACAAAGCTCTACAACCAAGTTTATATTTCTAACGGTTCCAATGTCTATAGGGCTAAGTGAAAATCTAATATCCGACTAACTCGTCGGCAATGAATTAAAGGAACAAAACACAAAATATTTTTCTTTCTATCTTTTATCGTGAATATCATTACCTGGCTGGATCGACTTCGAAGCTCAAACTAGCGTTGCAATCCGCCTGGTCGAGCAGGGCCGTTATCAGCGGCTCAAGCAAGCTCTGCAGGTAGCCGTAGCCGTATATTTTGAAACAGAAAGCCATAATCTTGCTGCCCAGCGAGTTCCCTCTGAATAGAGTTTGCATGCAGTCTGAGACCTGAAAATTTATATTTTCGATAAAAAAATTGTTGTTTGTTCAAATCATCATTTAACATTACCACGGGGTAATAGTTTAATATTATTGGCGTCAACCAGCGTACACGCTACGTCAATACACCACCAGATGATCCAAATAGATCCCAAGGAGGCCAGTTTATATGAGAAAGCATTACAAGAATTTATGGCCGACGGTGAATTGTCTATGAAGTGGTTAGGAGGACGGGCAAACGGGCCACTTTGTAGTATGTGGTAAAAGGCCACCATGAGAAATTCTAATCATTACTTACATCTCCAATACGCCTCCAACCTGTAGTTACACTGACTCACACACCCTGAAGGGTGAACCCAAAAACAACAACACGAAGTATAACTGCTCGGCAGCAGATTACTAAGATTCGCCAAAAGTTATCTACGAGCGACCTCCACAGCGCCGGGCAACTCACCGCACAGACCTCGACCTCCCGGTAGAAGATGTTCCAGAGCAGCGGCGCCAGCAGGTGCTTGGCGTCGAACAGCGACACCAGCACGCGCGCCAGCTCGTCCATCTGCGCCGACCCCACCACGCTCGCCAGCGCCATCGCGATCGGCAGCTCGCCCTGGGGAGACGCCGCGTTGTTCTTCGGACATTTTATGTTATTCATTTCTAAGTACAGGTTGTTTTTACAACATGTGTTTACTAATTTAAAAAAAAAAACTCAATTTCATTCTGATTAATTACCAGAATATTAGTGATCGTCTTAATTTGGACCAGATCGTTTATTAGCTGAGATAAGCCAGCTTCAGGGGTGGTATTAGCTCCAATCCTTCTCCTCAAAGGGAGAGAACTAATTTGGGATACACATATATCAGAATTTAATTGAAATTAGTCACATAAAGTTTTCCTTAGGATGTTCTCCTTCGCCGCCGAGCACGAGATGAATTATACACACATTTTACATTATTTTACATTAAGTTCTTTGGAATTGCCCCACCCACCTTATCCGATATCATGGTGACGAGCTGCACGAGCTGCTCGAAGCGGTCCGCCAGCACGGTCTCCGCGAGCGTGTCGAACTCCGTGCCCTGCTGCAGGATCTTCGTCAGAACCTCCATGAAGGCAGCTCGCGTTTGCAAATCGCGATGGTAGCCCAAATCTAATTAACACGAACAACTTTAACTATTACAACGTCTATTAACGAATCACATGTCCCCTTGGATTACTTGGAAGGGGAATTTATTTATTTATTCTTTATTGCACCCAAACTTAAAACTAAAAATTACAACATTGCTACACAAAGTTGCACGAGGTGCAACAGGCGGCCTCATCGCTCAGCAGCTATCTCTTTCAGGCAACCTTTGGGCAGAGGACCATAATATTTACATATATGGGAAGGGTACAGTAATTTAAGTCATAATAAAATACCTATTATTTTTTGGAAATTGTTAGTTTTATTTTAATTTCATTGTTTTAAGATATCGTTAAAACGCTATCACTGGCCGCGATATTTCTCTTTATCTTTAAACTAAAAAATCTCAACAGACTTGCTGTTCATCCCTTTATTTGTTACTAGTTTTCACCAGCAGCTTCATCGATGTATTTGGGGGCAGGACTTAAGTATTAAAAAATTAAAGGATTAAATGTAATGTAGACTATCGTCGCGGACTCCAGAGGAGGCCTTCACCTTCGAGACGAGGGGTTCTTCGTAGTTATACGTACAAGATTAAAAATTTAATTTTTGAAAAATAAACAAGATACTTAGACAATAAGAATATATTTAAGAATATATTGTTTTCGTTATAAATTTGTATAATTAAGCAAGAAATATAAGGATTATTACTTATTATTAATACCGTCGCGGAACGTAGATTCTACCGAGAAGAACCAGCAAGATACCAAACACCGAATTTGATGATTTTTTTTTTTTTTATGGTAGAGGTGGCAAACGAGCAGGAGGCTCACCTGATGGAAAGTGACTACCACCGCCCATGGACATCGGCAACACCGGGGGGCTTGCAGGTGCGTTGCCGGCCTTTCAGGAAAGAGTACGCTCTTTTCTTGAAGGAAAAGGTTCTGGGGTACATTCTCATTTATAATATCAGTATACTAGTGGCGGTGAAGGTGTCTGTGGCCTACACTAGATCTTCCCTAGTGTTGGGTGTTCTACTTGTCTTTCCTGTTTAAACTTACCAATGCTATGCATGAGACCCGAGTCGATGTTCGCCGATAGTAAGTTTGACATCGCCTGGATGGTTGCGTTCCTCAAGGTCTCCAGCCGTCCCGGACCTTCGGTCAGCTCGACCTCGTTGCAATCGTTCAGTAAGTTCATGAACAGGGTGAAATACCTGAAATTATATAATTTGGTCTGCAACTAAACTCAAAAGCCATATATACGTTCCATAAAGAATATTATTGGAAAGTAATAACGCAAGAACATTTACGGGAAGCCATTTAAAATATCTCACTTTAAGAACAGCTGACTCTTAGCCTCCATAAGGTCTCCACGGTCCGACTCCTCGGGCTGCAGCGGCAGACCCTTGAGCAGCGCCGCCACGGCCTCCATGCAGGCCTGATCCAGCTCCCTGGATATATAATACCTGATCACACTATTGGGGTAGACTTCTAAAGCGCCGGTGGTATACTGCCTTCAGATCGAATCATTGAAAAAATTAAAATAATAATGTATCTTTTGTGAATCAATGTAAACGTCATTATTATAACCACCCCCCCCCTCCCCCGATTCCATATATTACGTGAAACATAGAAGTTTTCTTATTTATAACATTTTATTACTACCTGGTAATGGAGGAAGCGTCTGCCCTCAGGGGCGGAGCGATCTGATGAGACGTCCCGAGAACCCAGTCCGTCACGTACTCAACCATTTTGTTGCGGAACTTCATCTCCTGGTTAAACGATTGACGATTTAATTAACAACAGCCATATTTAACGGTCACTGGTGACACGAGGGTACAGTCAGCTTCAAACATCCACTCATCATATTCGATCACTACACAGTTACACTTAGGATTGTCGAGTTCCTGTTTTAAGGTTACATTTTTTATATGAAACCAACCCTCAAGGTTGGTAAAGAGATTTTTAAGTGTCAGTCGGTGCTAGCGACCACTTACCATCATGTGGTCCGTTTGTCAGACTACCTTAGTATATATCAATCACAAACGACGACATTTGACATCAAATATTTTGACGACCTCCGTGGTCGAGTGTGTACACCGGTTTTCATGGGTACGCTACTCTGAGGTCCCGGGTTCGATTCCCGGCCGAGTCGATGTAGAAAAAGTTCATTAATTTTCTATGTTGTCTCGGGTCTGGGTGTTTGCGGTACCGTCGTTACTTCTGACTCTCCATAACGCAAGTGCTTTAGCTACTTACATTGGGATCAGAGTAATGTATGTGACGTTGTCCAATATTTATTTTAAAAAAATATTATTTATTTAAATTGACGCGATATCATTGACGAAGCTGTTTTGAGAACTTTGGAAGTAAAACGAAAACGTATATAAGTATTTAAGTGAAATAATATTGTAATATTAATAGAGACACATCGATCAAGAACTGTTTGTAGAGCAAAATATAGAAGAACTGAAAGAAGTTTAACCGTACCTGTCTGAAAGCTAAGTCATCTCTCCGTCTCATCATAGCGTCGACAACTTGACAGAGTTTCGTCTTGATATGTACAGACAGCACCGTCATGTCTAGGTGCCGGACGTATCTACAAAACGAATGTTTTTATTATTATACGGGAGATATAAATACATTATAGAAGGAATAATAAGTTATCATAAGATTAATGTAATCACTGCGCCCATTTTCACATAAAGTGGAGATGTTCCAAGTACACTGGAATACCCACTAAAAAACCAGCGGTACCCGCTCAGTCTTTTCGGGAGGCATCAAGGTATCGCTCGAGCATACTACCGCGCCGGCCCGACGGTTGGAATTCTGTGCGGGCCTCCATTCCTAGACAAGTTCTTGGACGCGGTGAACTCTCCAGTTCCGGTCACGCTTACGGCGGCGGGAGTATGAACGCATAACGCATAAAATGAAACTCAAGTTCCTTTATTTTACATAATCAGCCTGTAAATTTCCCACTGCTGGGCTAAGGCCTCCTCTCCCGTTGAAGAGAAGGTATGGAGCATATTCCACCACGCTGCTCCAATGCGGGTTGGCGGAATACACATGTGGCAGAATTTCGTTGAAATTAGACACATGCAGGTTTCCTCACGATGTTTTCCTTCACCGCCGAGCACGAGATGAATTATAAACAAATTAAGCACATGTAAATTCAGTGGTGCCTGCCTGGGTTTGAACCCGAAATCATCGGTTAAGATGCACGCGTTCTAACCACTGGGCCATCTTGGCTCTAATCAGATTCCTTTATTTTATATAGAAGAATTCCACTTACTTATTGATATTAAAATGAAACACTACCACTCACCGCTGAGAAGAACCGGCGAGAGAAACTCAGCGGGTCTTTTTTTGTCAATTGAATATGAATAGAAATAGCATCAACCACAATCTTGGTTTTAGACCTTAACCGTTAATAAGGTCTCGCGTCGTCGTTTAAAATGACTGGTCCACATTCGTTTCAAACGATACTACAAGAATTTGCAATTGTAGATTATGGACTAATGAAGATCACGACGATGCCATGCCAAGTACATTATAAATATATTCACCTAACGATGGCCAGCATCAGTCCTTCGATGGACGTCGTGCTGAGATGTTCGCAGGGCTGGTCGCTTTTCTTATTATCCAATATACTCTTCATTATAAATATAGTATGTTCAACGAATTGTGTATTTATATCTGTCAGCATAACCTGTAAACATCACTATGTTAACATTTTATATAACGTGTTAAGTATTAAAGATTAATAAACGGAATGGTATAAATTAAAAAAGTTTGACGATAATTAAATGGCGAGAAATACGATTGATATTAAAAAACTGCGTGTGAATTAAAACGATAACAAGAATAAAATTACACAATTTATATATGATTTTAGTAGAAAGAGAAAGTTGGAGGGGGGGGGGGGTAACTCTTTGTCTAGACGTGACGACGTCTGGCAGTTCACTCTACTGTAAGCATGCAAAGTAACTTCGTTCGAATACGTGTATCTTTTAACTGACGACTGTGTATTGTCGTGGATAACGCGGGGTCTTTATCACTATTTCGTAAAATAGGTAGGCGGACGAGCAAACGGGCCACCTGATGGTGAGTGATCACCAACCAAACATAGACAATGGCTCTGTCAGAAATATTAACCATTCCTAACCTTAGGAACTAAGATGTTATGTCCCTCGTGCCTGTAGTTACACTGGCTCACACAAAAATACTGCGTACGGATGTTTGGCGGTTGAACAAAATAAAATTATTTCTTACAAGACCGGCTCGTGCTCTGTTATGTCCCTTGTGTATATAGCTACACGGCTACACGGGGCCACGCACTTTTCAACGCCCAGCTATACATATTACGGGAGACCATCTTTTAAGCTGTACCAACTGAGATTTGGAATGAGACCTGGGTGGTCTTCCATTCACTTTTAATATGGCCGAAGAATTTCTTTATGGCATTAATTGTACACACCTGTTGTTGCTGATCGAAGAACTTGTCGACGATTGCTTTAATCTGATCGAATAGTATCGGGTACAGCGCTGGAGACATTTCATTGCCGACCAATTCCTTGACGTGACTCTGTATTTGAGCACCGAAGCGTTCGTTACTGCAGAGCAATAATCTTAATAGCTGACCGATGAATCTATAAAAAATGACATATTAAGAGAACAAAACAATATTATTAGGAAATATATACTACCACCACCCCTCACCGTAAGGAGGATCTCCTACCATCAACTACCAGCCCTCATTGCAGGGACGACCTCCTACCGTCAACTGCCATCCCTCATTGTAAGGAGGACCTCCTATCATCGACTACCCATTGCAAGAGGACATCATCAGCTAACACACTTCATTATAAAGAGGATCTCCTAACAGCAAGTACCAAACCTGGTTGAGGACCTAGTGTCATCGACTACCACACAAAACAAGGAATCCCGACTAGAACTTTCGTTCGTACTCAGTGTTGACCATAGAAGTACACAGTAGTTGAATTTAATGAGTTCATGTTTGATGTCAATAATTTGCTACTGATTAAATTAGTGATAAATAGATGGATTCTATGTTTAAATTTGTTTTTTTTTTCAACAAACTTCCAATTCTTTCGCTAAAAATACATTAATGATCTCAAACTTACTGAGTTACAGGGCAGTATTGGACTTCTTGAGATGTGTTCGCCAACACATTATACTTTCTTGTATCTGAAACAAAAATTTGACTCATACACTTGGATTTTATGTTCATTCCGAGTCCATCAATCGCGTTAGGCTATGATTTGACCAATACAGACTTTAGATTACTTTGATTTTTAACTTTGCCGTTTCATAGATTCAAGTCATTTGTAAAAAATACATTGGTAAAGAAGGCATATTATTCGATACAAGATTATATAGATGAGAAAAAGCGTGGAGTTAATGCTTGTTGACTTCCAGGCAGGAGACATAACATATATAATTGTATTTAACTAACATGACTGTATATTTAGATGTTGAAAAAGATTAACTACTGAGTTTCTTGCCGGTTCTTCTCGGTAGAATCTATATTCCGAACCGGTGGTAGCTTTACTTTAAATAGTTTGTTGAGTGACGATTCAAAAGTGCTTGTAAAAACGTACTTGAATAAAGTATATTTTGATTTGATTTGATTTTGACCTTGAATTGGTGCGATTTCATTGGTCGAAATCTTGTATAATCTATTACATAATGGATTAGAATTAAATTTGCAAATAGTGTCTGAAATATTTACTTTAATTTATGACAGTTAGTTTTATTATCGTAAAATTGTCTAGATTGAATTACTAGTCTTTTAAATGGCGCTGACTTATTGTATAAATCATACATAGAAATATAATTTCATGTCAATAAAGGTGTTCATGACCATGGAAGTTTAATCAATCCAGTGAGTGGTGTGATCCGTACAATAGTGCAGAGTCCACAATAGCGTTCAGCGAATGCTGTTGGAACTTTGAAAGTAAAATTGTGGATATAAAAAGAAAGATTTGTGTCGTATTAAGAATTAAATATAAATGACTCAATTAAGAACTGTGTGTAGAGTATAATATATAACTCTAAGGTTTGTTTAATTTTACGCCTTCTTTAATAAAAGTTAATGGCACAAAAGGCGGACTTAATGCCTGAAGGCATTCTCTGCCAGTCAACCTTTAGGTCAAACAGAAGAACCATGAAGGCGGTAATTAAAAATTAATTAACAATATATAACAATATATGCACATACTTATATAAAACTACACAAAAAAAACATATACATACATATCCATATAGTATCTACAAAATAAATATTGATATATACTGTCTATCGTAAAAACTTCTTGTATTGGAATAGGGTTTATATAGAGATAATTTGCTAAAATCATTGATCTTGTCAGAGAATAATGACTGTGCTAACGTAACCTTACCTGCTAAAGTTCCTTCGAGAAACAATTCTCGAGCGACTGCGTTTATCGATTTACCTCGTGAAGGTTCCTTTCCTTTAACTCGAGGATTATTATACATGAGACTAATAATAATTATAATACAACAAAGCGATAGAGAAATAAATAAAGTCACCGTGGGTATGTAGCTGAGACCACGCGGGGGCGGGCTTCCGTTGGAGACAGACACCCCCGAGAGCGCACAGGAACGAAGTGATGTTGGCCCACTCCTGGATTTGCATCTAAATAGTAAGACAAGGTTGTAATCTTTCATCCGATGGCGCGGTGCCCCCCCCCCCCCCCGCGGGCCGCACCTCGCAGTCGTGGTCGGCGCTGTGCGGCGCCACGCGGCGCTTGGCGGCGGCGCGGTGCGGCGGCTCGGGCGGCTCGTCGGCCGACACGCCCTTCGGGTACTTCTGCAGCAGCTTGCACACCGAGTCCCTGCCGCACGTGGCGCGTTAGTGAGACATGGGCCTTCTCGCGAAAAACTATCTGATAAAAGTACTGTACGGGGTAATACTCGCCGGCAGTAAAAATATAATGCATAATATATCTAAGCGATTAGCATATGCGTAGAATAAGTCAATCAAATGTTTGATTAACATGATCTGTTTCGTAACTCACAGCATACATTTCTTTTTACTTCAAGCAAAGTACCCATATCGATAAGGAACAAGAAGGAATAATTACGATAGTGTTGCCAACGGTACTCACAGTTGACATCACTCAAGGCTCGATTGCTAAAATTCTCATCTTGACATTTTAATAGACATAAAACTTGTTTCATGACACATCATTGAGGGGAACCGGTCTAATATTTAATTGAAAGGTTTTGGCTCATAATTTAATATAACGGCAGAACCGACAGCTTTATGTGCTATACGAAGCGTGGAAGTGTCAACATTGTCAATTTATCAGCCGGCTAGAGATTCAAGCCCAGGATTTCGGGATCTGCAGCCTTACAGACTAGTCCCTAAACCAAAGAGTACTCACCAACATCTAAAGGTCTCCTCCCAGACAGGCTGCACGCCGTTCACACAATGTTCTATCTTCCTCAGTAATGCCATTATACGTTTTTGAAGAGCTGCTGAACCTTAATTAATGTTACATTAGTATTTCGTATAGAACATTCCAGAATTAACTGTTAACTCTGTCATACAGCCGAGACATGGTGTAACAACAGATAAATAATAACATAACAATACTTACTATGAATATTTTTGTAAAAACATCCTCTGGCCATATCCTGACTAGCTGCTTGTAAAATGTTTTTTATTTATGACGCTGACCGTACCTAATGACATTCTACGTTTCGATATATAAGCAACGCCCAACAATTATTCAAAATTATTATTTGATTTATTTAAACAAACGACAATCAACAAGTGATCAGAATCGAATTTGTTGTCGTTTGATATTAAGTTTAGTCAATGGCGCGATCGAACTTAGTGAGGCGCGGAGGGGGGGGGGGGGGGAGCGCTCACCCGTGGTGAGCACGGTGGACGTGTGCGCGATCTCCTGGAACACGGCGTAGTTGGGCAGCAGCGTGTGCGCCGACACGTCGTCGGAGCCGCAGCGCGTGTCGGCCTCCTGGCACAGCAGCGCGAAGCACGACATGGCCACCAGCACGGCCTCCGTGTCGATGGACCACAGGCACATGAAGAACACCACCTGCGCCGAGCGGGGCCGAATCAATACCCCATCCGATACATGAGTTTTCTTCACTAATTATAGAACGTCGAAGCTGAATAGAGCTTATAAAGATTTGAAATCATCTACTTTCCGTCTACACCGTTATACATATGACGACCTCCGTGGTCGAGCAGTGTGTACACCCCGGGTTCGATTCCCGGTCGAGTCGATGTAAAAAAAGTTCATTAATTTTCTATGTTGTCTCGGGTCTGGGTGTTTGTGGTACCGTCGTTACGTCCCACAACGCAAGTGCTTTAGCTACTTACATTGGGATCAGAGTAATGTATGTGATGTTGTCCGATATTATACATTCTTTGAAATTGGATATTTATTCATTTATACATTCTTTGAAATTGGATATTTATTCATTTATACATTCTTTGAAATTGCGGTGACTTTTAATTTAAGAACCATGATCCAGTGGTTTGAACGCTTAATCGATAATTGCACGTTCATAATCAGGCAAGCACTACTGAATTTTCATGTGGTAATTTGAGTTTATAATTCATCTCGTGCAGTGAAACCTGCATGTGTCTAATTTCAATGAAATTCTGATACATGTGAATCCACCGACCCAACCAATCCAGCACTGGAGCAACATAGTGAAACAAGCTCCAAAGCCTTCTCCTCGAAGGGCGGGGAGGCCTTAGCCAAGCAGTGGAAAGATTAAATTTGTCGGATTTTAATATATCTCGACCTACCTCCAGCTTGATATGCGCTTGCTTGCATATCGGTATCTGCGAGCCGACGTTCGCGTACTCCTTGTGCTTGGCGAGGAACTCGTTCCTGCAGGTCAGCACGTCGCGCAGCCAGCGCAGCACCTCGCGGTAGTTGCCGATCTGTCGCTGGATCAGCTTCTGGCTTATGTTGTACAGGACTTGCGAGCTGGAGTGGAGGCATTACATTGGTTTAGTAGATCCAGTATGGGCCCGGACACGTCCCAACTTTGGGCAAAGGATTTTTTTTTTTAATGGTTTAGAGATCATGCTAAATTGGATTAACCTTGCAAAATTTTATTTCATTTATTCCAACCTTCGTCACGTTTTTGTGTTAAAAAAGGATCGGAGAAATCGGGCGAATATTCGATAAACGTATCTAGGTTGAAGGGTGAGTGAGCCAGTGTAACTACGGGCACAAGAGACGTAACATCTTAGTTCCCAAGGTTGGTGGTGCATTGGCGATGTAAGGAATGGTTAATATTTCTTACAGCGCCATTGTCTGTTGGCGATGGTGACCTCATACCATCAGGTGGCCCATTTGCTCGCCCGCCAACCGATAACATAAAAAAAAATTACACTGGCTCACTCCAAAATGCTATTGCTGCTGCTGGTGTATCGTCTTTCTAATTATCAAATATAGAAATACTAGGTATCCTTACCTGATATCCCAGAAAGTGTTGAGCGGCGCTTCAGGGTTCCACATGTGCACCCTGTCCGGTCTGTGCAGAGCAAGCAGCGCGTCCATCGCCTCCTGCGATATCTCCCCCATCCCGGTGTGATGAACAAGGGATACGAGACCGTTGATCAGCTCCGTGGTGGACGATTGGATCTCTACCCCAGTACGACCGGGATTCTATACGAATTAATGTGCTATGTGAAAGTTATGTACTTTAATGGTAAGTACAGAATATCATATGTATAAATAAATAAATAAATATAAATATCGGACAACAACACATACATTACTCTGATCCCAATGTAAGTAGCTAAAGCACTCGTGTTATGGAGAGTCAGAAGTAACGACGGTACCACAAACGCCCAGACCCGAGACAACATAGAAAACTAATGAACTTTTTCTACATCGACTCGGCCGGGAATCGAACCCGGAACCTCGGAGTGGCGTACCCATGAAAACCGGTGTACACACTACTCGACCACGGAGGTCGCCAAAGGTGTATGTCGTTATTAATAATAGATTATTTAATTATTGAACTGGCAGTACTGATATCATTGTTTTACTGACATCTGTCCAATAATTGCTTACCATAAAAGTCAAAACTAAGGCTGTATTGAAAGCTGAGCGTTTAAAAAATACATTGATTATTATCATTTGAAAGATCCCACATAGACGTATGACTCAATCTTCAAATACCAAGCTGTGCTCCCGTTGAACCTAATTGCACACAATCGTATACAGTGCGAACTCCTCTTATACAGGATGCTGTGTTTCGAATCATCATAAATACCATTAGCGAGTAACTTACACTCAACATGAGCATGGGATCAGCATGTATAAGTTTGACGAGCAGCAGGAGAAGGTTCCTGTACGCTGGCATTTCCTCTGATTTATTGAATTTCGACTGGACTTCTTTCGACTTCAGTGATAGGGATATCATCCGCAGCGGCGTGTGGACTATATAACCCTGGAAATAGAAAACAAAACTTTTATTGTGAGTTTAATGATCGTGGTGAGTTTTTTTTTATGATATCGGTAGGCGGACAAGCAAATAGGTCACTTGATGGTAAGTGGTGACTACCGCCCATAGACAATGTGCGCTGTAAGAAATATTAACCATTCCTTACATCACCAATGCGCCACCAACCTTGGTAACTAAGATGTTATGTCCCTTGTGCCTGCAGTTACACTGGCTCACTCACCCTTCAAACCGGAACACAAAAATACTAAGTACTGCTGTTTGGTGGCAGAATATCTGGGTACCTACCCAGACGGGCTTGCACAAAGCCCTACCACCAAGAAAGAAGAAAGAAAGAGTATGTGAGACCATATTAAAAAAGCTAACTTTATCTTTTTGAGGGTTAAACAGTCTACCTCGTACGTACAAAAATACAATATTCTACCGTCAAACAATAATATTAAATATTGCTACTTTCCGGTTTGTAGTGTGAGTGAGCCCAAGAGAAATCACATTTCAGTCCCCGAAATTTAGTATGAGAAATTAATATTTCATAAAGCGCCAATGTCCATGGACGGTGGTGATTTACCATCAGGTGGCTAAATTGTCTCTTTCCGTTTACCTACACCGAGAAAGATAAAATATACATATATATCTATTATTTTGACTTATCTCGTCTCATGTAGTATAAGTTCAAATCAATTGGATCAAATTGGTCTTCGAGAATTGGAATTCTCCTCAAAGGAAGTCTAGAAGAGAGACATTGACATTGAGTCTCTTCTTTTTCTTTCTTCTATGTATTTCTAAATACCTGCGTAGCTTTATTCAGTGTATCTGTAAACATTGCTCTCAGTTCTGCAGCTCTCGGGTAGAGCAGCTCTATCTGCGGCCACCAAGGCAGTCGAGGTTGTTTAATTATTCTGAAAAGATCATAAAAAACTCTTATTCCAAATACTTATACCGCAAATGGGCTAAAGACATGCCTTTACCACATTTGCGGTTTGACCTTGGAGTAGTAGTGCAAAAAAACACTATTTCACAGTTGAAAAAGAGTAAATATAGAGTTTATTTCCGGTTCTTCTCAGTAATCTACATATCGAACCGGTGGTAGATTCACTTAATATAGTTTGTAAAATGACGATTCAAAAGTGCTCGTAAAAGCCTACTTGAATAGAGTATATTTTGATTTGATGACAAGAAGGCTGGTTCATTTCTGCCCAGTGGATCGTAATTGCTATTCATTTAACTCCGTGTTATTCGTACCGGAAGTTGACGAAATCGAACTATAATTATAAAAAAAGTATATGTTTCGTAGTCAATGCACGGCCAAAAAAGGATTATCAGAAACTTCAGACATTTTATCATTTTTTCACGAAAAAAAAAAACCACTGTTGCCGACGTCGTTATGGAAATATTCGTGATTAACTTTTGACGTTTTAGTAGCGTTCTGTGAACTGCTGTTCAACTCAGTACTTCCACCATATTGGACACGTAAATGCAGCAACGCAGCACTTAACAATATCGTTAAATTAAAATATCAAATTGCGTATTAATTTGAAAAAAAGTCGAGATGGCCCAGTGGTTAGAACACGTGCATCTTAACCGATGATTTCGGGTTCAAACCCAGGCAGGCACCACTGAATTTTCATGTGCTTAATTTGTGTTTATAACTCATCTCGTGCTCGGCGGTGAAGGAAAACATCGTGAGGAAACCTGCATGTGTCTAATTTCAACGAAATTCTGCCACATGTGTATTCCACCAACCCGCATTGGAGCAGCGTGGTGGAATATGCTCCATACCTTCTCCTCAACGGGAGAGGAGGCCTTAGCCCAGCAGTGGGAAATTTACAGGCTGCTTATGTATTAATTTGATTAAAAATCTCAAATGATTAATCAAAGTGACATAATTTTTTCATCACAGATTATAAAATGCGAACAGAAACGACGTTCGCCACTGACATTTCTACATGAAAATTAACTTTAAAAAATAAATAGATGTACTCTGGATTTGACCTTACATACATCCTTAGTATTTCTTACAGTACCGTGTGACTACTTACTATCAAGTGGCTCGTTTTCCAGTCCAGCTACCTAAATGACTTAAAAACATATAAAAAAATCCAGAAACCGACTCCTCGACTGTATTTTAGACTACATTTAATGTGTGCACGGTTCTTGACCATACCACCGGTTCTTAACGTAGGTACTAAAAGAAAAGCAGGCAAGAAGTGGGCGCGTGAGTAGAACCAACCTGAGCAGCGAGTCCACGATGACGTAGTGATAGGAGATGTGCGTGGTGAGGTTGAGGCAGACCTTGAGCGTGTCGTTGGAGTGCGGCATGATGCGGAACAGCGACACGAAGCAGTCCGTCAGCAGGTCCAGCTCCGAGTACCCGGGGCACGGCGCGCCGCGCGCGTACGGCTTGTTCGGGTTGAACAGCAGCGACTGCGCACGCGCACTTCATATTGGCAATTCATATCGAAGACACTATACGACTAGCGGGATCAGACGAAATTATATGATAATGAACTACCGCCATTTCTAGTACCGAGATGGCCCAGTGGTTAGAACGCGTGCATCTTAACCGATGATTTCGGGTTCAAACCCAGGCAGGCACCACTGAATTTACATGTGCTTAATTTGTTTATAATTCATCTCGTGCTCGGCGGTGAAGGAAAACATCGTGAGGAAACCTGCATGTGTCTAATTTCAACGAAATTCTGCCACATGTGTATTCCACCAACCCGCATTGGAGCAGCGTGGTGGAATATGCTCCATACCTTCTCCTCAACGGGAGAGGAGGCCTTAGCCCAGCAGTGGGAAATTTACAGGCTGATTATGTATGTTATGTATTTCTAGTACACCTTACCTTGAGATCATTTATGACGGATTTCACGAGCACGAAGGTAACGTTGCCGGAGTCAGCGATGTTCAGGTATGTCGAGGCCTTGCAGAGTTTAACGCACGTCACTATCGCTGCTTCAGTCATCTGCTTCGAATTGTTTTGGGGGCCTGAATGTAAACATACCTTTGAGACGTCCCAGTTACAAATTCAAAACGTGCAACGTGCGAGTTATCAACGTATATGTCTTTCTCTTTCTGAACGCAAACACACTTCTCTGATTAAAGTTTTAATTATTATCATTGATTAGTACAACAAATGTTAGGAATATTTGAAATAAAATTAAATAAATTGTTAATGACATAAGTACTATATAGAAAAACATACAGCAAACAAATACAAAACAATTGATATTTTTTATGTAAAACATCCTCTCGCTGGGCGCGTTTATTTTTGAAAGCTAGTCTGCCAACCAATGCCAAAAAAAAAAAGAAAACGAATAGACTTTGGTATGATTTTTGTCGCTGATCCATCATTCTTGTATCACTAAGGTCGTTGAGTCCATCCCTTCCATAAAACTCTTACTATAGACATTTAGCCAAGAGATTACACCCTACATACAACCTATTTAGCGCGTAGTCGCTTGCGAGCCGAGTTACATTCAGATATTAAAAATACATATTAATAATGATATATATGTAAAAAAAACATGATTACGTCTATTCCAAAGTCTAGAAAATCGATAGATTTGAATAAACTTACTCAGACCACGCTTAACGGTATCTATGAAGTGCTTCTTCTTCGTGTGTCGCGGACTGCACGGCGCGCCGCTGTCAGCGTTCACTATTTCTTCGAGAACTTTCTAAAAATATTTAATAATAATAAGTAAACTTGAAACGCTAAAGTCTCCCCACAGTATTTTAGTAACTATAACAGCCGAAGAAGATCTCAAGGTCACCAAGGTCACCTTAAGCAATAGCAAAGCGTAGATACAACAATTACTACGACATTATATTGTGTAAACACAGACCACTACAACCGTCTCCCTCTACTTAACACGAGCGAACATAATCGTGTTGCAATGCTCTACTAAGTAATAATAATAAAATGTATTTAATACAAAAACAAATCGTAATCATGCTTTTATTTGATTCCTCGGTTACGGCGAAATTCCATCACAATCGGCTGTGTGGAATTGCTTTAAGATTTTACAAGATTTGTCCCAAATATACAAAAAAAAAAAGTTATTGAAAAATCAACCTTATTGCCGTACTTACAGGATTCAAAACCAATAACATAATCTGCAGCGGCCACATCGCCACTCTCGATTTCTTGTTGTCTGAGAAGCTGTCTTGTAAAATGTCGAACAGCGTGTCGCAACATTTGCTTAATTCGTCATTAGGCCGACATTGTACTTCTGCGAACTCCTGTAACATACAATAAGTTATATATCGCAGGCGTAGTGTTCAATTATAAGTTATCTATAGCCAACTATGTATAGTCTGTGGTAAATTTCGCGCCTTTTTCTTTTCTTCTTAGCATCTCTCTGCTCTGTGTGACACCATAAAGACTGTTATAATTAAAACTTTTATCATAATAGGCAAATCCACTAAGTACTTTAACACGTAGCTTAAGTAGCCATTCAAATAATAGCCTAGCCTTTTAACTAACCGAATGACATTCAGACCCTGCTAAACATGAGCTGCAAGTTTAATTAATAACATGTTATTTAATCAAATAATTATGTTCTACCATAGACAATGTAAATATTTTAATTTTCAGGAGTCATATAATAGGAGGATTGTTGAATGTCACCCAGGCCGCTGGTTGAAGGGTGCTGTGTTGTGAAATGGCTATTAATTAAAAGGCTATTATTTAAACTCGATGGATGCGACATATATACGACAAATCTGTCGTAAGAAAAAGGTCGTAACTATTAGAGCTGTCTTTATAAACACAATGTCATAAGGAAAATAATTATGAATTGGGTCTCACATAATGTTTACTCTATAAATGCTTAATTATCGGGTCTTAAAGAATGTTCCTTAGCTGTATAGTTTTAAAAATTGACATCTCTCACTCGCTTCTGGAACGTTCTCGAATGTGTTAACATACGGATTAAAAATCTTTTCTCATCTCTTTGGTGTTTGCATTTCCGACATTAATCTATCAGTAACGACTTGTAATTTCTTTAAATAGCCATTAAATGTTATGTTATGTAACAAAATAATAACCTGAGGGTAAGTGTCCATCCAATTCCAGACAGCTTTCTCCAGCGACACAACAAGTACTATATGCGCTGATTTTCTTAACAATTTAAACTTTTGAATTGATTCTGAAATAAAATTCTACATATGTAATATACATAACACAAGTCACCCGCGTCTGAAACGCTTTTAGGGGAACGGTTGTCAGGTGTTAGACATAAAAAGCTTATGTCCTTCTTGAAGTTCAATCTTGCTTCATAACAAATTTCGTCGTAATTCGATTCTTCAGTTTGCACGTGAAAGAGAAACATACAGACAGACAGAGTCAACTTCGTTGTAATAATATTAGTATGGATGTACTTTTCTGAAAATCGAGAAATGTGCCAATATTTTGTGTATCTTGTGATTATTTTGTCATATTTTTTTTTATAAGATGAGGGGAAAGTTTTCCATGTGATGGTAAGTGGTCACAGCCGCCCGTAGACATTGCGTAAAATGCGTTACCAGCCTTGGAAACTAAGATTGTTATGTCCCTTGTGCCTGTTTTTCAAACCGAAACACATAAGTGCTGTTTGGAGACAATATATCTCACGGGGATACCTACCCACCGAGTAGAAATTTGAGCATAAATTTGACAACTCACCTGTCAAAAGCCGTATAAGCCTTAGTATGTCAACATTGACATGTTGTATCAACTCTATATCAGTATAATCGGGGTTTTCTTCTGAGCTAGATGCTAGTTCCTAAAAAAAAAAGAAAAAAATCTATAATCTTTTACACCAATAACGTTTCAGCATAAAATCAAAATATACTTTATTCAAGTTATCAAAATATACTTTATCAAAGTTCAAGGCTCATAAAAGCACTTTTGAATCGACATGTTACAGTTTCGAATTAAATGTAATGCTACCATCGTTTCGGTGGTAGGTATGTCAATAAAATATAATTAAAATTATACATATCCTGCCTAGAAGTCAACAAATATCATCAAAGCTTTTTTTTATGCTATAGACGTACCAAAACATTTTTATCGTGACAGTACCATGTCACAAAGACATGTTATATAATTACGTAACATGTACGGTCACCAAAAAAAAAAAACACTTTAAATCTTGATATCTTTTATTAGTGTTTCTGTAGGATAAAACATTACTGCACAGCACGGCTCAACTAGTTCTAAGAAAAATAATAATCAATACGAACCTGTAATCGTGCGCTTATCCTATTAAAAACTGCATTGAAAAAATTGAGACTAAGGGCGAAGAGTACTTTACTTGCTAGTTGTCTCAGAAGCGTGTTATTGACATTGCTCTCATTTCGAAGATCTGAAAAGAATGTTAAAGTAATCATGTTTGATCGATTTGACTGATTCGATCACAATGTTGTATAGAACATGTCAGCAGGAAGATGATGATGTTATCCTTCTAACTATATATACATATATTGTAGTGCTCAGGTGCTCAGTGTGTACACAGACGTGAGCACTCTACGGATTGATGGCAATCTTTCACAGCCAGAGAGTTCATGCGCAGGGCCACCGGAACGCAGTTAGTTCTTCATGATAACGCCTCATTAAGTATTAAGGGAGTATTAATACTGTCAACGTCCTACTTCAGTCTGCTATCGATATTTTCGTGACAGATAACTCTATTAACTTTCGTATTGTCCTGTCCCAGAGTTCGAAGGTCGGGACTAGCAAATGGGAAGAGGACACCACGTAACTCTCGAAAAACAAGACTCGATTAATACACCAGGTTTGAAAGTCATAATTTTCGTTTAAGATTAACATGGCCTATCCAATTCGTGGGCATTGTATAATATTGGTCATATTTCTGAATGTAACTTACCAATAAACTGACAAACTTCTCTCAATAATATCTTAACATTCATCGCTTCTTCGTACTTAGCGGTGTCCTTGGGCTGAGAGCTGAGGCATATTTCCAGCGTATCTAAGACTATTACTAAACTATCGTGGTAGCCCTTCTCGAGTTCAGTTTGAGGCCGATTGACGCACGTGGTGATCGTTGGCTGGTACTGAAAAATGCAAAGTTCGAATAGTTTTTTCTGTGATATAGATGTTAATTCAAGTACGATTTTTATGTGAATCGTAATCGTCGCAACTGTAGCCGAAGTGGTAAAAAAAATTAAAGTTTATACACAATATTTAAAGTCCATATTCGCATACTAAATAATTTTCGTTCGTTAGTATGTGCGTTCCATACAAATATCGCCCCGAGTTAATTTCAGTTTCACAAAAATCCACATAAACTTGCATACAGCCCCTCATCTAAAGCTTTATCCCCTTGAAGGGTGAAAAAAGTAGCCTTTGTCCGTCTATCGAATACAATCTCACTTCGTAACAATTACATCAATATTGGTTCAGTGGTTAAACCATGACAGCGTAACAGCAGACAAATAGAATTACATTTTTATATGATAGTGGTATATAAGACTCTCTTTAAGACCAATTACTAGGAAAGTATGACAAGTAAACAAGTATGTATTTTTTCATAGCAATGGTTATTATTATATTATTCATTCAAGGGGGTTCGCATAAGAACATGTCACCCTTCGTGGGTGCTCTCAGTCAATTACTTAGTTTTATATAGATCGCGTAACTAGATCTAGTTTTAATAAGAAAAAGCTCCAACTTTTACGAAGTTTGGGTTTGGGCCATGACAATTGACAGCGAAGACCTGCTCATATAGGGACTATCATGTATTTGTATATACTACATGTGTTGTTCTATACCAGACAGGTTTAGTTAAAGAGCGCTCATTATAACAATCTCTCCAAAATTTGTAAAAATCTTTGTTTAGTAATATAATAATTCCGAATTAAATAGTAGTGAAAATTAATGCAATTTCTCGATGAAAGCTCTCAAAGAAAATTGTCCTTATGCGCTCATTGGGTAATAAGCGTGACCTTAATGGGCCAAATCATTTCTTAGGATTATCTTACGAGAGTTCGACTCGTAGAACATACTATAGCACGGTCTCCGAGTTAAGTTACAAGGGGAATATTTATTAAATTTTGCTTTAGATACTATTATCTAGTATACGAAAAAGTCGAATATTTTTTCATTAAAATAAAATCCTGTAAATGTTCCACTGTTGGACTAACACCTCCATTGAAGGTAACTAGACCACAGTGCTCAGATGCGGATTGGCTCCAACAAAAGCAGGTTTCCTCACGATGTTTACCTGCAGCGCCGAGCCCGAAATGAATTATAAATACAATCTAAGGACATGAAAATTCAATGTTCTAACAACTTATCCATCTCGGCTCGCTATCAAGGAAAATTGGGCTTGAAATGTTTTTTGAAATTCCCATCCTTTATTAAAAAAATCATCATGACATTATCGAACTAATTTAATAAATGTTTAGAGTAAAGATAAGTAAATAACTTTAACATTCAATTGAAGTCATATCCTTGGTAGGGATCTTGAATAAATAAGGTATGGTATAAATTACGCATTAGTGAAAATGGCGTTTTTTATGGCGGAAGTGACATTTAGTTTGTTATTTATTGATTCTCTGTAATTATAAAATGACTAAAAATATTGTTAATTCATATCTGCTGGACTTCTAAATAATTTTGTTCAGTAACCTCATAATCAAATATATTAAAACTTAATAAAGTCCTCGATTCGTTATTAAACATACAAAATAAAAAACTATTGTTCAATAGATTGGTCGCTTCATAAGCAACACCGGCCAACTTCTCAGTGTTTAACTATTGAATATTCTAAACAAGAAACAATGTATATTTGGACCATACTATACAATTAAATGTATTTTTCGTTTAACATAAAAAGGCACGTGGCGGTGCGGTCCTCCAGTGTGCGGCTGCACTCCATCGCAGTCAGTTATATGCCTATACAGTCACGACACAATCAATACAGCAAACGCCCACACGCTAGAGTAGACGGCTCCTAATATATATACCATATCGACTTCGATACCATTCAAGCGATTTTATATATACCACGACAGTTTCACGTACTTTTTTTTTGTTTCGTTTATTTTGCGCGATGGCCGAAAAGACGTGGTCGGTGTTCGTACAACATCAGCTAGATTGTAATGTTCTAACTGAGACGATACATTTTTGATCCTTCGAGCCGGATACGAACCAGCTATGGATATTGGCATATATACACAGAGGCAGAACGAGATCTATGTCTATGGATGAAATATAACCATTTATATTCATCAGGTAGAGAACGGAGAGATAGAAACGGCGTGGGTATACCGTTTTGCGAATGGATATCTTACTTATTGTCGTTATATATAATCATTAATAAAAAACGAAAAGACTTGTACTATGTATTTTTTTTTAATTATTATTATTATTATTTTATATATAAATGCACACATACACAAGCACTTTTGGATTATAAAAATCTATTTTTTTTTTTATAATATCGGTAGGCAAGAAATGTGTTGGTAATACGTCACCCTAGACCATGGACTTTGCCACTAAGAAATACCCTGATTAATTAATAAGCTTGGAAAACAACAATACTAAATAATGCTGTATGGCATTAGAGTTTACCGTGAGTGTTCCTACCCAAACAGGCTTGCACAAAGCCTTACCACAAAGTAAAATTTACTTAAAGCTTGGCTTGATTAATCTTTATTCACCAGAATATGCCATAAAGAAATATTCATCAAATTAAGCAGTGCCGTGAAGTATTCATTAAAACACAAAATTAATTAGTGGTAAATTATTATTCTAGTTCATCTTCAATATAGGAAAGAGAATTGATTTGAATGATTGAGATTCCATTCTTTTTATAATAAAATAAAATTTCTTATTTTATAAGTCTACAATTTTGTATTATTTTTGTCATATTTCTTTCATGCTGTCAATCAAGTAAAAAAATTACAACATAATAACTGTAGATACTAGTAGTATACCGGCTTCAGGGTTTTAGAGGCTGGTCATAGTTATAAAAAAGTAACCCATGCTTGGTGTTCAAGCTTGCTTCATACCAAATTTCAGCAAATTAGGTTTAGTTTAGCCGTGTCATGTCATGTGTCATGTGAATATAATGAGTTATGGAGGGACAAACAGAGTTACCTTCAGATTTATATTTTTCTTACGTCGCCAATACTCCACCAACCCTGGGAACTAGGATGTTATGTCCCATGTGCTTGTAGTTACATCGGCTCACTCAGCCTTCAAGGAGGAATACATAAATACTGAGTACTGCTGTTTAGAGGTAGAGTATATCATGACCGGTGGTACCTACCCAGACGGGCTTGCATAGAGCCCTACCACCAAGAAATTATTAGTATATATTACTTACTATCTCGTAATGAACCTGTATGACTGAACTCATTCCAATTCATATGTATTAAATTTAAAAATACATACATGAGCTGTTAGTCTATTAATGGTACACAGGTGTACTAACATACATTTTTAATTTAAGATTTAAGTTTATTTAGTTTCCACTTATAGAGAAAAAACTTTACACACTTCATTGTTTAAAAGGTTTATTGTTATAGATTCACTAACGTAGGTGACAGCTGGGTGTAACTTCATGTAGAATGAATTGATGTTTAATAAATCAAACTTAGCAAATATAATCCATTTGTATTGTTTTTTAGTTTTAAAAATTTATTTTCCATAAAATTTGTTTATACTTGTGGCAAATGCTGTTTATTACTTCAACAGCAAAGTGTCAAGATGTTTTTTTATTTTTAATGGCATAGGTGGCCTGGCAAATCTACCTGATAATAAGTGGTCCAAACTGGACATAGACTTTAGTGCTGGAAGAAATATTAATCATATCATCAATGTGCCACCCAGTATAATATAACCAAGTGTAAGCATTACCGTCTTTACCATAGGGCACATGGGGCACGTGCCCAGGGCCCCCATCCTGAGAGGGCCCCGAAGAACCAACAATTTCTTTCACACGTTTGTTCTCACATTGACTGCTATGTATATTTTCGAATGTGATATATTTGTCAGAAATAACTAACATATTTATCAAAAAAGGCTATAAAATAGCCATAAGATTGTACAACCAATCAGATAATAGAATATACGAAAATTACATCACCGTTTATTTGAAACTATACTTAAGGCCTGGCCCCAAGCCAATTATTTGTACATGGTAGTAAATATCTACCAAAAGGGCCACAAATTCATGGGTGCCCAAGGGCCCCAGCATAGCTTGAGACGGCTCTAAGTGTAAGATAAGTATAATATATAATTTAATTAATACATACCAGTTCATTGACTCTCTGCAATATTTTTGTTAAACCAGCGATCACCAGAGAGAAGCGATGCCGGCTTATCTGAACTAAACATGCTTTGCACTGTTCTTCGTTTATACGAGAATGGAGATTCTGAGCTCCAGTTTTGTATGGTAGCTGCAATTTTTTTTTCTTATTAATACAATTTAAAAAAAAAGTTTTCTTTTATAAAAATTGATACTGCCTCTCATTTTTTTTATATTATTTGCGAACTTTATTTTGCAAGAACGTAGTAATTGTTTTGATAAATTGAAGAATATTATTTGAACATAAAAGCAACATTTTAAATCATAGATAATTAGTTCTTAGAATTTTGGTAATGTTCAGAAATTTTGCGTAGGCGTAGAAGAATCGTATATAAATTAACGAAATTAAAATTATAAAAGCAATTGTACATTTAAAATACGTTCGTAGTGCAGATCAATAAAATACGCTAAAACATATTAGTAAAATTAAATTTGTACCGAAAATTGGGTGGGTCAAGATAAATAAATAAAAAAATGTAATATTTTTGTAGTTACTTGTTCTTCGAATCGCGCAATGAGCGAGTTAGCCCATTCTCCAGGTTTCTGCGTTCCCATTTTGTAAGTATTTAACGTATTTTCAATGTAAATAATTAATAAACAAGTATTTTGTGCGATCCATTTTTTGCTTCGATCGATCAATAAAAGTTTGGTGTGACCATACTCCAGTTCTAAAAATATCGTGTTTCCGTGGAGACCTTTTCGTCAATTGATCATTGATATTTGATGCAACAAAAAACTCCACTAAAATTTTCATTATTGATATTCGTTTTTAAAATATAATAATGATTCGTTGAACGTTAATTATAAAAAGTAAATAAAAACACATTTTCTTTTAGACTTAGAATATTTATTTTTTATTATAGTTAGATTCTGATATTTGACTATGAATATAACTACTAATAAAATATAAGCTAGCATATTTTGCTAATTAATAGAAGCAACATCATATAAATCCACGGGATTTAAATAATAATTAACTTATACTCAAGTGTCATTTTCTGTAATAGGGTTCTCTGTTTCACCAATTTGTAATAAATTTTCCTTCTTTTTTTTTAAGAACAACACTGACTTCGCTGTCAAATGCCATTAAAATTTAGACAATTTGATATGAGCATGACAAATGACAATTGAAAATTTGACGATTTGTTTTGTGATTTTCGTTAAGTGTCGCCGAATTATTTAAACAAATTAATAAATCATTCAATTGTGTTAATATCAACTCTAGAATAAATTTACCAATTCCTTCCTAATCCAATATGATGGTAAGCTGTGAAAGAATGTTTTATATATTATTTTTATTTATACCGGGGGGCGTATCCTACTAGAATCTAATAACATTCCTGTTCCATAAATCTCTCAGTGAGAATATTTTTTGAATAACTTTTTACATTGTGAACAGCAACGTTGTATATAATAATATAACAATATATTTGATGGCAAAAGAACTTAATATCGGCGATAGAAATTGTGACGTGGAATTTCTGTTTTTTTTTTTGTTTTGTCCTAACGAGAAAGTTACCGCTATCAGTTATTAACTCAAGGTGATAGACGATAATTAGGCGGTTCGTATTAGTCATGAATATTTATATTTAAACAACAACTAAAATAATTTTATAGGTACCAAATATTAAATGTAAAAAAAAAAAAAAACTTTTTGAATTGATAATTGTAACTCAATGGAATGTGTTAATTAAGAAGTAACAGTACATTCAATCATACATATACATTCACAATATGATATTTGTATTCATGAATTATGAATTTAAATCTTAATGTACAAATCAAATAAGAAATAACAGTTAAAGTAGTTGAGTTCAGTGAAATCGTGTCAGCAGCCTATTTCAATTTTATGTAATTTATAAAACCTTAATATTTGACAATGTAATATCTATATAAACTGCCTCAGATTATAAAATAGTTGTTAATCAGGCATAAAACAGGCAGTTAGAGCATGCCAAACATTATAGTTCAGCAAGAAAAGGGAAACCACCACTCGAGCTGAAGCACCTCTGAATTTTCATGTGCTTAATTTGTGTTTATAATTCATCTCGTGCTCGGCGGTGAAGAAAAACATGGTGAGGAAACCTGCATGTGTCTAATTTCAACGAAATTCTGCTACACGTGTATCCACCAACCCACATTGGAGCTGCGTGGTGGAATATGCACCAAACCTTCTCCTCCAAGGGAGAGGATGCCTTGGCTCAGCAGTGGGAAATTTACAGGCTGCTAATGTAAAAATGTAATGTAAAAGAAAAGGGAATAAAAAATCAAAAGCGTAAATTCTTTAACACTGATAATTCTGTAATATTTAATTATGTCATACTGTAACAGAAGTGTATGCAATAATTATCAATTTAAGTTAATAATTTGTTACTGAAGTAACAGCCCCTTTGAAGGTAATTACTGTTTTGCACATATTTGATTACACTAGTGTGTTAATTGTATACAATTACACATGATCTAAAGTTTTACTTTGAAATAAAATTGAAGTTGATGTTTGTCATTTTAAAACAACTGTCTATTCAATAGACTTGTTGTATTTGTATTACTATTACTATGCTTAAACTAAATTAAACTAAAATTTAATTGAGTCTGTTACCTCAACCGTACCGATCAATCTCTTTCGTGTCTTCTGCATCCTACGTGACATTGGCGAAATAATCTGTGCCCTGTCGGCACAACTAAAAGCCATAAAACTAAGAATTGAATTTAATTGAATTTGTATTACTGATGGGCTAAGCTCTCCTGTCCTTTTGAGACAGTGTGCTAATCAACTCTACTCCTAATCTGGTTCTTGGATATACATGAGGCAGAATTTCATTGAAATTATACATATTCAGGTTTTCTTTTAATGTTTTTTTTCATTACTAAACACATGATGAATTACAAACACAATAAAGCACATGCAAATTCAGTGTTGCATGCCGGGTTTGATCACAATAATCAATTAAGATGGACGCTTTGTAACCACTGAGCCACCACAGCTCATTTGATAAGTGAAAAATTCATTTACTAGTTGGTTTTAGTATTTCCATTATGTATTATTTCAAGGACTGTGTAGAAGAAAGCAACCACGATCCTCTGTCAGTGCCTGCTGTGTCGACGCCCTCCAGCGGTGACATCAAACCAGAGAAGAAGAAACCGAATGAGAATGTTTCGTTGGCTGATAACAGTTTACTGGTTAGTATGACACACTTACGTCTTCCAGACTTTGGGCTGTTACTTGGAATTTTTCGATAGGAAGTCACAATAACTTTTATTCGGCCCGACTCAGAACCTCGAGATTGTAACCATCATGGCCTTTTATCCAGTTATTAGACCGACGAGGAGTCATATACGTATACGTCTTGGTGCAACATAGTGGAAATTAACTCTGAACTCCAAACCCAAGAGAGAAAGTACATTCATGGTTACTTTTTATATACATATAACTGTATAATAGGAAATAAATGTCTGCCGCGTCTGTGCGTTAAAGTCAAAGTCAAAGTCAAAAATCTTTATTCAATATAGAAGTGTTTACACTTGCTTATTGATAGTCAAAAATATACCACCGGTTCGAAATTTAACATCGGACCTGAGAAGAACCGGCGAAAGAAACTCAGCGGGATTTTTTTTTTTTTTCTTTTCATTTTGCATGTACAATAATAATTATATTTTAGCTATTTGAAACAGCCTGGAGGCTGTACGATACGACTCATGATAAGGTTTAGGTGTATTATTCGTGAAGGTTTTGTCTTGATTGGCTTCAATTGATGATTGTCGTTGATGTTCTCGAAAACAATATGCCGACCAATAGATATTCCTAGCTGTTGCCCGCCGGTTTGCTCGCGTGGAAATTGAATATATTTAATTTAATTAATTTAAAACATCTTTGTGTACCACATTGATGTGTATTTCACCTTAGGTTATAATATCCAGAAACGCTTAAATCCGTATCTAGTTAATTTTAATCAGTATCCCAATAATAAAGTTTCATGTATCTAACTTAAAAGATGGCGGACTTCCGTACAAACTTTCAATTCCTATTTCACCCTCTTAGGCGTAGAATTTCCAAAAATCCTTCCTTAGTGGGTGTCTACTCAATGAAACGATCCTATTTACCAAATTTCATGGCCCTAACTTTAACATTTTACACTCGTCGATGATGAATCATTCAGTCAGGACATGTTATTTTATAAGTATAGATAGATAGATAAAATATAGATAAAAAATAATAAAATTCCGCAGACATTTTTAACTTTGCTGTTTCATAAATTCAAATCATCTGTAAAAAAGCGTGGAGTTAATGCTTGTAAACTTCCAGGCAGGATATATAACATACATATATAACATACATGTATTTATATATGTATGTTATATATCCTGAGTTTCTTGCCAGTTCTCGGTAGAATCTACATTCCGAACCGGTGGTAGCTTTACTTTAAATAGTTTGTTAAATGACGATTCAAAAGTGCTTGTAAAAGCCTACTTGAATAAAGTATATTTTGATTTTCATAGATAGATAGATGATGTGAGCTCTGTGTGAACTCTATGGTTGCTAGATAGAGAAGGAAAGACAATAAAGAGAGAGGTTCGATTTGAATTTATTTCTCCGAATAAAAATATTTTAAGAGACTGTCGCAGAAAATATTAAATGGTTTGCCCCGGCTTTTGCACGGGTGGAACGCTGATACTAAATATACTACAGAATGTTTTATGTATAAATTCATAGGTTTTTGTCATTAGACTGCATCTTGTCTTGACTTGTCCCTGCATTTTTAAATCTGTAATATCTTCAAAAAATAATCATTTAAATTGCATGCTGTTCAGGGCCATATCTATCAGATCTATATTAAATACTCAATCTATTTAGGGTACTTAATTGGATAAGGATTAATACTGTATTGCTCAAACCGCTTCGTAAATAAGCCATTATTTTTTGTATAAAGTAAAGGATAAAAAATAGTTACTGTGGGTTATGGATTATAATAATAGATAGAAATATACCATTCAGTACTTTTTTGTAGTACTTTTTAACGTAAACAATACTCTAGTACATTATTTTGATCTATCTCGTACGGTTCAGCCAGCGTTTGCAATGTAAGCGCAAAAAAATGTATTAATTACGACATCACTTTAGAAACCTTTATAATTATCGGTGTTTTTCTATTATATTAAGTATTTATTACACATGTAAACCTTTCTCTTGAATCACTCTGTCTATTAAAAAAAATCGCATCAAAATCCGTTGCGTGGTTTTAAAGATGTAAGCGTACAAAGGGACGGACAGACAGCGGGAAGCGACTTTGTTTTATACTATGTAGTGAAGATAAATAATAGATTAGGTTTTGTATTTAGAAATAATTTGATAATATAACAATATATATTTTTGTTTCCTCCAGGTTGACATTTCGGACGCTCTGAGCGAAAAGGAAAAGGTCAAGTTCACTGTTCACACGAAGACGACGCTGCCGGAGTTTCAGAAGGCGGAGTTCTTCGTGGTGAGACAGCACGAGGAGTTTGTCTGGCTCCACGATAGATACGAAGAGAATGAGGAGTATGCTGGTTATATTGTAAGTTATATTTATCAGTTGTTTTTACCCATCCAGTTTTTATCCATTGTGCTTGGTGGTAGAGCTTCGTGTAAGCCTCTCTGGGTAGCCCCAATACCCTAAGGCGTACGAGCTCAAAGTCCTAACATCCGGTTTTTATGATATTATTATTTATACAGATTGAACACTCTGATGTTAATAACAGATACCGCCGGCGCCGCCGAGACCAGATTTCGATGCGTCTCGTGAAAAGTTACAGCGTCTCGGTGAGGGCGAGGGAGCTCTGACCCGTGAGGAGTTCCTCAAGATGAAGGAGGAGCTTGAGGAGTGAGTGAAACCAAATAATAATCGTGTCTCCTTTCAATATTGTGTAAAATTGTCGTGAGGATCGAAAAACGTACTGCGACCCACCTAACTACTGGGTCGTCTCAGCTTTTGGTACCTTTTTTCAAATCAAAAGCAAAATATTCTTAATTCAAGTAGGCTCATATAAGCATTTTTGAATCGTCATGTTACACTGTTGAATTAAATTGTAAAGCTCACACCGGTTCGTTAAGTAGATTCTACCGAGAAGAACCGGCTAGAAATACATTAGTTACAGTTCCTATTTTCCACCGGTTTAATTCCAGAGCTAACGTCAGTAAAGTACATACTCAATATAATTGTTATTAATTTTATAATAATAATTATATTGAGACAAAAATGAAATATTAAATATAAAAATGTTTGACTCCACTCTGAACGTGGTAACAGAACTTCATCGGGACTGTAATCATTCTGACGCTCGAATTGCTGATCGACGTTTTTGTGTAACGCGGGTGAAACCGTTAAGTAACATGATGCTTTGTGGTATTTGTCCAGGGAGTATCTCGCGACGTTCAAGAAGACGGTGGCGATGCACGAGGTGTTCCTGCAGCGTTTAGCGGCTCACCCTGTGTTCAGGAGTGACGCACACTTGAGGGTTTTCCTCGAATACGAGCAGGACTTGTGTGCAAAGCCGCGAGGGAAAATGGACCTTATCGGTGGCCTCGTGAGTTCATTATTGTTTGACATAGTAACTGTCATAAAGCACCAGCATGTAAGTGTCTCACTGCTGAGCTAAGGCCTCCTCTCCCTTTGAGAAGGTCTGGTGCTTATTCCATCACTACGCCACTACGGGTTGGTTGGTTGGTTGGATACACATGTGTCAGAATTTCATTTAAATTAGACACATGCAGTTTCCTCGCAGTTTACCTTCACCGCCAAGTTCGAGAAGAATTTTAAACACAAATTACGCAATATCGCATCAATAGTGCCTAACGATGAAAAATGTCGCAGGATCGATTCTGACCCCTTGGGCTATTGTCGTCCCCAGTCATAACACAAGTTATAAGCTTAAAACGATGGGTAAATATGAATATTAGTAATTACTTAATTAATTTGGGCCATTGTTAACATTCTTTAATAAAATAAAAAAAAAGCAAAAGTTTTGTGCTTGTCTGGGTTTGTATCGCAGCTATATATTACATATATAAAACTTACTATACTTTATTCAAGGAAGTCTTTGAATGGTATCTTAAAAGAAATTTATTAAATATTAAGTTACTACCGGTTCGGAATGTAATGATTTTGCCGAGAGGAACCGGTTAGAATCTCACTAGTATTACTCATTACCAAAATTTCAAATACGAAGCTGTGTCAATCAGGTACAATAAAAATACTGCATGAAAATCAATTAGTATTAATTTCACGCCCTTTTAAAACACGATGACTCTGCCAAGGTCATCAGGGGCGAGAGCGCACATAACACTAAATAAAACTCATGAAAGTGAAACTGCTTTAATATATTGTACTCTTTCTCTTTCCCCCAACGCCGTATCTTCTCTCTCGTGTAACGTGACGTGCGTTTAAATTTTAATTCTCAACTCTTATCCACTTGCTATCGAAATGTCGCAATTCATCAACAGGTGCGGTCGATGACGACGACGACGGATGAGATTTATCTCGGTGCGACGGTGAGGGACGTGAACGACTTCTTCGAGCAGGAGACGGCGTTCCTGCAGGAATACTACTCGCACTTGAAGGAGGCCGTCGCTAAAGTCGACAGGATGACGTCCAAACATAAAGGTGAGCGTCAAAGTAACAACAATATTGTATAGAGACGAGAATTAAAATTAGACTTTGTACTTGGTAGGGCTCTGTGCAATCCCGTCTGGGTAGGTACCACCCACTCATCATATATTCAAACCCCAAGCAGTAATGCTTTGTGTTGTTGTGTTCCGGTTTGAAGGGTGATTAAGCCAGTGTAACTACAGGCACAAGGGATAAACATCTCAGTTGCCAAGGTCGCTGGTGCATTGGTTATAGAAATGGCTAAATTTCTTAAGATGCCAATTTCTATGGGGAGTGTCGTGGTAGCGTAACAAACAAACTCCCTTGCTCATTTATTATATTAGTATAAAAGTATTGTATTGTATGATAAACCTTATAATAGAGGTTTGGAGTGATAACTTCTTATGTGAGTGTAAACCGTTTCGTTACGTAACGCGTTACGGCGCCAGTCTGTCTGGCTTCCCTTTCTCTTACGCACACGGACAACGCAATTATACTAATAATGTACATACACGAAATTCTAATATACATATTCAAGAATTGTAACTAAGAATAAAATAATTTATTAATAAAGGCTTTCCTTACATTACCATTTTGATATACATAAGTTTAAGTAATAACTTAAGCTTTTCACGCGTTAAACAATTTCAATATTAAATAGTTCAATTTAGATTAGTTTAAGTTATCATTTCTGTCGGACTTCCCGAGACGCAATAAAGAAGATTTATATTGATTGATAGAAAAAGTTAAAAATCTATACGCCGATGTTGACAATTATCATAATGGTGTTTCAGACGTAGCGGACGCTCACATCAAGCTGTCATCCTGCATAACTCAGCTGGCGACGAGGGAGCAGCCCTCCACGGAGAGATTCCTCACGCGAGCGGCCGAGACATTTGACAAGTGCAGGGTACGTACATGGTGTCCTGTTGGGTTGGACTGGTGATAGGGTCACCTGGTGCTCTACGTGGAAACTTTAACCACTGAGTCAAGGAGTGACCCTAGACTCTTAGGCCAAACTTATGGACGCGAATTGTCGAATAGAAAATGCTCGGGTAATGAGTGAAACTCCCCGTAATGGCTACAAGAAAAGTCAAGAAGGACCCATTTTCATTTCCGTTATAGTATTGTACACGACCTCTGCGAACACAAAAATCAAATCGAAATATACTTCATTCAAGCAAGCTCTTGCAAGCACTAAGAATGTTAATTTTTCATGAATAAACTAAGTTAATGTTACCACCGGTTCAGAACTTTCTGAAGATTCTACCGAGAATAATCGGCAAGAAACTCAGCAGTTTCTCTTTTCCGACAATCAGTTACATGTATTATAACAATAAAATAATTGTCTTAATACTTGTCTGCTTTTTTTCATAATCAATCAAAAATTTACATAATCCGTTATCGAGTAAGACTTATTGATGGAAGTTAAATTGGAAAAATGGTTTAAATTGTACTGTGCACTACGAACAGTTATCGATTAATACATATTTATTTATAATACAACACTATAGTGCAACAATAATACTAATAAACTTTAATATATAAGTCGTTGAGGTGATTGATATCGAGCTTCCCGGTTTTCAGAAAATCGAGGGTCGAATGGCTTCGGACCAGGACCTGAAGCTGGCGGACACGCTGCGGTACTACATGCGGGACGCGCACGCCGCCAAGGCCGTGCTCGTGCGCCGCCTGCGGTAACCACACCACTCACCACTCGACCCCACGTTTTACTGAGAAAACGGACGGAATGTGTTTTAGTTAACATAACATAAACATAATCAGCCTGTGAATTTCCCACTGCTGGGCTAAGGCCTCCTCTCCCGTTGAGGAGAAGGTATGGAGCATATTCCACCATGCTGCTCCAATGCTGGTTGGTGGAATACACATGTGGCAGAATTTCGTTGAAATTAGACACATGCAGGTTTCCTCACGATGTTTTCCTTCACCGCCGAGCACGAGATGAATTATAAACACGAATTAAGCACATGAAAATTCAGTGGTGCCGGCCTGGGTTTGAACCCGAAGTCATCGGTTAAGATGCACGCGTTCTAACCACTGGGCCATCTCGGCTCATTTTAGTTAACTCTTTATTCAAATTCAAAACATTGTCAATTACGTTCGGTTTAATTTATATTATGTCCAGTATGAAAATTAACGTATTTACTTGATGGTACGGTTTCGTTAGTTCTGTCTGGGTCGGTACCCCACAATCATCAGATATTCTAATACCAAGCGGCGTTGCTTGGTATCGGTGAGTTTGGAATGTTTGGACGGTTTTAAGATTGAGTGAGCCGGTGTAAGTACAGAGACGAGGGACATAATAACTTAGCTTCCAAGGTTAGTGGCGATGTAAATAATAATTAATGTTTCTCACAGCGCCAAGGTCTATTGGCGATAGAGACCACCTACCATCAGGTGGTCAATCTGCACATCCGCTTACTCAACAATAAAAAAAAATTGAAACTCTTTTTTTATCATCTCTATATTGTTGTACTAGCTGTACCTGCTGCTTTTCCCGCACGTAATTTATATAACACAAACTTCCAACCACCGTTCTATCCTCTTAAGGATGGAGTTTCGTAAAATACGTTCCTAGCGGATGTCTACACCCACCTATAAGGAACCTGATAGATTAATGTCGGAAATGCAAACACCAAAGAGATGAGAAAAGATTTTTAATCCGTATGTTAACACATTCGAGAACGTTCCAGAAGCAAGTGAGAGATGTCAATTTTTAAAACTATACAGCTAAGGAACATTCTTTAAGACCCGATAATTAAGCATTTATAAAGCAAACATTATGTGAGACCCAATTCATAATTATTTTCCTTATGACATTGTGTTTATAAAGATAGCTCTAATAGAACCTACCTGGCTAATTTCAAGTATAGGTATATATATAGGTAGGTAGGTAGGTATGTATAAAGGTAGGTATAGTTTCTGAGATTTCGTAATTAATCATCGAGTGGTATTTTGCCTTTATATATATATAGATTGTGTCATAAGCTTTATTTATTAATACATTTGTAACATAATCTTTTCTTTTAGATGTCTAGCCGCCTACGAAGCAGCCAATAGGAATCTGGAAAGAGCAAGAGCCAAGAACAAAGACGTGCACGCCGTGAGTATAATGCAGATAAAAAATAACCACACTTCCCCCGTACACTTAAATACACAATACATAACAATAATATATCTGCACTATCACATGCGTAGAATACTTTTTATTTAACACAGGGATCAGGGTGCACGGATGTGCTATGACCTCGTTTGATGTTGATGTCTCAGTGGTGACATTTAGCTTATAAAAAAATATTAAAAGAAATATTTTTATTCTGTTGACCGTTGACGAGTTGGTTAGTCTGCAAACAAACCAAAACCAAGTTGGTTCAGTTTCGAGATGAGTTATACACCCATAACTCATTTCGAAACTGAACCAACTTGTAAATCAGATTTCTTTATTTAAAATAGAAGGATTAAAGTTACTTATTGATTGTCAAATTAAACATTACCACCGGTCCGAAAAGAATCTTCCTTTGATAAGAACCGGCGAAAGAAACTCCGCTAGTTTTTATTGTCAGGTTGTAATTGTTCGTGTATTAAAATATAACAGAAAAATAGCCAGGAGGCGATCGTTTCACTCCCAAGGCGTCCCATCAGTCAACTTTAGCACACAAAAGTTCCTTTAAATTATTGTAAAATCGGCAACAGAGGCATTTTAACGCTTCCTGGGATCCTGTTGTAAGACCGTATATATTGCTCCGTAAAATAATAACTGACTCAAAATTTCAACTCCGTAGTACAAGAGTTAGTGATTCCAACTCTACTTGCTAGATTTGACCGTAACTAATGATCGTTAAATTAAAGATGTAAGATTTGAATAAAATAATAGACGCTGATCGAAAACCACGACAATTAACATTTATAGTATTTCGTTCAGAAACTTTTTACGACCGTTTGACCATATATATGTTACTGTAGTATTGCAAAGACTGTTAGTTTATAGTTCTTGGAGTTCAAGCTTGATTCGTACTAAACTTTATCAAATGTGGTTTGGCCGTGAAAGAGCAACAGGCACACAGTTATTTTCACCTTAATAATATTAGTATCGATCTAGAAACAATTACTTACTTGGTGGTAGGGCTTTGTGCAAGCCCGGCTGGGTAGGTACCACCTACTCATCAAATATTCTACCGCTAAATAACAGTACTCTGTATTGTTGTGTTCCGGTTGGAAGGGTGAGTGAGCCAGTGTAATCACAGGCACAAGGGACATAACATCTTAGTTCCCAAGGTTGGTGGTGCATAGGTGATGTAAGGAATGGTAAAATTTTCTTACAGCGCCTTTGTCTATGGGCGGTGGTGACCACTTACCATCCGTTGGATGTGTATCATATGCTCGTCCGCCAACGATGCCAAAAATAAAAGTCTTTATAATTTAACTAAAATTGGCCCGTTGTAATAAAAAATATTCGACAGTATCCAATCTGTCTAGACATATAAACTAACGGTCCTTACAATTACACGGTGACGTCACTTCTGTGTAGGTATGACGTATGTCGGTTTTCGCTGGTAAAAATATATAATTGTAATTCGAAAACTATTCAATTAATTAATATCACATTCTTGTCCCACGCACACACAGCCGATGGAGGTCCAGGAGGTAACGCACGCTTTTAAACATCCGCATGAGGCTTGTATATGTAACTACGTTACTGTTAGTGCGAAAAGGTCGTATGTAACAATTGTTTCAATTTTTAAAATTGTCCAAGGTCGTATGTCAATGAATGTGTGTTGTGATTCACGATTCTATTGGTTTATAAGGTTTGTTATTTGGTGTTACCATGGAAACGACAAATTACTGAGCTTTAAAGTCAATATAGCTATACTATCTAAACCATAAGATATATATATATATATATATATATATATATATGTATATTGGCTATATTATATAGCTTACAACTTGAAACGTCTACAGTTGAGCCACAATATAAGCAATAACTTAGATGTAATGTTTGCACAAACTGACAGATCATATATTGAAATAATTAAACTATATCTATTGAAGCAAATAAAAAAAATAACAGTGCAAATGTATTGTTTCTAATTGAATGTTGATTCGAGATGGCACAATCGTATCTTATCCGATGAAGCGGTTCAAATCCACAGAATTATCGCATGAAAACATCCTGAGGAAACATGCATGTCTAATTTACACTGAATTACAATGGTGCGATTAGCTTCAAACCTCCTCAAAGAAGGCCTTAGACTAGCTGTGCGACATTTACAGCCTCTTATGTAGTCGACTGACTTTGAACTAATCTGTATGCTACATCCCCCCCCCCCTCTAGTAATAAATAAATAAGGTATTATGTTCAGTACAATTGTAAATTTTTACATACGTCCTTTTGCAATAACAGTGACGATTTTCGTGATTCTTCATCACGACCACTTTAAGTTTTGTTATAATTTTTAAGCTCATACGTGTGAAAGAGATGGCTATATTTTATCATATCATATTAGTGTAGAATGTATAACTGTACCGGTATCAATGTGTTTTGGTTCTATAGATTGACCGTTAAAGCGTCAAGAGCGCAATGGTTTTAAAGTCGCAGGTTCGATCCTGATGTCTTGTGTCCCCCCCCTCCGAGCACATGCTTTAGACTCAATTGGAGCAGTAAATAGGATTATTAGTAATTCCTTACAACGAGACATTGCTATGATTATTTAAAAAAAAAAACAATAGAAATTGTTTTGTCAACCATCTCGGTGGTGTAGTTATTAATTGTAGCAGTTTTAAATACTGAGCTGTTGGGGTGAAATTTTAAAGCGGGTTGATAAAAAGTTATTTTATGTTAAGAAAATGTAAGTGAACCTGGAGCCTTTCACTTTGTGGGAAGGCTTTGTGCAAGTCCGGCTGGCAAGGACGACAATATTCTGCAGTCTAATAGCAACAGTACTGAGTGTATCGTTGTATATTAAGGGCTAGCGAGTCGATGTAATCACCGGCACAAGGGATATAACATCTCAGTTTCCGAGGTCGGCGGCGCGTTGGCGACGTGAGGTACGTCTAATACTTCTCGCAGGCGGAGCGGGCGCAGTCGGACGCGTGCGCGCGCTTCGAGCAGCTGTCGGCGCGCGCGCGGGAGGAGCTGCTCGACTTCCGCGTGCGCCGCGTGGCCGCCTTCCGCAAGAGGTGCGCCGCCCCGCCGCCCGCCGCCCGCCGCTGTGCCTGCTGAGCGCCTTGGGGACGGACGGAAACCTTCGCTTTCTGATTTTAGACTAATATCCTCTGTTTACACTTTTATAATTGACTTTTTTGATTATTCTATGTGTTGTAAACAGCCCGTACGTGTTGGTCAAATTCCTCTTGTTGTCTTGAAGGTTTGGAGTTTTAAACCGTGGTGTTTCGATACGCATCGGAGGCGGAATATGATCCAACACGAAGGTTTCCTCGCGATGTTTAATCACACCACTTTTCATGAGCTTAATAATTAAAATAAATTAAGCGCTTCTATATTAAGCGCTTGCATAATTGGAGCAGTCTCAAAAACAGGAAAGGAAACTTTTGTCCAGTGGAATTAAAAGGCTGGTTCCAGATGATCGAGTTTTGTATATTTTTAAACAGCTTCTTAGTACAACGAAATAATAATTGACGTTAACTCCACAGTTTGATAGATTTGGCGGAACTCGAGATCAAACACGCGCGCGCGCAGCAGGAGCTGTTCAGGAAATCTCTGCAGGTGTTAAGGGAATGCCAGTGACGTGAGAGATGGCGTGCTCGATGAAATTATGTTGTTTATCTATTCGATTTATTGATATAATCTTATTTACTTTAAGTAAAATATGGAGGAGGCTCTCGGGAGTGACTTGATATTATTGAATTCAAAATGTTATTTATTCGAGTCGGCTCATAAAAGTACTTTTGAATCGTTGTTGTTAGTGTTGAATTAAAAGTAATTTTTAACATTCCAATTACAGAATATATCCTGCTTGGAAACTGAGTCCACGTTTTTTATCATTAAAATATTCTTTTATTGAGTAATATTTTTCAATGTTTTTTTGACACGAGCTTTAAATTATTTAGTAGGCCAAGTAAATATAACTTCAATTGTCGGATGTCGAGTATCTCCATTTCCAAATAGAAGTTCGGAACCGGTACTCGATCACCAAACCGTTTCGCTAAACGCGTCGCGTTTCCGAGAGCCTACGCTCATTGTTAGGTTCATATTATCCAGATGCCTTTTAATGTGAAAATGTCATCGAATCGAATAATTGCAAAACTGCATACAATATTTGTGTCGATTATTGTATAAGCATTCGATATCTCGATTGTGTTCTAGTACTGAATCGATGTTCGTATTGTATTCTGGGGTTAAAAATAAACGATTATCTCACGTTAGTTAGTTGCAGTTGATATGAAAAAATATTGAAATTTCCGAAAGCTACCACCGGTTCGGAATGTAGATCGTACAGAGAAGAACCGATAAGGAACTCATTAGTTACTCTTCTGTAAGTCGTCGTTTTATGATCGAGTCGCGTAAATAGTGTCAGTGGTCGGCCGTATCATCAAAATTAGTTTACTTTTGAAAACGAATCAAAGAAGTTTAAAGTTGTCATCACTGCGTATTTAATCGTATTTGATGTCATTATCACGTTACAAGAAATTTGTAAAGTTACGTTTGTAAGATATGTTTGAAAAATAATTAGTTTATTTTTAGAAATTTTAAGTATTTTTTTTTCCTATGTTTAATGCCAGTGAATGGCATCAGAACGGTGCCGCTTTGGCGAATTCCAATTGTGTATTTTAAACATATGTACTGATTAGTATGTGATGTATTTGAAATTGTTTTATGTACTTTTTATGGTTTAATATAAAAATCTTTATTCATTAAATTTGTACTCTTGACATTATTGAAACAGTGATTGCAACAATGTCGGCTACGAGCTCCCCGTCTCGAATTCTCGCAAATAGAATTAATATAATGATACGCCTCCCATTCCCCCCCTTATGTTCCCTACACTTCTTCGAGTATGCTTGCTTTATCAAAATCAATCTATTCTGTGTGACAAACGATTTTTATAATATACAGGATGAATAGTAATACCGCGATGACGTGTGTGCTCGTGATTGGTCGAAACTAATTTGATTGTGGGTGTCAAGTCACGCCCCCTATCCGTTAATTCTTTTAGAGGCAGTATCATTGAATTTAGTTTATTATTTTTTGAATAGTTCAAAATCGTTGTGGATTAGGTAGATGGGCCACTTTATGGTTACCACCACCAACAGACAAAGGCGCCGTAAGAAATTTTAACCATTTCTTACATCCCCAATGCGCCACCAACCTTGGGAGCTAAGTTGTGCCGTTACAATTGTAAAGAGCCTTAAATAAAGATTCGACTTAACAACACACACAATTGGATCTTATCACGAGGCGCACACGCGTTTAAAAACTCAGAAAAATACATATGTATAAAGATTTGTATAATTAAAACAATTAATAATCAATTTTAGTATGAATTCAAGTGTTTGATTTTTAAATTTAATTCACTTGATTGTAATTTTTGCAGTGAATGTAATTATTATATTTGACGTAAATAAATTAATAAAAAAAATTGTTTTGATAAAATTCAATTCGAAATTAATCAATTTTAAATTAATGATATTTAAAAACTGTATAGTAGATTGTTGATGCAGACCGCCATCTTGTTCCATCGACGTCATGATAGAGTACTAGACGAAATGGCATAAGTTGAAATTTGTTGATTTTTGAATATGATCGTTTTCATATATAATGAAATGAAATTTCCAGCGATATTGAAGTGTGATACTTATTTCGAACATATTGAACGTACAGACACGCTTGTAAAACAGTTTTACTGTAGTATAATTAACATTTCACGTAATCCATGTGTGACTCAAGTTAATTGTTTAATTTTTGTCTGTACTACATCTCGTGGTTAACAAAGGAAATGTGAGGTAACCGGTATGTGTCGGATAAACTTTCATATATTCAAAGAATGGCAGCAGTGTTATCTGAAATGGTTTACTCGACTTTACACAAAAACATAAAGGCCATACCTTCATAAAATCCAGTCCTATCTATAGAATAGGAAAAATCGGTTTAGAGATTTTTTATAATTTATGAGTTGTGGCATTTTGTTTTATACCCTATCATCATAACATCTATTTTTAATATAGACTTATACGGCCTTACTTATAAACGTTGTATGGTTATTTTTATCCGTTTTCTGTTTCGTTCTTTCATAATTGAATTGTCATTTGGTAAAATAAGACAGCATTGTTTATTTAGTCACGTCCTAAGCAGTGTTTATATGTAAAGCCGGTAGTTTTTAAGATATTTAAGGCGAAGTGTATATTATTACAAAACTGCGTATAGAGTGGAAAAGTCTATAAGATGTTTAAAGTAACTGTTATAATCACTTGTTTCGGCTCTGCAGGAGGATGACCAACGTTATGATGGTTTTGTAAATGATAAATGTATGTATTAAAGAATTTTTATTATTTTGAGTGTTTTTTTTTAATTCCAGCTCTTATGGGATATGCTTAGTATAATTCTATTCAAAAGCTAGCCGTCTCGAGATCGCACGAGTAAAATAACGGTTTACATAAAACCGTTATATTGGAGGTTTGTTTGTGATTTAAATTCGGCCTCAAATGGAGTACTTCTCTGAGCAGGAGCTGATATGGAGGTGACCGTATTCTACGTGATGGCCCAGTGGTTAGAACGCGTGCATCTTAACCGATGATTTCGGGTTCAAACCCAGGCAGGCACCACTGAATTTTCATGTGCTTAATTTGTGTTTATAATTCATCTCGTGCTCGGCGGTGAAGGAAAACATCGTGAGGAAACCTGCATGTGTCTAATTTCAACGAAATTCTGCCACATGTGTATTCCACCAACCCGCATTGGAGCAGCGTGGTGGAATATGCTCCATACCTTCTCCTCAACGGGAGAGGAGGCCTTAGCCCAGCAGTGGGAAATTTACAGGCTGATTATGTATTCTACGTAGAGCGGCTCGAATCATCGAAGATAAAGCCTCTTCCGACCTGATTGATCGTTAGGTTTTGCATCTCTCATTCTGCATCTTCTAATGCATTTTCACGGGGAATGGACTTTGGAACATTCAAGAAAAGAGCCTAAACATTTCTTAAAGACCGACACCTGCAAGCTCCACGGTGTTACGTAGGTATATCAATGGGCAGTGGTAGTCACTCTATCAGATGAGACGCACGTTTGCCACCTATATCATAACAGTACAGTACAGTACAGTACAGTACATCAGAATAAAAACGTATTAAATTTGACATCAGGAGAGAGAGAAAAAGCCGCTAGTCCTGTGTGTATCATGTATTAATTATCTTTAAACGTTTTTTTTTACGTTAAGTGGTCACCACCGCCCATAGACAATAACGCTGTAAGAAACACCTTCAAATCAAAAGTCGACAATACTGGGTACTCCTGTTTGGCGGTAGAATATCTGATGAGTGGTGGCACCTACCAAGATGGGCTTGCACAAAGCCCTACCACCAAATAAGTTAATATTATTATGGCAACTGGCAAAGCAATGCTATTCTGTAATAATTAAATTCGTATCTCACTCTTGAAATGTTGTCAACCGAGTTATGGTGATACGCCACTTTGATCCGTGTACTCTATAACTGCTAAAGTCAGTGTCGCATATTCTGATATGTCACGCTCATGTTCTGCGGTGAGTTTCGAGTTTTTTTTTACAGAATACAGTCCGTGATTCTAAGAGTGTTTTCACATTATCCGATCCGATGTCGGTGTCGGACGACGATAGCTAACAGCCGATAGCCGAAACCGTGTGATATTTTCATATATTTCTGACAAAATCGTTTCGATTCGGCCATTTGCTCCATAACTTCAACCCCATAACTTGCCCGCACGAAAAGGTCATCATAGTAGACTATAATATAAAACTTTATTTACTGTGTCTATTATATTTGAGACGCAAAAAAAAACAAGAAAGTAGTGCGCACTGTGCACACAGAGACAATTTAAATGCACGTATAGCGCACTAACAAACAATATACGGCTCACGGAAAGCCAATGGTGCCGCCAACACATCGGTGTCGGCTCCGATATCCGACATCGGATCGGACAATATGAAAGACAGATACCTACATATTTCATACATATTACTTCCCCCGATATCGGATCGGATAATGTGAAAACGCTCTAAGCATAGACCCTACTCCAGCGTTCTTTTATAGTCAAAGAGAATGGATGTCAAAAATCTTGATAAATCTTGTCATAGATAATAAAATGATTTCATAGACAATTGGTAACTAATTAGTCATATAACAAATTATGAACGCTTCAAAGAGGACGCGTTGTCATGGAAACCAAATTCACAACAAATAGGCCTTCAAAACAAGCTTACCTTTTAACATTTCACTCAAATATTAATAAAAATATTTCAAACAAAGACATTGATAAGAAATGATCAAAAATCGGTAAGTAATATACGTATATATACCTATTTATAAAATGTAGTTTTAATTATATAGTATATTATTGGAGCTATCTTAATATTATATTTTATTCAAGTATACTCTTACAAGCATTTTTAAATCATAATTTAATTCGTGTTTTAAATTTAAAGCACCACCATTTCGGAATGTATATTTTACCAAGAAGAACCGACAAGAAACTCTCTAATTAATGTTTTCCAATAATTAAAATAGATAAGTATATTTAGGTCATTTTACATGCAATTGCATCGCATTGAGTCATTTTACAAGAATATATTCAATATAGAATCGAAAACTATTTATTTGGCTGAATTTCATTAATCTTTGTCATCCTGATTTTGACACAATTTTAGAGCATACTTTCAGTTATAGTGCAACTAATTTTGATACTCGATACGATCCTGATAGTACTTTTTACTTTCGTATTGGCGCCATATATTTTTAATAAATAAAAAGGATCGTTTCTTCCCTTTCATTGTTCTGTATAAGTCAACGAAGGTACTGGTCTAAAAGCTTTTCTTTGTATCGTATATTTGCCCTTAATTATTATTTAAACTTCTAGAAAATGAATTATACTCACCATTTTTTTTTTTCAACAGAATCAAGATTCCCTAACAACATATTGTTAAATCAATATGGTCCCAACAACTTTAGGATTTCTGTTTATATCGGGCATGGCGCTCGGAGTTCAGGGAAAGTGGGTGGAGGGGAGGGTGAACACTAAAGAGGTTCGTACTATCCGACTTGACAGTTGACACAGATATAAGTAAAACAAGATATGTCATGGTAGAATTTGTTGGAACAAATTATATTAATAATCTCGTGTGAATTATTACAATAATAAAAAATAAGTTTGAATAAAACCGTAAAAATATAAGATATAGAGGGAATGGTTATATGGCGTTTTTTCCTTACGTGACGATTTCTGCCGGTTCAATCTACTGTAAGCCGCGTAAAAGAACTTCGTTCAAAAAAGAGAGGATATTTTAATAGGAATTCCATTAACAAATCCTTACTTTGTCGCAATCGAAACGTAAAAGTTTTCTTAAAATCCATCTAAGGAGATGGTGAACTGTCGAAAGATACCGAAACTATACCATACTTACAAGCTTATTATATAATGCATTATTAGGTAGATTATAACGTACCGAAGCTAATTAAAGTTAAATTATAAGAACTCTAATCTAACCTAACCGAAATGTCATAAATTATCGAAATTTTTGACGTTTTACTTTGAGTTAAATCACCGTTTAAATTACCGGCAGTTTACAATCTCGCGAGATAGATTACAATCTAACGATATTTACAATTCTACGGTGATATATATATATTAATATATATAATAAGAAAACACAACTGGATCAAACAACGATCTAGTTGTGTTCGGTTAGAGAGTTAGGTTCGGAATACAAATAAAAGTTTTAGTAACCGTCTTAAATTAGTAGAATTTGCACCCAATTACAATTTAACTGAGGTTAATTTGTCTGAGGAACGTATCGTTACCATTATAAGTAGTATGGGCCCGCTGATGATAAATTATTGATATAACTTGTGGAGGAAATTTTTATATTAATTAAATTTTGATATCATTCTAGAACTGGGCGTTTCTTGCGCGTTTTTGTTTCCTGTCTCTAGAGGGACAGTTCGAATACTTGATAGAGTTCGAACGGGACATTGGGACGTTGAACTTGTTGCTTTACTACGACGATGACAGCCAGTGGCCGTCTGTGTATCACAGTAGCAAGGTGAGTGGATTGTTAATTTCCATGTAGTAGTACATTTGATAGACGTCGTTCGAAACACACGTCGCAACATTGTATGTTTGAGAAAAATTGATATATATTTGTAAGTATGTGGTGATGCAGATCTACATTTTGTTATGACATAAATGGAAGGACTTCACCTGATTGTAAGTGGTCAAATCACCACCATCCATAGACATCGGCATTGGCCCATTTAACCTTACTAAATATGCCACAGAGTAATCTTCTAAATGTCCATAGGCACGTTTAAAGATTTCTCTATTAAAATATAACTCACAAAAAAAGTAACGGCTTTATGAATGATAATGTTTCTGTCGTTATTGAATGGGATGGCAACGACTGACACTACCAAAAAGACTGCAGCCAATGGCCAATGGCTTTATATGAGTTCCAGACGAGAGTGTAAACTTCCAACTGCCAGATTGTGAGCTTTTTAAGATTTACTAATTCATATTTTTAGACTTGCAAGGAACGTGAGGCTGTACTAAATAAAGGCGGACAAAATCAAATAATAAAACTATCGCACTGGTACCCAGACACAGAGTACTCGGGCTGTATACTTACTCAAGCGAATAGGGAGGTACCCCCCGGCAAAAGGTGTGTAGATGTAATATTAATTTGCAATAATGTATTTTTTTATTTAAACTTAATCATGACCTTAGACATTAAATTTAAATTAAATTGATAAGTAATTAAAAAAAAGTAATACTGAAAAATGGCTGTCAATAAAAAAATATATATGTTTAACACCAATAATATTGAGATGCGACTATCTTGGAGGTATACCGCTCCCAACGCTAATAAAAAATATATAAATCGTTTCATAAGTTTAATAATAAATATGTATATTTAAAAAAATGTAACACCAATTAAAATTTTGACAGTTGTCAATGTATACCAAAAATTTGTGTCTGGCACCCCCGTGTTACAAATCGATTTTTATATTTAAAATAATAAAAAATCTTTTTGCAGTTCAACGGCAGCTCCAATAACAACGACGCCAAAATTAAAGGATAAGAACTCAACTAAACACGATTTACCGGCCGATCCTTCGTATTACGACAAATTTTTAAAAACGACTACCGCAAAACCTAAATCTACTATAGTCGATACAAATTTCACAACATGGTACGAACTGTTACCAACCGATGAATTTAATTCTACCACAACTGGGTTGCCCCCCGACGATGAATTGTGGGAGAATATAGGGCCTGCGAATAATACGAGTCGATTGGAAAATTTGAAGGACGTCGAAATTATGTTTGAACATACTAGCAACACCGGAGTAAGTATACATAGTTAGATAGACCAATAGAAATCCTTTTATATAATAAAACAAATTTCATCATTAACAAAATAAAGACAAGTATTCTAAAATACTTTAAACTTGGTGAGGCTAGGTAGGCTAGGGTGAGATCTACCACCACGTTAGGGCTTATCAGACCAGTGCTTTGTGCTTTCGGTAGGCACCTCCCACTCATCAGATATTCTTGCGCCAAACAGCAATAGTTAGTATTGTGTTTAGGCACAAGGGACATAATATCTTAGTTCCCAAAACTATTGTTGATGTAAGGATTAGTTAATATTTCTTACAATGCCCATGTCTATGGGCGACGGTGATCACTTACCAGGCTGCCCATTTTGACGTCCGACGGCCGACCGATATCATAAAAAATTACATATATTTGGTTCTTTGGATATGTTGCATGTTCAAACTCAGGCAACCTGTGTATTTCCATGTGCCCAATTTGTCTATATGTTTCATCTCATGCGCGGTGTTGAAGAAAGAAAACATAAATCTGCCACATCTTTATTCACCAACCAGTAACGTAGCAGCGTGGTGGAATAATCTCCGAATCTCAAAAGGACTGCAGGCCTTAACCCAGCAGTGGGATATTAATAGGACTTTAATTTTTAATTATTTTTCAGCAAAAAATTAAACGTTCAACATTTGAACTATACGAACGATATCGTCGGCGTAGATTGTATTCGGAGTCCAATCAAAACGAGCTCAGCAGCTCGAACGGGAAGACGGTAAAATTTATCGTTAGCTGCCATAATTCTAGAAGATTCCGCTCGGCGAGGGAACGATGGTGGTTCATCGGTATCAGCAACTGTGACAATCCAAAGGTAGCGTTGATTTTTGTTCTAAAATGTAGATACGGTATCCGTAGGTTGTTTGGCAGAGAATGCCTGGATGGCGTTAAGTCCACCTTTTCAACCATACTTTTTTAATTTCTAATATCTAGTCTGACTAGCAAATTAGCTACTTGTTGATAAGTGGTGTTCGCCACTGATAGAAATTGGGGCTGTAGGAAATATTAACCATTTCTGACATGCCCAATTCGCCATCATTCTTGGAAATAAGGAGTTATGTAATACTTTAGCCAGTGTTGTGTATTTTTGAAATCAGTTTAATTTCCTTTTTTGAACTGTTATGTATGTAATTAACACATAGGTCACATTAATTTAGCTGTAGAGCTGTAATATTTAGACGAATTCGAATCAAATCAAACAATTCAGACGAAATAAAAAATGGTGAAATGTCAGAAGTTATTAAGTGATATTGACTATATACTAATGATTGAATAAAAAATACACGCCTAGCTAAAATAACTTATCACCGTAAGTTCGTTCGCAGCATTTTTTTTTTACAGAATATATATGTATATGCTTTGTTAGGAATATACTAACTTACTTTCGGTCACGACGGCCATCTCCAGCGACCAGCTAACTACGTAGGACATATTATCGTGCACAAGTTTGTGCATAAGCACAGGTGTACTCTCCATTTCCTCACTCTCATAATCCGATGGGATGGCGAATCTGACACGGCCGGAGAAAGTTCTGGCGCAGGCTTTACCTGCTTTCCGAGGCGCGTGAGTGTGCACATATAGCATTACCAGTAGCAGCAGAATATAAAATATCGGTAAGTGTTAGAACTCTTTTTAAGTAAGTGTTTTGTTCTCGTACCCTTATAACGTTTAAGGAAAATGTCATGATGATCAGTCGGGTAGTTATGTGAAAACGTAACAAACAAAGGAACTGTCGTATTTATAATATTTGTTTGAATAAATGAATGCATTGTTTATTTTATGTTTTAGGGATTGGATGTGCGTTACAAATTTTTGATGACGAATGGACCTAGCGGGGATTTTTGGCATGAACATTTTTCGGCGGATGAATTTTGTAAGCGTTTACAAATAAAGAGCATTATTTCAAATCAAATTAATTTTTTTTAAATTTAGAAGTATCTTACAGCACTTAGTGGTTATCAAATTAAAAATTACCATCGGTTCGGAAAAGAAAATACCCTGACCCGCGACGGACTGGCGAAAAAACTAAGTAGATGCCTTAGAGATTTTCTGTGACTCATCTAAAGCCTTTGATTGTGTTAAAAGTGATACCGTGGTCAGATTTTTTTTTCGCTATGGTTTCAGAGAATGTGACGTTAAAGGAAGAAGGTCTCCTGGGATCTCAGTTGGTATAGGGGATCCCTCAAGGATCAATTCTTGGACCTTTTCTATTTCACATATACATAAATAACTTGCCCTTTCTTGTCAAGAAATATATTATATAGTATTGTTTGCTCAGGTCAGGGAATTTTCTTTTCTTATCCGGTTGTGTTTAATTTGACAATCAATCAGTAATAGTAATGCTTCTTTATATATAGGAATTGTATTAGGTTAATCTGGGAATTCCTAGTTTTTAATTTCCTGTAATGAAGCTAGCGTTAAAGAGTTTTATAAAGATTGATGTATAGACTTGGGGGGATAAAATATTTACTACGAAGTCCTTGAACTATACGACTTTGTGTATTTTTCAGATGTGCTCCCCATCCTGTTATCTTATACATTCGCGTACGTCATAGTCATGGTGGCTGTGGTGATGTGCAGCGTTGAACTCAAGTGCCGTCACTTGCTGCACACCACCTACAAGCTGTTCCTGGTGTCCCTCGTCGCCCAGCACTGTGGAATCGCTCTGCAGACCTTGGCGAATATCCGATACGCCTACAATGGAATTGGCAGCGCTAGTGCTAAAATTACAGGTCAAAAACTTTTTATATCTTATTATATTTCTTTTTTCTACTCTATCTTGTCATGAGCGAGGGAATAGAGAGTGCGTTTGTGTTTTCGTACGTGTGGACTATAATGTTTTCTGCGCAGTTGACTTTGGCGAGTCCGTTCAAATGATTCAAAATTCGTATCAGAATTTACACAAACTTCCCATAAAATGCACATCCAATTAAATACAACCAATACTATAAAAGCGTAGCGTGTTAGCATATTATATAAACGTGGATCGTCATAATTTTTCAATCACAATACACTGTAAGCCTCTCCAGAGTGCGCCAACACTCACAGCTCCGCGTCCCATCACGTCCCGCCACTTTCATATTTCACCGTTTTTTCTCAATTCATTTGAGTAGGTAACGTATGATTTTTTAATGTTTGCTCAAATAAATCAATCCAGTTCAAATTGACGTGAGAATTATTTTTCTTTTCGAAGTTTGTGTCTTTTTTAATTCTGCAACTTTTGAGAACGGATCCAAAATGTCTTTTATTCGGAGAATGGTATTTTTAAACAAAATAGGGTATGCAAACTTCTTAATCATCCGTATTGTGTTGGAGAACTAATATATCGTAAATCATTGAAAAAATGCATAATGTCTGATAGATGGTAGCCCTTAAAGTCGGTTAAATCTTGACCAGTTTGCACACTGCACCGTCCACTTCACACAATTCTGTTATTCAAAATGAGTGTTCAATCAGTCCTGTGATGAATCACGAGCCTAAATCCAGGCTTTTTTTTCTAAAAAATATTTTATAATTTTAATGAATAATAAGATTATTTTAATTTAGTCTTAATAAACTTTTAAAATTTGATTGAAGATGATTGTTCAATTGACAGGTATTTTAAATTGTAGGTCAATTTCTCGGTGGAGTATCGGAGACGATGTTTCTACTGCTCCTGATATTGATGGCGAAAGGATATACCATTACGCGTGGTAGACTCAAGGTTGCTTTCACAATAAGACTGACGATATTCATGTGCTGCTATATACTGACGTATGTGGTGCTGTTTATTTATCAAGCAAAGGTCAGTATTTATGGCATGAAGTGAACGATCTTCTGTTCGTAAGTTAACCTAATCAGCGTATGCTTCATATGCAATTGATTGATGAATGAAATTCATACAAATTATACGTATTATATGCATTTCTGAATCGCGCTATAGTTTGGTTCGTCGCAATATGTATAGGGTCTGTATCGGCTTTGAAAATATAGTTTCGTTTTATTTCGCCACGTAGTAAAAAGTGTCATGTGTGTAGTTAAAGTTGGACTCCAAGCACGTCCTACATGACACCGTCGACAGACTCACTGCCGACAACTCTCTTTCGATAGGCAACACATATAACACACACCGATTCCGCCGGCGGGGTCGAGGTCCCTCTTACTTACCGACTCGTCGACGCCTGGTCGTACGATGATGAATGGACACGTCATTCCTCCCTCCCGTCGACGACGGCGTCCTAAGCCGATATCCGGCCTCATAGGAGGCAACCTTAGGACGCGCGTATTCCGAGCCCTTAATTAGGTTCCCAAAATCAAGGCTTGAGTAGTTTAGCTCGCCTACCGCGCCCGGTGACGTTGTAGAGGCCAATAGGGCCAACAGCAATACACAGTTCGAAAAAAGAAGCGCGTCTCTGGACGTCGACGGTCGTATGATATTATGATGTAAATCCTACATACATATATAAATATACCTCAAGATATTTACCTCGTTCAAATATTGCTAAAATAAGAAAGATATAAATACATTTTACAATTTTAGGCCTTCGATCCAGGAGAAGTACTCTATCTATACGAAAGTCCAGCGGGCTATGGGCTGATTGTCCTACGCGTGGCCGCTTGGTGCGCATTCGCCTATGCTACGTTCTTTACAGTCAAAAAGTGCCCTGAAAAGGTATGTTTTTTTATGATATCGGTAGGCGGACGAGCAAATGGGCCACCTGATGGTTAAATGGTCACCACCACCCATAGACAATGGCGCTGTAAGAAATATTAACCTTTCTTTACATCACCAATGCGCCACCTACCTCGAGAACTAAGATATTAAGGTCCTTGTGCCTGTAGTTACACTGGCTCGCTCACCCTTCAAACCGGAACACAACAATACTGAGTACTGCTGTTTGGCGGTAGGATATCTGATGAGTGGGTGGTATATATCCAGACGGGCTTGCACAAAGCCATTTCACCAAGTAAAGTGTTAGTGTAATGTAGTGTTATATCTCTGTAATCATAAGTAAGTATAATAAAACAGTCATGATGATTAGTATAGTTAGGAATGCCATATGAAGGTAAATATTAATTACTTTTCAATAACGATTTGTTGATAACTGATCCCCTGGAACAGTTCAAATGATTCTTAATCGAAGTGTGCGGTGTTGGGCCGGACAAGAAATATTTTCATGTGTTTTTTTTTTGTGTTAATAATTCGGGAAGGCGGTGAACGAAAACATCGCGAAGAAACTGTAAAGTAGGAGGTATAAAGCAAAATAAGCAACTTTGATATTGAACTGACGCAATATCATTGGATCGAATCTTGAATAATCAATGGATTCGTCAAATTGAATGTCGGGGATGTTGTTATCGGAACGTTGACAGTAAAATTAAATTGGATATAACTAGTGAATGGAACAGCAGCAGGAGCAGGAGGCTCATCTGATGGAAAGTGACTACCACCGCCCATGGACATCTGTAACAGCGGGGGCTTGCAGGTGCGTTGCCGGCCTTTCAGGAAAGAGTACGCTCTTTTCTTGGAGGTTCCCAAGTCGTATCGGTTCGGAAAAACCGCCGGCGAAAGCTGGTTCCACAGAGTGGTTGTGCGAGGCAGAAAATGTCTTAAAAATCGCGCTGTTGTGGATTTTCGGACATCTAGGTGGTGCGGGTGATATTTAGAATTTTGACGAGATGTCCGCATTATGTCTAAATGTATATAATTAATATCTTGATATTTGATTGGATATTATCTGATGACAATGGTCACGTAAATTAAGTTAATTGTACCAAATCTTGGAAACTTTTTCTTTCTTCTCTTTCAGAATATGTTCTATTGTCCGTTTTTCATATGTGGCACTCTATGGTTCTTCGCTGGACCGCTTTTTATATTAACGGCGAATTCTTATATTGGTAAGTGTATAATGTATAGATGTTTCTACACTAAACAGTTTTAATATTAAAATAAATTTAAGATTTGATATATCGGGTACGTATCGCCCCGCTGTAAGCGTCGCTGGAGGTATGGGGCTCTTGTACTCAGGGAACTCCTCTAGCTTATTGACCTGCAAAGGTGGGCCAACCGTCGGGGCATCACGGTTGCTTGCGCAAGGGGCATCCCCTGAAGAGTCGGATTGGATACCACTGGTTTTTTAGTGGGTATTCTGGTAAGCTGGGCTGCATCGGCGAGATACACATACCCCTCATTTCACGTGAGGATGCCAAAACCAATTCAAGTAAAAGGAGGCGTAAAGACGAATAAACAACTTTAGCATTGAGTTGACGTGATGTCATTGGTCGAGATCTTGAAAAATCTGTGGAATTGTTTTATAAAATATAAAAACTGTTTCTACTTAAATAAGGTATATTTTAATTTTGATTATAGATAAATGGGTACGTGAAAGCGTCGTCACGGCCGTCCTTCTGTTCATCACGTTCAGTGGTCACGTCATGTTCTTGGTCAGTCTGCAAAATTAAATCACTTCTAATATTAAATAATATTTAGCTAAAGTTATGTAAAAGATATGTAGTAATATATACCCTGATTACTTATCTTATTTAAACTAAAATATATATATATTGTACTAATTCCGTACGAAAATATTTCCAACTCAGTATAATTTAGGATATTTAAACACCGTACTTTAGAACAAGACAAATTTAATTAAAACTAAATTAACTATCTACTTTTCCGTGAACAAAACATCATCGCGATTTAACTCGATCCCAACGCCATCTAGTGGAGCCAATGTGCAACATGTTAAATATTTTGTGAAGGCATTGGAATCGAACAAATCCTGAACATATATATATATATATATATATAAAGGTACATTATTGTCTAAAAATTGTATTTTTCAGGAAATAATAATATAATGTTAGATATTATTTATTCGAATGTTATGTTTAAATAAGATCAAATATTTTTTCAGCTGTTAACTCTGCCTGTGTTCGCGAACAAGAATTTCCCGTATCACGTTCGAACCACGCAAATTGGAGTTATGGAGGTGAAATCATTTGAATTTGAATTTAAATTATTAAGATGTTTTTAATAATACCAACCATATGATTGCTTAAAATGAAAAATACAATGTTAAAAAATATATTTGCAGATATGAGAACATATTTTATAATATTGTTATTTTTATTAAGAGATTAAACCTTCTTTTGCAGTATCATTATTTATACGTCATATTTATCAACTGTCCTCTCAATAGTAAACAAATAATGACTTAATATATGAATGATCTTTCAGGTTACCCACAACTCCAATTTAGACAGGTTTGGCCCCACGGCTTATCATCCCAGCAGTGGCCCAGCCCAGACTGTTATTATACCGCTAACGAGGTAAAACGATTTGACGTTTTAACAAATCTTTAGAAGATCTCTTTTATTAATATGTTTTTAAAAATTAGTAGGGCCTTGTATGACCCGACCTACAGGGTACCACCTACTCATTACATATTCTAGCAGCCTACAGCAGTATTTCGTTATTTTGTGTTCCGATTTGAAGGTTAAGCAAGTTTAACTACAAGCACAAGGGACGTAACATCTCTGTTCCCAGGGTTAGTGTCGTATTGGCGATGTAAGGGATGACCAATGATTCTAACAATTTATGAGGTGATTATTTACTATCAGGTCGGTATAACAAAATATAATAGAATGTTTTTCCAGACGAACAGAAGAATTAATAGATAACATGTACAGTCAATATATGGCGACGGCGCCGCCATTATCATTGGAAAATTGTACGCCAAAAGTTAACGGAGTAAAGAAGATAGAAAATAATACGTCTAAAAACGGACTCACGCCTCTTGCGAGCACGGAGACAAACTCTTCAGACGACATAAATCCTTCTATAAATGATAGTGAGGTTTTCACTGTTGACAGTCAGATGTCCAAAATTGAGCAAAATGCGCGGGAAAACGAAATGTCAAATCAGTCAGTGTTGCCAAATAATGAGAATTTGACAAGCTTAGGGAACGGAGAGAACGATAAGGTAGATTTACCGTTGATTTTAAGGTCTAAAAGAAATATTTTAGCGCCCATACAAAGAGATGTTCCAATTTGGTCGTTGGCCAAAGGCCCTTGTGTTGTCGCCATGCAGTTGAAAACATCGACAAGTTTAACCGAAGAAGGTAATATTTTTTTTATTATTGGCTACTTTTAACTGTGGTTTCGTTTTTGTGATATTACCCGCAATGTCCAATGCTTGGAATGCTTGCTAGATGTTATATTCCTAACACTCATTAGAAATCCTACCGCCAAACAGCAGTACTCAGTATTGTTGTGTCTCTGTTTGAAGGGCGAGTGATCCAATGTAAATACAGGCAAAAAGGACATAACGGGGACATTCTGTCAGAACCGAATAGGTGCAAATTGTCGATTTTTTTTCTGGCAAAACTATATACCTAATTGTCAAAGCTTTAACCACGGTTTTTTCTTCTGGGAAAAGAAAATATCTAACATTTTATTGGAATAAATTTAAAAGCAAAAAGTAATGTGGGCTCTTAAAAAAGTAGATACAGTGATAACGGAATAAAACAATTTACTTTCTTTACCAACAAAACACTTAAAGAAAATTGTATTTTAAATAAACGGGTTGAACAAAATGTCATAACATCAACTTAATATATTACGTTGTACAGCGTCAGTGTCAATGGGCGGCGACCACTTACCATGCGATTGCTTATTTGCTTGATCATCCTGTATTATAAAATAATAATAATATTGTTTACAGATAATCAGCAAAATACATCAAACGGTAAAAGACCTTCGATTCGTAGTACACAATCGAATTCTGGAGATATGAGCACAATACACGAAGGCCGAGAAAAAAATTATGTTAAGACGCCGACGGATATTTTCACTGTACCCACTAGAGGATAGAATTAAGTGAATTTAGTTTTTAAGCATAGCAACATTATATGAGTTTATTTGTTAATACGCAATTTTTAGTGTCGTTTATTTTATTTTTTAATTCATTTATGTGATTGACAATTTAAATGTGAAATAATAGTTTTAACTTAATGAATGAATTTAGATTTTGTTATACATATATATACATTTTTAACCATTAATTAGATAATTGAAACTGGTCTGATTTTGGTGGTAAATTACTCGGTGGTAGGGCTTTGTGGAAGCCTGTCTGGGTAGGTACAACCCACTCATCAGATATTCTGCCGCCAAGCAGCAATACTTGGTATTGTTGTGTTCCGGTTTGAAGGGCGAGTGAGCCAGTGTAACTACAGGCACAAGGAATGTAATATCTTAGTTCCCAGAAACAATGTAAACAAAAGTTAACGAGTACTCAAGTCGCCCTCATATTGTTGCCAGTTTTAATATTCACTTACATTTTTTTTTTAAATTCATTTCAACTTATAAGTAAGGTATTTTAGATATGATAAAAATAGTTTGAAATATTGTTAGAATATTTTTTAAATTTTTGCAATCTTTAGCAATAATAGTATTGAGTGATATTTTCTAGTCAAATAAATGAATTTTCGATAAATGTTTTGTTTTATTATTGTAAACGAACTGAACTAATCCCAAGTCACGACTAAACTCGTATCGGCCAGGGTTAGTAGGAAACAGGGCATTGAGGTCAATCTATTTTATTTAAACATAAAATATTTTTGATATTAATGTGGTCACTATAAGATGTAGCTAGATTTATTTAGATTAGATAGTGAAACGAAAGACAATAGGGTATTTCTATCGTTTCGTGAAAAAAAATACTCATTACCATCAACTAAACTTGAAGTAAAAAAATATAAATATAAAAATATAACACATACATACATACATACATACATAGATACATAGATACATACATACATACATACATACATACATACATACATACATACATACATACATACATACATACATCATACATACATACATACATACATACATACAGACATACATACATACATACATACATACATACATAGATACATAGATACATAGATACTTAGATACATAGATACATAGATACATAGATACATAGATACATAGATACATAGATACATACATACATACATACATACATACATACATACATACATACATACATACATACATACATACATACATAGATACATAGATACATACATACATAGATACATACATACATACATACATACATACGTACATACATACATAGATACATAGATACATAGATACATACATACATCATACATACATACATACATACATACATACATACATACATACATACATACATACATACATACATACATACATACATACATACATAGATACATAGATACATAGATACATACATACATACATACATCATACATACATACATACATACATACATACATACATAGATACATAGATACATAGATACATAGATACATACATACATCATACATACTACATACATAGATACATACATACATACATACATACATACATACATACATAGATACATACATGCACACGCACACGCACACGCACACGCACACGCACACGCACACGCACACGCACACGCACACGCACACAGTTATGATGATGGTATTCATACGAAAACCATATAAGTCTTAAATTTGCATTAAGTATGTGCGCGACAAATGGGCGAATAACTCAATATCACGTCGACCAATTTTAATGATTCTTTTTTTTTATTGGAAAGCATGGATATGTTACAAATGTTATGGATGTTATTCGATGTAGTTAGTAAAAGAAATAAGGTGCTTTAATATGATTTCTTAAGTGTATTGATAGTTTATATTACACCGATGTTTAGTTCAAAAAATGGTCGTTTTTCTTAAATTCTTAAATTGCATTTGTTTATTGCAATTTGACATATTTTGTACATCATATATTTAATACATAAAAAGGTAATAAATAAGTATTTAAAAGATAAATTTAAGATTTGGAATTTGTTTAATTGACAAATCAGGTTTATTAAAAAAAAAAATATTTAAAAAAAACTGTGTTCACATGTTACATTCTTAAAACAATTATAATAATGAATACACTTTATTAACAGAACCAATCTCTTTAAAAGATTTTTTTTCTTGCTAATCTTCACGTACAGGATAATAATTCCTCCTCATAATATAGAAGTTCCACGAGGAATAAAAAACTCTTCGATGTCTAAATGCGGGCAAAGTCAAAAGTGTTCACTTATTATGTTTACTCAATTAGCAAGAAATGTATTTTATACAATTGATCCTTCCTGGACACAACTGCAAAAAAAACGATTTTTATTTTCATGTAACTTTATATTGTTAAAATCACATGTTATTTAAATACTTAAAGTAAATATTTTTCAAAAGGTGACTACGTTTTTCGATGTTTTCACTGTTCAAAACTTTTTTCATGTAAAGTCGCATTTTTGAAAGCCTATTTTTGCGCTCTTCGCGAGTCTCTTTTGAAATTATCCTCGACGTAGATTTTCTGTTGAAATAGGCGTTTCTCCCTGATTTCGATCGTTTCATTTAATCGGCGCTGTCTCATATGAGCAGCACGCTTAGTAGGTCTACCCATATTAAATATCAGAAAAAATAGTAAGTGTACTTCAGATTCACTAAAAATCAAATAATAAACAAACATTTTGACAAAAAAAAACCGACTTCAAAAGAAACAAATTAATATGCTCTAAAAAGTAAAAAAATAATTGCATATTATTCTACAACTTAATAATCAAGTTACTTATCAATATGTAGGTACGATCTTTGTGTTTCTACGCAAGAAGATAAGTATGTACCTACCCACTTTAAATCTAACTTAACACATACCTATGAATAACAACCAATGATCACAATATTTTTTAGATTTATCCTATGTAAAATGTAATTAAAAATATTTAACATATAACATAACATAATCAGCCTGTAAATTTCCCACTGCTGGGCTAAGGCCTCCTCTCCCGTTGAGGAGAAGGTATGGAGCATATCCCACCACGCTGCTCCAATGCGGGTTGGTGGAATACACATGTGGCAGAATTTCGTTGAAATTAGACACATGCAGGTTTCCTCACGATGTTTTCCTTCACCGCCGAGCACGAGATGAATTATATAAAAATATTTAGACTACTTAAAAGTCAACAAAGTTATTACGATAATATAATATAGTTACAATTATTGTTATTTTTGGAGTCGTAATGACTGAATGAATGAAATCGTTTATTTTATACGGTTATTACAGGAACTAAGTATATAAACATAGTGTTCCTAATAGACCCAATAAAATGAAAAATTATAATAAAATGATAAAAATTTACCAGTTTCAGATTTTTTCCTTTGTATTGGCCTAATTATCTACCTGCATGCCAAATTTGAACTTTCTAGGTCACCTGGAAGTAGGTTATAGTTTTGATCTATAGGTCAGTCAGTGATAAAAATGACGATTTTTAGACGTTAATATCGAAATAACCGTTTGAGATGCGTTTATGAAATTTGGAACACATATGTATCTCGCGAGTCTGAATATATGAGCCAAATTTGACACGTTTATATCAAATAGTTTTTGAGTTATGAGAAGGTCAAAAGTGGCTCCAAATGGTTCGTGTAATATTACACAGGGTGCTGCTCGCCAGTTCTGTTACTTGAACTTGGCTGACAAGCTACCGCGTGTCTAGATAGTTAATAAAACTAAAAACTATTTTTTACAAGCAATTTATTTATGTCTTAATATGTAACAACGAATAGACCCATTCTTAAAATACTTAGACATTACTATAAAAACATTTACCAATATTTTGGAAGGATGTTCATCAATATTTAAACTTACAAATTAAATCTCACGTAAAAATCACATATTTTAGACAAAATCTTCTTTGAAAATGATAATATTTTTTTTTTATTAAATTGGTATATTCCTTTCAAATCAAATCGAATATTTTACTGATCGTTGCCATAACTAAGAATTTAGAAAAAATATCTAAATAATTATGTACGAAACAACATAAAAAAAAAACATTATCATTTTCAAAATTAAAAAAGCAAAGCAATTAAAACATACGTAATAGAATTACTACTTCATTTTAATAAAGAGTGCTTATAATTTTACCTTTTAAAAAACCATTATCACAATATAATTATTATAAAAAAAAAAATATCCGTCAAAACTTTGATAGCAACCATTTAAAAAAAAAAAAAAAAACATACATTTCCTAATTTTTATAACAAATTATTGCTATAATTCCATTATATACAAAATAAAACCATATACATACGTTGTAACATGTATTATACAATATATAATACTCTATTATTATGCAATGTATAAAAAAGGGGAAGTAACTCGGTGTAGAAAAGGTGTCCCTCAAAATGTATAAAATTTAAATGGCGCTGCTCGAACTAGGGAAACCCAAGACTGAACTTAAACGGAATCAAAAAGGGAACTACTTTCAAGAGGTATTATCCCCTATTGTCCGGTTAATCTAGGATTATATAGATGTCCCGGTAGGATACGAAAGTGATCACGTGGCGTCCGCCAAAGAAACGGAAAGGGTACCGGTAGTTTTTTAGTGGGTATTCCGATGTACGAGTCCCACATACGGGGGGTATGTACCCCCCCAATTCACGTAGGGGAAACGGGTTATGCGATTTGAAGTCTAAATTCGTAATGTAACTGATTGTCGTAAAATAGTTACTGATCTTCTTGCTGGTTCTTCACGGTTGAATCTACATTTCGAACCGGTGGTAGTTTTAAATTTAATTTTATCATGTAAAAATCACTATTCAAATTTATCGTACATTTTGATTAGAATCATTCGTGTATATATATTATGTTCAGCTAAAGTATAGCCTCTAGCTAAAGTAACGCCATTTTAGGAATTAATTTAATATTTTTTCCATACATTTTGTTTAACACTTTTTCGGGTTCTTCAAAACTACAGTTCACACATATCAAGTGTGCCTTCAAATAACATTCACTTGACATTAAGTGATAACATCTGTTTGACATTGACATTGACGTTTCATTCAGTCGTATTTGACAGTAATGTCGGATACAAAAAAAAACGAAGTGCCCTGACATTGACGTTTCTTTCAGTCGTATTTGACAGTAATGTCGGATACAAAAAAAACCAAGTGCCCTGGAACACAAGGTCGGAACGAAGATGCTTTCGCTATTATAACAGTCACAATAAAATAAATCAACAATATTTAAAAATAATTAAAAATTACGTGTGACTTAAACCAATTGGAAAAAATAAATTCAAATAGTATTAAAAACAAAAAAACCGAAAGAGCAGTACTTCGTTGTTAGTTGCTCAATAATTAGTTAAATAACCTGTTTTAGAACGTTTGTGGACAAAGTTTGAGCTAAGAGATATTGTCAAAACATTTGCCAGTCTTCTCCTTTAGAGAGAAGGAATTAAAAGCGATTCTGGCCAATATTGCTTGTAACTGTGATTTTCACAACTGTTGGCAAATATTAATTTTCTTTAAATGTTTTAATTCTTTCGGTAAGACTTTATGCAAGCCCGCCTGGACAGGAACTCACCATATATTCTAACGCCAAGCAGAAATTCTTTGTTGTTATCTTCTAGTTTGAATGATAAGAAGTGAGCCAGTGTAACTACAGGCGCAAGCGACGTGACATCTTAGTTCTCTTAGTAGACTAAATATTTCTTACAATGCCAGATGGCCCATTAGACAGTAGTTATTTTAAATTAAAAAAAATAAAACGAATTAATCAATATAATTTGTTCATAAAAAAATCACCCCGAGTATCTAATTTGGAAATAATATATCGATATCTAAAATATATCACCATACATGGAACATTGGCAACATTATTTATTATCTATAGCGTGTTCCAATTGTACGAAAATTACAGATAAATAAACAACTTTAACATGGAATTAATGCGATGTCATTGGTCGAAATTTTAAATAATATAATCTATGATATTCACTATGGATTTGCGAAAATATTGCCGTTTTGATTATCAGCGCAGTTGTTGTCGAACTTTTTGTAGTGCATACTATAGCAGAGGTATTAGTATGCCATGGATTCTTAGAATGGAATAGGCTATATGCACGTTGCCAACAAAAATAGATTCTATTAACTATGAACAAAAAATGATGGAAGCATTTTGTAGTCGCCTCTTGGTGACTTTTTCGACAATTCCTTCAATTTAATGATAATCATCAATGAAACATACACAAACCTTTCATACAACGTCCGGCTTCCTTTTTAATTTGAAATTAATCTTATTTACTATAAAATAAAATACTGCAATAAAAAAAAAATTAAAACTAATTCCTATATATATAAAACAAATATGCTATTATTGACTATTAAGATATAAATTTAATTAAAAACAGTTTATTTAAATATTAAAAATTGTGACGTAAAATTTGATCCTACATTAAGAGCTATGATCAATTTCTGTAGCCTAATTCTAAAAGGGCCAATATGAATAACCTTTACTTTTGATATACAGATGTCGTATGTTGTAGATAACATACGCCTTTTTGTGTAATATTGATGTCATTAACAATTATAAGCTTTCTTAAATGATTTGGTTGGTGTGCATTTGACTCAAAAATTCACCTTGGCTGTACTAGCACCAGGTTACAAAATCCATTGAGTTCGTCATTGATGGCCGCGATTTACAGCATTAGTAAGGCCAAGAAAAACAATACCGAAAGTACGTAGTCTATAAATCGTATCCCTTAAATGGGCTCAAATAATCTTCAGCAATGATTTCATATCAATAACGTTAGGCTACAGCAGCCTCAAGGAAGAGAATGATTGCTCGGAACGTATTGCAAGTGTGTGCCACACAGGGGTGTACTGCCCATTCCCTTGCTTTCATATCCTCAATCCGATAGGACCGGTAAGAGTTCAGGCGCAGGACCAATAGCCAAGTTGTTTATCGAAGAAGGAAATTGTAAACTCTGCCCACTTCAAGACCCCGGATTCCTATTGTTAATTTCACAGAAAGACCATACTTTGGGGTCGGATTTCTTTTATGCCTCTATTTCAATAAGAGCCGCCGACCTTGAATTAGGGGCAAGAGGTGCTAGTGTAATGTCTCTAGAAATGTCAAATGACACTGAATGTTTAATATTTGACCAACGACGACAGCGATAGAAGCTTACTTGCTAGTGTTGCCAACTGGTGTCAACAGAATCGACAGCTAAACATTGACATCGGCTAGGTGGTTGGCAACAGCAGGTTTAGGATACCATGGATGCAGGCACGGATAACGACCATTAGGGGAACGATAGAACGACACAAACCACAGGAAATGAGAACAACAATAGAGCTCAGAGGTACCTCCTCACTACCTCTAGACCTATGAGGCCTTGACCTTCTAGGTCAAAACAAATTGACCAGATTGCTGATGCTACCTGTGAAGATATGCCCGAGTTAACCTTTTGGCCGTAGTCTGACCGGGTCAGCCAGGAAGATACGTTAACGTCATCCTAAAGATCAAAATATCACGTCACAAATTTTAATAAGATTGCAAAAATAATTAATAAATCTTACTGCAAAATTGTAATTAAAAAAGCAAATAAATTCCATTTAAAAAATAATGTAATACGTAATAAATTCTTAAAATAGGAATATTGTTTTGGTATAACGAATACCAATGATCAATTAAACACGTCGACTGACGAATCGTAGACGGAGAATTACGACCAATCAGAAAGCGTTATTATTTAAACACGTCGACTGATAAATCTAAATGAGATATTACGACCAATCAAAATCCGTTGTTATTTAGATGCAAACTTTGAGTCAAACGTGTCGCGTTTTCGAGTGTCATGCCTTTTATTAAACATACAAACATACTTAGTTCCGAGGTATTACTTAAATATATATCCCCATCAATAGACTTTTTTTGGAGTAAGGATGGACAACAGCCCAAGACCAATCAGGTTAAAATAGAACCTCCGACATTCACGTTATTAAAACAAAAATATTCTTTATTCAAATAGGCTCATAAGAGCACTTTTGTATCGTCATGCTACAGGGCTGAATTAAACGTAACGCTACCACCGGATGGAAAGTAGATTCTACCCAGAAGAACCGACAAGAATCTCTTTAATACACTCTTGTACTGTCTTATTTATCAAAATTTTTTTTGACAAGAGCTTTAAATTTATTAATAAGCAAAGGTCAAAATTAATGGGGAAGATTATTATAGAAACGAATATCTTGCCCCAGGAAGGATATATTAACTTTGCGAAGTTAGGAGCTAGGTGTTTTAGTTTACCTCTCCTCCTCGTGTCTATGCAATGATTGTCACCGTTATCAGAACGATGGTAGTCTACTACTAGTAGTTTTCGAGATTTTAAGCCCATCGTTGCAAGTATGCCCTTTCAAGGAACATTAGACTTAGAGACCGCCATATTTAAAAATTCTGCCATATTAAGTGTGTTTTCAGATTTGAAACAGGCCTTTTGAAGGTATTGGAAGGCTTTAAATTAAAATATTTTCCACGTAGCACTTACTTTAATATACAAGAGGTCCTTTTATTTATAACATCTCTTTCATGGCTGTGATTAATCATCGTTTGAGAATAATTAAATGTAAAAAAAAGTTATTATCAAAAAATAAGTTTAAATATTTGTATATTAAACCGTTTATAATAGAAAGATACGAAGATAAAATAGATAGAGAGGGAAAGGTCGGCTGGATCAAAACGCTTTGTCCTTACGTGACATTTGACATCACGAGTTTCTTGCCGTTTCTTCTCGCTGGAGGATGTTTTCCGAAACGGTGGTAGAATTTAAATATTGACGTTTCAAAAACGCTTCATTGTGAAGTTTACTTGAATAAAATTGATTTGATTTCTGCCAGTTCACTCCACTGTAAGCTGCGTTAAAGAACTTCGTTCCAAAAACAAAGCAAAAAAAGCCGGTAAATATCCCACTGCTGGGCTAATACCCTTTGAGAAGAAAGTTTGGAACTAATTCCACATGTTCATATATTTAGATTTTTCAACAGAAAAGTTATTTAAACAACAAAATGAGATGAAAACAAAAATTTTTCAACGAAGTACGGATGACCTGTTTACGTTTCCGAACGTATGTGACGTCACAATGTTTAAGGCTCTACGTGCATGACCGCTGATTCCGCTGTAAGATTTCACTCGAAAACCAACTCATGATATTATTTTGATGTCATATCTGTTCTATCATTTAAATATAACATGATTTTTGTCTATATTGCATATATTTTATCTGACATAAAACGTGCTATGTACAGGTATTACAAAGGAACTCAAATCTCACCCCAGAATATAAAATTTAAAAGATACACATATCAAAATGGCGTTGCACCGTAAATCGCTTGTCAACATTTCACGAGTGAGATACGAAGTGAGTTCTCACAGAATCATACTGCTAATGAGTTTCGATATTGTGCTTACAGAACATCTGTACAGATTTGGATTGCACCGTCTAAAGTCTTTTTAATCATCGACATATCATTTAAAAAATACCGAATTATTGTTTTTTTAAATTTGTTCAAATAGACTTTTTCGTATCTCGACCAGATACGTCAGTTTGTGCAAAAGTCACAAGCTTAATTACTTTTAATTCGGCTCACTTTGAAGAATGATAACATTATTACAGGACTTTATAAACATTGCATCCATAGACAAGAGAAGTTACGGACACAATTAACAATAAATTCTCATTTGTTCCGAATACGAAATTCGAATTAAATTTTTTTTCTATAAGAAATCTTTCAAAGTTTATACTTTAACATTTAGTGTTCGTGTCCCATAGTCAAAAGTACTGGCAACATTGCACCAATCGCCAATATTATAACTTCGCAGAGTTGCAACCCACCGAAACCTTTCTTAGTGGGGACGCCATCTTGGAGGGGTAACAGTGTATGGGTGTGTGAATGAGGATGCGTGAGTTCAGGCAACACGTGCACCGTTGCTACGTACAAAAACGTTCCCGCCGAAAACAGCATCGCTATACCTGAAATAAAAAGTTATTTATTAATATAGTCAGTGGGGCTTTGCTTTTAGGCATAAAAAATTAGCCCTTGTCCTTTCTTTGGGGGGAGGGGGTAATATTGCATATTTCATTAAAATCGGTTCATTGTTTCAGACAGACAGACGATATGAATACCCCTGAGTATTCAATGGGCCAAGATTCATTCACCTTATTATTATTCTAATCAACAGCGATGTTCTGAACTACTGTTTAGTTGGTTGGTTTTGTTATAATCTGTGGTAAATTAATAATTATAGTCTGTGAACGTCTAGCGCCACCTATAGTTAAAAGGTGAAAATCTCTCTCTGTCGTGGCCTTGGTACCGATGTAGTCGATATTTTGTAAGTCTGTATTAATTAAAGTATAAAACAATAATTTCGCATTATTTATTAACATCACCTATCGCTCCAATAAATCTAACAGGTTTAAATGGTGATTTTCACCATTCGCAATGGAAAACGGTCATCAATTGTGTGTGCTCAAACACCGGAGAGTTCAGGCGCAGAACCAACAGCTTTACGAGTTTTCAGAGGCAGGTTGTCAAGCACTAGCCTCTTAACCTACCCAATGGACTAAATAAGAGACATAGGTACAGCAAATCAGAACAGCCTCCCCCTTTTTTATTTCACGCATAGAACTAGCAAACGAGCCACCTGATGGTAAGTGATCACCACCGCCAATATAATTTATATATAAATTAATACTGAGAAATATTAATCACTTCATATAACACCAAAACACCAATAACCTCGGGAACTAAGATGTCTTCAAACCGGAATACAACAATTATAAGTATCGCTGTTTGGCTTTAGAATATATTTTGAGTGGGTTACTCAGACGGGCGTAAAGCCCCAACCCGTTGACCTCATAGGAAAAAGTTTGATTGTTTATGGTAATCACAATTCGTCATATTCGCTGGTTTTCAAACTTACCAGTCGCGTTGAAGTCACTCAGCGTCTGCTTGCTCTCGTTACCGATGCCGAAGTAAGTTAAGACTGCGAGCAATGGCGCGGCACACGAGAAGATCAGAAGGTGTTTTCTTATGCGGTTCCTGAACCAAACGGGAAATATACTCGAATTAAAAACAAATTTGTCTGGAAATTTGACTTGTGTTTGACAATCTATCTGTACTAATAATAGAGAATTTTTGAAATTATATCTTCTTATGGAAGGGTAAACCGCTTCGTTACGTAACGCGTTACGGCGCTAGTCAGTCTGGCTTCCCTTTCTCTTACGCATACGGCAGCGGTAGGCAAACTCCTCTCTCACTCTAACCCACAGCGCTAGCCGTATTTCTGTCGGACATCCCGAGACGCACACGTATTTAATTTTTTCTGCAACACCTGCCAGAAAATGTAACCACAACCCATACATCGGAGAAGGTTTAGGACAAAAAACTACGTAATAATATTATTAAATAGAAAAATTGTGTATGTTCGGAGCTAATGACCCAATTCGAAGACTGTTTTCACCGGTAGAAAGCTAATTTATTCCAGAGTGCACAGCGGTGAAACTGCACATTTTTCATCCGCTTTTAAACTAGACTATCGACGTGATAAGAGGAGACCCAACTGTGGGCCATTTACAGACTGTCTCTTCTAAAGTAGAAGATTTTATTTATATAAGGCGCAACCTATAGTTTCCTATAATGAAGGGAGCACATAGACGAATAACTTATTAAGATTTTATTGTAAGATTGTGACATGCGATCAATTTTTTTGTATAGTATAGGTGGACATGCAAATAGGCTACCTGATGGTATGTGGTCATCACCACCTAGACATTATCGCTGTAAGAAACATTAACCAGTCCTTACATTGATAATTCGCCTCTAACCTTGCGATGTAAAATGATCCTTATGCCTGCGGTTATAACGGCTCATTTACCACTTAACCGGAACACAACAGTACTGCGTATCACTGGGGGTAGAAAGTCTGATAGTGGGTGGTACCCATGCAGACAAGCTAGCAAGGCTTTGAAATCAAATCTACCCATCTAACTTACCTTTCCAAACCGGCGTGCAACAAAAACGTGACGAGACCGAAGGCGGCGGGCGCTTTGTGCAACATTATCGCTAGGAACACAATTAACTCGACGTCCGCGTGGGATGTCGTAGCGGCTGCGCCGAGGGCTACACCATCGGCTAAAAATAATAGACTTCTATTAGAAAAAGACATGCTTTTAATCTAGCTGATGATAAACAGAAAAATAGCATCTTGAATTTCAATGAAGTATTGGTCGGAAGTTCATAAGTAAAATTAATGTACTATATATATTTAAGTGGAACAGCGTTTTATTATAATATAGCAAAACTATAAGGAAATAGCACAGAAAGTACAAATTTAAGGTTTGTATATCGGTGCTCATCCTTCCATTGAAATGGATTTAAGTCCGTTTCAACGGTTTGAAGTGAAACTTTTGACGCGAAAGCAACATTTCAAAGCATGCCAAACATAGCTAATTAATAAATAAATCGTACAAAAAAACACTCACCAGCGGCGTGTACCACCAGACCAACGGTAGCGGTGATATTCTTCTCAGTGGGATTACTTGTCTCATTGTACTTCGAAGACATTTGATCGACTATTAACATGAAGACAAAACCTGAAATTAAAAGAAAAAAATGGCTTAAATCGAACCGATGCAATGAATTGTAAAGTTACATTTTAATACATTTCCTTTTCTTTGTACAAGGATTGCGTAACCTAATCTTTTGTCTGTTGCTTGCTTTTTCTTGAATATTGATAACCCCTATTCTTAAGATGCTATTCAGTTCTTTATATTCCTCTGTTCTGTTTTGGTCTGGATATGTGTCAGTATTACATTATATTAGTGAGTATTTTGTTGTAAATAACAAATAAATTATATATGTTTGTTTGTTCTGAATTATCATAAAAACATTCAAATAAGAATAGACACTTAGAACTTAATATGGAGCTTGGGTAGTAACCAAAATCAAAACAAATTTATCAACTGTCATGTTACAGAATTCATTGTATTTAAAGCTAGCACCGGTTCGGAATGTAGATCTGTTCTATACTTAACTTGGTGGAAGGCTCTGAGCAAGTCCGTCTGGGTAGGTACCACCCACTAATCAGATATTCGACCGCCAAACAACAGTACTCAGTATTGTTGTGTTCCGGTTTGAAGGGTGAGCTTGTAACCACAGGAACAATTGACATAATATCTTAGTTCCCAAGGTTGGTGGCGCATTGGCGATGTAGGATTGGTAAATATTTCTTATAGCGCCATTGTCTATGGCTAGGTGGTCCATATGTTTGTCCGCCAAAATATGCCATAAAAAAACCGACAGGAAACCGAAGTTGGTAGTGATTTGTGAAAGCCTTATTCATCATCACCAACCACTCATCGTATCGTCTACCGCCAATCAGCAATGCTTATATACATTGTTGAGTAATGTGTGTCGATTTATAATGGGAGTCAGCCAGTGTAACTACAGGCACAAGGTGTAACTTAGCATCATTGTTCCCATGAATTGATACGTCGCCTGTAAGGGGTTACCACTTGGTGGCACTTACCATCAAGAGGCCAATCAGTCAGTCTGTCTATCTATTTTAAACAAAAAATAAATAAAGAACAAACAAAAAAAAACAGTAGTTATTCTTTCTAGAAAATTGAATACTTGGCCGCTTTTGTCAGAACTCAAGACTTCAGAGTCTGCAGTTGTATAAATTAGCCATTGGGCTAACGGAGAAGTCATGATTATTACTTTTTTAGATAATAACATATATTATTACATTGGTAATGAAAACACAACACGTTTAGCGAAAACCAGATTGATAAGGAAAATTATACAATAAATGTATCGATTTTCCTGTTAATTTACATATTATACAACAGGGTCCAAAGTACGAACCGTGGACCGCATCTGGTCCACGCTCATGTTACGAATATTACCTCGAGATTATAACTTTAGGTTTAATACAATTCTGTAAAAGGTCTACTTGAATAAAGTATATTTTATTCAAGTAGGCGTTTACAAAGCAACCAATGAAGGACACTGATGAAGTAATTGTTGAATTTTTTAGCAGATTTTAAGGGATGATGTGTAACCTATTTCATCTCGTTTTCCTACAATCTGTAAGAGTTATATAGATGATAAATAAGCGTGGAGCTAATACTTGTTGACTTCCAGGCGGGATATTTATATACATACAGGGTGACTTAAAGATGGGTGCAAAGCTTCAAGGAGAAGCTAGTATAGGCAATTCAAAACTATTTAGGCCAAGGTTGTCATAGACAAAGTCTGCCTATTTTTTTTCTAGCAAGATTTGAAGTTTTTTTTTAAAAAGACCCAAAAATCTGCACTTTTTTTAAAATAGCTAGCTTAATATAAAAAAGTAGTCAAAGTTTGATTTTATTTTACTAAATTAATGTTCAACCAATCTTCGGAAAGCAATTATCAAGCATGTACGTCATAAGAAAAAAAAATACAGTCATTTTAAGTGCGTGAAATCTATCAAACAAAATTCTATTGAGTTGATTTCACATTAATTAATAAAAAAAGGAGATAATATTTTGTGGTTCAATACTTTCTAAAAATATGCTTGATTATCCCTCTTTCTTTTGAGGTATTGTACATAATTTTATTTAACTAACATAACTTTGTATTTTAAATGTTTTAAAATAGTAACTACTGAATTACTTTTTACTCCGAACCGGTGGTAGCTCACTTAATATAGTTTGTAAAATGACGATTCAAAAGTTCTTGTAAAAGCCTCCTTGAATGGATACTCTCTTAATTAATTTTGATATTCATTTCGATTTTGATTTTGTCTTAGAAAGGGACGGAAGTGTGTAACAGATCGTCGGCGAAGTGCGCGCTATTCGATTTGACCAATGAGCGCACGCTGCTTAAGTTAATTATGACATGGTCCCAAATCATTTTCCGAGACTATATAATTTTAATGTTGCTTATTAACAATGTAAAAAGTTAGATATTACTCGACGAACGGGACTTCTGTATAACTCGTTATTTAAAATTAACGCATCTTTATGTTTGTAGTATTTTTTATTGACCAGCGAAAGTCTCGACTTGTTTAGAACTTGTTTAGAGCTAGCTCAGAAGCACTATTTAAATTTTGATCCTTTCTAATTTGATGGAATGCAAACAGACACAACCGAATAATCAGAGGCAGGAACATCATCACGAAACTTCTCGACATGCTTTTTAGTACACCTTTTCACCTTTTTACCTGGACCTCGAGATCTGCAGCTGTATAAGCTAGCCTAACTTGACCACCTAGGCAGTTATATGAAGACCATTTTATGGCGTTTATAAAGCAAATTCAAAATTGAGTTGACTCAAGAGAATTTTACAAGTATTTTTATTTGTTTAAAATACGTAGGAAGGCTTGCAAATGGGATACCTAGTCGTAATTGGTCCCAGCTGTTTATAAACATTGGCGCTGTAAGAAATATGAACCAATATTTACATCGCCAATGCGCCACCAACCTTGGAAGCAAATGTTTTGTCTCTTGTACCTGCAGTTACAATGACTCGATCACTCTTGATATCGGAACACAACAATACTAAATATTGCTGTTTGGTGATAGAACTTACTTAGTGATTGGTACCTATCTTAAGGCTTGCGTAAAGACTATTCACATCAGCATACATACCCAACACTAGTGATATCCCAATAACAGAATGGAGGTCATCCTGCCGACTTGGTTCCGGTGTGTAATCTTTTGTAACGAGTACAGTACGCTCCGCGAACAGGGCTCGTACCCCCTCTGGAATTATCACGGCCAGCGCTGTACCGACGAGCAGACCAGCTCCGAATACTGTCACTTTGAGCAATTTATCCTGTAAAAAGAAGACATTAGTATGTATTTTTAGGAACCGACCCAGCAGTGACAGTTCTTAAGAGGAAAGGCATTCATTGCCCAGTATTGGAAAATTTACAGGATGTGTAGGTAGTTATTTGGTATTTATGTTCGTCTCTGTAACATGTTCCAAAAAGTTGTTTTACTCACTACCTAACTAGTTTTGTTCTATAATTAAAATAAAAGAAAATGGCGGAGGCCTTGAAAAAAATTGGCGGGAATTGTGTATGAATGATTATTATGACAATCGTTTCGTTTGGAAATAATTCAAAATTGTATGAATAGATGTATCAATCTGAACAACGTCATATGGGTAAATAAATTGTTTATTTATTCAACCTTGGAGTAAAATCTACTAACAAAATGTTATATCATCTTAATAGTATAGAAAGGTATTTGTTGCTCTTCAGCCCTTTAATTATACTACAAACGCAACGATCCAGCTGCAATATGGCCGATACAATACTAATAAGTAGAATTGCCCAGTCACAATGCAGCTGAGGTTTATTTCTCAGATCGTTATATTTAGTAGAATTGACCCCCCGGTGTTTTTATTGGTTTTCTTATGTCATATAGGTATGTGGACTGGCAAATGAGACACCGATAGTAACTGTGCACAACCATCAATAGATATAACAACCCTAGCTCGCATCGCCATGTGCCACCAACAAAATACAGTTGTGTTCTGGTTTGAAAGGTAAGTGACCCAGTGTAAGTACAGGCTCAAACGTCTTGACATTTTAGTTCCCAAGGTTAAATATGTTAAATTGACTCTAAATTTAATTTTTTCTTGACAGTTATAGTGCTGTTAGTATGTAAATTACTATCAGATAGCCAATATGAAAGTATGCAGATCTATTTAAAAAAAAAAAAATGGCAGCAATATAGTCAGGTTTCAAAGGCGATATCTATAAATTTTAGATTAAAATAAATTACAAATATCATATGAAGCAATAGGCTTTACAAATATATTGCATTGCTATGCAACAATTTCACAATAATTTATCATAGTAATTATTGTGTAAACTGTGCACAGACTAAAAATATTACAAAAGGTTTACCAGAGACAATCAGTTTTTTTCCTACACAATTAGAAAGCTTTTAAGCTGTCTATTTAAAGTCATTAGTGTTTACACTGCTATAAGTCTTAAACCCATTATCAATTGAAAAGTCTCAATACATCTATTAATCTATTTAAAAAAACGTCATCATCCTACGGGATTCAAATTAATTCTATAAGTAACTGACTTTGTCCATGCAAAATACATACAAAGTTGGCTCACCCATTTTCTCCACTTAAAGTTAAAATTATAAAAATCTCTCGAGGGGTTGCTTATGTTATAGAACATACAATGTTTCTAATTTCAGTGTTCTAGACTTGGTAAGTTTTGCTTTGTCAGGACCAACAATTTTATAGTTATAATTAATCTGTTAAAATTAACAGCCAATAAATGTCCCCCCCCCTACTAGGCCTTTGCCTAGTAGTAGGCCTTTACCTTTTGTCTTAAGGATGTACACTCTAGTAAGCTGCCTTACAGCTTTTTGGTGGCAGACTTTCACCTAACCAATATAGGTTGTATTCCTTCGCTGTTAAGTATGTGAAAAATTATATATGCATAAAATATATATACGCATTTGACATATGTTAACAACTCCCCATTTTTCAACAACAAATTAATGTCTTACTAGTTGTTGCATTTGGTTTTGCTTGAGTTTTAGGGTTGGTCATCAGATATTACACATAAAAGAGTAGCCTAAGTCCTTCCTTTGCAACAGACGGACAGATTTACTTTCCCAATTATAATATTAGTATAGATAATCAGTGTAGATTATAATGCCACAACAGGATGGAACTTAACAGGCCACATCCACAAGGTTGACTTCTCTTTAAACATTATACAATGTTAACTAACTACTAACAACTACGTAAATAATTATTTAAATATGTAATTATGTTATTCATAAAATAGTACAAACCATATGAACAAAAAATTTATATATGTGATGTTATAATAAATATGCATTTGCTTACAAAAATGTAAACATAGAAAACTATTAAACGTTTGGATTTGAATTAAAAGTAAAAAAACATTGAGATAATGATGTATTATTACGACCATCTGTTGATATTTTTATTATTGTTGTTATTCATTATAACGTACTTTTTTGTGCTTATTTTAATATGTAAAAGCTCACCTCTGACATGCTCACGTTGAGGGGTATACTCCCGGCAACATAAGACCCAACTAGCATCACTAAAGCTAGTAAGATCAGAACCCAAGTTCCATCCATGATTGAGTATTTTGTATTTTTTTAAATAAATGAAACAACACTAAAATATCTTCGTATGCGTAGAGCAATTAATAAACGCACGCTTTATGTACAGTTCATGATTTTTCAAAGGAATACTTGTTATTTTACATATATTTTAAGTTAAAAATATTGTATAGAAAGTCTACAACAAATTTGTTACAATTTTGACAACACGACACATCAAATGATTATGACAACTTGACAGTATACTTTTTAATTTCTTTCTATTTATGTAGGCAATGAGATCGACCGTGTCTACAGACAGATAATGGCAAAACGATTGCTACATAATATATAGATTATACAGAAAAAATATTTTGTTAATAATTTAACATTACTTACATAAATTACACATTAAAATCAATTTTAATAATATATTTCAGTCATATTTTATTAATTTGTGAAATATCGCAACTCATTGATTTATATTATCGCAGAAGTTTTTGACTGTTTAAGCTCTACAACTATTTTATCCAAAGCTCTCATATACATATCATACCGTCAAGGCAGCGTTTGTATGAAATGCATTCGCTGGACCGTTTTTTTATCGACTTATTTTGCAAAATTGGTTCTCTGAAAAACCTTTATATTGACTAAATTATTCGGATTTGATTTACGCCGTCAATGCTCTTCCTCGGAAAATAACTTGTTATGAATCTCGTGTCTTAGGTAATACTACCTCACTCTTCCCTCACAACGGAACGTAACATTATAAAGTATTGCTGTTTGGCGGAATTTGAATATATAAGTAGTGGGTAGTACCTACCAATCAAGATTACAAAAAGCCTCACCGCCAAATAAATATGTAAAAATCAAAAGACGCAACACAAGTGGATATATTACTATAAATGTGAAGGTGTGTTCATTAGTTGGTTTATATTGCTTGATAAGGTTTTATTAACTAAGTTCCAATTTTGAATGAAAAATATATGTAAAATTACACGATTCATGATGATAAGTGGTTAAGGGATAAAAACTTAACATAAAGATAAAGAAACTCCGTTCCGAATTAGTTCATTTAGGATTTGGTAAGCTACACCAGTATATAAACTGAAAAGCTTCCAAATGAAGGATGATCCAATTAATTCTAATTTCAGGTTTAATTTGTGTTTATTATGCACGTTCTCAGTGTATGTGCACGTCTCTAAGTGGTAGGGTTATGTACCACCCGTTCATTGCATATTCTACCGCCACACAGCAATACTTAGTATTGTTGTGTTTCGGTTTGAACTTCACTGACTTACTTACCAGTGAGACTACAGGTACAACATAACATTTTAGTTTTCAGTGTTGTTGGCGCAGTGGCGATGTAAGGAATGGTTAATATTTTTACAGCGCCAATGTCTGATGGTAAGTGGTGACCACTTCTTATCTGGTGCCCAACGATAAAGAAAAATAACGTGACAAAAGCGCCAAAATGCTATACTTGAATTGGAGCAGCATGGTGGAATTATGAAATCCCCTCAAGAAGAACTGCCTTAGCCAAGCATCGCAACATTTACTTATATTTTGGTGACAGGTTGGAAAGTGAGGTTACTTTACGTTGCTAACTATTTTTCCATTGAATTATATGGTTACTACTAGACGGCAGACGCGCTGTCCGGTACTAAGTTTTTGCGAACAACGTTACGGTCAATTGACCACAACTCATTTAGTTAAGTTAAAAAATTAATTTATTTTCACGAAATTCTTTTAAATAGTACTAATTTTATAAAAATGCCAAATTGCTTTTGTTACTGTAAAAAATATTCTCAGATAAATATCTCTTCTGACAGCATAAATTTTCTCATGTAAGTATTTGATAGACTTTTGTTTTTCTTCTTGGTTCTAACCAAAATTATTATAGCTTGTTATAATGATTATCTAATATTCTTAATACCATTACAAAAATGACCATTATCGAATCAAATAATTTCACTTCAAACTCTCAGAGACAAACCGAAAAAGTTGAAAAATTGTGATACATTGCGCGGTCGTCTCGCCTAACCTAACTTTCCCGCCGCTTTCTTTCCCTTTTCCGCCTCTGTGACACAATTTTAATTTTAAGCAGCTTGTCTAGTATGCAGTATACACTTCATTTTTTCCCGGAAAAACTGTAAGTTATCCCGTTGGTAATACAACCTTTGAAGACGTTGTGGTCTAGATAACACTATATTTATATTAATAAACATTTTCCTCGTGCCATATTCAATTTGTGAATAACTTAAGTAATATTCTATAGATTGCGTGTTTCACTCGTGAAATTGACAACCGACTTACAGTGATACGCCATTTTGATAAGTGTATTCGTTAAATGTTATATTTAGTAATATCAATAATCACATTCCGTAGTTTCGCAATTGTTTTTCATTGTGACTATGAGTTTGTCTTTAAATAGCTTTACTTCTAAGCGTAGTGCCATCAATTAATATATTTTAAAACGAACACCTCAGTTCTATTATTAAAAAAAATGCAATTTATCAGTGATTTTTGGATTATTTGTTTGGTATACTCTGTAATTCTATTCTATAATGGTAAGTTCATATATACTTTTAAAAAACACAAAAAAATATATACTTTTAATATATACATACGGGTTAATTTAAAAACATTTTTGAGAGTGACTGAAAATGCTCATCATTTCGAATGACAGAAAAATATTTAAACCTTAAAGTTTGTTTACCGAATGTTTAACCAAACAAAGTTTTGTAACGTTGTTTGTCACGAAAGATATTTTATATTTCGTGGACTTAATGTAAAAACTTAATGATTTCAAAAATCAAGCAATAACTGGTTTAGTACTGCGAATATATAATTAAGGTTTATTTTTCTTTATACCTTCAATTGGAATAGTCTATGTATGAACGGATTTTAAGTCTTGAGGCACTAAAAGGAGTGGAGGCACTTAATTCTTATTTTAAAAATGAATTCGATCACTTCCATTTCTGTCAGTAAGGTTTTAAAACAGTTGGTAATATCTTAATAACTAAACATATTATATTAAAATTGTTAACTAGCCGGATTTATGTGAATCTCTTGTGGACTCATGGAAGCCCCAGGGCAGTTGCCCCGGTTGCCCTCCTCTAAATCCGGCCCTGAAGCTATATTAATTTGTTTTAAGCGATTCATAGACTAGACTTTTCTTATTTTTAGGTCGTGTAAGAAGTAAATATCGTAAGGTATTTGGAAACCAGACAATTGAATACAATGGAAGTGACACCATGACTGTATTAATCACTCTGAGAAATACAACCAGTTACAAAAATGCGACCCTATTTTACTCAAGTAAGTATTTTTATTTAACTTGCAACATTTTACCGCTAAACAGCAACACTTAGTACTGTTATGTTCCGGTTTGAAAGGCGAGTGAGCCAGTGTGACTACAGGCACAATAGATGTAACATCTTAGTTCCAAAGTTTGGTGACTGTAAGAAATGTCTATGGGCATTGATGACCATTTACCAAAAGCTGGCTCAAATACCCATCCGCCGTCATACACAAAAAAAAGATCAGTTTATTCTGGTCAAATCTTGCCGCTGTAATATAATTACTTCCTATTACCTTCCTCTTCTTCCCGGCTATAGACAGGGTTTGCCTTCCAATTAAGCTCTGTACGGTCTTTAACGTCATCTTGTGTAAGTCCATTGGCTCTCGTGTCCTGTTTCACGACATCCGGCCATCACTTCTTTCAGTGCCATTAAGGCACTTTCTGCTGACATCGTTTTTAAATCGACGCTTGACTTGGACATACCATCTCAGACTGGACTTGGAGCTTATTCGCTACGTTACGGATCCCAATCCTACCTCGGATGAGCGAGTTGCGTGCATCCATCTTAACATTTTCATCTCCGTGACGTGAAGCTCCTAAATGTACCGAGATAGTGCTGGTCAGCACTCGCCTCCGTGTAGAAGGACCGGTCGGATAACGCTCTATCTTTTACCCTATCAAAATTAAATGTTGGTAAAATTCCGATGACAATGCTTTTTCAAAGTTAGCATGATAAGATCTACAATTTTAAATATCGGCATAATACAATACAATATAATACTCTTTTATTAATCACCATTGCCGACAATCATTTACATTCCTCTATTACTACCCGCTTAACGCCTTTGTATCAGTTAGACGCCATCTTGAGATTTGGTGTTTCGTACCGTTAGTCGTTTAGAGACTATAAATATTTAATCTGACAACCCAAAAATATACAAATAACTTTATTAATATTGTGTAATAAATAATTAAATATATATTCTTATCTTAGATGAAAATTATTTAACAAATTTCGACTTCACTCTTAATCTGCTGGCCGATTATGATGGAGTTGTTCTTTACGTAATAATATTCTTTGAAGATAACAGAAATGTAACAAAACCTGTTTTCGGATTGAAGCTTGCGCGTGGTCCCATAAATAGTAAGTATTTATTTAATTTACTTATTTAAATTTCTATAGATGGCGCTGTTGGAGCTAGAGGGTGAAAGTTTGGAGGAACGCGTTAATATATGGTTAATCGGTTTAGTAAAATGTTTTTGGTTGGTTTACACAAACTGATATGATGTACTTTTAGTTACCTCTACACTCCAGGGTAAACACTTTCATAATAAAAAATTAAATACCCTCCATTTTAAGCAAACATAGTAAAGTAACAGGCAGTTAATGTCCTACTTTTGGGCTAAAGCCTCCTCTCCCATTGAGGAGAAGGTTGGAGCTAAATCCACCACGGTGCTCCAATGTGGGCTACAATACCATTGAATTATACACATGCAGGTTTCCTAACGATGTTGTCGTAAACCGCTGAGCACGAGATACATAAGCACATGCAAATTCTAAAATACTTGCCTGGGCTTGAACCCTCAGTCATTTTTATTATAACAAGCAAAAGCATCGGCGAAAAATGTTTAACGTGTATTTCTATAATATACTAAAACTGTCTCCGAATCGTGCTTCATATTTTCGTAGTAGTTTTTACACAAAAACATCGTTTATTAATAGAGATTATCTACGATTATATTTCTCTTAAAAGATAAGTTTCCGATAAAACAGTATTTATGTAAATATTGACGAATATTTTAATAATTTGACCCAGAAATAATTTAAATTAACCAAATCGTGATATGTAAAGTCTATATTTTGTTAGTATATATCTTTGGTTCTAATTCAGATAGACATGTCTGCCTGCAGTCTTGCGAAATAATTATTGCGGTCCATAGGATTCAAGATGAAGAAGATGGAGGTATGTTTAAATTATTTAAATAAATAACATACGTACATAATTCTGAATTAAGTACTCAGATATTTAATGAATATTTCATATCGTTGTATAATAAGAAATTCTTGGTGGTAGGGTTTTGTCCGTCTGGATAGGTTACCCACCCTTACCCTAATTCATCATATATCGTATCATTTAACAGCAATATTGTGGTCCGGTTTTAGGGTGAGAGCACAACTACAGGCCCTAGGGACATAACATCTTAGTACCTAAGGTTCGTTGTACATTTAAGGTATAGTTTATTTTTCTGGTATTTAGATTATCAGGATTGGCTCAAGATAAACTCCTCAAAAGTCAACAGCCTGAACTAGAAATGCCGCCTTGTTTTTTTACCATTAATACATTTTTCAGATAAACGTAAGATGAATATGAGGAAACCATGTATAAACTCCTCATGTGGTCCAAATGCAGAGTGTAAAAGTATTGGCAGTGATGTCTCATGTTCCTGTCATTCGAACTTTACTGGAAAGCCTCCAAATTGTTACCGATTATCTGATCAATCAGAATGCAGTCCAAATAAAACGTGTGCTAGTGATCGTTGTATAAGTACTAAATGTCAAGATCCTGATAATATTACCGGTAAGGTTGAGAAGTGTTTATAGACAGAGGTTTATAACCTAGGTTAACCATATTGGGTCTCGGGTCCATCTTAATCCAGGCAGTGCCTCGCCGATGATCAAATCAATTTTGGAAAGAGGTCATCAGAACACTGCTTGCAATTAGACCCCTTACGCAATGCATCTCTTGGTCCTGACCCTTTTGTAACTTCCAAAAATACATTTATGCTACCCACAACGCAATTTTATTGTAATGGTTACTCGGCCCAGTTTATAACCACTGATAAACTAAGAATATTACTGATACTAATAATATTTATTATTTAGTTGCCTACGTTTTCCCTTAAAATAGTGTCAATTCTATTGAAAAAACTGAAGTTATTTGACCAGACTAAATATAGTACTCTCTTTCAGATCCAAAATATTTATTACTTATAAAAGTATCACTTTTATTATTTGTCAAAAATCTACTTCGTAATACGGACGTAAATTACGGCTAAGATTTGATAACTGTCAAAAGAAATACAAAGATTTTTTTTTCTTAAACATATAGTTATGAAGGGTAGCAAATTTTAAGTCCTGTCAAAACATTTTTGTTGTTATTATTTAAATATCAATAAGTAAATGTTAAAATTCCCACGTATAGCTAGTTAAAAAGTTGTTCTCTATGGTATCATCATAATGTCTTTGATTAGATAATAATACAGTGTATTAATAATTTTAATTTTCAGATAGTAAATCACATAAAATTGCTATATATTTGTCTGCAGGACTTATTGCAATAATTGTTTGTGGTTTTTTAATACATTTGGGTATCAAACGTTGGAAAAGCTCACAAAATATCTCAAAAGAAGAATACGTATACACTTATGTAAGTATTTGTAAATTGGACCAAAAGTTCGATCTTTGTGTACTGTAACTTAACGGAACGAAGAATGGGTTGCTGTCTATGGTCCACATAAAAAAAGCTTCAATCTAAGAGCAATAGAGATGTCTGTACTCGGAGTTTCCCGAGAATAAATCTTTAAATATTTATTTTTACGCTTATTTCGATTCGAGATGATGCAGCTGCTAGAATATGTGAATCGTAACCGAAGATTTCGGGTTCAAACCCGGTCAAGTACCAAGAATTTTCATGTGATAATTTGTGCTTATAAATCATCTCGTGCTCGGCGGCGATCGAAACCATCGTGAGCATAACATGTATGTGTGAGATGAAAATATTCCAGATGTGTATCCATCATTGGAATAGTGTGTTGGAGTAAGCCTACCCCTCAAAAATAAGAGTTATATTATTACGTTTTTTTTGACGCCTTTGTGTACTGGCTAGATATAAGGCTAAAAATACTGAGGTGCTGGTTTCAAACTCCGGGTAGTACCGATAATATGTCTGAAAATTGGAACTGTGTGCCTTGGAAAGCATTTAAAACCGTCCGTCCTGCGCCTGAACTCTTTCCAGTCAGGTCGTATTTGCCGTCACACCGATTATAATAGTGCGGGAATAGACAGTGCACCTGTGTTGACATAATTATTATAGTGCACAAAAGTGAGCAAAGGTTGGTCTTCCTCGAGTGTGACCGGTGTTTGCGCACAATAGGATATTCTACCATGTGTAAACATACAGATTTAGTAGGAAAATCAACATTTTGAAGTACTTTTTCAAACATAGTTGAATATCCTATTGTGAAGTATAAAATATGTCCTGCGTTATTTTGTCATTCGTAAGATTGGTCGCCGAGTCGGTCAGGATACATCATTATGTTTTTATTGTTACTTTTTTAAATGTTTATTCCTATTATTTACAACAAATTTTCTTTCTAGCCAATACAAAATCAAATGCTGTACGCAGACTTAGATGTGGGAACTTCAATATCAAATGACCTACCGACATTAAATCAAACAGGCTATACACGTATCATAGGTGTTCTAAAGCAAAAATAAATGGAAACACTTAAGAGATATATAATAAACTTTGTTTTATTGACATAATATGTACAACTTAAGCATATAAAAGCAGAGGGAGCGCTCGGAATTAAGTTCCGACCAGTGAAGCAAAGCGAATTGAATAACCTAGGTGTGCCCGCGGATTTATCCGCAGTTATTTCAGTTTTTAACTGTAAGAATCTTTTTGGAACTGAAATAAAATTTAATGTTATTAATGGATTATCTATTACAAACAAACAAATAAATCTTTATTGATAATATTATTATGTATGACTCGGTCCGCACGGTCCACGCTAAAATACTTTTATTGTTATAATAAAACATCCCTCGTAATGATACTAATTAGTTGTTTTCAATTATCGTTGTGCTTAGAAATTACCACCCCTGTTTTAGCCCCAAAAGGGCTTGGTTTCTAAAGATACATTATTAGTAAACCATCTATAAAGATAAATTTTAAATTTCAAGTCTCTTACTTCAAAAACATAACTTTCATACAAAATTCCAACCTCGTTTTACCCCCTTCTAAGCGGATGTCCACATCCTATAAGGAACTTATCTGCCAAATTTCAAGTTTGTAGATGGTGTAATTTATGAGATTTCGTGATTAATCAGTGTATTTCGTTTCTATATATATAGATTACATAATAAAACATAATCAGCCTGTAAATTTCCCACTGCTGGGCTAAGGCCTCCTTTCCCGTTGAGGAGAAGGTATGGAGCATATTCCACCACGCTGCTCCAATGCGGGTTGGTGGAATACACATGTGGCAGAATTTCTTTGAAATTAGACACATGCAGGTTTCCTCACGATGTTTTCCTTCACCGCCGAGCACGAGATGAATTATAAACAAATTAAGCACATGTAAATTCAGTGGTGCCTGCCTGGGTTTGAACCCGAAATCATCGGTTAAGATGCACGCGTTCTAACCACTGGGCCATCTCGGCTCTTTATATATATAGATTAAAGTAAAGTAATACCGGGACTATTAACTACCGGGAATATGTATTGGCTTCGTTGTTCACGGTATCAGTTTTTTGGTTTTAAGATTTAAACTTGTAAGGTACATATTTCGAAAAAAAAAGTTTAATAACAATATCTATAAAAGGTGCAAAACTATTTTTAAAAACTCAATATAATTTTACATTTGTTTATTAAATTTAAAACATTCGCTTAATGATTATGACGATTTTATTATCTTTATAGGTAAGTAAGCTCAAAAATCAAAATTAAAATTTAATTCTAACCAAGTAGGCATTAACAAGCGATTTTGAATCTTCGTTAAAATTAATGAGATGAATCAGTAAAATGTGTTTATTACATAAAATATATTTATAACAAATCATGCATGTATGCAACATATGTGTTAACTGTATGCGACAATTTTGCTTACCCTATTGTATCATTTATAAAAAAAAAAACTGTTTTCGAAAGCAGCAACACTAAATAAAGGAAATGTCAATGTCAATTGTCTATGATATCTCGTTTTGGCGCACGCGGAAGTGGCTCTAATCAATTTCCTTTTCCTAAAAATTTTCAAATAATATTTATGTTAACTTTATAAACAAGTTATCTGGCTGCATAATTGTTTTTTTTATCTTGTTATCATAGTTCATAACGATTGTAACGCTATTAGTATATGTATTAACAGCGAATCAGTAGGCGAAGCTAATTTTGTTTGTTGTCTAAAATGGAAGTTACAGATATTAATGATTTGTTAAATGTGCGAGCTATTAAGATGGAAAATAGTGAAAATGGCTTCACAGAGGATACGGAATGTGTTGAGACGTCTGATCCTCTATCAGTGATACCGCAATACGTCACAGAATCCGATCTAGGTGAGTGCTATAAACCTGATATTCGTAATGCAACAATAAAATTATATATTCTTGAATATTGTATCGATATTTAGTATTAATATTATACAAACTTAACTTAGAAATATAAATATTACTATCTTTATCTATAAAATTAAGTCTAATGTAAAATTAAATACGAAAACTTAGGAAATATGTACATTAAATTTATCACAATATGTCAAATTCAACAAGTATGGATTTTTAAGTTTTCTTTTAATATATATATTGTCTTATAAATAATTATCTTCCTTTTTAATTACTTAGATGAAAAGTGTAACAAACTTGTGCATTGAAAATATTTTTTTTTAATCTTAAATGTCGAATACATTCAAGAACATAATAGACTATTGTTGAACACATTGTTATATACACTGGTGTATTATATCAGTAGGATAAGTAGGAACATAGACAAATTTAGGGAACAATGTTTTTTTAATTTTGTTTGTCGCAGCAGAGTGTACGAACATAAAAAAAATATCTGAAATGGATTTCTAATATCTTGTAGAATTATTTCTTTTGTTTTCACTGTATATGTGAGGTGTTCAATAATTAAAAATACTAGAGATTCTGCCTTCAATCATTATTGGATTTGTTAAGATAGTCTTAAACTTGGGAAATTTGTGAAGTACAAAAAAAATATATACCAAGGAAATAAATTATAAAAACCATGCTAATCCCTCAAAAAATATTCCTTCCAGCACCTCAACAATCAGAATAAAATATTCGTTAAAAATTAGATTTATCCTCGGACTTTAAACAATGTTATGTTTATTTATAAAAACTTAAAGCTGTTTATTTTCCAAAGGTCATTATACTATTATTGAGTTCATGGATAATATATTGGTAATAAAACAAAAACCTCATGCCTGTTTCTTCAATATGACTAACTATATAATATCTCATTCGTTTAGAGGCTATATAAAAAGCCAAATATTGTGAGGTACTGGGTTCAAACCAGGTTAGACCGATGAAACTGATTGCTTTGTTTATAAAAAACTTATCAGAGGTAGTCTAAGTCTGGAAGTTGAAAATTTGTGTATTCCCACACGTCGGAAAGCAATTAAAGCCTTTTGATGATGATAGTGCACTTCAGTATGTCCTGGTTAGTTGGCTGGAATCCCTTGAGTGAGGTCAGGACTACATAATGAATAATTATATTATAATCTGTGAATTTAATACACTGACATCATAGAATTATAAAATTGAAATTAGGTTCATGGAACATCAGTAATGCTAGTTTCTAAGTTACAACTTCTCAATCAAATATACATACATGATTAATATATAAGTTTAACTAGCTATTGGTACTTTTTGTTTTTATTTTAAGTTGTCATAGTGAGTGTAAGTTAAGTGGAAACTTAATTGATTTTGGTTTTTTCATATATTTTTTTACCTTTAAAGTGTTGCCGAAATTGTTTGTTTCCCAAATAAATAAAATAATATTTACATATTGAACAGGCCTCATGCAAACCGGCACGGAAATTCTTGAAGGTCCATTGACTGTTTTCATGGACACACATGATGATGAAGACACGATGCAGAGCACAGATTCGAGTGGTATGCTGTTTTAATTATATTCAAACGGAATTATTTAAAGCAGGTGAAACAAACAGTTGTTTTTTTTATAATATTATATACTAAAACTTTTTCTGGGACGTGCTGCTCCTTCTAGTATAAGTTTTGTGAATATTGATTTAGTTTTTTTTAATGATTACGTTAGGCGGATGGGCAAATGAGCCATAATGTTAAGCCACCACAGCCCATAGACATAGGTGCTTTAAGAAATATTAACCATTCTTAACATCACCAATGTGTCACCAACCTTGGGAACTGAGATGAAATGTCCCTTGTGCCTGTAATTACACTGGCTCACTCACCCTTCAAACCAGAACATGATAATTTTAACTTTGAATATCAACAACTAAAGCTACATTTAATAAAGATTTTAAAATTGACGTTGTAAAATATTTCAGAGGAGCTGATAGAAGTAGTTCAACTAATGGACATAAGGACGAGGCTGTCCCGCTTGAAATCGATGCTGGAGAGACGCCTCAACACCGATCTATCCGACTACACATTCTGGCTGCAAGATGCTAAAATGGTATGAAAAAATTGCCTAAATATTGACTCATTATTACTAGACCAGCCTATAGTCCGAAATCCGGAATTTTAGCTCCAAAATTTGCCAGTGTACACAGTCCCAAGCCTCGGATACCACGTCGGGTGGTTGGTTCTTTGCCTGAATTCTTTTGAATCGTATCAGATAATCCACCTATTGATAGTCTTTTTTCCCATACCCATCTGCATCTCATTTCATGCTTAATTCCATAAATATTCCACTTTTTAACACATTAGTTATACTTCGCTGAAATTTTAAATCCCAATTTTTCATGAATATCATAGATTATTCCAGATCTCGACTAAATATAATGACGAATTTTCTTCAGTCTAGTGATCGCATAATATCTTCGCACCGAGTAAGTCTTTTACTTTAAATTAACGTCCTCAGCCTTGCCGACTTCGTGCGGTTATAGTTCATAAAACAAATATAATTCTTAGCGGATACTTATTTTTTAAAATAAACTTATCTGCCAAATTTCAGCTTTTTAGACTCGATAGTCAGACAGGACAAACGTATTTTTTTTTTTCAGTTAGAAAACCATAAGACTCTAGTCGAGCAATGTATACGTGGTTCTGGTGTCGTCCAAGTTAATATACAAATACGATCCTTCCAGAAGAAAATCAATATAATGGATGTGCTTAAACCTGATGAGGAGCTTTTGCAGCTCCCGCAAGACGAAGAGTGTAAGTTGACTTATGGTATCTGCCTGTAAATGTCACACTGATGAGCCAAGACTTCCTGTCCCTTTGAAGAAGGGTCGGAGCTTCCACCACGCTGCTCCAATGGGAATTGCTGGATACATATGTGGCAGGATTTCGTTGAAATTAGACACATGCAGGTTGCCTCACGATATTTTCCTTCAACGAGTACGAGATGAATTATAAATACGAATTAAGGATATGAAAATTCAGTGATGCTTGCCTGCCTTACCGCAATCATCGGTTAAGATGCACGTGTTCTAACCACTGGGTCATTTCGGCTAAGTAGACTTACCAAATACATAAAGAAAATATAAATCAAGAAAGAGTTGAGTAAACCAGAGCATATTAATATTACCATCTTCTCTGCCATTTACTACCCTCAATGATCCGTATGGTGGTCGAACATATCTACCAGCTATGCTAGCTATAAATGAGGATGATGAAGTGAAGACTCGTTACAGATATGGAAGAGCTGGTCCCTCAAGCTCCGGAGCCTCAGGCGGAAGTGGAACAGCCCCACGCAGCTGCTGTTAAATGGGTGGTAGACGCTAACTTCCGCACCGATCACAGCCGAGCCAGAATACCGGATGATCCGGCTGAGTGGTGAGCCAGAATAAATGTTTTCGATTTTGACTACTGTGTTATTGCTATTTTCAATAATTTTGACATTCGGTACTGCAAGACGACACAATAAGGCCCTCTTGACCGATTTCGGACACGACGGTTATTCTCAAAGAAGGTTAACTATTTGCGCAAGCCAGTATAAAGTTATCGGTATTACCAGTCGAAAAAATCCCAGTAATGACCTTTACGTTGGGTTTTTTTTTATGGTGTAGGTTTGCGGACGAGCATATAGGCCACCTGATGGTAAGTGGTCACCACTACCCATAGACAATGACGCTGTAATAAATATTAACCATTCCTTCCATCGCCAATACGCCACCAACATTAGGTACTAAGATGTTATGTCCGTTGTGCCTGTAGTTACACTGGCTCACTCATCCGTCAAACCGGAACACAACAATACTGAGTACTGTTGCGTGGCGGTAGAATATCTATATATGTGAAATTCTATTTAACTAACATAACATTGTAATCTAATTGTTTGAAAAGAGCAACTACTGTGTTTCTTGCCGGTTCTATTCAGTCGAGTCTACATTTCAAAGGTGTTTTTTTTATATTGAATACAATTTTGTAAAATGGCTCAGAAGTTCTTGTAAAAAGCCTACTTGAATAGTACTTACCTACATCCAGGTCTGTGCAACATGTGAAGCTTTGGATCCAGTGGGCGGTTCGTCAGTTCAATCTCCGAGGAGTACGCTTGTCTGATTGGGCGATTCCCGGCCCTGAACTTTGCAGTCTTTCGAACTTGCATTTCAAGTAAGTGTCTTTAAACACGACTGCCTTTGCATGATTGTAATTTTTTCAGGGTTCAAGTATGTATAGCCTATTCCAATTGATTGGGAAAAAAGATAAACAAACCTTAGATTTCATAGTATTGCATGTGATTTGCTCAGCCATATTGCTCAGCTCAGCTATATTGTGCACTAATACTAATAATATACCTTTATTTATAATATAACACTTAACTACTTATTTCCACTTTAATTTTACTTTCAAAATTAACCGATAACAGTTTCGTCGACGTTCATAACGCACTTTTTCGCAAATCCATAGTGAATATCATAGATTAATCAAGCTCTCGACCAATGATATCGCGTCAACCTGCTGACAAATGTTGTTTATTAGGCTTTTTTCATGTTTTGGTTGGAATAGAGTATATGTTGTTTATATAATATACAATAATTTAGAACTAGCTAACTGACTCAGCTTCGAACATTTGCAATTAATTAATAAAGATTTTTTTATGATATAAATATAATTTGTACCGTATAGCACTCAGGAATAATATAGTTTTCTACCAGTGAAATATTTTTGGAATTGGATCATTAGTACCTGAGATTACACCCTACAAACAAACAAACAAACAAACACATGTTACCTCTTTATAATATTAATATACATTTAATTACCAAATATTTTGATGTATAAAATATATTTAAAGATTATTTATCTTACAACAACATTATGTAAATATATCCAAAATAATTTAAATTTAATTCTTAAATATATACATCTCGGCTCATACGTTGAATTGAGTGTATTCAAATAAATGTTATTTTGGCTCACAGATTGAATAAAGATATTATTTAAAAAATACATTGTGGCTCATACTTTTTATACAGATGATTAATTTTCTTTTTAATTTATTTTGGCTCATACCATTTATACGTAATTTTGTTTGCAGAGAAAAAGTACCTTCTGACCCAGGGGACTTATTCTGGACACACTTCGAGTTGCTAAGGAAATGTAAATTTATAGGTAAGTTCGTTTTATTGGAATGTGATGGAATATACTATGTATTTAATATTAAAATGAAACTACAATTCCGTGTGACAGAAACATCATCTTAATTTTTAACCGACTTCAAAGTAGAAGAAGGTACTCAATTCGTTTAAAACATATGACGTCGTGACATTATATGAAACGACGGTTAATAATCGTTCATATAAAACAAATAGACGAATACTAAAAATAGTTCCATGCGGAAATTAAAACACCATTTGAAAATTGAGTTCAACAACCTGTAAAGACGGCCACGCCGCGCGACGCGACGTCCCGCACAAGGTTGACCCCTTTGACTCCAGCCGTTACTTTGGGTTCATAATTTTGGGAATTAATATTTCGATTTCGGAACGGTAACGTTTGATCTATCTTGGTCGTAAGTTAAAAAGGCCTGTGATTCATTTATGTATTTGATTGTTTTTTTTTTTTTTGTGTTTGGTCTTAAAAGGCTTATATTATTTAGGGTATCATTTAATACGTTGACGTCACAGGCACATTGTATATCTAAGTAGCGGATTTTTTTCGTCTGCTGTATGCGAAAAATTAAATGTATCAAATTCTACTTCTCTATACTGTTTTTGTAATGTATGTATTGTATTTTAATTAAATCACTACATATTCCATTCCAAGAGACTTCTTTCAAGCACTTTTGAATCGCCATTTTAACGCGATACAAATATTTTTATACAATATGCTGAATATATATTCTAATGAGAAGAACCGGCGAGAAACTCAGTAGTTAATCCTTCCCGACAGTTTAATTACATCTATATTAATATATTTAATAATGTATTTACAGCGGTTGTTCAGAACGACGAACAGACGTCGGTTAAGGATGTCCTAGAAATGCCACAGTCTGCTATCAAGAAAAAACCGAAACAGGTAATCTCATATATCTATATATAATTAATTCATGGTCATAGACAAAACAGTACTTCTTCACTTGGATTTTAGATCCAAAATTAAAATGCAATTTAAAAAAAAAATCATTCGTGAATATTTTATAATTTTGATTATTATTTTTGTTGTGTTTTTTTGCTATTTTTTTTGTCATTTGGAATCTTTGAAATATTTTGTGTTGTGCATATATGTTAGTGATGATATATTATCTGTGGTGACGTGTATTTATGACCTGTAGTGTGTTTGAGGATTAAGGAGGTTTGTTGGTGTGTCAAATCAAATAAATTAATATACTACGGAAGATGTCGGCCGATATGGCGCCAATTCGAGGTCGAATTTGTTTTTTTGTAATAAAAGGTGGTCACCACCGTCCATAGACATTAGAGCTGTAAGGAATATTAAGCATTCCTTCCATCGCCGATTCGCTACCAACCTTGGGAACTAAAATATTACGTCCTATGAGCCTTGTAGTTACACTTACTCACTCACCTTTCAAGCCGGAACCTAGTACTAAGTACTGGTGTTTGGCGCTAGAATACCCGATGCGTGGATGGTACCTACCCAGAAGGGCTTGCTCGAAGCACTACCAACAATTAAAAATTGTTTGTTTGTCTCCTGTGATTTGTATTATTTATGCTGTTAGGAAAAAACGATTAATTTATTTAATATATTATTGAGGCACAATGTTATTCTTTTATAAGTACAGACAACAAAACATATACTAAAATTATATTTGTTTTTACAACAGTACCAAATTGTTCATATAAAGTTTTCTGTTTATCAACAGTTAATAATTCGACCGTCAGACGAAGACGTATGCCCGTACGTCACGTCCAGGAACGGAAACAATGGTCAGATACAACTGTGGCAGTTCCTGCTGGAGTTGCTGACCAGCGCTGAATATTTCGACGTCATAAGATGGCACGGTGAGCCCTAATGTTAAGAAAAAGGATCAGCCTGTATATGTCTCTCTGTTTGTCTAAAGACCCCTTTTCTGGGGAGATGTTTAGAAGGATACCACGACAACACGCTGCTCCTATGTGGGTTGCTTTATATACATAAGCTGGATTAAAAGCTTGAACCATGTTACAGTGTTGACTTGAAACAGAGTTGAACCGGCAAGAAACTTAGTAGTCACTCTTCCACCATTTTAATTATAGAGCAAATAAATAATAAATAAATATTGGACAACATCACATACATGTACACAAACACATACACAACCCTGTACCTCAGGTTCAATAGCCTTATATCTAGCAAAGACCAACGAGACATTTTATATTGTATCAATCATTTAGAGTCACCATTGTATAAAATGCTCTGACCGAATTTAACAGATATTTAGGTTCAATACTTGAAGAGACAGATTGATCCTTATAGAATTATAAATATATAAATATTGGACAACATCGCATACATTACTCTGATCCCAATGTGAGTAGCTAAAGCACTTGTGTTATGGAGAATCAGACGTAACGACGGCACCAAAAATACCCAGACCCAAGACAACATAGAAAATTATGGAACATTTTCTACATCGACTCGGGACCTCGGAGTGGTGTACCCATGAAAACCGGTGGAGACACTACTCGACCACGGAGGTCGTCAAATATATATTATTCTGTTATTATTACGCGGTATTGTAATTCTGTTCGGTCGTATTGTATCAACTCTCTCCTACGTCAACTGTCGTACTGTGCTAACTGGATTACAAATAAATCTCAGTATACCAATTTTATTATTTAGTTATATTCGCCGGATCCCATCAATTTGTATAAATATACAGCTACGTCCTCCAAAAATTTTCACTTGGCCCGTTTAAAAAAATAATTCTCATATCAAATATTTTTTTTTAATAAATAAGACATATTACTCAATACAAGATTAAAAAGCGTGGACTTGGTATTCATTGATTTCTAGGCAGGATTAATCAAAAAAAAAAATTACTTCACGAATATACTCTTTTGACGACCTCCGAGGTCCCGGGTTCGATTCCCGGCCGAGTCGATGTAGAAAAAGTTCATTAGTTTTTTATGTTGTCTTGGGTCTGGGTGTTTTTGGTACCGTCGTTACGTCTGATTTTTTTTTTTGGGTTTATACTAGTTCTAACACAAATTATAATAAATATCAGGTACGGAAGGTGAATTCAAGTTGCTGGAACCGGAGCGGGTGGCGCGTCTCTGGGGCAAGAGGAAGCACAAGCCGGCGATGAACTATGAGAAGCTGTCGAGGGCGCTCCGGTATTACTACGACGGGGACATGATCGCCAAGGTCGCTGGGAAGAGGTATACTGTTTATAAATATGACTTCCCACAACCAGCAGCCCCTCCAAACCACATTCATAACCTGCATCCTGAACGCAGCGCCACCTAGTCCTATTTAAAATATCCAGGGATTAAAACACGCACAAAAAAAAAATACATCAAAATCGGTCCAGCCGTTCAATGAACGTACAGAAGATTTATATATATAGAGACTATCAATCCACCCCGGTTTCACATGTATAGCTGCAATTTAGTTGCGGAGTTTACCGCCTACATACAAACAAACAAATGTTACCTCCTAAGTGGACAGTATTAAGATGAGGAAAAATGGGAATTAAAGTTACTTCGAAATCCGGACGAGCTCATGAAGACACTTTCTTCTCGGGAGAGCTCCCTTGGTCTTCATACACTTGAAGTACACAAGCCAAGGGACGGGTGATGTTATTTGTATGAAAGGAGAAGGATACGTTCGTTACACTGGCTAACTTTTAAGCGCGGCGCACTCACGATACACACGTTGCCGCGGCAACACGAGAACGGAAGTTCGTCACACGTCAAATCATACCATGGACAATTATTAACGCGTTTCAATTTATGGATTATTCCTAAATACGCTACAATAGGCTATTTGACTGGTTTTTAAAATGCATTTTATATTATTTAGTAGAGGTTAAGGAACCCAGTAAAAGTTGTTTTTTTTTTTTTAATTCTAGTACATATTTGCTAAAATATCAAAATAAAAATTCCATATTTAAAAAGCGCGCGAAAACGCTACTTTGACAATATGGCGCTGCAACGGGGTCGGTGACGTCACTTGCCTGTATTTTAATTTGTGGCACATATAATCCACATACAGTAGGCAAACGAGGTTAATAAGCAAATGACGTCATCATAAGCCCGACCAATCGGGAGCATTTTGTGTCACGTGACAAACGTTTAAAAAAATGCATTTTTATTTATGGGTTTTTGAATAAATTAATTATGTATTATTTTCAACTTTCGTTAGTAAATAAACATTTTTAAACTCATAATATATGCTGATTACAATAATTGACAGTTTATTTTCCGCATTGTCAAATAACCTATTAGTCAATTTGATATTCCAGGTTCGTCTATAAGTTCGTGTGCGATCTACGGCAGCTGCTCGGCTACGGAGCGGGAGAGCTGGCTGAGCTGGTCAAAGAGGTGTACGACGCGAAGCTGACCGAAGATAATGTTGCCATGACATAATTAGTTGCATATAATGTACAAACTAGCTGAGAGCCAGTTGCGGGTTCAAATCCAGACGAGCAGTTAAATATAATGGTATTTAATTTATGTTTTGTCATCTTAAGCTTGAAGGAAAACATCGTGAGACGAGTTTGTCCAGAGCATCAGCTAATGGATTATGCTCAAAATGTTCTCGAATTGTGTGGACGTCTTTGCCCAGCTGTGGGAAATTTACTTTAAAATACTTTTACTTTTTCTGATATATATAATACGCGTATATCATTAGTAAAATTTAATCGACGTAGACGTGATGAGTTGGTTCGCATTTAAAACGATATTTAAAACGATATATTCGGGTCGAGGTGACGCTTTTGTAATGTCCTAACTGAGTATACTAAACCATTATGCATAAAACTTATACCATAAGAGTCGAAATGGCCCGGTGGTTAGAACGCGTGCATCTTAACCGATGATATCGGGTTCAAATCCAGTGTTTAAAATTCATCTCGTGCTCGGCGGTGAAGGAAAACATCGTGAGGAAACCTGCATGTGCCTAATTTCAACGATATACTGCCACATGTGTATTCCTTCAACCCGCATTGGAGCAGCGTGGTGGAATATGCTCCAAACCTTATTTTATCAATCATTTCGGCAAAATTGATTTTACCAATAAAATGATAGTGATTCTGATAACGATAGCAAATAACTTATAGGATTGTAAAAATTTTTTACGTATCTGCCCATTTTAATTAACAAAATTTGTTACAATATCCTCAGATAAGTTATAAATCAATATTGTATTTGGTCAAACAACTTCGCTTGCTTGATTGCTGTTTATTTAAATAGTATATTCCAAAGAAGGTATGTTATTATAAATACGTATTCCAGTTCTTGATTAATATATATTTATATTTATAATAAAACACTGTTCCACTAACTATAATTTTACACCCAAAGTTCCGATAACATCTTCATTCAAAACGTCATCTTTGTTTCAAATACCATAGATTATATAGATCTCGACCAATGATGTCGCTTCAATTCAAGGTCAAATTATTTACCTTGACTCATCATCATGCCATTGACGTCAGCTATAATTACACTGGCTTACTTATCCTGGAAATTGGAACAGCCACACAAACTATTGTCAGCGCTGATATAAGACTCAACTGATGGTACAGTTAGCAACAAACGCAATGAATTACAAGTTTTAAAAATAGATCTTAATTTTAGATGTAAGGTTAGAATAAAAATATATTATATTATGTTTATTTCAAAGACGATTTAATAGTTTTTTTTTTTTAATCTTTGTTCAGACATTAAATGTTGAAAGGCCGTATTATTTTTATTATAAGAAATTATGTACAAATAAAGTTTATTGATGTTTTTAACTGTTTTTTATTTGAATCAACCAATAAATCAAATTCAAGAAATATTTACAAGAGGCCTTAAACAACGACATTTTCTAAGCCATTAAGGTAGAGGAAATAAACAGAGGTTAAAAAGATAAGAGGGGGGGGGGGCGTATGTACATAACATACATAAACAATATATAAATACATTTATATTAAAATGTAATAGCATTACTATTTTTTTAAATTGGTTTGTGGACGAGCAACAGGATCATTTTTTGGTAATAGGAGTGCCCATAGACATCGGTGTTAGAAAATGATAACCAGTCCTTACCTTGCAAGAACACATACGACTTGGGAGCTAGGATGTTATGTCCCTTGTGTTACACTGACATTGAATTAAGATTGTTATTGTTCCCGTTTCACTTCATATAATATAATCTTATATAATATACGTGCAATTATACGTTTATAAATTGATTCCCTTTTTTAAGTTTATTCGCATTTTTATTTTTACGATAAATAACTAATTAGATACGTGATTCGTAATTAGAGCCGTACTATATAAATGCTGTTAGGAATATGTCTTATTACTTCTATCATATTTACGGAATTATCTTTGCCTACTCAGCCAAAAAAAAAAAACTGAACGCCAGAAGTTCGGGCCTATAGTCATATATTTTATTTTCGACCCAGAAAGCTAACGGCCGTTTTCAATAACCTGTCTAAGTTTACGGATAGATCGCTATCTCCGATTATCAGTAAGAACTCATCTACCTTTAATATGCTTTCCACAATCCTAATAATTAGATAAGTGTTATCCTTAACCAATGACAGATTATTTTTTTCCCTCTAACCTATCTGAATTCTGAACTTCGAACGTTTCGTTTTACTATAACTACAAAACCAATTTTATGCTCAAAACAAGTTTTACTTTTTTCTTTTTTTATTATATTATATTAATTAAGCAATAAATTATTTTAAATACAAATAAAGTATCAATGCATCAATTGGTTTGTTTCGTTTGATTTACTTTGATTTTTAAGAAAGTCAATGATGAATGACAAAACGTTTAGACAGTTTGAACTTTGTTTTTCGGCAGTTTCTTTTGCTATAGTATCTGATGAAGACCATGACTTCTGAAAAAAGTTGAAATATTGAATTTTGATATAAGTTACCTACATAAGTGTAAGGAAATTAGTATGACAAAACTTTTTAATTTGCTACACACAAATAGGATCGTATTACATTTTTAAATTAATTTTGAACGAAAGTCGTTCAGTCTAGCTCGATATGCGAATTCGGAATGATTTATTTTAGTCATAAAATTCGCAAGAGGCTTATACACTTTCTGTGACCGTGCGATATATCACTATCAATGTCTGTATCATAATCTAATATTCGCAATAATTCCACATCACTGTTTTTAATATTTCTGTATTTAATTATTTTGATGGATTTATTTCGTGTATATGAATGTTAATACAAAAAATATATCATGTCCAGGTAAATGAACCGTGGGCCCAGTACGACATTGATTATGCAAAATTTCGACATGAATAAAAAAAAATATGAGTATATTACATAGTAGAATATTTAATATATTTTTTTTAAATTATTTATATTTTTAAGAGATTTTTTTTCTTTCTCATCGTCCTAATATTGTCGCCCCTGTAACACGAACCCCGAGTGCCTCTAGTGTAAATTCAGCGCTGCGTGGGCCGTTAAAATGTAATTTGAGTCAGACATATTTTTTTTTTCGCAAAGAATCTGACATTTATCAACAAACATTATAAATATTTGTCACTCTTTTCAAAGCAACCTTACATGGACTTGTAAAAATTAACAAATCAAACGCTAATGAGTCGAATAAATTATTTAATTTTTAACAAACGATATTGGTCATGATGAATATTTGTGACCTTGGTGTGTTAAGAAATATAATTCATTGGGAAATAAAAAAAAAACGTATTGTTATTAAAATCTGTGTGTCAGCATATTTCAAGCAAATAAATTAAATGAATTTTGAAGCAAAATAATTATATACTGCACAACTGTCATTTTTTTTTTAATTTTAAAATTTGGCAACAGACTTGTCTCGTAAATCAATATTTTATAAACCGCATATGAAATAGACGTATTTCACGACATGTTTTTTTAAAAAGAAAAAACATACCACATACTTAAGCCAGCTGTAAACAAACTTCATTAATAGGAGCATTTTTTTTCTTTTTCCCTATATTAAGTATATTATTATAAAATTTGTTTATTTGATTAAATTTGTGATGTTGTGTACATTTTTAATTCATATACATATCGCTGAATGTTGCGAAGTCTTAAGTTTTTTTTTATGGAGTGTGAAATACGTATATTGTTAATGTATCTTTTAAATAAATAAACATATTTAAAACTAAAATAGAAAAGGACACTGGTTCGAATTTTTATTTTTTATTTATGTTATGTTTTTAAAATGTTGTCTTGTTTTATGGTGAAGGTAATGATCAATGATCAATCAGAAAATGCATATCTAAAATGTCAGATTAAATTCTGCCACAGTCATATGTATCAACCTGCAATAAAGGTGAAACAAATTCTATAAATCTTAACTTAAGAATTTACGTAAGTTAAATACACAATGCACTTACGCTTTCCAAATTTCTAATCAATTGATACATTTAATATGATACGTATTAAGAAATCGTTATATTAATTTAAATATTCAAAGTTCGACATAAAACTTTCAACACAATAAATTAAAAATAATTTAGTGTTGCCATACTTGTATTATTGAATGATTAATTTATTCATTAAATGTTACAAAATTATAAATATGTAATTAAAATTAACAGAAAATTGTCTGTATTTTTTTTTAATTTTTTTTTTTCAATTGTATTTATATTTAAATATTATAAATGGCTCGATCTATAATCTTTAATAATGCAGGAACATTTACTTAATATACTAACTTAATTTAATCTCATCAAGTCAGGGAAGAAAAATATTTAACAATGCTTAAATTTTTACGTTGTAATAATATTAATTTCGGCACTTACATGAAAAAGAAAATAGTTTTTTTTTTTAATTTATTGTTAGGCGGACGTGGAAATTCGCTCTGTAAGATATTGACTCGCCCTATAATAATAAATGCTGTTTAAATTTTAATTATTATTATAATTATTTGGTGGTAATATCCATATGTCAGTCCTCAGCATATAAAATAATAGGATCTAAGCAGATTTGTTCGAGAACTGGACAAATTTTGTAACTAAAATAATTATTTCCAAAAAAAATATTTCTACAACTAAAGACCACAAGCAAAGTCACAGACAAAACGATTAAAATCCAGATATACCTAAATTATACTATAAATATTTATGAATTAGTCCTATTAGCATTTTATAATTTTTTATATTTAAATATTGCTACACTTTGCGGTAGATCGTTCATGATTTGACAAAGAAAATCGATATATTTATTCAACTATTTATAAGGACTTCCACGACCACGACAATACTAAATACAGATTTACGTATTACATACGAATCGGTCAAGTTTTTGATTAATATATATTTATTTATAATACAACACTACTATGAGCCGAGATGGCCCAGTGGTTAGAACGCGTGCATCTTAACCGATGATTTCGGGTTTCAAACCCAGGCAGGCACCACTGAATTTACATGTGCTTAATTTGTTTATAATTCATCTCGTGCTCGGTGGTGAAGGAAAACATCGTGAGGAAACCTACATGTGTCTAATTTCAACGAAATTCTGCCACATGTGTATTCCACCAACCCGCATTGGAGCAGCGTGGTGGAATATGCTCCATACCTTCTCCTCAACGGGAGAGGAGGCCTTAGCCCAGCAGTGGGAAATTTACAGGCTGATTATGTTATGATTATGTACTACCATACCTAACTACTTACATCCAATTTAATTTTACTTTTAAAGTTCCAACAACAGTGTCGTCGACGTTCAAATCAATAATTCTGCTCTCGACCAATTCTATCGCGACAATTCGCTGTCAAATGTTGTTTATTTGGCTTTTGTCCTCCTGTGGTTTGAATAGTATATAAGCTTAAATATATGTATAGCTGTTAAGTCTAATATTTTAGTAACGTTCAAAGCATTCATCATGTAAAAAATCTTTATCACAGTGATGACATCAAATGGACGCCTGAATAAAAAGATCGTTATGGGCAAGTTGTTTTTCAAGCAGAGTCGGCCCAGTGTCAGGCCAACTCCTAAATGAAACGATACCCTTCCGATGTTGACTAGTTTGGCGCGAGACACATTATACGTGCTATATTGTAATAATTATGTATTTGATCCATTAAATACAATGATTACTGATGACAATGGATTCAGTTAAATAGAGCTATTCCATAACAAACTCGGATTTAATCGCGGGACACGATCGTGAAATAGCAGAAAATGATATGCGAGATATTTACAATTATAAATATTTACACATATTTATACACACGTACAGAAAATATATTTATCTACGCTGGATACGGGCATTATTGCCATCCTTACCCGAGGAGATCCTCAAAATTAGCCTCGTCTGCCGTATCAATTACTTTGACCTGTGGGGTCAGGGTCTAACTGGCCCAGTGGTGTCGTCGTATTCGGGTGATTGTCTAGTCCAGGTGGTTGTTGTCGTCTACTGCCTACAAAGGGACAGATGTCAGGCAACAGTAGGAGTACTTCATAAAGAGGACGCCTCTCAGGCGGTAGAGTATACAACGGTGCTGTGTCGTGGAGATGCCTGCACACATCATGCGTGCGAGGTGGTGGACGAACTCCTCCAAGGTCACGGTTAGAGTGAGTGACTGGGTGGGTTTCGATTGGTCTCAACAGGTGTTGCTGCGAAAGGTTTCAAGGATTTTTTTAACAATAATAATAATATTCTTATTTCACCTGTACGAAGGTGAGCCCATAGATCTATGTACAGTGGAACTAAAAGGACATAACATCCCAAAATTTCCGGCGTATTGGTGATATGAGTGAATAATTAGTATTTCCTACATTACTAATATATATGGGCAGTCGTGACTACTCACCATAAGGTGCCCATTTGTCAGTCCAATTAAATAGATGACAAAAAAACAATCACGCATCAAAACAGCGTATTGAACTATTAATTCAAGACGACGCGCCCCCCCGCGTTAAATATTCTACGTGCGATAAAGTGACGCCCGTGTCTACGAGATGTAGACATTTTTAACTTTGCCGTTTCATAAATTCAAATCATCTGTAAAAAATACATTGGTAAAGAAGGCATTTTATTCAAATACAAGATTATATAGATGGTAAAAAAGCGTGGAGTCAATACTTGTTGACTTCCAGGTAGGATATATTACATACATATATAATTGTATTTAACTAACATGACTGTATTTTTAAATGTTGTAAAAGAGTAACTACTGAGTTTCTTTCCGGTTCTTCTCGGTAGAATCTACATTCCGAAACGGTGGTAGCTTCACTTAATATAGTTTAAATGACGTTTCAAAAGTGCTTGTAAAAGCCTACTTGGATAAAGTATGTTTTGATTTTGAACGCGTGAGTTCGTTAATGTAGGAATAAGCACTTATTAAATTATTTAATCTATATTAATAATTCCGTGCAGGTCTACGAAAGACTAGATATACATCTGTAAAATTCGTATAATCGAGATATTTCGATATTAAATCGATGAAATTCAATGACGTTGACAGTTCAACGGGCGGCCATGTTTGACGTTTACGGGTGCGTTCAGAAAGTGTGTTCCACATAGTAATTTCATGCGGGGTACGGTAGTTAGTATATTTATATTTGTTTACTTTTATTTATTATACACCAGCAAAGCCGGATTTTCATCAGTGAACAGATATCTATCATAAAACAGTCGTCAATATTCACGAGTGACATACGATGTAATTTTTTACAGAATAGCTGATCTGAATATCTGAGATCATCTTTAAATTATAAACGTTTGCCCGTCACGTAATGTATTTCGTAAACTACTTAGCGTGAGGCTGGATTATTAACGCAATAACTGTTATAGTTTAGGAAGTCATCCTACCAATATTATGAATGAGAAAATCATTTAGTAGTTAGTTAGAGTTGAGTATATTTATACTCAACCTTATTACTTGGTAGGTCTTGTGCAACCCGTCTGGATAGGTACCCGCTCATTAGATATTCTACTACCAAACAGCAGTACTCAGTAGGTATTATTGTGTTCCGGTTTGAAGAGTGAGTCAGCGTAACTAGAGGCACAAGGGACATAACATCTTAGTTACCAAGGTTGGTGGCGCATTGGCGATGTAAGGAATGTGATGACCACTTACCATAAGGTGGCTCATCTACTAGTCCATAAATATACTATAAAAAATCTGTTTATTATGGAAGTTTCCATATATGCTATCAGGGGTTCAAAAAAGTATATAGGGTACTTAACACCTCTCTTGATTGGTAAATAATTTGAAGCCCTGCAGCACCCTCTAGTAACGAGTTGCAACCATGATTACGGAAACTATAAAAATAATCTCCATGAATAAAACAATTGAAAAGTACACAGCGTTTCGATATAATCACTGAATGTTGCAAATAGTCACGTCAATTTAGCAAAATTAAATTGAGTTAAGTTATTTTTTTAAAAGTTAAACGTGACAAAGCGTGAAGCATACATCCCAAAATGGAAAAAAAGCTTTTGTTCTAAATCGGTGTAAATGACAAAGTTCTGATATAACGAAAATAAAAAAAGAACAACCGATTTTATTCTCCTCACCTCCTTCTTTTATTTTATTCAACGGGGAAATGCTACTAATTCCTGCCACCATTCCCCGCGGTCAAGATTTATACAGTAACTATTTTTAATTCATATTTGTATATATTAAGTACTTAATGTTATCAATTCTCATGTTAATAACATTTTTTGACCTTTGATTGTTTATATGTTTAAATAGACTGTCAAAGTTGAGAAGGCGTCGAAAATAATAATGTCCAATAGTTGGTTACACGCACACTAGTAAAGTAATATGAGTGTCAAGTGTAGCTGTGACGCACACAGAGATAATAAAATTGGCTCGTTTGTTAGTTTTTTTTATAGTTTAATACTATCTAGATAATATAGTTAATTTTAGTTGCCATATTTAATTGTGATCGGTCGAACAAAAGTCACTGAGCTTTTATGACGACCTCCGTGGTCGAGTTGTGTGTACAGTTTTTATGAGTACGCTACTCCGAGGTCCCGGGTTCGATTCCCGGCCGAGAGGACGTAGAAAAAGTTCATTAGTTTTCTATGTTGTCTTTTGTCTGGATGTTTGTGGTACCGTCGTTATTTCTGATTCTCCATAACACAAGTGCTTTAGCTACTTACATTGGGATCAGAGTAATGTATGTGATGTTGTCCAATATTTATAGCCTTTATTATAAGATTTTCTTAACAGTAAAACTCAGTTACTTTTTGTTCTGCCTCCAATCGGGGCTTAAAACTGTAACGTATTGATTGTACCTTTGTTTAAAACCAGGACTGAACCAGCGAAGTACTAATTGAACCTAAATTTAAAGTAAAATATTCACATCCGGTGAAAACTACCTCCGAATTCTTACGCGAGTCGAGGCTCTTGATTATCTTTCATAAATAATCCTTCTAAAATTATAAATGCGAAAGTCTGTTACCTCTTCGCGCTTAAACTGCTGGACCGATTTAGATTAAATGTTGGACGTTGATAGTTTGAGTCCCAGGGAAGGACATAGGCTCCATTTTCCAGCTTCGAGCACGTGTGAATTAAATATGCTATGTCCTTTCCTGTAAACTTCACAACGTGAGTGAAAAATGTCAGGAAAATAGCTTCAGTAATTAGGATGTGAAATACACTTTTACATCTTAAATCCACCGCCATTCACTTTTTAGCATTAGCATTAGCAGCCTGTAAATTTCCCACTGCTGCGCTAAAGGCCTCCTCTCCCTTTGAGGAGAAGGTTTGGAGCATATTCCACCACGCTGCTCCAATGCGGGTTGGCGGAATACACATGTGGCTGAATTTCGTTGAAATTAGACACATGCAGGTTTCCTCACGATGTTTTCCTTCACCGCCGAGCACGAGATGAATTATAAACACAAATTAAGCACATGAAAATTCAGTGGTGCCTGCCTGGGTTTGAACCCGAAATCATCGGTTAAGATGCACGCGTTCTAACCACTGGGCCATATCGGCTCATGCCATTCACTTCCGCAATAATAATATTACTGGCTACGAGTTCATACGTTTACAATAAGCATTTATATAAAACTTAAAGATTGAAGAACGAACGTAAGAAGAAAAGTTCTTAATAATTTTTCCCGCTAGGAAAGTTGAAATTATCCGATTTTCTCTACTTTAATTAGACTGATTATTGACGTAAAACCTCATTAGAATCCGCGTTGTAGTTTAGAAGATCTAAGCGTACAGACGGCGGGAAGCGACTTTGTTCTAAACTACGTATATAGACAATTTAGGATTGCACCATTTGACCCGAAAATATTATATTCAAAAACAAAATAGACAAAAAATGACGTAAAAATATTAGGCAAATTAAACATTTAACCAAATAAGGAAATTTTCTAGTAACTATATTTGATAAATCATAAAAAAACGATAAATTATAGATCATATGAAACAGATCGTCTGTTTATAATAAATAATATATTGACACATTTTAAACTGAATTAAATAAAGATTTGTATTTATTTCGAAACACGCGGTTTTTTTTTTTTTTAAATAAATTATTTGCAAAGGTTGATCGATACAGTTTCTTTAATTGCTTAATATATTTGATGTTAAATGTCCTTTATAATTAATTATTAATTAAATTAAAAAGTCAATTAACTAGGCCTTAAAACAACTGAAAATAGAACATAAAATTTCATATCCATATACATAAAAATACGGCTGTTTTTTTAGGACGCGTATTATAGCCGCTGAATATTTTGACTCGTAGTTTGTACCATTATGTTCCAAGGCCAATTCAAATGTCACCAATGCGCAACCAACCTTGGCAATGAAAATATTATACCTCTTGTGCCTTAGTAGTGTAGTGTACCTAGTTTTTACTGCCTCAATCACCCTTCAAATCAGTTACGTATGGATATTAAACAACGATGCCAAATATTGCTGTTTGCCAGTAGAATAAGTATATTATATACAAGAATGGGGTTATCATAAGAAGAACCAGAGTTACTGACGTACCTTGAAAAATTAGCAGACTGAAGTATCAGTGGGCTGGTCACAGTTGATGGAGTAGACGGAATTTAGAGTGGATTCCAAAACAGAGTTCAGCCTATGTTGAGTCGTGGACTAGGATTGGCCGAATGAGGATAAATATTTTTTTAATTTTCTCATAGTAAATAAATAAAAATGTAGCTGTGACGCCTGGCAGACGTGAAACGGCTTGACCGAATTTATAATTAAATAAAACCCATAAATAAACATGGGGTTAAATAAATACATCTCTCCCTAGCGACCGATCTCAAAAGAGACGAGCCAACTACGCAGAACATATAATATGTGCGTGAACTCAGATGCACTCTCTATTTCTCCCTCAAATAATTCGAAGGAACGGCAGATCAACAGGACAGGAAAGAGTTCAGGAGCAGGATCAATGGCTTTACGTAACTTCCAGCCTCCGAGCTAATACTGAGAATTTTTTGACATAGCCCGATAACTTTTGATTGGTCCAACCTAGTGTATGTATCCAGGATAGTAGGATATATGGCCTTATATATATACACTGGACCAAGGGGCAGGCAACGAAATATTTATTATAACGAGCAAAAAGCGGTCGAAAATGGTCATAGTCATAACGCCTATCGCAGTCACTGCATACGAGTTTGCTTACCTCCAAAGCGCGTCAAGATAAAAATATAATAATTTGTTATGGACAGAAAAATGGCTTAATATTTGAGTTATTGCTGCCTAAATATTTATGCAAAATTGATGCAATTTCGTTTAATTTATTGCCATGATTATAAACGTGAATGACCTATTTATGTACGAAGTATTTATAAATATTGATGATCGGTGAGAGCCGATGCTTCGCGTTTTATAATATTACAAATATCTGAATTAATGGGTCCATTCTTTGAAATTAGATTTTTATAGGTTTCTTGGAATATAGAGATTGCCAATCAAGACATCCTAACTAATGTTATAAACGCGAATGTCAGTTTGTTTGTTTGTAATGCTTTCACGCCCTAACTACTCTATCGATCGACGTGTTTTTTTGCATATCCCTGTAATTAACACTGTCTGGTGGGTAGTGAACCAGTATTATTACACTCAGGGACATAACATCTTAGCTCCCAAGGTTGGTTGATATTTCATACTAATTTTTTAAAAGCAAAAGTAACTCTGTGTGTTACCTCTTCGTTTAAAGCGTTAATTGCTGAACTGATTTAGATGAAATTTGGTATGGATGCAGTTTGAGTCGCGGATATAACGAGGGGAAAATAAGTGATTACGGTTTGTCTGCTATAGGTAAAGTTTCATAAATTTCGCGCGGGTAAAACCGCAGGTTCAGCTAGTATTACAATAACGAATCAGGTTTATTGCATTGTATACACTAGCGACTCGCTTCGGCTTCGCACGAGTGCAGTTTATTTATGAAGAAAGATTAAATATCGTTGTTAAAGACTATATCACAGTGAACAATTGTGCGAACACAACTTGGAATCGGAGATATCTTCTAGAGATGTTCCGTTATAAGAGTTATTCCTTACCGATTTGTAAGACAAAAACTACGATATCTCGGCTACTGTGCATGACATAATTTATAATGTATAGCACTCAGAAATAATGTAGCTTTCAACCAGTGAAAATAGTTTTAAAATTGACGCATTCATTTCGGATATTATGCCCAATATACAAAAAAAAAACAAGCTATACCTCTTTATAATATTAATATAGATTACTAGCATCCTCGTTTTAACCCCAAAAGGGGGTGGATTTCTAAATATACTTTAGTAGACAACCACACCATCCATTGAGCATACATTTTAAATTTCAAGTCTCTTACTTCAAAAACATGGGACTTTTGTACAAACTTCCTAGTCCCGTTTCACCCCTTTAAGTTTCGTAAAATCCGGATATCTACACCATATAAGGAACCTACCTGCTAAATTTCAAGCTTGTTGATATTAAATTTTCTGATATTTTTCTTCGTGATTTATCAGTGAGTGGTTTTTCGCTTATATACATATATTTATATATATATATATGTGTGTGTTAAGCCTAATTGAACTACTAATTAATTAAAATAGCTAAGAAACTATCTGAAGCCTTTGTTTTACAATACGATGTTACATGGCGTCATTTGTGAATCAACACCAGATGATTGATATTTAAATGGCGAACGTTGAATTATTTGCCATTTAACTCTTGTCTATTGTTAAATACTTTTCAAATGAGTTTAGGAAACATTATTCCTTCCAACATACAATGTATGTTTGACATATGAAGACAATCATTAATTCCTGATCGATTCCAGCCGTGGGGAACATTTTCAAGATAGACTTATTGCGCGTCAAATATTATTTTTTTATTTTATTTTTACTTTATTAGGGAAACAAACAGTACAAGTCATTCTTAAAGCTAAAGCATAAAAATTAGCACATATACCAGTAAAGTTTCCACTTATAACTAAAAACATAATAAGAGCAGAACAAAATTAATTATAATATCTAATATAATAATAATAAGAAAAAACAAACCCATGAAAAAAGTGCAAATTTGAAAAAAAACAAACAAAGGATCTAGGCTTTATGGTTCTAGCACAAATTTCCTGAAGTTAGCAACTGATTCTGTAAATATATCAATACTGGAAAATTTAGTGTTATATTCATTACAGACTCTATATATAAAAGAATTTCGTGCATAATTTGACTTTAATAAGGGCAAACTAAACAAAGCCTTATTTCGAGTTCGTATATTAGGACACCTGAATCTTAAGCAATTTAGAAGGTAGGGTGAATTTATGTAATTCCTTATTAATTTAAACAAAAATTATTGATCTCTAAGTGTTCGACGATCAGCAAGTGGAGTAATTGTAAAAGTTTCATTTGTTGTACGACATTTAACATTTAACATTATATAGACAAAATATAAGGAATATAGGTATGGATGTAAACTCAAGTGCTTTCTCATTCTTTAACGCAGAATCAGGGCTGGAGTAAACCGATACAAGTTAATAAAATTATAGCTCACTGATTGAAATTAAGATATTCTAATTAATTCATAATATAATTTACTTGGTGGTAGGGCTTTGTGCAAGCCCGTCTGGGTAGGTACCACTCACTCGTCAGATATTCTACCGCCAAATAACAGTACTCTGTATTGTTGTGTTCCGGTTAGAAGGGTGAGTGAGCTAGTGTAATCACAGGCACAAGGGACATAACATCTTAGTTCCCAAGGTTGGTGGCGCATAGGTGATGTAAGGAATGGTCAATATTTCTTACAGCGCCTTTGTCTATGGGCGGAGGTGACCACTTACCATCAGGTGGCCCATATGCTCGACCGAAAACCAATGCCATAAAAAAAAAATTAAAAATAAAAGGGTCGCCACGCCTCTGTCGGTCTAGGGCCTCAATTCCTTTGTGCTCTGCTCAGAATGAAAACGAAATTGTAACGAGGAATATAACCGCAAAACAAATGGACCACCTACCATCATAAGGAGCATTTACCTATCATTTCATAACTAAAAAACGGCTAATTTCAACTACGATTAATTCGCGATTCTACCGAAAACTTTGTCGTATAATTTACATTCAATGTTTGGCGGAATGGAAATAAAAAAAAATTTTTTTTTTATAAAATAGGTGGCAAACGAGCAGGAGGCTCACCTGATGGAAAGTGACTACCACCGCCCATGGACATCTGCAACACCGGGGGGCTTGCAGGTGCGTTGCCGGCCTTTCAGGACTACTAAATATATCCATCTTTTATGGGATTAAATATTTCTCGTGCGTCCGTAACGAATGCGAAGGCTTCATCGAGATACGAAAATGTAACGTCATTGTTATAAATTATGATATTTGTTCTAATAACACGATTGCCTATGTTATTATTGTTACATAATAAAGGCGTACCTACACATTTAATGTCGTACACTGATGTCATGACATGAATAATCTCCTCAAGCGACTTCAGATATTGTAATTACTGAATTAATTTACTACTAGTCGTGTACCAGATGTTCTGATGAAAACACTGCTATGTTGACCTTTTGCTTGTAAACAGAAGCCTAATATAATATCAATTCCTATATTTCGAACGTTAAAAAACATGAAATTTGATACGAACTTTCATCCAAAATTTCATCCAAATTTTTTAATCGCTATATTTTAATCCTAAACTTAAATATCGATTTCCATATTTTTATCTTTCAAAACTTTCAGCCAAGTTTCATACCCTTCGGTGATGAATTTTCAAAAAATCTTCATCATCTGCTTTAACTCATCAATGTAAACCTAAATACTGTTTACCAAAAACATCAGTAATGACGAGTTTCCATACAAATTTTCATCCTCCATTTAAGAAGATGAGTTTTGAAAAATCCTCTGTTAATGCTCATATACATTCCATAAAGAGTTTATGTGCAACATTTCATCCTGTTAGACTTACGGGTTCAAGCTAATTGTATCTCAGTTTTGACATTTTAAAATTTCATTAAATAAATTGTACTGGAAAAAAATTTAGTATTACTGAGAACCTTATATAATCGTGATCAAATAAAAACAGCTACGCATAAAATACATTCAATACAGTTATTATAACAGAGGTTAAATAAATTTGAAGCCGGAAATTACTTACAAATTTTTAGATCCTGCAATGATTAGGCATATCTTAAATACGAGCGAAACCGTTATTTTACAACTGGCAACATGACTTGGCTGTTCGTAGTTTTCAGAAATAAAGTTCTTTTTCAAACGTATTATGATTTTGGCGACGCCGTGGTCGAGTAGTGTGTGCACCGGTTTTCATGGGTACGCCACTCCGAGGTCCCGAGTCGATGTAGAAAAAGTTCATTAGTTTTCTATGTTGTCTTGGGTCTGGGTATTTTTGGTACCGTCGTTACGTCTGATTTTCCATAGCACAAGTGCTTTAGCTACTTACATTGAGATTAGTAATGTATGTGATGTAGTTCAATATTTATTTATTTATGATGATGTTCTCCAGACTATGTAGTGTTCGAACCTTTGTTTTTAATTTAAGATAACTTGGCAGATTAGCAGGACCGGCGTTAACCATAGGCGGTCCGGGCTGTACGTACAATTGTCGCCCTTTTAATATTCGACCATGGTAACCACCAGGGACGTCTTTGACAGTAGAAATCGTCGACGTACTTTTTTTTTCGTGCACTGCAATCGAGTATCGACTTTAACGATATAAGTAAAAGATATATGACCACGGCGCCCGCCAAATATGTCGCGAAGGACGGTGGCTCCATTACTCGTACCCGGCACATGAGATTAGGAAATGGGTCACCTGATGGTAAGTGGTCACCACCGCCCATATATATTGGCATTGTAAAATTTTATAACTAGCCTTTGCGTTGTGAATACTTAAGTACTCTATTAATAATTGTTTTATAATATGATGTTTTTAACAATGAAATTACCCATTTTGGATACTGGTTGTTCTGAAGATGAACCTAACATTAACTTATAATAAATTTTTAGTACATATTTATTTTAAAAAAAATATTATTTTAATCTCAAAAATATTTTTTCTTTTATCTCCCCGCCGTAGGATTATCATTGGTATCTCAGGTGGATCTTATGCTCGTATAACTTTAACAATAAAAATAGCAAGCTATCTATCTATCTATCTATCCTACTTGACCTTGACAAGTAACCTGTGTCGTGTTGTAATTTAATTTAAATGAAAAAATGCCAAGAACACGAATTAAAACTCTATACAGGACAGTAGGAAAATATATATATATATATATATTTTTTATGATATCGGTAGGCGGACGCGCTAATGGGCCACCTGATGGTAAGTGTTCACCGCCCATAGACAATGGCGTTGTAAGAAATATTAACCATTCCTTACATCACCAATGCGCCACCAACCTTGGGAACTAAGATACGTTACGTCCCTTATGCCTGTAGTTACACTGGCTCACGAACCGGAACAGAACAATACTGTTTGGCGGTAGAATATCTGATGAGTGGATGGTACCTACCCAGACGGGCTTGCACAAAGCCCTACAACCAAGTGTCATATTTGTTAGGATTTTTGGAAATTTCAACATTGAATTAAATAGGGGGTATAACTTCAAGTAAAAGTCTTTGTAAGTTAGAAATACGAACATTTGAATCCTTATTTTGCTCGTACGACGTCGAAATGAGCAGCTACAATATTAAATAGAATATTATTAATCCGAAAGTGGCTGTTTGTTAGCGTGTTACGCTTACGTTCACAAGTCTTAACAAATTTTATAACCAACCAATTTTACAACGTTAACAAATCTTATGTAAACAGTCTTAACTACTCAACTGATCGTTATCAAATTTTACAGAAAAGTACACCGGCTAACTAATTTTACCTCCCCCCCCACACGCGGGCTTTTCTTACTTTTATAAATAATCTATTGATATTTTTGAGTCAATCAATTACGATGGGTGACCTCATCGCTGTCAGTCCGAACTGTCGATTTTACGACCAAAGATTAAAGACAAATTAATTATTGCGGAAATTAACTAACAAACGGATAACGCGAAAAGGCAAAAAAAACTTTTGGAAATGAATAATCTTTGTAAATATTTAGTTAGAATTTAATAAGTATTATGAATGGCGATTTTTTTTACCAGGAAGGTATATAATAAAACTGTCTGTTCTTGAGTCTTATATATTTTTGAAACCGTATTTTCCAAGTCGCTTAAACAATGGTATACAATATTTCGTTACGATCAGTGGTTTTTGTTTACGTTAACAGCCTGTAAATTTCCCACTGCTCGACTAAGGCATCCTCTCCCTTTGAGGAGAAGGTCTTGGAGCATATTCCACCACGCTGCTCTAATGCAGGTTGGTGGAATACACATGTGGCAGAATTTCGTTGAAATTAGACATATGCAGGTTTCCTCACGATGTTTTCCTTCACCGCTGAGCACGAGATGAATTATAAAAACAAATGAGTGGTTTAGTCGTGACATTTTACATTTACCAATAAATACATTTGAAGAAGAAGTATCACGTTTGAGAAACCTTTAAAATTTGGCTCCTTTGAGTAAAGTTTACATGTTTTATTACCCTGTAGGTACCTCTTGAAGGACTCGACGTGATCGTTTTGACATAAAGTTTTCTCCTTAGGGGAAGAGAGACATGCTAGCATGGGATGTAATATCTCTGGTAAGTCAGTCAGGTCCAAGTCAAAAATCTTTATTCAATATAGAAGTGTATATTGATAGTCAAAAATCTACCACCGTTTTGAAAATTAATAACTTCGACCTTAAAAGAACAGGCGAATGAAACAGCGAGATTTTTTTCAAATTTCCTATTAACAACTATTAATTTGATATACAATAACAATAAATATATTTTCGTTATAAACAGCCTGGAGGCGACCATCTCATTATTAAGTTACCCATTGTCAAACATCCATCCTTCTAAAAAAGTTTGAAGAAGAATCTCTTACATCAAAGCCACGTGCCACGTAATATCCCTTGGCTTTAAAACTAGCCCTATCACCCTTGAAGATACTCCATTAATACAAATTATAATTCTAATTGCTGTTTGACGGTAGCCAGACGGACTTACCACAACCAAGTAAAGCTCACATACTTTATTACTTAGACACAAGTGTGTGTTGTGTTTTTAAACATCAAAGCGAACGATATCTCCCAGTAGCTCGTAATATCAAAATCTGCGTCACGTTTTGACCGAAGCGAACGATATACGAAATGTTTTTGTATAAAAAATTGAAAGGGACGTCAGAGCAAATCCTTACCTTTCTTTAAAAGTTCAAGGTACCACACGCATCCTATATAATATAAGGATTGAGATCAGAGAATTTAAGGACGTTTTTACATTGGGATACGATTGCTGTCGACAATCTTTTTGATTTTATGTAATACTAGCCGAACCTGCGGCTTGACGGTACTGGACGTATATTGTCATCCCACTCTCACGCATTGGAGTAGAGCACCGGCGTCGGAGAGGGATAATGACGGCATTGAGTGTCATGCAATTTGACGTCACGACATTTAAACCGGTTTTGTCCCCGGTTAATTTATCACATCAATTTAGTTGGAGCACACGAGTCCTAGAGATCGTGGAATCACAAACGCAGTTTATAGTGGCACAGTTGATCTGAAGATGGTGGGAACCGACGCAATGTGGAAGGCGAAGAAACTTTGATCCACATTGAAGAGGCCTATCAAAATCAAAATATACTTAATTCAAGTAGGCTTTTACAAGCACTTTTGAATCGTCATTTAACAAACTATTTTAAATTAAGTTGGTAGAATCTCTTGAGATTTATTCGGAATGGAGAAGAACCGGCAAGAAACTAAGTAGTTACACCTTTTTCAACATCTAAAAATAAAGTCATGTTAGTTACATGCAATTATATCCTGTCTGGAAATCAACAAGCATTAACTCCACGCTTTTTTATCATCTATATAATCTTGTATCGAATAATATGTCTATAAATTTATTACAAATAATGATTGTCATATTCCATTTTATCCTGTTCTATCTTTTTTTTGGCGCTGTAAAACGCATTACGCGTTTCCTCTATTTAGAGTGGAGGGGTAATTAGGACTGGCCGGTGCCCAGGACGACTAGTACGCCGGAATACCCATTTAAAAACCAGCGGTACTCTCTCCGTCGTATCTTTTGCATGCTACCTTGCGACCTTTTCTATACTGGTCTATCATAATCTATCTTGTAGGATCCTATTCTCTAAGCAGGTTATGATGATTGCTTAATGATCATAAAGATAATTTAAATATATCGTATCGTAATGTAAAAATGATTTTATCGTGACCTCCAAAAGTCATTGAAGCGTTTTATAACACTTGGAAATATTAAGGTTAAAAATTTATAACAATTGTATTTTTTTTTATCTACTACAGTACAAATAGGTTTGTGTGTATTTCGTATCCGCGTTGGTTTAATAGCTAGCTTGTACGGCTGTAGATTATATGGTCCTGAATTCGAATTTCCGGTTTGACTTTTATTGGGTTAGGTTAGGTCAGCGAGTAGATATTCTTAGAGCGTCCAGTGACTGGTTTCTACAGTATATTCCGCAAGGTAGGTATTCTGCAGTTATGGACAAGGGCGAAGACAATAAATACTTCCTACGTTAAGGTATTCTTTTATATATATTAGTACAATTCCTTAGATATTCTTAACTATTGCGATAAGTCCATCTACCGATGATTCCGCGTTCATTGCTCATAACGATGCGTTTAGTAGTTACGTGATTGACGAAAAAAGATGAAGGCATTTTTATTATACTATAGTATTAAGGGGGTAAGGGGGGTATTATTGAAACAGTATGTGTGACTATCGGGAATTCGTGTCGTAGCAATAAACGTAATCCGTGATTTTGTTTCTGAACACTATATATATATAAATCAAAATATACTTTATTCAAGTAGGCTTTTACAAGCACTTTTGGATCGTCATTTAACAAACTATATTAAGCGAAGCTACCACCGGTTCGGAATGCAGATTCTACCGAGAAGAACCGGCAAGAATCTCAGTAGTTACTCTTTTTCAACATCTAAATATACAGTCATGTTAGTTGAATACAATTATATATGTATGTCATGTCTCCTGCCTGGAAGTCAACAAGCATTAACTCCACGCTTTTTTATCATCTATATAATCTTGTATCGAATAATACATTGAGTGTCTTCTTTCCCAATGTATTTTTTACAAATTATTTGAATTTATAAAACGGAAAAGTTAAAAATGTTTGCGGAATTTTATAATAAAAATAATATATATTTATTATATAGGTTGGGCAAACTCTCAAACTCCACTCTCTCACTCAAAATCGGCGTAAAGTGGTAGCGCGCTTCGTCCGGTAATGGGCTACCGCGTTTCGTCCGGTATGTGAGTGTCCCGGAGGCCCACTCCCCCTCCCCCCAAAAACATAATGGTTGGCGGTGGTAGTCACTTTCCATCAGGTGAGCCTCCTGCTCGTTTGCCACCGCTAACATAAAAAAAAACCCGATGGTAAGAGGACACCATTAGCGTTGTAAAAAAATATTAACCATTCCTTACATCACCAGCCAACAACCTTAAGAGCTAAGATGTTATGTCCCTTGTGCCTGTAGTAACACTGGCTCACTCACCCTTCAAACCGGAACACAACATTACTAGTACTCCTGTTTGGCGGAATAATATCTGATAAGCGGGAACCTATCCAGACGGGCTTGCACAAAGCACTACACCAAAAAATTGGCCATATATATGACGTATGATAAATTTCTTCAGAATATCAAGAAAATTTCACAATATAAAAATCATTAATAAAAACTTTGAATGAGAGTTGTTTGTTTTTTACTAAAATATTGTATTATTATTGAATATAAGTTCCACGAGCCGAGATGGCCCAGTGGTTAGGATTCAAACCCAGGCAAGCACCACTGAATTTTCATGTGCTTAATTTGTGTTTATAATTCATCAGTTTAAAATGAAATTAAATCAAAACTAAACCTGGTTTCGAAAAAAATCTGTTGAATAAACGAGAAGTTTCGCGGGCGACCCGCTAGTACGAGGTTACAGAATCTAAATTATAGGTGTGGAAACTCCGATGAACTCTGATTCACACAGGGATATCAATATTTGTCATTGTGTGTGCGTACGAAGTCTTCATATTGTGGAACTTATTTTTTTTTACATTACATTAACAGCCTGTAAATTTCCCACTGCTGGGCTAAGGCCTCCTCTCCCTTTGAGGAGAAGCATATTCCACCGCGCTGCTTCAATGCGGGTCGGTGGAATACACATGTGGCATAATTTCGTTGATATGATATGATAGACACAGGTTTCCTCACGATGTTTTCCTTCACCGCCGAGCACGAGATCATTACTTATACAAATATAAAACAAATAGTCTTGCAATTAGTTTAAATTCAAAGCGAGTAGAATTGCGAAACTCGGCTATTAATATTATAATATTAGTTTTCGTTCGCGTGTTACTGTCCTTCCTAAGGTTTCAAGCTTGCTTCATATTCCATCAAATTCTGTATTTAACTTTACCCACGAAAGCGTTACAGACAGGCTGACAAACAGTTACTTTCGAATTTATACTAAACCCTTCTTTAAAACTTGCTATATCTTCTGATATAAGTTTTATGATTTTTTTATTTCGTTATTAAGATTAGTTGCATCCTGACAGCCAAGGTTACCTGCCTAGCCTTTAATTACGGCTCTATTAAATATGTTATTTAAAAGTGTGTCCTGTTGTTTTTTTTGTTAAGACCATATATAACGTTAATTAATTGTTCCTCAAATGCCATCCCATTTGCTAATTTTTTAACCTAAATGGCCCATTTTCCAGTATCTACAAACTTTAAATTATGAAAGGATAAAAAACAGTACCAGCTTGTAAATGGCCCACTGTTGGGCTTAAGCCTCTTTTTACTTTGAGGAGAAGACTTTGGAGCTTATTCCCCAGATTGATCCAACGCTAGTTGCAGGATACACATGTGGCAAGATTTCAGTGAAATTAGACATATGCAGGCATGCAGGTTTTTTCACGATATTTTCCTTCACCGCCCAGTTCGAGAAGTATTATAAAAGCAAATGAATTTTTTCATTAACCAATTATCGTTCATGGCTTTAAACGCGTTATAATAACTGGGTCATTTCGTCCACAAAAAAACTCACATTTTATATAAACCTTCATTAGAAGTATAACACCTCGATTTATTGTCTCCACTGGTGACAGGACAGCTGGTTCATTTGCCCAGAAATGCTGCTAGCATTCTTGCCACCATTACACGCGGTCAAGATTTGTACAGTAACTATTTTTTTATATTTATATTATAAAGACCTTATTATTTATAAGGATTGACATATAACTTGGATAACTTCCAAGCGGAGTTACTAAAGGAAATTGTATAACATTGAATTGTAGCCAAAATCGATTTCCAAATCTTATGTCACTGTGTTTACGTCTTGATGTAGTTGAAAATAGAAAAAAAAAACATTTTTTTTTTATATTCCATTAATAATCTTGACCTTTATCTTATATAAATATATTTAAAGGATATAATGTAAAGTAAATATTACATATAATTTATATATAACCAGAATTTTATGCGTACAAACACACGTGCATTTCAATGGCGGCAGGAGTAACGACAACTCAACTAATTTGACCTTGAATTAACATGACGCCATTGGTCGAGATCTGAATTGTGGTATTCAATATGGATTCCTGTAAAAAGGGCATATATGTCATATAAATTTTATATGTCGAATTAGAAAATGAAAGCAAATATAAGTAGTTAACTGGAATAGTCTCTTATCAATACTATTATAAATGCGAAAGTAAGTCTGTCTGTTACGTCTCACGCTTAAATCGCTGAACCGATATAGATGGAATTTGGTGTGGAGTGGAGTGTTCCGGGGAGAGGCATGTACTACTTTTTTTAATGCATCCCTCGAGGCGGTAAATTTTCAGTGACGCTTTGTGTAAATAGGTAAAGTTTTCTAAAGGTCACGCGTGTAATGTCGCAGGTTCAGCTAGTTATAAATAAAATATTAGTTAGTATTTTTTTTTCTTCCCCCTTTTTATACAATATAGTAGAAAAAAGTTGTGTTACGTTAATAGATAAAACTGTCCTTTTCCGTGCCGTGATAACTTTTAATTGAAACAACACTAAGCTAAAAATGTAATTACCTTTATTTCTAAACTATAAATGTTGTATGTTTTGTAAGATGTCCTTAATAATAATAAAAAAAAAAGAAAAAAAAAATATATATATATATATATAAGTCAAGTCAAGACAATTGGCAATAATGCTTGAATTTGATTGATTGACTACTTGGAGTTCGAACCAGGTCGGCCGACGAAAGTTATTGAATTTTTATATCGAACAATTTTTAAATCTCAATCACGAGTACACGGAAAACACGTAAATCTTTTTGTCTAATCTGAAGATCTATGTTCCTATGTTCCTAATTACTTCATATTTATTATGTTCCAATTTACTTTAATCCATATTTTTCTAATGATTTTCTTAATTCATAATTTTTTCAAATAACCATCAATGTCGATCAACGTCATCTTACAACTGTTTCCCGCGACGGCGATTCTCTTCCATAGAATCTACATTCCAAACTTATCATAGTCCTTAAATACAAATATGAATTAAAAATAGTTACTGTCTAAAACACGTGGAATGGTGGCAAGAATGCTAGCAGTATTCCCTTTGAAACGCAATTCCGATCCTCTGGGCAAAAAACGAACCAGTCTTTTAATGTAGCTTTTTGCACTACTAATCCAAGGGCCAAGTGTTAAAGCTTAGTTCTTTTCAATATCAATTGCTCAAAAGATTTCTTTTTTTGTCTCAAAATTCCGCAAGAGGAAATGTACGTCCTCACAAAATGATCCTTAATCATCGATTACTTAAACGCTAAGCACATATTAACTCAAAATACTAAGTAAATCTCAAAACCATTATAGCACTTTCCCTCCTACTGACGAATATAGCCCCAGGAGGTATTGAGTCTGTGACGTTATTGTTATCACTAAATATCAACTAGAACGCAATTGGTGCCCTGTGGGCTTACCTTCGTCTAATTTAATTAACAATTCATAGAGACTATTGATATACTCTGTACAAGATAGCTTGATCTTTTTGACAGGTGTAAATTTTTCTGATCGACATAACTTTGCAATGACGAACATCATCATCATTAGCAGCCTGTAAATTTCCCACTGCTGGGCTAAGGCCTCCTCTCCCTTTGAGGAGAAGGTTTCGAGCATATTCCACGACGCTGCTCCAATGCGGGTTGGTCGAATACACATGTGGATGAATTTCGTTGAAATTAGACACATGCAGGTTTCCTCACGATGTTTTCCTTCACCGCCGAGCACGAGATGAATTATAAACACAAATTAAGCACATGAAAATTCAGTGGTGCCTGCCTGGCTGCCTAATTTGAATTACGCATTCCGTCGTTCCATCGACTGTTATATATGTTATATTTTCTGTTTCCCATCACTAGCCCGCCTGTCAAAAAGATCAAGCTAACTTGAACAGGGTATAACAGTACCAATGCTCTGTGGTGATAATAAGTGTTCACAAACCATCAGATGGCTTATTTGTAAATCCTATATCTGTATTAATATTATAAATGTAGTAATTCTGTCTGTCTGTTGCTCTTTCACAGCCAAACCACTGAATCGAATTTGACCTTGACCGCAAAGAAATGACATAGGCTACTTTTTATGTCTAATCCCTAAAACTAGAGCGAAGACGCGAGCGACAATATTTTATTTAATTCAAGTAAACTTGCCAATAAATAATTTTTGAAACGTGAATATTTCAACTCTACAGACGTTTCGGAAAGCATCCAGGGAGGAGATACCTCAAGAAACTCGCATAGTTTTTCTTTCAAAACAAAATAATTGACAATGAGATTTTTTTTCCACGATAACTGTTCTTGATCAGTCCTGTGTTAAGATACATTCTTGTCATTAGTAATAAGATATGCCAGTCAGCTTATTTGAATAAAAAAATGCCAAACAGTCTTTAATGCTGCTCGGATTTCAGTATTCCATCATGAACTGCCAGTTAACTCTCATTTGTGCAAAAAATCAATCATTGATATATTCTCCCAAGATGTAAGAAGACGCTCAAGCTTAGCTGTCTGGTCGCGACGAATTCAGGTCGACGTTAAAATAAATAAAATCAAAATGAAAACTTTACTCAAGTAGGCTTTTACAAGCACTGTTGAATCGTCAAACAAACTATATTAATTGAAGCTACCACCGGTTCGGAATGTAGATTCTATCGAGAAGAACCGGCAAGAAACTCATTAGTTACTCTTTTTCTTCTTTATGTTGGTTAAATACAATTACATATGTAAATAATATATCCTAAATGAAAATCAACAAGTATTAGCGCCACGGTTTTTTATTAGCAATATAATCTTGTATTCAATAGTGTGTTCTTTTTATTAATGTATTTTTTACAATAGAGATTATATATATTTTTTACAATAGACAATAGGATTGTGTGAAAGACGATATGGTTAGAAAGAATGTTACTTGTGAGATGACGTTCGACAGAGAAGTATGGAAGAAGAAGACATGCTGCGCCGACCCCAAGTAAAATTGGGATAAGGGCAGGAGGATGATGATGATTCGAATTTATGAATCGGCAAAGTTAGAAATATCTGCGGAATTATATTATAGGACCGAATATCTTGCTAATTAATATATTAAAATTTAGCCGTTAATATGTAAGGGGCCATGTGAAATTCGTTGATTGGATTATGGTGAAACGTTCGATTTCGCAATTTCAAGGATGTTCAGTTGTGTTTACTGCATATAATAAAATCGGAGTATCTGTTTGTAATATTAAAATAAACGCTTTTTACTAAATGCATATTATATGTACCTACACGGTACATATGTATACACAAGTACTTACAAGGCAGGAAAAATAACATTTTTTACAATTTTTGTCCGTCTGTTTGTTCCGGCTAATGTCTGGAAAGGCTGGACCGATTTTGATAGGACTTTCACTGGCAGATAGCTGATGTAATCAGGGGTAACTGAGGCTACTTTTATTTTAGAATTATATATGAAATAATAATAAAGTCAATGAAACAATAATTCAACTATCAATACGAAAACACAGGAAAGCAGAGAGACTAAAAGTACTAATTAAACAGATAGAGGAAACCGGCGGAATTAAAAAAGGTTTAAAGCAACTGAAAGAATACACGCAATGGATACCTAATATGAAAATGAAAAACAAGGAGAAAAATGATAAAGTAGCTACAAAGAGATTATCATTAGCTAAAGTAGCGACAGAATTCTATAAGAAACTATACACGGAGACAGAAGAAACAATAGCCACAGAAACAGAGAAGTATAATAATGAAGAAGCGCTGCCTTGTATACTAGAAGCTGAAGTTAAAATAGCTATAAAAACACAAAAATGCGGCAAAGCACCCGGAGGCGACAATATTTTGAACGGGTGAACTGGACTGGCCACTAATGTGGTCAGTCCAGTTCTCATAATTGAGAACAAACAAATATAAATGGACGAAAGACGTAATGGAATGGTATTCTAGGAATGAAAAAGACAAAAGGGGCGTCAAATCAAGAGATGGGAAGATGACCTACCAAAAGATTGGAGAAGACTTGCTCGTGACAGACACGAATGGAAGAAACTAGGGGAGGCCTATGTCGAAAGACAACCTGACCAACAGACTGGTTGCTCAAAAATTCTACATACCACCTAAATTAATTAAATTTATTATAAGTATTACTTAATATATAGTGTTATTCATAAGTATTTGGTCAGTGAATAGAGGCTTTTATTATTATAATTAAGCAATATTATTTTGGACGATTAAGAATTCGTCTTAGTCATAGTTTCCTAGCGTACTGTGTTGCTATTAAGAAGAAAAAAAACCCGGATGACTTGACAAAATCACAAAATAATTGAACCAGACGCCTTAATTGGCTTGTAGGAAATAATAAAATATAAATAAACGCACGGATAATATAAAAAAAAATGAATATCTTATATAAGTACTTTTGTACCTGCATGTGGATAATTTCGTTGAAATTAGCCACATGCAGGTTTGCTCACGATGTTTTCCTTCACCGCCGAGCACGAGATGAATTATAAACACAAATTAAGCACATGAAAATTCAGTGGTGCCTGCCTGGGTTTGAACCTGAAATCATCGGTTAAGATGCACGCGTTCTAACCGCTGGGCCATCTCGGCTCTATATCTGTCTCGGCTGTATGTCTCGTGCTATAAGAATGAAGGAATATAGATTGCCATTTGACACAGATAATTTAATACCTTTTGCGAAGTTGACTCGGAATTTAAAAGCTCAAGACGTCACGGTAGCTCGCGTAAGGGATCCCATGACGCTCTCGAAGAGACGGGTACCGCTGGTTTTTTGTTTTACTAGGACGCACTAGGCGTCTAAGACACTGACGTGTCCCACAAATCCCCCTCCCCACTTTTTATAGGTGAAATTGGTGTTGCCAGCGAGATAGAAAAAGGTTTTTTAAAGCTGTTCAGGAACAAACAACGTCATATAAACGATTTTACGATGTAGTTTTTTGAATTATATTATAATAACTAGCTGTGCCCGTGACTTCGTGCGCGTTGTTTGAATTTAAGTTATTTAGATATTGTAGCGTGATTTTATTTTTATTCTATAAATAAATCTAAAATAAAAGCAGCCTAAGTTACTCCTTATTACATCAGCTATCTGCCAGTGAAAGTCCCGTCTAAATCGGTCCAGCCGTTTCAGAGATTAGCCGGAACAGACAGACAGACAGACAAAAATTGTAAAAAATGTTACTTTGGTATATCTACCGTGTATACATACATATGCATTTAGTAAAAATGGGTTATTATAATATTACAAACAGACACTCCAATTTTATTATATGTATAGATAATACTATCAAAGTTGATATTTCTATTTTCTAGCTACAAATGTTTTTTTTTTTTATGTCAAACTTCTAAACGTCCTTTGGCATTGATATAGTATACAAATTTTAACGGTATTTTTTAATGAACACGTTTTTTCTCGTCTGTTATTTAAATCAAAAGAAATAAATGAATTAACATTAATTTAAAAATAGTTACTGTACAAATCATATCCATGGTGGCAAGATTGCTAGCATTTCGTTAAATTGCAATTCCGATCCTCTGGGCAAAGGATAAACTGTCACCAGTGTCATAAGACGAGCGAACACTTTTGCTTCAAAGACCATTTCGTATGAATGAATGGAGCTATGACTTGGTACGTTACAAAGATTTGTCGTAAGTTCTCCAAGCGACGGTGTTTTTCTTGGTTTAAAAACTTTTATTTCATCTATAATCTTGTGCAAGATAAAATCTGTTAATGGTTTTCAAGATGCAGCATCTCGAAGTATTAAATATTTTATAACTTAATCAATATATACCTAGAAATAAGTGACTAAAACGGACGACCTCTACGAGAGAGGTTATTTGAAATATATTTTCACCTCGCTATGATCTATGAATCATACAAACGAACAATAGTCAACTATTTAAATGTAATATAAATATATATATATGTATATATGTATATGTTGAAGGTCACAGATGAGTTTCCAAATGTATCTTCATTTATTTAGTCTCGGGTAAGTATATTATGTTTTAGATATGTTTAAGATAATGACAGTTTATCAAAACTATAAATAGGTATAATAACAATATAACTTTAATGATGTTGCTAACTGTACTATCAGGGGACTGTTGCCATCACAGTTAGCCCTGGATCTTTCCGAACCGGACTCTAAACTTTTCCTGACGTCATTTGAAAGTATATGTTTAATGAAATAGTCATTAAATTGTTTGTTTTTTTTTTCATGACATATTTTTAAAGGTCAATTAATATGCAATGTTAATTAACCGTTTTATTAATTAATGAATTAAATAAACTATTTGTTTATTTGTAAAAAAAATAACATAATTATTATCTTGGATTTTAATTGTCCTTAAAATATTCTACGAATATTTATTATTATTTTATTATATTACTAGCTTTTACCCGCGGCTTTGCTCGCGTAGAATATGAATATATTTACAAATTAACTTAAAACGTTACGTTAATGTAAGACCTCTTTGTATACCACATCGGTGTGTATTTCAGCCCTTAGGGTAGAATATCCAGAAACGCTTAAATGCGAATCAACTCATTTTTATTTTTCTAACTTCAAAATTACGGACTTCCAGACTAACCTGTATACGAAATGTCAAACTCTATTTCTCCCCTTAGGCGTAAAATATCCAGAAACGCTTAAATACGTATCAACTCATTTTTAATCAGTATCCCAAAAATAAAGTTTCATGTTTCTAACTTAAAAAAATCTATACGAACGTTCAACCCCTATTTCACCCATTTAGGGGTAGAATAGCCAAAATTCCCTCCTGAGTGGGTGTCATGATATGTTAGTTTATAAGTGTACAGCCTAAAATATAAGTTTTATGCTTCTAGTTCTAAAAATTCTAAACATGACAATACTTTCAACAACTTACAACCTTTCATCCCCCTTTTCAACCCTTTACAGCACTTTTTTCCAAATAAAAAGTAAGCCTTGACCTTTCTCAGTCTCTAGACTATTTGTGTACCAAATTTCATTTAAATCGGTCCAGTAGTTTTGGCGTGAAAACAAGACAGACAGACAGACAGATAGAGTTTCTTTTGTATTTATAATATTAGTATAGAAGTATGGATTGTTATTTCCCTCGCTAGAGAGCTCCGAAAATAACCGCGTCCGATCGCCGCTAAATTCAAAGTGCTACAGGGAGAAGGGAGAACCGCGGCCTCCGACGCGCCTATAGCACGCTCCCGCAGCCCCGGCCGGCCGGTAGCATCGCAAACGCTACGTTCCGCCATTTTTAAATCTGTAATATCTTCGAAAATATTCATTTAAATCATATGCTGTAAATGGCCATATAGATAAATATTAAATCAACAATGTATTTAAGGTATTTCATTGGATAAGGATTAATGCTGTATAGGTTAAAATAAATGACAAAAAATGTTATTGTGGGTTATCACTTACAGATAGACACATACCATCGCGGACTTTTTTGTAGACATTTTTGAGGTGTACAATTATGTAGTACCAGTAGTGGGAAATTTACAGGCTGCTCATGTAATATTGTAAATAAAAATATTTGTATACATATATATGTCTGTATGTGTTCGTGTGTCAGCATGTGTTAGTGTCACAGAAAATATTCGTCAACCGTACTGAGGTTAACTTAATGCTGATCTCGAGTCACGGACTCAGTCTGTTCTAGACTTGTGGGCAACGTATCCGCGTCGTAAATTCGCGGAAGAAGTTACAGCAATCACTCATTACGTGTCATTAAAATGACGAACGCAAAGACGGACACATAACAATAATAATTGAATTTCTTTGTACTAATAATAAGCTATTAAACTACAATTGTCGTAATTGACGAGTTTAACAATGGATGTTTGTATTTCACAACAATTAACTCGCAAACATTATAACTTTTTTACTTCGAGTGTCATAAAAAAAGTCGTTCTGTTTTTGTGATTAAGAGATTTGTGTAATATATATTTATTTTTATGTGCACAGGAGAAGTTAACATAACTACAGGAACAAGACATAACATCTTAGTTCCAAAGGCGCATTGGCGTTATAAGGAATTGTTAATATTTCTAACAGAACCAATGTCTATGGGCGTTCGTGACCACTTACCATCAGGTGGCTCACTTGGCCTACTATAGTATAAATAAATATATCAGTTAAAACTGCCAGTATTAGTTTTTGCAACAGGCGCAACCGCAAACCTATATAATAAAACAAACTTCTGATTAATTTAAATATTTAGGGCTTAAATTTTTTTATGCTATACTGGCAAACATGTATAAAATAGATTAGTCATAAATCATGGCTAATCCTGACAATAAATACTATTACTAATATTCGTATTTACCCCTATTTAAGCTTGGTTTTTGTTAGGAGTGGGGACGACAACAGCCCAAGGGATCGATTCTGCGACATTTTACATCAATATGCGGTTCTTAAACTTTTGCGCTGTTGACGTTAATGCTTGGAGTTTTTTAAGTGAATAAGAAATTACTTAAACAATATACATAAAACTTAAACGAGAAGATAAACCGCCTTCAGGGAAGGTTTTAGTAAATTTGAATGAGCCATCTGATGGTGAGTCACCAGACATTAACCTACCTACCTTGGGCCTTTTTTCCGTTATACTGGCTCACTTAACCTTCAAACCTGAACACAAAAATACTAAGTATTGCTGCTTAGCGGTAGAATATCTGATGGAAGAGTGGTACCTACACAGGGCTTGCACAAAGTCATGAAGTAAATATAATATTATTTATTATATAACGAGCTGTGCCTCGTAGTTTCACAGGTTTTAACTTCGCCTTATCGCCAGGAGGAGCTAGCATTCTTGCCACCATTCCACATGCTCATGATTTGTACAGTAACTATTTTTAATTTTTATTTGTATATAGTTAAGGCATTCGTGTTAAATAAATGTAATTATGATAAAATATAGTATATTAACGTCTGGGTAGGTACCACCCACTCATCATATATTCTACCGCCAAATAACAGTACTCTGTATTGTTGTGTTCCGGTTAGAAGCGTGAGTGAGCCAGTGTAATCACAGGCGCAAGGGATATACATCTTAGTTAGGTTGGTGGCGCATAGGTGATGTAAGGGATGGTTAATATTTCTTACAACGCCTTTGTCTATGGGCGGTGGTGACCACTTACCATCAAGTGGCCCATATGCTCGTCCGCCAACCAATGCAAGAAAGGAAAGAAAATAACTATGCTAATATTAAAAATGCGGGAGTAACTCTGTCTGTTAACTCTTCTGTAAACGGCTGAACCGATTTAGATGAAATTTTGTTATGGAGATAGTTTGAGTTCCTGGGAAGGATACGTAGCTTTTTAGAATCAACTCCTCGAGACGATAAAATGGGAATGACGGTTTGTGCGCTATAGGTTAGGTTTAATTCATTTCGCGCGGGTAAAATTGCAGGTTCAGTTCAATATATCAAATCAAATCAAAATATTTCAAGTTGGCTTTTACAAGCACTTTTAAATCGTCATTTAACAAACTATATTAAGTGAAGCTACCACCGGTTCGGAATTTAGATTCCACCGAGAAGAACCGGCAAGAAACTCAGTAGTTAATCTTTTTCAACATCTAAAAATACAGTCATGTTAGTTAAATACAATTATATATGTATGTTATATATCCTGCCTGGAAGTTAACGAGCATTAACTCCACGCTTTTTTATCATCTATATAATCTTGTATCGAATAATATGCCTTCTTTAGCAATGCATTTTTAAAAAATGATTTTAATTCATTTTGAATTCACATTGAACGAAACGGCAAAGTTAAAATTGTCTGTGAAAGATAATTTTCATATATTGCAAGACATAAATGAAAAAAAAGTTAAGCAGCGTGTGAAATGAAACGTCCGCTTCAATTAAAACGTCAATAAATTTAATGAGCTTAACAAAAGAAATAACAATTAATAGTTTTATGCGCAAATAAGTGCATTCAATTAATAGTCTATAAACATTATTTATATAAGTATCTCGGAAGATCGTCAAGATAATTAATTACCTTCAGACTAATCTATAGTAAACTTTGTGGTCAGAAATGGATTGTTTTAAGTGAATCACGCGTCTGAAGGTCGGTGAGAAGTGACATCGTATTACGGTGAGTCGACACTAGTGCCGGATTCAACCTTAGCGCCGTCTTAGGGCACTAAAAAATTTGCAGTGATTGGATATATATTCGATACATTAAATATTATTATATATGACAAATTATTAGCAACGATATAAATTGTTGCTTTATACTAATATAATGAAGGGGAGAGTAAGTCTGTCTGTCTGTTGCTCTTTCGCGGTTATACAACTGAACCGATTTTGATGAAATTATTATGACACATGCTATCAACATCAACTCGGCCGGGAATTGAGCCCGGGACCTCGGAGTGGCGTACCCATGAAAACCTGTGTACACACTACTCGACCACGGAGGTCGTCAAGATCATGCTCGATGTGAAGCATATTTGATCTCCAAGGAAGTACGTAGGCTACATTTTTATGCCTAACCTAGTGAATCCGGGGAAGTGGTCATTAATGTTTTGGAGAATGATGTGATATATTATTTTATGTAATAAGGCCGGGTAAATGGGCCACCATCACACTACCACGACCACCAACATCGGGAGCTAAGATGTTATGTCTCTTGTGCCTGTAGACTGCATCCTTCAACCTTCAAACCGGAACACAATAATAATAAGTATTCCTCTTTAGCGGTAGAATATCTGATCACTGGGTGGCACCAACCCAGACAGAACTTGTCGTTGAACTTAACTTTTTAGTTAAAACAAAATACCTATTTAATATATCAAATCAAATCAAATCAATTTTATTCAAGTAAACTTCACAATGAAGCGTTTTTGAATCGTCGATATTAAAATTCTACCACCGTTCCGGAAAGCAGCCTCCAGCGATAAGAAACGGCAAGAAACTCGCATAGTTGCTCTTTTCAAATAAACAGATTTACAATGCTGTTTTTTACAATAAATAGTGTCCCGTGATGGAACCCGAGCCTAAATCCAGGCGTTTTTTCTAAAAAGTACTAAACATAAAAAAGTACTAAACTAATACTAATACTAAAAAGTACTAAACGAATATTAAACACACTCACCCGGATTTGAACCCACTCATTGTTCTTGAGTTCAATTCAATCGAAGATCATTAAACATTACCGTAACAAAATATTAAGTTATTCATAGTTGATCGGGATTCCTCGTATTTTTGTGTCAGACGTACGATGTTCACTTTATGTTAACATTGTACGGTCTGTTTTGTGAAATTGTAACAAGGATGTACAGTCGGCAACCTAAGTTTAGTACTTTGAATGTTCCGCATTTTTTTTTAATTAAACATAATGAACATGACCGATTTCGGACTTGGCTCAAGGGAGACCAGACAATTACGCAGGACAAATTATGCTGCAAATGTGTGGGTGCAAACACAGGTAAAAAAGCCGAGATGGCCCAGTGGCTAGAACGCGTGCAACTTAACTGATGATTTCGGGTTCAAACCCAGGAAAGAACCACTGATTTTTCATGTGCTTAATTCATCTCGTGCTCGGCGGTGAAGGAAAACATCATGAGGAAACCCGCATGTGTCTAATTTCAACGAAATTCTGCCACATTTGTATTCCAGCAACGACCCGCATTGGAGCAGTGTGATGGAATATGCTCCAAACCTTCTTCTCAAAGGGAGAGGAACCCAGCAGTGGGAAATTTACAGGCTGTTTATGTAAAAATGTAATGTAAAACACAAGTTTACTCTTATGATCCGATGAGATCGGAAATAATTCAGGCGCAGGACCAACGGCTTGACTTGACTCCAGATTCCGGGGTTTCTTTTTGACAGAATCTCCGTAACTTAATGGCTCTACTGAGTAATTGACATCCAAATACATTTATAATATTGGAAAGCCCTAGAACTATTTTAAATAAATAAAGCAGAGGCAAAGTCTCCTAAACCTACGCAAATTTCTATACTCTATTCCGAGCATAACAGGATAAAAGCCAAATAAACAAGATTTGACAGGAAATTGACGCGATATAATTGGTCGAGAGCTTGATTAATCTATGATATTCTTTTGAATATGAATTAAAATGGAAATCAGTAGTTAAGTGTAATATTGTTGTATTATAAACAAAGATATATTAATCATAAACTCTTGGTAGTGCACAATATATCCGAGTTATTAGTAAATCGCATGAAATACTAAAATCTAAGGTTAGTTTACCTTTATTCCTACTTCGATTGGAGTAAGCTGTATGTCGTATTATATTAATAATATATATATTTTTTTTTAATATTTAATTTTAACTTAGCCTCGACAAGAACTCCTGCAAACAGCTTACAAAGATAATTTAGAGTACAGTCTAGTCATCCTAGCTAGATTGCAACTGTCTTTACTTGGTGTTGGGTCTTTTGTAGGTACCGCACACTCATCAGATATTCTAGCAGTATTCAGTATTATCGTGTTCCAGTTTGAGAAGTAAGTGAGCCAGTATAACTACAGACACAAGGGACGTAACGTCTTAGTTCCCAAGGTTGGTGGCGCATTGGCGATGTGAGGAGTGTTTACTGTTTCTAGTTCGTCCGCCTACCTATATAATAATTAAAAAAACATGTATTAAAGATCGCCAAGTATCTTTTGTATCATATTAAATAAATATGAGAAAAGTCAACAACGTATACAACAAGTTTAATCTTAATTAATACATTTAGATTTGACGACCTCCGTGGTCGAGTAGTGTGTACAACTGTTTTAATGGGTACGCCACTCCGAGGTTCAATTCCCGGCCGAGTCGATGTAGAAAAAGTTCATTAGTTTTCTATGTTGTCTTGGGTCTCGGTGCTTGAGGTACGTTCGTTACGTCTGATTTTCCATAACACAAGCTTTAGCTACTTACATTGGGATCAGAGTAATGTATGTGATGTTGTCCGATATTTATATATTTAATGATGTGTGAATCATGTATTCATATATAGGTACTTTGTATATATAAATGTACATTATTTTTTTGTGCATGACCGCATCAGAATGGGATTAAAATTTTTTAATGTCATACGTGACACTCGACAGGAAGCTTATTTGACGAAAGCGTCTGAAGTGGTTGACCGTTCAAGGATATTTGCAGCACCAGGGTTGCAGGTGTACTATGACCAATGACCAAACTTGGCGGACTCGTCCGTATATAGCAACATAGCTATATTTTTTTTAACACAAATTCCGTTGAGGCTTCCTGCTTTTTTAAATTAATGTCCACTAAAGCTAGTAACAGCTAGGATGTTTATTAATAACTAGTTGTCGCCCGCGGCTTCGTTCGCGTTTTAGGGGGTTGGTTGTCATGTGTTTGACAAAAAAAGTAGCCTTATGTCCTTCCTCGGAGTTCAAGATTGCTTCATACCAAATTACATCAAATTCGGTCCATTGATTTTGGCAGTGAAAGAACAACAGACAGACAGACAAAGTTACTTTAACATTTATAATATTAGTATTATATAGTATAAAATACTCGCGTTACTTATTAAGTTTTAAATTGTATTCATTGATAAACATGAGAAAGGATTTACTAAGGACAACACGAGTGGTCGTTTGTAAGCCAAAGATCCGCGTCCGTCAACCGGACGTCTATAAAGTACATATTTTCTCGTTAAACATTACAAACAAAACACACATACATATGTACTTGTTGTCAATAATATATTATTATATATATATACTTTATATTTATGTTATGTTAAATGTATATATACCTTCATATATTTTAATTCATCACTAAACATACATATATACTACTAAATGGGAAGACGTGTAACTGCAGTCACAAGGGATACGTCATTTTAGTTACAATGGTAGGTGAGGCGTTAGTGTTGTAAGGAATGGTGACCACATACCATTAGTCGGCCCAATTACACGTCCGCCTACGATTTTATATACAAAAATAAAATAGTTTTTGCCCGAAAAGTTACATCCAAACGACCACAAATACAACCCCCCCCCCTTTTAAATAATGTCCTGATGATGTATCTACACTACATTTATGAAACAAGAATAGTTAACCTTTAACGAGGTACTAATTAATTATTGAAAACAAAAAATGAACAATTTCAATAAGGTATTTAACAGAGCCGCTAGTAAACGCCGATGTCCTTGTCATTCAGGATGCAACTGATTATAATAACGAAATTATATAAACATATTTTTGTAATATATAACTGAAATATATATTTAAAAAAAATCAAATATAACTTATACCGGGATATGAGGCGCGTTTCGGAGTTTTTTCGTTTAGGACATGCAAGTTTTTTCGATAATTTTGATAGTATTTGTATTTATATCTATTACTAAATCATCTATATCTATCTATCTATATATCTATATCTCTGTAAAATATAATCAAAATATACTTTATTCAAATCGACTTTTAGAAGCACTTTTGATTAATTTAACAAACTATATTAAGTGAAGCTACCATCGTTTCGGAATGCAGATTCTACCGAGAAGAACCGGCAAGAACTTCAGTAGTTACTCTTTTTCAACATTTCACAAACATACAAAGTCATGTTAGTTAAATACAATTATATATGTGTGTAATATATCCTGCCTGGAAGTCAACAAGTATCTGCTCTATCTATATCTATATCTATTATCTATATCTATATCTATATTTAAATCTATCTCTCTATCTGTATCTGTATCTGTATCTTTATCTAAATCTATATCTATATCTATATCTACATCTATATCTATATCTATATTTAAATCTATCTATAATATATAATGTCTTGTATGAAAATCAATGGCAACCTCTACGCTTTAGTTAATAGCAGGTAGGTACTGTGTAACCATTGATCCGGCTTCCCTCGAGATAAATTTATTAATAAAGAAAATGATATAATAAAAATATACTTTATACCCCATAGCATACAGGTAAAATTTAAATTATTATTTTTTACATACAAACAAAAAATTTTTACTTATTCATAGCGTTGGTTCTAAGATTATCAGTGAAATTTTATATCTGCGTAATATGATTGTTGCACCGGGAAGGCTGTATGCCTATGACAAATATATTACACAATGGGGAACTCCAATGAGATCGTATTAACAAAATTATATTATATGTTTTGTAAATATAAAGTATACCTATGAATCAGCGAATCCTTGACCGTCATTCGCGGTAGGTAGCTACCGTGTTGAACATGAAATTTATTTGAGGTTAACCGAAATTAGTCGAAGACCGGATGTTGAATCGACTGAGTAAGTTATATTGGTTTTTACTTAAGGCTTTTAAGGAGTATCCTTTTTGAAATTCATTTAATACAATCTTTAAGTATTATTTATCGTTAACTGCTCGGTGGTCTTGTGGTTAAATATAATGGCGCAGAGTGGCTGGGTTCAAACTCCAGGTCGGGAAGTTAAAAACATACATATATTAGGGTTACATACTATTATATAATAGGGTCACATAAAACATACATATATAGGTTTTTCTATCGAAAAATTCTTGCTATATAGATCTGGACATTGGAAGTGTACACCTTTAAAACAAAATTATAAACAAAATTTTATTTAATATAAAATAAACAATAAAAAAAACACTGTTAACATTTATAATCCTTTTTAGATTGTTTGTTTAGATTTTATGAATATATATATTTTTTTATCTGTATTTGTGTATTGCTGTTGGCCCTACTGGCCTTTACAGCGTCACCGAACGCTGGGGCGAGTGCTAAGACTCTGCCTTAAGGTGAACCCTTTTGGGCTCGAGAGTGACGTTCGTCCTGAGGGTGTCTCCTATGAGATCGTACCTCGGCTCAGAACGTAGTCGGTGGGGAACTGAATATATATGTTAATTTGTCTTTTTTATACCAGCTATCGTCCCGGCTTCACGGGGAGACGTCATTTAACAAACTATGTCAAGTAAAGCTACATATAATTACAAAAAATACTTTTAAATAATGTTACATAAGACCGTATATAAAAGAAAAAGAGTAGGTCGCCGATTTCGATATAACATACATATATAATTGTATTTAACTAACGTGACTGTATTTTTAGATGTTGAAAAAGAGTACTGAGTTTCTTGCCGGATTTTCTCGGTAGAATCTACATTTCGAAGCTGTGGTAGCTTCACTTAATATAGTTTGTTAAATGACGTTTCGAAAGTGCTTGTAAAAGCCTACTTGAATAAAGTATATTTTGATTTTGATTTATATATATATAATGTTCAGAAATAAAATCACGGATTACGTTTATTGCTACGACACGAATTCCCGATAGTCACACATACTGTTTCAATAATACCCTCCTTAGCCCCTTAATACTATAGTATAATAAAAAATGCCTTCATTTTTTTTCGTCAATCACGTAACTACTAAACGCATCGTTATGAGCAATGAACGCGGAGTCATCGGTAGATGGACTTATCGCAATAGTTAAAAATATCTAAGGAATTGTACTAATATATACAAAAGAATACCTTAACGTAGGAAGTATTTATTGTCTTCGCCCTTGTCCATAACTGCAGAATACCTACCTTGCGGAATATACAGTAGAAACCAGTCCCTAGACGCTCTAAGAATATCTACTCCCTGACCTAACCTAACCCAATAATTATTTTGATTTGATTTGATTCTGCCAGTCCACTCTATTTACCGCGTTGAAGAAAGTTCTTTTACGCAAAGTAGATCAACGGTAGGTTAAAAATGTAGAGGACCTAAATTGTAGAGCGTAAATGAAGCAACAGAAAAGTATATCACTATAATTCTTTTATCAAAACGCACAGCCGAGTTATTGCAAAAAAACGAAATTCAACCCCTTTTCCAAGATGGCGGCGAACGGACTTAGGAAACCGAGGTCAATAATTTCAAGTTAAGCTTTTCTAAGCTCCTCCTGCAACATATCCAAATGTCTATTATATATTTTTTAATGTTATCGGTATGCGGACGATCAAATGGGTCACCTGATGGTAAGTGGTCACCACCGCCCATAGACGCTGTAAGAAACATTAACCATTCCTTACATTACCAATGCGCCACCAACCTTGGGAACTAAGATGTTTTGTCCCTAGTTACACTGGCTCACTCACCCTTCAAACCGGAACACAACAATACTGAGTACTGCTGTTTGGCGGTAGAATAATGACTGGACTATTATCAGTATAGACTATTTATAGTAAGTCGGAAGGATGCTGCAAAATCTCTTACAAATGTCATAAACATTGAAAGCGACTTTGACGAGATCGAAGTGTTTTATGGCTTAACATTAAATAAGTAAATTTATTCATATGCAACAAATCTTATCATTAAAGGTCGAGCCTTCACTTTTAATAATAAATATGTGCTTGTCATTTAATAGATAGATTAATAGACCCTCTTCGTGTACTAGGAAGGAATATTTGAACATACTAGTTAAAACACCCTGACTTCGTCTGTTCTTCGTCTCATTTGACTTTTGTGAGCAAATATTATATTGAGAACTGTCTGGAGATTTATTGGTACAAGGCTTGGTATTTGGAGAGGGGATTCAGGGGGTTTGGTTTAAGCTAATTTAAGATAACGTTACCCAAAGAAAATACCAAAACAAAGAATTTGTAAGGGGCACTAAATTGTTTACTGCAAGAAAAGTGAGCTGGGTGATATTTCTATAGAGTTATATCCCAAGGTTTTTACTGATGGACTTAGAAATTGAATGGATGAAGTATGATTTTTTATAAACTAGTTGTAAAATCTTGCTTCATAACAAATTTTACCTAATTTGGTTTAGCGGTATTGACGTGGAAGGACAACAGATAAACAGACACTGAGACAGAGAGAGTCACTATCGCATTTTTAATATTAGTTTAGATTATACTAGTGACCCGCCCTGGCTTCGCATGGTTGTAATTTAAACGGTACCCTATATAATGGTACTCGGAAATACTCTGAGGCACGGGACTGTAAACACTACCAATTTCCAGACTCCATGTTGCTAAAGAGAATTTGAAAAACCACTAACGGCACGACAATGGTTTGAACCAAGGACCTCGAGTAATCTACATACATATTTTTATGTAATAGGTAGGCGGACAAATGGACCTGATGGTAAGTGGTCACAATCGCCCATAGACATTGACGCTGTAAGAAATAATAACCATTCCTTACATCACACCCATACACCAACAAGCTTGGGTGCTAAGATTTTATGTTCCTTGAGCCTGTAAGTACACTGCCTCATTCACCCTTCAAACCGGAAACCGGAACACTACGTTTGGTGGTAGAATATCTGATGAGTGGATGGTACCTACCCAGACGGGCTTCCACAAAGCCCTACTACCAAGCATAGCAATTATCGTCATTAGACTGACTCGAGGGACTAAGATTATTATTACAATGTATCCGTATTAAACCAGTTTATAATGGTCGTAATACGCGTCCAATTTAAAAAGTATGCAGGATGAACGCGTAATCTTACATTTCTTTATTGCATTAAATTAACATATTTATAACCTGCTTGAAACAGTAACTGACTTTTTAAGGCGAAGTTGCTCCGGAGCTAAATTCTTAAGAACATGTCCACTTTAAGCGTCAACAGGCTTAAGGGTCGCCCAGCGATGTAAAAAGTCGCAGGATCGATCCTGACCCCTTGGGCTATTGTCGTCTCCACACCTAACACAAGTGATAAGCTTAAAAGGAGGGGTAAATAGGAATATTTGTAATTCCTTAATTTAATTGGGGCATTGTTACAATTTTAAAAACTTTTTAATTAAGTCAAGTTGCTTTTTCACGGTATAGGTGGGACGGATAAATGGCCCACTTGATGGTAAGTGGTCACCATCATCCTTACATCGACAATATGCAACCAACATGGGGAACTAAGATGTTATGTCCCTTGTGCCTGTTAAATCGGCTCATTCACACTCCAAAACGGAACATAACAGTAAGTATTGCTGTTTGGCGGTATATCTGATGAGTGGGTGGTACCCACCAAGAAGGGCTTGCACTAAGCCCTAACTCTAAGTAAGTTTTCGATACAAGATTATATAGATGTTAAAAAAGCGTGGAGTTAAAGCTTGTTGACTGCCAGGCAGGAGACATGACATACATATATAATTGTATTTAACTAACATGACTGTATTTTTAGATGAAAAATAGTAACTACTGAGTTTCTTGCCGGTTCTTCTCGGTAGAATCCACATTCCAAACCGGTGGTAGCTTTACTTTAAATAGTTTGTTAAATGGGGATTCAAAAGCCTACTTGAATAAAGTATATTTTGATTTTGTTTTTTTTTTTTTTGATTTACTTTACATAGTTTTATTCAAATATTCACATATAAATAAACAAAGGTTATTAGAAGTATTAAATCACATAGAATATGTAAATCAAATGTTTGTTTACCTTTAATCGATGTTATCGATTTGGAAAATGCTATAAAAAAAATGTCAATAAGTTCAAAAACATTATTTCGCCTTAAGTTTGAAGACCATGGATGTAACCCGGACTTACGGAAAGCGTGGGCGATACTGGCGTCGCACTTGGCCAAGGACAGACATTAAAACACCATTAAATATAAAATATTAATATATATATATCTAACTGAATAATCTTATATCCTTACTAATATAAGTATTGTTAAGTTTTGTTTTTTCTTTTTAAAATTTTCTAATTTGCTTTTATGTTCTTCAGTACAGTATTTTATCTTTGTAGTGTTAATTTAAATTATTATTTAGTTATTATAATTTGATTTCATATTTTATATAGGTTAGTTTGGTTTATATAAACTATATCAAAAATATTTTTGAAGGTGAATGTTGTTTACACCTTCAAAGACGTATTCCTTTGAATGTTACCCACATCGGATATTAAATTTTAAGTGCTCAGTGATAACTTGATGGTGTAACTATTTCGATAAAAAAATAATTATTATGAGTGGAAAGTACCTCTGTCTGTTTGTCTGTTGTTCTTTCAAGGCCCAAAACACTGAACCGAATTTGACTCATAGTAATTTAAACAATAAAAATAAAATTTCTTTAACTCATTATTTTAAGGGTAGATTTAGATATAAGGGTAAACATACAATAAAAAGCCCATTTAAGTCAGAAACTTTAACTTAAAAGCATAGAGCAATGAGTTACGGGCCGCTTAGTGATGTAAAAAGTAGCAGGTTCGATCCTGACACCGCAGGATATTATTAATTATTTAAAATGGGATATTGTTATTATCTATCACTAAGTTTTGACTAAGTTTTAACATCACAATCGAATTGCTTAGGACCGCATAGGGAACAAACGTAAAAACAGGCAATAAAGGTCCTTATGTACGCTTAACAACGCATGTAAAATTTCATGACGATCAGTTGAGTAGGTAAGTCGTACAAGCTTAACAAACAAACAAAATAATAAACCCTTTATAGTATTAGTTAGTTTTAAGAATGTATTAATTTATTTCCATTAAGTACAATGCTATGCTATCTTGTGGTCCGTTAACATTCTTGCTCTCCCCTCCCATTCTCCCCCCCCCCTTACTTTTACTCGAATTACCACTTAAATCCATATTTGGTTAAGATCTATTAAGAGAATTCCGATATGTTCAACCTTGAGGACTTTTTATTGCATATCTCTTAGCAACAATAGGAATATAAAGGCAGCCTCCACTAATTCATCGTGCTATGGAATGCCATATATTTTGTAGCTTTTATACTTAGCATGGCTAGGTGGAATCGGTCAGCTGAGTTTCTTTCGACGTTTCTTGTCTGAGGTGTATCTTTTCGAACTGATGATGGAATGTTGACAATCAAAAGGAAAGTGTTGGATTCTATGTTGTATAAAGATATTCGAAATTGAATTTGAAGGAAAGTAGGCACCACTGTCTGCAGTCATGGGTCCGTATGAAATTTTAACCATTTCTTACAAAATCAATACGCCATTAACCTTGGGAACTGAGATGCTATATCCCTTTATGGCTGTAGCTAGTTACACAGGCTGTCATTTGCTTAAAATAAAAGATATTTCTAATTGGTAACTCCCAGGATTTAAATTTATTGAACATAGTATTTTCAGCTATTTTTTTAAACCAAAATTCTACAAACCGACCACTAATGACTAGCTAATGGATACCTATCGCGTCGCATCATCGTGGAGGATCAGCTTGATACACATTTAAGTGGTTCTTTTATTTTTTTTTTACAATAACAGATACCAGATGATTATTTTGAAATATGGGACCTCTTTTGTCGTTTATGCTAGAAGTAATATCAATTTGGAAAACAAGTCCGGTGTTCGTATTGAGTATACCGGTTGCTATTTCTACGTTTGGCAATATATCAAGGTCAAGAGCTTCGTACAACGTTTCTGTGGTACGTTCGACTGCAACCTTTTTGACTTGAAATGGATTACTATCAGTCAGCTCAGAAGACATTTGATGAATTGTTTTTAGTTCTAAGTTTATCTTTATATAATGTAGGCTGGCAAATGGACCATCCTGTGGTCACTACTCCTATACATTAGCACTGTAAGAAAGGTTGACCATTCTTTACTAAGATGTAAATTCCTTGTGGGTTTAGTTACACTGGCTCACTCACCCTTCAAACCGAGAATCATCAATATTAAGCATTGCTGATGATTGGTTTTTGGCGGTAGAATACTTGATGAGTAGTTATAGCATCTTTAGCGCAGTAGATCAGCTGCCTAGTCTCCCTTAAGAATAGATTTGGAGACAATCAATCAGAAGAACTTTGTCATACTAAATACACCCTTACCAATATTATAGAGGCGAATGTGTGCATGGATGTTTGTTGCTCTTTCACGCAAAAACTACTGCATAATCAGCCTGTAAATTTCCCACTGCTGGGCTAAGGCCTCCTCTCCCGTTGAGGAGAAGGTATGGAGCATATTCCACCACGCTGCTCCAATGCGGGTTGGTGGAATACACATGTGGCAGAATTTCGTTGAAATTAGACACATGCAGGTTTCCTCACGATGTTTTCCTTCACCGGCGAGCACGAGATGAATTATAAACAAATTAAGCACATGTAAATTCAGTGTTGCCTGCCTGGGTTTGAACCCGAAATCATCGGTTAAGATGCACGCGTTCTAACCACTGGGCCATCTCGGCTCTCGACTGAGAGCCGAGATGGCCCAGTGGTTAGAAAAACTACTGAATGGATTTTAATGAAACTTTACAATAATATAGCTTATACATCAGAATAATACATAGATTAATTTATATACATATTGTATGAATAACACCAGATAAGCAACCCCAAAAATGCGAACGCCATGGGCAAAAACTAGTCTTGTTAAACACATATATTTTTTATTTTTATGATATAGGTTGGCGGACGACCAAATGGGCTACCTGATGGTAAGTGGTCATCACCGCTTATTGACATTGGTGCTGTATGAAATAATAACCATTCCTTATATCGCTAATAGGCCACCAACCTTGGGAACTAAGATGTTATGTCCCTTGTGCCTATAGTTACACTGGCTCACGCACCCTTCAAAACGGAACACAACAGTACAGAGTACTGTTATTTTGCGTGCGCGTCATAAATTGCTAGCTGTGCCCGCGACTTCGTGAGCGTTTGAATTTAACAAAAAAGTAATTGTTGTTGCCTAAGTTACTCCTTATTACATCAACTATCTGCCAGACAAACAAAAATTGTAAAAAATGTTATTTTGGTATATGTACCGTGTATACATACATATGCATTTAGTAAAAAGCGGTTATTTTAATATTACAAGCAGACACTTAAATTTTATTATATGTATATATATACAGGTTTATCGGTAATCTGACGTATTCCCGTTAGGAGGTGATAGGGGTGATTATTTGCGATAATTTGACCCCCATATGCATGATGCAACAGTGAACCATTTTTGAGTTGTCGCGTTTTTTAGATTTTTTCAAAATAAGTCAAAAATGCAACTTAAAAATTGTGTTTAAAAAAAATTATCAATTCAAATTTTTTTTTTTCTTCTGATTTTTAAAAACGAATAAACGCTGGTTATTTGTCAAGATTAAATCAATTATCGGTCCAAATTTAAAAATACGAGACGGAAAAAGATATTATTTCAATATCTTTTTGTTATTTTTTCCCACAAAAATGCCTTTAAAACAAAAAAAAATCGTTATGAAATTTATCCTGCAGATCCTGCGAATTCGGACTGAAGTTCGCTCTTTAAAATACAAACAAAATTAACAATTAAAAAATACCCAATGTAAATAAAACTAAAATACAAATTTAAAATAAAATTTAGAAACAGAAACAGTTCAATAGCCAAGTTAGAAGTAAGCCATTTTGTAATTCAGCCTAATTAAAGTTGTTGCTCGAAGTGACTTCCTCTTACGCTCGCAGTATTCTCCTAAGTTGTGACTCAACTACAGAATTAGCAATTATCCTAGACCCTCGCACGACTCTCTGTAACAGAGCACACACAGCATGGTCTAAAGCGCATAATCCTTACCATTTCACGAAGAGGTCCCTGAAAGCAGAGTTATTTTTTGTAGATTCGTGCCTGTCGCATTAAGCATTAATTTAGGAGTCGCGTCTTGTTTGAAAATTTGAATTCAAAATCGATCAAGATGTACCATAATGGTTGGAGTGAGAAAGTGCACATCTACGGCTGGAGCTCTTCAAAATGAGACCTTAACCGTTTTTTTATGTGCAGCTATCGTCCCAAAATCACTGGGACAAAAATCGGCTCACGCTATTAATATATAAGATATGACTGCCCGCCATTTTGATTTTCTTAAATTTTAATAAATATAGTCAAATCAAAACCATATTTATGTACAATATATCTTACTTATTTTTATATACCTTATAAAGCTAATTTAAATCGTTTAACAACAGCGTGTAAATATTCCACAGCTGGGTTAAGGCAACCCTATCAAGAAGATTTGGAGTTTATCAATACGCTGCCCCATGCGGGTAGATACACATTTGGTAGACTTTCATTCGCCACAGGTAGGTTTCCTTCACGGCCAAACATGAAAATTCAGTGGCGTGTCGGAATTCCTACTCGCAATCTTCGGCCATTTTTTTTTTTTGTTTCAAAGGAAATCTATTATATGTTTGAAAATAATGTTAACATATTTATTTTAATGTGATCATATTTTATTGTTTTTATGTATTCAATTATCAGTAGAAATAATTCGATTTAAATAATTGTTACTAATTTGTACTTGTGTTGTTACTAAACTAATTTGTATTTTAAAATAGATCAAAACCGGATGTTGCTACAGTGTAAGGAGGGGCGTGTAAACGTTTAATGCTAGGAGTAAGCCTATAAATTTGCATTCTTACTTTGATTGTCAATGGAAGGATCAAGCACACAATTAATTTTGTATCAGTATTGACTGTGAAACAATCTGGGATAAATAAACCATTGATTGTGAGGAGAGTTTTTGTTTTATTCCAACAGTAAGATACTAAATATATTAATGGATTTTTCTTCAGACATTTCTTAGATATACAAATCCCGAAACCTTGACATAAACAACTATGGCATACTACATAGGCTGTTATCTATAAGTTTTGAAACTCTAAACTAACTCGACGTAAAAGTTCAATGTCGTAAATCAATCCTATCTGTATATAAATTGACTACTTAACTGCCATGACTTTGCTCATGTCTCAGGGTTTGATCGTCAGCTGTTACGTATAAAAATAAACCTATAGCTCGGAGTTCAAGTTTGCTTCATAGCAAATTCAGTTAATTTGTTTGGTTGAAAAAGCAACAGACAGACAGAGTTAATATCGTATTTATAGTATGTTTAAGATTGATGGCGCTTTAACTTCTGTACGATTTAAGTGATCTTCACGACGGTCAGCATATAAATATAGGAACAACGCCAGCGTTTGCTAACGAGTAATGTCTGAGATTAATAGAGTTTGATACTGTTTGATCGATTTCGATTTTGATGAAACTTTTAAAGTTTAACAGCTCGGATGAAATGAGTTGTGTCGAATGACTGAACAAATAATGTTCATCATTTACTTGTTTTTTTATTAGCGTTGTGATTATCAAACATGTATATTTTGTATTTTGGCAGAAACTAAAACTAATCATTCTTTACGTAGCTTTCTGAACGATTTATCTTGATTATACGAATTTTGCGCATAAATGTTATCGACTAAAAATCATTGTTTTTTAACGGTCTATAATTGTGCACAGCTTCAGATCTGGTCTATCGTAGACCTAAACGAAATCAATATAAAATCATAAATATGTAAATGAAGCTCTTTTACTCTTCATTTAATTTAATAGATAATTACACTTGCTCATTACTTACTATAATTTATTATCTGTGGTGGCAGCACTTTTTACTCTGTATTCATTATATAATTTAATCTGTGGAAAAAGGCTCTCTGGTTTTTTGTACATTTTAAGTTAGAAGTTAAGATTTTTGATAAGGAATAACGATTGTTTAAAATAGAAATTGAAGCAATAGCTTTTAATGTTGTTTCTATTTACAGGTTAGTATATTTACTGTACTGTATATATTATTATATAATGTTAATTTGTACTAGGTATATAAGTAGTCGGGGTACATGTCAGTCACCTCCTCGTGGTGTACCCTGGGCAACGGGGCCGGCTTGAGCTTGCTCGTCGGCCGCGGCTAAGACTGGCGGGAGGGATGCCGCGGGGCCGCTCCTGGTACGTCCCTGATCGGCGTCAGGGCGGACCATGTGAGTGGCCTCGTTGGCTAGGAGGGAGTGGGAGGGCTCGCTACTCGAGCCTCCCAGGTGTTTTACACCGGCGGTCAGCGGCGGAGCCTACCATCTTATCCGCCGCAGGGCGTCAGCTTCGTTGACGCCCAGCCTCCAGTGGCGGACTCGGGGGAGTTCGCCACATTCCCACGTGGAGGATGAGGGGGAAGGCGCGCACTAGGCGCGCTTTCCATGAATATTCAGCCGCCTTACGGCGGCTGCCGCTGGTGGGGTCGCGGTTGCATGCCCTTGGCGATCCCGTTGCCTCACCACTCGGCGGCATGGTGGAAACCCGAGGATGGTTTTAGTGGGTAGGACAGGGCATTAGCACCAGCGTGCCCTGGCACGGGGCATTAGGCCCCGGTTGAGTCCCACATACCCGTCCCGGTCCCCCGACCGGGCGGCATGCGTAAATGCATTTCCTCCTCGTTAAACAAAAAAAAAAAAAGGTATATAAGTAGTCGTAAATTGTATTTGCAAATATAATATTCATTGTATCAAACTTTCAAAAATAAATTTCACTTTACAGAGCAACAACTACAGTTTTTGTTTCAATAAACAACATATTACAAACAACATATTACAAATATATAAAATCTTAATACCATTCACTGTAATAACGAAATCTCAGAAACTGTAACACCAACAAACTTGAAATTTAGCTGGTAGGTTCCTTATAAGGTGTAGACATCCGCTAAGAACGGATTTTACGAAACTCCACCCCTAAGGGGGTAAACCTGGGGTTGGAAGTTTGTGTTTTATAAAATTTCGTCTATACATATAATATAATTGGAGTGTCTGTTTGTAATATTAAAATAACCGCGTTTTACTAAATGTATATGTATGTATACACGGTACATATACCAGAATAACATTTTTTGCAATTTTTGTCTGTCTGTCTGTTTGTTCCGGCTAATCTCTGGAACGGCTGGACCGATTTTAACGGGACTTTCACTGGCAGATAGCTAATGTAATAAGGAGTAACTTAGGCTACTTTTATTTTAGAAATATATGTAAAATAATAATAAAGACACGCTTTTTTATTAAATTCAAACGCGCACGAAGTCGCGGGCACAACTAGTTAGTATATATAGATTAAAACATCAAAATGAAAATCAGAATTAAAGCTATAGGTATAGTTTTAGGTATTTATTAAAAAAAACATATCTATGTTCACATAAAATCACTTATGCATTTCATAATAATAAATTTCGAATAGAACCTTCGTGCTTTCGTTTGCGTCATCGAACATCGAATTGTATCAATATATTTATATCACAATTTCCGTTGATATTTTGATAGCTATTCGTTCAGAAACTAGTTTAAGCTTGCTTACAACATATCAAATGTTTTATGGTTTTAACGAACGAACACGACGAACACATTATTTTCTTAATTTAACGATTTTAATAAATTGTAAAAATATTTTTAAAAAAATACACATAACACAAAAGTTCCTAATGTTTCAAGCGTTATCCGAAAATTTTAAGACTTTCCATTGCTTCACAGTAAAATTTATATAGGAACACTGAAAATAATAGACGCTTGTACAATGTTACATCGGTCGGACGGTAGGGACGCGAATAACAGGCAGTAACTGTTACAAATATCGATTACAAAAAATCATTATTAAAGATCATTGTTAAGTTATTGTTACGAACGGAGGTCCTTTTGGTTGGGGTCTCTTTGGCTAGTGGTTGGGGTCTCTTTAGCTGATATAACTCTTTTTAGAAAAATAAGGTAAAAAAAAAAAAAATTGAATTCATGTCTAGTGCAATAAAGAATTTCACACATAATAAACCCCTCACCATCTCGTCACAGTTACAATAATTTTATGGACTACTAGATATTTTCTGTATCCCATCACTAGTCCGTCTGTCAAAAATATCAAGCTAACTTGTACAGGGTATATTCCTTACATCGCCAATGCTCAACCAACCGTGGGAGCTAAGATGTCATGTCCCTTGTGCCTGTAGTTGCACTGATCATCGCCCTTTAAACGGGAACACAGCAATACTGAGTACTGCTGTCTGACGGTAGAATATATGACCGGTAGACTATATGAATATATAAGCCCTAGCAACATATATAACTACATATACAGTTTATTACAAGCGATGAGGGAATAAAGATAAACAGACCGACGTAATACTATTACGTCAGCTATATTCAAACAGTCTTTGACTAATATAGTATGAATATATTTATACTTGTTGTCGCTCGCGGCTTCGCTCGCGTTTTGGGGGCTGGTTGTCACGTGTTAGGCAAAAAAGTAGCCTGTGTCTTCTTTCAACCAAAATCAGCAGAACTGAATTTGCAGAAATCGTTACATAAGTAAAAAGGCGACCTTTCCTTCTCTCTCACTTTTCGAATTGATAGCTTCTTATGAGGGGGTAAATCGTTTCGTTACGTAACGCGTTACGGCGCCAGTCTCTCTGGCTTCCCTTTCTCAGCGGCACCTACGGCAGCGGTAGGCAGGTTCATCCTCTCTCACTCTAGCCCACAGCGATAGCCGAAGTATTTCAAATAGTTTAAATTATCACTTCTCTCGGGCGCATCGAGACGCACGCGTATTTTTCGCTGTCTCTCCATTAAATACGTTTTTATACAACATTATTTAAACTTATTTTTTGTTTTAAATTCACGCGGGATTTTTAATAATATTTTCATTTCTTGTCATTTGGATTCTCAAATTACGGACATTTATTTCATTGTATCTGTTATTTAATACTGTACACGTTAATAATTTATATATTTCAACTTATGAATACTAGATGGCGTTATGTCAAATTGTAGACAATTCTAAATCGCGATGGCAAGATTCGCTAATTGTTTGTATATAACACTTTGGAAATTTTTGAGTAAACATGGTTACTATTGGCACCTAATAGTTTTATTAGTGAAACATTAGTGTTGTGGAGCATCCTTACTCGTCCTTAAAAAATACTTAAATATACACAGGCCAACTAAATTACTTATCTTGAGAAAGTAATACTATCGGAAATTGCTGGCTATCGATAGCACAAAACTATCGATATTATCGATAGTTTAGGTTAAAAGTAATGGTTTTTGCAAAACTATCGATAGTATCAATAGTATTGCTCATGGGAAGCTATCGATAGTATCGATATTATCGATAGTATCGATAGTATCGATAGTATCGATATTATCGATAGTATTGACACGTGACAATACCATCGATAGTCTATCGATAGTGGACTATCGATATGCAACACTAACCAAAACGAAAACACATGTTTTTAAAATTGAGAATTGAACAAAATAATGAATATTAAATATGTCTTAAACTAAAAGTATGGTGTTAGGAATATGTCTAACTAGATTTCTTTACCATTGTATTTGTAGGCGGACGGGTAATGCGCCACTTGACGGTAAGTGATAACGACCGCCCACAAACATCGGCAACGCGAGAGATTTTAAAGATTGCTTACATCGCCAATGTACCACCAATCTTGGGATTTAACATGTTGTCTCCCTCGTGCCTGTGGTTATATTGTCTCGTTCACTATTCAAATCAGAACTCAACGATATTAAATATTTCTGTTTGGTGGTAGAATGTCTGATGAATTCATGATACCAAATAAAAACGTAGTTGAAGTCTATGGGATCAAAATCAAAATCAAAGTATACTTTATTCGTAATAACTTTGCATGTACAAGCACATTTGTATCATTATTTAACAAACTATTTTAAGGAACTACCGGTTCGGAATGTAAATTATACCGAGAAGAACCGGGAAGAAACTCAGTAGTTACTCTTTTTCAACATCTAAAAATACAGTCATGTTAGTTGAATACAATTATATATGTATGTCATGTCTCCTGCCTGGAAGTCAACAAGCATTAACTCCACGCTTTTTTATCATCTATATAATCTTGTATCGAATAACATGCCTTCTTTACCAATGTATTTTTTACAAATGATTCGAGTTTATGAAACAGAAAAATTAAAAATGTTGTATATCTTAATGCCTTTGATTAGATATTTATAATATGTGGTAGGCCAGAAGATTATCGTATATCGTATGGCGTAACTATTAACGAGCTTTTAGCGTTACCAGTAAAAAATAATATAAATAAAAATAACAGCCTGTAACGGTCCACTGCTGGGCTAAGGCATCCTCTCCCTTAAAGGAGAAGGTTTTTGGAGCTAATTACACCACCCTGCTCGATGATGAAATCAGACACACATGGACTTTCAGTGGTGCTTGCTTGGGTTTGAACCCGCAATCGTTGATAAACATGCACGCGATCTAACCACTGGGCCGATAGAAATAAGAGTAAGACAATAAATCATCGAAACATGCAAGTTCATGTAAGTTTTTTTCAAATTTGAAGAAAAGTAGTTTAATATCTATACATAATATAGATCCCACTGCTGGGCTAAACCCTCCCCTCCCTTTGTGGGGAAGTTTAGCTAATTATACTGATATTAATACACATGCAGTTCCTCACGATGTTATCCTTCACCGTTGATCACGACGAATTATAAGTTAGAATTTAACCATTTGAAATTTCAGTGGTGCCTGCTCGGGTTTGAACCCGTTGTACTGTGTATATGTTCATATAAAATGCTTTCACATTGTATATTATAAAGACTAATGAATGAACCTTGGATGCCAATGTTTCATTCGTGCCAACATTGAATCGCAAATATCGGTTAAGTTATACGCATTTTAGCTGCTACGCCAACTCAGCTCGATTTAAATAAATCTATTTAAACATTAGCTTAAATAAAATTATGATTCATGAAAGCAGTATTGATAAAAGGCTTTAAATATTTGTAATAGCAGATTTAAAAATATATGTTGACTGTTGCCGTTGAAATTTGAAAAGGTCATAGACTCGGCTTGCAGCTGATTTTAAGACGGCACCTACACGAACTGCCAACACAAATTCCGAATTGCATGCTCAAAAATTCGTACATACTTAATAATAATAATAGATATAGAAAGTAAATATATTATTAATTAATTATTTTATATTTTTGAGTAAAGAGTATGCTTAATTTTTTTTTTTAGATATGCAAATAGTTATGTCAAGTAACTCCATTAACAGATATATAAGTACTTTTTTTTCGGCTGCATTTTTAAGGTTTACAGAGTAGTTAATATTTGTTACAGTGTCAGAATCGATTGAATAAAAAGTGCACCTGTGTTTACTCTGTTATTGGCGTTGGTTGTACTTCGTTGAGGAGCTGCCATGGCAGAAATCGGCGAGGGGAAATATATTTTTTTAGAAATTATTTATTAACTAGTTTGAAAATATTATTTTTTTTTTGTTATAAAAAAACCGGCTGTTTACAGAATACCTCCGACAAACTCGCGGTAACTGTATTAAAAAAAAAAGCAAGAGACTTTTAAATGCGTTCCATAAATACAATATCTATGACCGAGTAACATTTAACCTCTGTCAAGATCGAAGTTAAGATATTTAATCAAAATTACAATGGCACCTTAACACCTAAGGTCGCCGCCCACCACAAAGTTATCCCACCCACATACTAAACAGTTGAGTCGATATAAAACAGAGGTCTATTACAATTACAAGACTATTTAAATGTCATGTATAAACAAAACAATTCAATACTATGTCTAAAATAATATTAAAAAATGGCGGACGTGTATTGTCTAAATTTCTGGCTATCTATATAGTTTATGATCGAAAACAAATATTTATTGTTATAAAATGTAAGGCTGTGATAAATGTGACGTTTAGAAACACGGTGGTAACTTAGGTTGATTTTAATCCGATCAATTAATGTTTCGTTTATTAGATGTTAATTTGACTAAATCTTCAATAGCCAATCAGAGGCGTTGGCCAATCCCAGCGTATACTTTGTCATAGTCGAGTCTCAGTAAACGGCAGGCACTCTGGTTTGACACAATACAACTCATAAAGTGTAATAATATACTTCAATTAATACAAGATTTTAATTCGATTGACCTAATATATCTTTGATCGTATATTTACATAAAAAAAATAAAATAGTTACTGTATAAATCAGCGTTGCAGAACTATCAATAGTTTCGATACTATAGCTAACACCTGAACTATCGATAATCTAAATATGCAACACTAGTATAAATCATGACCACGTCGAATTCTGGCAATAACGCTAAGAGCATTCTACATTGAATCGCCATTTCGATCTACCAAGCCAAAAATGAACCAAGCCACCACCGGCGGAGGCAATAAGGCGAGGAGTTATACTTTTAATGAAGGTTTTTGCACTAGTCGGACAAGAAATAATTTTGAATAAGTGACAAATAAATATATAGTAATACAGTATGTAGTATGAACGTCACGCACACATGGAAGTAGAGAGATGGAGGGGGATATGACGTCATAAGAAAGTGTCATATCGTTTGCCGTAACGGTATATTCAATGAATCCCAAGGCACCAAATCCCATTAGATGATTCAGATCAAAAAGATGGTAAGTACACCGATGCTAAGAGAGAAGCAATAATATCCTTTATTAGTCATGTTCCTTTAGTGGATAACAAGTCTTTGGCTTGGTTTTATCAGATACGAAATCAAAGTGGAGAGTATGGGTAACCTTGAATTTATGGCTCCAAATGTTGATCGTAGATTACTTTTTGTATGAAAACTTTATGCGTCTCAATAGACTAGGTCGGTTAAAATAGACGAAATCTCAGAAACTATAAAACCTACAAACTTGAATTTTGGCAGGTACGTTCCTTATAAAGTGTAGACACTAAAACGGACTTTACGAAACTCCAACCCTAATGGGGTAAAACGGGTATTGGAAGTATGTGTTTTATAAATTTCGCGCGGATTAAGCCGCAGGTTTAGCTAGTATTCATATAAATTTTTCCCTTTGACAGGACTTCCTTCCACAATTTGATCCACTGATAAAAAATACATCTTGAATTACAATAGACAAGATCGATTAATAATATTACGAACATAATAATTCATATTCGATACGAACATGATTAACACGTTCCTTACAATGACAGTAGGGCGTGTCTGTTAGGTATCAAATAGGCATTCCTAAATCAACACGATCTATTGAATGAAACTAACCTTTTTATGGTTTTACACGGCCAAAAATTTAACATAAGATCAAGGATAAATAAATAATTGTTACAGGTTTATACGATCATAAATAAAATGAATGTTTGGCGTCTAAACCATTCACACATTCATTTGGGTACCCAGAGTCCGCTTTAAAGATCTGGAGGCCTTGGGGACACAAAGGAGTGAAGGTCTTAGACCGACAATGGCCTGGAGACCGTAAAAATTATATTATTGATTAGAATATTTCAATTTCATTACAATTTTTAACTTTTAAAACAGTAGCTAGTAACATTATTATAAACTAGCTGTTACCCGCGGCTTCGCTCGCGTAGAATATGAATATATTTACAAATTAACTTAAAATATTACGTTAATGTAAGACCTCTTTGTATACCACATTGATGTGTATTTCAGCCCTTAGGGTAGAATATCCAGAAACGCTTAAATGCGAATCAGCTCAGTTTTAATCGCTACCCCAAAAATATTGTTTCAAGACTTCCAGACTAACCTGTATACGAAATGTCAACAACTATTTTTCCCTTTAGGCGTAAAATATCAAGAACGCTTAAATACGTATCTACTAATTTTTAATCAGTAGCCCAAAAATAAAGTTTCCTGCTTCTAACTTCAAAAATAACGGTCTACCAAACTAACCTGTATACGGAATGTTAACCCAATTTCCCTCCTTAGGCATAAATATCCAGAAACGCTTGAATGCGAATCAAGACATTTTTAATCGGTAGCCCAAAAATAAAGTTTCATGTTTCTTTCTTAAAAAATTACGGACTTTCATACATACTTTCATCCCCTATTTCACCCCCCTTAGGAGTAGAATATGCAGAAACGTTTACATGTTTATATACTTATTTTTAATTAGTATTCTAAAAATAAAGTATTATATTTCCAACTTAAAAATGACGGACTTCCATACAATCGTTCAACCCAAATTTCACCCCTTTAGGGGTAGAATTTCCAAAATTCCCTCCTTAGTGGTCATGATATGTTAGTTTATAAGTGTCCAGCCTAAATATGAGTTTAATGCTTCTAGTTCTTAAAATGACAATAATTTCAACAACTTACAACCCCTTTTCAACCCTTTACAGCACTTTTTCCCAATTAAAAAGTATGTATGCCTATGTCCTTTCTCAGGCTCTAGACTATTTGTGTACCAAATTTCATTTAAATCGGTCCAGTGGTTTGGGCGTGAAAGCGAGACAGACAGACAGACAGACAGACAAACAGACGAGTCTGAATCGTGGACCGAGTTCTATGTACATATTTATAGGTATGTAAAAAGCTCATAGATCTACCAAAAGGGAACGATGCTTGAAGACATTTCCCTTTTTTCAAGTTTTTTAAATTTTCCAATGTAAGCAGAGCCCTGCTCATAAGCAAAATGTACGCAGTGTGGGATCAATTTATATTGGTTATTTTTAAAAACAAATAAAAAAAAAATCACGATTTTCAGTTTTTTTTTTTTTAGTTTATTGTGCTATAATAACTATCTTCATGCCAAATTTCTAGTTTCTAGGATTACGGATTTTCAATAAAAAACACAATTCCCGTTTATTCCCTATCCCTTGGGAATTCCGAAATATCCTAAAAATAGTTTTTAGTTTTTGTTATAATGTACTTGCATGCTAAATTTGAAACCCCTAATAATTATAGTTACGGAGATAGAGCTACTTTGGTTCGAAAATATAAATCCCATTTATTCCCTATCCCGTGGGAATTATGAAAAATCCTTTCTTAGTGCACGTCTAGGATACTCAAGGTATACGTGTGCCAAATTTCAAGTCCCTAGGTCCAGTGGTTTAGGCTGTGCGTTGTCTGTCAGTCACTCAGTCAATAAATCACTCAGTAACGGAAGAGTTTTATATATATTGATTGAATATATATAGATATTTGCTAACTTGTCAGAATGTCTGTTGTGGGGGGCTTTCATGTGGAGGCCTTAGGGCAGTTGCCCCGGTTGCCCTCCCTTAAATCTGATCTGAAAGTACCGGATAAATAAAAACATTGTGTCTTCGTCCTTCGGAGATTATTAATGGATTAATAAGTGTTTGTAATGAAAAAAAAAATCTTTATACGTTCCTTTTTAACAGTAATCATTTGAAATTCACGTGATCTAACATTAGGACATCCGGTCTCAGATAGTGAGTCATCAAGGCTTCGATTCCCGTTCGTTACATAAATATTTTTTTGTTTAGTTTTAGCGGGTTTTCCCATCGCACGCTTTAAAACAAAGGTTTAGTTTTTATAGGTAATAACATGTATAATATCTTTCGCAATATGATATACTCAACGTCCATTGTATATATATATAAGTATCTGAATACATTGAGAGGAAATCTTCATGTGTGTGTGTATTAATCAAGCCGCATTAAAGAAGCTCGGTGGAAGACCCACACCTCTTCAAAAAGGAGAGGAGATCTAAGCACAGCAGGGGGACTTTAACAGGCTTTAACTTTATCAGGTTTAAATCCGAGAATCTTTGAGTTGACTTTGTATTTTTAAATGTTGAAAAGGAGTAACTACTGAGTTTTTTGCCGGTTCTTCTCGGTAGAATCTACATTCCAAAGCAGTGGTAGCTTCACTTGATATAGTTTGTTAAATGACGATTCAAAAATGTTTGTAAAAGACTACTTGAATAAAGTATATTTTGATTTTGTTATGATGTTCTTAGTTTGAGTTTCACTGCGTTCATAAATATATAGACCATATATAGATTTTTACAGATTTAACATGGGTTTTAAATACGATTACTGGTAATCGTAAAATGGTTGGCGGCATTACATGCATTAACAGCCTGTAAATTTCCCACTGCTGGGCTAAGGTCTCCTCTCCTTTTTGAGGAGAAGGTTTGGAGCATATTCCACCACGCTGCTCCAATGCGGGTTGGTGGTTACACATTTCGTTGAAATTAGACACATGCAGGTTTCCTCACGATGTTTTCCTTCAGCACCGAGCACGAGATGAATTATAAACACAAATTAAGCACATTAAAATTCAGTGGTTTTGCCCTGGATTTGAACCTGCAATCGTCGATAAGATGCACGCGTTCTAACCACTGGGCCATCTCGGCTCTTTGTTCGTTTGCGGTTGACGGAATTTTATTAAATAATAGAATAGCCGGATACATCCGGTATTGACGTTTAGAAGTCGAAAACTTATTGTTATGAGTTGTGTCTATACGATTACATTATCTCACATTTACTTGGTAAAGCTTTGTGTAAACCCATATGGGTAGGTGCCACCCACTCATCAGATATTCAACCAAACGGCAGTACTAGGTATTGTTGTGTTCCAGTTTGAAGGGTGAGTGACCTCGTGTAACGGGCACAAGGGACATATCATCTTAGTTCCCAAGGTTGCTGGCGCATTGGTGATGTAAGGAATGGTTAATATTTCTTACAGCGCCATTGTCTATGGGCGGTGGTGACCACTTACCATCAGATGGCCCATTAGCTCGTCCGCCTACCGATATAAAAAAAATCACCTACTTATAATAACCACGAGGAAACGTACGTTATATTAAATGATAAAACTACTGAACCAATATACATAAAACTCATATCAGAAGTTGTAGCGCGTTTTAAAGAAGATTTTAGTATATAATCTATTCTAACAAACCCTAAGATAAATTAAATTAAAAAAATAACACGATTGGCTAACCTATAGTTATAGTTCTTTATATATTTATAATCGAATACAATTACCGTCAGTATATAACTTTAATCAGCTACACAAGAATATTGCAATACATAGAGAGTTAATAAGTATATAAATAATAATAATAATAATAAAGCTTTATTTAATTCCACATATTTACACTTATCCACTTATATACTTATTATTAAATAATAAGTATATAAGAATAGTAAATATCACGACCGATACGAACAGACTCGAACCTAATCGACCGACAGACAACCGAACATTAAACCCGTTATATTTTTATTTTTTTTGTATCTCGATTGAGTAGTGCTGTTGGCCCTACTGGCCTTTACAGCTTCACCGAACGTTGGGGCGAGTGTTAAAACTCTGCCTTAAGGTGAACCCTTTTGGGCTCGAGAGTGACGTTCGTCCTGTGGGTGTCTCCTATGAGATCGCACCTCGGCTCAGAACGTAGTCGGTGGGGTGTGAATTTAAGCACTGATAGAATTTACTGACGTCACGGCCGCCTCCGTGACGTCGCTAGTCTGGGTCCTCGTTTCCGCCGGCGGAAACGCTGTGAGTGTGAGTTGTGTAGTGTGGTGGTTTTCCCTACTAATGGCGCGTTTGCGATAGTGAAGCTAACGTCGTTGTCGTTCAGGACGTGCATAGGTCGCCTGAGTCTGTTAGGCCCGGTACTAAGCGCTCTTCCGTTTTTATGTGATCCCGCTCGGTCCAGGCTGAGGCTGAGTTCTTGTAAGACTGTATATATAACAGCGAAATACCAGTCAAATCTTAGAAACTATAAAACCTACAAACTTGGAATTTGGCAGGTATGCTCCTTATAGGGTGTAGACATCCGAAATAAGAATTTTACGAAACTCTACCCTTAAGGGGATAAAACGGTGGAAGATTGTGTTTTTTAAATTTCGAACGGGTAAAACCGCAATAATTACACCTCCCGGTTTCGATTTAAATGAAGACTATTAACACGATATATATATATATATTTAAAATATATAAAGGTTCTAGACAACGATATGAGCTAGTCCTATCGCGAATGGAATACGAATTGGATATAAATACCATTATATAGTATTATATATGTCATTGGGAATGTTAAATGATTCCACGTAAAGGCACTCGAATCGATGCTGTATATTAAATTGGCCGCCATTTTTTTTTTGCGTATAAAAATCACTAATATAAGGAATCACACTTACCAGCTACCGACGTAGTCAAACTCAAACGCTAATTCTTTTATTCAATATGGAAGCATTACACTTACTTATTGATGGTCAAATGAAACACAACCACCGGCTCGGAAAAGAAAATACCCCGACCTGAGAAGAACCGGCGAAAGAAACTCAGCGAGTCTTTTTTTTTGTTAAATATATTAAATACATAATATATTGAATATGAATAGAAATAGCCAGGAGACGATCGTTTCATTCCCAACAAGAAGTTTGTGTTTGTTCCTTGTACCAATGCTATGAGTATCACATTTTCTCATAAAATCATTAATATTTTTCCGTACATACAAAACATTACAGAATATATATTGAGAACTCTAGTCTATATATCGTAGGCGTGTTCAATATATCGTACTCTGAGCCCAAATGGCTTCTCAATAGGCTTGAGTATTGTAACTCGCTTCCCCGCCCGGTGACGCTGTAGGCCATTAGGGCCAACACTATACACAGTTCGAAAAAAATTGTAAAAGAGCGTACTCCTTCCTTAAAGGCCGACAACGCACCTGCAAGCCCCTCGATGCTGCATTTTCAACTGGCTATCCAGGAAAGTAGTCGTTTACAAAAATTTCGACTGCCCTGTTGGTCTAGTGGCTTTATATACAGATCACGAGGTTCTAGGTTCAATCACCAGGTCGGGCCTATAAAAAGTCATTAGGTATTTCTGTGGAAAAATTCTCACTAACAGCCCTGGAAACTTTGGAAGTTGGAAGTGTGAATCTTTTGGTCCTGCACCTGAACTCTTTCGTTCTCTTTCATCTGTCTATGAGAGTGAGACCTGTGTTTGTGCACACACTTGTAGTGCACAATAATATGTCCTGTGTTGTTTGATCACCCATGAGATTAGCCGTGACCGAAAGCGGCCGGACGACCATCAATATTGCGTCGTAGTCTTCATCTGAACGTGCATTTATTTCAATGTTATTTTCTTTATTTAAAATGTAATCTTTTGTATTTTTTATGTCTGTTTATTTATTTTGATTTGATTAACTATATTTAAATTTTAACATAAACATAATCAGCCTGTAAATTTCCCACTGCTGGGCTAAGGCCTCCTCTCCCGTTGAGGAGAAGGTATGGAGCATATTCCACCACGCTGCTCCAATGCGGGTTGGCGGAATACACATGTGGCAGAATTTCGTTGAAATTAGACACATGCAGGTTTCCTCACGATGTTTTACTTCACCGCCGAGCACGAGATGAATTATAAACACAAATTAAGCACATGAAAATTCAGTGGTGCCTGCCTGGGTTTGAACCCGAAATCATCGGTTAAGATGCACGCGTTCTAACCACTGGGCCATCTTGGCTCTATTTAAATTTTATTTTATTATTATTATAGCATGATAGTAGAGTTGAGTAGAATAAGTTGAGTAGAAATGGAAGTGGGCTGGTCGTGTCTCCAAATGCCTTGAACGCCGATGGAGACGAAACGTGTTATAGTGGAGACCAGGCCTAGTCAAACGTAGTGTAGTTCCTGTTGAGAGGTCGACGGAAGATTTAAAAAAGGTGCCAGGTAGGGGATGGAATCGCGCTCCCCAAGATCGGGATAGTTGGCGCTCCTTTGTCCAGCAGTGGAAGTCAAAAGTCTGAACAAAATATGATCTAGAGTAGTTGAAATTATGAGCTGTCAGTATTTTTGGGTGAGTCACGCATATTCTCATTGGTACCTTGCGGTTGCGAAAGACAATGTTATAAACAGATGCGAATGAAGTACACCTAGAACTAACTCTGAAATACAAATTAATATCTAACAAAAAATCATAGTCTATACTTGTAAATACACCCGATACTGTACTAGAATAGAAAGCACTAAATATACTACGACAGAACGACACAACAGAGACATTTCAAAAAACAGTCAAAAACTTACTAAATACACGGTACTCAAAGAAGTAGCACGTGTGTGGCACTAACAGCAGCAGTAAAAATAATACCAATTCTCTCAAACACTAGCATACTCGTAATAAGCAAACAAATTCCAAATCAAAAATCAAAATCAAAATATTCTTTATTCGGTAGGCTCATAAAAGCACTTTTGAATCATCATAATAAACTGTTGAATTAAATTTCAAGCTACCACCGGTTCGGAAAGTAGATTCTACCGAGAGTAATTCCTCTTTTCCAACACTTTAATAAACAACAATTTTTTTTTTATATATCCTGCCTGGAAGTAAGTAAATTCTATGTCCAAGTATTTTTATCTTTAATGCATCTTTAAAAGCTCTGAATCTTCCGAATCTTATTTTTGTAAATATACAGAAAGCTTGATACCGTACAAATACCAAATTTGAAGGGGAACGGGAAATGCTTCAAAGCTTTAAGTTTTTAAGTGTCTGCCCACTTGGCTTCAGCCCCTGAGAATGACGTAAATCCCGGCTCTAAGCAAAGTTTTTAAAAAAAAATTACAGTATTTTTTATATAATACTTAGATGGACCGGCAAATGGACCACCTGATTAACTGGTCACCACCGCCCATAGACATCGGTGCTGTTAGAAATAATTACCATCCCTTACTTCGCCAATACGCCACCAACCTTGGGAACTAAGATGTTGTGTCCCTTGTGCCTGTAGTTACACTGGCTCACTCACTCTTCAAACCGGAACACAACAATACCAAGTATTGCTGCTTAGCGGCAGAAAAGCTGATGAGTGGGTGGTACTTATCCAGGCGGGCTTGCACAAAGCCCTACCACCAAAACACAATAATGTTCAATTCCCAATAAGAGAAATAACGTAATTAAGAAGCGATTACATCTAAGGAAATGTACGTTCATATCATAGTCTAGAATCTGTGAAAAGTTAGTGTCTGAGTTGAGAATAAGAATACCTGTAATAGAAACCACCTGGAGGGCGATTCTACTAACATATAATGGCAATGATATATCCGATCCAACGTCGATCTGTTTACGGTTTAACAGAGGCTTTAAGTATTAGCTTTTAAAAAAAACTATTTAATAACACATAGAATTCAATATTTAATAACACATATAAATATTAAAAAAAATATGAATTAAAAATAGTTACTGTATAAATCCTGACCGCGTGGAATGGTGGCAAGAATGTCAGCAGCATTTCCCCGTTGAATCGCAATTCCGATCCTCTGGACTAAAAACGAACCAGCCCTCCTGTCACCAGTGGAGGCAATAGGCGAGGTGTTATACTTTTGATGAAGTTTTTTGTACATAGATTGATTTATTATACAATTGTAATAATTGATTTTAATTAATAAATAATTAGTATTTATGCTTTAGAATTAGTAAAATATTATAATATTAGAGAGCCGAGATGGACCAGTGGTTATAACGCGTACATTTTAACCGATGATTTCGGGTTCAAATTCAGGCAAGCACCACTGAATTTTCATGTCCTTAATTTGTGTTTATAATTCATCTCGTGCTCGGCGGTGAAGGAAAACATCGTGAGGAAACCTGCATGTGTCTAATTTTATCGAAATTCTGCCACATGTGTATTCCACCAAGCCGCATTGGAGCAGCGGGGTGGAACGTGCTACAAACCTTCTCCTCAAAGGGAGAGGAGGCCTTAGCTCAGCAGTGAGAAATTTACAGGCTCTTAATATGTGTATGTAAAATATTACTAATTTAGAACTTTGACTACCGACCCGTACCGAGATTGAAACTGATCTACCGTTTTCCTCACTACAGTTTAAGCTTATTTTAATAGTTTAAAAGATGATGGTAAGCTCTTGTACTTACATGAACAGGACATAACAGATCGAACCGCGACTGGATCATTGAGTTTATAGAAAGGGAATACTCCTGTACGCGATAAAGTTACAATTTGTTAGTAGAATTACCCTTTATTTTATTTTTTTTCTCGCTGGAAAAACGCGTTACGCGCTTCCCTCACGTGATGGAGGGTGGGGCAGTGTGTGGGATTCCCCGGAGCCCTGGACTACGAGTGCGCCCAGGTACACCGGGTTTACCTACTAAAAAACCAGCGGTACCCTCTCCGTCTTTCGGCGGGCGCCACGGGATCGCTTGCGCATGCTATCGTGACGCCCTGACGGTCGGCCCGCCTATGCGGGCCTCCAACACCTAGAGGTTCTCGGGGTACTGAGACCCCCCCTAGTCCCTGCGAAGCCTATTGAGGCGAGGGGAGAAGGTGCGCGTAGCGCTTCCTCCTCCTCCCCGGTCGTCTTCGGGGGAGCGGGTCTGCAGCGGCATCCAGTAGAATTACCCCTATCCCAATCCATCAGAAAACAAAAGCTTCAATATGATATATTACAGTTTTGGAAGATACTTATAAACGCTAAATGATTTTTTAATTGTGTCAAATAAAAGCTTCGTTGGCAAAGGAATGTAAACAAAAAAATAAAAAATTACGATTAAGTTTAAAAAAAAAGAATGTATGTTGGTCGGGTAACATAAATAAAATTGAGTCTTAATCATAAAACAATAAGGGCTGTAAAAGAATAACTCTTGTAGTGTAGATATCGGAATACGTCGAGGATATAACGTACGACAATGTTGCAATATAAAACGATTTTCCATGAAGAATTAATTCTAAGATTCAGGAAAATGCTCTTCATAATAGTATGACAAATAAAAAAAATATTCCTACGCTTAACGAATGACAAGACTGTCGCTTTAAAGCGCTTGACAGATTCAAAGGTCAATACGCGTTTCAAAACATTGCTATATAAGAATGGATTTTCATACACGGTCGGTTGTTTCCGATCCGACGCTCGTAAGTGGAGACGTAGCGTGACGTCACAGACACAGGGACGTTTTTGTGTTAACTGGTTTAGTGTTGTGTTAAGTGCGACTGCGTGTTAATGTGAGTTGGTCTTTTTTTTTTTATTAATTTTTTTTTGTTAATTTTTTTTTAGGTTCGTGCATATCTTTGCGTTTTTTTTTTTAATTTAATAAAATAAGTAAATAAAAAAAAGTATTTTTATAAATACTCATACAATTTATGTTAAAATAATTTTTAAATGTTATTCTTAAATGGAATTATGAAAATCAATTTGTTTCGATTCTTTTTTAAATTTATTATAAATAATGAGAACTTATTAAGTTTCGAAAGTTTCCTTTAATGGGGGACATTATTCAGTGTCACACAATGAATATAAATATGTTAAATATTAACACTTCATAAAAAAAAATTAAAAAAATGACTCCCATAGACACCCAAAATATTCCGCACCCGTTGAAGTCTTTTCAATAAAACCTTTTTTTGTACAAATCATTGTTCTAAGTATTAAACAACATTTTAATTACAATATGAAAACTTATTTATTTAAGTTAGTAACAAGTTGATTAAAAAAAAATAAACACAACAATTAATTAAAAATTAAAGACATTTTATAGAAATGAATATTTATACTTTAATGTAATATTCATTAATAAAACGATCATGTTATAATAAGCTTATTATTTTTAAAATTAACATACTATATCTAATACTATATTACAAAAACTATATTAAAATACATTTCTCAATTATATTTTTATTTAATAAAAAAAAACCTATATTATAAATCAATGCGATTAAATATATGTTTATTGTAAACATATATTACATAACGCTTACAACATATGATATTAGATTAATATATAGTCTGCTCTTGATGTTAATCTTACATATTTACTCTATTAAGATATTTTAATGAATGAATTTAACCTCCAACAATATTTAATATAATTGACATTAATATTAAAATATAATTTATTCAAAAGAATTATTAATATTAAGTCCTTAACTATATGCAAATATGAATTAAAAATAGTTACTGTGTAAATCTTGACCGCGTGGAATGGTGGCAAGAATGCTAGCAGCATTTCCCCGTCGAATAGCAATTCGGATCCTCTGGGCAAACACAAGGATCACCCCTCGTATCAGTGGAGGCAATAAGGCGAGATGTTAAACTTTTTTACAATCAAATATATTCTATTCAAATCTATGTAACTACAAAATCTACGCTGAGAACGGATTTTACAGTACTCCACCCCTAAGGCGGTAAAATGGGGGCTGGAAAACCGTGTTTTATAAATTTCGCGCAGGTAAAGTCGCAGGTCGCAGGCAGTCAGCTAGAATCGTTATATATATTTAATTAATAGTAGATCTAGTGCCGGCTAGAAACTCAGTAGTAGTTGCTGTAAGTTAATTCTTCTTTTCTTCTTTTAAATAAATAAAATATTACTAATATATTTAATTTAACGAATATGTTATACAGATAAACTTTTATCGACATCAATATTGTAAGATATAAATCTTTAAGAAATATTATACATAAATGTAGTTAAGATAGTATTATTGTATATATTAGTCATAATATGTAATGGCTATATAATAAATATTTGACCTCAGATGACACGGATATTATAGCTATAACAATCTTAATAGTTAAATATATTATACAAAAACTTATTTAAAAACTAATCAAAGTAGACCAATTTTCTCTTTGTGTTGGAAAATAATGATTACAATTAAAAAAAAAAAAGAGTTTGAAATATATTTATAACCTATTTGCGTAAAATTTCAACGAGAACTAATGCATTTAACTTTAGAACGCTCACAAAAAAACGATGAAAATCTTGATATATATATTTTTAAATAACATTTAATGTACCAAGACATTAATCTTGAATCAAATTAATTTATAACAAGAATTAATTGTAGACAACATAAAAATCGTCAATCTCATAATTAATTAATTTATAAATACCGTTGCTTTTAAATAAAAAAAACTCATAAATATGTTTAATGATTTTATTATCGTATGTGAAAGATTAAGAAATATTCTAATCATAATATATTGTAAAAATGTTTGATAAGCCTGATGATGACGAATATTTAAATTTATTATAATTAATATATTTGATGGTCGTTGTGGAAAATATTTAAAAAGAATAACTGTCAGGTTTTTTACCGGTTCTAAGTAGAATCTACATGAAAAACAAATAGCGCAAAGGTTTAACGGCTCAATACTACCTCTCGTCCTGTCTGTATCACGATCATCACAGCGCCTACTACCGGATACAGGATCCACACAAAGACACACAAAAAAAAACTAATTCTCTGAAATTTTCTTACAAACTTACAGAAGATTTACATATATATATATATAGATATATTATTTTTCGATCTGTCAATGATACATTCTATATTGTAATTTTGTTGAAGTGATAGTTTATAACGAGGAGGCTATAGATGGCGCTGTATACTGTATTCTCTCTGTATGACTCATATGTTCACAATGTTAGTTTAGCGAAAATAAATAAAAATGACATAATCTTTACTTGTATGTAGATGTCGTGACGCAATTTAACGATATCATTTTAAATAATATCATTCATAATGTCTCTCCTGCAATCTTTGGATTTCGTGAAAAGGGACGGAAGTTTGTAACATAAAGCGTGACCAATGAGCGCGCGGTGTTTTAAATGTCAGATGATAAATCGGCTACTGTAGGGTTCTTTTTTTATTATTATTATAATACAAAATGTCAATTATAAAACAATGTTTATCTCAAAATTATACCGTAAAATATTTATTAAAAGTACAGTAAAATTACAATGTTTTAATTATACTCATATCAATATAAATAATATTTATAAAATACAATAATAAATACGATCTATTAAATAAAATGTCATTTAAAAGTAAGTTAAAACAAATGTTTAAAAAAAAGTTTTGCTTAAATTTATATATTTAATCTTTAGATTAAAACATAGCGTTAAATAAAACATAATTTAATTTAAACAAGTAAGTAAACAGCACGAAGGTACGGACGTGCGAACATCTTTACATATACATAAATTCCTTTACGATTGTGACATAAGCCGGATACGAATTTCGTACTAAAATGCAAATAAGTTTAAGAATAAATTGGGAATTCCTACGAAATAATAGTTTTGTATAATACTTAAATTCAAATTTCGAGTTTTTACTAACGTACGGTTCTCTTTGTTTAAAAAAAATAGGTTTTTCTTTTAAATTTTATAAGTAAAGATTTCCCGCTACTGAAATAACAAGCGCTTGTTTTTTTTTTTATTTGTTATACATTCATTTAAATCAAGGTAATAGTTATAAGTTTCAGTATTGATCCTTTTATATTCTGAGCTTCTAAACGGCTGGACCGATTTTGATGCCTTTTTTTGTTTGTATTGTGTTAATGGCTTAGATTGGACTCAGTAAGTCACAGTATTTTTTTATAACAGTCAATAATTTTATTGTTATTCTCAATGTGAAATGTCACATAGTACATAGTTTCTAGAAAATTCGAATATCGACACAAACTTTTGTTGCAATGTTCGGACAGATTACCGGCTCCGTTAATTTTTCAAACATTTAAAGTAAAATTTAAGGCGTCTGGTCAATGGGCACACTAATGAGCCTTCTGTCGTATTATTCTTGCAGGTGCTGTTCGAATTATTTTAGTTTCCAAAAAAAAATCAACCATGATCTAGAAATAACTTAAAACAAACTGAATTTGAACCGACGATCCTTGATGCCTCTATCCATTCGTTTACAAGCGTGTAGGAAAACATATATACTTAAAAATCGTTTGTCTTGACAGTCTTTTATCGTACAGCCAAAGGCTAAGTCAAGAACTGTTACCTTCTTAAGTAAATTAAGTATAGTTGACAGATGACATTAGTAAATCGAAATTCAAATTTAGATTGGTTCAATAAAAAAGAGTAAATCGATTTTTGATGGTTTAAATAAAAAAGTAAAATTGTATTCTATTTTTGATCGATTAAATAAAAATAATACGATGTAATAGATTTAAGAAACCGTATTTAAACGCTCGATAGGTTCAGATGAGATTTAGAACATTGGTTAATTTTTTTAGATTACCAAACGGAGGCAAAGGAAACAGACAACCTGCTTAATATTATATATTAAATAAACGTTATTTTAAATTTCGAACACACAAATGTTAACCTTGAAAATTAGTAAAAAAAATGGGTAAACATAAACTTGATATATATTTGGATGACGAACGCAAATCAATGTACGGTTAGCAAAAAAAAAAACGTTAACATGGAAAATGCTAGTTGAGTTTTTTATCTTACTTCAGATTAATATAAAATTCCGATTACAATAGGAAGCTGGCTACGTCATTGTTATCACGAGATCTTTAGTACTTGACCTTACCGAGTAATTAAAATTTTGTTGTATAAGCCAGTACTAGTGGTTGTGCTATGATACACGTGAACTCACACATAAGCAGGACTTGAAATCATATGTCAAAATCATCCACGTGATATGTTTGCAATTGGAAGAAAGATTTTTCGTAACATATAACTTGGTAAAAAATCTCAAGAGATATAAATCTATTATACTACTAAATATAGCGCACAGCTGTTCAAAAGCACAAGTGCAATATATTCTATGACTCTCATAAACGGCATCTGATACGACCGGAACGAGTTCAGGCGCATCAAGAACTGCTACTGTACTTTCCAAGGCACGGACAACGCTCCCACCTTCCACGCAGCAGGATGCTATTGAGATTCGACGATGAAAAGTAACCTGGGGCAGGAACTAAACATATATATTATACAGCCTTATAAGACTACTAGATTATTAGTTATACTGTTAATGTCCCGTTGCTAGGCTAAGGCCTTCCCCCCCCTTTTGATTCTTCTCGGTAGAATCTACATTCCGAACCGATGGTAGCTTTACTTAAAATAGTTTGTTAAATGACGATTCAAAAGTGCTCGTAAAAGCCTTCTTGAATAAAGTATATTTTGATTTTGATTTTGATGTTTGGAGCTTATTCCAACACGCTGTTCCAATGCGGGTCGGTGGACACACAGGTGGCAGGATTTCATTGATATTAGACACACATTGGTTTTCTTTCACCGCGTGAATGAATAAGCACAAATTAAAATTCGCAATCATTGCTAAAGATGCCTCTAACCACTCGACCATCTCAGCTTATTACTAGATAAATAGTCCGCCAGAAATCATCAAATAAAAGTAACTTAAAAAAAAAACACACACACACAAATACCAAGACATACAAACGATCGATGCTAATAATATTTTATCCAAGATCACCATTTATTTATCTTACGTATCAACATACAAAACAACATAATGACTTCTATATGCTCAGTGATAAAGTTCACATGCCTTGCGCGTTACGTATGTCGCTTTCGTAACACGTTACGAAAGGACGGACGACCGCATTTGGTCGTATCGACGCGATAAATTATATTATACATAGTTTATAAATGAAATTTTGACACGTTGTTTAGTGTTTTGGGTAGTCCATACTTTTGTTTAACGTTAAAAACAATTGAATACGGTTTAATTTTGCTCGCTATTACGATTGATAAAGTCTTATTTAAATACATTTTATATAATTCATTATTTTGTAATATTATTATTTATATAAACAGGTAAAGGTACAGTTTTTATTTTCGTTCGCTTCTCTTCTGTTTGACATTTGTTTGGTTGCTATTGCAGAGCTTTTGTAGAATAAATAAAAAAAATCGAAACAGTAGTGCTTCATAAGTGTGTCCGAAACATACTATTTAGTATACGTTTGGAAATTTTCAATAGTGTTTTTTGTAGAATTTATTATTTAAAGCTGATCAAAGATCAGGAGGTCTATCTTAGTTTGTAGGGCTTTGGGACTAACGGGTCGGTCTCTTTTCATCATATGAGCTTTTTATCAGCTTTATGAACAACCGGATGTTGTAATCTTGGCAAAGCTTTTACTGCACTTGGCACCTCAATAAAAGCGCTATGTGTAGCAAAAGTGCTTAAAAATAAAAGCTAAAAATGAATACTACTAGAAAGCACCAGGCTTATAAGGTTCGTTTTAAATAATAGTAATTTTCTACTAAACTAAAAATTCACAAAGTATAATTTTACGACCGCCGTAGTCGATTAGTGTATACACCGGTTCTCATGGGTACGTTCATTTGTTGTTCGGTTAAAGTTGCATCGCAATATGTTCGAGATAATATCGTAACTTATAAGCTGAACCGTTTCAAATCGGAACACAACAATACAATGTTAGGAATATATAGGTAGGACCTTGGACAAAGCCCTACCACCAAGTAAGTGCATCTCAGCTTAAGTTATGACAAAAAAAAATTTCTCAACAAAATATAAACAAAGAAATGATTGAATAACATTTATCAGCAGTGCGATTATGTTTCCCGGCCGAGTCGATGTAGAAAAAGTTCATTAGTTTTCTATGTTGTCTTGGGTCTGGGTGCTTGTGGTACCGTCGTTACTTCTGATTTCCATAACACAAGTGCTTTAACTACTTACATTGGGATCAGAGTAATGTGATGTTGTCCAATACATATATTTGAAGCAACTTGTTTGTTACCGTGAAATATACTTAAAATATTGTGTGTATTTTTTAATAAATATCAACGGTCACACGACACAATTTCTAAGAATGTAACCTCAATCTTAAACCCTCACCTCCGACCTCTAAAAGTTTAATTATGAAAAAACCTTTTTGAATAATTAATCTAGAGAAATATACCGACCATTTCGTAAACAAATTAAAGATGATATTCTAAATAATTTCACAAGCAATCGACCTTGATCCGTTACAAATGTGTTTATTCAAATCGAAGAAAATGATCTAAATTTTAAATACATAACGAAATATGTTATAGAATGATGAAAATATAAAAATTTGCATATGTTTAAGGGGTCGCAAGGACGTATATGTTAATATTGAACAATATATGTATAATCTGAGATGAGTCAGTGGTTTGAACGCGAGCATCTTAACCGATGATTGCGGGTTCAAAACCATGGCACTAAATTTTCAAGTTGTGTGTCTCGATTTGTGTTTATAATGCATCTCGCTCTAGGCGGTGAAGGAAAACATCGTGAGAAGACCCCACGCGTGGTGCAATAAACTCCAAAGCTTCTCAAAGGGGGAGACTAGCCCAGAAGTGGGGCGTTAAAGGCTGTTACTGTAATAGATAATTACATTTAGACATTATTCGTCGTGTTTTTTCGTTTGTTTGTTTCGTTGCCCACGTATTCTATTATTGTGTAAAAATTGGGTCGCAACAAGTACACGTCCCATTGCTTAACGCAGGACTTTACGCCCCAATATCAGATCCCAGGGTCATTCTTAGTCCCGAAAGGCACCGAAATTCGCTTATACTGTATTTGTTTCTCTATTTTGATATATTTGGATTAGATAAGGATAATTTTTTCAAATATCTAGAGATACTTAGCGTTAATAATATCTGGTCAAGAGAGATTGTAGTGTATATCTCAAGTCAATCAAAGTATGCCCTACCCTCAGTGGCTTAAGGAGCTTTTTATAAAGGTAGGTAAGCTAACTTCATGACATTAATACATATATTTTTTGTGCCCCCGAAAGCATTATTTTCATAGTACTCTGTTGTCATCATCAACTTTTCAACTTAATCTGCGTATCATGATAACTTAACCTAATTCGAATAAATTATAATTAATGTATCATAAATCAGCAAAAAATCCTTAAATACAGTCTATCTTGTTTTTGAACGTTCACAATATTTTTGGGCAGTTTATAATGTGTCTAGAATCATTAAAAAAAATTAAAAAAAAATACTATGACGTATTATAAGTACTAATATTATAAATTTGTTTGTTTTTTGTATAATTCAAATTTTCTTTCATTGGTAGACTGCTACGATATTACTGAGTGCTGTACCGAAGGCATAAGTTATATTTCTATCATAAAATGTTCTTTATTAGTAAAATACATCCTTGCGAAGCTACCATATCTTACATTAGCAGCCTGTAAATTTCCCACTGCTGGGCTAAGGCCTCATCTCCCTTTGAGGAGAAGGTTTCGAGCATATTCCACCACGCTGCTCCAATGCCGGTTGATGGAATACACATGTGGCAGAATTTCGTTGAAATTAAACACATGCAGGTTTCCTCGCGATGTTTTCCTTCACCGTCGAGCACGAGATGAACTATAAACACAAATTGAGCACATGAAAATTCAGTGGTGCCTGCCTGGGTTTGAACCCGAAATCATCGATTAAAATGCACGCGTTCTAACCACTGGGCCATCTCGGCTCAATAGCATATCTTATTTTGTCCAGAAAAACGCTTAGGGTCTTTTCGTTTCTGGTGATATGTTAGTCGTCGTATATCAGGCGAACGCTGAGTCAATTCAACCTACAAAACATAATCAAAAAATATTATACTTACGTTAGACGACCTAGAAAATAAAAACTAGACCTGTCACTCGATTTCGTCACTAATATATTGGATTTTGAATGTCTCGACCTGGGGGTCGAATTCGTGATCTCTCACCGTCATACCTTTCAAAATAACTCATATATCCACGCCAAATAATAATGCTAAAAGATCGATAAGTTTACATCACTTATAATAAATTGTTAACGGGTTTTGTTTGTAAACTCATTATTGAAACTAGGTAGGCAGACTGCCTTAGACATTGGAACCAATAAATATTTACCGTCCCTTACTCATCCAAAGTACTACCAACTTAAGCAACTAAAATGTCAGCCCTTGTGGCTGTAGTTAGTTCATAAAACTTTCTATTTTGCTAGTATGGGTCAAGTTGGTCAACAGATTTGATTTAAAATTATCGCACGTTTAGCGCCGGTACCATATAATCATATATAATAAATATTTGTTAAAGTTTTCCTTAAGATTGTTTGTACAAAAATTTAATACCAGACGCATATAAATGCTTGAGACGGTTCGTCCATAACATTTTTGAAAATGGAACAATTTCCGCGCCAAGTATTCTGTCAATGTCACGAAAATGATACGTCAACGCTTCTTCTTTTTTTTCGTTACGTAAAATCTTATGAAGGGCAAAAGAAAAAATACAAATTCCACAAATACGAAATTAAAGTTATTAATGTCACATCAAAAGATATCAATATGAAAAATATATAATTTATACATCAGATTAGCATATCTTATATAATTTTTTTTTTTATTTTTCGCCATGTTGTAGGGTCATATAACTTTTAACCTATGGTCGTGGATTTCTTATATTTGTCATAACTATGCAATATACTGTACATAATTGCCGAATTGATGTTTCACAGAATTTCAAAATTTTATTTACGAAAATGATCGTCAATATTAATAATTATTTTAATAGAGGATTTTATAAATCTAATTGTTTATCTATAGTAAAAGTAAAACTATTAAGATATATTAATCTTACTATAGAGGCCTATCTTTAAATATGACACGTAAACTATGTTAAAGTATAAAAAAAAAATATTTGTAATCGATGAACTCTGAAACTACTGAACTATTTACGATTTTGTCAGTGCCGAATTTAAAAAAAAATACCTTCTATTTCCGAATCTAAGCCCTAGATTTCATTACAATAAGTGATATTATATTCATTATAAGCAAAAAATAATAACGTTCGTCTTTATAACATTAGTATAGATAAAAAATATTTTGAATGGATTTTAAAATGGCCGTTCACAAAACTTATTTTTTTTTTACGACAACGTTCGAAAATTAAATGGTTTAATATTTTCAATAACAAAACCGTTACTGAGCATCGAAGAATTGGGTTAATATTAATATTATTGTAATTGTCAAGGTTTGATATTATCTTCAAAAATCATGAATATTGTTTATCGCTCTCACATTCTATAACAACAGCTGTTGTTCCAGGAAAGGATAATAGTGATGTACCTTTAGGTAATATTTTAACTTACAGAAAACTATCGATAAATTAAATAAAAACATGAATTTAATAACATAATTATTTTTAAATTAATTTATTTCTATGAGAATAAACATAGCCGATGTTAAAATAATCTTGCGATTTTTTTTTTCTGTTTCTTGGTGTTATTCATGCACACTAGCTTACTCGTAATTCAAACCGGAACACAATAATACTAAGTATCGCCGCGTTTTAGTATATCCGATGAGTGGGCTACCAAAACGGCCTTACATTAAATAACACCACGCAGAACGTATTTTTCATGCAATTAAATAATACTTTAAATGTTGCGCCTTAATCATTTAACACGTTGCTTCCATCAAGTAATTCATTCTATAACAACCGTAAATGTGTTGCTCACAATTAGTTGAAAAAAAGTAATTTTTTGAGTTGTAAGTTAAATAACATTCTGCCATATGCCAAATAATTATAAATTATATTTTATCTGTGCTAAAATGACATTATCAATACCATCAATATTATGATAAAGTCTTATGTTGTAATAAAACAAAAAACATCGATTCTCTTATTTACTTGGTGGTACGGCTTTGTGCAAGCCCGTCAAGGTACCACCCACTCATCAGATATTCTACCGCCAAACAGCAATATTTACTATTGTTGTGTTGCGGATTGAAGGGCGACTGTGTCAGTGTAAGAACAGGCACAAGGGACCTAACATATTAGCTATCAACGGTTCGGAACGTGGATTCCATCTGAACCTGACGACCAACTCCTAAAACGCGAGCGTAGCCACGGGCGACAACTTATAATAATGAAAATGAGCAACAAATATCTTGATTCACTGTTACACAATATAATGTTTGAAATACTTATTTATGTAGTTACATTTATATTATAATTATATATTAAATAAACTCATATTTTTTTATTGTATCCGATTTCGTGAAAGTATAATCGATTTCATAACGTCATTCGTATGGCTTTAAAAAAATAATACAAGATGTTTTCCCGCGCAAAATAATGATTAAAAAAAACAAAAGTGAGCCACGCATGGAATGACAATTGGAGATTTTTTGTTAATTCGATTTTTAACTTCAGGACTATAATATTTATAAAATAAAACAAATAATAAATAAATATTCTGTGTACTGGTGAATTTATTAATAGTACATACATACTTCAAAGTAAGCCGTTACGTTACTAGTAGTTATTAATTGTTATGCACGAATTTAATAAAGACGTATAAATTCCTGAATGTTATAGGACATCGATTATGTTAATGTCATATTTCTTTATTATCTGCACCCGTGCGAAGTTTAGGTTGGTAGTACTGGATCAATTCATTCAAATTTGTAATGTGCACCCATCATGAAACTCAGAAGTCATATTCGTACATATACAATAAAATTTATATATCCTGTAAGAAATGCTAGCTCTTTTATTGTATATATGACGTAGTACATATATGAAATTAAAAGACATGCCTTAATTTACTCAATTTTAAAAATATTTCTTGGATGGTTTATTGCCGTAAGAATGATTGTTTCTAAAATGAACGAAATCTGGGGCAGAGCTAGAACATTAAACGTCTTGAAGCTCTGGGGGCAGTGGAGCAACAGAGGAGGCTAATTATTATTACTTTACAAATTAATTTAAACAATTTCTATTCCGCCAGTGTGGTTTGTTCTTTTTATCAGTAACTTTTAAAACAGTTATTAATAATATTATTATAATTTGACTATATCTAGATATCACATATATAACATTAAAATTGTTAACTCGTCCGAATTATGTGAATATGTTTTGTGGAGGCCCCAGGGTAATTAACTCTATAACATGTTATGATAGACCCCACCTCCTCTTATTTTTCATGTTTTCCTTTAGAATCATATCACATAAAATTATGTTTTTTTTAACAAATTCAACACCGTAAGTTATACATATACAGACAAGGTCATATCAAGTCCGCTTATATTGTAATTTGTAACCATTATGAATAAACTCGTCGGTAAATGTTTAAACAAAAGATTTTTCCCACATTACTCGGTAGTGATGCGGTATTTAAATATAAAACGATGCCGATAAGATATATATATATATATATATATATTATGATCCCATAAACATAACATCATTCTCCCTTACTAATATTATAAAGGTGAACGTATGTATGGATGTTTGTTACACTATTACGCAAAAACTACTGAATGGATTTTAAAGAAACTTTACATTAATACAGCTTATACATCAGAATAACACGTAGGCAATATTTTTTAAAGATATTTTGTGTTTAATACCTGACAACCAACCCCTAAAACGCGAGCGAGGCCGCGAGCGAAAATTAGTTTATATTTATAGAGATAAAATTTCCTATTTCTTTTCTAAGCTGATTTGAATAACTTATAACCTCTTTCTCTCAATTTATTTATTTTAAAAGAGCACCTACGCGAGTTTCTTGCAGTATATTCTTACTAGAGGCAGCTTTACGAAACGGCGTTAAATTTAATATGGACAATAATTCAAAAACGCTTTATACAAAGTTTACTTGACTTTAAATATATTTGATTTTATTTAAATACCTGTTAAATTAATCGTAATACATTAACAGAATCAATCGTCTTAGTATCAATAAACACCCTTAAATTTACAAATAATTACGAAACAGGCAGAATAAAGAGAGTATGACAGCGGTTAAAGCCCAAACATAAAACGATGTCTCATAAGATTTAGAACGACAGATAATTAAAACACATTTAAAAATAAATCTTTTCAAATACAATTAAAGTGACAAAATATTATCGATATCATATTCATCGATAGTGTCGCATCACAACGCTTGCGCCAAGGTTCGTTAAGAACTCGTCGCGCGTCAATGAAATACCGAATAAAATATGTAAAGAAAAGTTCCTATATTGAATACTAGTGACTCAACGCGGCGTTTCATGATTACAATTTATTAATAAAAAAAATCATATGATGTATAATTATTCTCTATCAGTTAGTCAGTTTAATTAGTTCCGTAGATTTTCCGTTACATAAAAACATAATTTTACCCCTTTATACTATTAGTGTAATTATAGATAGATTTCGAAGATATTTCGTTATGTAAATTCGTACATAAGGTCACACCTGACGACCAAGTATATAATATATCTTAACTGATGATTGCGTGTTCAAGCCCAAACAAATACCATTGATTTTTGACGTGTTTAATTAGTGTTAATAATCTCACGATCAGCGTTGAATAAACACATCTTGAGTAGTCCTACATGTGTAAAATTTCAATGAAATTCGGTCATATTTGTATCCACCCGAATTGGAGAATCATGGTGAAATACTATTCAAAACCTACTGATCGAAGCCTTAGTCCAGCAGTGAGAGATTGATATGTAACTAAGACACATCGGAACAGACTAAAGGAATGTCCTGTTGAGCGCCAAAACTTTCGCCCAACTCCAGCAGTTACTAACATATTGATATACGAACTAAAGCCGCGCGGCATTTATAAAACACAAATTTCCAACCCCCGTTTTAAGCTCTTAGAGGTGGAGTTTAATAAAATCCGTTCTTAGGGGATGTCTACACCCTACATGGAACTTATCTGACAAATTTCAAGTTTGTACGTGTTATAGTTTCTGAGATTTCGTGATTAATCAGTGAGCGGTATTTCACTTTTATATTTACATATGGAAGATGAGATGAAAACGAAATATATTACAAAAATATGATAAAAATCAATGATATGTTAAAATAACTTTAAGATCTCATGCAAATATCATATCTAGTGATAGCGTAGGCTCAAGGTTGTCCGTGTAAGGCTTTGAAAGTGTTCTTGGTGACGTAAACGCTGAACTATGGAGTGGGCGGCGTTGCTAACTGACTCAGCACATAAATGGTACGAGAAATTTGCTATTTTTCATCTCGTAAAAGGATTTTTGGATCACATGTTTTTTTATTTAATCTTCGTGCTGCGTAATTTAATTATCATTGATGTAATTTTATTGTGAAATGAAAAATTAAATCGCTGTTTTACAATTGATATGTTTTCCAAAAGATTAAGTATTTTCAATGTCTTAGTTGATTGTTTGTTACGTGTGCTAGGAGTGGAATGATTATTTGGACCAGCGACTTTAAATTAAAGACGTGCTGGGTAATTACACTAACAAATTGACAGTTTATCGCAATCGATTTGCTTGGTGGTAGGGCTTTGTGCGAGCCCGTCTGGGTACGTACATCAGTGTTTTTTTTAAGGCCCCTAGCGGGTATAGGCCTCCTCCATCAGCTTCCAGGTTTTCCTTACCTGTGCTTTCTTCATCCAGTCTATTCCAGCAATCTTTTAAATTTCATCTACCCATCTTTCTTTAGGGCGTCCTCTGGCTCTCTTGCCACTAGGACCGGACCAGTTTGTGACCAATTTTGTCCACCTTCCATCAGTTGATCTTGCCAAGTGACCAGCCCATTTCCACTTCAGCCGTAAAAATCGCTAGCAAACCTAATAAATAAATATGTAAATAAATAAATTAAAAGAGGATTATTGATTTCCCTGGTGGTTCTTCTCGGTAAAATTTAAATTGCAAACAGATGATAACGCTGACGATTGAAAAGTACTAAGAGCCTCCTATCCTTGAATGCGATCCAATATCTTGTTAAGGTAGGCGTTTTGAAGATCATATATATCCGTCATACCTTATATATTATATGGTTTTTATAAAAACATATATTATGTTAACTAAGTCGTGATTTTCGTCCTCAAACAGTGAGACATTCATCAATAAATATGGTTTGTTTGTTCGTTATTGAGGAATTTCGTATTAGTGAAGGCTGTTTCCTATCTACTTGTTAGAACGTATTGTCTTCCGGTCTGTATGGTGTGGTTGTTAGCTGCAGATTCTAAGGTCTTGGGTTCAAAGCAATCTAGCAAATATAAAAAAAACAATATCTTATTGTTTTTTTTTTAAGTGTAGCAATGTATTTTAGCATCTCAAAATCTAGAAATAGGTAGGTTTGATATTTCCGTAACTCGGATTGCTTCGGAAGGTGGTGTTAACTCTACTGTGTCACGAATAGCATTTAAGACGTTCTGCGGCTGAGCTCTTACGAGTTGTGTTGGATTTATCGTCAAATCGGATTAAAAGAATGCACTTGCAAATCAAATCAAAATATACTTTATTTAAGTAGGCTTCTACACTTTTGAATCGTCATTTTACAAAACTATATTAAGTGAAGCTACCACCGGTATGGAATGTCAATTCTACATAGAAAAACCGACACGAACCGAGTTTGTGCATTATATATGTATATGTATGTATTGTCGAGTTATATAGTATGTTGAGAATAGTTGACATGTCCAATTTTAATATTATCACATCGTCAGTGAATATGAAGAAGAGCTGAAGCGCCAAAATAGTGCCTTTGGGAAATGAGACTTAGAGTTTATAATTTAAATCCCATATTCGAAAAGTTTTAACTTTGCCGTTTCATAAATTCAAATAATTTGTACAAAATACATTGGTAAATAAGGCATATTATTCGATACAAGATTATATAAATGATTAAAAAAGCGTGGAGTTAATGCTTGTCGACTTCCAGGCAGGATATATAACATACATATATAATTATATTTAACTAACATGACTGTATTTTTAGATGTTGAAAAAGAGTAACTACCGAGTTTCTTGCCGGTTCTTCTCGATAGAATCTGCATTCCGAACCGGTGGTAGCTGCGCTTAATAGTCTGTTAAATGACGATTCAAAAGTACTTGTAAAAGCCTACTTGAATAAAGTATATTTTGATTTTGATTTTACAATGACGATTTTTTTTTTGAAGAGAACCTAATTAGATTCAATTCTATCGTGTAAATATTACGTTATATATTAACACGTTGAATTCCATGTCTATCTTGGAAACTTCGTGTAGTATATGACCGTGAATGTCCTTTTTACGTTCATAAGCCTTCAATTCATTGATTTACTATAAAAATCGAAAGCTCTGACTGAAAGTGTCGCGTATAGTGAAAGATTTGTGTTCGACGTGTGATGTTCGATTCGAAATTTAAGACATAGCTGAAGGAAAACATCGTGAGGAAACCTGCATGTGTCTAATTTCAACGAAATTCTGCCACATGTGTATTCCACCAAGCCATTGGAGCAGCGTGGTGTAATATGCTCCAAACCTTCTCCTCAAAGGGAGAGGAGGCCTTAGCCCAGCAGTGGAAAATTACAGGCTGCTAATGTAACTCATATTACAAATGCGAACGTAACTCTGTCTGTCTGTTGTTCTTTCACAGGACTGGTATAAAGCAAGATCGAATTCCAAGAAAAGACGTATGCTATGTAATGCGTGACTCATAACCGACCCCTAAAACAAACTTCAACTAGTACTTCATATTAGTAGTCCCTTCTAAACGAAATCTTTACTAAAATTAACATCACTACGTGTAAATTTTGATCACCAACATCTCGCTTTATATCGTTAATTTTTGTCACTCTGTCTGTAACGATCAAACAAAATATCCTTCAAACGAACTATAACATACAATTATGTTACATGACCATAAGTTTACGACCCACGATGAGCCATCCTTGTCCACCTGTCCTTATATAGACAGCTATACCTATAGCACACAAACGCAAATGGTGACGCCATTTTAACCTGTCGAGGGATGAATTAAAAGATCCTCTGTCCGTTTCCTTGGACTCAATCTATCTCCACGCCAAATATCGAAATGGGTTCAGCAGTTTAAGCGTGAAGAGGTGACAGAGTTCCTTTCGCATTTTTAATTTTAGTATGGATTACTTAACTAGTCTGTTTAAGTGAAAATGTTGCATCTAAATACCGATAGATGGCGCTTTAGCAAAAATAGTCCGCCTGGTCAAGTATCTATATATGTACATTTTATAGCCTTTTCGAAATAGAAGAAGGAATAAAGATTTAATATCTATGTACCGTAACCACCAATCATTAGATATTCTACCGCCAAACTACAATGCTCAGTAATTTTGTGTTCCGGTTTGAAGGGTGAATAAGCCAGTGTAACTGACACGACTTACATCTTAGTCGGTAAGGAATGTTTAATATTTCTCACAGTTCCAATGTCAATGGACGGTGACCACTTACCATCAGATCGCATATTCGCAAATCCACCTACCCGTATCATAAAAAAAATCTATTAATATTATTTAAGGGGATATTAGTAAAACAATGCTGTCTTCTTCTCTCGAATACCAAATCTATGATATAAGAAAGAGATACCAGTGTTCAACTAAACTCTCATTTAACGAACTACCCGTCCCTAAAGCACCTACGGGATCAAATCCAAACCGTCTCGGAACCCATACAAATATACGATCTCGAAATGATCATCGAAATGAATCCAACCGTTTAGGAGTTCAGTCACACACTTACAGAAGATTTATATACATATATAAATATATAATAAGTATATTTTTAATATATAATGTAATTTCTATTACATTCGAAATAAGGCAATCAATTAGTAATCAAAATTACACATCAACGTTGGGACCAAGGCCTCGTCACAAGTCGTATTATTTGTCAAAACTATTGATCTTACAGTCGTAAGAAAGTACACACAGACACGTTGATATCATATTTTTAAATCAATATAGATATTTCTCAAGTACGAATTTCACGAATTAATTTTTTTTTAACTGAAACCGATTTTTTTTATTATTATAAATTTATTTTTCCAATGTAATACTGAAACAATCAACAACAACATAAACAGCCTGTAAATTTCCCACTGCTGGGCTAAGGTCTCCTCTCCCTTTGAGGAGAAGGTTTTGAGCATATTCCACCACGTTGCTCCAATGCGGGTTGGTGGAATACACATGTGGCAGAATTTCGTTGAAATTAGACACATGCAGGTTTCCTCACGAGCACGAGATGAATTATTCTTTTTACCTTCTCCTCAAAGGGAGAGGAGGCCTTAGACCAGCAGTGGGAAATTTACAGGCTGTTAATGTATATACAAGTGTAATTTAAAAAAGGCTTTTAAAAATTGTAATAATCGCAATAACGAAACAAAAAATAGTTCCATCATTTCCGGTCTTCATCAATAGATAACGCCGCTAATATTTTGTCATTGACATCCGAATTGTATTTAGTTGCAAATTTTAAAAATTCAACGTTAGGATGTCAAATTCAACTTCCTAGATTGATTTACACGACTCTGTGAATTATATGACGATTTTAAATTAACATGGTTATTTTTACTACTGTAAGTATTTGAAACGGGATATTTATAATGTTTTTTTTATTTTTATTAGGTGGAGCTCGATATTTCGACATTATCTACGAATACTATAATATAAAATCGAACGAATTCTCGTGACGAAGACATTCGTAAATACTTATAGTCATATGACGAACATGTTGACCTACTGTTGACTAACTGCGCAGAACATTATAGGGTTCAAGTGTGCGAGCAAACACAGGCGCACTCTCTATTACAACTCTGATAATCCAACCAAATCAAGATGTACTTCATCAAGAAGTATCTTACAACTTTGAATCGTTATTTTACAGTATTAAATTAAAATAAAAGGTACCAACTGTTCGGAATGTGGATCAAGAAGAACCGACTAGGAATTCAGTAGTTACTCTTTTCCGAAGTTTAATTTACATAGATTAAATACAATTAAATTATTGTTTATCTCAAGTTCTCCCCCCTTAACCTCCTCTGTATTATCTATTATAGAATAATATACCTTTATAATCATTTAAATATATTAATTGCCAAAGCTAAAATTATTTGAAGACGCCGAAGTACGAATCGACTAGAGATACAGGCGCTAGATGATCGCTGAAAATCCCAACTTCAAAACTCAGACAATAATCCAAAAACTTTTCATTAACACGACTCCGGTTTTGAACCTACGACCTCGGAATCATCAGCCACATTAATCACAACGTCAACGAGTCATAATGACTTCAAGTCAAGCTAAAAGTATGATCATAATATTTTTAAGTTCAAACGTCGACAGTGAATTTTAATCATCTCCAATTTGATTTTAACCAGAGGTAAAATAGTATGTTTAAACTAGTAGACAGGCGAGCTGATTATACGTATAAATACAAATAAATATAAACTTTATTTATATAGAGATAAAGCTCAAGTCTTAATAATCATGACTCCGTATAAAAATGCCTTAAATATATATACATATTTTGTGTATTCTTTTCAAACAAATATTCGTAATATTTACATCAAAACAGCAAATGATTAAGAACTCTAACGCGATATTAATAAGGGATTTTATTCTATGTTATGGTGTTACGCGGTTTGTTAATTAGTATTAAAATAAACAACCTTGAACTATAGACGGATTTGATGTTCGAAGATTTTGTCAAGTTTAGTATGAATAGAAAAAAAGTAATGGCATCGAAAAGCGGTACGACTTTAAGTTAAATATCGTTTTCTATAAACTTTTATTGTAATATATATTGTTTTCAATTAATAGTTCAACCATGAAGTCGTGTAGTTTTCCGTGAATAGTTATTTAGTACTTAAAATCAAAGATCACCTATCAACAGGATAGGAAGCATTATTATTGAATTGTATGATTTAGACTTCATGGTAAGTCGGGCAAATGGGCTTCTTAATGGTATGTGGTCACCACCCATAAACATTAAGGCTGTAAAAATATTAAACATAGGACTATGATATGATATCTGTTGTGCCTGTAAGTACACTGGCTCACCCATCGTTCACAACAATACTAATATAACTATTTTTATTTCGAATAACATCTATCTGTTTGGAGGAAGAATATCTGATAAATGGGTCGTACCTATAGAGACGGGCAAAGCCCTACCACCAAGTATATTTGATGGGTGGTGTAATTATTTACATAACATAATAAAAACATAATCAGCCTGTAAATTTCCCACTGCTGGGCTAAGGCCTCCTCTCCCGTTGAGGAGAAGGTATGGAGCATATTCCACCACGCTGCTCCAATGCGGGTTGGTGGAATACACATGTGGCAGAATTTCGTTGAAATTAGACACATGCAGGTTTCCTCACGATGTTTTCCTTCACCGCCGAGCAAGAGATGAATTATAAACATAAATTAAGCACATGAAAATTCAGTGGTGCCTGCCTGGGTTTGAACCCGAAATCATCGGTTAAGATGCACGCGTTCTAACCACTGGGCCATCTCGGCTCTCATTAATTATTTATACCTACGTAATTTAAATATAGTTTACTTATGATATTTTTCATTGTTTCAGATATAATTATGAAGCCACTACTAAAGACAGTGGCGGCGATATGCCTCCTGCTGATCGTTCACGCACTCCCCGAAAACATAGAAGATGTTAAGGAACTACCCCAATCCAAAGAACCAATTGTCGAAGCTGAAGCATCCGAGCCCCAAGCGAGGGTTGAGCGCTGCACAACTTGTGCCTCTGGAAACTTCAAATCGCCTCAAGCGCTTCTCGCTGAACTTCAAGCCCTACCAGGCTCAGAAGTCCATACGCAACAGTCTTTTGAAGGATGTTCATCAGACAAGGGTTGTGCTGGTCTGAAGCTTAAAGACGGCAAAGTTATTGAAAGATACGGTAACGCAGATGCCTATAACGCGGCCGCCGCTGCGGATATTAACAATGAGTTCCACTTTCACTCGGGTTTTGGAAAAAACGTCTTTGAAGGTGGCTTACCAGGCAACGGTCCTTTCTGGTGGATGAACCAGGACTCGCCATTTAAAGCTGGCGCTGGTAGCAGCGGTAACTATGAGAAATACAGCAAATCATCCAGCTCTAGCTATTCAAGCAGCGGTTCAAACGGTGGTGCAAGCGGAATTGGTGCGGTTGGCGGACTTGACTTAGCAGGCAACCCATTCTTAAACGGTGATCTCGCAAGTTTGGGTGCAGGACAAAACATTGGAGGCATTAAGCCCTCTAACTTCCAGTCTTCGTCTTACGACTCCTCATCCTACAGCTCCTCCAACAAAGGAGAGGTTGATTTATCGAAAAATCCATTCCTGAACGGCGGTTTTAAAGCTGACCAAGCTGGATCTGGATTTGGATTTGGATCCAACGGAGCAGCCGGTTCAAACTTTGATGCAGCATCAAATTCTCAAAGCCAATATAACGCCAATAGTGCCAATTCTCAAAGCTTCGGCAGTTCCTACGGCGGAGGCTTCGCATCAGGAAACAAGGTTTCTACTGGTTACACCGGTTCTTCCCCTACACCATTCGCGACCCCTGTATCTAACATCAACCTGATTCAGAGTGACAAAACCAATGAATTCGACTACGAACAGCAACAGCAAACACAACAGAACTTCGACAATGTCTTCCAGAGTTCTGGAAGCGTTGGAATTGACACGTCCGGAGGTGATTTACAGCAGACCTGTGCAACTGAAGGTTACTCCTGTGTAATCAAATCCCAGTGCAGCAACGGTGTGGCATATCTTCGAATCAATCCTAGGGTGAGTGTTTTTGTTATATATTTTTCTTGATTTTTTATATCAAACATTAATATATTAACTTAGTTCGAAAGATAACTTTGAAGCTTTCAAAATAGAAAAAGAAACTAATCATATTGGCCAATAAATGCATGTCCGAAAGGTTAATAAGATTTCCGTATAAATACTTCTTATCTTATTTAAATAAAAATTTCATGGCATTTGAAAAGTATAAGATTTTATCATAGTCGTGATAGCCGTTGACCTTTTTTTATCGAGCCTTTGTTTTTTTTTCGTCATTCCAGTAGACAACGATCGAAATGAAACCTAACCGAAGCACAAAAAAATCAGCGATGTTTTTTTTTTTTTTTAAAAAATATATATAATGCAAAATTTTAAATATCTCTTGAGTACTGTTTTCTTGCAAATTTTCTTCTATTTTTACATAGACGTATGAACCAAACTGAATGAATGAGCAAATGATCTCTGTATTATGCGGTATATCACGCATTATTAATATTTTTAATAATTACTAAATGTATCCTTGCACTTTTGTACACTAACAATTTACGCATTTGTCTAATTGAGCAGATAAAAAAAAAACAAAATTGACACATGAAATGGCGGCAATTAAAAAAAATAACAATAACCAATTAAATGTTACAAACAATCCGACCTCACTTTATGGTGTAATACAAAAAAAAAACATATTTTTTTTAATGCAAAGGCGAAGTAAATTTGACTTGTAAATGTCAATTTCGAGAGGTCATAGCATTATTATAATAAAAGAAAACATCCGTATCGTTCCAACAGATAATAAAACCGAACCATATCCAAGATATGTTAGAAGCCGACTATTGTTGGGATACTATTTAAACGACTTTTTTGCTGACGATGATTATATATATATATATATATATATGTCTAAAACTAAGATACGCGGAATTTATGTTCTGGCAACACCTGTCATCTTTTTAATTTGAGCTTAAAATAATCCGTTTCGTAGCTAAAGAAACAAACGTGTACCCAATGATGTTCTAGTAAATCATTTATTAGAATATCATTGCGTGTACCCATCTAACCACACAGAAGCAATGTTATATAATCTCCAACGATTTTCCTTAAGAGTAGAAAAAAACTTTGCCAGTGGCGAAACATACACATATATATTTTATGAGACAAAATAAACTTTAAATCAAATAAGAGATGTACACACAAATGTACATTAAATGCGTTTCGTCGACATTACGCATCTTTTCTGTACAAAATACAAAATGGCGTCCAGTTAGTGTTGCGTTCAATTTATATTTCATAATGTTACTTCTATTAAAATTGGCTAATGGTTAAGTAACATTCTGCATCAAAGAAATTCCATATTTACTAAAGCAAATTATTTATATATACGCAATTTATTGTATGGATTTGAACAAGAAAATATTTAAGCTATTGATGGTATAAAATCATCCTTTAGCCGACTATTAGTGGCCATTGATATTATTGCGGTGACCTTATTTATGTTTACATCTGGGCTACGATTGACGGGGGAGTGAAAAAGGGGGTATCGTATATCACTTGAATAGTTAAGACGTAAAAACCTAACAAACAAATAAACTCACTTTTGCAAACATATAATATTTAAAAAAAAGGATTTCCTCTTCAAGTAATGTCAAAGTTTATTCGAAGAAATGTCACTAATGCACTTCGTAACGTTATGTTCGGATTGATATTTATTTAATTTTAATCTGTGGCTTAAAAATCTTTTGAAAGACCTAACGATTACAACTCAACAGCTAAAAAAAAATAATCCTAATTTTAAATTGATAAGCACGTACGCATTTAAAATTCACTTATTTTTTTTTTAAATATACGTTAGTATAGTTCACAAGCCGTGTGTACATACAGACAAATTTATATTATATAAATGTCAAGGTTACAACTAACCAGGATGCTTCATTGTCATTAAAAATATTTTTATTTATTCCTCGTTACTTTATATGCAAATGTCATTGCAATAGTCAGGCCGTTGCCATATTAAAAAAAAAATAGTACACTTATCGTTTTGGCGGGCTTTTGACAGTTGGAGGCGTAATTAATTTTTACATAAATGTGTATTTTTTACACGGGTATTAGAATATTATTTATAAATAAACGTTCTCAATCTTTAAAAAATACATATATCGTATATTATAATGGCGATAAGAGAAGCAGAACTGATTGTGAATATTTATAACGCGTCCTTGCATATTTCTCTATAATAACTATCAAAATGAATTAGACACTTACGCTAGTGTTGCTAGGATTGAAATCTCCATTCCATTAATAACTGTATTCGAAACAAATCCACTGGACCGTTCTGAGATCACGAAATATCTTTGGAAAATTTAAGTCAAATTGTTTATTAAATTTTTTGCCCTACAATAATAATTGTTTTATAAAAAAAAAAATAACAAAAACTTACAAAATCTGGGATTTAGTAATTTCTAGTTTTTATCGAGATTCAGGAAATGAATTCTCTTAACTTCTTCGTAATTAGTATATAATGTGAATAAAATTTTAAACTTACAAAGTGAGTTTTTGCTGTTAATATTTTTACAAAAACTAAATAGCGTTATTTAAAAATATAATGACGTTAAAAATAACGAACATTTTCGTTTCGAACCGTAAAACGCGTTAAATTAAAAAAAATAACGTTATTTTTGTATAAACAATTTGCTTTTTGATTTTTAACGTGATGGCGTAGAATTGGTTTTAAATTATGTTTATTTCTATTTTTATTATCCTAATATAAATCAACAATGATAAATACCATTCATTACCCCAACGTAGCATTTTTGTAGTGTTGCCTCCTTTCCACAGACGATATGAAAAAATATTTGTACCGTGATTGTGCAGACATGTACCAATGCACAAAAACAAAAACTATTAAGATTTCAAAGAGTTACACTGTTATTAAATAAAAATAATACAATGATTTGTCTTTTATATATATATTCTAATGTCTGTCTGTGACTTCTTCACGGCGAAATCACTAAACTGAATTTGGCAAAATTTGGAATGAAACAAGATTGAACTTCAAGAATGGACATAAGCTACCCAAATCGAGCGAAACATTATTACATGACTGTAAAAATTATTACACATATGTAATTAGAACAATTGTTTTAGTAATCTTCCAAACCACTGACTAGAATATTTTATGTATTTGAACTCGCGATCTTAATATTCAATCGTACTAACCACTGAGTCATTACATAGACACAATAATAAATATAATGAATACACGATAACAAAAATTTTAACTCTGTAGGTCGCCAAGTATGTTAATGTTTTGTTTGTACGAGTCATTCTTTACAAATATTACTATGAGGCGTCTTAATCCAAACATATATTATATACCTTCTATATATAAAACTATTTATCGCCCGCGGCTTCATTCGCGTGTTAGGGTAAACAAGGATGGATGGTTTTACTTATAAAAAACTGTGCTGATATTGAAGTACCTTGAGGTTCACGCTTCATAACAAACTTTATCAAATTCGGTTTAGCAGTTTAGTGCAATAACTATTTTTGACGAATAGACTTCGATAGCGTTGTCAAGTTTGATAAGTTAGGACTTTGGTTGATGTTTGTTTGGTCGATTCTTATAAAAAACTAAAATAAAAACGTACGATTTGACGAAACCCGGCTGAGTCGATGTAGAAAAAGTTCATCAGTTTTCTATGTCTAAACACCCAGAGTGTTTGCGGTACCGTCGTTACTTCTGATTCTCCTTAACACAAGCGCTTTAGCTACTTACATTGGGATCAGAGTATGTGATGTTATAATATTTATATTTATTTATTTATTATTATATTTATACAAAAAAGTTTATATCTCTTTATATACGTATAATCCTTAGATCAAACTACCCGTCCCGGATTCAAACGGGTACCATAAGGGTACCTGTCCTACAACCTTTAGATTGAAGAACAAACAAAACGGAGAAATCTTATTTTTTATCCGGATACTAAAGTTTAAATTCTCGGCTTTTCTCTGCTATAATACGGATTTATTACGGATAATTATACACATGTAAACCTTCCTCTTGAATCGCTTTGTTTATTGATGAAGACCGCACTAAAATCCGTTGCGTAGTTTAAAAGATCTAACAGATATAAAGCGACTTTGTTTTATACTATGTTGAGATAAAAGGTTAATATAAAAATATAATTGAATATTTTCTAATAGTTAGTGACTATTTAAATATCTTGTCATAATCTAAGTTTCAATTTCATATACAGTACAAAATTATTTGTTTTGTATTGTTTGTTTGCTGTAATCGCTTGATTCGAACCTGCTATCCCCAGAACATCCGGGAAAGTAACTTAATTGGGTACATAAGTAACTTAAGTCAACACTTAGGGATGAATAGCGCTGGTATGTTAATAACCGGTCAAGTCTAGACTTGTTGAGAAATCCCAAAGAAAACATTTACGTTCGTATAAAAGATGACTCGAACGGTCAGCAGAAAAAAAATTATTATAAATTTTAATTTTAATTACTTCACTCGAATGTTATGTAGAGAAATATAGTGTTAAAACGCAGCTTTATTATTTTGATGTAAATATGATTTAATAAATGAAAGTGGTATATTAAATATTTATGACTAAATTGAAATTAATTCGACTCTAACTTCGCATATGTGTAAAACGATACTTGTATTTGTTTTGTTGACGTTACACGTGACGTTGTTTACACTGTGTTACGCCACAGTCGACCTCAGTGTTACTTTTAAGAGGTATTCGTGTCGTCAAACACGTTATTGGCGGGTCACACGCATTGTTGAAAGCATTGTGCTAAAGAATAATAATATTATATTTCTGTTTAACATCCATATTTCTCTTAATTTACGAAACCGTTACATAATGAACAATCATATTGATCACCTCGAAGTTTTACTGATATAAGAGCCCGGATTCTGGGTTCAAATCCCAAGTCAATAGTGCATGTTTTAAATGTGCGTAATGAAAAAGTACTTACTAAATTTAGAGCTTGGATGGCCCAGTGATCAATCTTCACCGATCGCAGGTTCAAATCCACGTAAACTGAGACTTTCTCGTGTTCATAATAATAAAATAATATACATTAATAAAAAAGCATAGTATACAATATAAGATTACACAGATGATAAAAAGGCGTCGAGCTAATGCTTGTTGACTTCCAGGCAGGAGACATAACATACATATATAATTGTATTTAACTAACATGACTGTATTTTTAGATGTTGAAAAAGAGACAACTACTGTTCTTGCCGGTTCTTCTCGGTAGAATCCACATTCGGAACCGGCGACAGCTTCACTTAGTACAATTTGTATTACGATTTAAAAGTTCTTGTAAAAGTCTACTCGAATAAAGTATATTTTGATTTTGACTTGAAAAATTTTCCACCGAAATTATCTTTTAACGATGAGACTTGAACCCAGTACCTCGGGATCAATAGCCTTATATCTAGCAAAGACCAACGAGACATTTTATATTGTATCAATAATTTAGAGTTACCATTGTATAAAATGCTCTGACCGAATTTAACAGATATTTAGGTTCAATACTTGAAGAGACAGATTGATCCTTATAGAATTATAAATATATAAATATTGGACAACATCACATACATCACTCTGATCCCAATGTAAGTAGCTAAAGCACTTGTGTTATGGAAAATCAGAAGTAACGACGGTACCACAAACACCCAGACCCTAGACAACATAGAAAACTAATCATTTTTTCTACATCGACTCGGCCGGGAATCGAACCCAGGATCTCGGAGTGGCGTATGAAAGCCGGCGTACACACAACTCGACCACGGAGTTCGTCTTATCGAATTCGAGAATTAACTATTTAAATTTTTCCAAGACTTATGATGACTAATATACGAAACAAAGGACAAACTAAATTAATTTGCAAATAGTTTGCATATAAATAACTTATACATATAATTAAAAATATAAAACAATCTACAATGAATTCCCACGCTTTATAATCACTGTTTTTTTTACGGAATAATTTCCCTGAATCGTAAATGATATAGCGTACGAACTAGTGTAGCTAAAAGTACAGGGGACATGAGATCTTAGATTCTAAGTTTAGTCGTAAGGTAAGTAAAGGACTAATCCTTGGAGCTCAAGCTTCTTTCGTACAAAATTCCATCAAATTCGGTTGAGTGACTTAGCTGTTAAAGACGTAATTTCGCATTTATCAGTCTAGATATTTCTTTTTTCTAACAGAAAACTATTGAATATATTTATATTAAACTTACCAGAAGGTGCAGCGCGTTTCGGATAAGGTTTAAGTATGTAATATATATATAATTCTTCTGTACGTGTGTATATAACTAAACTCCCAAATGGTTAGAGATGTCGACGGTTTTGTTGTTGTGGTTAAAATTGGACCGTTAGATGGCGCCACGATCGGGAAGTAAATAAACTTCTTATTCCGCCCGGAAAAAGTCGGGACGTTGAGTTCGATGTTATAAAATTGTCTCTTTAATAAATATATATATACAGGCAAGACAACCGACTACCGGGCTGTGCTAATATATTTATATATATATTAAAGCCTAGGGTTTAAAAGTCAATTTGGTGTTAAACCAGTATCCAGTTAAAACTAGTTATATCTAGATGTATAGAAATAACAAATCAAGAAAAACCAGTAACTTATTTACCTACACACATGAGTCTGAATCGGTGGGTTTGTAATCACAAAATTACGAAACTGCTTTCTGAGATCACACTAATATGTTTGCAATGAGGGACAGACTTCATTCTTAATGGGTTGGGTACCCCTTGACACATAGTCTACCCCCAGACAATAAAACTTAGCATTGTTGTGTTGCGGTAACTACAGTCACAAGGTACATCTCAGATATCAAGGTTGGTGGTACATTGTCGATTTGAGGGATGACTAATTCTTTTAGCGCCAATGTCTATGAGCGATGGTGACCACTGATCAACTGGTGGTCCAATAGCCATTACAAAAAAAACCTCAAATCAAATGTATTTCATTCAAGTAAACTTCACAATGACGATTAAGAACGTCAATATTTAAACACTACCTGCGTTTCGGAAAGCAGCCTCCGTCGTGAAATTGCTCTTTTCAAATAAACAGATTTACAAAGCTGATATTCACAATAAGTGTTCAGTCAATCCTGTGATGGAACCCGAGCTTAAATCCAGGTTGTTTTTTTCTAAAAAGTTTTATTTTAATGAATAATAAGATTTACTAATAAAGTATTAGTATTTTTTTTATTTTTTAAATGGTAAATTGGTTACATTTCCCGGTATCTTATTATATATGCGTATACCATTGCCCAAAAACGTTCTCTGTTCCGTATGCAAACGGTAAGTAGGGGATACAAGTTTATTCTTATTTCTTGTATTAATAATCAGATTTTATGGAATATTTTTGTATATTCTTCTGTGTAAACATTATATTATCATAAATATATTGTAAAACAGCCGTCAATACAAGTTTTTTTTTTTATTTTCACGTTCAAATTCTTCAAATCTTCTGAAGTGGAGAGACTTCTTAACGAAGTGACATTTCCCCGTTGCTTATTCCACAACGCTCTGATGCTGGTTGGTGGGTAAACTTGTGGTCGAAATTAAATTAATGAACCAGTGGCACTCGGGTTGATCCCGCGTTGTGTTCCACTGGACCACAGCGACTCTCGTGACCAACGATAAGATGTACAGAAGTACTTTTTGTTTTTATTGTTAAATGTATTTTAATATATTCTATTCTATTGTGTTAGGGAATAAATAATTAGATGATATTTTTCTAATCATTCTAGGAAATGCAATAGATAACAATCACATCACAATAATCTTCGTCCGTCCGTGCGTTTAAACGATTGTATTTATTTTTTTTCTTACAACCATTAATTACGTTATTGTTGAAAACTTTTTATTGTGAAATCTTTTAATGGCTTATGTTACATTTATATCGTTTTACACGAACAGACTTACTGTTAATATAAATATTATTGATAACTAGCTATATAAATAATAATTATTTATGTATTGAATGAGGATTCATAGATATACGATGTGTTTACATTACAACAACGCGCACTCGTAAAACATTATGAGGTAGCCACGTTGTAAACTAATCACTACGATTATTGTTTTAACTAAATCTTGTACAAATAGATTCGGTAACTGAAACAGTTTTTAATATTACTTAATATTATAAAAACAAAAATATCTTTATTTACTAAAGTATTATTTACATTTAAGATTTAAATATATACAAATCAATATTAGAAATAGCTACTGTTCGAATCATTTAGTTGAATTACTTGACGTTAAGATTATTGCCGTCGAGTCGTAATACTCTCTGAAAAAAAAAAAAAAGAACTAACTCCATTGTCACCAATGGAGGCAGTACGACTCAAGTGTTCAAAGGCATTGATGGTCAATATTAGTAACATTCAGTTGTCAAATAGTTTCATAACATAATTTATATAAACATACAATAATAGATGTACTATGTCGTAGGACAAAATATGTCGTTTGAACGAAGTCGCTTTCGCAGTAAAGGTAAAGGGTAGTGTTCTTGATCGAAGGACATATTTTTGTTTCTTACGCGACGATATCCGCAGTTCATTCTACTGTAAGCCGCGTAAACGTTCTTCGTTTCAAAGACTAGTTTCTAATAGTGGCTTCTGCCGGGTGACGGAGATTTTAGATACTATATGACAGGTTTTGTACCACTGTCGAACTGTATACCAATTTTTATGATGATCCGTTGAATAGTTCAGAATTAAAAGCGTGACAAACAAACATACCTTCCTACTTACACCAGTTAAGACTATAGAAGTATTGAATAAAAAAATAATTGGACAACATCACATACATTACTCTGATCCCAATGTAAGTAGCTAAAGCACTTGTGTTATGGAAGATCAGACGTAACGACGGTACCACAAACGCCCAGACCCAAGACAACATAGAAAACTAATTAACTTTTTCTACATCGACTTGGCCGGGAATCGAACCCGGGACCTCGGACTGACGGAGTTCGTTAAAGTATTAAAGTGTATATAGTTTTAAATACATCATTATAATTGATTAAATTCAAATAAAATTGTACACAGACATACACGCAGACATTTATTTTAATATATGTTTTAAATCATGTCGTATCTACTCGTACTATTAACATATTACGAAAGGCATTACCAATTGAATATTCCCAAAAGAAGATTTGCAGACGAGTTTAGGTATATATTTTTTATATACATATAATTTTAAAGGAGGATATTTTTTTATTATATTGTGTATTACTTATCAAATCCAACGTAAACGATCCCATGTATATTCCAATAGAAGTAGGAAAAAAGATAAACAAACTTTAGATTCACGTATTTCATGCGATTCGCTAATAACTCAGCTATATTGTGCACTACTAAGAGTTTATGATTAATATATATTTATTTATAATACAACACTGTTACACTTAACTATTTATATCCACTTTAATTTTACTTACAAAGTTTCGTCGACGTTCAAGACGCCAATCGCAAATCCATAGTGAATATCATAGACTAATCGAGCTCTCGACCAATGATATCGCGTCAATTTGCTGTCAAATGTTGTTTAATTGGCTCTTCAGCTCTTATGGTTGTAACAATGTATACGTACATATTCCGCTATTGGGTACAGGTTTCCTTTCCTCCTTGATTTGGAGAAGGGTTTCTTAACTTGTAGCAATTATAATTGTAAACCTGAAATTTGGATTGTGTTTATGACACGCATCAAACTGAACTCTATAACTGTTATTAAAATTGATAGCCCAATGGTTTACGGGCCTAGCGATGTGAAAAAACGCAGGTTCGTTTATGACCTCTTGGGCTATCGTAGTTCACTAGTACAAACATTATGCTTAATTGTATATCAATATGATTATCAACAAAAATAAAACTAATATATTTATCTCATTATTATATATAGTACACAAATATCACGCATAAGAGAATGGAAAGTGGGGAAAGGGGGCACGACGTATAAGACAGCGTCATACCGTTTCCCGTTACGGCATTCGATTCCTTGAACTCCAGAGCATAATTAATTGTAATTTATTAAATAAACTCACATCTTGAATAATAAATAATAACATACATAACATAAACAGCCTGTAAATTTCCCACTGCTGGGCTAAGGCCTCCTCTCCCTTTGAGGAGAAGGTATGGAGCATATTCCACCACGCTGCTCCAATGCGGGTTGGTGGAATACACATGTGGCAGAATTTCGTTGAAATTAGACACATGCAGGTTTCCTCACGATGTTTTGCTTCACCGCCGAGCTCGAGATGAATTATAAACAAATTAAGTACATGTAAATTCAGTGGTGCCTGCCTGGGTTTGAACCCGAAATCATCGGTTAAGATGCACGCGTTCTAACCACTGGGCCACCTCGGCTCTTACTGGGCCATCTCGGCTCTCGTTAAGCGTACCTGCTTATTATCGAAAGTGCATTTAGTGTTTAAGTCCGTCGATTGCAATCGGTTAACGTCATTTTTGTTTGAAATTATAATCTTAATAAAATAAATTATATTAATAAAACGAGCAAAGCCTCGTAACGTTCTAGTGTTTGAAGTATTGTGATACATGACTACGCTAAAAATTTACATAACTAATATCGATATTTGTCACGAATCTCGTCTTAGTCGCGAAGATAAAATTTATAAGTATGAGTGTTTTTATTTCGAAGATCCGCATCGATTATAACATATTTGGTAGTTAGGAATGCACTTTTGATTTTAATAAGTTGACTGCCTGTTAAAGTCCCATCGGTGGTAAGTCCTTGTTAGAGGAGAATCGACTTCCAAACCAATGGTATCTTTGATCAAGTGCTTTTATCTATTCGAATAAAGATTATCTTGGTTTTGATTTTGGAGAAGGAAGGCAATATATCTCGCTTTCACTCGAGACAGGCAGGTCTCCTCACAACGTACACCTTAAGTATATGAAATTCCTAGGAATTTAAAACTGAAATCCTTGTTCGTATAGCGTTATTTATATATATTATTTTGAAAGACTTCGTATATCACTTTTGTTAAACTCCAAATGTTATATTTATAATGGTCCATATCCCATATCGCTTTGTGACAGTAGTATCTTTGCATTTAACTGTCACGTTGGTCTAGTGATCTCTCCGGTTGTGTTGGACATCGGATTATGATAGTGATGGAATAAAAACGCACCTGTGTTTGCGCACACAACGTGTCCTGTGTAGTTGGAGACCAGCCTTGAGGTTGGCGCGATCAAAATCGGTCAGGACGATACCAAATTTACATAAATTTAACTACCACGAAGCTAGGACGAAACTTTAATGCTTAATTTGCACAACAAGAAGCTAAAGCATTTTCAGGAGTTAGATCTTACACGAGCCGAGATGGTCCAGTGGTTAGAACGCGTGCATCTTAACCGATGATTTCGGGTTCAAACCCAGGCAGGCACCACTGAATTTTCATGTGCTTAATTTGTGTTTATAATTCATCTCGTGCTCGGCGGTGAAGGAAAACATCGTGAGGAAACCTGCATGTGTCTAATTTCAACGAAATTCTGCCACATGTGTATTCCACCAACCCGCATTGGAGCAGCGTGGTGGAATATACTCCATACCTTCTCCTCAACGGGAGAGGCCTTAGCCCAGAAGTAGGAAATTTACAGGCTGATTATGTTTATGTAGATCTTACACACTGTTCCAATAAACTAGCTTCCATCTAATCCTCAAGCGATAAAACATAAACTCAGTAGCTTCGACCCAACAAACATACCCAAATCCATTTCACACAATCCACAAGAAGATAATTCTAAAATTGACAGATACGACCAACGTAACATCAAAGATTTAAATGTCATTCGCACGCCGTCAACGATTTACAATAACGACGAACGGGTATTTAAACAAGCCAAAGTATCCTTGTCTCATTAAATCTCATTATTTACAACGATATGCTAATGTACATGTGACCATTATAATATGTTCAATTGATTTATAATTCGGTCCCTTTGAATTTGAACGTAAATCTCCGTTAATTTTAATTGATGGACATCTTGAATCGATTATCGTTGCGAAATTGTTTAATTTAATTGGATTATTATTAAGATTCGGTATTCGTTTCTATGAATAATTGCGCAGATATTTCTAACTTTGTTTCGTAAATTCTAATTGTAGGTGTTGAAAAAGAGTAACTTCTGTGTTTCTTGCCGGTTCATCTCGGTAGAATCTTCATTCCGAACCGGTGGTAGCGTTACTTTAAACAGTATGTTAAATGACGATTCAAAAGTGCTTGTAAAAGCCTACTTGAATGAAGTATATTTTGATTTGATTTCGTTTGATTAATCATTTGTAAAAAATACATTGGTAAAGAACGCATATATCAATACAAGATTACATAGACGATAAAAAAGCGTGGATCTAATACTTATTGACTTCCAGGCAGGATGTATTGTATACATACATAATTGAATTTAACTAACATAAATATGTATTTTTACATGTTGAAATAGAGTAACTACTGAGTTTCTTGCCGGTTCTTCTTGGAAGAATCTACGTTCCGATACGGAGTTAGCGTCACTTAATATAGTTTGTTAAATGATGATTCAAAAGCCTACTTGATAAAGTATATTTGGACTTTGATTTTATTTGTCTTAGATATTTAACATAAAAGGTAACTTAACCTGAGAGGTTATTTTATAAACGTAATGATAAACTTAGACTATTCGTCACAAACAATAACTGAGCTCTATCGTTACATATGTTTCGATACGATCCCGATGCTATTACGATCCGAATTCGAATGAATGCAACTGGATCGTTTTGTTACTAGAATAGGAAAATAACTGGATTTCGATAAAGTGACATTTTATTAAAAGATATGGGTAGGTACAAAATACAAAAAAGCACTTTTACATCGTCGCGTTACTGCGTTGAATAAAATCAAATCAAATCAAAATATACTTTATTCGAGTAGGCTTTTACAAGCACTTTTGAATTGTCATATAACAAATTATATTAAGTAACGCTACCACCGGTTCGGAATGTAAATTCTAACGAGAAGAACCGGCAGAAAAATGTAAAGCTACCAAGAATTACATTTGCTACATTCCACCATTCTATAAATAATCATTAAAGTATTCTACCACCAAATGCAGTACAACATACCATGCTAATATCTAAGATCGGCACTTACCATCAGCTATATTGTCAGTCCGCGTACCTATACGAAATTAAAAAAAAAAAACTTGAATAAATTTAAACATTATATCAGGATTAATTTAACTATATTTTATGTACATAATTATGTTATTTAATTGATGGAAATAAATAACTACTAAGTCCGTTTTGGTTATTCTAATAGAATCTACATTCCGAACCGGTCACAATCACAATTTAACTTAAACACATAAACATATATACGTACTATCTTAACACTATATCATAACAAAATAAACATATAATCATTTACAAAATGATCGTTCAATTAGTTATTCGAACAACGAAAACGTAAAACATATATTTAATTACTATGATAGATAACATATACATATCAAAACATATTAATAAAGATTTCATAACTGCATCGTCATTGACATATGTACTCGGCGGGTAATCAAACCCGCGACCCGCGTAACTGCATCATTTATAATATCGGGACATTACGTAGTGTACTGTCGTGGACAGATGTGTTGATTTTTTTTTTGTTTTTTTTTTGTTATCTGTTTCGGTTCATTTAATCTATTAAATACATAAGGGTCGTAAAATGTTAGTTTTCATGGTGCATATAATATTGTTAGCAGTGTTTGATATATCTTAATGTCAATCTGTGGTCAGTCTCTTGTATTATATAGCGTCTTTGTCAATTTCTGTTATAAAAAAAAAAAAATTATACGTATAATAATTGTAACGAATTTAAATATACATATAAATGGATACAGGCACAAGGGACGTAGCATCTTAGTTCCCAAGGTTGATGGCGCATTGGTGATGCAAGGAATGGTTGATATTTCTTACAACGCCATTGTCTATGGGCGGTGGTGACCACTTACCATCAGCTGGCCCATTTATTCGACTGCCTACCGATATCATTAAAAAAATGGATGATGTATTTATTTGAATTAAAACGTCAAATCGAAAAACAATATTTGCTATTGGACCGTTGAATAATTGATAAATCAAAACTCAAGATTTAATTTATTACCAGAGAACAAGTATTTTATTACATTCTAATCTAAAAAATACCTGCTTAATAACATTTGTCAGTAAACGCCTAGACGACGTTTAAGTCTGGCGTTAAAATTGTTGGTAATTATTGGTAAAATATTATTACATTTAAATAAATAAATATTACGTGAACTATTAAACATTTTGGTACTTTTGTTTAATGAATATATATTTATACATAATATATTACATATACAATAAAAAACAATTTAAATAAACGATTTTGAATGCGACTGTACCACAGTAAACAAGTACAACGTAAGAACGAAAATTCGTGTCATCGATTGACCTCTTGCACCTCTCAACCGAAAACAAACTCTAAACATATTGGAATAAAGTTCAAATTAAATCATATTTATCTCAATAGTCAATTGCAAAATAAGTCTACCCCTCAGGGCTTACCTTAATGAGATTTTAAGAAACAAATATATTAACACTGTCGGCTGTTTAGTGGAGTTCGATTACTAATTAAAATAAAAAAAAAAAATATCTAGACGGCTCCGGCTTTACACGCGCGACATTTAAGCTTTATAGTACATTAACCTTATCAGTCAAAATGCCCAAATATTATTTCATCTTCAACATAATCAGCCTGTATTAGTCCACTGCTGGACATAGGCCTCCCCCAAAGCGCGCCATTGAGCCTGATCTTTGGCCCTTCTCATCCACTTCCTACCAGCCACCTTCCGTACATAATCGCTCCACCGTGCCATATTATTTAAGTTAACGAAAAGTTTTATGTTGTTGCTTGCTTAAGAAATCATTGATTCCCCATACAAAATTCCACCTCCCTTTTCACACCCTTAAAGGAGGATTTCCGCGATAAAAACTAACCTATATCCTTCTCCGAGTATCAAACTACCTACATATACCAAATGCCATCTAAAGAGGTAAATAAATGTAATCTTAAGTTTTTCCGAAACGATACGACTTGGGAACCTTCAAGAGCGTACTGATTCCTTAAAGGGCGGCAACGCACCTGCAAACCCCCCGGTCTTGCAAATGTCCATGGACGGTTGTAGTCACTTTCCATAAGGTGCGACTCCTGCTCGTTTGCTACCTAACACATAACAAAAAAAATCTTTCGTGTTTATAATATTAATGGGGATAGAATGTTGTATTACAAAATAACTAAAACAAACAAGCCGACTGTATTATCTTGGTGTGTTTGACAGTTACGTTTGACACTAGCCAAACGCCATGCTGTTACTAGTGTACGTGTACGGAGTACCAACCGTTGGCCACTATTTTTTTCGACTCGGTCGTTTGACAGACTATACAGACATATAAATAATGAAAGATCTTATACTATAAAGTCTAGTTAACAGGTACACATATTTTAAACAAATTTTTCGTTTTTAGTAATAGTTATATAGATTCTTAATTTAAATTATTATTAATAATTAACTGGTAACCCCCAGTTTAAACTTAAAATAATTAAAAATTCATACGTGCTAACTTGAATAAAGCATATTTTGGTTAGATTTCTGCATGTTTTTGAAATAAATTGCAAGTAATTTTTCGTTTTTAGTAATAGTTATATAGATTCTTAATTTAAATTATTATTAATAATTAACTGGTAACCCCCAGTTTAAACTTAAAATAATTAAAAATTCATACGTGCTAACTTGAATAAATCATATTTTGGTTAGATTTCTGCATGTTTTTGAAATAAATAGCTTATAAAAGATTAATATAGATATTCAGTCTTTGCCCTAAAAATGATCTGTATTAAATAAAAAGGCTTATCCGTTCATTACTTTATGTAAATGAAGTTCCAAGCTCGGATTTTACGGACGTTTTTTACGGGGAAAAACATAAATAAAAACAGACAAAAATACACTATAATATAATTTATATTTATAATTATCAAAGCTATTTTACATTTAATTGCCGACAATTGCTCATCTCGTGCCGCCATTAATTTTTTGCATTTTTTTTCTATTGTTCTGTTTCCCGCGTTTTTCGTTCGAAATATAAACGTGTAATAAATACGCTTTGCCAGTACTTAAAAGTGTGCAATTATTATAAATAGTAAACATAATACATGATACTAATATCAGCTATATTTTCAAGCAATTAGATCATTTGAAATAATCGGAGAGACCGTATCTCTTGTTTGTCAAACGATGCAATTCAAATCTTAGTTTAATGACATTTAGTTTTCAAGTTGTCAAACGATATTTTTTTTTTGTCGTTTGGCGTTAGACGTGCTCCAGTGTTACTATAAAAAAATTGGAAATGGTAAAATAAAATATGAGTTATTTATTGGAAATTATCCGCAAAATTATAACGCTTATTATAATTGAACATAATGAAATAGTTTTTAATGACATTCATTAGTAGGGATGTAACTTCAAAGTAACAACGTCCATTCGAAAAAAAAAAATTTGGCGGGAACGCATTCTTTTAACGACCAGAGGACCAGATTCTCATACAATGATAGTCCATTGACAATATCATGGTTATTTAAATTTATATTATACAATTAAACCTTCTCTGAAACAGGCTGCATCTTCTTGTGCATTGGTTCTTGTGCTTAGCAAGCTATTATAGATAGGCATTACAAAAATAGACTCCTGAAATATTAGTTTATATATCACAACAGTTGACCCTAATAGTATTTAGAACGTAATAATTAAAATATATATTTTTTTACAGAAACAATTCTGCAACGTCCGCACTGAAATCTGCTGCAAGGTAGAAATATTCCAAGCTACTAACCAAGGAGCAATCGGAGTTGGATCAACGCTTAACCAGGGTTCATCTTACGCTGGTTCAACCTTCGGAGTTCAAGGACAATCAACTCAAACTGGACTTGGAAGCAGTGTTGGCTTGGGAACAACTGGCTCTTCATCTTATGGAGCCAAAGGCACTTATGGATCTCAGAGTGGTACTAGCCCATTTGGATCAAGCATTGGATCTATAAACAGAGGAACAGTCGGGTCTACAGGTTATGGTTCAACCATCGCGCCATCAACCCAAAAATTCGGAGCCACGAATGGTTTTAAAACGACTGGACAAACCAATTTCTTTGAACCTGACTCTTTATCAGCTGGTAGCATAAACGCAGGTGTATATCGTCCTGGTGCTATTGGATCCAACTTGAAACCTGGTATACCATATCTGCCCCCAGTAGACAACGCAAAGAGTGATACTAACATCATTAGCTCAACAGTCTACCCGACCCCCACCTTCGTAACTACTCCCAGACCTGTCAGACCTATCACTGCTAAGCCTACCTACCTACCCCCTCCTGTATCATCTACTTCTGCTCCTGGATACCTCCCTCCCATTGGAGAACCAACAATCAACAGGGAGACGATAGTTCCTCCTAACCCAACATACAACGAAGGGTCTCTGTACTTGGACCAAAACAGACAACCAGTAAGACCGACTCCCATCCCAAGTAAGTACCTTTAATCAGTCTTTCATAATTGTGGTACAGAAAATATATATTCTGCCAAGAGCCAACAATATTATTTATAATGAAATAACAATAATAAACTACATTTATTCAGTACAAAGGAAGGAACGTTCAAGCAGTTTTGGTTATTTTAAATCATATAAATTGCCCAAAATAATACTTTTGGAGCAATAGGTTAGGTTAGGTTGTAGGTTCACAAACTTTAAATAGTCCTGTTCAACAGTTCACAACAACACTTTTAAGTTTAAGTTTGAAGGGTAATGAAGTGTGTTAAAGGGCATAACATCTTAGTTCCCAAGATGAATGGTGGTAGGGCTTTGTGCAAGCCCGTCTGGGTAGGTACCACCCACTCATCATGTATTCTACCGCCAAATAACAGTACTCTGTATTGTTGTGTTCCGGTTAGAAGGGTGAGTGAGCCAGTGTAATCACAGGCACAAGGGACATAACATCTTAGTTAGGTTGGTGGCGCATAGGTGATGTAAGGAATGGTTAAAATTTCTTACAGCGCCTTTGTCTATGGGCGGTGGTGACCACTTATCATCAGGTGGCCCATATGCTCGTCCGCCAACCAATGCCATAAAAAAAAAAAACTAACCTCATGACGGAAATGAGATGACTACATTATTAAGCGCCTCGAAATCTTCGCTTAAGATACTTAAAATTAATGATAGTATTTTCGTTAACCAGGTGATATCCCAGTAGGCTGTGCTGCAGCGCTGAAATGTACTCCGATCGAATTCTGTACCGCTGAGGGCGTTATCTCCAACACATCTGTCATCTTGACGAGAGATCAAGATGCGTACAGAGTACCTCTTACTGTAAGTTTGACTTTTTTATTTTTTAGAATTTTGCTTTTTTATTTACGTAGGAATTATTAACATTAATAAAACATTTTTAAATAAAATTAAAAAATATATTATAAAAATTATTATAAAAAAAAACCAAGGATAATTTTTATGTTTGTCTGTCTGTCTGTGCATTCCGGAGTTATATTCAAAATATTCTCAAATGTTTACATTTTCTTTACGATTGTACACGAAATTAAATAAATGTTTAATTAAATTTGAATTCATAATCAATTACATACAAGTCATTTAAATTAGTTTACATATTTACGCATAAAAATACTATTAATTTTTAATTTGCTAATGTCATTGACTCCATCAAAGTCTGCAACGGATAAGTTGAATTAAAGAACTATCCGTTTTATAACAGTTAACGACCGTGGCTTTACGAACTAGTGAAAGAGATGTTAAGTACTCTATCTCTTTTCAAATAATCTCTCTTCCAAGTTTCCGTTCAGCCATTTTTTTCGCCGTCACATAAATTATGTTTGAAGGATAAACTTTATCGATAAAGCAGTTTAGCAATGAACGATCTTTTAAAATCTAATTCTGATATTAGTGCATTCAAACAAACTAACTTTAGGTTTATATCATAGTATAGATTTGATATAATTTTTGTTAATTTCAAGATTTGTAGAATTCTAAATCTTACAAATTAATTGAACTGAAATTCTACCGAGAAGAACCGGCAAGAAACTGAGTATTTATTCTTTGCTGTAGGGTATGTCATATTTATATGATGTCATTTTCTTTATTAATAATAATTGTATTCGAGCGAAGCCAGGCGGGTCGCTAGCTATAACCAACTTAAAAATTTAAAAATTTAAATTTACTTCTGCAAACTTGTATGGTACCGAACAGTATTCCAATCCCCTGTAAATTAAAACAATAACAAAAATAATTTTAATTAGTTTTATATTGAAAATAAAGAGAGGAAATGTTGCCAGGAAAGGTAAACTTTCCTTGCCTTACTTGACGATTTCCGCTAAGCTACATAAAATAACTTCGTTCCAAAAGTTACGATCATGGAGACGTCATCGCACATAGTTTTGTTTTAAATTAAATATTTTATTATTATTGTATATGTCGGACTACCGTAAAACTTCGTTCTAAAAACGACGACCACCTCCGTGGTCGAGTAGTGTGTACATCGATTTTCATGGGTACGCCACTCCGAGGTCTCGGGTTCGATTCCCGGCCGAGTCGATCTAGAAAAAGTTCATTAGTTTTCTATGTTGTCTTGGGTCTGAGTGTTTGTGGTACCGTCGTTCTCCTGATTCTCCATAACACAAGTGCTTTAGCTACTTACATTGGGATCAGAGTAATGTATGTGATGTAGTCCAATATTTATTTATATATTTAAAAATACAACCGAATTAACAACCTCCTTTTTATTTTGAAGTCGACTTCAAAGTTTAAAGTATATTTATTGAAACTCGCCGCTAGATGTCACTGGATTTATAACACGGTTCACCCGTCATTACAATTAGTACACTACACAGGCATAACGAAATCAAACTAGTTTTGCTAGTACTATTAAACTGAAACGACTTAAACGAGTTCAAATTTGAGAATTAAAAATCAGTAATCGAGTTTTACAACTACTAGTGTATGCAAATAAGATTAAAAACAAAGAAGCGTTCTATTTAACCAGTGATATCATCTCGACACGTGATCTGAACGCAGATTTTTATGTTTTTACTAATTCATACAATGGCTGACGTGACGCGACCGACCGCGTAATTCTGGGTTTTTCACTATGATAATCCGTATCAGCGGCTTATTATTCTGAAAGGTTTTTTGTTTGTGTTTTTAAACGAGAGTTAATATCGAAATTATTTATTTATCAACAACGTTACTAGCAAGTTATAAATATTTAAAAAAAGATTTTATAAAATCGTCTTTAATCAATTGAAATGTAATTAAAAAAAATAATTAAATCCAACTTAGACCGAAATGTTGTTACTGTTGTTAGCACAATGGGGACACGCTTAATTTCTTACGTACTTATAGTATATTCCAACTATAACAGGAAAAAAGCCAAATAAACAACATTTGACAGCAAATTGACGCGATATCATTGGTCGAGAGCTTGATTAATCTGTGATATTCACTATGGATTTGCGAATAAATGGCGTTTTGAACGTCGACGAAACTGTTATCGGAATTTTGGAAGTAAAATTAAAGTGGATATAAGTAGTTAAGTGTAACAGTGTTGTATTATAAATTAATATATATAATTCATAATATCTTAGCCGTGCACAATATAGCTGAGTTATTAGCAAATCGCATGAAATACGTAAATCTAAGGTATGTTTATCTTTATTCCTACTTCGATTGGAATAGGCTGGGTGATTGCAATAAAGTGAGAATTTGCAACAATTAAACTCCAGTTCAGTGTAACTTAACCGTCCCGTCACAATTTCTTTATCAACGTTAAGTTTTTATTTAAAGCATGCGTTTTTGAAGTACTTTTTTTATTAGCTTATGAATATGTTAATGAATAAAATAGTGTTAAAGATTTTTAATTAACTATTTCAGTTTATTTTTACCTTGTGGAAAAGTCTCGTGTGACGGGTTTTACCAAACATTTAAGCGCCTTAATTATGCTTTCAAAATCCATATCGAGTTTACAGAATCATCCAATTATAAAGTGTGTTGAAACTACTAAATTTTATTGACCTTCTGTTAATTACCTTTAAGATTATTGACCTTAAGCATATTCAATGGTCTTTAGATATAAACAGGTGACAATTCTATGTTCGTATCTTGAAAGAAAGTCATATACAGGCAATTATGTCAATATCTGTTGACTATTGTAGAAACGAGAATGTCACTAACTTGGTACAAATCAATTTGGTACAAAGTACATACATTATCTTAAAAGCTCAAATATTTAAACAATACTTAATCACGCTTTGTTTGAAAGCTATTTATATTTATTACTAAATAAAACCTCTTTTCCCAGGACTGCAAAGACATCGAAACTGGTCGTGTTGGCAAATGCTGTCGTGATCCCTACTACACCGACCCATGGCCGACCAACCAGCTCGGCAAGTGGGTGCCCGGCGTCTTCGGTGGTAACGATGGCAAATACGTTCCAGACAGTCGTGGTAGCTCGAACAACATCAGACCAACAGTCACCGCCAGACCTCCAGTCACTGGATCCGTTATCTTGAACAATTTCTTGTAAGTGTTACGTTTAACTGTGCTTAACTGACAAAAATTACACCGATATCGAAAGCCGAGATAGCTCAATGATTAGAATGCGTGCATCCTTAACCAACGATTGCGGGTACGAACGCAGGCAGGCGCCACTGATTATCATGTGCTTAATTTGTATTTATAATTTATCTCATGCTCAGCGATTAAGGAAAACATCGTGAGGAAACCTGCACGTGTCCAAATTTCAATGAAATTATGCCACATGTATATCCACCGACCTGCATTAGAGGAGCTTGGTGAAATTGATTCCAACTCTTCTCATCAAAAGAGGGAGGAGGCCTTAGCCCAACAGTGGGACATTCTGCTTACGCATTAATGAATTAAATTATATAACATTCTCCGATGCTCTGCTTATTTTACGTGAACATAGAAAAATCCATACTATCGTTGACATAGTTCTAATCAACATATTTCAATTTTTCCAATCAGATCAACAAAACCACCCGGTACACCATTCGGATCAAACCGAATTACCCCAGGCTACCCTTCATCCACCGCAACTCCCTTCGTCCAAAAGGGACAGTTCGGTCAAGGAGGACAGGGTCAATACAGCGTCGGAGGTCAAGTTCAATACAGTCAAGCAGGTCAGGGACAACGTGGCATTATTGGACAAGGTCAGTTTTTATATATATTTTAAATTATTTTGGTGGTAGACCTTTAAGCCAGCCCACCTGGGAAGGGACCAAGCACTCATCTAAAATTATATCGCCAAACAGCTTATTGAGTTACAGCAACTACAGGCACAAGAGACATAGCATCATACTTTCCAAGATTTCAAAACTTTTTTTCGAGGAAGACCTCATAGAACTTAAAAAACTAAAGAAATAAAGGGTGTCCAAAATTTCAATACTAGCGGTTTCCTTTTTTTTAAGAAGACTATGAGGAACGTGATCTTAACTAAGTTCTAATAAAACCTGAACGGTTCTCTAAGCTCAATTCGACTAGCCGACTTGTCATCCAATGCTCGGCGTTTCACGTTCGTTTTCCTAATAAGCAAAGGATGACAAACTATTTACGTCACTGTTTCCAAGGTTGGTAGTGCATTGACAGTGGAATGTGTATTGGATATTTCTAGCGGTGCCAATGTTCATAGTTACTTAAAAGCAATTTTAGCATTATGAACATCTAATTGTGCCTTTGTTGTTAGCGCTGTACAGCTGCTTAAAAAGTACTGAAATTATCTACATTAAGTATAATTTTAACAGGTCAAATCGGATCAGGCTCTCAAGTGAACACAGCTTTCTCTCAAGGACAATACGGCCAGAAAGGTCAAGGACAGATCATAACCCAGGGTAGAGGACAAGTGATCAAGCAAGGACAAGGTCAGTTCGTATCCCAAGGACAAGGACAATACTCTCAGGGAGCTAAAGGACAGTTCGGTGTTGTTGGACAGGTATATATCAATTATGTGCACAATTTATTAAAATACAACCTTAATTCTAAATGGCATATTTTTTCAAATAGCCTTAGGTTGATAAGTCATAGTTGAATTACATACAAAATATTATGTACTAGGAAAGGTACACATAATATTTGTTACATGGAGGATAACTCAAATCACGAAAATAATTATAAAAGTTCTTCTGACCCGACAACTTTGAACACGTTAACTCTAGCGTTCGTGAATGTTGTGGCGTCAGAAAAAACATGGTTTATGTTTCAGTGACTTCTCTTAGTGCTGAAAATATATACAGCAAAATTTTAACCAAAAGTATTTTCTTTTCTATTCACAAAAAAATTAACATCTCGCAGTAAATTAGTTTTAAGCAACGTTATTTGTGTGGGCATTTTGTTATTTATGTTTTTTTATTCATAGGGCGTGCAAACACAATTCGGAGTTGGCCAGAAAGGTATTCAAGGACAAGGCATCGGTGTGATCGAAGGTCAAGGAATCGCCATCAAAAAGGGTCAAGGGCAATACGCTTCTCAAGGACAGGGACAGATAATCACTCAGGGACAAGGAACAGCTGTATCCCAAGGTTTCGGTACTGGAATCCGTCAAGGACAAGGACAAATAGCCACTCAAGTCCAAGGAGCAGCTGTATCCCAAGGGTTCGGTACTGGAATCAGACAAGGACAGGGACAATACGCGTCTCAAGGCCAGGGTGCAATAGTTTCACAAGGATTTGGGGAAGGAGTACGTCAAGGCCAGGGCGCAATAGTTTCACAAGGATTTGGGGAAGGAGTACGTCAAGGACAGGGTGCAATCGTTTCACAAGGTTTTGGAGAAGGAGTACGTCAAGGACAGGGCGCAATCGTTTCACAAGGATTCGGAGAGGGTGTTCGTCAAGGGCAAGGCCAATACGTATCCCAAGGAGAAGGTCAATTAGTATCCCAAGGTCAGGGCCAATACCTGTCCCAAGGGCAGGGACAGCTCGTGACTAGAGGACAAGGACTCCTCGTATCACAAGGTTTTGGACAAAACATCCGTCAGGGTCAAGGTTTCTCTGTGTCCCAGGGAAGTGGAATCGGTGTTGAGAATGAGTACGGGGAATCCGTGCAGAGAGTATTCCTGCAACAATACAATGGCGGCGGAAAGTGCGGACTTTTGAACGTAAGTTTTTATTTTTTTCTATATTCACATTTCTAGCTAACGGTTAACCATGTTGACTTTCATGTGCTCGTTTTGGGTTAAAAATCCATATCTTGCTTGGTGTCCAAGCCGTGTCAAGATGTATCAAAAGAGTAGGATGTTTTAGCCCAGTTTTACATTGTATATGTGCAATAAGACCATAATATATTGATGGTATTATCCTCGATTTACTGGACATGATATCGATGGATTAGCTCATGGTGACTTTAAACTTTAATTACTAAAAACCGATTCTACTGTTTGTTAGCCTTATAACTAACGTAGTCACCATTAGAAAAAAAATTGTGAGGTGAAATCTCTGTCGTCTAGCAATGCGGACTGCAAGGAATGTATCTTATTTAGGTCTTTAACCAAAAAAAGTGTCTACCGAAATGTTTGGAATAACTGAAATCAAATCAAATGAAAATATACTTTATTCAAGTAAGCTTTTGCAGGCAAAGCTACCGTCGGTTTCGAATGTAGATTCTATCGAGAGAATAGTGTTTTATAAATTACCTTTTTATTTTACGGGATATTAACGAATACCTGCAAAAATATTCCTCTAGCTCCACGGTTAAATTTCATACATTTGAAGGTACACTTTATATACACAAACATACGTCTGACTTCTTCATTCCATAGTAAAAACCTATAACATACATACATAATCAGCCTGTAAATTTCCCACTGCTGGGCTAAGGCCTCCTCTCCCGTTGAGGAGAAAGTATGGAGCATATTCCACCACGCTGCTCCAATGCGGGTTGGTGGAATACACATATGGCAGAATTTCGAAAACCTATGAGACTTGCGTATTCATATGTACATATACGAAATACCAGTCATCAAGATATATTTGAAAATATATTTTGACTTGAAATTTAGCAGATACTCCTTTCACGACGTAAACTCACTTGGAAAGGATTTTAGGAAATTTCAACATCAATGAAAGGTTTATTTTTTTACGTATTCTATCCGTACGACGGGATGGGCAGCTAGTATTTTTTTCTATTTACTTAATAAAATCTACAGCCATAAAAACGTCAAAATGTATTCATTGGCAAAATCAAAGTATTCTTTATTCATGTAGACTTGTAAAAGCACTTTTGAATCGTCGTTACAGTGTTGAATTAAATGTTAAGCTGCTTTGCTTTATATTGGTGGTAGGGCTTTGTGCAAGCCCTTCTGGGTAGGTACCACCCACTCATCAGATAGTCTACCGCCAAACAGCAATGCTTAGTATTGTTGTGTTGCGGTTTGAAGGGTAAACAAGCCAGTGGAACTACAGGCACAAGGGACATAACATCTCAGCTCCCAAGGTTGGTGGCGCATTGGTGTAATGTAAACAGTGGTTTTTATATCTTACAGCGTCAGTGTCTGTTGCCGTCGGTGACCACTTACCATCAGGTGGCCAATTTGCCGCCAACCTGTTACATAAAAAAAAATACCTACGGAAAGTAGGAGGATATGACAATAATGTACCATTAAATTTATACAGTATATCCTATCTGGAAATCAACATATACTAAGTTTGTTTTTTATCATTAATAAGTATATATATTCTTCAAAAACATAAAAAAAAAAGTACCTTATTTATTAAGTATTTTTTTGACATGAAACATATAAAAATTACTGTTTTTAAAAGTAAAATAAAGTTCGTTATGCCAATACTTTTATTCCCTTCGTCATATCAAATCACATATGACGACTCACACTAATCTAATAATAAATAAAATAGTTGTTACTGTCATTAAAAACAAAAAGTTTTTATATGACCGGTGACTTATTAAACGTAGACTAGTGTTGTGTGATATTAGAGAAATATCGATATCAGAATTTATTTAAACTTAAGTAACTTAAGTTAATAACAAAAAATTTTGAAAAATCTCCCTTTACATTGTGTTAAAATTTCTTAAAATGTCTTAAATTTCTAATAAAATAATACAAAAGTGTCAGTAAGTCCTTCACGCAAGAATATTTCCATTCCATTAAGTTGACTATGACCTAATGGAATTTGAACCTCCGGTCAGTTACAAAGAAAATCCATAATTCTTTGTGACCTTGACATTCTCAAAGTTCGGTTTTGTTATTTTTTTTTCTAAACACCATTTATAACTAGTTACATTGAACACCTGAATGAGAAATTAGTATTCATATTAAGTCATCTCTTGTCACTAATTTGTTAGAAAAGAAACACATCAGTATAATTCATTCGACTGCATACGAATAAAATTTTAAATAATAATTCGACGTTAAATTTTTATCATTATTTAATAAATGCAACATTATCAGGAACTATTATCATTATAAAATGAATAAATCAAGGTTAAATTAACTCGGAATCACTATTTTGACCTTAACGGGTTACAGTTGGTCGTATGAGGTCAAAAGACATGTGTGAGGATCTCTAGAGAAAAGGATGTTATACATGTGACCACAATTTACTTGTATTTAAATACACAAGATAACTGTGTGTCGTGGAAACTCTGTTACGTTAGTATTTATCAGAAGAAACGCGAATCATCCTCATCCTCCTGCCCTTAACTCAATTTTACTTGGGGTCGGTGCAGCATGTCTTCCTCTTCCATACTTCTCTGTCGGACGTCATCTCACGAGTAAGATTCTTTCTAACCATATCGTCTTTCCCAAGAAGAAACACAAATATCGATTTTAATATTTCTAACTTCAGAAATGACGAATTCCCAAACAAACTTTCCTACTCCGTTTAACTTTTAAGAGTTTAATTCTGATTCCTCCATTGGTCTACCGACGTTACATAAGGATTTTTTATGCATATGCTGTCAGAGCCACTGGTTTAAACTGTGTGTGGTCTATCAGAAATTATAAAAAAAAAAAACGATGAATTTAAATGAAAAAAAAACTTAATAATATTTTAATTTATATAATTTTATTAAGTATATAATAGTTTTTATTACATATTTATCTTATTTTATGAAATAGTCTTTGAACAAGAAATTATGAAAAAAAAACTTTTTTATATAACTAATCCAACATAAATCAAGTTTTTTTTTGGGATTACCAAGTTAGTAACATAATAACAATAAAATAAATTATAGTATATTGTTTATAGAATACAAAAAATATATAGAAAGAACATTCTAAATACTGAACTCCAAAATCCAGATTTTTGGTCTGTTATATTTCCAAGGCATAGTGATATTATGTCTGTGGTTTCTTTTAAAACTTATTTAAAAAAAAAAAGTATACATTAGCCAGAGTTAATGTCACGGAACATTTACGTATAGAAATCACCACAATCGATTTGAAGTTGACACAACGATCCTGTTACTAAACTGACTGACATTCCCTTTAAACTAAAACACATATAAATATGTTAATTATATTATAAATTGGAAAGCATCCATTTATTTAACATATAACATTTGACCTTAGAATATTTGGTGTTAAGAATTTTAAAGTTACAACACTATTTCAACAGTTAATTCATCAGATGTCTTTTGAAATGTTGCAACGTATTGCTATATTCGTTTTAGAAGCGTTTTAGAAATGTTAATAAGTTTAAAACAGATTCAATTTAAATTTAATATGTAATCTCTTTTTAAATGACCTTCGTGTATGTGATGAATTCTAGTTAATCGATTACCTGTCAACACAGCTTGGTTGATTGGTGCGATTAAACTTGGCTTTTAATTTTCGTGTATTTGTAAATACTGAGCGTGGAGTTAATGTTTATTGACTTCCAGGAGAGACATAACATACATATATAATTGTATTTAACTAACATGACTGTATTTTTAGATGTTGAAAAAGAGTAACTACTGAATTTCTTGCCGGTTCTTCTCGGTAGAATCTACATACATTCCGAATCGGTGGTAGCTTTACTTTAAATAGTTTGTTAAATGTGTAAAACGATTCAAAAGTGCTCGTAAAAGCCTACTTGAATAAAGTATATTTTGATTTGATTTGTTAGGTTTAACTGTTATATTGGGTTATGAATATCTATGCTATATTTTTCTACATATCTGTACAAGCAAAACCATCGGTAATCGCTGTCTTGTTTGATGATGATATACTAAAACCTTCTCCGGATTGCGTCGCATCTGCTGGTTAAACTTTAGTAGTTTTTTCAGTTAGACTTTACAAATAAACGACTCCTATTTTTTAAGTTCAGGAGTAAGAGAGGAGGAAGTTTAAGGAGTTTATTAATGTGCTATTTCAATTTAAAAATTAAATTTAGTTCCAAATATAACTGCCAAGTTTCTTAACGGTTATCAATTAAAATTACCTGTTCTTTATTTGGTAGAACTGCTGGTACTTCTCAGTAAAATCTATATTCCGACCCGGTGGTAGCCTTATATTTAATAAAATCTTGCAAAATCACGTTTCAAATGTTCTTGTCATAGCCTAATTGAATGAAGTTTATTTTGATAGCTCCTATGAAGCTAAGAGTAGGTTTGAAGCTTGTAAAAGATTTGAAGCATGGTCGACCACGCACGCATTTGCCACCAAGCACGACACCGCAAAATACAAATTTAATACATCGAAATTTAGTAATGATTATTTGATTTCAAACCTGTAATGTTTGGTTGAGAATGACGTGTTCGAACCACTGGGTCATTTTGGATTTATCAACCAAATGTCAAAAATACATGATTGCCTTCTTCCTCAGGGTCAAAAGCCAAACGGCAACCGCAATAATCTGGAAGTAGACTTCGCGGAAATTCCTTGGCAAGCGATGGTGTTGCTCCAAACCAACAAGAGTCTTCTCTGCGGTGGTGTGATCACCAGACCTGATGTCGTTGTTACATCAGCGGCTTGTGTTGATGGGTATGATGTTTTTTTATCTCAATGTCTCGCGTTTAATATGAATCGTACCTACAGACTGTCATTGAGTAATTATTCGCTTCCTTAAATGAAAGTTTTGCAAACATTAACTTTGTCCTTATTCTTCTCCTGCTGTAGCTTGGACGCCAAGAACGTGCTGATCAAGGGCGGAGAATGGAAACTTGGAATCGACGACGAACCTCTTCCCTTCCAAATCGTCCAGGTTAAGACAATCTTGCGTCACCCCTTCTACAAAAGCGGAAGTGCCCACTACGATGCAGCAATCTTAGTACTCACTGAGAATTTACGATTCGCCAAGAATATCTACCCCATATGCTTACCTGGTGCTGATGAGACTTTAGACCAGTACTACAATGGGGCTGGACAGTGCATTGTTACTGGATGGGGCAAACAAGTGTTACAAGGTAAGATAGATATTTTTTTTTATGATTAAATAAATATTGCCTGAATACTTGTGTGGTTGGAATTTGTACAAAACCATCTGGGCAATTACCACCTACCCAAACAGCAATGACATTGATAGGTTACAACAGGCGCAAAGGACATCTTAGCTCTCTAGTTTGGTGGCGCATTGCTGATGTAAGGATTTGTGGATATTTTCTTCAGGGCCAATATCTATGGGCGTTGGTGACCACTTATTTATGGTGGTCCATCTGCCCGTCTACATATATCATAGAAAAAATTACTATTCAGATATTGGACATAATTCGTAGTAATTGAAGCGTATATATTAAACGTATGGCAATTAATTATAGATATACATATACATACATACATACATAAAGATAAAATATAAAAGATATAGAAATAACATATTACTACCTTAAAGATATCTACTAAAAAAAGATTTAAGAATTGACTTACTTGTATTTTTGAACTGTTTAGATAGCTTATCTTTGTTAATGTTACGTAACCCTTAAAGTAAATAGCCCACTAGTGGGCTGAAGCCGTGAGAATAATTGGAAGACATTTATTTTTGTCCAGTGATGGTGTTAATGTAACAATCATTGTAAGATTTATGAATTTTAATAGTTGTTATTTTCGTTGACGAACATCGTCTAACCTACTAATGTCAAAGGCGGTTGCTGTCCCCCCCATAAGAGTCCAAAGAATTGCTTGTCCTACCAACTACCATCAATCTGTTAACACTTTTACCGTGATCCGATTGCATTACGAGGCAAATATCGCGTCTCATTTCCACCACTACGTCATGTACGTTACCTCACGACGTCCTTCACCGCAGGGCATACAAGAAACATTTGCTTTGTTTACCCAAAATGTTAGCAATCGGTGAAACCGCGTGCTTTTAAAAATACAAATACATTTTATTACAAAGAATTCCATACAGATATAAATATCAGCAAGGTGTGAACAAAAACCTTTGTAATCCAGACAGATTTTATCCTTTTGAATGTACAGAAGTCCACATAAATGTTGTTAAGGTGAAACTGTCTTGTCTGAAAATCGTGATCGCGTCCGCCCCAGACTTACTTTTAATTGCGTTTTAAAAATAGCTGAAATACTTTTTTTATGATACAGAAAAATATTAACTGGAATCAGGATTTGATATAAGTTTTTAGGTATTAGTGAAATTGATCGAACTTTGTACGATCGAAAAATAAAAACTCATCAAATTTTCAGACTGACCATTTTAGGAATGATTTTAATTGTTGTAGCATACAGAATTATCTCTTCTCTCAAGATATATGTGTACGAGACACCATATTGATCATGATTCAATAGTTCAAATTAGTTTTTAGCTTATGGTATTTAATAATACAAAACGCTAGCGCGATTTAATAACCTACTAACGCCATCTATTATTTTAACAAGGAAATTATATCTGTACAGATTATTTAAATAATACAATGATCAATAAAAATAATTTAATCATATTAAGTATTATATTAAAATATCGAATATCAAATCAGGGCCTCTCATAAATAACGTTTATTATTTCGTTAATTAATACAAAAAAAAATTCAATAACATGTTTTTTCAACGCTTAAACACAGCATCGATATTTCTAAAAATTATCAACGGCAATGACAATGTAAATTTCACATACTATATCTATGTTAATATTGATCGAAAATTATACGACACGTGTATATTCGTTAATTTGTCTATACTGATATTATAAATGCGTAATTAACTCTGTATGTTGTTCTTTCACGATTTTGGAATAAATCAAGGGAGGACGTAGAGTTTTTTATACCTAACGAATAACACGCAAATCACAAAACCGCGGCCGACAACAAGTATCAAAAAAGCTGTAGTAAATATCTCTGAAATGACTAGTCGAATTACAGCATGTCATAGACAAATTTTGACGGAGGTTTTAGGGGTTGGCGCAATATAACGGTTGCATTTCGAGAGGTTGAAAATTATTTGCCCAGCCGTGGGACTATTAGTAAATTAAGCAAATATGCTTCATTTCAAATTAGCTCACCTACGCGATAGAAGTCCTGTCAAATATTCAATGAATATAAATATCCCAAAAAAAAATTCGTTTTTTCTGTATTTTCCAAATTTATGGACAACTTGAACAATTTATCTTTCTCCAATCTGCTTTGAACTATAACAATTTGTCATAGACAAATTTTGAGGAAGGTTCTAGGGATTAGTTGTCAGGTATTCTTTACAGAATATCTTTATAAATTATAACCTATGTGTTATTCTGATGTATAAGCTATATTATTGTAAAGTTTCATTGAAATCCATTCAGTAGTTTTTGCGTAAATAATATCAAACATCCATACATACAAACTTTCGCTTTTTTTAATATTAGTAAGGATAATACCTTAAAGATTCTTATTCAGTCACGTAATTTTGTATTTTCTATTCCAACCACAAGAGGTGTAAAGCCAAATAAACAACTTTGACATTAAATTGACGTGATATCATTGGTCGAGATCTTGTCTATGGTATTTATTATAGATTCGTAAAAAAAATGGCGTTTTGAATGTCAGCGAAGTTGTTATCGAAACTTTGGTATTATAATTAAAGTGCATATAAGCACTGAAATTGAAAAGTATTGTATTATATTTAACGATATATTAATCTAGAACTGTCTATAGTCCATAGCATAGTTTTAGCAAATCGCATATATGTAAATCTAAGGTATGTTTATATTTCGATTTGAATAGGTTATGTATGTATTAATAAATAAATACGAAATCATTGACACGCAAATCAATTTATAATTAAAAAAAAAATCTAGAAGTCCAAAGATCGCGAATATTAATCCTGAATATTATTACCATAAATATCATAAAATATTTAAATATATAATATAATATTGTAGATAAATAAAAATAAAAATTTTAACAATATCACAAACTTTCATATAAAACGGTTATTAATTTATTATCTGTTAAAGAAAAAAATTAAAAAAAAAACGATAATAAATGTTAAGTAAAATTATTCAAATCGTTTTTAGCTTTTATGTAAATTATGTCATGACTCATGAGGTAATCACAGATTATATTTCAATCGGGTTTTTTTTTAATATGTCTGTAAACATAGATGGTCAATGTTTGTTTCGTTTTCGTAATTCGTATAAATTAAAAAAAGAAAAAACAACATTCTTTATTCAAATAGTTTCTTATTCTTAAGGGTTCATATGAACAACTTTTAAATAAATGGGTTTTTTTTTTATATTACGTTAAAAGTTTTTTATATTACGTTAAAATTTATCATCTATATAACTAGATAGACTGTCAAAGCTGAGAACGCGTTTTTTGACATTACTTACGTTTTTTTTATTGAAATAATGAAAAGGTATCGTCCAGATCAGCCTTATTTTTAAGTAAATTTAATTAGACAAATTAATTACGTTTAAATTTCGACCAATGAGCGATTACTAAATAAATACACAAATGCCTCACGGTGTTTTGACGTGTAAATATTACACCCAATCAGGTAATTGCTAAATATTTTGAAGCCAATTAAATAAATATGTACAAATAATATGACATTCCAATTTTAACTAATTACGAAACATATTTGATTGGCCAAGTCAATGATAGAAGTAACCTTCAACTATATATATATAATTAAGAAAAATAACTAAGGTTTATTATGGCACAATATAATGTTAGCATTTCGAGCGAGTGAAAATTATTTGCCCAGCAGTGGGACTATTAGTAAATTAAGCAAAAATACTTACACCTACGCAATAGAAGCCCTGAAATATAAAGAAATATTCAATGAATATAAATAACCCCAAAAAATAAAGAAATATTCGTATTTTCTGTATTTTCCGAATTTATGGACAACTTTAACAATTTATCTTTCTCCGATCCGCTTTGAATTATAAGGATAATTTTAAAAATAATTATACAGTTGTTCTCAAGTGATTCACTTACCAATGAACAGCATTTAATTTAAGACTAGCAAATGGCCGACTTCATGGTAAGTCACTACTGCCCTTTGCACTGTAAGAAACCCTAACCATCCCTTACGTCTTGGGAATTAAGATCTGATGAAATCTTGTAGTTATTGCCTTGTTACCCTGACTCACTCAATTTCCAAAATTTAATATAATAATATTTTCTTACATATGTTTTGAATACAAAGTAAATATTTTTGCAGTCAATAATATCTTATTTTAAATGCAAACCGTGAACTAAACTTCGATTCAAGTGGGTTAAATACCTAATATATATAATATATACATTTAATGTCCTGTAGTTATAAAATCCAAGTGCATACTGCAATCCTTACGTGTAACTTTTCTGTACGTGTGTATCCGTAAACTGGTAAATGACTGGACCGATTTTGAAGTAATTTTTTAGTGTGTCCAACTCTGTATATAATTATGTATCTTATTCTAAAGCACATTGTTAGATATCTTAAATATATAAATAGCTAACCTTACTTATAGGTTAACTTAACTAGCATAGGTAAACTTAATTCAAAGGAATCAATACAAGATTGGTTTATCTATATTAAAAAAAAAATCTTCACCCGTGTGTTTGTATTAGCATAAACTTATTTTGCATTTAAATTAAACGATCATATTTTTAATTATTATTTATTATACTTTTCAATCAATTTCCAATGACAAATGAATAGCATAATTTATTGGCTTTATAACGTGTGACCTTCGACACGTTTATTTTTCTTTATTTATTATGTTAATCATTAAATTAGCATTGATAAGTATGAGTCTTTGTATCTATAATTTTTGGTTTTCCATTAGTTTAAAGCGACTTTTAAATCGTCTATTCTATGATTAATTATTCATCAAATTAGGCGGTATTTATTATCTATTACCAGTGGTCGCCCTTGTCGGAAAACGCAAACAAACTTAATTCTTTATTGATATTCATAAAGCTAGTCAATATCTACTTAAAAAAAAACAAGAAAATCGTTTGACAAACATCGAAGAAAATGATATTAAACTGAATTATTTTGTCTTTGCCTATTAAGACATAAAAAAAAAAGAAATAATTCCTTTAATTATACAATTATACATATAAAGTGAGATAGTTTTACGAAAAATAAACCAATGATCTTTATTATTTCCAAACGATAGAAAACGCGGTAACAATTTTGTTTTTTTTTTTTCAAATATCATTCTCATTAACACATCCTGTTTTTCTCGTTCAATTGAATGAGCTATACAATTTACCTAACCTTGTTTTTAAATTTGTTAACAAACAGACGCGAACGTTATAAAAAAATCGCAAAAGCAGATTTAAATAATTACTTTTGATATTTACCGGTCTTATAGATGTTGTTCGGTTAAACACAATCAGTGTATCTCTTTCTAACATAGTCTATTCGATATTAGAAAAAAGAAGACAGCATTGTTGAACTAATTGCCCCCTGAATGACATAAAGTACAGTCGGTAATGTATTAATACGAAACATGCGAGCTTAGAAGTTAATTCAAAAAAAAAAAGTGCCTCAACTTATCTTTTATCTGAATTTATATTTTTATTTGAACATTTATTTGAATGTATAGATTAGAATTTAAAAAAAAAGTAAATTTAAATTTGAATATATTAGTTGCCGCCGTTTTAGACGTTACTTGTCAGGTGTAAACATAAAGTAGCTTATGTCCTTTGGATTTCAAGCTTGCTTCATTGTTCATACCAAATGTCACCAAAATCTGTTCAGTAGCGAACAACACACAGACAGATAGTCGAACAATCATCCACTTGTACATTAGAGCAATGTGGCTGTCATCTCCAAACCTTATCATAAAAAAAGTGAAGACAATTCAATTCACTGATCAGAAATATTTAATTTAATTTATTGATACAAGTCGTGTACAAAAATTACAATTTCATTAGCAACATCCCTGGATTTGTTTTAGTAAGGTTATATTTTGATCAGCCAGTAATAAATTTACACATCTGTTTTGCTGTCAATAAAATACGCTAGTTTTTTTTTTTTTTAAATCTAGCATTCAAATAGGTGACCGTGAGCATAACTACAAAAGTTTAACAATAAAAAAAAAATAAAAAACAAGAAACTTCGTAAATATTACTAATGACATGAATTCTATTATACTTCTAACCGGTCAGATCAAATCAATTTGATAACCTCAAAACTTCAAAGTCATTTATAAATAAATATTTATTTAAACTAGTATTAGCTTGTGACTGATATTCGGCCATAATCAATATTTAAATTTTGAAAAAATGTATATGAGCAGTACGTTTCGTTTATTTAATTGGCTTTGTGGGTAATATTTAACGAACCATGTTCGGGTTTAAAGGGTGAGCGAGCCAGTGTAATCTCCAGGCTAGGGTTGCCAGTTATACAGACTTAAGAAACAGTTAAACAGTGTAGCTGTTAAGTACTGTGTTATATTTAATAAATTTATAAATTATTTTTTTGTATCCAATTACGATCTGGCAACCCTGCTGCTTTGTGCCTCAAACGACATAACACCAGTTCTCAAGGTTGGTGGCGCAATGGTTAGTAAATAATTCTTAGCTATTTCCATAGATAGTGGTGACGACCCACCATAGGTGGCTTATTCGCGGGTACTATTTTAAATTTAAAAAAAAAAACACATTTCTCGTAGGTAATATGATATTTTACGTCAAAATTTTTCTGTTATTGACCTTCACAAAAAGAAAGATGGCGTACAATGATGACATAGACTTGACAGTAACATTATACTTCTCTAAAACAGAGTTAAACATACATTAAAGTAATATATCAGATATTTAAATTATCCATTGATCAAGTCGTTTGTAATTTAAATATTCGAGAAGATTATCTTTTCCAACCAGAATATGCATCAATAAGGAGTTTATTTATGTATGAGATAAATACTTTTTGTTTAATCTTAAAAAAGATATATTTAAGCTGTGGCTAGTTTTTCTTGACACTGATTTACATATGTTGATTATTAAGGTCATAAACAATTGTAATAAAAAATAATTTTCGTTTCTGCGTTGTATTTTGTCTATTAGTTATAGTCTTCAGTTTCTGTGGGATGAAGGAACCCAAAGGACACTTAAGCGTTAAGCGTGCGGATACCTAAATATCCCAATGCGAGCCTGGTTCCCCTTTTAAGGAGGACGCGGTTTCAATACAGGTGGTGGATTTTCGTCTAAAAACTGCCCTGGTCTTCTCACGATTTTTTGAAATCCGCGTAAACTTAGTCTGAATATTATGTGTTCAGCGATGCTACGTCTTTGAACCCGTCATATTTGTTCCAAACCAAATCATAATTAAAAAGACTTATGTTATAGATCTATAAAAAAAAAAAGACCCGCTGAGTTTCTTTCGCCGGTTCTTCTCAGGTCAGGGTGTTCCTTTTTCCGAACCGGTGGTAGTGTTTAATTTGACCATCAATAAGAAAGTGTAATGCTTCTATGTTGAATAAAGGAATTTGAGTTTGAGTTTGAGTATAAATAATTGATACATTATAAATTGGAGTTCACTTCAAATCTGTATTAGGAACTTCCTTGCTTTAGATGAGCGATATATATTTTTCTCATCTTTATATTATAAATACCTACTAGAGTATTTGTTTATCTTCTAAACTATTATTATAGTCATGAAATTTTGTACAGATGTCGTCAGGATTACAGAGTAGGACATTTGTAGATATCTAGCAACACTATCTCTTGTATGTGGACGAAGCGCCGGGCGGAAGCGGGCTGTATATAACACTTGTTTTGTTTACGCAAACATTTTCTAACTATATTTATTTGTCATAACGTTCATTTTTAAAAGCAATCACGATGAACACTTAGGCCATTTTAAATTTATGGTATTTCGTAATTCTTTCAGCTCACCTCTCCGGCAGCATCATGCACAGCCTGAACGTGTCTCTGGTCACCCCTGGAGAATGCCAGGCTAAGCTGAGCTCGGACTACCCGCATCTCCTGGACCAGTATGATGAAGACAGCTGCGTTTGTGGACAACCCTCAAACCCATCGAATAACATCTGCAAGGTATACTACGAATTATTATGAAGACAATTTAAAATACTTATAAGGCTGTTGAACCCGAGATCTTGAGTTCAAGTCACGGGTCGGGTAGATAAAAAGTCATTAACAATTTCCGGAATGTAATTATTGTATATTGTAAAAGAATTTGACTTTGATTGTGAGTCAGTCAGTCAGTGAAATCGTGAACACAAGATACTTATAATTATATTGTACAATTATCAGGCCTTTGTCAAAGTATCATCCTTGACATTTGGAAATATTTGTCACCTACGGATGTAAGCTTCAACGATTCCCTTGAAATATTTATGTTATGTATTTATAATATTGATTTACATACAATAATAATGTAGAATTAGAGTAATGTTAGAAAAAATACGAAACTCACCGCAGAACTCGATCGTGAATCAGGATGTGATATGCTACATTGAGTATAATAAATAAATAAATAAATATTGGACAACATCACATACATTACTCTGATCCCAATGTAAGTAGCTAAAGCACTTGTGTTATGGAAATCAGAAGTAACGACGGTACCACAAACAACCAGACCCGAGACAACATAGAAAACTAATGAACTTTTTCTACATCGACTCGGCCGGGAAACATAATCGCACTGCTGATAAATGTTATTCAATCATTTCTTTGTTTATATTTTGTTGAGCAATATACTTTTGTCATAACTTAAGCTGAGATGCACTTACTTGGTGGTAGGGCTTTGTCCAAGGTCCTGCCTATATATTCCAAACATTGTGTTGTTGTGTTCCGATTTTTAAACGGTTCAACTTATAAGTTACGATATGATCTCGAACATATTGCGATGCAACTTTAACCGAACAACAACTGGATCGCTGGGTTTGAATACGTAGAATTGGCTCAGTGACTATTAAGCTGAGGTTTACTTTAATGAGAATTTCGATCTGAATCCCAGTCGTTTTGGATCTTTTAAATTAAAAAAAAAAAACTTTAATTTCCAGGTGGATATCGGCAGTGCGCTCGCATGTACGACCGGAGATGGACACTACGTGTTCAGAGGCGTTTACTCCTGGGACTCAGGTAACGTTGACGCATACATATATACGTATCTACTTGGTGGTAGAGCTTTGTGCAAGCCCGTCTGGGTAGGTACCAACCACTCATCAGATATTCTACCGCCAAACAGCACTACTCAGTATTGTTGTGTACCGGTTTGAATGGTGAGTGAGCCAGTGACTACAGGCACAAGGAACGTAACATCTTAGTTCCCAAGGTTGGTGGCGCATTGGTGATGTAAGGAATGGTTAATATTTCTTACAACGCCATTATCTATGAGCGGTGGTGACCACATACCATCAGGTGGCCCATTGCTCGTCCGCCTACCGATATCATAAAAAAAAAGTATGATTGGTCTATTGGCTAGCTAATAAGGTAATAACCCAAGGCCCCTGTTATTGCTAATTTACGAAATATAATGCTTCTATATTGAAAATGAATTAGGCTTTATCTTGACACAGTTCTTAAGACATTTTCTAAGAATAAATTGTGCTTAGAGATAGTAGTAGTCGAAGTATAATACAAAGTCTACTGCTAGAAGAAGCCTTATTCTGTGACAGAGAAGATAACGATCTGACGCACCACGCTTGCTTCATTGGCCAAAATATTCATGGGTCAGAATTTTTCATAGGCAATTTTTTCACAATGATACCCTCCAAAAATAATGAGATTCTAGAGATCCATTAAGTAATACCGTATTTTTCCGTATCAGTTAGGAACAGTTACAAATAGGCTTCAAATAGAAGCGAGCGTAATCTGGCAATATCTTGGAATATTAAAAAATAAATATTTGGCAAACAGATCTTTCCGATTTAAAACGATTACATTTTTGGGTTTCTAAAAAGTTACCGTTTTAAAGTATCCCACTGCTGGGCAAAAGTCCATCTCCTCTCAAGAGAGAGGCTAAATTAGATGTGATTTCAAAATTAACCTAACATAATTGTTTCAGGTTGTCAAACCGGTAACCAACTCGCAGCGTTCTACAGATTCGACCTTGAGTGGTACCAATGGGCTATTGGGCTGATTGAAAGTGTTAGATTCGCTCAATTTAGTACCGTAACCAAAGTGACATCGGGTCGATACTCTGGTGGTGTGAAAGGCTTCAACAGCGCGAAGGGCACCCAATACAGCGGTGTTAAGGGCTCAATTAACTCTGGAGACAGTGCTAATGGATTCGGCGTTGCCAAGGGTCAATTCGGATTCGGCCAAGGTTTAGTCAGTCAAGGTCAGTTCAAGCAAGTCAAACAGTTCTCGGAGAAAGTATCCTCGAGTGGTTCCCAAAGCGGTTTTGGATCCGGTTTTAATTTCGCTGAGATCAAGCCTATAACAAATGGCTTCAGCGCGACTTACTCAGAGAAGAAAGTATTCCAGAGCGAACCGAAGATAATAACGTACACAACTAAACCTGAAATCGTGACGTACACAACGAAACCGGAAATCGTGACGTACACAACGAAACCGGAAATCGTCACCTTTACGACGAAACCCGAAATATTCACTTACACGACGAAACCGAAAATCATAACATATACGACGAAACCGAAAATCGTAACGTATACGACGAAACCGCAAATAATAACTTACACGACAAAACCACAGATTATAAGCTACGAGACATCAGGAAGCCGCACCAACCCACAGTACATTGCCCCCGGTGTAACATTTAACCCCTCTTTCTCAGAATTAGTCGGTAAACACGAACACTCCGCCAAATGCAAGTGCTTAGAGGGCAAGAAGTAAGGTAACATTGGAATCACAATTTAAGTCTAAGTGCCATAACATTCTGTATTAAAAAAAAAACATTAAAAATAAATCATTTTGACAGTACAAAAAACAAACATCAGTTCCTAGAAAGAGTTACCCGAAAAGTTTTAAAAATCAAAATGGCGACCGACAATTATTTTATTTATAAATATAATGTACATAGGTAGGATATATTTAGTTTAATTTGTAATAAAATTTTATTATGTATTCAAAGTATATATATATATATATATATATTTACAGTCATTATTATTTGATTCTACCTAAAAAAATGTACATTTTATAATAATAATTATATTTTAATGTTTAATAATTAGATTTTTGACCATATTGGTTGAAAAAAAAATATATTACCAAAATGGTCGACTCTCTAATTTGAATTGGTCTTAGTTATAAAATTAAGTCTACATTTATAAAAACGTACACAAATTATGTAAAAGTAAGTATTTAGTCAATATTTTATATATTGATATCTATAATTGTAAAATTAGGATTAAATAAAAATGAGGTACTTTACTTATAATAACTTGTTTCATTTCAAACTAATCACAAGAATAGTCTTAATTCAAATCTGAATCTGCGTATCTGCTTCTTATTGTTAGGAATATAAAACTATTAATAAAAAGTAGCAAAATTGTATACGTCAAAATCTCCACCTTGTTTTTTAAAATCAAATCAAATCCCTTTATTCGATACGGAAGCATTGGACTTATTTATTGATTGTCTAATATCTACCACCGGTTCGGAAAGTAGCCGATCTGAGAAGCAACGTCGAAACTCAGCGGGTTTTTTTCTTATATTTCTCATGATACATAACATAAAATAATCAGCCTGTAAATTTCCCACTGCTGGGCTAAGGTCTCCTCTCCCTTTGAGGAGAAGGTTTGGAGCATATTCCATCACGCTGCTCCAATGCGGGTTCGTGGAATACACATGTGGCAGAATTTCGTTGAAATCGTTATTATATAATACGCGTTCTAACCACTGGGCCATCTCAGCTCAATTCTTAATATATTGTAATTGTTTACATGCAATTAAAAACTGTTTTTAATTTTTAGTACCTAGGACATAAATACATACGTACGTATTATACGTCAATACGTACCTTATTATATTTCAAACGAACTGTATTAGTCTTTGGAACCAATTCCGAAGTCCACGCCGACAAAATTACGAGCAGAAGCTATAAACAAATACCTAAATAATAACAATAGCTGCTGAGCTAGGACTGTCTCAGTATGAGCAAAGTTAGGTCATAGCCCATCACGCTAGTGCGGGTTGAAGGGATTAGTACTTTAAAAATCATGAATTAATACTTACTTTGAAAAGTTAGAAGTGTGTATCGTTGGATTTTATTTTAGCGTAGCAGTCTAACACTCTTCACACCAGACTAACGCTTCATCTGAAAGATTTTGTATAATTTACATGTAGTACATAATTTAAAATCACTAAAATCCATCATTATAAAAATATCTGAACAAGGATTTTTTTTACAAAACGGGTAAGGGCGCGGATTCAAATAGTTTTACACATTCCAATTTTGAGCAGGGCTCTAGTCACCATCGGCTTTCCTGCTCTTACTGAGCCCTTGGAATGAGTCATGTTGATGGCAAGAGATCTTATGGACTGATACTGGTTCCCTGGGAACGAGGACCGGCCCTAGTGACGCTAAATGCGTTGCCAAACAGGTATTGGAACAAACGATCCAAATATTAGTCTACTATTCCAAATGTTGTATTTGAAATAATCCCATTGGCAGTAGACACACTTAGACCTTAGAGTAGTAGTGCAAATGCCTTATCCACTGGTGACAGGGGGGGCTGGATAATTGTTTGTCCAGAGGATCGGAATTGCGATACGACGGGGAAATGCTGCTAGCATTCTTGCCACCATTCGAAGCGCTCATGATTTATACAGTAACATATTACTTTTAAAATTAAGGCCCTAATTTTAATAACTGTTATGTAGATCAATTTAACCAATTTTCCGCATCGAAGTCTCGACCGATGCTATCAATTTAAAAAAAAAAAGTCTTAAGTATCGAACTATAAAAACATGATTAGAACTAAACTGTTACTTCGTAACGTGATTTGATTTATTATAAACCTAATCTAATTTATTTTAATGATAAGGAGCCTTTACAATATTTATTTGATTTAAAATTTGATGAATCAAAATTATTAATACCTATCCTCCATTACGTAATAATAATTGTGACAATATACACATAATGTAATGTTGTCGCTACGATTTTTGAAGCAAGCAACATTAAAAAAGAAAACATTGGCGGGAAATTTAAGCTCTCTTCTGGATACGCTGGAACCGGGAACATTGTTATAACATTATCTTACATTACTGTATTGTTTTACTTTAATTGCTTAACTTAATCAATAAAGATAAACGTTATTAATTAATTTCGAGAGTGATACATGCAACTTATATTAATACACCGTACAAATAACTAGCAGCAGTTAATTAACAAATAACTTTCTTTTACAGTAAGATAATTACCACAGCTGTTGACTCTTCTTTGCATCCGCATTCTGCTAAATAATTTCTCCCGTTTGCCTCACGTCGTTTTCCAAACCTCATCCAACGGAGATCCGAGAAAAAGTCCGTATACTTTTTTTTCCCATAAAACCTCTTTTATTCTTAAATTTTCTAAATGTCTACTGACATTCTAAGTTGACAGTTACTGATAGACAATTATAACTCTTTATCAAAACCGTCTTAATTCTGACAATTTATTCTTCTTCGATAGCTTTACGAAAACAGTATAAATTCTATGTGAAATGTCAAAATAAAATAACATATCATAAAGAAATTAAATTATCGTTTCAACTTGTACGTATTAAGAATTTTATACTTTAGTTACCAGCTTTGAATATTGCTGTAATATATTTTAAGGAACTTTATTATAAAAGTTGAAAACATTTTCAACAGTATCGTAGTTTTTAGTTTTTGGAATACGTCGACTATCGTCCACGGATTTCACGTGTCTGATGTTTTGTACTCGAGCTATTGGTTCAGTATGTTTGTCTATGTGTTCATGTACTATAACAATTGCTTGAAACCTTCAGCCATCAACGCTGGTAGTGCAAGAATTATAAACAAATACATACAAAGTATTGATGTTAATTTCTAAAAGAGCTGATGAATTGGTTATACTTATAGACAGATTTTCAAAATTCTAACTATTATATAATTTATACTTATAGTAATATTTACATTTATTTTTTCAATCATTTCAATCTATTGTATCCTCCGTTACCTCCTCCAACGTTACTAGGCAGAATATTTTGCACATTGCGCATAATTATGGACTATTAAAAAAAAAATTTGAGTGGAAATAAGTAGTTAAGTATAATAATGTTGTATTATAAATGAAGATATATTAATCATAAACTCTTAGTAGTGCACTACATAGCTTAGTTATTATCAAATCGAATGAAATACGTAAATCTAAGGTTTGTTTATCTTTTTTCCTACTTTCATTGGAATAGTAGGCTATATTACACATATGACACATTTTGTTCAGATTACATTCCCCCAAGGTCTACATGTCCCCATTCAATTATTATTTCATTAACTGTGAGCATTATATCATTTTTAACAATATTATTTTCCTATAAGTATAAAATAATTAATTATGCTTCAATTCTAGTATCAAAATGAAGATAAGGAGTTCAATGACGTGTTTTTTAAACAAAGAATCGTCTACTAGCGGTGATCACAGCACTCCTCAGCTCAGATACGATTTGACGTCTGATTCGTATCGTGCCACTTCAGACGCCTCCACTTATATGTCAAGGACGTCACTTCCGACCTCTGTAAATAGGTAAATAAATCACACAACAAGGTTTTTCTGACAGCCGGTCACAACCATTCCTACATACACAGGACATATTGTGGTAAGCGTGTGTGTGTACGAACACAAGCGTACTCTCTATTCTCTCACTTCCTTGGTCATTATCTGTTGGAGATTCCAAGCACGAAGAAAAGGCGGAATGGCGAAAAGAGATGTACAAGGACAATAGATGTTCCTATTAAATCCGCGGTAAGAATGCTCTACGCGTCCACTCTTGCAGGGAACATGCACTTAAAGGCAGAATGATACATTTCATGTTACTTTTCAACACGAGCAGCAAGTTCAGGTGCAAAACTCGTAACAGCTCTAACAACAATAGGGGTATAGCAGTTTAAAAACTGGCAACTTCTAAAAACTTCGCTGCTACAGAAACTTTATTCGACAGAAAAACCCTATCATTTATATTAGTAGTAATATATAGTATTTATAACAATATATATAATTACATATTTAGGATTTAACATGACTTAGTACCCGTGTTCTTATACGCTAGCCAATAAACCAACATTAAAAAGACTACTTATGAAAAAGACAGATTCAAACTTCTAAATCGTCTTTGTCGTTTAAAATGATCATTATTAATAAATTATAACCCGCTGCTGGATACAGGCCTTTTCCAGGCGTCCCAATTCTCTGATCATTATTAATTAATTATAACCCGCTGCTGGATATAGGCCTTTTCCAGGGCTCCCAATTCTCCACCTTCGCCACCTGGACGAAGGCCGCTGCTCTGCACTACATAATGTACCATTACTTTAATCTCGTTTAAGATTTCGTGAAGATTTATACGAACTCAAATGCAAGATGCGCATCTTCGGGGAATCCGTCAGCCTTTGCCACTGCATCGCGGACGATTTTCAGAAGCGAATGATGTTTCTGGAGAAACGTTTACAGAATTTAGAAGAACGTCATAAACTTTTGGTTTGTCGCTTTCGTATTGCGTTTATCCAACTAAAGTACAAAGTAACTTATTTGTTCGTAGTTTTAAACTACAGCATAGGGGTATGACATATTTATAATTTACTTGGTGGTAGGGCTTTGTGCTTCCCTTCTGGGTAGGTGCCACCCACTCATCAGATAACCTACCGCCAAACAGCAGTACGCAGTATTGTTGTGTTACGGTTTGAAGGGCGAACGAGCCAGTGTAACTACAGGCACAAGGGACGTAATATCATTATTTAAAAACTTGGTGGCGAATGGTTAATATTTCTTACAATGTCATTTAGGCTAGGCCGTCTACCTATATCACACACACACACATCAGCCCGCATTCGTCCACTGCTGGACATAGGCCTCTCCAAATGCACGCCACTGTGGTCTTTCTTCGGCAACTCGCATCCAGCTCCTGCCAGCCGTCTTGCGCAAATCGTCACCCCACCGTGCCTGAGGACGTCCTATACTACGTTTGCCGAGACGCGGTCTCCACTCTAGAACACGGTTTCCCCAACGGTTATCGGTTCTACGACAAATATGGCCAGCCCACTGCCACTTCAGCTTACTAATCCGGTAATTACTTAAGACGAAAGTCTTCAACCAGTGCGTCCTACCCGTCATGACATACGGAGCCGAAACGTGGACACTCACGACAAAGCTGGTCCACCGGGTTAAAGTCGCTCAGCGTGCTACCTATATCATAAAAAATATATTAAAAGTACGTCTGAGCAGAGGTGTATGCTCTAATTAAGAGACCCATAGTATAAAATAACGCAATATTAAGTTTTCGCTCGTTTATTTTATTGCTACTTGGATGCAGGACTCTGTGTAAAACAGTCTGCGTGTAGTATTTTTGAGTTCCCGTTTGATAGGTGATTGAACCAGTTTAACAACAGGCACACGGGATAAACCACCTTAGCTCCATCTATCGTCTGTCAAGTTGATGGCGAATTGGTTATATGAGGAATGATTAATATTTCTCACAGTATTAATAATGTCTATGGAGAGTACCAATGCAGTCCATAACTAACCTACCTGAGGTTAGGTTAGGTTTTCTGTTAATTAACCATTAACTTATATTTTATCCTTGCTTTGAGCTTACATAACCAAATATTTAAAATGTAAACAATGAACGCTATGACGTCACATATATTTTTGTTTATAATTAAAATATAGTATTTTATTTAACATTGGACAAATTGAATTGAATTGTTTTATAATTATTTCAGAGTCGCGAGAGCAATTATTCAGCTATAATACAGAAAAATCAACGGTTGTCACATAAAACTCGACAAGAAGTAAAGGTAAGGAGTTTTGTTACTATTTTAAGATAGACTGGCCCATTGGTTGCTTAGCCACCAATAAGTCAAAGACATTTTTAACTTTGCCGTTTCATAAATTCAAATCATTTGTAAAAAATACATTGGTAAATAAGGCATGTTATTCGATACAAGATTATATAGATGATAAAAAAGCGTGTAGTTAATGCTTGTTGACTTCCAGGCAGGATATATAACATACATATATAATTGTATTTAACTAACATGACTGTATATTTAGTTGTTGGAAAAGAATAACTAGTGAGTTTCTTGCCGGTTCCTCTCAGTATAATCTACATTCCGAACCGATGTTAGCTTAACTTAATACGGTTTGATAAATGGCGATTCAAAAGTGCTTCTAAAAGCCTACTTGAATACAGTATATTGATTGATTGATTTTGGGTGTAGATCAAAGGATTCCGGGTTAGAATCTTCGTTCGGACAAATAAGATAGACTTTTACATATTTACCGATTTACAGTTGCGTCGGGTGTTTATACTTACGTCAATAACTTCAACTTTTGAAGTTTTTGGGCATTAATTTAGTGTTTGATATTGGCACTTCTTAAAAATAATAAAGTCTTATTTCTATAAAACCACGTTTGAGTGTTATATTTGACAAAAGCAATGAACTATACGTTCTTTTATAAATTTTTATAAATTTTTCCATCGTGATTTTTTATCAATATTAAATTAGATCTCCAAAAACAGACGGACCGACGGAATCGTTTACCCATAAATAGTAATATATTTACAAGGCAAGTTACGGGAATAATTTGTGGACCCGTATTCCCTTAAACTTAAGCGGAAGATATATAAGATCATGGTAATAATTGCGGATAATAAAACCTGCTGTTCTGTATGGATCAGAGTGTTGGGCTACAAAAGGGATGACTGAAAGACAATTGCATGTGGCGGAGATGAGAATGCTGAGAGGAATGTGTGGTGTTACGCGAATGGATAGAGTAAGGAATGAGTACATAAGAGGAAGTTTGAAAGTGGCACCGGTAACCGAGAAGCTATCTGGAAACCTGCTGTCATGGTATGGGCATGTTATGCGGAAGAATGAGGACCATGTTGTGAGAAAGGTCTTGAGCATGGACGTGGATGGATATAGAGGCAGGGGGCGACCAAAAAAACGATGGATGGATTCAATGAAAGACGATATGGCTGGAAAGAAAGGTACTTGTGAGACGTCAGACAGAGAAGTATGGAAGAAGACATGCTGCGCCGACCCCAAATTAAATTTGCTATAAGGGCAGGAGGATGATGTTGATTTACGAGGCAAGTTACAATCATAAAACGCTATTGACGTATTCAATGAGATATTTTTTATAGTATAGGTAGATAGGGTAAATGGGCCATCTATTGGTAAATGGTGGATACAACCCATAGATTTTGTCTTTGTAAGAAATATTAACCATTTTTAATACGTCACCTTGGCAGCTAAGATGTTTTGTTCCTTGTGCCTGTACTAACAGCTTACTCGCCTTTTAAACTGGAACGCAACAGTACTAAGTATTATTATTTAGCAGTAGATCATATGATGAGTGGATGATGTATCCAGTAGATGATCTACTCAGATGGTCTTGAACAAAGCCTTATCACAAAATAAATCTAAGACAATGTCTTAGGCTTTTGATTTCGTACGAGAGACTTTCTGTCAGCCTAAACTTTTCAAATTTCTCTGTCGAAAAATGCTCAATTCTCAAGAATTAAAAACACAGACAGAAGTGTTAACTTAAACTGTCCGAAATACGGATACGAATACGGCTAGCGCTGTGGGTTAGAGTGAGAGAGAAAGAGCCTTCCTACCGTATGCGTAAGAGAAAGGGAAGCCAGACAGACTGGCGCCGCAACGCGTTACGTAACGAAGCGGTTTACCCTGCCCATAAGAAGTTATCACTTCAATAAAGTTGTTAACAGTATTGACCCGTGATTTAACTAAATAGTTAGGCGCCATTTATGAGTTATCAATGCAGGTACGTATTGTCTAACATGTAATCTTCATCAAATAAAAGATGAGGTGATGATGATGAGGGGATGAGATACCAATATCGTATATTAAACTGATTGTGTATTTCACGAAATTGATTATATAAGCTGAAACAAAGCGTTTGATATCAAGAAACCATTATAAAGATCTGTCTATACTATATATAATTCCCTCCTATTATAGAATATCTTATAGGTAAGCATTTCTTAATAACCAAACTATTTTCATGATAATTCTTTAAAATAACGATTCAAAAGTGCTTGTAAATACATACTCGACTACAGATTATTTTGGTGGCAGACACTTTGATTGGAACTTTTTCGCCAGACGATACAAAGGTCGAAAAGTGTCTGAATATAATATTAGGTCGACTATTTTAAGATCCTTGTAAATGCCAGGTCAACCTTCATCCCTAAAGTACCCTTTTAGACGTGTGAAACAGTGTTACTTTATTTAAAAGTTAATTCTGTTGCCATATTTAAATAAAGTTGTTAAAGAACGCTTGTGTCTTAAGGTTTTTATACGATTACTACAACTTGATAACATACTTGGAATTCTATTTCTTTTTGATATTGAATATAAACAAATTTTCAAACAAATCCGCTCAGACTCTAGGTCTAGATAGTAACAACATACGGTCGTTCTAAAACACAATTTGATATTTATCTAACTGTTTAAATTAATAGTAAGCTTTAAACGTTATGAATTAACAATCGTTTAAGTATGGTTTAACTAATCACCCCCCATACAAATTCTATATAATTAAAGCCGTAATAATTAACTAATTACTTAAATTATCATCAAACGGTTACCGCATTGTTAATTATTTAAAAGATAAGAGGTGTTCCGTTTCGTTATTTTAAACATACAAAAATTTATAAAACTACATAATTAGTAAATTGTTTAGAATTAAGATCTAAGTCCAAGAATAAGGCTTAGTTATATTTACTTACATTGGAAACTAATGTTATTATTATTAAGAACAAAATAAGAACTATTAATAAAATTTAAAAAAAATAGTGTTCGATATTATATTGATACAAACAATTCAAATATTAAAGGAATCGTGCAAACATTAGTGACAATATAATAAAAAAAATTAAAAATCAATAAAACAGAGGCTTCATTACAATATTAAAGTTTGTTTTTTCGTTCACAAATTAATAATAGTATCTTGATGAGATGGTATTGCTATTAATAATGTACTAGGCGTTTTTATGTCGTTCTAGTGATCAAATGTTTGTCACCGTAAAATTGTAAATAACGTTAGATTATAATCTATCTCGCGAGATTGTGAACTGTCGAAAGATTGTGAACCGTAACATATTGCTTACGATTGAATGCAATATTTTTGGGGAGATATAATCTATCGAAGTGCGTAATTTCAGTTAAATTGTAAACACTAACCTAACCGAAATATCATAAACTGTCGAAATTTTTGAAGTTGTTTTTTAAGTAAAATCACCGTTCAGAATATTTCGGCATTTTATAATCTCATGAGATAGATTACAGTCTAACGGCATTTACAATTGTACGGCGATATATACATACGATTTCAACCTGTTAATATAATAAGGAGGCGTTTTATTATTTACTAGCGACACGACCCGGCTTCGCACGGTTGCTGCGCACAATGCTGCCACTAAATATACTACAGAATTTCTTACAACGTTCACAGTTTTTCAGTCTTTAGACAATACAAAGCGCTATATCTCTGTCTTTTAAATCTGTGATATCTTCGAAAATATTCATTTAAATTACATTCTGTAAGTCTGATCTAAGCATACATAGGGACAGACAACGGTAAGCGACTTTGTTTTATACTATGTTATGATATGTAATACTTATCCAGACGGGCTTGCACATAGCCTTAAAACTCCGGTCTATACGTTTTTGGAACTTGATAAAAACATTTATAAATATGACTACATGTTATAAACTAAAGTCATCCCGTCGTGTCTGTACGCGGTAACTTCAAAAACGAACAAACGGATTTGTATACTGTTTTCACTAATGAATGAAATTATTCTGGGGGGGAAGGTTTAGGTTAATTCATTAAAAGTTATGTGTTAATTGGCTGCGGTATGATGATGATTGTTGAAGTTGTCGGAAACAATTATGCCGACCAATATATGTACAGCCAATTCCAATGGAAGTAGGAAAATAGATAAACAAACCTTAGATTTACGTATTTCATACGATTTGCTAATAACACAGCTATATAGTGCACTACAAAGAATTTATGATTAATATATCTTTATCTATAATACAGCACTATTACACTTAACTACTTATTTCCACTAAAATTTTACTTCCAAAATTCCGATAACAGTTTCGTCGACGTTCAAAACGCCATTTTTTCGCAAATCCATATTGAATATCACAGATTAATCAAGCTCGATATCGCATCAGTTTGCGGTCAAATGTTGTTTATTTTTCTTTTGTCCTCTCATGGTTGCAATAGAGTATATGTTATGAGTAAACTTTTGTGTTGACCCTTATTTAACCTTAACACTGTGTCCATGCATCTAACTTATAATGAAATATCATCCAAAGTTGCACGCTTATAGATGATATATAAAAATAAAAAAACTACAGAGATATTATTTACAAAATACGAACTCACCGCTGAACAAGATGAAATTTCAATAACATTTATGCGACTATGATAATGATTTAAAAAATCGTTTACAAGTTTAACTGAATGTCTGTTCATATAGTTAAAATAGAAATTAAATTAGTATCTGGGTACTATCTGGTATCCGGCGGAATTTGAAAACTACGATTTTTTTTTAATAAACTTTGGCAAGTGTAGTTGTTCCGAACGCATAGCCGTAATTCCATAACTAGGTTTCAGCGCTAAATGCAACGCGACGACCCGAGTACCATGTCGCCGGAAATCCGGCTAACCGAACTTACAGCTCATCGGACATCCGGTATCCGGCTAAGCAACTGTCCGTTTCATCTCTCTACTCATACGTATTTAATGTTATGAGAGGACGTGTCCTCAGACGTACTGTTAATGATTCATTATAGTCACAAATACTTATAAAAATTACACCAATACGCTAAATATTTTTTATTATTTGTTTAATTTTAGAAACCTTTAAACCTGATGTTGAAATAAAATCAAAATTGTCAATAAATTCTTATTTACATTAAATCGGTGGCCGCCATTTTATATTTCTAATTTTACGCGGGAAATATTCATTTTTAAAGAGATACGAATGACGTTCTGAAATCGATTACACGTATTCTTATGAAATCGAATACAATACCAAAATATGAATTTATTGAATATGTAATATTAATATAAATGTAACTGCATAAGTATATCTAAAATTTACAGTCGTTGAGAAAAAGGGGATTATACAATGTTTGAAAAGGTTTAATTTAATTCGGCAAAATAAATTCAGTTTTTTTGCCATAAACATAAATTAAATTTAAACATTTTTTTTAACCCCGCAAAAACGCTTCAGTCATTTTGGTGACGTCGATTTGATAAAAACAACAGTTGCGTATTTACGACTGGCACTCAACGTTAACAGCTATAAATATTTGGTGTTTTTTGGGAAAATAGTGAATTAAAGTCGCTATCGTTGGTGTGTACTGTACAAATACTAGCATTAAAACTCCAGAAAAGTTGTTTATCAAAGTGTCAGATGATATTGAAATTACACATTTGCCTATATGACGTCACACCAAGGCGACTTGTGTTTTAGGTCACATGAGATACAGATACAGCCTAAAAATAACGACTTTTAATTTTAATATAATCAAACAATAATGTGCTTTTAGAGCTCAAAATCAGAATATTGAAGTATATTTCTACATATATTTTAATTTTTATCAAATTTAATAATTTATTTTTCACCACTGAAAGTACCCTATTTATAGTTTTATTAATTAATTGGAAATATTCCTAACACTTCAGAGTTCTAACCTATTAACGGACTTAGGGACTATCAAGCACAAAATATATGATTGAGTTCCTAAAATTAGCGCCCATAAATATACTCTAGTTTAAAATTAATAATATAGATTAATAATTCATTTTATACGAATTTTGCAAATCTATTGCAATACTAATTCGACGATACTAATAGTAATCATGAAACTTTATTCAAATATTTTTTCGTACATATTTAATTAAAGATGGGTATCTCGTAAACTGGCAGTCAATTTCTATCGAAGAATGAAGGTAAAGTAGATTTACGTAATCCATGCGATGCCAATGACACTTGTATATCGTGCATCACAAACAGTTCTTGATTAATATATCTTTATTTAAAATACAATACTATTTCACTTAACTACTTATATCAACTGTAATTTTACTTCCAAAGTTCTGATAACAAGTTCATCGACGTTCAATAAACATTTTTTTTTTCGAAAATCGAAAATGAATGTCATAGAAGAATAGATTATTCAAGCTCTCCAGTGATATCGCTTCAATTTTATGTCAAATAATGTTTATTTGGCTTTTGTCCTCTTGTGGTTGCAACCACTATAGACTAGGTATAGGAAGTCCCGTCTTGGGGCGAATGCCATCCAATACAGTGATTGTCATTTACGTTACACGACTAAATGTATGCACTTGTATTACTTATTAAAAAAAAAAACAAAATAGTTTGTTTATGAACTTTAACCTATAAAATCTTGTAAATTAAATTAATAAAATATCACTGACAATTGACATTAGGTATGTATAACATTAACCTCAAATTTAATAAATAAATTATTCGGATAATTTAACATGAATATTTTTTCGAGTTAATTTCTATTTATTATCTATGTAGTCTAAATAAAATAAATAAATCTATTTTACTTATTTATTGGATATAAGCATTCGTTTGTTAATTTTTACAAATTTCTAGTTTTATTTTAAAGTCTATTTCGATTGGGGTGTCTAAAATAAGCCGATGAGCCGAGATGGCCCAGTGGTTAGAACGCGTGCATCTTAACCGATGATTTCGGGTTCAAACCCAGGCAGGCACCACTGAATTTACATGTGCTTAATTTGTTTATAATTCATCTCGTGCTCGGCGGTGAAGGAAAATATCGTGAGGAAACCTGCATGTGTCTAATTTCAACGAAATTCTGCCAAATGTGTATTTCACCAACCCGCATCGGTGCAGCGTGGTGGAATATGCTCCATACCTTCTCCTCAACGGGAGAGGAGGCCTTAGCCCAGCAGTGGGAAATTTACAGGCTGATTATGTTATGTTTATGTTTATGTCTAAAATAACTGCAGTTATCCAAAATACTTCCTCGTTCTAAACAATAATAATGAATTCATTTAAAGCATTTTAAGACTATTTTCCTATCATGTACAGTATAAATAAACAAATAACAAAATTATTTGGTCGATTTATTAATTTGATATCCTAACAATTAATATAAAAATTATACCTTCCAGTAAAATTTGTATTATGTTTCCTAAGACGTCCGAAGTCAAGCTTACAGGCGTAGATTGCTGACTTGAGCTGGCGGTATCATTGTCATTGTGTCCACCAGACTGGTGCTCAGATCTCTGATTTTCACGGGTCGTTTGAGGGCCCGTGCTTTCAGGTCTGGCCTCCAAAAGGGCTTCTTCCACTTGGGTGCCACTAGTATGTACCGACCTGAGGCTGAGTTGAGGTGGCCTATTACTCTGGGTATCAGACTGGGCAGTGGAAACAGCCATGACAGTCGATAGTGCCAAGATCTGCTGAACGCGTCGTGAAAGCAGGCGTTCGAGTCTAGCAAGTCTACAGTAACATAGTTTGTTATCATGTGTGCGGTCCGAGACGCGAACAAGTCTATGTCTGGTATTCCTCACAGATTGAACAGCCTCATGGTTGCTTCTTCTGTGAGATGCCACTCGGAGCCGGCGCGAATGCGCGAGAGATGGTCGGCTTCGGTGTTGTACAGTTCTGGCAGGTGGTGAGGGAGAAGTACAACATTGAGGTGATCTACAAGAGCCAGCAGTTTTTGAGTCAGATCTAGCAATTGTCATAACCGGGTTCCTCCCTCGTTCTTTATATAGGAAACAACTGTTCTGTTGTCGCACTGAAGAATTACTCTCGAGTCTTGGAGCAACATTGCTCTGGAGGATATGGCGGCTATGACTGCATACATCTCCTTCAAATTGCAGTGCCATTTGCTCTGGTGGTGTTCCTATGACCCTTTCACCATTTCGTTGTTCACAAGGGCTCCCCATTGAATGTCCGACGCGTCGGTGATGACGCGGTTCGTGGCCCTTCTCTGAGGATGACTGGGTGTCCTCTGACTGATGTTCTTTAACCACCACTCCAGTTCTGTACGTACCTCGTCCGGATACCGCTTTGATAAGTGAGCATACCTCCTGGGCTTGTTGCTGTGGTACTGCAGGACTCGGCAATGCAACCTTCCCCGGTGGGTGATGAAAGTTGCAAAGTTGAGGTATCCTAAGAGGCGTTGCGCCTGCTTTAGGTTCCAACTGCCGGTCGTAAGCCGCACGAGCGAGAGAAATTCTGACGAATTTTCTTTATTTATTCTAAGGGCAGGGACTTGGTGTTGAATTTGGTGTCCCATCTTATTCCCAGAAAGTTTATTAATCTCGTTGGTGTCATAATAATTTTTTCCATATTGATCCACCAACCTAGGTTGCTCAAAAAACGTAAAGCCATCTTTACTTGAACTTCCAAAACGTCTCTGTCCTGGTGTACGAGCAGATAATCGTCTAGATAAACCACTAGACGCAGACCGTTCTTGCGAAGGATTTCGGCTGTCCAGTTTGTTACCGAAGCAAAAACCCCCGGTGCTGCAGCTAATCCGAATGGCAGACAAGTCATCTGAAGGAGACGAAACTGATCTGGAGAAACCTCCTGTGCTGCTCTTTTATTGGAAGATGATAATAAGCCTGGCTTAAATCCAGTTTGACCATCCAATATCCATGTTGTAAGGAACTTGGGAACTTGTTGATGGTGGAAAAGATTAAAATGTCTCGGTTTTATGTACTGATTCAACGCTTTGAGGTTGAAAATTGTTCGATTTTTTCCATTGGTCTAGGGAATTATAAAAAGCGGAGATATGAAAGACGGTTTCAGGGGAGCGGGTTCTAAAACTCTCAATCGAATTAAATTCTGAATTTCGATTGACATTAAATGTGATGTTGGAGTTTGAAATTTTGCTAATACATCCAAGGTTGGAAGAACCAATGGAGGTGTTTCGTTGAAGGGGAGTTGAACACCTGTTATTAATTTTTAATATTACGTTGGGTGCATTATAGCGAGTCCATGTGTTTCGATAGAGTCTTAGACACCCGCCTGAAAATCCTGTCGAGTCATTTATTTTTATTTCCTGACTTTCTTCCCGTCTTGTACTTGCGTCCCCCTCCCCCATTTTTTTTTGCAGAGGAGTTATTCGGATAGAATCGCTCAGAATCTCTGTTTTCGTTCTGTTTAGTTTTATTAGCATTTGGCCTAGCTCGAAATGGCTTTGCACTGACAGTAGTAGGCGAAGGTTCAGGCGATTTAGGCCGTGTGCGAGAGGCAGATGTTGCCCGCTTTTGTAATTTATCTAAACCACCAATTTTTTGTATATACGCTGTTAGTAAGCTGGGGTTAAACATATAATCACAAGAAGGGGGTATTTTCTCTAAATCTTCTCTGATATATTTATCCTTTAATTTCTTTAAAAAGTCCCTACGGCGTAATTCTAAAACTTCGGCTCGTTTACCGCAAATTATCTGACTTCGGACGTCAACCGGAACACAATAATATTGATTCTAAATTTAAATGTATTGTAACAGAGATAAGGCAAAGAATGCCATGCGTGATGCCCAAAGATAACTGTTGGTTTCATTTGTTAACATTTTCCACGTTATGAGCAAACATGACGTAGAGACTTAACTAGTGACTAATAACAATTATTGATACAGTCCACTTTATAATTGTTACGCATTGATATATATGTATTTTTTTATCTTTCTTCTAGGTAATTAATGACAAAATAAAGTCACTATCAATGAGTCAATACTACAGATTAATGGAATATTTTAATTTAAAATTAGAACGCATCAAAATATACCAAGAATTTTTTTTTTTAAATTACCAATACGTCATAGAACCTCACGGTGTCTTCCTTGTCAGTTTCGCAATATTAGTTTTAATTTATTTCGAAGTATTAATTTCGTGTATACCAATAATATATCAAAGAACAAATATTTGAGTATATATTTTAAAAAAAATATAATACTTTTTAAAGTCGTCTAATATTTAATTTAATAGTCATAATACTTTCATTCGAATAATTTATCTTTTTTATATTGTGAATTTATCTTTATTAAAAAATATAAATTAATTTAAAATACCAAAACTACAACAATTTTAAAGTTTTTGTGTGTCGCGTATAATTAAATTTTAATTTAGTTTATTTATATGGCTATAGAATACCAAAACTTCAGATAAAAAGCGATAGATGAGTGAGGTTTTATTTATTTATAATAAATTATATTTTTTAAAACAATGAAATAGAAATAGGCGGTGATGATCATTTTCGTCCTAAGCCGTTATTAATATATCATCTTTTTCAGACGAACTCATCATTTTATTTTATTCATATGGACCAACTTGGCCTTTGCCCTTGGCCCAGTTCTTCGTAAATAATTTTTCCATGATATACAAAAAGTACCAATCGAGTTTGTTAAAAACGAAAACAATGGAAAAGTACTTAATACAAAAAGTATCATAAACAGTGCAGTGTTGCCAGGTTTAAATCGTATTCATACGATTTTTTAGATGTTTTATGAGTGCGATCACAAGATATAAATAGTACATGATTCATACGGTTTTATCAAAATCAAAGTTATCAATTGTCACTTTTTAGGGTTCCGTACCACTAAAGGAAAAAGGAGATACAGATGGACAGTCTTTTTAAACAGTATAGGTGGCAAACCAGGTGGTTCACCTAATGGAAAGTAACTATCACCGCCTATGGACACTTGTAACACCATGGTCCTTGCTTTACCAGCCTAATGTGTAGGTTATTTTCTTGAAGGTGCCTAAGTCGTATCGGTTCGGATAAACCGCCGTGGAAAGATGGTGGTTTCAAACATAGACAAGTTTTGGAACTTAGTAAAAATTAATACAAAGTTAAATATGTTATATGTGTCTGCGAGTTATTGTCATAATATTATATATATATTTATATTAAGAACCCTTTAACCGATATATTGCCTATAACAATCACAAGAGGACAAAGGCCAAATATTATACAACACTAGCTTAGCCCGCTCGGCTTCGCACAGGTGCAATGCTGATACTAAATATACTACAGAATTTCTTACAACGTTCACATTTTTTCAGTCGTTAGACAATACAAAACTGCAATCTGTAATATCTTCGAAAATATTCACTTAAATTAATTGGATAAGGATTAATGCTGTATTGTTTAAAATCGCTTCGAAAATAAGCCATTATTTCTCGCGAAAAGTAAAGGATAAAAAAGGTTATTGTGGGTTATCCCTAAGAGATAGACATATAATATCGCGGACTTTTTGAAGACCTTTTTAAGGTATACAATATATGTAGAACATCATTTTGATGTATCTCGTAGGGTTCAGCCAGCGTTTGCAATGTAAGCGCAAAAAATGAGTTTGTTTACATCACTTCAGAAACCTCTAAAATTATCAGTGTTTCTCTACTATATTGTGCATGTATTATACATATAAACCTTCCTCTTGAATCAATCTGTCTATTGAAAAAAGGCCCGCATCAAAATCCGTTGTGTAATTTTTAAGATTTAAGTATACATAGGGACAGACTATAAATAACCGAGATGGCCCAGTGGTTAGAACGCGTGCATCTTAACCGATGATTTCGGGTTCAAACCCAGGCAGGCACCACTGAATTTTCGTTTGCTTAATTTGTGTTTATAATTCATCTCGTGCTCGGCGGTGAAGGAAAACGTCGTGAGGAAACCTGCATGTGTCTAATTTCAACGAAATTCTGCCACATGTGTATTCCACCAACCCGCATTGGAGCAGCGTGGTGTGGAATATGCTCCATACCTTCTCCTCTACGGGAGAGTGTGCAGCAGTGGGAAATTTACAGGCTGATTATGTATGATTATGTAGGGACAGACAGCGGTAAGCGACTTTGTTTTATACTATGATATAAATAATGACTTGACATAAAATTGACGAGATAAAATGTGTTTGTGAAAATTCGTTTTGAACGCTGACAAAACTATTGTCGGTACTTTAAAAGTATAAAAAAATATTTATTGAAATAGTTAAGTAGTTAAGTGAAATAGTGTTGTATTATAAATAAATATATATTACTCAAGAACTGTTAGTGATGTACGATATAGAAGAGTCATTAGAATATCGATTTGTTCATTTTTATTGTGTCGTCGATTGCAATATACTGTGGAGATTAAAACGATTATATCGTGCTTTGTGTGTGTAAATATGTCCTCTTGGTTATTTGCTGAGAAAATTATTTCAAATTACTGTCAATATAAAGGTATTATATATGTTTTTTTTTTTCAAATAACTTTCTCAGTGTTGCGAATTTTTATTAACACATCGCTAAGGTAAGACATTTGGCAACACTGGCACTTTGTAAAGATTGTTTTATTAAGAGTAAAAGAAGTTAAGATAGAGTCAATAGGTAAGTAAGATCGGAAAAACGTGCGTTTATCACAAATAAGTGTATTATGGGCAAGGAATGATGATCTTTAGTCCAAATAATATTGTTCAAGGGCATTGGACGTTTGTTTACGGAAATTGTTAAAAATTACCATAAATTAATGCTTTACTGAAGATCAAGGGTACGTGATCGTATTTATTTCTAAAATTATTGACATTTAAGACCAAAAGTTACCAGTCGAGAAAAAGATAATAACTCTTAATATAACTTATATTATGAATTCTATAGTTCCGAGTTTATTTGTTTGTTTGTTAAGCTTACACGCCTTAACTTCTCAACTGATCATCATGAAATTATACAGGTATAGAAAAGGACTCATGAAGTTACTAAGAACAAACCGAACGCACCCCCCCCCCCCCCCCCGGATAAGCACAGACGGAAACTAATTTATTATAGTGCTAGTTGTTATCTGCGACTTTGCTCGCGTTTTAGGGGTTGATAGTCAGTAGTCTATGTCCTTCCTTGAAGTTCAAGATTACTGTATACAAAATTTCATGAAATTCAGTTCAGTGATTTGTCTGTGAAAGAGCAATAGACAGACATAAAGACATCTTATATATAGCTGCACGTAGAAGATCGGTTATGGTCCTTTTTTGAAGAGCTCTAACCGTAGATGTGCCGAAGGCGCTATGGCTCTATACATATATATTTAAAAAAAAAAACAAATTAAAATGTGCGAACATACGTCGTCGTTACAATTAAATTAAATCAAAACAAAACCTGTTATAGGTTTCGAAATTCCTAAAAATCTTTTGAATAAACGCGAAGTTTCGCGGTCGACCCACCAGTATAAAGTTATTATATTAATATTAGTATATAAATAAAGCTTGACAGAAATGACGTATGTAATATTAATGTTGACACATTCGTCGTCGGTCGTGTCAATATTTCTATAGTTAGATTTTGCGCGCGAGACGCAAGGTACACAATATTGATTAATGTTATACTTACCTAATTAAAATGTTACCTGATTTATACACTTTTTAAAGTACGTCTCCTGCGTTCCAACTATTGTAAACAGTAATTTATTATTATATAGATCTATAGGTACATTACAAGTAAATATCATAAATTAATGTTGTTTACAGAATCTAATTCATAAGGGGCATTTGGCCAGATTAGAAATAAAGAAAAAAACAAAAATAACAACAACAAACAAATTACAAATGACACTGTTTTAGCATAATATTGATATATGCTTTGTTTGGGATCTTATAGAATGCCCCGATTTTATGCCCTAAGTTAATGACTGCTTTATAACTTAGTACATAAATTGCAAAATGTTATAACGCCACATTTATTGTATTACGCAAATACTATCAAAAAACTTTCTACTTATTACTCGTCCATGATGTTTGTAGTACATATTAAGTAATTACCTACCTATTATAATTTATAAATTTTAAATTAAATACACAATTAATGTCAAAGATCTTTACAAACAACGTTTAGACAGTATACTATAAAACACGTACAAATATTGATAAATGTAATATATTCACTTCAATGAAATTCCACCGTCCGATAACAGAAAAAAATAATATTACAAAGCAATTAAAATTAATCACAAAACAAAACCTACTGAATTCCAGGAAAAACAATGGCTCAAGAATAATAAACAATGTAAAGTTTTTTATAAATCAGTTATTTTAATGTTCCCAACAAACTATAGTTGGTTAATGCCTGTAAGTTGAAAATGCGTAGAAAATTTTGTATAAAATGTTAACATATTTACTTACATTAACATATAACACAATTAAATTTAATAATATAACCTTTTGAGTTATGATAGTGAATTATTATACTACATGGTTGCATCTTTAAAATGGTCGGTTTATTATGACGTGCAGACACGTTGGACAACAAGGGTTGCATTTCGTCAATATTCGCCAAGGCTCGTAATAATTCGCATCATCCGTCTCCTTCGCACTCGCGATAATCTCTATTATATTGCCCTATTGAATTTCTATCGGTCGTGTCTCGCTCTTCAGTTGATATTTTTAACTTGCGGAGTACAGACGTAATACTTGCTTTGTAAAGTCGGTGATTTCTTACAATTGAATTAAAATTATCTAAACTATATAATAGAACACACTGAAGATATATAAAAACGATGGCGAAGGTAATTTGTTTGTTTTGCAAAGAATAAAATAGTTGTAGTGTTATTTTTATACAATATTTTTTTGATACGAACATCATACCACCCTGTGACGTATTGCAAGGAGATAACTACAAAGATTTAAACTTTCAATAAACATATAAAAAACTGTGTTAGTGATGTCGTGTTGCGGTTAAAACAAAATCCTATGAAATACCTATAAAATAAAATCCATAAATAATAAGTATCTTAATTTTTTTTTAACAATAATATTAATAAATATATGTATCTAAATTAACAAAAAGGAATAACTACGATCTGCTATTATGATGAAATGATAAAAACTTAATTTACACGTCATTTCCTTGAAAGAATGTTATATATTAATTTGTTTTGAAATGATTCATTGATAAATAAATAAACTTGTAATTTAAATCAACGGATACGAATATGTCAACAAAGCATTTAATATGTTATTATATGTATTATATAAATATTTTCATTCTAATTATAGTTATTATTTGATACGGGCAACATTTTTTTTATGTCACAAATCAAAATACAAATTAAATCAATAGTAAGGGAAATTGTGTCAAATATTGTACCGCTAACCTAAGTACAAAATTATTTTCTAATAAACTTATGAAAGTAAGAATTTTATGCACGGAACGTTCTCTTTCGTGTCTGTATCATAATTGTATGTGATAATACCACAATTTTGCGCAGACTGAGTTCGCGCAAGTACAGTCAAGATAAAAAAGAATTTTAATGTCTTTATATATTAAAAATATATTAGTGTGTGTTAAAAATAATTATAGAAGATTTATTGATATGAATCGGAGCCGATACTGGGTATGTTGCAGTAATTTAATTCTTCTTTCATCGTTATAATACAGAGAATAAAACCTTTATATTTCTTACCATAACCTTGGCGTTTTCCTTCGTGTTTTATCAACTATTATCTGAAAATTATGACCTTACCTGTTTAAGACTACTAATAACTGAACTGAAATAATTTTCCTTTTTATATACCATATAATCAAATGATTATATAACATTGTTTTTTTTTAAATGACTTACACATTAACACCTTTGCTTATTTATTATAAATTTAAAAAAAATTAACATAATTATAGAGACAGTATGATTTTATATATCTTAATGTCTTGAAAAAAGTAATTAAATGTTCATTTAAATGTGCCTGTTTAACTCATGATAAAATTAAACATTGTAAAACATAACATCATCTTTTAAATGACATAATATGTATAACATACAATTTACATACTTTTCTGGTGACTTTGTATTCTCTGTGTCTTTATATGTGAACTGACGATATACTATTACTATAGTTACTAAATACTATATTATATATCACAGTTTGCTAATCTAACTATGATCTGTTTTTCTTTTGACTATATCATATACTAGTTGACTTTTTATTTAATTTAAAAATATTTTTTACCTGTTACTCCGGTAAAGTGTACTGAAAATCGGTAATGTGTTTGACTGCTGTACTGTTTTGGATCCATTTGCCACAAGACATTATACATAGAAATTTCAACGGTCACTGTTTATTTAGCCCTGTACTGTGCAACACTTGGGTACTTTGTAAAATATATTAAAAAAGTAAAGTTACAGTCTCTCAATTTCCCACTGCTGGGAAAATGCCTCTCCCTATGTGAGTTTTGTCCTATTTTGTATACTATATAGTTTATACAGTTTGGATATATATGTCATATTCTCATTATGAGTTGAATTTTAAACACAAATTAAGGCTTTGAACTCGGAATCATCAGTTACGATTTACCTCATATAACAATTCCCTCGCATCTCTTAATTCATTTAATTCAATTTAAATATAGTTATAGACTTATCCCAGTATGGCTTTAAGATCTCTTCTAATATAGAGAAGGCTTATTCAGCAATGTTTCCTCATTGCGAAATTGCTTGATATTATAAGTGCTAGAATATCATTGCTACTAAACCACCGCTGAATATCCTCGAAGAGGCCTAAATCAAGTAGATTAATGGCTAAAAAAATTAAGAAATTAAGCCAGTGCCAGTAAATCCATCCAGGACATTTACCATCTTTAAAAAATCTATCTCTTACTAGATAATTGTAGCGTTTGCCTGGATTAGAATCAGTAATCTTTGATCGAGACCGACTAAGACTCCGGGCCTTTTCTTGAAAGTTAAATATAATTTTAACAAAATGACAATGAGTTTGACATTAATTTACTTAAATATGCAATTAATTCTTTAATTATGTAAACTGAATATGTATAAGTAATTGTAAATGATTATATATGTAATTGTAAATGATAGGGGGGGAGAGGATATATAATTGTATAAAATTGAACATTTTATATCTATGCTAATATTATAAATGGTAAAGTAACTGTTGATTACATCTCAGACAGGTAAACAGATTAGGATGAAACTTTCTACTTACTTAGACAAAGGCTACTTTTTAATTCACCATAAGTTTGTATTCTACGGGTAAAGATATTATAAATTTTAAATATAGCCGCAGGTTCGGCTAGTGTCAATATAGTAATTTATTTGTATGTAACGATGGTGACTTCCTACTGTTATGTATAGTCTAGTACATTACGAGGTGACGAGGTCAAGTTATTGACTTATTTTTAATTTCATACAGACAGTCGGCAAATGGTTATTGTCACCGATACACATAGACATCAGTATCGTAAGAAATATTAGCAGTTTCTTTTGCTACCAATGTTTGGAACTAAGATGTTATGTCCTTTGTGTCTTTAGTTACACTGGCTGACTCATCCTTAGAACCAGAACACAATGATTCTTAGTATTGCTGATTCGCTGTATATTATATGATGAGGGTGTGTTACCTACCCGGGCAGATTTGGCAAATATCCTTACCTGATGAGATGATGAGACTGATATTGGATTTTTTGTCGAGAAATACTCAGTAATCTGGGTTTCTACTCTTCTCTTTGTATGCTATTATTGGTACTGGGTCTAGATTGCATCTGTTTTTCTCAACTGTATGACCGTATTTATACTGATGATGATGTCGTCCTGATCGATTTCGGTCAATTTCATGGGTGGCCAGCCAACTACGCAGGGCATATACGAGCCATGCTTTTTAAGTTTTGTCGTTTGAAGAAAAAAACACTTCAAATACTCAATCGTTTGACGAGCGCTGTGTGAGCTTACGTTGCCTTGGTGCTGGATGATGCGTCGCTTGAGTTAGATTTTCGAAGTTCGGTGATGACTTGTGGTAAACAAACTGTTGTATACAACTCTGCGTTAACCGTTCCACGATTTTCAAGTGAAATAGTCGCAACATGGCCGGTTTTTCCAATGAACGTGGCCACCATCTTCTTTGAAGGGCTTCGAGAACGAACAACTTTACTCTGCTTTGGCTCGTCTTGAAAGATTGTAGACTGTTGTTTGGAATCAGGATCGTAGGCATATATCCAAGATTTCTCACCACTGATGATGTCGTAGACGTGATTTGACAAATTTGATTTCTCACACCAAGCGCTTCCTGCAAGATCTTCTGAATGGTTGTCCCTGAGTTACCTAATAGAGCCTCTATCTCTCGATACGTCACATTACGATCTTCGAAAATTAGGTGTCTTACAGCAATAATGTTATCTTCAGTAAAAGCGGATTTTGGAAGTCCTTCGCGAGATTTGTCACTAACACTAGTATGTAAATACCAGCGTTAGACAGTCCGCAGACATGGGGCTTCATCACTGAACACAGATGTTAGTTCTTCAAAACAATGAAGCCGTGTCAGATCTCTTCTAAAGTTGTAGAAAATTATTGCACGAACATTTTCCTTAGAAAGATTCATTTTCGTACGTAACCTGACAGATTCCAATCGACGCTCTGACTACACAATAGCATTAATCCTAATATTTTCAACTGTTTTGAGATTCAAAATTTAAACACAATCGAATATAGAACAGTTCCAAATTCAGAATTGCCGGGAAATATGGAAACGACAGTACTCCATGCCTAGTAATAGTGCTCAAGTATATGTGCAAACACGGGTGCCCTCTCTATTCCCTCACTCACATAATCCGATGGGACGGCAAATCTTTTCTGAAGCATGGGAGTAAACAAATCCATCTTGCAGATAATTTTTCGAATAAAAACACACTATAATTTTATCTGCCCGACTTGGGGTTTGAACTCAGAACCTCGACCCATTACTCACTAGACCAACCAGTCTTTAAATTCCATTATCTGTACTAATAAATGATAAGTTTCTTTATTAATGTCTAACTTAAAAAACTACTGAACCGATATACATAAAACTTCTACTGATTTTTAAGATAAATTCGGTTTAGAACAAACGTCCCTAACACTTTTTTTTTATATTTAATGGACTTAAGTAATAAACGAATATATTAATAAGCTTAGTATTAAATTTCGAGTATTTTGTCTACAGAACCTAAGAATTTACAACAGTATCGTGGGTAATGGAAAAAAAATTAAAGAATCCCATTTACATCTCTCCCATTTTTTTGCACTCACGTGGAATATGGTATGGCAGATCGTCGTCGACCCTTGGAGGTCGATTTACTTAAAAAAAAAAAATTATAAACAGATATATTTCTCGTGTTTACGATAAAGTAGAGCTATGGATTATTGAATCTAGGATAAGTTTAACGATCACTAGAGCTTATCGGGTTATTTATAATTGCTCAGTAAATATGTATAACTCTTGACTAATTAATGTGACAATGTAATAACATGTGTCATTCGTTACAAATATGATGTTATGTAACATAGTAACACGTTACAAATACATTACAATGACGTGTAAGATTTATTTTATGTTGCATATCGATAATTAGGCGTTAGCGATAGTATCGATAGTTTATCGATAGTATTGTCACGTGCCATCACTATGGATAATTCCCCATGAGCAATACTATCGATAGTATTGCAACAACCATCACTTTTAACCTAAACAATCGATCAATAGTATCGCTGTTACCAATAATATTGCTCACGGAGAGCTATCAATACTATCGATAAAACGAAACTATCGATATCTTGATAGTTTTCGAGGTCAACTATCGTTAGTCAAACTATCGATAGTTCTGAAACGCTGATTTATTATACATTAATTTCTATATACTAAATATGATAGGGGAACATCGATTTCGCTTGTCATGTCAGTAGGCTAAATTTAAAACGGGTAACACTGAAGCTCAACTGCTAACTACGAAAAACATTGCAAGTCTATACTGATGTTATAAATGCGAAAGTAACTCCGTTACCTCTTCATGCTTGAACCGATTTAGATTTAATTCGGTACGTTTGGGTTTGGGTTTGAGAGAAGGAAATGGGCTACTTTTCGCTAAATGGGGGGGGGGGGGGTGCTATTCATTAATTTCGAGGGTAAAGCCGCAAGTGCAGCTAGTTCTAAATTAAGTTTTACTTTATATATAAAAACATAAAAAGAGTAAACATGTACTCAATTAGTATAAAGTCTTTGATTTTTTGATCAGTCTTCAAAGTTGAGATGGCGTTGAAAAATAATAGTACCCAACAGTTGACAACTAAGTACACTCACATTAGGAAAGTAGTATGACGTTTATCGAGACTCAAGCGTAGATGTCACGCACACCAAGATAATGAAGTTGGCTCAATAATAATACAAGTACTGAGTATTGAGTATTGTAGGCAATTCATTGTGAATGTAACTGAACTCTTTCCTAACGGTTGGACCTATTCCGATGATTTTTTTCTGTATATATTTGTGCTGTCTCTGGTTAGATTGGATTGTATGGATAAGGATCCAGGTTTTATTTTTTAAACAAATTAATTAATTTTTTCACCTGTACGAAAAAATCTTTGACCCCAATACAATTTCTTCTATGTACCATTTATTGATAAGATCGTTCGAGATGTGGTTATGTGATCAACGCTTAAGCGGAACATCGTGGAGAAGTATGCACGAATCTGCCACGTTTGTCCAAAAATCTGCATAATGGGCCCCACATTTGCTTCTTCGAGAGGAGAAACCCAGCAGTGACATTAAAGAGCAGTCTTGTAATCTTCTGAGTTATTTACCTTGAATTACATTATCTTCTTATATACTTGGTAGGGGATTGTTGCAATCCCGCCTGAGTTACCACCCACTCGTATATTCTACCGCCAAGCAACAATACTTGGTGTTCTCGCGTGGTGTTGGTGGTTGTGCTACAAAGACAATGGACATAATATGTCAGTTCCAAGGTTGATGGTCCATGAGTTATGTAAGAAATGAATAATATTTCGTGCGTTGCCAATGTCTATGGGCAACAACAGCGCAATTTTTAAGACATTTTCTGCCTCCCACAACCACTCTGTGGAACCAGCTTTCGCCGGCGGTTTTTCCTGCAAGCTCCCATCAGGTGAGCTTCCTGCTCGTTTGCCACATTTTATGACATAAAAAAAAAACAAACAAAAAACGATAATTTACCATAAGGTGGCCCATTTGTCCGCTGACCTATACCATAATAAAATCTATGAAAATAATTCCGATGTAGATAATGCAACTTTATTTTTTAAAGATTGAAGACAAAGGCATGTCTTCTTTCAGCCTTTTATTATCACCAGTAATAATATAATTCAAGGCAATTGTTTCATTAACATATAACATTTTTATATTAAAACCACGTCATGTTCTATTAAAATGTTATGCTGTTAGCTGCACACAATTGTGACCTTTAAAGCTAATGTTGTAAATACTAATATCATTTGAGTTTGTTTCTCTTAACGCGATTTAGATTGACGTGTAAAATTAAATAATTGCGATGTTTTGAATGCGTTTGAATTCACTTTTAATCGATAGTGTCTAATGGACGGCCATTATGGTTGGAAGGCGCTGTCACTTGACTTTAATTTAAGTAATTTTCCGATACGTCTGCAAAGAATAATTCGTCTTTCAGACGGTCGTGCATATTTATCATAGTTACCTCTTGCGACGTAGACTCGTAACTTTAGGGATGGAATGAAGGACTGTGCTTAGTTTGTGCAAATATTCCTCGGTCTTAATCGCATGTTAATATTATTTGAAAAGAAAAGTCTATTAAACAACTTTACACAGATTATGTTGATCGGGCTCCTGGCAGTGTTGATTCCCTTAATTGCTACCAGCACCAGAGTTACGTTATTACGTTCTTCAGAAATGAAGGAACAGCTGAAGAATGAGATAAATTGACCTTTTTTCCCTGAATCACAATTGAAGAACGAAAATATTGTTTTCATTACTAGAAGTATTGAAAACGGGATATTTACCATGTTTTTTTATTTGGTTTAGCTCGATATTTCGACATTATCTACGAATGTCTTGTTCACGAGATAATTTTACTAACGTGATAATCATCCACCAAATAAAAATAAAAAACATGGTAAATATACCGTTTTAAATACACGTAGTAATCAAAATAATCATATGTTTTTGTGTAACTAATAGATAATATTTCAACCAAAATGTACTAATTGCGTTTCAAATTAATTAGTAAGTATTCTTAAATTATGACTAATTAGTGCTTTACTTGGAAAAATGAAATTCGTGACCTTAGGTACCTACTTAATTTTAATAAATTTAATGTTGTATTATTGTAATCGTTAAACACAAATCTATTCTATATTATAATGGTAAACACCTTGTATGTGTGCTGTGACCTTGAACTGAAACACATTTGGTATAGGTCAAAAAGTTGTTCTTTTAAGAGATTACTGCTGAGTTGCCTGCCGTGCCGGTTCTCAGTGAAATCGACATTCAACCGGTGGTCACTTTAAATTAAATTTTATTCTGTAACACGACGATTCATAAGAGCCTACTTGAATAAAGTATGTTTGAACTTTATTGTTGTTTACTTCACTTAATTCGTTTGATTGGCGTATTCAATATGCTGATTTTGATGTACTGTGGTATGTATATTTTGATTTCAAATTTAGAAGCAATTAGAGTACTTTAACGGAGAAACAGACAGGTATTTGGTAAAAAAACTCTACCCAAAAAAATCTACTGGAACTAATTTACGAATTATGGTTATTATTTCGCATACTTGGTAGACAAAAGTCTTTTATCCCATTGTGGAGATAAATATCACCTAATAGAGCTTATTTCGCCATGATGGTTCTTTGATTGTGGATGTACTTGCAGGAATTTAGTCAACCCAATTATTAAAACAGGGAGAATGAGAGAACTATGAAGCAAAATTCGGCGATGCCTACTCTGATATTGATTTGCATTTTTTATTCATGATGCACCTATTCCACCCAGTCTTAAGACTTAATGTCTTCATGGTTGTTCTCTTCATCACCGAAGGTCGTGTCTTTGAAAATCCTGCGTTGCATTATCTGCGATATTTTTCAGCTTTCCTTATCGCAGTTGTTATTGCGAGGTCAGTTGTATCTGGTCACACTAGCGGCTAGGTGTTCACCGTGGAGTCTTTTACCTTCCACTTTGACCACCACAATCAACTTCTCTAGTTTATCTGGTTAACGATGAGCTATGTGATCGAAATAATAATAAGACTTAATGTAATGACCCCAAAAATAAAACCACAAGACTTATTTAATTTTCAAGACAATTTTAAATTCTATACCACTGTATACTCTCACAAAACTTATTTTGACTATTGAATTTTGACTTTTTTAGCAAAACACGATCGCTTTGAAGCGATGCCGTTTCCCAGTTCGTACATGACGACAGATTAAATTCCGAAAACATTATCCAACATCGGATAAGATAGCCTTAATCCTAAAAACGTATTTAAATCGTAAAACAACATCTATATATCAATTTGATAAAACAAATGATGATATCAAATAACTAAGAAATTATCAGCCAATAGCTTGGTTTACAATTGTATATCTTTATATATTATTTAATCTTTGGTGCATTCACTGGGGATCATATATATTCTGGTAAATTTAAAGTTCTATCGAGAGGATAGTACTGAGACTCGGAAAGGATAAACCTTAAGCCCAAACAGACTCAGTTTTTTGGGCATCTCAAACAAAAACACATCCCGTTTATAAATGTTGTCAGATAGGCTGAATCAATTGAAGTCATTGGTCGAATCATGGACGGTTCATTCCGCTGACCAGCGGTCACATTGGACCTGAAAACTTCGTAAGACCCTCAGCGTTCATCAGATACTTATGATTTTGCATTGCTTATCTTGCCCATCAGCTCCAGCTTCTCTATATTATCAATAAACTCATAGCAAAACCACGTAAAGTCATTGGTTCGGGCCTGAACTCCGTTCGTATCAGATTTATGGTCCCGTCGGTTTATAAAAGTGAGGAAATTAGAAGTGCATCTCTCTCCTATTTAATGAAGAATATTATCCCTTCAGAAAAGCCGCCTTAACTGAAAATGGTCATCGTTCATCAGAATTAAATCTACCACAATTTTGATTACAAAAGTTATACTTTAGAATTCTCATTTAAGTTATTCTGAACGGTACTGTTAAACATAATGTTATTGCATAAAAAACATTGCAGTGGTATCTGGTGTGACTCGTTATGTATAAAGTTGCATAAAAAATATTATTTGTAAATATCTTATCAATTTTTCAACATTAAGGTATTTAGTTATCATGTTGTAAAATTTAAAATGCCTATATGGCCTTTTATTTTGATAATCACCGAATTATCTGTCATTAGTCCTGATCTTATCTTGTATTATGGCAATCGGACGCGTGCCGACCGTCATTTATAATTAATAATACTTACATAGGCTTCGCGTTGCAATTTATTGATAACAAAAATAATAAAAATGTTGTATTATAATTGATACCCAATAGCGCTCGAGATTAACTTTGTAAAATGTTGATTCGAAAGTACTTTTTTTTTTTTATGGGACTGGCAATGAGCCTATAAACATTGTTAATGTAAGATATATTAATCATTCCTCACAACAATGTACCATCAAACTTTTGACCTAAGATGTTATGTCCCTTGTGCCTGTAGTGAGACTGGCTCACTCCTCCTTCAAACGATAATAGAATAATACTGAGTATATCTATTTGACCATAAAATATATAGTATGCATATGTAAGGCCTACCACTAGGCTAAATGTTTATAATAATAAAAAGCTAGTTTTGCTAAATCTCTTTTCCAATGAATTCAAATATTATAATTAAATAAAAGACATCGTATAAATTTATGAAAAAAAAATTCATCTCGTTCGCTTCGCTCAGTCGCGCAAGTGTTGCCCAACCCTAATGTTCTGGAAGGAAATAGATATATTTATGACATTAGATAAACTGTATGACTTGTGTGTGTCAAGTTCTTATCTTATTAAAAGACTTACCTGACAAGGTAAGCGATTTAGATAAAAGATAACAAAAAAAAAAAAAAAAACTATTTTGATTGTAAATTACGTTTGCGTGACGTTTCATTACAACGATTGGATTGTTAATGGAATATTTTTGTCAAAATGACGAGGCGTAGTTCATAAAAGCGTCCCAATAAAAAACGTCTCGTAAGTTTCTTCACTTACTCCAGAATATACGCTGTGGTAGAAGTTTACCGTTGGTCTACGTGCAGATCTGACATTAGTAGAACATCAGTTTGACCACACACTTCTATGGAAGAAAAAAGATTTCCGACTCGTGTCGCCCGGCAGTGAATCGTCGACGTTCGTTTCGTTTGTCAAATAAATAATAAAACATAAACATAACATAACATAATCAGCCTGTAAATTTCCCATTGCTGGGCTAAGGCCTCCTCTCCCGTTGAGGAGAAGGTATGGAGCATATTCCAACACGCTGCTCCAATGCGGGTTGGTGGAATACACATGTGGCAGAATTTCGTTGAAATTAGACACGTTTCCCTTCACCGCCGAGCACGAGATGAATTATAAACACAAATTAAGCACATGAAAATTCAGTGGTGCCTGCCTGGGTTTGAACCCGAAATCATCGGTTAAGATGCACGCGTTCTAACCACTGGGCCATCTCGGCTATATATTGAGGTAAAAGTGGGATATGCTCCAAACCTTCTCCTCAAAGGGAGAAGAGGCCTTAGCCCAGCTGTGGGAAATTAACAGGCTGCTAATGAATGATGAATGAAAAGTAAATTCAGGTTTTCCTAATAGATTAACATAAAGTTACAGGTTTCTAGTACTACATATACTTATAATGAATACGTGCGCTCGTGAATACACAAATTCAGTTGTCGTAGTACCTTCGTACTTTGTACTGATTAGAGACAAACAGACGTACAAAAAAAAAAATTAACTATTGATTGTAATTTCTGTGAATGAATTGAACGCACATTTCTTTTTATTACTGAGGCACCAGCCGTAACCAGCTTCTATATCAGTCGTTCATAAATCATAGACCATATTTGAAAAATAGACTATGATGATATGAATTTATATTCATTAAAAAAAAAAAACTATTGTCTTCGAAGTGTTTTTATAGATGTACAACGTATACGGATGATTATTACAATTTTGTATAGAAGATAAACAAATATTTTTTTAAATAATATGTTGGCGTTTTGAAAATCTTAGTTTTATTTCTTTCAGAAACTCCAATTATGCGGTACCGAAGCGGAAATGAGAGAGATAGCGGGTAGGATCTGCAGGAACTACCTCCACGGTGCTTGGAAGAGCGTTGATCCAACGGATCTGGACTTCAGACGGATCAGGTAAGACAATACTTCATATAGATAACGTTACTTCAGAGAAAGTAAATTTTCTACTGCTGGGATTAATGCTCTTAGTGTTAAAAGGTAAGAGGGTTATTCTAACGCGTATAAACAAATGTTTTTTTTGTCATGTCAAACAAACATTGATATATAAAGCATTTTACTCAATAAAAGATAATGATAATGAATAAAAAAGCATGGACTTTGTAATTGTTTGAATTTTAGGCGGGATATAAAAAAAAAGTAGTTCTGTACTGACATACTCTGTCATTAAAATGGTGAAAAGGAGTACTGAGTTTTTTGCCTGTTCTTCTCGGTAGAATTTACTTTCTGATGACTGTAGCATGACGATTCAAAAGTGCTGCTGTTATGAGCCCAATTTATTGGAGAATATGTTGATTTTGATTGGTTCTCGGCTAGATATGAAATCGCAATCTTCGGTGAATCACGTTGTCTAACAATTGTGACGTCTTCGTTAGAATCAAGTAAGATTCGTCTGTTAATAAGGGGGGAGGGGAGGGGGGAGTATGAACGGACTAGCTATCATTTAATAATCTTTCAAATAAAACAGATAGTTCCTGAGCCTGCGCCTAAACAAACAAACTGTTTAGCTTTATCTACATTTATAAAATCGTTTCTTTTGATTATCAAACGCAGCCAATGTTTTAGAAGATTACTAGCTCAACCGAAGGCTTTGCCCGCGCGAATTTTATAAAACAAAATCCGAGCCCCGTTTTACCCCCAGGGTGGAGTTCGGAGTTTTGTAAAATCCGTTCTTAGCGGATGACTACACCACATAAGGAACCTACCAGCTAAATTTCAAGTTTGTTGGTGTTTCTGAGTTTTCGTGATTAATCAGTGAGCGGTATTTCGCTTTTATATGTATGTATATGTAGGAGCCGAGATGGCCCAGTGGTTAGAACGCGTGCATCTTAACCGATGATTTCGGGTTCAAACCCAGGCAGGCACCACTGAATTTACATGTGCTTAATTTGTTTATAATTCATCTCGTGCTCGGCGGTGAAGGAAAACATCGTGAGGAAACCTGCATGTGTCTAATTTCAACGAAATTCTGCCACATGTGTATTCCACCAACCCGCATTGGTGCAGCGTGGTGGAATATGCTCCATACCTTCTCCTCAACGGGTGAGGAGGCCTTAGCCCAGCAGTGGGAAATTTACAGGCTGATTATGTTTATGTTTATGTATGTATAGATTTTATATGGTATGTGTTCGTCAAGGAATTATTTTTGAAAATTAACTTTTAGGGGAGAAATAGCCTAACTTTGTAATAATTTTGACGCTACAAAGTCGGTCCAGGCAGCTGGTAGATATAAATATAGAACTCAATAAATAAATATATTGAAATAGATACTAAAAACCTAACGATTGTACCGCAAAAAATGTTTTTTCGACGATCAAAGAATTGAAAACATGACACACAATGACGCCTTTGAAAACCTTTGGAAAGTCGCTGGTGTTTTTAATGACAATTCACTACATCAATAGGTGTATAGAACACGGAATTGTTGTGATTAAAAAAAAATTACAACAATACCGTTTTTAGTCACTTCGATTTCCACAATGGATGAGGAAAAAACGTAAACAAACGAATGACCTTGGGGAGTTTATCTTGTGATGTAATGCAAGTAGTAAGTTATGAGATTTGCAATTATTTAATTCAACTTAATAAATTTGAGAAGTAACAATTAGTGAATTTATGATGACGTCCTCCTGACCGATGAGAGTTGTGATGGTCCAGTGGTTAGAACGCGTGCATCAATCAATGATTGATGCTTCATACCCAGGCAAGCACCACTGAATTTTTATGTGCTTAATTTGTGTTTATAATTCATTTCGTGCTCGTCAGTAGAATAAAACATCGTGAGGAAACCTGCATGCGTCTAATTCCAAAGAAAATCTGCCACATGTGTGACCAAACCGCATCGGAGCAGCTTGGTGGAATACGCTCCAAACTTCTCCTCAAAGAGAGAGGAGACTTTAGCCCAGCAGTGGGAAATTTATAGGCTGTTACTGTACGGTCCTACTGACCGATTTCGGTTATGGTACTAAATCTCAAAATACCAGCTAACTACACAGGACATATTGGAGTACACAAATTTATCCGCAAACACAGGAGCATCATATCCCTCACTCTCATAATACGATGGAACACTAAATCCGACACGACTGGAAAGGGTTCAGGCGCAGGACCGACAGCATTGCATGCTTACCGAGGAATTGGAATGTATACTTCCAATTTCCAGACCCCGGGCTGATACTGTGATATTTTTTGACACAATAACGGATAAGCTCGACCTGGTTCGACCAGGACTTTAGGATCTGCGGCGATATATATATATTATAACTAGATATATGTATGTATATTTAACTACTAGAACAAGAGGCAGAACCGCTGCAAAACATCGTCTATGAAGGCAAGATTTGGAGCTTATTTGACTACTGTGCGTATTCGACATACTCTACCTGATTGGTAGCAGAAGTGTTTACGAAAATTGCGTTCCGGTTTAGAGGGGTGATTCAGTGTAACTACATACACAAGGAACATCTTAGTACCCAAGTTTGATAGCACACATCTTGCAGTACCAATGTCTATGGACAATTTTGACCAATTACTTGGTGGTGGGTTTGTGGCAAGGCCGTCTGGGTAGGTACCACCCACTCATCAGGTATTCTACCGCCGAACAGCAGTATTCAGTATTGTTGTGTTCCGGTTGAAAGGATGAGTGAGCCAGTGTAACTACATTCACAAGGAACATAACATCTTAGTTTCCAAGGTTGGTGGCGAATTGGTTATGTAAGGAATTGTTAATATTTCTTACAGCGCCATTGTCTATGTCTAAAAAGTAAATAAAAAAAATATATATTAAAAAAATGCGAAGTGAGTTTGTTTATTTGTTATGCTTTCACGTCTAAAAAATTCATTTGATCATCATAAAATTTTTCATACACGTCGTCAGGGAGACTGATGATGATACAGGGTACCTTCCAACTGTCACCCCCTTTCCCATTTCCTAACGGTCGAAAACTAGTGGTTATAAAAAGTATTAGTGTAATAACTATTTCGTTTATGACTTAAACCACACATCAGAAAGCGATTAATGGTATCCATTTTTATGTCGTCGCTAGTTTTTCTTTTAATTTTTTACTAAACGGCGGATAAGATTCTTAGTAAATGTAGTTTTTCCTCAATCGACTTTGAAAAAAAAAAAAAAACAATGTTAAGTTATTTTTTTAAATTGTAATAATATATTTAATCTGTTCAGTATTAGAAATTGTCATGGCTGAAATTTTCGTCTAGATTATGTTTTATCGTGTTTTTATGTTTATAATTAAAATTTTGTATCACATGATGAGAAATTTATTTAGTCGATATGTGTTGATAAAGGTATATATATTGATTCTTCAAGCTGTATATATATTGATTAATTTTATTTAAAGAGGAGAGGATGTAGACAAACTCATTCTATACGATTGGTTCTTGAATAATACTTCTTATTAATAAAATAATATTGCCTATTTTATCCACTTCTCAAGTGTCAAAAACTTTGCCGCCATTCAGAACGCCATTTTATCACGAATCTGTAATGAATATGATTGTTCAAGAACACGATAAATGTTGTCGTATAAATTCAAAGTCTAAGTTAATTTATGTCATTTCTTTCTCTCTGGTGATGATTATTAGTATTGTACATATAGATTCCGAGGTCCTAGTTTCAAACGTCAAGTCTGGCCGATGAAAAGTTATGGAGTTGGAAGTGTGTATATTACCGTGCCTTGGAAAGCACCTGTGCCTGAACTCTTTCCAGTCCGGTGGGATGCCGTCCCGTCGGACAATTAGAGTGAAAAAATAGAGACTGCACCTATGTACACTTGTGCACTTTGTGATGGTAATTGGCTGGTCTGGACGGCATCACCACTAAACAGCATTACATTATATTGCTGCATGTAAAATAGTCAATTAGTACTTCTAGTAAAAACTTTTAGTATCGATTTGAAGTACATGTGAAAATATACGCCCAGTTTCCGACTCCGCAAAGTCAATAAATCATCCTTGGGGCAAGGTATCCGTTTCTATAATAGAATTCCGCAGACATTTTTAACATTGCCGTTTTATAGATTCAAGTCATTTGCAAAAAATACATTGGTAAAGAAGGCATATTTTATTATTCGATACAAGGTTATATAGATGTTAAAAAAGCGTGGAATTAATGCTTGTTGACTTCCAGGCAGGAGACATGACATACATATATAATTGTATTTAACTAACATTACTGTATTTTTAGATGTTGAAAAAGAGTAACTACTGAGTTTCTTGTCGGTTCTTCTCGGTAGAATCTACATTCCCAACCGGTGGTAGCTTAATTTAAATAGTTGGTTAAATGAAAATTCAAAAGTGCTTGTAAAAGCTTACTTGAATGAGGTATATTTTGATTTGATTATGACATTTTAGTTACCAAGTGAACTCAGCAATGATTACCACTCACCATCATTCGCCAAAACGCTCACCATCATATAACCAATCAAAGTATACTAAATTTTTAAAGTAAAACGTAATAATATATACAGACAAATTTTCTATAGTATTTATTAGTAGTAAGTAATAAAGCCATGGCACCACTAACGTAATCTCTTCACGTCTTGTGATAAATGAATCCGTGAGTAGGTCAGTGGAAATATAGGATCGATATGATTTACGTTGAAACGACAACATACAAAATGTATAGTGTTCAATTCAATTCAATTCTTAGTTTAATGGCTTTTAGTTGTGCCACAGGGCTCAGATTATTTCGCCAATGTCACGTAGGATGGAGAAGACACGAATGAGATTGATCGGTACGGTTGAGATAACAAACTCAATTAAATTTTAAAGCCAAGTATAGTAGTAGTAATTTCCTTGTTAGTCCGTAACCTAGAACAACACAAACATTAAGGGTTAATAATAGGATAAATTACAAATAATTGTTAGTACTCTAAACTATATATAATAAGATATATCACTCAATTGGACTATTCACAACTTCATACAAATTGTATAATGTTATTGTCTGTTCGGTATATTAGTTGGATCTGAAGTCAAATGTCAAAAGTCAATATATAAGTCATACTTATTGATTACCAACAAAAAAAAACCTACCATAAGTTCGGAAAGAAATATCTTTAACCTGAAAAGAACTGGTTAAAGAAACTCAGCGGGACTATTGTTTTTGTTTTTTTTTTTTTAATTTCGTTTCTTTTTCAAAAACAGTATTCCTATTTACAGTGTGAGTTTTTTTTTTTTTATTTGATACGGTCTGGGCGTGATCGTTTTATTCCCAAAGTAAATTATCATCTGAAAAAGCATCAACTTTTATGATTGAGTTTAACACACAAATGTTTCTTAACGATTATTTTGAATTCTTCATTTTTAATTTATTTTGATTATTTTTTGGGATCTGAGAGTTTATGACACTAGGTGATGGATACCCATTTTTTTTTATAAATGCCACGACACTGTCGATTCGGTAAACAGATTCAACTAAGAATAACCGTCAAGCTAAATAGTAAATCATTTTTTTTTCAAGTTAAATATTCAAATTTTTACAATTACATTAAATTGTAATATGTAATCGATTAAGTATTCGGTCCTCGACCGTTTTCATAGATTACTAAGTCGTATTAGTGACGTAGACTAATACTGAAGATATAAGAGCCCTCTTGAATAAAGAAGACTCCATCGCCAATGCACTACCAACCTTGGGAACTGTGATGTTATATCCCGTTTTCCTGTAGTTACACTGGCTCACTCACCATCCAAACAAGACAATATTAAATATTTCAATCAGACGGTAGAATAATGATTCGGATGATGAATACCTATCCAGACAAACACAGATACTTCCATGTAATAATGAACTTTAAAGTGTCTGAGTAGCGTCGAGTCTTGCTTCGTTTAAATAAATATTTTTTTTTTTTATTAAAAATGTCTTTAAAAATTATATTTTATATGTATATAAAATTTCGCAACTTTGCCATTGATCGTTGAAGAGTTCTCTCATCTGGAGACAATCTTGGGTATCATTACGTCATACTTAATATAAAAACGAATTATCCTGGAAAACGAATCAACATGTGAAATTTGAAGGTAGTGGTTCTATTTCAGCTTGCAAATTTTGCCCAATCAAAACGAGTAAAAATAATTAAGATTTATTTCATGGTGAGGACAGCTGATGGCATCCTACAACGGCCGTGGGTGCTTTGTGTTATTAAATGCCTAAGTAAACTCATTAGTGTTAAGAAAATGTCTGGTGCACTTGTGTTATTTTTGAAAATAAAGATTTCTAATTTTGATAATTGTTTCAGTGGTGGTCTTTCCAATTTCCTGTACTATGTCGCCCTGCCGTCAGACACGTCGAAACTCGGCGGGTACGCGAGAGAGAACTCACCAGAGACGGAGGAGAGTCGACTGGTGAAGAAACCGATTTTGAGTTCCCATTCCTTTTCGATGGATGAACCGAAAAAGGTTTGTGATATTTGGTTTTGTTTTATAGCACACACACAAACATCTATACATGTCGAACACATACAGATAAAAATTCTAGTTTTTTTGTAGTCGTATTGTTGTTTATCTATCTATAATTTTTAATCGCTGGTAGTTATTGTATAATTGATAGTGTTACGTTGAACAACAAGAGTTTGTTACCTTTATTCCCCAATGTCGAAAGGGGGAGGGAGCAATGTCTCAGGTATGAGGCAGCCTCCATGTTAAGGGTTAAAGCTATCTCCGTCCACACTTCATCTGAATCGAACCAACAGTTTTTTGTTCCAATTGACTAGTTCTGGGTTAGGCGAGCTGACAGACCATCCAACTTTACGTGGTCTCCGAGACAGAATATTATATTGGCATGTCTTTGGGCTTGAATTTGAACCAAGACCTTCGGGATCTACAAGCTTATATTTAAAAACGAGATATTCAATGTAATATGTATTATCTCTCTTAGAAATGACAGGAATTGGTCAAGAGTACATGATTATCATCAGGACCCAATGCAATATGGTACTAATTTCAGGTGTTGCTGAGAATTTACGGACAAGTCCATGGCGAGCGTGCGATGGACGCTATAGTGACTGAATCTGTGATATTCACATTGCTGTCTGAGAGGAGATTGGGTCCGAAGCTCCATGGCGTGTTCTCTGGGGGGAGGATCGAAGAATATATACCTGTACGTATATGTATATTTAATAATTTCTTCTGAGCATGGTATATTTCAATCGCAGGACTACTTGTAAACGATATGACTTCAGTTGCAATGGTAACATCTCGGTTCTCAGGGTTGGAGGCGCATATGAAAGTACGCCTACCGATGACATAAAAAAAAAAACAAGTCATAGGTATTCCTTGCGGTTTACTAATAGATCTGTTATACTGTGCCCTACAATTGGTATATCTTTATTTAAATGTATATATCTTTATACTACAATAATATTCTGCTTAACCATATATGTTAATGTTACTTCCAAAGTTCTGATGACTATTTCGCTGAAATTTAAAACGTCAGTACACGAATGTGTAATGCAAATTCGACCAATGATATCGGGGTGACCACCTTCTTTTTTCTCGCTGGTAAAACGCATTATGCGTTTCCCCCAGTAAAATGGGGGGGTATGTGGGACTCGCCGGTGCCTAGGACTGCGCTAAGTACACCGGAATACCCCCTAAAAACCAGCGGTACCCTCTCCGTCTTTTCAGCGGGCGCCACAGGATAGCTTTCGCATGCTACAGTGACGGGGGTGACCACCTATATTAACGATATTTCAGGCGCGTTCACTTCTCACAAAAGAATTATCCGAACCGGCTCTGTCGATGAAAATAGCTGAGAAGATGGCTGCCATACACTCGATGGACGTGCCGCTGTCCAAGGAACCAAACTGGTTGTGGAAGACCATGGGCAAGTGGATGAAGACGGTCAAGGAGGAGAGGCTGGCGCAGAATGCGACTGGCAAGGTATAAATAATGTTTAAGTATATTTTTTCATTATATTTATTTAACCCATTAATTTAGCTCAATACTTATATTTACAATAAATACATATAAGAATTATTTTACAAGGTAAACAGTAGAAAATCTAACTAAGTTATTGATAATGTACATACATAAACATAATCAGCCTGTAAATTTCCCACTGCTGGGCTAAGGCCTCCTCTCCCGTTGAGGAGAAGGTATGGAGCATATTCCACCACGCTGCTCCAATGCGGGTTGGTGGAATACACATGTGGCAGAATTTCGTTGAAATCGGACTTATGAATGTATGTTCGATGAATGATCCTGACCCATATATTGTCGTCGTCCTAACAAAGAGGGGTAAATAAGAATATTAGTAATTCCCTTATAAATTTGGGGCTTTGCTAGAATTCTTTTAAAAAAAAAAAATCTATAGCAATATCATAAATGCAAAAGTCTTTCTGTTACCTCTTCAGGCTACTTTTTTTGAATAAATTCCTCGAGGGGATTAAATGCGGGGATAATTTGTGTGTTCTTGGTAATATTTTATATATTTCGCGCGGATATATTTTAATTTATGGCAGATATACTTTAGAAGTCATTCCAATTATAATAGATTGAACATGTGGATTTGAAAGGAGTCTGGCTCAAATCAAGGATGCTCAATACGCTTTTATAATTCATCTCGTGGTCCACGGTCAAGAAGAATCACGTGCAAAACTTTCGTGTCATGTATAACAACTGCTCTGTACTATAAATCTTTCAACTAATAGGGGGGATCTGTTCCCAGTTGTGGGACTTTTACCTATATATTGAATTCTAAGATTTGAGAAGGAACCTTTGCAGAAAAGAAATACATTTACGCGCATTATTGTTATCAACTATTTATAATCTGTTTTAATTATCTTCTAGAACGATGAAGAACAGAGCATAATAAAACAGCTAAAGTCTGTCGATTATGAGAAAGAAGTTGAGTGGTTGAAGAAGTTCCTCGCGTCAGTCGAGTCCCCGGTCGTGTTCTGTCACAATGACATGCAGGAGGGTGAGTGGTTCTTTTTGGAATACATGGAAGACAGTGGAGACTAAATGATGGTAAATTATTTAGTAAGCAAAACTCGTGGGTGATGAAGGTTCCAGTATAATGATGGATGAACTAGAATGAGTGAGCCAGTTTTAGGTGATAGGTAGACAGACGGCCAAACCGAATGGTTATTGGTAACTAGTGCCAATAAACATATTAACCATTCCTTACATCGCCAATGCACCACCAACTTTGGGAACTAAGATGTTATGTCCCCTGTGCCTGCAGTTACACTGTCTCACTCACCCTTCACACCGGAACACAACGATACCAAGTACTCCTGTTTGGCGGCAGAATACCTGATGAGAGGATGGTACCTACCCAGCCGGGTTTGTACAAAGCCCTAACACCAACATAAACTAACAACTCTTAACGTTTTTTTTTTATGGCATTGATTGGCGGACGAGCATATGGGCCACCTGATGATAAGTGGTCACCACCGCCCATAGACAAAGGCGCTGTAAGAAATATTAACCATTCCTTACATCACCTATGCGCCACCAACATTGGGAACTAAGATGTTATGTCCCTTGTGCCTGTGATTACACTGGCTCACTCACCCTTCTAATCGGAACACAACAATTCAGAGTACTGTTATTTGGCGGTAGGATATCTGATAAGTGGGTGGTACTTACCCAGACGGGCTTGCACAAAGCCCTACCACCAAGTAACGTATACATTTCTATTTCCAGGTAACATTCTCATTCTCGAAGACGAAATCCAATCAGCATCAGATGATGAGCTATACATTTACTCGAAGAAAAATCAGTACGTCCTGACCCAATACGACGACACGAATACCTCTGACTCCATACACAGCCACATATCAGACTCGGGCGAACCGAAGTTGGTGCTCATCGACTTTGAGTACTGTGCGTACAATTACAGGGGTTTCGATATCGCGAACCATTTCCAGGAATGGTCGTACGATTACACGAATCCGGAACATCCCTTCTATTATGAGAATCAAGAGAATTCTCCAACTTTAGAACAGAAGGTGAGTTTTTTTTTGATTAATCTCGGTGGTTTGTATGGGTTTATTTTTTGGGTGGTGTCAGATGGGAGATGGTGTTGTGTGATATGGTAATGACATTGCCGGAATCTCAATTGGAGTTTGAAAATTTTTGGGCCGTTCGTAGGCCGAAAGTTACTCTGTTAACTCTTCACACTTAAACCGCTGGACCGATTTAGATGAACTTTGGTATGGAGTTAGTTTGAGTTCCGGGAAAATATAGGCTTTTTATAGTTCAGCTTTCAAGGAGTTAAAGGGGGAGGGGCGTGCTAATGAGAATTTGTTTATTATGTTAATTGTTGAGAATGGCTATCCCGAATATTAATATCCATTTGTAAAGTTAAATGTCAGAAAAGTAATCATTGTAGTGTCGTTTTGTCTCTTTCTAAATAGATAACCATTTGTAGGTATCTCATTCTGTTTCTATGAGTAGAGTCAAATCCATAGAGATTTTGGTACTGTCATTTGAAATATGTTTTCTATAATGTTGCCATTTAAAAAAAACATACATCTCCCGTCTACGTGGAAATTTAATATATCGAATATCACATCTCAAAATCATTTTACTAATAAACTGCGTACGCTTCGAAGTTTCCAATGACACATGGCTTGAGAACAATGAATAGCTTGATAAAGATTCAACCTTATTGTCGTTACCATAAGGGCTATTTTAAACGAGCGATTTTGTTATACCAACTGCACATGCAATACAAATATCCTAATAAATCTCCGGTACTGATGATCGAATTCTAAAAAAGTTTTCACTGGTACAAAAAGTTACATTATTGCTGATAACTAATTTCTTTATAAATATATTGCGTACCCACCCGTGCGAAGTCGGGCTGGGTCGTTAGTATGTATATATCTTTATATGTCAGTGTGTGTGGATGGCAATGTGTTGATATGACACGTAGAAAGTGTGATAAATACGAAATATAAGTACTTATAGACTATTCCAATGGAAGTAGGAAAAAAGATAAACAAACCTTAGATATACGTATTTTATACGATTTGCTAATGACTCGGCTATATTGCGCACTGCTAAGAGTTTACGATTAATATATCTTTGTTTATAATACAACACTATTGCACTTAACTACTTATATCCACTTTCATTTTACTTCCAAAACTCCGATAACAGTTTCGTCGACGTTCAAAACGCAATTTTTTCGCAAATCCATAGTGAATATCACAGATTAATCAAGCTCTCGACCAATGATATCGCTTCAATTTGCTGTCAAATGTTGTTTGTTTACCTTTTTACCTGCTATGGTTGGGATAGATTATAAGTAGATATATCTCCTGAATTATTTTACTCTATTTTATAAACTATCGAAGTGAATTTCGGTTAAACAATAAATACTCTAACCTAACCAAATGATAACAGACAATTCACCGTTTACAATATCACGAGATAGATTATAATCTAACTGTGTATACAATTTTACAAAAAATTTTTTTTTTTTTATATATATAATATTAACCTCATCAATGATTTTTATCCAAATTATATATTTTTCTGATGACAGTACATATACAAAATCGCTCGTTGACCGCTCGCTTTGATCATATTTTTTAAAGTTCCAGAGTACGGAAGCACCGTCCGCGATAATGCGGTGAGGTTCGTTGTATATCAATTGATTTTAAAATTCCTCTATCAAATGCCAAAACTTCACAATAATTGTAGCAGTGTATATATCCTATTCCAATCGAAGAAGGATCCAAAAAAAACTTTAGATTTTTATATTCCATGCGATTTGTTAATAACTCTGCTCTAAGCACTACAAATAGTTCTTGATTAACATATCTTTATTTATAATACAACACTATTACACCTAACTACTTATGTCCACATTAATTTGACTACCAAAGTTGCCATTTTTTTCGAATCCATAGTGATTATCATAGATTATTCAAAATCTCGATCAATGATATCCCGTCAATTCAAGGTCAAAGCGGTTTGTTTGTCTCTGATTGGTCCTCCCGTGATTGGAATAGGTTATAAGTTATTTCGATAAATGTTTTTTTTTTTTAACTTAGTATACATGGTATTCGATAGAGGGCAAATATAGAATCAGATTAAAAAAATACTAAACTAAAAAAATGTTTGATCATCCGTATAATAAATACATTATTGGCTATGTCAATAAATAAATATTGTAGAAAATTAAAAATAAATTACTTTAAATATTTACACTGAAAAAAAAAGGTAATAATTTCTTTTCAAAGGTGATATCAAATTGACATAGCCAATAAAACTGGCCTAAAACAATCACTACGCAGCTTGTGTTTGTTTATGCTTGGTTTTTAGCTGCCGCATTAAATATGGCCGCCGGAGAGGACCATACACTATGGAAAGACTCTGCCCTTGTCTATGACAAAATGGCGTCGCGTTTTTCTTGGAAGGAAATGAGTTTAATTTACATTATTTAATCTATGATCATAAATGATTTTAATCGTTTCGTCTTAACGTACTTATTAAACTTAAAAAAAAACATCGGTGTATTTGGTAATTAATTTTTTTTCAAATTTGATTGTTTCCGTTTTTTTTTTCTTTCATATATTTAAAGATTAAAAATATATTTCTAGATAATTAATCAATGCAAAGTGTTATGGTATTATATTTTGTGAATAATACGAATAATTATACGTAGTCCCTTAAGGTCTGAACATAACCTTACTAAAGTATTAAAATTTAAATGATTACTCAATAAACCATACATATATATAGACCTACAAAGCAAGTCAAACCGCTTTACACGTTATTGTATTCAACTCACCAAAGATCTTACCCTAACCCCCCTATTTCCAGGAGATATTCATCAAGGAGTACCTAAAGCATTACCACACCAACCTCTCGGAGGACAAAGAGGTTGAACCCTCAATCGATGACATAAATCAGCTGTTGTGCGAAGTCGACGCCTTCGCCTTGGCCAGTCACTTCTTCTGGTGTCTTTGGTCCATTGTGAATGCATCCAAGAGTCAAATACCCTTCGGATACTGGGTAAGTCGGTTTTTGGTCTTAACTTTTATCATAGGTACGTAAGTATTTCAACTGTCTAGCTATAGCGGTTCTTGAGATACAGCCGGGTGACGACAGACGGACGGACAGACAGCGAAGTCTTAGTAATAGGGTCCCGTTTTTACCCTTTAGGTACGGAACCCTAAAAATGACTATATTTTAGTTGTTTATTATTAATAAAGGAAATGATTTGATATTAATATTATTTGTACCGTATAGCGTTTAGGGATAAACGCATTTCAAATTGAATCATTAGTTCCGGAGATTACGTCCAACATACAAACAAATAATCTTTTCTTTATAATATTAATACAGATAAGAAATGTCCAGAAAATAAAACAGCACTTCAGATAATCGTTTATTTATTTTCTCAGTTAAGTGATCTTACGTTGAAAAGGTCTCTAGGGTTATCTTACTGTAATGTATAAAAGTATTGGGTACAGAAACTAACCGGAAGTCGTTCATTTTAACATCCAAGTAATCTGTAGTTTATTCCGCGCGGACTGCCTGGATACATAACATACATTACATTAGCAGCCTGTTAATTACCCACTGCTGAGCCAGGGCCCCCTCTCCCTTTGAGGAGAAGGTTTGGAGCATATTCTACCACGCTGCTCCAATGCAGGTTGTTGGAATACGCACGTGGCAGAATTTCGTTGAAATTAGACACATGCAGGATTCCTCGCGATGTTTTCCTTCGCCGCCGAGCACGAGATGAATTATAAACACAAATTAAGCACGTGAAAATTCAGTGGTGCCTGCCTGGGTTTGAACCCGAAATCATCGGTTAAGATGCACGCGTTCTAACCACTTGAGCCATCTCGGCTGTATTATAAATAATTGTAAAATAAATCAATTTTAATCTGTTTGTAATATGGAATGTAATTTCTCGTTTTAGGAATACGCGCTATCCAGGCTGGATACCTACCTGCGCTTAAAGCAGGAGGTCGTGAAAAAAGATAAATACGGCTTCCCACAGAAGAGGAAAATCTGCGAAGTGGACATTTGAGTTAAGTGCGACTAAGTCCTTGTCTAAAATCGGAGGTGCGAGCGAGACAGAAGGAACTGATCATTCAGCGTGTGTGAAATCGTTAGCGGAAAGATTAATTTCGATTTTGTTGTGATATTTTTAATTTTGAACACGCTGTATATAGAGGATTTTTTTTTTTTGTATACTTTATTAAACATGCTATATATCTGTATAGTATGTATGTATATATAATATCAGTTGATAATATATGTTATATATTTATTGGTAATTTGAAATTTACCGCACTGATCTGTTGTATATCGTTTTTTTATTTCTATATACAGGTGTTGTAAATAAGTCACGCGATATTCGCTTCGAATATTAAAAAAAAAAGTATGATGTGAATATTAATCGTGATAAAAATGCTTTGTCTGTCTGTAAATATGTTAATTTATGATACAGTATTACCGCACAAGTTTTTTTTAAACATTCCCCAGATTAAAAAAATAGAGGAAATGCTCTTTTTTTTTTTATTAAAAAATAAAAAATAATTTGTCATGTAAAGAATATTTAAATTTGACTTACTGTTAGTTTTTTTTTTTTTCGTAACAGTTTTTATTGTACTTTATATATAATAGTTTAACGAGTTGACGTTTCGTTCGATTAATAAATATATAATGTTTAAATAATCAACTTTAATTATATTTAAATCTTCGCACGCATATCTAAAGAGTTTACACCGAAAATAAATTTTGAATAATATTGCCAGGTGAAAGAAAACGTGCCTTGGAGTTTGCTAGACGAAAAAAAAAAATGTACATAGTTTATATGTTTTTTTCTATCGTTATAATTGTTAAAATAAATCACTTAACCTTAGTGACGTAATGAGTACGTATTTAAATTGTTGTTTTGTAAGTTTGTGTATAATTTTGTGGCATCTCGAATAGCTTTAGACGGCGATACTTAAAATATGGATGATATTTGTACTTAAGATTTGATAATAAATTAAAAAAAACGCAAGCATTTGATGATTACTTGTAAAATTTATGGATTTTTTTACGTGACGTCACCGTAACTCTAAAGAAATATTCTGGTTATTGAAACTTTTTTGAAAGATGTTCAAATTATGGTCTATCTTATGATGATGATAACCTCATCGTCGTTGCTAGAAACGCTCTTTGCATTTTCTAATCTAAAATATTATGTCCCTTGTAACTGTCAGTGCACTGGCTCACCGAAACTGGAACACGTATAAAAAGTCAGTCAGATCGCTGAATCGTGTTCAGTGACATAAAAACTCTGAAACGTCGTCTAAAGCACACTTAAAAAGTGATTCAACACTTTATAGTCCACATTCCCAAAAAGATGAAAATTAAAAAAAAAAGCATTTTGTAGTACTTACGTGTAACTCAATTTTGTGATTTCGATTAGTTTAGGTAATTTTTTTTTTTAATTGAAAGCAGCTAATTATTTTATTTATAGCGAGTATATACAGACAGATATGGATATCGTTTTAGTAGTATATATCTTGGATTTTTTATTAGGACGTTCGTCAATCTACTATCATGTTTAAAAAAAAAACATTCTCAAACAAGCTCAAATAATATGTAGTATCATGGTCTTGTATAATTTCTAACTTTATTTTTGACTCGACTCGCAAAAATATAGTTTTTTTATTATTAGTAAAAAACAAGGAGAAATTGGTTATCGTGCATATATACATACAGTCCAGCAGAATGAAAAGAGAAAACAGATGGTCCCGTGTTGTTGCTTTCTCTTTCTAGACCCCAGGGCCGGATCTACCATATGGCTTTTTGGGCTTGAGCCCAGGGCCCGAGCAGAGTCAATACAAAGTCAATGATAGTGCGAAAGAGTCCGTAAATTTATTAAATTAAACAGATCGTATGGTTTGCAGCCTCAGTTGTGCTATTAATCAAACCCATTCAATTCAACGTTCAGATATGTCTTAGGTGGGCCCCTAAGTAGTGTTAGCCCAGGGCCCCCTAAACTTACGGTACGGCCCTGCTAGACCCTTAACATAATATCTTCTACGCTAGACATAACGTTCATATAAAATTTTTATTCAAATATTGGTTACAGTAAGAACTAAAGCTGCAGCGATAAATCTGCTTTATGTAATCTAATCAAACTGATAACTTAGAGCGCTAGATCGCTGTAAGGAATACTTTTCTCGCGACCAAAACGTCGTAAGCGCCGTGAATTTCAAGGCGCTTACGCGTTTCGTTCAACGTACTGTAATAATACGACTCGAAATATTCTACAATGGCGCGGTCTCTTGATAAATATTCGATATAAATCTTATATGTCTGTATATAATTATGACTTATCGGGAATTAGAAAGAGACGGAAACATATTTCTATTCCGATTTCTCATTAAACTATATCTTTGTGTTAAATCTTTTATGTAAAGCCAAAGATACTTTTTTTTATAAATACATAAATTTAAATTATATTTAAATGCTGCTATAATAATATTTAATTAGTTATTTAATAATGGAACTTATATTTATATAAAAATAATAATAATAAACTTTACTTTAAGTATTAATTATAATAACAATATTACTGAAATTATTGTAAATAGACTTTCAATATAACGTTATACAGATGTTTGTTTGATTAATGTAATTTTATGACATTTCCATGTAATTTTATAACTCACAGACTCATCTTATATAAATACTAGCTTAACCTGCGGTTTTACTCGGCCGAAATTCATAAAACACAAACTTCAAACCCCCTTTTTACCCACTTAGGGGTGTAGTTTCGTAAAATCCTTTCTCGGCTAATGTCTACAGCCTATAAGAAACCAGTCAATCAAGTTTGTAGGAGATATAGATTTCGTTTTTACATATATAGGTAAAAAATATTTGTTATATTCGACATTGTTTAAATCAATAAATATAAATTTGAATAGAAAGTGTTTTGTAACTCTCCTATAGATGGCGTTACAGCACGTCAACATATGTACCTTTAAACCAAACATAATAATTTATATATGTAGGTGTTATCCTGTGCCCTTTTTGTGTGCTGTCTATACCTTCGTACGAGTACATTGCTCGTACATTTAAACAAAATCATCCTTCCCATTTTCCCTTAAAGTTAAAATTACCATTAATTGATTCTCAGTGAGAGTCTACGTCGCAAGGGGTACGTAAAGATTCGGATATCGTTTATGTTGGACAGTGTCGTGAGTTATATAATTTTTTTTGTATGTTAATATTAACAAATATATACACTATACATATAGAGGATTCATTTAATCAATATCAATTGACATTTCGACTTTTATAAAGATCATATCAATCTTGTTTAGGCAGTTTAGTTAAACAATGCTATTCTTGAATGTCAAATTAATAATGACTACACCTGTACAAGATAGCTTGATCTTTTTGACAGATGTAAATTTTTCTGATCGACACAACTTTGCAACGACGAAAATATTATTTTCTTAATTTAATGATTGTAAAAATTGTAAAAATAATTAAAAAAAATACATATAAAACAATAGTTCCTAACGATTCAAGCGTGATCCGAAAATTTTAAGACTTTTTCTATTATATATTATTGCTTCAAAGTAAAATTTAAATAGAAACACTGAAAATAATAGACGCTTGTACAATGTTACGTCAGTCGGACGGTAGGGACGCGAATAACAGGCAGTAACTGTTACAAATATCGATTACAAAAATCCTTATTAAGTTATTGTTACGAACGGGGGTCCTTTTGGTTGGGGTCTCTTTAGCTGGTATAACTCTTTTTAGAAAAATAAGTTACAAAAAAATTTAATTCTAATTTGAATTACGCTTTCCGTCGTTCCATCGACTGTTATATATGTTATATTTTCTGTTTCCCATCACTAGCCCGTCTGTCAAAAAGATCAAGCTAACTTGAACAGGGTATAAGTTCAGAAAAGTGCGTTAACTAAACGCGAACCAAACAATGTTCATAAGGGAGGCATTTTTATAAATATCTCGTTATTAAAAATAATTTTAGAAATTGTAACATTGATATTTGTTTTATATTGTTTAATATTACTATCGTTTTTGACAGCAATTGTGATTGTGATGACAATATTTGTTGTTTTTTTTTTTAATTGATTTTGATGTTGCAATTTTTAATATTACTAGAGATAATAATGTGTATCAGATTTTTACAAATTCCTTTTATCATAGATAATAGTGATTTCCATAGAATGTGTACATGGTATATACGAAACCAAAAAAAGAAAACAATTTTATATATTTTTAAGTGTTCTTTTGAATAAATCATTCAAATATATTAGATAACTGAAAATAATTGATATTTATTTGTTTGTATCGTACCGATTCGATTGAAATTTACTATATTCGTTGTGATATAGGCGTTTCCACGTATATGGCAACATCTGTGTTCTTCAAAGTTGCCAACGATTACGATATTGTACCAATTTTTGTTGGCAACGTGTAAGTTTCAGATTTCTCCATGTGTGGGCGCAGCTTTATGTTAGTTTCGCAATATTTTGTATCAACCTGTAACTAGTGACGGAAATTTAAATAAATTGTTTAAAATATTTGGTGTTTATTTTATTTAAATCCTTCAATACATTTTTTAAAAAAGTGTAAATTCATAGTGTTTGATCCCGACCTCTACACTTGAAAAGCCAATATTATCCCAAATATTTTAAAATGGTTTAACTAATAAATTAAAAAAAAAAAAAAAATTTTTAAATTGAACGTTATCGTTCGTTCACTGATGTAATCTTGTTTGTATTTTTTTTTGCTGTCTCTGCTCTTTTATTAACACGCACTGACGTCTAATACGCGCCAGCAATTTAAAATGAAGGAAAATAGTCCATAGTTCAATGTAAACACAACCATAAGTACAGACGACAGAAACTGCGCGATATTTCTCTTATATTTTATTTAACTTTAATAAATATATTTATTATAATCAAGGAGATTGAATTTAAGAAGCTTGTATTAAAATTCAAGCACAGGTTCGAATGTAGAATCTGCTGAGAAATCAATCTTCACATCTGTGAAGATTGATATAATCTTATATAAAGTAATATGTCTACATATTTTATGTCATAGGATTGCGATTCATTTTCGCCGGTACGAGTACTAACACCATCACTATTTTTTGTTAACTTTTGTAATAATAAAACCAAAAATAAACTTCAAAAATCGTTTAATAGTTTATTTAATACATTTTGCAGGTAATAAATACATAACGAAAAAGTATATTTTAACATTTAAAATGATTATCAAATTCATTGATATAAAACCGAAACAATTAAAAAAAAAAAAAACACTTCCAAACACTTATGCACAGATAATAAACACTCTACAAAAAGTCAAAAAGAAAAAAAAAAACACTTTAATTTAAAACAACATTTATAGTATATTAAATTTAAAATACTGAATTCTCTATTTCGAATTTATGTTTGTGCAGGATACAATCTAGAAGATTTAAAACACCTTGCGTTGTTGCCTCAACTTCTCCACAGGAGTGCTGGTTAATTTCCCCCCAAAAAAGACTTAAATTCAACGGGGAACCCTATAACCATTCTCTTAACCATTCTAAGACCATAATATATACAATTGTTTTGATCAATTTTGATTACTATATTTACATAAGCTTCCTTATATCAATAATTCTTGTAACAAATTATTAATTGAATAGAATTTGGCAAGAACCGTTGAATAAACATTTTACAATTGATTACTGAACGATCCGTGAGGTCATTGCATAAATCATATGCTCTACATAAAGATGTGTCGAATACGTAACACAAAGACAGTTCTCGAAGACACGTTTATTTTAATCTTAACTCTTCCCACACGTACGTCATTTTACCGCCACCATTTTTAATTAGTAATCTGACATACCCCTATATATCTCGCCATAAACCCCCTTTGAATTCTCATATCTCTCACAAAAGCGTTCCGTTCTCATAGATATATCCGGGGTATTGATAGACTGTCAATGTGGAGGCAAAATTGTATGAAGATCGATTGAGTCATTAAAACGTATTTATAATATGAAGAGACAAGAAATATCTTGTTGACCATTCATAGCCCGAAAAATAAACAAGATTTTTTGTATGTTTGTCCTTTTAACATAAACGTTTATGCAGACTAACCTAACCATGCGAAGCTATGACGCACCTAGTGTATCTAAAAGGAAACGCCTACAGAGTGTTTTGGTAAACTTTGCTCGAATATAATAACTGATGTATTTTTGTGATTGTGTAAATTTGAAAAAACACCCACTAAGGCCTTATTCACACTATAGTAATCCAACCATAAGTGCAAAAGCCAAATATTGACATTGACATTGACGTTTGACATCGATTTGACGCGTTATCATTGGAGAGCTTAATATATGATATTCGTTATGGATTTGCGAATAAATGGCGTCTTGAACGAAGTTGTTATCGGAACTTTTGAAGTAAAATTAATGTGGATATAAGTAGTTAAGTGTAACAGTGTTGTATTATAAATAAATATATATTAATCAAGAACTGTTAGTAGTGCACAATACAGCTGACCTATTAGCAATTCGGAATACGTAAATCTAAGGTTTGTTTATCGTCAATTCCTTTTCGATTGGAACAGACTATATAATCCTTATGTCGAGAGGTACGTAGAAGCCCATAGATGGCGCTGTAGCTAAATTACTGACAAATCCATGAACTAAAGTGACTCATTTTCATAATACGTTAGTATATTTACGTTTAGTGGCAAAAATAAATACATATAGTTGTTTTAATTTATTATCTAAGTTCTGGGCCGGATTTAGGGCAACCGGACAACTGCCTCGAGGCCTCCTCCTCCCCCTCAATAGAGATACCGACGAGTTAACAATTTCAATGTAAATATGTTTAGATATTTAGATATAGTCATGTTATAATAATATTAATAATTACTGTTTCAAAAGATACCGATACAAAGACTTAATACATTATTGACAAACATTACAGACATGAAATTGTTCAAATTAAAGTAACGATTAGGGGTCTCTATTCCTCTGGCCACACCTCCACACCTTTAAATCCGGTCCTGTCTAACTTTGTTTTCTATTCACAAGTGATACATTGTCAATAAACACTGGCTAACCACACGCATATATCGCTCCCAAACGCTCTTCAAGTCCGCCTCCCTGGAAAACATTGTTACTAAATTAATCTATATTTTTTACCTTAAATATTTCTTTATTGGTGAGCGGACTGTCAAATGGGCCACCTGATGGTAAGCGGTCACCACCGCCCATAGACGTTGACGCTGAAATTAACCTTGAGAACAAAGATGTTATGTCCCTTGTGCCTGTTACGCTGGCTCACACACCCTTCAAACCGAAACACAACAATACTATTTATTACTGTTACCTGGTGGTACCTCCCCAGGCGGGCTCGCACAAAACCCTACCACCAAGTAATTTTTTTACAACAATTAACATAAACAAAAATATTAATTATGACAAAGAATCTGTTTCGGTACACGTGACCTTGGGTATTCATTTCGTTAAACGTTGCGGTGTATACCAAAATTAGTGATATTTATTAACAAACTTGAAGTCAGAGGCCTAGAGGCTGGAACAGGTTAATCTTAAACGAAGATTTCGGTAGCGAACCCGGTCAAGTATGACTGAACTTTGATGCTTAATTTGTGTTTACAATTCATCTCTTTCTCGATGAAGGAAAACATCATGAGGTAACCTGCATGTTTTAAATGAAACTCCACACGTATGAGAAGCTTAGTCTACGTGAGCTTCTCATCAACAGGAAGCCGTAGCCCAGCAGTGGGATATCAACAGTCGGTTGTTACTACATAAATGTTACTATTATCGAACTTACCTTAAGACGTCCATTTGTAGAGCGCACTGTTCGTAAGCGCAGAGGAACTGAGCTAAATCGGTTTTGGGCCAGCCACCCATCCTCAATGGTTCGATGCACCTGCAAGACGACAATTAAACAATTACACATGGTAATGGGTTCACCTGATGGTAAGTGGTCACCACCGCCCAGAGACATTGGTGCTTTAAGAAATATTAACCATTCCTTACATCAATTGTATAGGATGGTGCATTATCCTTGGGAACTAAATATTACTGATGGACGGGATAATATCTGATGAGAGAATGGTACCTACACAAAGGCTCGTTAGTGAGTCAGTGTACCAACTGATACGAGAGACATAACATATTAGTCGCAAAAGTTTGGACAACATTCTCTTAAAAACCAACAAATTTCTCGTTAAAATAATGCTTTAATTGAATATAAAAGTTACACACAAATCGGCTTAGCAGTTTAGTAGGAAACAGATAAGCCGGACTCTATAATATCGGAACGCGATCACCTTTCGAGTAGATCCGTAAACAGGGACCGCAGCTCACGACCTCTGTGCAAGTTACACGCGAGACCGACGAGCGCCCTCGTGTACAATCTGTTATTAACAAATATGACATTCGTTTATTATAACAAGCGGAGTCATTCCTCGCACACTCGAAACAGATATACATTGGAATTTCGTGTATGTCAGAGAAAGGGAAGCCAGACAGACTGGCACCGTAACGCGTTACGTAACGAAGCGGTTTATATTCGCATAAGGAGTTATCACTTCAAAAATCACGATAAAAAATCTTTATTTAAAGTAGGCTCATAAGAGCATTTTTGTATCGTCATGTTAGAGTTGAATTAAATGATGAACCCGTTCAGAAACCGGTAAGAAATTCAATAGTTACTCCTTTCCACCATTTTAATCACAGAGTATGTCAATTAAGTAGAATAGGCTACTTGACTGGTTTTTAAAATCTATTTTTAAATCCAAAACGCTACTTTGACAATATGGCGCTGCAATGACGTCGGTGACGTCACTTGCCTGTATTGTAATCTGTGGCACATATAATCCACATAGAAAACAGTAGGCAAACGAGGTTAACCAGCAAGTGACGTCATCATAAGCCCGACCAATCGGGAGCGTTTTGTGTCACGTGACAAACGTTTAAAAAAATGCCATTTTATTTATGGATTTTTGAATAAATTTATTGTTATTTTCAACTTTCGTTAATAAATAAACATTTTTAAGCTCATAATATATACTGATTACAATAATTGACACTTTATTTTTCGTATTGTCAAACAGCCTATTAAATGTATATACATATATCCTCGTGAGGAAACCCGTTTTTGTCTGATGATATTGTGGTATAAATTAGCCCAGCAGTGGGGTTAAATTAAAACTCACCTAAAATTAAGTTCCAACTCCTGATACGATTTCTCCAGCAACTTGGGTTTTAACCTCATGCATATCAAACTGTAAAAAAATATTTATAAAGAACTTAACTTCTCTAAAAATTCTCGTTGATTTAGTTGACAGTTAATAAAAGTTATACTTCTTTTACCTCCAAAGCCAACTACGAAGTAAAAAATTACTTACTGTTTATGTTCTTTCTCTTTATCGAGAAGAATCCTCAGTTCCCGCAGTTCTAGAAGGAACTCTCGGTCCATCTCCGTGTCATAATACTCTGGACCTGTGCAGCTGTACGTCCAGCTTCCCATGATGGCCTGCATACGAAATTTACAAGCATATTACAGGTATTTATAGCAGCAATTATTAAAAACATTCAGATATTGTCTTCAAGTAGGCCTTGACATTCTCTAAAGGCAAAAGCTGAGGTCCTGAGTTCAAACCGAAAATCTGTAACTACCGGGAGCTCCAAGGTGGAAATGTGTACAGCCCCTTGTCTCGGTGCGCACGTAGAGCCGTTGGTGCTACGCCTAAACTTTTTGAGTCCAACAGGATTTGCGGTCCCATCAGATTACGAGAGTGAGCTGTGTACCGTGCACAATAATGTGTCCTGCGTAGTTAATAAATCACCATAGACTATTCCAGCTCACCGATGACATCGCGTCAATTAGATGACAAGTTAGATGTTTATTTGGCTTTTGTCCTCTCGTGGTTGGAATACGCAAGTTGCCAATATCAAGGACACACTCACTTGTGCACAGTGAAAAAAATCGTTGAAGCAGAGATACTGGAGTTTGCGTTTCGTCGTCTCGAATCTCATACAAGCTATGAAGACAACGGCACCATATTTTCTGAAAGGTAAACATATCTATATATATTACAAGCGTCAATATTAACAGGCATATGTTAAACATCGTAGGTTCAATCCTGACTCCTTGGTCTAATGGCGTCCCTCCTGGCACCAGCCTTACGCCTAAATGGGAAGAGGGTTAAGGACCAGATGTAACGATCATAAGATCCTGGGCCACAAAGGACTGAAGTAGAGAACACGCAGATCTATCAATAATTTATTTACACTTTGCATCAGTAACTTTTAAAACAGTAATTAGTAATATTATTATAACTTGACATTATACTAAAATTGTTAACTCATCAGAATATCTATTGGGGAGAACTTCCTCTCTTGCGGAGACCACATTTGGGTTGCGCTATATCCGGTCCTGGTAAATAGCCATATATAATAAATGTACCCAATAAGACCTGATAGAATACGCACTTGGCTAGAGGTTCGGATATGAGGAATGTTGACCGTATGTTCGCCACGACGTTCCCCGGCATCTCCTCCACCGCCTTGAACACGCGACGCACGTTGTCGAACTGCCGCCGGCAGCACCGCAGCGGCGCCCCGGAGCGCTCCGCCACCTGACACGTCACGGGACCAAACACACGTCGTCCGCGATTACACGTGGAAACAAAACCGCTTACACAACGATCTTAGGAAGATCTTTCATTCCCATAAAAGACACAAGTTACCTCTAGAACGTGCTCGGCGATGAAGGAAAACATCGCGAGGATACCTGCGTGTACCTAATTTCAATGAAATTCAGACACATATGTAATGACCAAGTCCGCATTGAGGCAGCGTGGTGGTGTAGGCATCAGCCCAACAGTGGGACATTTACGGCCTCTTACTTTAACTTGAAATTTCTGACTATCTCGTTTGAGCCGACCTTATTTTCTCTTCGTTTCCTATCAGTAATTAATAATACTCTTATGGTATTAAATATACACAAAGGCCCCTCTTAACCGAGGGTGTAGGCCGAAGGGGCCCACCGATATGGTGCATCATTGGCCAGTTACAGACATAACATACCATCGGTAGCCTTAACGAAGAACAGAAGATTTCTTAAAACCTCTTTTTTGGAGAGAGGATATCTTCAGAACACTACTTTTATCCGGACGCTTATTGTCCTAAAGGAACCCTGAAACTGAATATAGGCAATACCGGAACTATTTCCGTTTAGCGTCCTATCGGATCATAATCCGTGACGGAATACAGAGTGCGGCTAGCCGCCCTGACTGAAGTTATTTAATCACAGAGTTCTCACCTCATCGAGATCCTTCCTGTGCCGTGAAGACAGTTTACGGCCTAGCAGTTCTCTAATAACCGCATCGTCTAAGTCATAATATCTGAAATTATAATTTACCAGTTTTTGTTTTCTTCATGATATATGTAGACAGACGAGCAAATGGGACATCTGATAAGCTGGCCACCTACCGGGCATGGGTATGTGGTCACCAACGCCAATAGACAACGGCGCTTTAAGAAATCTTAACATTCCTTACATCGCCAATGCACCACCAACCTTGGGAACTAAGATGTCATGTCTCCTGTGCCTGTAGTTATACTGGCTCACTCACTCCTCAAGCCGGAACACAAAAATACTGAGTACTGCTGTCTGGCGAACTGTCTGTCTGTTATCGAACTAATTTTACAAATTGTGTTTTATTATTAGTTATAATTTCCGTGCGAATTATTTTGTTTTTTACTTTAAAATGACACTTTAATTTTTTTATATTATTTAGTCATACAGATAACACATACTTACTTCTCGATAAGCATATGCTTCGTCGGTTCATCGATTTGAAACACCATCTGTTCGGACAGCTTTGATGGCACCGTCAGAAGTCTCTCTAATAATGCGAATGTTCTGAAATGAAATAATTAGCTCTTAAATTTATGTACTTAAGATTTGATTATTTATTTATTTATTAAATAGAGATCACATTGTCGTAGAACTGTCTGTCTGACTATCATTATGATCAATCTATTAATGTAACTATAGCCTATTCCAAATGAAGTAGGAAAAAAGATAAACAAACCTTTGATCTACGTATATCATGCAATTTGCTAATAACTCAGCTATATTGTGCACTGCTGAGAGTTTGTGATTAACATATCTTTATTTATAATACAACACTATTACACTTAACTACTTATATCCACTTAAATTTTACCAAAACTCCGATAACAATTTCGTCAACATTCAAAATGATTTTTTGTCGCAAATCCATAGTCAAAATCACAGATTAATCAAGCTCTCGACCAATGATATCGCGTCAATTTGCCGTCAAATGTTGTTTATTTGGCTTTTCTCCTCTTATGGTTGGAATAGAGTATACAGTTATAGTTGAGGTAACATCGTAAGTCCTTGGTGGCAGATTGATGTCTCTTTTCTTACCTACTTACTTTAATATTTTAATTCAAATATAATATGACAGTTTAAAATGTTATTAAAACTAAATTTAAATTATTCCTAATTCAAGTCATGACATAAAGGTATTTTTGAATCGTCATGTTACAGTGTGAACTTAATTGTAAACCAACCAATTCATTTAGAATTTCAATTCTACCGAGGAGAATTGACAAGTAACTATTTGTAACAGTTTTGTATGTATGTCTGGAAATCAACAGATAAATAATGCACTATTTTATCAGCTAGATGCTACTTATAATTAGAGTAAATAGCCTTATATACCTATTTACCTAATATTTTACTGACACAAGATTTAAAGACATTGATTTTATTTAACATAAAGTCAATAAACTTATCACTATATCATGAATTACCTGTAATGATCCAAAACATCACTGGCAATAAGTTCAACAGTGGCTCCGGTTTGTTTGCTCACAGCCCGCTGGTGTAACGTAGTGACAGCCTCACTCGCTAGAATCATATTTTATCAAACTATAAGTAGTTTATTCAGGTATAAACTTAGCTCTCATTTACGATTTATAAATATCGGCATTTTTATATATATTATGTAAATTTCCATATCTAATTATTATAAAATGACTGCTTCTCCTGGTTAGAACATGTACATCTTAAGAGATGATTGCAGGTTGAAACTCAGGCAAGCACCACTGAATTTTTATGTGCTTAATTTGAGTGTATAATTCATCTCATGCTTGGTGAAGGAAAACATTGTGAGGAAACCTGCATGTGTTTAATTTCAACAAAATTCTGCCATATGTGAATCTATTATCCCACATGAGAGCAGTGTGGTGGAATATGCTCCTAGCCATCTCCTCAAAGGGACAGGAGGCCTTAGCCCAGCAGTGGGAAATTTAGAGGCTGCACATGTGTATGCATGTGCACCAGTTTTCAGACAGGGCCTTGCTAGTGTGATATGGGAGGCAGTTATAGGTTTAAGAATAAAAAACGTAGTTCAGTTCAGAGATTTAGTCTTGAAAGTTTAACAGACAGACAGACAGAGTTACTTGCACATTCATAATAATAATATAGATTTAAGAGAGTAAGGAAAATTTTGTCTCCAGCATATTTATAAGATAGAATCTATTTTTTGTTATATTTAGTATATGGGAAAGGTCTTAACTCAAATTTGTGCCTTTTCATGGTTACTTATGGTGGTAGTTAATTTGTTCTAATAAATTTTCTGAGTAGTTTACAGCTATCACATAATAAAATAACATATTTGAAAATATAAAAATTGTAACAAATTTTATTTATGTATTATAATGAATAAATTACGGCTTTTAAGGGGAGATTAGTCAACAGCAAGTGTGTGCACAAACACGGGTGTTCAATAGGACGGCAAATACGACATAATCAAAAAAAGTTTAGGTGCAGACTTCAAATTTAAATTGCTGTCCGAGTCACGAGTGTATAGACACTACCGTTATTAGACTCCAAGCTGCTATTGAGAATTAATAGACGGAAAAAAAAATTAGTAACCTTTTTATTAGGACCCGGGTTTAATGGCGAGGACGTCAGGATCTGCAGTCTTATAAGATTGTTACTAGACCAATGATACTGTGGCTTACAAGTATTAACGATTTATAAATAATTTTATGTAACATAAATGTTGATAAAACTTACATGAACATCCTTCGATCCATAGCTGGTATATTTCTGGATCTATTAATGTGAAATTACTAACGAAAACATCTACTTCTGTGTACATTTTAAATTATTAATGGATTTCTTTTCTATTTTACTTTTGGTTTAATTAAAAAAAATTTTTTTTTCGCAAGTGGCACCTGCTATAAATTTAGAAATAGTTTTAATTATTATTATGTTAATATTGACAAATTTTCGTTGACACTGGACGTTGACGTTTTTTAACGTGTGTTGTCATAATATTGTTATTATTTCTTATTGTATATACCACAGATTTCAACAGTAGTGCATTTTAAGTTGTTATTTTAATATTACGTTTATTACGCAAACTATTATTATTAATTTAGTTAATTTTATATATAGGAATTAACAACACTTCACGCTAGTAAAAATATAAATCTTGCAAAGGCTTCCACAATATACATTTCAGACTAATAGGCGGATAAAAATAGTATTTATAAATACGAGTATTTTTTGTTCCTTATATATAGATATATACCGTATCATTAAATTACAATATTAGGCGTGCTTGCAAAATTACAAAATTGTAAACACTTATTGTGTTTATGTTCAGAAGTGTAAGCTTATAAAAAGTGTCACATTTTAATTAATACAATAAATAATTAATATATTCTCCAATAATAAAATAAAAAAAGAAATATTTATTCTAATTGAGTTTTTTTATATCAATGTGGTCAAATTAGTATCAAAATTAATTATAAATTTTCGATTCGATTTGACATTGTTTTCGAACGGATAAAAGGTAATTGATTTTTTTCAACATTGGATTACTAAAAAAATTGTATTTTTATTTAACTTTGTTTTGTAAATACATCAGTAAGTACTTCGCTGTATGTTTATTAAATACTGCAAAAAAATATATCGCGTTAAAATTTGCTATAATGGCCTTCAAATATATATTAACAATGCCTAAAATGACAACAAATGTTTCCAATAGCTTGGTTTAAAAACATTTAGGTACTTAATAATTTTATTAATAAACATGTTCGCTATTATTTATTTTATAATATCGTGTTCTAAGTGTGGGTGTTAAATTCTTTTTTGGTACCATTAAATAAATATACTTCATAACAATAATAAGAAAAGAAACATACCTTATTTGTACGCCTGTTCTGTTATCCACCGGTACCCAGTGACAATATTTCCGACTTATTAAATAAGGTATTAAATAGTTAAGATTATGATGTGATTTTAATTATTATTTATAACACCTTGAGATTTCCGTACATATACAAACCCATTGAATATTGCAAAAATCTTTCTGAATTGAAAGCAAAAATGATATTTGTAAATTAAATTATTAAACAAACAAATAAATTTTCATTTCTTTATAATATTATTTTTATACGAATTTCTTTTGTAGAATAAAAATGGCGGAAAAGAAATCCAATGAGGATGATGGCTCGGTCATTCAATCGGAAGATCAGGAGACAGATATGATGAACATGTTTGCGAGCGTGTGGGTTAAAGTTGAGGTCGAAGAAGAGAATGACTTCAGTAACAGTGAAGATAAGAAACCTAGTGTACGGTAAGAAACTCTTATTATACATATTTAATTACTATATACCAACAGCCTATTGTATAGATCACACATATCAAAACGTGTCTCAGTGTATTATAGAGTCAAGGAGGTACTAGCTGAACCTGCGGCTTCACCTGCGCAAAATTGATAAAACTATAGCACAAATTCTGGCAACTCCTCTAGAGATAAATGAAAAAAAAAGCCAACTTACTCAGGACCAAATTTTTTCTAAATCGGTTCAGTGCTTTAAGTGTGAAGAGGTCACGGATGGAGTTGCTTTCCCATTTATAATATTAGTATAGACGAGGAACGCTAAGATGTCTCAGTGTGTGCGATAACTTAGAGTATAGACAGCAAACCAAATATAAAAAAGTATAATTTATAATTTTTTTTTTTTTTATTAAACAACGTATATGACATATATTTGCCCAGTTTGTGTCATCTAGCATATAAGACTTTATATATAAGTCAGAATTTTGATAAATATTTTTTGAAGAATCTTATCATGTTGAGGATGTTTAAAAATAATATTTGGAGGGGCGAGCCTTCATGTGTGTATCGATCAATATATTAAAATTGATTTTATTTTCACAAATAGATAATCAAATTCACAAAGTTTTTCTCAATAGGGAAAGATTTTTGAGGGGCCCTATAAATAAGGGTCCAAGTACCAAGGATCAATTCTTAGACCATTATTATTCCTTATTTGTATAAATAACTTCTTGCATAGTTAAAAAAAAACTACTCGAATAATTTCAACCTATTTTTTATCTGGAAAGTTTTCCGGAAGTTTTGAAAATTGGTGATTTTATAGATTTTGACGTGCTCTTTTCGAATTTTCACTGAGCCGACGCCATCGTGACGTGACTATATCTGCGATGAACCTTACAGATAGTGGAGTACCGAGTTTTCAACACGTAGAGATTATTTTTTTCGTATATATACGAACAATTCTTGTTGCTGTAGGTGTGCCTTGGTTTGCGGCTCTCTTAAGCTGAAACTATTGATTTTACAAAAAAACGGTTACTACATAACTGATAGGACATTCTCTCTAGTTTAATTTATTACGTAACTAATTTTATCGTAAAATGAGTCGGAACGGAGTTACGACATTTTTCTAATATGGCAGCGCGCGCGAAATTACGAGGCGAAGTTAAAATTCGAAAAGAGGACATCAGATTCAAAACTCCCGGATAACTTTCCAGGTGAAACTACCAAATGACTGGACTTATAGTAGACAAAACCTTTCAACTATCCTAACTTTTCTGTTTGCTCGTCAATCTAAAAAGTTGTATATATAGCCTTATTGTACACGAAGCCGGGATTGGTAGGTAGTAGTATATAAGAAACGTAGGATAAATAAATATTGGACAACATCACATACATTACTCTGATCCCAATTTAAGTAGCTAAAGCACTTGTGTTATGGCAAATCAGAAGTAACGACGGTACCACATACACTCAGACCCAAGACAATATAGAAAATTAATGAACTTTTTCTACATCGACTCGGCCGGGAATCGAACCCGGGACCTCGGAGTGGCGTACCCATGAAAACCGGTGTACACCCTACTCAACTACGGAGGTCATCAAATCAAATCAAATAATTGTTTGGCTATCACATTCCATCACGTTATCAAATCATTTACAATCAAAAATTTCGGAATATTTACAGTATTTTAAAGTGACTTATCTTTTTCAGCAGTAAGACTAGACGGAAGGGAAAAAAGCGAAAATTTACAAAAGTACTCAACTGCGATGAATGTGATTACACGACAGTTTACAAAAATTGCTTAGACCTTCATGTGGCTGGTCACAAGGATTCGAAGCCGTTTTCATGCCAGCTCTGCGAATACACGACCAAATACCCCACCTCCCTCCAACGGCACGTCATGATAAAACATCCGTCTGATGACGCGAGCGTATCAGAGAAGGACAAGAAGCCACTGCCGATGCACAAGTGTGATGAATGCGAATATTCATCGTACTTCAAATGGAATCTTACCGCACACAAACGAAAGCACAAGCAAGAAAAACAATTCAAATGCCCACACTGCACATACGCAACGGCATACAGACATAACTTCGTGAAACACTGTAAAGTCCACAACGAATGTGTGTTTTATAAATGCGACAAGTGTCCGTTCGTGACGAAATTTGAAGGTCACATAACAAGACATCTCGCGAAGATCCACAACGAGGTGACGGAGAAAGCGAATAAATGTGAATACTGTGACTTTTCAACGATGGTCCGTTGGAGATTGAACATTCACCAGCAACGGAGCAAGCAGGAAGCGCCAATGAAATGCGAGTACTGCGAATTCGAAACTGCGTACATGTGTGAGATTAAACAGCACAAAGTGTCCCATTATAACAGGATATACGGTTCTGGAGTTATACAAAACAAAATGCCTGAAGATATACAGTTACCCCCCATGGATATACAGGAGAAATCCGACTATATAACCCAGGAGACACTCGATAAAAGAGACACGCAAAACCAGTACACACTCGATCCGAACTGCTTAGATTGGAACAGTATACAGGTTTTGGAATCTGAAGACAAGGAGAGACCATTCCTGTGCCACATGTGTAGTTACACGTCGAAGTTCAAAGCGGCTGTTCAGAGGCATTTTCAAAGACACCACACCGGCAGCCAGAACCGTCCCTATAAATGTGTGAACTGTGACTTCTCGACGAAAACCAAAGATCAGATTGCATTACACAATAAAAGGAGTCAATCGGATAAAGTTTTATTTTGTACCATTTGCAGTTTTACAACGACTTACAAATGCCAGCATGTTATGCACCAGAAATGTCACTACGCATTTAAATGCACGCTCTGCCATTACTCGTGTAGACATAAATATGAACTCCAAAAACATTTCACGACGTTACACTTGGGCAACGGACTGAAATGCAGCTTCTGTGATTATAAAGCAGCTAGAAAAGAAAGTCTTCTGTGCCACGAGACAATACACACAGGCAACAAACCATTTAAATGTACGTACTGTTCCTACATGTCCGTACGTAAATCGTTGCTGGACAACCACGTGAAGAGATACCACAGTGATATTAAGAAGGACGTGACTATAGTAAGTGAGAAGAAGATACAGTCGTTGAAAGTTCCGATGCCATCGTTGATTGATAGTTTGAGGGGGCACTGTGACCAAATTCCTATATCAGAGTAACTGATTATTGTACTGATATATAAATTTTAAGGGAAATCGTTTCAGGATATGGCAACAGTTACAAATAGGCTTGAACTCCTTTGAAATGTTATTTTAAAATGACATTTTAATCGTTTTACAGCAATTTCTAATTTTTATAATGTCTCGAGTTATTGCACTTTTTTTTTATGTTAGAGGTGGCAAACGAGCAGGAGGCTCACCTGATGGGAAGTGACTACCACCGCCCATGGACATCTGCAACACCGGGGGGCTTGCAGGTGCGTTGCCGGCCTTTCAGGGAGGAGTACGCTCTTTTCTTGAAGGTTCCAAAGTCGATCGGTTCGGAAAAACCGCCGGCGAAAACTGGTTCCACTTTTTACTAATAAGTAATATTAAAGCGAGCCTCATCAAAATCGATGTGATCTTCGTAATGTCTGCTTCATTTGGTAACCAGAAACTCAATTTACTCAGAAAACGTCGCCAATAACAAAAGAACTGTTCGGATGTATATCGTTGTTTTAATTATGTTTTTTTTTTTATTAATTATATTCTAATTATTTGCAACGTGGTTATTCAAATGTATTTTATCACCTAATTTTGTATTATCAGTATAAATGCCAGTGGATCTCTTCTCTCTCGAATATGGCTAGTCTAGGTACAGAATAAAAGACCTCCCCCCCCAACCTTTTATGTAAGTGTTGTACAAATTGAATATTATATAAATGTAACTGGAGAAATTATATTTAAATTCAAGTCATTTTTAAATTTTCAAGTTATTCGTTAAGAACTTTATCAATAAGTTTTAGATATTTTAATTGGGTAGAAAATGTTCTAAAAATGCAAAATTCCAACAGTAATATGTTTGCAACGTTGATAATTGCTCGCAAATGCTACAAATTTTAACAGATCACAGTCATTAGTTCAATGGTAGACACAGGAATGGTAGGACAGGCCTATGTAAGTCGCAGGTTCGATCTTACCCATGAGCAAGAGCCATTGAAGCTTATTGGATTGGAAAAACGCAATAATTATCGCCTTTACCTTATGACCATCTCGCTTAGACAAACTTTTCTATGATACTATGGGTGTGCATTTTATTGGCGTTTCTTGGATTGAATATTTAGATTGACGAAAAGTTGATTTTTTAAAGATTGATACGCGATATAATTTTGTATTCGCATTACAGATAATCTTAATAATAAAGTACCCAATAATTGCATCAAATTTCCTGGGTAGTACTGTGTACACCTCTGCCCCTACCTAGCCAGTATGGCCTTGGAACATACATAACGTATTCTTGGACACAAGACAAACTAACATATAGATATATATAATTATAGTTATTCACAATTATACAAATAAAATCACGCATTGTTTTATTGACGAGTAATATTGCGTCTCTGCTGAAATGATAGGCAATCTCTGTGTTCGCAACTTCAATTCACTTGTTACTAACTATAGTTCACAACACGAAAGTTGACCGAATACTTTGACCGAACATTCGGTGGAGATGCACTGTAGATTTGATTGTTCTAATATAATTTATGTAGTTTTGCAATATACTAAAAACTAACTCAATGTTTAATATTAAGATATACAATTATGTTTATACTATTTAGTTGATTCTCACGTTTACTTCGTGTATGTGATGAAAAAAGAATAAAATATTGTTTATTTTAATGAATTTTACTTATTTATACCATTAATTCCAACTGTTATATCTATCTATCTAATTTGTGGGAGGTGGAACAAGCCCGGTCTGGGTAGGTACCACTCACGCATTTTAATTATATTCTATCGCAATACTGTGTGGCATTAATTTTTTTTTAATTGGTGACTATGTGTTGTCATTAATTTTTTTTTAATTGGTGGTGACTATAGGACTATGTGGAGGTAGATATTCTCCTGCTCATATAATAAAAAAAATCTAAGCGAGGGGACTCTTCGTTTTAATGCCTAAATGAAAAAACTTCGAAATCATATCAGATTAAACTTATATCAGAAGATGGAGCGCGTTTAATATTGTGGTATACGTAGCCGTGCTTCGCAATTTCACCCGCTTTATATTTTTGTATTTGTATTTCATATAATACTAATAATAAGTGAAATTAGATTACACAGAATACGCGGACGATACACAAAATTTCAAGAGAAAATGTGTGTTTAATCAACACTTAACAAAACTCTCAAGAGACCATTGTTGAAATCGTTATATATTAATGGACATCATTTGTTTTTAAAATTGGTGAAGTTACATCAGCAAACAGCAGCCGTGCTAAATGTATGTAACTTAAAAGATAATGGACCAAGAATGGATCCCTATAAGATGCCTTAACTGAAGCCCGAGATCTCACTTCGTTAAAATGAATCCTCTAATGTTGCTGACTTATGAAATCAAAAAATTGCATGAGGTTTTTGTGATGTCGTGTTAAGTACGTTCTGACTAGGATTTTGTGATGCATGCAATAGAAGGCCTTTGATAAATCACAAGATATCCCTAACGCTTTTTGTCCATATTTTCAATAGATAAACTTAAAACCAGCGTCGATTGCCAATTGTCGCTTTGATAATCCGAATTAGTTATAAAACAACAAATTTGAATCGTCATTTTACAGAATTGTTATAAACGTAAAGCCACCACCGGTTCGGAATATATATTTTACCGAGAATGACTGGCAAGAAACTCGAAAGATTTTTTGTCTAATTATTAAAGTAGCACTCGTAGCAAGTGTTGTTTCTTGAATCATGGGACACGCCCTTTTTAGACTAAGCACTAACATTTAATCAAAATGAATGTTTATGGTTACAATTAGTAGATTTCTCTGAATCCCTTTGTATGATCTATGTAGACCATATGTCGAACCGTCCTCTTAGTAGTTAATCTATTACTTGTTTTTTAATAACCAAGGACATATAACAAGTTAAATGTCATTGAAATCCATTATTTTGTTGAATATATTTTTAACCAAGTATGGTGTGTGTTTATATATTAACATGTTAAAATCAAATAAAACTACAATTTAAGGGCAAATACCTTTTATTTAAATTTCATTGTGCATATTTCGGTAAATATAAAAAATATGGCAAAATAAAAGTAACCGAGCGTGCATACTTTAAAAAAAAAAAACAGCGCATCGCCGCAACATACAGCGCGCTACACAACGACAGTTGCGCAGCTCGAAAAATACATTTAAAAAAGGGCCTACAATATAATAACAACTTTTTATACATAATTTCATATTTTAATTTTTCTGACAAAAATAACTGTCTCAACTTTTTTTTCACTTTGTCGTCGATAAATCTATGAGACGGAAGCTGTTCGTAGACTAGAATGTGTTTTGAGACTCTGTGGACGGTCAGCGTAGAGGTGAGTTTAAAAAACTAATGTGTCGATCGATACGCCAACCGTTCACGAAGATTCCCGAAGCAATTAAATTCAGCTTAACATTTTCCCGCCTTTTGCAATTTTGACAGCTGTCACTTGAGCTGTCAGCTGGAGAATCACAAATGGCGGACAACGCAGAAACCGCTCAAACGCTCTTGTAATTATTATAATAACTCTTATGTCTAGATATTTTTAATTATCAATATTAAATTAATTATTTATTACATACATTTTCTATATACTAAGCAGCAGAGACTAGAGTTTAATGGCGTCTAAGTATAATATATATATATAGAATAGTTCAATAAATTTACACATTTTTTTTTTATAGAATTGTCAATATAATATAAGGGTAGGTATTTGAGAAAATATTGAAAATAAAGACGTAAATGCCGTAATACGCCATACAGAGGCGCAATGTCGCGATATTACTTATATAATTATTATATTTCGTTTCATTATTAAAACAGAATAAAACCTTAGTACACAGCACAACATTATGCTATAACATTATAAAGACGCGGATGAAACCGGAAGTAGTGCAACACTAATAACTATATATTTTTTTCAATTGAAACATACTTAAGCATTAAATTGTACAATTTCAAACGTCCGTTCAAATTTACACCACGCATTGATCCACCATTTTGAGTCCGAATACACATTCCGAATTCCAATTAATTAAAAAAAAACAACACATTAAATAAATTAAAAGTTTTTTTTTAATTTTTTAATTGGTCGAAAGTGTTAAAGGTTTTAATATAACATTACATACATTTGACATCTAGTGATGCAAATATTTATATAAGAATTTTCTAGACATCGATATTTTTTTCTATTACACAGGCAGTGTTGTACGAATTATCACAATACCCGATGTATTTAACTTTTTATTTTATTTAGGATTTTCTTCACATTGATATGTTGTAGTTCAAAAACGAATAAGTTAATATTCATATTGACCTCATTTTATCATTTGAGTAAATCACCCGTAACTTGAGTTTTCGATAATCGAAATAAAAAAAAACTTTAAATGTGAATTATTGTATAATTAATAACTCTCCTTAGAATTTCGAAAAGAAACGTATATACCGCAGATTAACATTTTTTACGATCATAAAAAATCTGTATTACGTTTAAAAATTTAAAAACACAAATTATAATTCGTACATTAAAATAAATAAAAAAAAAAAACACTTCGACAACATTAAACTATTTGTATTTACAAAAGGCGTTATACAGCGTGTAGAAATAATTTACGAAACGCCGAAGGCACCACAATTAAAAAAAAAAAAAAACAATCGCGCACCTTAAAATATACACAAGTATAATACAAAAACGATAATTATACATTTAATTATATTAAATAAATTTCGTTTGAGATATATAAATTGAAAGAACATAGACATCTTAAAAAGAAATTTTAAAAACGATATAGTGAGCGTAAATAAGTCTTTAAAATATTCGCTTGACTATCATTCGTACGTCCCTGTATTTTAAAAAAGTAGTTTTTTTTTTTAATTTTCCTCTATCCTCCACTAGCTTGTTGGATTTAAGTGTCAGTGCAAAAGTGACAATTATTTTTGCTTCTGTAAGACAAAGGCTTGAAACTGAACGTCATTATTTTTTTTTTTCATGGCAAAGGCAAATTACATTTTGCCACAATTGCTCATAGACACGCATGTTTAATATTTATCGTTACTTTTAATGCATAAAGTCGTCGGTTACGATAGAAACAGTTGAAAGATACGATACGATTTTTTACTAGAGCACTGAAATTTTGACTTACGACCTTTTGCAATAGCAACTATGTAAGTATACTTAGACATATTAATAACTTAGCCTGCCTAAGTTATGCTTTACACTAAGTGGGGTAAAGCTTATACTCCTACGATATCGCTTTAGGGTCAGGATTGAAGCTTATCGGTCATGATTCATTTCCAAGCTCTCATGAATAAGTTTGAAGCCATCTTTCGTCATGCTAGTATATTTCTCTAAGCACTCATTCGTGTGCACTTTTGCATTGACAGGGTAAAAATTGAACGATAAATTTTTCGATTTTTTTTTAAATAGATTTTTTTTAACGTTCAATCCAGCATCTACCAGCTTTAAAGGCAAGTCCTATCTACGAGATCTAAACTTTTTTTTTTTAAATATTTATATTTAATTCCCTTATCTTTACTTAAAATTGAAAATTTCAACACATATATAGAGAAATACTGGAAGCGATATATTTAATATTTTTTTAAGGTTTTTCGACTTTTCTTATAGCATATATTATTTTTATTAATTTTTAGATGATATTTTTGCCGTCGACATTTTAATTTTATCGTTGCAAACGTAACTAGCGGACCGATTTTGATGAAATTTTCAATGGGACAGAGCTTTATTGGCAAGACATATGAAGCACTACGGGAGCAGCCAAGAAATACGTCTAAAAACTCATTAATATTTCGTTTTCTCTAAACATTTAAATATATTATTTTATTGGAACGCCACGAACACTTAGAATTTTTAAAATTTTAGTTCTATATATTTTTTTTCAGTGCATATGATATCTTATTCGACGTTAAATTTAATGTACGCACATAGTAACGCATCCAGTATTTCTCTATAGCTGGTAAATTATCATATAACACTATTAACGACCTTATTACACAAGCAATAAGGTAAAAAATAGTCTACGCCCCGTCAAATCTACTAGAAATGGCAAGCGATAGTACGAAGAGAATACTTTTTACAAGAGAATTTTTATATAAAAATAAATATTTCATGTCAGTTATAACGAATCTGATCGATATCTTGCTGAAACGATTCTGATGTAACTCAAGCGATTTCGCGTGACGTATCTTATGAATATGATGATTATCATTCCCGTTTTCTTTTTGTTCGTGTAAATCGTTATTTATTTGAGTATCTCATTTATTCAGAACAATGATCTCTAATAACAACACGGTAAGGCTTAAAATCGTTTAGATTACACCGAGCCCTGAATTAAATTTTCACTTATTAACCTAAATTATATTCAAAACCAATTATGTTTAACCAGTTAATGGGATTGACAGCTATTAAGCAATTGAAACCCATTGATACGTTAACTAAGCGAAATACTCTCTGTCAACGATGTTTTAATTCTAATATTGATTTTGTACTCTTTAGACGATTTTATACATGAAAAAGTTCACTAAAATTTTTTTTTAACGAAGCTTCCGTTAAGCGATTAATGGGTTATCAACCCATTAATCATTAATTAATTAATGTTAGGTTAATGAGTGGTATTATGACTAGTTTATCCTTCAGTTTCACATTAGAGTTATTCCACCCTGTCCGTGTGATGCTCAATTATCTTTGTTCGTCCCGGTGGACTCGTCGTCGTGCCGTCACAGTCTGTGGGCAGAACCTGAAAGATTAAATGAATTGCTTGAAATAAATAGTGTCGGTATCGGTGCCACGTGGGTGATCACGTCGGTGGGGAGTTTTAGAGTCAATGGGAGGGGTCATCGGTGATTTTTAGCGATATTAAGCGATAAGGTTTATTTTGAAGGTTATCGTATGGAATAATTCTTAAGGATGGACGAGCTTAATTCTGCAGCACGAAGGAATACACAGTACGGTGGATTCGCTTTCAACATAAATTACTTTTTTTATTAAGTAGTACACAAGTTTTTTTATTGAGTAGCGATATACGATATATATATTTCTTATTCGCTAAATAAAACTCTTAAGGCATTGCAAGTAATACCCGACCGAAAGGAATGGAGGGACTCCATCGGTATCGACATGATGGACAATATTTTTTTTTAGTTAAAGTTTGGGGCGATGACGTATTAGTGAAACGGCGAGCTCACCGACGGCCCCGTAGACGGGCGGCGGCAGGTCGTCGTGCGCGGGGTCGCGGGCGGCGGGGCGGAAGCGGCGCGCGCGGGCCGCGTTGTGCGCGGGCGGCGCCGGCGCGGCGGGCGCGGGCGGCGCGGGCGGCGCGGGGGGCGGGGAACCCGACGACGACGACGACGCGCCCGACGCGCCGCCCGGCCCGCCGCCCGCCGCGCTGCGGCAGCGGCTCGTGGCGCTGCGGGCACGAGTGCTGGTTAAACACTGACCGAAATCAAAATCACTAACTTTTGCTAACTTAACTTTTGGTAGTTATATTTTCAAAATGAAAACCACACGTATTGTCCTAAATGTATAACCTTTTAGTTGTAGTATAAAAAAAAAATATTTTTTTTCATTTCAATTTTTCATCTAACCCTTTAGAGTTCAGCCATTATATTACAATAAACAAATGATTGCGTTTTAATATGTACAAGCTCTGAGTGTTTCCATTGTATACGAACATTTCACGTGACATACGAACGACACTCACTTGTTATGCGGTGGCTGGTGACGGTGCCGAGGTCTCGCGAAACGCAGGTTTAGTTCTCGGGCAGGGTCTATTGCGTATTTGTCATTGGCGTTCTGTCTCCGTCGACGTAACGCTGCAATAATTGTATTTTATTAGACTTAAAATATAGATGTACCAGTTTTTTTTAGTGTAGTTGATACTTTACTGGAATATGAGTGAGCCGAGTGTCAGTGTGACTAAGTACAATAAGTACGAATTAATTATAAGCATGAGGCGTATTAACTTAGAATGTTCGTAAGAATACAATTAAGGTTCATATCTATGTTAATACAACAATTAGTTTATTTAGTTGTCAATAGATGGCGTTAATAGTTCTTTAAATCGCGCAATCATTGCCCTAAGATATTATTTTATATACATTGTCATTCAGAGTAGTCATTAAGTTACTGGTTCAATAGTTCGCTTTATTCGTAGTCAAGCAAGTTGGGTGAATTGATAGAGTGCGAGTGAGTTGAGTACGAGAGTCAGGTGTGTGTGGATAGTTGTACGAGTGAGGCTGCAATATGGGTTGTGTAAGTTACATGTGAGTGCGAAAGAGTTGAAGGAGTAGTATAAGTCAGTCGAAAAGTAAAGTCAAAAGTTAGTGTTGAGTTAGTCAAGTGAGAGTATTTTTATATTTTGCGAGTAACAGACAAATAATTAGTTAAGTTGTATGAATGTGAGAGAGATGCGTAAGGACGCGGGAGGGGAGTCAGTGCGAGTTAGTCGTGCAAGTAAGTGGGAGAAGTGAGTGCGAGTGAGTCGGGTAAGTAAGTGGGAGGGGTGAGTGTGAGTGCGAATGAGTCGGCGGTCTGACCGGGCGTGAGGTCAGCGTGCGCGGGGTCGGGCGCGTCGCCGCTCCAGGACGCGCACTTGGCGAGGCGGTGCTCGGCCGCCGCCGCCGGCTCGCCGCGCGCGCTGGCCACGGGGATGCGCGAGCCGCTGCCCGACGAGCGCTGCGCGGCGGGAGCGAGTGGGTGGCGGTGAGAACATTAACATACTCGATGTGCCTCTCGATCGGTTAAACACTGCCCAGCCTCACTGGGTTCGTGAACTTGAGTGAAGATACGAGTTTCGGTGGAGGAGAATACAGTCGCATGTATTTAATCCGAACTACCCTTGAGTTTGTTGGAGTATGCTCGAGATCTTTAAATGCAAAGGTATTTGTCCAGTAGTGCCACAACTACGGACCAATTCTTTAACATGGATAAAAAAAATGATTAAAAAAACTTACATCTCTCAAGCTGTGTGTCCCGTCGCCACTCGGGTTCTCGCGACGAACGACAGACGTACTTCTGAAAGAAGCACTATTAATAATATTACAACCATTAATATATTCTATCATATTAAAATATTAATTTGGAATATAAATTCCACCCAGAACAACAGTTACTCTTTTACACTAATTCCCTACATCCCCAATAGGCCAACGAAGTTGGGAACTAAGACGTTATGTCCCTTGTGCCTGTAATTTTCCACTGGCTCACTCACTGTTGAAATCGGTACACAATAAAACTAAGTGTTGCTGTTTGACGGTAGAAACCTTATAAGTGGGTAATACGTACTCATCAGATATCTGTCTGGCTGGCTGTGTTGTGTGCACTGACCCTTACCACCAATTAAAAGCTAAATTTGTGTTTATAACCCATCCCGTGCTTGGTGTAGGAAAATATCGTAAGAAAACTTGCATTTTTCAAATGATACTCTGACACTTGTGTATCGAGTTACCTACATTGGGATCATCATTTACTTTTCTTAAAATTTAAAATAGGTCTCAAATGGGCCACCTGATGGTAGGTGGTCACTATCGTCTATAGACATTGGCATTGCAAGAAATAGTCCATTGTGACTGTAGTTACACTGGCTCACTCACCCTTCAAGCCAGAACACAAGCAGCACTGGGGACACTATTATGGGCTGTTACGTCACAATAAGGTTTAGTTACCTATCAGGTATTGCGTCTAAGCGCGTCCTCTCCACAGCTGGACTTTGGCTCTTTTCACCACTCCTCGTAGAGGACCTGCTAATAAACGTAACGATATTCATGGAGTATTATTTATTTATATTTGATTGATTAAGACCGCAGATGGCCCAGTGGTTAGAACGCGTGCATCTTAACCGATGATTTCGGGTTCAAACCCAGGCAAGCACCACTAAACTTTCATGTGCTTAATTTGTCTTTATAATTCATCTCGTGCTCGGCGGTGAAGGAAAACATCGTGAGGAAACCTGTGTCTAATTTAAACGAAATTCTACCACATGTGTATTCCACCAACCCGCATTGGAGCAGCGGTGTGGAACATGCTCCAAAACCTTCACCTCAAAGGGAGAGGAGGCCTTAGCCCAGCAGTGGGAAATTTACAGGCTGCTAATGTAATGTAATGTAATATTTGATTGCCTCGTTGGTTTATTGGCTAGGTTAGAAGACCACAAAACATATAAATCCTGGGCTTAAGATCCTAAGAGTCATTTAAAAATAAGGGGGGGCAGCGTTCGAAGTTCCGTGCTTCAGAAAGGACATAGTCATTGCTCTTACATTAGAACTCGTTAGTCGTGTTACATTTGCCGTCCCATCGGATTATAGGAGCTAAACGGGAATAGAGGGCGCTTCTGTGTTGGGGCACACACCTGTGCACGACGATATGTCCCAAATAGTTGTCGAGCCTCTCTTGTGAATGACCATAATTACATTTGTTTAACGCTAGTCATTATTTATTTCATTTACATTTATTTGCTTTCAAACAGATTTGGGTCCGTGCCTATTTTAATTTACTTTTTTTATTAAACGTGTTTAATGGCTACGTTAGATTATCATTATTAGTGATTGCATTTATCGATGCCATTTTACCGATATAATACATACCACCCGTATCAACTTTTATGATATATAGGTAGGCGGACGAACAAATGAGCCACCTGATGGTAGGTGGTCACGACCCTTAGCGCTGTAAGAAATAATAACAATTCCTTACATCGCCAATACGCCATCGACTTTGGGAACTAAGATGTCCTGAGTACTGCTGTTCGGAGGTAGAATCTGATGAACCCTACCATCAAGTGCAGTGTGGAAATTCATCTCAAACAGACAAACAAACATAAATTTTATATATCGCTCCATGGTATAAAACAAAATCACTTCCCGACGTCTGCGAGCTTAGTTCTTTTAAACTACGTAACTTTTCATCAATAAACAGACTGATTCATGATTTTATGTATAATTCGTGCATATTATTGTATGTGCGTGAAGCCGGGGCGTCGAGCTAGTAATTCTATAACATATTCAACAAGGTGTTTATAAATACCGTTTGTCGCGCTGGTGTTCTGTAGCGTCGTAGTAAACGGACGCCTCGTCATGGTTGAGTCGGACTTCGCCCCCACTCACCACGGAATGGATTTTGACTATTGATAACAAATAATATTATTTATAGATTCACTTGTAAACTATGGTCTGTTTCAATGGCAGGAGGAGTTAACATAGATAAACATTTATGACCTTGAATTGACGTCCTATCATTGGTTGAGATCTGAAATAATGGTATTCATAATGTACGGAACTATATAATATATATATACATAAGTAGTTAAATGAAATAGTGTTGTATTACAAATAAAGATATATTTATCAAGAACTGTTTGTAGTGCATAACATAGCTGAGCTAATGATATAGAATATATAATCTTAGGTTTTTTTTTATCTTTACTCCTTCGGCCATTTGAATATACACGGTGTTAGGTTTGATTTTTTTTATATTTAATGTACAATATACATTCCTTTACATAAGGTACATGTTTGCACAATAATATTAAAATTAAAAAATACCCCATTTAGGTTCTTACAAGTACTTTGAAGACATGTTATAGATCTATTGAGTCACGAAAGCGCACTCCTCCACGTTAAGTTTTTATCGGCGTGCAAATTACTGACGCTTGTTCTTTTGTCTTAGTGTGCGTGAGACTTAGAGTAACGACAGCAAAACAATGAAAATTAAATTATATTCGTTAAGTTAATTTTATTAAAAAATGTTTTTAACGTGGAGCCTTCGTGAGTGAATAGATCGATATGGAACAAGTAAAGCTACAACCGGTTCCGAATGCAGATTCTACCGATGAAAACCGGTTATTATTACTAAATCTTTTTCTAAAAAAGTTTAAGTATATACAATTTTTATATTACGTATTGAAAGAAGCTCCAATATGAAGTTTACTGTACACTACACTAACCTAAACTTTTTGTTTATGATTTTTTAACATAAGATTTAAATTCAGTTATTGATAGGCAAAGTTAAAATAATTATACAAACTGAATTGGTCATATTAAACGTAATTTTCATACATTAGTTATTCGCCATACTTACTACTTTGGCGTATCTGTATGTGTTTGTACAAATATGTAATTAGTTTGCGTTTAAAATAATTGGTTGATTGTTATGGGATAACATGTATAATATATGTAATTTGTGTGTGTGAGTTTACTCTTAGTTGGTTTGTTTCGATATTTATTTGTTAATATTCATTTTTGGTTTTAGTTTTTGAATGCCAGTCTGTACGTGCGTGTTCGCATCTTGTGGGCTGACAGTATAAGTGCGGGTGGCACGTGTGTCGTAGGCTTCATGTATGTGTGTCGTAGGCTTCATGTATGTGTGTCGACTGCACGTATTCGGTTTATGTGTGCGCGTTGTTTATGTAATGGTTTTATGTGTGAGAGCTGTACGTGTGTCGGTGTATTACCGGAGTGCATGGGCGAGGTGCTGTCCGGCGGGCGCACGCGGATCTCGAGACGGCTGGAGACCGTCGTCTCGGGAGGGGGCTTCGCCGGCGGCTGCGACGAGCTCGACGAACGGGACAAACTCTGAAAAAGATGACCTATTGATTATTTTCTGAATCAGTATACTCCTCGCGCGATCTGGAATGGGATACGACCTTTCAGAAATCAGACAGAACTGGGAGCGCCACCACTGGTGCCGGTACTCACGGGCAGACTGCCGGCGCGGGGGCGCGGCGCGGGCCCGTCGAGGGGGGGGTCGCGCGCCGCCACGCCGCGCATGACGTCGAGGCGGTACCGCAGCGCGCCGCCCGAGCCGTCGTCGAACGACGCCTGCTGCAGCAGCGGCGCCCGCAGCTGCCGCACGCGGCTGCCTGCGGGCGGCGGGAGCGTCACGGGGGCATATAAGATCCCGACCGGTCGCCGCGCCCGGCTCGCTTGCCAGACGCATAGCAACGCTCAATTGCTCGTTAAATTTTGTGACATGTAATGCTGGCGTTTCTCAAACCGTCGCTATAAGCCTCCCATTACAATCGTTAACTGACTGTCAAAACGCAAATGTCACTTCGAAAATAACTCAGACGTGAAATGACCCGCCAAGAGACTCACTAAGAGTTTGTATATAAGTTTAATTTTATAATACAGTGAAATTTAACTTCTCATCTTTAAGATGTTTTTTGTTGACCGTAATGAAAGCAACTGAGATGTGAATAGTGTGCGAAAGAGACATTATGACGTCGAACATAACATATAAATCTTATTTTTGTTAGTTATATATATCAGTTAAATGTGAACTCACCTATCGCTGGTAGTGTCCAACTCCTGGGCAGCGCCGGCTGCAGTCTGGGGAAGGCGTCGATGCCTGCGCTGTGCAAGCAACACTTTGTGCTCTTCACAGGAGGCTTCTCCGCTATTTCCGGTTTTTCAGTCTTCTCCGGTTTTTCTATCTATTGGTAAATAGCTATTATTAGATTAGTAATATAATCATTGGTATTGTGGCAGGTTTGTAATAGATCTCAAGGTCATAGGTTCAAACCCTGGTTTTGACCGATTTCTGTAACAGCAGCTTTTCCCAACGGATACTGTCCAACTGACCAACGGTAACATAATAGTGCAAAAATTTTTAGGTGCTCCATTTGGTGGGTATGTGGTCACCACCAGCCAGACATTGGAGCTGTTACAAATATTAACTATACCTTACATCACACCAATGTGCCATTAACCTTGTGAGCTAATTGTAAAATGTTGACTGATTATTATTTGTCAATTATGCCTGTAGTACGGTAGTATTCACAAACTAACCTCCGGCTTTATGTCCTTTCCGAGGTACAGGAGTATCCAGTCTACTACTGAGTCTTTGACGATCGAATAACTCAAAAACACATTATTGGCTCGACCGAGGTTCAAAACTAGGACCTCGGAAATTGGTGCCTTAAAAAAATACGTGTGCGTCGGGACGGCCGAAAGTTATCACTTATAACTTGAAAAAAAAAACCTCTGTCGGAAATACGGCTAACGCTGTGGGTTTGAGTGAGAGAGGAGGAACCTGCCTGCCACTGCCGCATGAGTAAAAGAAAAGGAAGCCAGATAGACTGGCGACGTAACGCGTTACGTAACGAAGCTGTTTACCCTCACATAAGAAGTTCACTCACCTCATTGGGTACATTGATCTGCGGCGACACGCGCGGCGGAGTGGGCTGGGTCTGCTGCGTGGGCTGCGTGAGCTGCGTCTGCTGCGTGTGCTGCGTGTGCTGCGTGTGCGTCAGCGGCAGCTGCGTGCGCGGCGCGTTGGAGCAGCTCGACACGGCCGACGTGGCGCGCGTGTTGCGGTGCTCCGGCGACTGAGGACCATGTGGATTTCCATTTAAATTTATTAGTGGTGGAGTCGGAACAGCTCCGTGAATGCCACGGGTGGATTCTAATCGAAAATCGTAGGTTTCAATGTTACTATAATTACAATACTAAAGTAGAAGTTGCTAATATCATACAGCGGTAAAATTTGTTTTTTTTTTGTATGTAATCTCTGAAACTAATAAAAAAAAGCTAAATTATTCCTGATAGATGATGCTATAGGGTATAAAATTTATTCATAGCTTATCCCAATCGAAGCAGGAAAAAAGATAATCAAACCTCAGTTTTAAGTATTTCATGCGATTCGCTAATAACTCAGCTATATTGTGCACTGCTGAGAGTTTGTGATTAACATATCTTCATTTATAATACAACACTATTAAACTTAACTACTTATTACTAACATTATCTAAAACGGGATATTTACCATGTTTTTTATTTTTATTTGGTGGAGCTCGATATTTCGACATTATCTACGAATGTCTTGTTCACGAGTCTCGTGAACAAGACAAGATTTTAGATAATGTTAGTAATAAAAATAACCATGTTAATTTAAAATCTTAACTACTTATATCCACTTTAATTTTACTTACAAAGTTTCGTCGACGTTCAAAACGCCAATCGCAAATCCATAGTGAATATCACAGATTAATCAAGCTCTCGACCAATGATATCGCGTCAGTTTGCTGTCAAATGTTGTTTATTTGGCTTTTCCCCTTTAATGGTTGGAATAGAGTATATATCACATCGTTTTCTTTATTTATTAATAAAATTGCACCCAAGCGATGCCGGGAGGCAAAGACAGAACAGTTCAGTAGTTTTTCGTAACTGTTTGTTAACTTTTTTTTTATTGGCCCAATCCGCGAACGATATTAGTTATTTTTAATCACCTGTAACTGTTCCTGCTTCCATTCGTTATCTGTGGTCTCCTCAGAGTCGTCGAACTGAGACTTCCACAGCGAAACTAGTGTTAGAGCTCCACCTTTCGTCACCTTTAACAAGAATATAATACTCATATTAAAAATTTCCTCTTAACGAAATCTATAGGAATTTAATTTCATTTGCTTTCTCTTTCTAACTCATACGCATATCTTTCGTCTCTGTCGTAAGACGTAAATTTTCGTCTTATTATTCGACCTTGAAAAGCATTATACTTGACAAATAAATATGAAACAAAACAAAGCTTTACGATCAGCCCTTAGAACGCCCCCCCCTGGCCTACCTGCTGCAACGCCGACACGTTCTCGTCGTCCATGACCGCGAACTGCGTGTAGCTCTGGTCGGCACGCGCACGCGCATTGCGACGAGCGCCTGAAAACGACAGTTATACAAGTTCAAGTGCTTGTATTAATACTGATATTACAACTTGACGGTAGATAAACGGACATTGACTGCACGCCTTGGGAATGAAATGATCGCCTCCAGGCTGTTTCAAATAACCAAAATATAATTATTATTGTACATGCAAAATGGAAAAAAAGAAAAATAAAAAATATCCCGCTGAGTTTCTTTCGCCGGTTCTTCTCAGGTCCGAGGTGTTAAATTCCGAACCGGTGGTAGATTACAATACTTCTATATTGAATAAAGATTTTTGACTTTGACTTTGATACATAATAAGTAATAAGTAACAGTAAATTGTATTAAAATAAAAAAAAAACTTAGCAAAATGACCTCTCTTGAAGTGCGTGTCAGAGTGCATGCTGTCCACGTCTGCGACGATTCGTGGGCTGCTCGCATCGGCTGATGAAATAAAATAATCATAGTTAGTTTATTTCTTATGTACAGATAGACGGACAGACAAATGGGCCACCTGATAAAAGATCAATAGTACTGTAAGAAATATGAATCTCACCTTTGGAACTAAAATTTTATGTCCCTCATACTAGTCGTACTGACGCAATGGTTTCACAATTCAAACCGGAACACGACGATATAAATATTGAACTCTGATTGGGTGGTATCTACCCCGACGGGATTGCACAAAGCCCTACCACCTAGTTATTGTATGAACATATGTCGTGGCAGACTTTTGGTATCTTTTATAATTAAATAATATATATTTTGTTCCTATTCGTTTTCGTTCGATAATTTTCATAATTTATTATTCCCAATAAGTGCAGGTACCAGTGGAGGGCGCGGAGGGCGCGGCCGCCAGCTCCTGCACGCAGGTGGGGGGCGCCGTCACCACGCGCAGGCGCAGCAGCGTGGGCCCGCCCGCCGCGTGCGCCGCTGCAATGGGAGGGACCGTATATGTGAGCCGAGGTAACGTAAAGGCCGTTACCGTCTAGAATCTCTAAAAAAATTCTTATCAAATTGTATTTGCTTTAATATAATAAGCTCATCCAACGCAAAATGCGTCTGTATTCAATTACAAATCGGACTGAGCGTTCCAAATATTAAATTCATATGTATAACTGTCATCCGCCTGCCCTTATCCCAAGTTTACTCGGGATTGGCGCAGCATGTCTTCCTCTTCCATACTTCTCTGTCGGACGTCATCTCACAAGTAACATTCTTTCTAACCATATCGTCTTTCACACAATCCGTCCGTCGTTTCTTTGGTCGTCCCCTACCTCTATATCCATCCACATCCATTCTCAAAACCTTTCTCACAACATGGTATTCTTGGTACATGGTAATTCAAACCAAACAGAAAGGTATCAAAATAGCTGACAGAGTTCTGAATATAAGTTGATCACATTTAAAGGTAATGACGATTTTAAAATAAAAAAAAAAACACGTTTATTGTCTTTTCCCCCCTTACCTTGCTCCTCAGCAACACTAAATACATTTCAACATACCCCTACTAATATTATAAAAGCGAAGAGCTGTCTGGGGAAAATAGTTAAAAAAAATATATATATCCCGCTGAGTTTCTTTCGCCGGTTCTTCTCAGGTCCGAGGTGTTAAACTCCGAACCGGTGGTAGATTTTTGACAATCAATAAGCAAGTGTAAACACTTCTATATTGAATAAAGATTTTTGACTTTGACTTGACTTTGTTGTGCTTTCAAGGTTAACCAGTGAACCGAATTTGATAATGCCATAAAGCGAGATTGAAACCCAAGGAAATGGGCGGCATATATTACACCTAAAACCGAAAGCCCTACTCTACTGAGAAGGTAGTAAGGGCATATCGGCGTGCACGTACCAGGCTGCGGCGCGCGCGGCTTGCAGGGCGGCACGCTCTGCCGCTCCGGTCTGCTGGCCGGACCGGTCACGGCGGACGTGCTGGTCTCCTGAAACAGTCACGGTTACGCCGTCACGTACTTATCCTCATTGTTATATACATGTTACATACATTTTTTTTAATAATATACATACTTCCCCCCCCAAATGTAAAAAAAAATCTGTTGTTAGCATCTTAATCCATTGCAATACAGCTTAAATACGAATACATCCATTTGGAAGTCAGATATTAATCTTTACTATTAGTATAAACATGAAAGTAACTCTGTCTGTCTGTCGCTCTTTCACTGCCAACCCAAGGAAGGACATAGGATACTTTTTTTTGCCTACACGTGATAACCAACCCCTAAAACGCGAGCCAAGTCTCGGGCGACAACTAGTCGTTAATACTTCTTACCTTTGCGTGTCTGTCTGGTGACGGAGCGGGCGTCGTTCTCACTTCCACTTCCTTCTCAACTGTGGGTTTGTCTGTGTTCGACTGTTAAACAAAAAAATGAATTCACAAAAACATTATTTATTAAAAGGCTGTACAGATCTCGAGAACCGGGTTCACGTTTCTGGTCGAATTAATGAGACATTATTGGATTTCTCGATTTGTTCTCACACCTTGGGCGAACATAACAAGGTTTTATTTACCTTGCAACATTATTCATTATTTAGTTTAAGTCAAGCTTGCAAGCTGAAAAACACTTTCTTCTCCTTCGGAGTCGAAATTTTTAATATTGATTCAGTTCCAGCAATTCATCAGACATGATCTCCTTGTACACCCAAGGTTCGCTCCAGACGAAAGAACTCCTCAACGATCAACAGCATAGAAGATATTTACGTACGTATCCATTGACGTGGTGCGGGACGTGTCTCGGCGAGGCGGGCTGCGGTCTCTTCTCCACGGCCTTCTCCTTCTGTAAGTTTGTCTGTGTGTCCGTCGCTACCGCCGTCGTAGCTTCGGTCTCGAGGCGTCGACGGGTCTACACGAGTTACATTTTATATTTTACTAGTTCTGTTAACGGTTATAAATTATTTTTTTAGTATGGATAGCAAAAAAATTTGAATAAATTAAATATATTAACCACGTAACAAGTTATATTTGCGTTTGTTTTGGTACTGTTGAGTTAGTTCACTCATGTTCGAAATTCAAATCTGAATTACTGGATTGCATGACAATTAACCAATACATGTCTATGGCTTCTAAGTTGTACAAATTTGTTCTATTATGATTAAAAAAATATGCCATTAATTATTTTATATAGATACCGCTATCGCCACACGTGACGCTGGCGGCGGGTACTCACCCTGTCGGGTTGGTGGTCGGGCGAGGGCTGGTGGTCGGCGCCGGCCGCCAGCACGGCCCGCGCGCGGCTGGCCGGCGCGCTCTGGTACGACATCACATCCAACAGTTAGGACGCGTTTGGGGAAACTATTATAAAACCAGCTGAAACTGGTTTCCGGTGGCAATAACTAGTTTATAACCTTGCGTAACTTTACGCAGCCTAAATCCGGTTATTATATTCAAAAAACAATTCATTTTGCTTTGGCATAATAAAAATGTCAAATTGTAACTCAAGTAAGTGTTCCAATAAAAACCTTTTTATAAATTTCGAAGTCTTTATACGACTTTAATGGATCGTAACTTCATCACATGTATGAAAACAATTCATTTAATATAAAACATTAAATTAAACAAAACGAACTCCCAAAGGAAGAACTCCCTTGTCCGCTCATTGGTTAATGTGCGTGACCTTCATTGGCTAAATCATTTCTTAGGTTTGTCTTACGCGCCGGATTCGTCTCGTTTGTCTTTAGCCGCGCGCATCAACCAATGACGTGTGAGTATTTTGTTCCGTAAGAATTAAAGAACATGAATTCGACTAATTCTACTCATATAGAATAGAAGGAATTCTGAAATAATTCTCGACTTGTATGTAATATCAGTACTAACGTCCTTCTCCCAGTCGTAAGGATCTGTCTCCCGGATCCCACGTCGCTTGCAGCACCTCTCCAGCAGAGAAGCCAGCATGGCGTAGTCCGGCGTGTCGGCGTACTCCAGCTGCTGGACGTGCTCTAAGAACTGGCGCAGCTCCGACGGTAAGTGCTTTAGGAGGAGACGGTGGTCATATTTCTCTTTCATCAGACCGACCTGTAAAATAATTTAACGGATTCAAATCACGGGATCTAATATGTTATCCCTCGTGCTAGTGTAACTCACTGGCTCACTCACTCTGTGAAACAATACTAGGTATTGCAGCGTGGTGGTAAAATATATGATGAGTGGATGGTACCTACCCAGGTAGGTTTACATGAATACCCTACAACCAAGTTATAGGTATAAGTATGTATTTTATACATATATTTTATTGGAGAAGGTTTTTAAACCACCCATTTGTTTTATTGTATTGTTGTAACTCACCGCTAGGTGGCGTTACAACATCAACTCCTAGACCGTTTCATTGTCACGTCACTAGTATGACAATCTATAGATTTGACGTATCTTGGAAGAGGCCCGTGTATAGTTCGTCACGGTAACATACGAAATCGATGACGTAACGCCCGTCGAAGAGACGAAGAGGGTACCTCTTTTTTTCATAGTAGGTATTCCCTGTGGTTATTGGGCTAGGGCGTACTAGGCGTCCTGGGCGACAGCGAGTCCCAGACAATCCCCTCCGTGGAGGTGGGGGAGGGGCTTACGTGGGAAACCCCCTTAACAATATACCCTTTATGTGTTTGACAAAGGCTTAGGTAGATTGAATGTATAGTTTTATATAAAAAAAAAACATACTTGTTCTTTGTCCTTGATTTTCCTCCACGGCAGCTGCCCGTTGACGAACTCGACCAGCATGTAGAACAGCGACCAGAGATCGTCGTGTCTCCCCATCTCCTTATTCTTGTGGGCGTTGATGGAAGCGTAGCGGACCGTGCCTGGAAGACAAACATATTTCATTAAATCAATATATACTAAATTTGATAGTTGAATCTTTTCCATTGATAAATATTTGTACATCTGTATGAATGTTGCTGCAGGTATGTTGATTTGCGGTGTCGTTTCGTATTTCTTTGCTGTATAGAAACTTGAAATTCGAGTTCACTCGGTAAAGACAGAAAGAGAAAACTATATATTTAAATCCTTCCACTTCTATCACGCGCACGTTGCTGCGCGAGTAATTTTTTTTTAAATTGATTAATAATAACTTTAATATTTTCTTATAATAAGGAATCAATTTTGTGTTTGTTACTTACCTCTGAAACCCGCCGCGGCCCTCGGCGGTCGCACTTGCCCGTTGCTAGTCGTATACTGCCTAGCTAGACCGAAATCTAGCATATAGACTCTACGACAATTCGACGGGTGACGACCGATGCTGAAATTACTCTGAAATTTGAAAATTATATCTTAAACACTAATAATAATAGTTTCTAACATATTTATACATAACATGCGTTTCGCTGATTGGCTGTCGTTCAAGGTCACTTGCTTGTCTCCTTGGGTTCGTAAGCATACTAATGCGTCGTGACGCAAAGCACCCCCAGCATAAGGAAACTTATCTGGGGCTACCGGTGCTGTTCATACCCCCAATGCACTGTGTACTGGAAGCTTGTTTATGGAAGCTCACATCCGTCACAGTAACAGTACATCCCATGGGGTCCAAATACTACTCAAAGGATACGGTTAGTATTTAGTGGGTAGTTTAGCTCTAAATCAGGAGTCCCACATACCCTTCCCTCGCTGTGGGTAAACGCATTTTTCGGCGTGAAAGAGGATTATTTTCTTATATCCTTTTTTAATAAATTTACTTTGCAATACAAAAATAAAATCTCAAAAAAAAATTTTCTTTATGTTATAGGTAGGACGGGCAACTGGAGCACTTGATGGTAAGTGGTCACCACCGCCCATAGACCATTCCTTACAACACACCAATGCGCCATAACCTTGGAAACTAAGACGTAATGCCCCTTGTGCCTGTAGTTACACTGGCACTCATTCTAACAAAAATACCGTCAACAAAACACATACCACTAATAAAATCTAATAAAACATACTTACTGGTTTAATGTCTCTGTGTAGGAAACCAACTGAATGTATGGAATCTATTGCTTTCAATATTTGAAGTCCAAGCCTGGAAATAATAATAATTAAAAAAAAACCATTTTATTAAATATAAGAACTATATTCGATTACAGAATACGTTTCCAACAAATGAATGATATAAGTATGATTGTTTATTTGTTTTCAGTTAAAATATGGAACCCCATTTATCATTTATTAATACTATCTAGTTGGACCGTTAAAGAAAAAAATAGTATTCGACCGTTGGCTACTAAGTACACGCACACTAGTAAAGTAGTACACGCACACCAAGATAATAAAGTCTATTTAGTCTATCTAGATATATAAATAGTCTAAGGAAATAATTTACAATTACAGTAAAAATAGCCTAAGTGTCAAAACAAGTAACGCTAGAAGCCGCTTGACCTCCTTTAACCCCGCTAGCTTGACCATTGTTCTAATACTAAATAGCGAGCATCGACGCGAGTTTGCCTTCGTCCTGCTGGCGGCGGACCACGCCTTCAGTTACAAAAAGTCGAATATCGACAATATATGGTAGTTCTGAGCTTACTTTAGAACGTAGCTTGTTTTTTTTTTTTTTATTGTTGTGCTGACCGTATCGGTGGATTATAAGATGACGTTAGTGGTTGTTGTTAAGTGTACGGCGTAAAGTTACGTGTAAGGCGTTAACTTACCTAAGTGTAGTGGACAGCGAGAAGGCTCCTCTGGGCTGCGCGCGACGCAACTCCGCCAGGTTCCGCCCTTGCAGCTGCATCACGACGTAGTTGAATCTTGCGTTTCTACCGCAGCCGATGAAGCGGCAGACGTGCTCCTTACCTAATTGATTACTTTGTATATAATATATTTAAGCGAAAGGGCATATAAAGTGGTATGTGGTCACCACGACCATATAGACATTTATAATGTAAAAAAAATTAATCATCTTAAACTATTTAGATGCTATGAATCTTGTGCATGTAGTTATACTGGCTCATCCTTCAAATTGGAACACAGAAATACTGTGTATTGCTATTTGGCGGTAAAATATCTGATGAGTGGGTGGTACCTACACAGATAGACTCGCACAAAGCCCTACCACCAAGTCGATTAATATAATATATATTTGATTATCTTCAAAAAGTACAATTAATTACCTTGCAACTTTTTCAAGACGGCAACTTCCATCTTCAGAACCTGCTTTGGTTGTCTCGCTGATTCCACTTTCAACGCGACCTGTTCTTGGGTCACGAGGTCGAGACCCTCGTAGATCTCCCCGAAACCACCACCACCTATCTTCTTCACAACCTGATCGACGTACCATACTCTTTTTAATAACACAATTTTTTAAAATTTAAAATGTCAAAAGTTTAATTTATCTGACGGGACGACCTCCGTGGTCGAGTAGTGTACACCGGTTCATGGGTACGCCACTCCGAGCTGAGTCGATGTAGAAAAAGTTCCTTAGTTTACTATGTTGTCTTGGGTCTGGGTGTTTGTGGTGTCGTCGTTACTTCTGATTCTCCATAACACAAGTGCTTTAGCTACTTACATTGGGATCAGAGTAATGTTTGTGATATTGTCCAATATTTATTTATTTATTATCTGATTCGAGTAAATTGGCTACCTGATAGTAAGTAGTCCCAACCGCCATTAAATACAGCGCGACTGCCAACCATGGAAATCAACAGACTTATAGTCTATACCAACTTCGAGAGGTCAAAAGCCAAATAAACAACATTTTACATCGACTTGACGCGACATCGTTGGAGAGCTTGAATAAATGGCGTTTTGAACGTTGACGTAGGCGCACGGTCAAATGGGTCACCTTATGATCACCACCGCCCTAGACATTTTATAGTGCGACACTTTATTTAGACATATAAATAATCTCAGTTAATATGTCTGTTAATAATTTTTAATGGAAGTTTGTGATCCTTTATTGTGGACAAGGATATTCGCAGTTTCATTAATTGCCCACGTGAAGCTCATTCTGGGTGTTTGATTATAATTTCGCATATGTTAGTGCTTCGGCCTCACCTTCCATCTCTCCTTGACGACGTGTCCCGGCTGCAGCAGGTCCTCGGTCGCCATCGTGATGTGGTGCGCGCGACGCGAGGTGTCGCAGCGAGACGCGTCACGTGAGCGGTTCTTACCGAAGTTTGGTAGTGTACGAGATCTGAAAGCCAAAAGTTTAAGCGTAAATCTTCAAGGTTAACAATATACCCACTCATTTTTATTTAAAATAGATGGGCTGACTGGCCAACTGTTGGTAACTGGTCACCATGCTCTACATCGTCTACTTTGGGAACAAAGATGTTATATCCCTTGGGTCTGCTGTTACACTGGCTTACTCGCCCTTCAAACCGATAGCCTATAATACTAATTATTACCACTTGGCCCAAGAATATGCGATGATTGGGTGGTACATATCTGTGTAAACTGAGTACTCATCATTTATTCTACAACCAAACCATAGGTATAGATAGCCACATGGCACGTTGATGTAAGGGCTTGTACTTCTGGCTGGGTATCTATAGGCGTAGACGATGGGAGCCTTGGAGTCAGTCCCTGAACTTTGCCCAAAAGTTCTCACAAACTGCCTGGTATTTATCTCCAAGTGAGTGCTCAAACACCCTCCTCCACCTCACTATTCAATGTGAGCAGAGCAGTTTTAGGAACAATGACCTACTAATGTCTCTGACCTATGGAAATGTTATAATCAGGTCGATTTTAAGAATTTCATCACAGAAAAACTTAGTTACTTTAGTGAACCGACTCAGGATTTAATCCTAGAACTCATAATTTTGACCCACGAGGGCTGAATAGCTTCTGAACTACGCGTAGACTATTCTATCCGTTATGAAAACGAATCGTATCTTGAACGTGGAAGACAAAAAATAAGCAACTACATTAAAAAAGGTAATATCTATGTGTAATAAATAAATAAAATACCTTAATAAAGGATTCGGTTGAACTCTCCGAACGCTGGCGGCTTCGACCTGCCGCTCTTCTCTCTGAGAACATTAGAAAACTTAGGTTATGATATATCCAATTATGTATCTGTGGTGCCCCCGCCCCCCCAAACTCTCATCCAACATACATACTATATCCATATTGAAAGTAAAATGCGATAATAAAATCCAATTGGAATAATAATTGTATCGATAGTACGAATCAACAGACATGACAGAAATTTATATAAAAAATCGGCCAAGTGCGAGGTGGACTCGCGCATGAGGGTTCCGTACATTATCTGAAAAATCATGTCTGTTGTTTGGGAGCACACATAAACGTTTGTTTGTGTTTTAGCATTTAGATGGACGGACGGAGTCTTAGTAATACTCTTACAATTTTGGTAAGGAATCCCAAAAAATGACTTCAAATAATACTCATAGAAAATGAATTATTGGTAAAATTGATCCCGTAGATTTTTACCAGTACTTATTGTTATTGTCTTCAAATCAAAATTGGATCAAATGGGAACTATTCCATCCCTTCCAACTAAAAATAAAAAATCAAAACGATGGACGATGGACTGACGGACTTCTGAGGTAACAAACAAATAACAACCGAATTGAGAACTCTTTTTTAAAATCCAGTTAAAAATATCACCTGGGGTTCATGTCTCCGGGAGCGGGCCGCGGGCGCCGAACCCGAGCCCTGGGAATCTGTGTCCGCTGATGATGATGACGAATCTACAAACGATTCAAATATAAAAATTTATCTTTATTCAAAAGAATCTTAATCATATAAAAATATCTGTGTGATTAAACCATAGAAACGTATACCGTGCAGGATGTATTAACTTTGTGAAGTCGGAAACTTGGTGCTATTAGTTTACCTCTCCTCCTCGTGTCTATACAATGATAGGCATCGTTGCTTTCAAAAATATCTATTTCATTGATAATAAACATAATGTTACCTCGCCTACATATTAACACCTCGCCTTATTGCCTCCACTGGTGACAGGAGGGCTGGTTCGTTTTTTGCCCATAGGATCGGAATTGCGATTCAACGGAGAAATGCTGCTGGCATTCTTGCCACCACGAGGTCAAGATTTATACAGTGATTATTTTTATTCATATTTGTATATATTTAAGGACTTAATGTTAATAATTCATATGTATATTGTTGTAAACATATTGTGAAGCAACTTTAAGTATTGGGTATACTCTATTAAAAATATCCCGAAGGTTACGAGTATTACCTCCGAGTATTGATAGATAAATAGATAAAAAAAGTTCAATGTCGGACAAGCACCACTTGTCTTAATTTGTATTTATAATATTGCTATCTCCCTCTTGTCCTCGGCGGTGAAGGAGAACGTCTATCAAGCCTGCACTGATGCCTGGTATTAACTTCAAGATTTATCCTTAAAAGACAATGGTCCATTTACAGATCGTTTCTATTTGCCTTTGCTCTTCAAATAGGCTCCAAAAATAATCGACACCTTAGACACTATCCTTGTAGAAATCATAAAGTCCTACGTGACAACTATTTTTTCGACATTGTGACTTTTTGGAACTATTTCAAATGAATAAGATTTGAACAGAAAATCTTAGTTGATAGATAGTATTTCCTGAACGAATTAGTTTTTATACAACAATGTATACCCTTAATTGCTAACATCCAAGCAAAACACGATAAATAGAACAACTGCTATCAAAGAATTTGTAGCATAATCTTCAGGCAGTTCGGTACAATTTTGATTAAACTATGAAATCACTTAAGACGTTTCGGACTGACGCTAGCATAATGCATTTATTAAAGCTAGTGGAACTCTCTGGACGTAATAACCGAAGTGCAGGGTCAAATTAAAGTAGATTACCTGATTGGTTTCGATGCTGGACCTCCCCCTTGAACGACGGCTCCCTTCCACAGCCTGGTTCCTGTTCCCTGAAAAGATAACCATTCATTAGGGTATCAGTTTCCGAATCAAAAGTGTTGTATGCTACCATCATAACTAAAAAAATAAAAGAAGCAACCAAGTCTAATGGATAGAAATGATTGCCAAATATGTGCCTAAACCTTATTGGTCTTAAGGTTGTTAGCACTGATCCACTTAACGTTGACATACGAAAAGCATAAATGCACTTGGTGATAGGGATGTGTGTCCGTCTGTGTAGTTACAACCCGCTCAATTCTAACGTCAAACAGCTATACTTGTTGTTGCGTTCCAGTTTGAACGGTTATACAGTGTAAAAAACTATTCAGTTCCGGTTCAGTCGAAGTCGAATCGGAATATAATCGGGATCGTATAGTGATCGTTATAAATTAGAATTGGCCCTCAGTTACTAAGACTAAGCTGACTAAGCTGAGGTTTATTTTATTGAGGAATAGTCAAAGTTGGATCGAAATAGAATCGCTAAGGTATCATTGTCGATACAAGTTCTTTTTTTTTGTGTTACACTACATGAGCTCAGAGTTGGGCGTGCCTTTTTCACTTTTTAGTTTCAGTTAGGTGAGGCGGTTTAAAATTTCTCTTATTTACTAAACATCAGAAGATAAGTCGGAGATCGTCGTCTTGAAAGACAGATTTTTTTTATGTTATATATTACTTCAAATTTACATTTTTCTTTTAAATATAGATCGTATTTTCTGTAATTATTATTATCATTATCTATTTATTTATTCTTTGTTTCAAATACATTTACTTTCTGCTGATACGTCATTTTTAAAGGACATCAATTTAGATTCACAGATACTATTACCGATTTAAGTTAATAGAATTGCCCTCCATATTGGTTATGTAAGGTATGGTTAATTTCTCCTAAAGAGCCAACGTGCATGGGCGGTGGCGACTACTCACCCTCAGGTGGCCCATTTGCAAGTTAGTCAATCTATTTTAAATTTAAAATAATTTCCATTATTAAGGTAATATCATGTTGTTGGTTAGGTAAACTAAAACTGTCATTGTTTTTATTATCTATATAGCATTAAAAAAATAGGAGTAAAAATAAACAAACCTTAAATTTACGTATTTCATACGAATTGCAAGTAACTCAGCTACATTGTGGACTGCTAAGAGTTAATCTTTATTCATAATACAACAATATTGCTCTAAACGTAAATATATATACAATATTTTCCAAAATTCCGATAATTCTTCGACGTTCAAAACGCCATTTAACGAAAATCCATAGTGAATATCATAGATTAATCAAGCTCTCGACCAATGATATCGCATCAATTTGCTGTCAAATGTTTATTTGGCTTTTTACCTCTTATGGTTGGAATATAGTATGCATAATTGTATCTTTTTTAATTATCGAAATAGTATAATTATATCACGGTATCAAAAGAGTTACCTATGCTAATATCATATGGATTGAAGATTTATTTGTGTGATATAAAAAAAAAACGTCTGAATCTATTTATAACATTTACTTAAAATTGTAAAGTAATTAGTAAAAGTAACAGCCGCTATATATCCCACTGCTGAGCTAAGGTCTCCAATCCCGTAACTACACCGTGCTACAATATGGGTTGGTGGAAACAACTTTGATAGAATCTCATTGGATTTAGACACGTGCCGATTTCGTCATGTTATCCTTCACCGCCAAAACGAGAACAATTCTAAACATTTTTCAAGTTCTAAGCACATGAAAATTCAGCGGTGCTGTCCTGACACTGAACCCGTAATAAGATTATAGCCTGAAATTATTTGTGAAGTAAACCAGTATGTATGTATGTGCTCTTGTAGTCACAGACCACAGGCGAAACCAGTTATTCATAAAGTGAATCTCAATATTCTCTTTCGCACTATTCAGAGGAACAAAAGAGCGTTTTGCATATTCATTTCGCTAGAGGTCAAACATAATTAGAGGCCGTAGAATCTTCATAAAAATATCATTTAAACCAACCTTAAATAGAACGTAATAGGTTTGACGAAAAAAACCCCGCTGAGTTTCTTTCGCCGGTTCTTCCGGAACCGGTGGTAGTGTTTAATTTGACAATCAATAAGTAAGTGTAATGCTTCTATATTGAATAAAGGGATTTGATTTGATTTGTGTATCGATTTCGATAATTCTTCGCGTATTAAGTATAGCTCCAAAGTGATCACATATCAATTTCATATTGTCAGTATGAAATTTTTTACTGAAGCTTATTATTTTGTGAAAATTCGTCTATTCTTCACCTTCTAATCACCGTTTTAAGGGCATTACCGTTCCCACCAATTAATTTTATAAGATACTCAAATGGTAAGCTATAATTCTGCAGTTTTTGAGGTCCCGACTTCAACACCATAAACACTTGACTTGTTGCTAAGGGTTTCTGCATTTATGTTGGTATTGTCTCCTTTTCAGAGATTCTGTCCCAAAAAGCAATACTTCGTAATGTTGTTTTCTGGTTTGAAGGTTGAGTGAGTCGGTGTAACTACAGGTACAGCTCCCAAGGTTGGTTCGTTGGGGCATCAGCGATGTAAGGAATGGTTAATGTAGCTTCCAGCACCAATGTCTATGAGTGATGGTGACAAAATTTAGCCACCTGAAGTTTGGATAGTAACAGTATTAACAATCACGAGGCTCTGAAAGCACGTAAGTTGATCCTAAGCCTGAGGCATCTCCGCTCGTGATAGATTGCCGTCTCATTAAATTACAAGAGTAAGAAATCCACTATAATATTTCCTACACATTGACAGTCTCTGTTGAGAACAGTCGTAACCAAAAATAATCATAACGAAATGGATATAACTTTATCAGATGTCAATATTTGTAAATTTATATATGTATATTTATTTACATTAATTCCAATGATTCAGTTCATATCATTACTAGTACATTCTTGGGTGTAACATTCGATAGGGCAATGTGTGATGTCAGCTTTAATGAGTGTTCAGTAATGGCTATAATAAAGGACCTAGTGACTCACAACCACATAACCTAGTCTATACTTATAAAATCGTTTGTCCTGACTGACTATCAACGCATAGTCAAATGCTGAGTGTAAAAACTGAACTTTGGATCATAGCCTTTTATTATAACGTCAGCATCTGCTGGCAAAATTTTTTTGGATATTTCAACTTGAAGGGAAATTGGAGGCGATGAATTTGAGCTTAATCCGTACGATATTGACACATCAGCCTGTTATTGTCCCACTGTTGGGTTAAGATCACGTATCTTTTTGTGAGGTTCGGAACTTAATCCAAAACGCTGTTGCTGCAGTTTATTGGACACATGTAAGTTTTAATTTGGGGTTTCCCCCATGCGCACAACCATATCCATGACAAAAATTTATTGATCTGTTACTCCAAATAAAGAAAACAAATCCACTTGTTCACTTTTACAATATTAGTTTAAGGTGGCGAAATATCAATCCTAGAAGAGCAATATTTGATGAGCATTAAAATCCTGCATTAATTGCGTTTTTGCGTATTTTTTTTTTTATGGCATTGATTGGCGGACGAGCATATGGCCCACCTGATGGTAAGTGGTCACCACGGCCCATAGACAAAGGCGCTGTAAGAAATATTAACCATTCCTTACATCACCTATGCGCTACCAACCTTGGGAACTAAGATGTTATGTCCCTTGTGCCTGTGATTACACTGGCTCACTCACCCTTCTAACTGGAACACAACAATACAGAGTACTGTTATTTGGCGGTAGAATGTCTGATGAGTGGGTGGTACCTACCCAGACGGGCTTGCAGAAAGCCCTACCACCAAGTAATATATTGTGTGATAGTTGCGTTTCTGCTGCGTTGTGTCGAAATGATTGATGCCTTTTCAATTCATGCTAAGAACAACCATTGTAAGGGTTTTGTGTAAGAATCCCATATAACCCAGTATCCCCCCATATTCTTCGATACCTATTTGCCTATTCCAATCGAAGAAGGAACGAAGATAAACAAACCTAACCTAATAAACAAACACTTACGTATTTCATGCGATTTGTTAGTAGCACAGCTATATTGTACACTACTAACAGTTCTTGATTAACACTATTCCACTTGACTACTTATAACCACTTTAATTTTTCCAAAGTTCCAATAGCAACTTTGACGTTCAAAACGCAATTTTTACACAAATCCATAATGTACATCGTAGACTTGAAACTTGATTGATTTTTTTTATTTTCATTTCAAAGGTCTTGCTATAATGACATGTTTCCAAATAAATTATATTGGTACTTGTAGGTAGGAATAAATCAATAATGTTCGCGTTCGAATATGCTAATAACATCGATCTAATCAAACTGTTCCTGCGTCTCCATTTGCGTGACATTCAACATTTATATCATTTTACTCGAACTGCATGGAATTTTTGGTCTTGTTGTACTTATCAAAGGAGTTACTAAAGGTTTTTTATCCGTGCCAATCGAAGGAGTAAAGATAAACAATATTTAGATTTATATACTCCATATTATGCATTGCAAACAGTTCTTGATTCATTTAACTTTTTCTATACATCCAGTTAAATTTACTTCCCAAATTCTGATAACAATTCCAATGACCTGAAAGTCGCCATTTTTTTTCAGAAAAACATTACGAATACCATAGGTTATTCGAAAGTAATGATATCAAGTCGAATCAATTTCAAAGATGTTTGTTTAGTCTGTAGTAATCCTTTGATTGGAGTAGGTGATTATGCAAATGGAGAAGCTATACTTGAGGAAGTAATTGATTTAGACAAATTCTTAAAACAAGTACGTATTCCGGCTCGACGAGTACTTTAAGAGCTCTTACGCATGATTATAGACAAAAGGCAAAATATGTTCTTTATTGTCAACTACGTAGTTCAGGACTATCTGAGTATTCTGGGCTAGAGGATGTAATTTCAAAAAAATTGGTCCACAGCGAAGAGATAACAAGGACAAAGGAGCAAACATTATGGCGATCTCCTCTGCCTAAAATGTTATTGAGAGTCCTTATGGGCGCCTCAGTTATGTCCTAGACTTTGACATTAATTTTGACGCCCAACGCACAGCGTCTGGATTTTTGCACGCCTGCACCGTGAATTAAGACGGGTCTATTACAGCATGATATTATTTATTCAAGTAGGGTTTTATAATCACATTTCAGTATTCAATCAATCATAACAGGATTAAATTGAATGTAAAGCTCTAACCGGGACCAACAGTAAGCCCATTATTTTCCTTGCTCAAATTAAATATTTAGTCAAATGTACAATTTAATTTACGTGTCCTGTGGGAAAGTTTATGAAAACATTTATCTTTCTTAAATCAATTACGTAACTAAAATATATTTCAATAAAATAAAAACATATCTGAGATACAGTTCTTTCGTAGCGATGTCTTTGTTTTTGTTGCGATCAAAGTTGACCGCAAAATATTCTGCTAATGTCACGTAAAATAGATTTGATACGTACCAGATTAATCGGCTTCAAATCAATGTTCAACTTTTATCAGAAGATTAATCAGTATGACCCTTCGCTAGTTGGCGGACATTCAAATAGGCCACCTGATGTTAAGTGGTAACCACTGCCCACAGTCGTATTGACGTCTTAAAGATCAATCCTGACATCACCAATGCCCCTCCAATCTTGTGTCTGTCAAACGGGCTCACGCAGCCTTCGACAGACAATAACAGCCTGTAAATTTCCCACTACTGGGCTAAGGCCTCCTCTCCCTTTGAGGAGAAAGTTAGGAGCATATTCCTCCACGCTGCCTGCGGTTTGAAGGGTGAGTGAGCCAGTTTAACTACAGACACAACGAACATAACATCTTAGTACCCAAGTTTGGTGACACATTGGTATTTTAAGGAATGGTTAATATTTCTTGTGACGCCAATGTCTATGAACGATGGTGGCTGCTTATCATCAGATGGGCCATAAATCCGTCCGCCTACTGATATCTTAAAAATTACTGTATAAAGTGGACGCTACGTGAAAAATAATGGTCCGATTAAAGGAAAATTTTTACAGTTAGACAGGTCATTTCTTGAGACGCCTCAATCGCGAGCCGATTAGATTGAAGGTGAGTAAAATATAGCGAAACAGCTGGTACTGAATAAACCTCGTCATAGACAAGCGGATTCCTTTCTTTTTATAAGACTAACCTTTAAAAGTTTTTATAGAGAAACATTTGCTATAAATTCTTTGAAGTTGTTTACAGTGGTCGGTTTTTTAGTCTAACAATAGCTATTATATGATCAAGGTTTATTTGTGGTCGAATCGATGAAATTCAACCTTCCTTGGGTGTTCGCTTCGCTTCCAAGGTGTTCGCTTCAATAATAAAATTGCGCAAAATACCTTTGCCAATTACCAAAAAAAAAAAAAATGATTACAAAGGTTTGCTCATCAAGATTATGCCGACGATAGGATAAGATGGCATCAGGGGTTAGTGCAATGTAATTGTATTTAAAACGCGAATCTACATTCCGAATCAATGATATCTTTGAATTTATACTTGCAAAAATTAAGTTTATGTTTAATTTCGTTCTCGGGGATGGAGGAAAGCATCATAGGTAGCCTGCATACATTTTAACGATACTAAAGTTTCGTATAGATAGGCAGACTGACAAATAGACCACGATGGTAATTTATCGCTCATCGATATAGGCTCTTTAAGAAATAAGGAATATTATCTATCACTTACAAAAACCCATTAAAAAAATTAAAGCTCATGTCAAACAAAACATTGATAAGTAAGGCATATTACTCAAGACAAAATTATATTAATGATAAAAATGCGTAGGCAGGATATATAAAAAAATAATTGTACGTTATTGACATACTCTGTAATTAAAATTGGTGGAAAGTAATTATTGAGTTTCTTGTCGGTTCACCTCGGTATTCTCGGTAACAGTAGCATTACGTCTAATTCAACACTAAAACATGACGTTTCAAAAGTGCTCTCATGAGCCTGATTAAAGCAATTCTAAGTTGATTTGAATGCATCGACATTTCGAAACGAAATATCTTAGGAACGTAAGAGCTATTCTATAAGAATTAATTTCGTATATCGATCGTGATATGTTGAACTGTTTGAAAATCGACTTGCGTGAAACGCTTATGATGCGTGCGTTTATATGTTCCAATTATAGTAATAGTCAATATTGCATTTGGCACTGTAAGAAATAAGGAGTACGTAATCAACCCCGACATCGTCAATGAACCACTAACCTTTGGAACTAAGGTTTTATATCATTTGTGGCTGTAGTTACTGTTGCTTAATCACCCTTGAAAAAGGAACACAACAATACTACTATACTATATTCAAAACATAAGAGGATAAAAGTCAAATAAACAACATTTGACAGCAAATTGACGCGATATCATTGGTCGAGAGCTCGATTGATCTATGATATTCACTATGGATTTGCGAAAAAATGTCGTTTTGAACGTCGACGAAACTGTTATCGGAATTTTGGAAGTAAAATTAAAGTGGATGTAAGTAGTTAAGTGTAATAATGTCGTATTATAAATAAATATACATTAATCACAAACTCTTAGTAGTGCACAATATAGCTGAGTTATTAGCAAATCGCATGAAATACGTAAATCTAAGGTTTGTTTATCTTTATTCCTGCTTCGATTGGAATGGGCTGTATGTTCATATAAATTGAATCCAAGACACAGGTTATCCTAGTTTGGAAGTCAATAGAATTATTTTGAGTATCAACTATAATTAGCCTAAAACATTTAAAGATAAGATTTTATATTGATTGTGTTATTTTTTTCTAATGTATTATTAACATTTCTTTTGGTTTTCTTCCTTTATTTTTCTCAAAAAAATATTATTATGCAAGTATTGCTGTTCGGTGAAACAACGTTCATGAATAGCTGGGTAGGGAACCCGGGCGAGTTTTATCAAATTACCGCTAAGTAAAAGTTTAAACTTGTAAGTTTATAGGTACATATATATACAGATACACTTTAACAGTCTGTAAATTTCCCACAGCTGGGCTAAGGCCTCCTGTCCCTTTGAGGAGAAGGTTTAATTGAATTAGACACATGCTGGTTTCCTCACGATTTCCTTCACCGCCGAACACGAGATGACTATATCGAATAGGTATTTTAACCATCTATGGAATATGTACTTTGGACGAAGCAACATTCTATAAAGCGGACACTTAAAAATGCGGTAGCATATTTTCACCTAACATACATATACGAGAGCCGAGATGGCCCAGTGGTTAGAACGCGTGCATCATAGCCGATGATTGCGGGTTCAAGCCCAGGCAAGCACCACTGATTTTTTATGTGCTTAATTTGTGTTTATATAACCTTATACGTAGAATATAATTATAAAAATTATCACACAAAATCACAATCACGAGTAGTTCCTAGATTATTTTCAATATAGTTTTTAACCAGCGATCCATCCCGTTTTCGCACTGGTGCAGTTTATTAATAAAAAAAATTATATGATTCTGATGACTCTTCGTGGTACATTTATATAAACTTAGTGAGACTAGCTAACTACGCAGGGCATATAATAGTGCACAGGTGTGTGTGTGCAAAAACACTCTATACCCTCTCATCATCCAATCACGGCGCATCCGACACGAAATAAGAATAAAGGCGCAGGATCGACAACTTTACGTGGTTTCCGAGGCACGGCTCCCCACTTCCAACTTCTAGACTCCGACTACTGAGAATACTAGGTATCTTCAGCCTTGATAGAGCCACGAGGCAAACAAGAGACCTGGCCTGGGTATACCGGCGAAAGAAACTCAACTGTTTTAAAATTAACAATTAAAAAAAACAACAAAAAGGCAGAAGTCGATCGTTTGATTCCCAAGGTATCATTATATTTTTTTTTCAAATTAACAACAGAAGTAGATTGTACTTTCTGGGTGTTACTGGCTCTATGCAATCGAGTAACAGGAGCACGTCTTTGTGTTTGATACAAGTAATACTAAGTAATATTATCTGTAATATTTTTCCAAGCCTTCTTGAACTTAGCGCGGTATTGGAACATTTACGGGCTCTTACTTCTTGTGCCTTAATAACCCTTTACATAAACATAATCAGCCTGTAAATTTCCCACTGCTGGGCTAAGGCCTCCTCTCCCGTTGAGGAGAAGGTATGGAGCATATTCCACCACGCTGCTCCAATGCGGGTTGGTGGAATACACATGTGGCAGAATTTCGTTGAAATTAGACACATGCAGGTTTCCTCACGATGTTTTCCTTCACCGCCGAGCACGAGATGAATTATAAACAAATTACCCTGTAGGTCCATATAATTCGATCATCATCGAAAACGCAATGATTTATCAAGACAAGAAAATTCAGTATTTCCTTCCCTATAGTTCTCACCAGTGACTTTGTTCATGTTTTAAGGGTCGTTGGGTGTTAGGCATAAAATAGTCCGTACAGACAAACATACATAGTCACTTTCGCTTTTATAATATAAGTATAGATTAAAATTATATTCAACATCTTTTAATAATAATATTTTAAAAGGTTAACCATGAGAACATGTTTTCTAACTTCAATTTTATTGTTCTTATGTTTAAGAACAAAAACTAAATATTTCAATGCAATCTGCAGCTTAGATTCACGTTCTAACCTCTAGGCCACTTTAGTTTCACTTGGCCTATATTGGGTCCTAGTTGTCTATATAAAATGATGTTATACATTTATAGTCTTCCAAGAGCCCTTAAGACTTGGACTATATGTGATACCTTAATGGAACGATGTTCGAAATCTTTTCTATTTTCTAGCTAGTTCGTGTAGTGGTGCTTATAGTGCCCAAGGTTTTATTTAAACTAGGTATACAGACTGTCAAACTGGTAAGTAGTAGGGTGGTACATACAATCACAAAAGTCCTTGGCCCAAGTAAATCAAATTTAGCCCATGGTTCCAAGTCACAAGTCGTCACAATAACCGGCTTCAAAAAATGGAACTGGTTCTACATTCGAATTTATATTTTCCAACGATAAATTATCAGAAGCAAAACGATGTTTGGAAGTTGGCAGGAATAAAGCACAACACGTTGATCCACTTGATTTGACAGAATATTACACTGCATTAGTTTTAATGCAAATATAAGGGCATATTCCAATCCCTTACTCTCATAATCCGATGGGATGGCCAACCAGCCAAAGAGAAAAAAGACGAAGGCGAATTTTCACATGTTTTCCAGCACACTGGTATATAATATTGTCCTACTTTTAGCAGTCGTTTATCTACCCCTGTCAAAACGGAAGCAGACGCAGGGCGGGGTGAGTAAGCTGCTTAAGAACAACCCCCCCCCCCCCAATCCTAAAAGTCATCTCAAGTCTTTCTTGACAGCTCTAAAAGTGAACTAGATACTCATTGTTCTAATTAAACTTTTTAAGAAGCATTACAAGAGAAGTCATTGAAAAATTTACGAAGTGTAGTCTTAGGTTTATTATGCGTTAAGAAAAGTAAAATTTCTTGAGATTTTGTAGTATTTAATTTGGTAAAACCTATCCACGGCCAAGCACACAGGGTCAGACCCCTCCCAAGCGACAACCATGGATCAGCCACAGAGTCAATACCTATTTATGTCTATATATAAACGGCAGTGATCTTAACTCTACCCAAGATCATATCAATTATAAGAACGTCTTAACAGTAACCTGAGACATCAGGAAAATAATTACCATTTAGAATAGACGGATATGAGCCGAGATGGCCCAGTTGTTAGAACGCATCATAACAGATGATTGTGGGTTTAATACCAGGTTCTGGATTTTCACGTGTTTAATTTTTCACGTGATTGTCGGTGAATGAAAACATCGTGAGGAAACCTGCATGTGTCTTTCAACGAATTTATGCTCCATGTGTATCCACCAACGCGCATTGGATCAGCGTGATGGAATTAGTTCCCTGCAGTGGGACATTTAGAAGCTATTACATTATTTTCTTTCGACTTCACGGAGAGCACATTGCAGATATGCTGTACATAATAATTATATTATCTATAATAAGATGTTAGATAATAAATAAAGTGGTCGCTTTCTCCGCCATCTTTATTTACTTTGTATAGATATTCCAATTAGAATGGTTAGTGAATCTACAGACATCTCAGAGCTCATAGATGTGACCGTGTATCGGTAAAAAGTGATTTACCTATATATTGTATACTGCCAGTGTGATACATATGGCTATAAGTCATAGTAATTGCTTACCAACTTAAATAAAAAAAATTTTTAGAGCAATGGCAACATACAAAAATTAATAAAAAAAAATTTTTTTTTTTAATAATTTTTAATGTTTACTTTATCTACTTATCTAGTGATCGTATGAATCAAATCGCTCGGAGTATTGATCATCTGTTCAAGGATATCGTTCATAAAGTCACCAACCATGACAAGGTATAATCATCTAACGACTATTATAAACAAATCAACTTCTTCCGATAACTTATACCCAATTCAGATGTATATCTAAGCCATTATTCTTGTACTTGAACAGCATGCACTTTTACTTGGCAATATATAAGTTACTATACAGAGCATCTACTTTTAAATTGTCAAATAACAAATATTGTACTATTAAAAATATAATTGATTTTGTAATCGATAGTATACACTATTTTACAATACAATATTCACATTAAACAGCTTGCGAAAAAGTATAAAGAATCTGATACATACTGTGAAATTTTACCGAACCTAATTTACTAAATGCAAAAAATTATTTTATTTTATTATACACCTTGTGGTAGAGCTTTTTATAAGTTAATTTAAGTAAATACCACCCACTGAGCTTGTTAGTACGGTGGACTAAATGGAAACATTTTACTGTAGCGAGTTCTTGGTGAGAGAGTGAATCAACCAGTGTAATCTTAGGCACAAGGGATGCTATATCTTAACTCATATATTAAAAGAAATGAATAATATCTATTCTTCTTCTACAAATAATTTTCATCAGATCACAAACATGAATTAAAAAGTTAAATATAAATATTTATCGATAATTATTTTTATCAATGTTTAAGACCTTTATCATATTTGTTATAATTTAAAAAAAAAAAAAAAAACTGACATTAATTTCAATACAAATAAATATTATCGGAAAACGTTTATGAAACAGATGGACTATAGGTTAAATATTTGGTCATTTGTATTTAAACCTGTATTACGAACGAAACGTTTAACAAATTTATAAATAAAAATTATTAATTACAAAAACAATATATCTAAAAGACATCTCTAGGTGAAATTTTTTAATCGATCTTTATTTTTATATGATTAGCCTTTTTATTTATATTAAAGGCATTAAACTAAATGTAGCATTCAACTTAATATGTTCAACATTTAATTTAACAAAGTTTTATTTAGGAAAATATCAATAATTCAAAGAATATTGGAAAAAATATATCGGGTATCAATGCTAAAAAGAGATGACGATAGCAACCCGACCCAATTGTCTGCACTATGACGCTATGCAGTATCATAGCATTACGTCACTTTTGTAATCGGTCGGGTTATACGGAAACGAGAAAGATATATTTCGTACTATCCCACCCACATATAATCGATTTTTAACAATTCTTGAAGATTTTTCTTATTAAAATCCGTCGGACAATTTCGTGTTATTGTACTGAGTATCTAAAAATTACTTTCGCAATTTAAATGCGTGGGTATAATGCAATACTCACCCAGAAAAACGAGATAGGTCGGTCCGAATAAATTTAGATACGCTGAAAACTCACTGAAAAAACACTGAACAAGAAAACTATTTAGTCGTATTTTATTGTTTCGTCATTAAAAACTCTCTCGCGATGCGGTTGACGTGTTTCACCGCGTTGTGCGACATATTTTTCGCATTTTCTCGTGATTTTAGCACGGAACGAAGATCGATAGCGGAGCCATGACAGGTCTTTTTGACGTAGTGAAGTGCGCTCCGGTCGCACAGCTGACGGGACGGGTTTTTTCGTAAGCTGTCAGAAGATAGTCACAGTGAGGGCAACGACCTCTGTCGTAGTTTTATTTTCACTTTTTTTATTTTAATTGGAACATTGACGTAAAATATTTTTAATGTAGCTATTGTAAAATTGATATATCAAAATTATTAAAAAATATGTACAAAGTGAAAGCGTGAAACATACAACATTTATGAATCTGTTATACCACAATACCCAAAAGGTTTAAACGTATTTATGATGTTTTTTTTTTTTAATATTTGCTATGATTGAAACAAGTATAAAAAAAATACAAATTCAAATCTTATAATTGGCTATTTGACAATGCGAAAAATAAAGTGTCAATTATTGTAATCAGTATAAATTATAAGTTTAAAAATGGTTATTTAAAAACGAAAGTTGAATATAATAATTAATTTATTCAAAAATCCATAAATTAAAATGCATTTTTTTAAACGTTTGTCACGTGACACAAAACGCTCCCGATTGGTCGGGCTTATGATGACGTAATTTGCTTATTAATCTCGTTTAACTACTGTATGTGGATTATATGTGCCACAGATTACAATACAGGCAAGTGACGTCACCGACTCCATTGTAGCGCCATATTGTCAAAGTAGCGTTTTCGCGCGCTATTTAAATATGGAATTTTTATTTTGATATTTTTCAGCAAATATGTACTACAATTAAGAAAAAAAACTTTTACTAGGTTCCTTAACCTCTATTAAATAATATAAACTCTTGGTACTCTCTAAAGAGTAATCATAGGCTCAATGAAATACATTCAGTTTTATGAGCTTAAATTAAATTGTTTTTTTTTTTATTCGTTTGACATTCTTTTATGCGGTTGATATTTTATGTTGTCAATTTCTGCCTTGTCTCTTGTTAACCATACACGCATACAATAATTATGTAATTATCCGTTGTTTTTGTAATAAAAATTAAAATTAATGACTTCCTACTAACTGCAATCAGATTTAATTTTTTACTTGATTAGCTACGAATCGAACGTCATTATTATTACTCATTTATTTTTTATTATTCTGAATATTATTAATAACAAATTTCTTAAAAACTATGTCTTATTTTTTTGATTAAAGATATCATATAATATACCCTACATTTGGGATTTTGTTTTTTTTTTTTAATTGATAGCACATACTTAGCTCTGAGGTTATTAGACGTTTTACATTTTAAGCTGTGTTATTTTTCTTGTCAAAGTAAACTTAGTAAAAAATAAAAAAACTTGATACAGGCGTTTTTTGTGTTGGTGGCGATCTCTCGCAATTAAAGATTAATTCAAGAGTTGCGTTAGTAGTTATTGTGATTTATGTGAATACTTGTAAAACATAATTGCAAAGCTAAATACATAATAGTATATACTTAAGTAGTTGATAAAAATATTAGATTATCAGTATTGTGACTGACAATATTATTTAAAATTGTAAACTATTTTACCATTTACTGTTAAAGTAAGCGACTTACCATGGTATAGTATGAGCCCAGTCCAATTGGACCCTCCTTGGTGCAACAAGCGACATCTTACTCTTCCTCTCAGCCACTATATCTGTATATATTTATCTCTTTCTAACTACCGTGAGCACAGAAAAAATTTTTTGGCACTGTTAATGCTCAGCATTATTTTTTTCAGTCGAAGTAGAAAACAAATTATATAAAAAGAATATAACCGAAGTCTCCGACAGTTTGTTTACATATTTTGAAGTGGAGGTCGTGTGAGAACCTGTAACAAAAAAATAAGAGAATTTTATTTTTTATTTTTAAAGGCATATTATAAAATAATATAAATTTATTATCTGTATCACAGATAGCGTAAATTGGCGGGAAATGTATCAATAGCGAATGATTATAAGCTGTCCTACACTTAATAAAACGCCTAATATTTTTTTATTAAAATAATGTATGCTGTTTAGATTTTAATAATTAATGAGAATAAAATAACTCTTAGTTAATAATAAAATTAAGCATTTTTAACGAGGAAAATAGAAATTCAGTTGTTAGAACTAAAACAACAATTCTTTGCTGTTTTAAACATAATAAAGATTTTCTTATTATCAAATTCAAATCATAAAACATTTATTACAATTTTGTAACTATTAAAACTGTAGAAATACTATATTGTCTATTATTATTCCTATTAATTAAACTTGAATGTTTTTACGGAAGTTCGTCATTTTTAACAGCAAATATTTCTTGTTTTTTAACAATAATAAAATCAATTATGATTTCCGTAGTTTTCGGAAAATGACGTCCAAAAAATAAAGCTTCTCATCTGACGTATTAAGATACCATTGTCTTATATTACGATACGTTTTTTTATATAGATGCACCTCAGTTAAAATTATTGCGTTTCGTAATGAATACTAGTGGGATGCATGCATTAATTATTTGTTAAATCATAACAATTTAATAAATTTCAATCAAGAAGTATTTTTCTGCACATCTACGGCTGGAGCTCTTCAAAATGAGACCATAACCGATTTTTTATGGGCAGCTATCGTCCCATAATCGCTGGAACAAAAGTCGACTGACGCTGTTAATATATTATAAGATAATGTAATTTTTTATTTTTTGTATCTTTACTTTTTTTTAATCGGACTGGTATTATCGCACGTTCAAATTAATTCATCAGTTTTTTATTATTAGTACAGATAAGTAATATTCTATAGATTAAATAACATTTATTTAAATTATCTATGTGTCATCAGTAATCAATCATTTATATCGAATCAAGTTTTGATAATAGACTATTTGACTGGTTTTTAAAACACACTTTATACTATTTAGTAGAGTTTAAGGAACCCAGTAAAAGTTGTGTTTTTTTAATTCTAGTACATATTTGCTGAAAAATATCAAATTAAAAATTCAATATTTAAATAGCGCGCGAAAACGCTTCTTAGACAATATGGCGTTGCAATGGGGTCGGTGACGTCGTGTGCCTGTATTGTAATCTGTGGTACATATAATCCACATACAGTAAGCGAACGAGGTTATCAAGCAAACGACGTCATCATAAGCCCGACCAATCAAGAGCGTTTTGTGTCACGTGACAAACGTTTAAAAAAATGAATTTTTATTTGTGGATTATTGAATAAATTAATTATTATTTTCAACTTTCGTTAATAAATAACCATTTTTAAACTCATAATGTATACTGATTACAATAATTGTCACTTTATTTTTCGCATTGTCAAATAGCCTATTGTCTGACGCATACTGAGCTCATCTTGTACGTACATAACTTAACGCACACCAATAAATTAACGTTGAGGGGCGCGCCTTCGTATACTCTATTCCAACCTTTTTATTTTATTTTTAATCTCACTTTATTTTATAGAGGATTCGATCAAATACGATCATGTCACCCTCATTAATTCCAACCATAAGAGGAGAAAAGCCAAATACAGCACATTTGACCCCAAATTGACGCGATATCATTGGTCGAGAGCTTGATTAATCTGTGATATTCACTATGGATTTATGAAAAAATTGCGTTTTGAACATCGACGAAACTGTTATCATAGAGTGGATATAAGTAGTTAAGTGTAAGAGTTTTGCATTATAAATAAAAATATATTTATCATAAACTCTTAGTAGTGCAAAATATAGCTGAGTTAATAGCAAATTGCATGAAATACGTCAATCTTAGGTTTGTTCATCTTTATTCCTACTTCGATTGGAATGATCTATATGTGAATAGATCAAAAGCAATCAAGTAAAGCGAGTATCCCAGATGTCCCAGGGCTGGGCAAAGTTATAAGATAAAATTTTAGAAACGACACACGAAGTCACGACTGCATTGTCAGGCGTGGTCAAATTAAATGGGACATGGATTTATTTGGGGCATATCATCGTTCCTGTTTCAACTCCCACGGGAATTTTAAAATAGATATTTAACAAAGCAAAGCTATACAGTTATATTACACAATAGTAATATAACGCGTAAGGGGGGGGGGGGGATTCGTCTCAAATGTTAGAATCCTTAGTACTTTTCTGAACACCTGATAATATGTTTGTGAATTTTCTCTGCGATCGGTTTAGTTAAGACGGGAAAGCGTTACAGACAAACATACTTTCACATTTGTAATATTAGTTAATTTATGAATCTATAAAGATTTTTTAATAAAGTTTGGCTGTACATTTAGCTACAGCTTTGGTCTGTATACGTAAAATGGAACGGCAAGGGTTTTTTTTTATTAAACATAAATATATGTTAATAGTATTGTATACTATTACATACTAAACCTACAAACTTGAAATGTAGCAGGTTCCTTATGGGATGTAAGAATGGATTTTACGAAACTCCACCTCTAAAGGCGTAAAATGGGGTTTGGAAATTTGTGTTTTATAAATTTCGCGTGGATAAAGCCGCAGGTTCAGCTAGTGTAAGAAGACGTCATCAAAAGGTTGTCGATCGAGAAAGATATTTATTCATCAACTAAACAAAGAAACTTCGTTTAAACAAAGCTCATTACGGACACGAGATCAAAGCATTGCATGATTTGATTCCTAAAATAGATTTATTGCGATTGAAATAAACATATAATAATGATCAATGATAAATTATAATAAGTGGGTGTTTTTAAAAATATTTTAGTCAAAGGAAAGGTCAAATTCATATTGGAACTAAGAAGTGTAACCTCTCTTCACAACACAAGCGCTGATAGTCACGTAATTAGAGGACGATTAACTATAATGACATTAAAATGGCGAAACTGAGGAATAGGGAGCCGAGATGGCCCAGTGGTTAGAACTCGTGCATCTTAACCGATGATTTTTCACGTGCTTAATTTGTGTTTATAATTCATCTCGTGCTCGGCGGTGAAGGAAAACATAGCGAGGAAACCTGCATGTGTTTAATTTCAACGAAATTCTGCCACATGTGTGTTCCACCAACCCGCATTGGGGCAGCGTGGTGGAATATGCTCCATAACCTACTCCCTCAATGGGAGAGGAGGCCTTAGCCCAGCATTGGGAAATATACAGGCTGTTAATGTTGTTGTTGAGGAAGAAGGCATAAACGATGACTACCTAAAATATTTTCGACTAGAGCCTTGTAATACACCTTAGATTAGACCTTTTAGAAATAAACTATGACAATCATTGTATTGACACGAAAGGTAAACTTATTACACCTAGTCTCCGACTAGGCGTTCTTCAATATATTATTTTATCCCGTGGCATGGATATACTAAAACATACTAAGATTCAACTCTGTTAATAAATTTAAATCATATATCAGAAAACATTGATAAATTGGGCATATTACTCAATACAAGATTATATTATTAATGATAAAAAGCGTGGACTTTATTCGTTGATTTCCAAGCAGTATATAAATATGTATATTGACATTGAGTCTGTAATTCATATGGTGGAGGAGACTGAGTTTCTTGCCGGTTCTTCACGGTAAATCTATTTTCCGTACCACCGTAACACCGATAGCTTTTCATTGAATTCCATTAAAATGACGATTCCAAAGTGCTTTTATGAGCCTACTTTAATAAAGAATACTTTAATGAAGTATAAAAAACTCAATTACAAAATGCTATCACTGGATAATCATTGCTGTTTGGCGGTAAAATGCATGATGTGTCAACCTACTAAGGCAGGTTTGAACAAAGCCCTACCACCAAGTGAATCACACCTGTGGAGGGTAGGCAGATAAAATAAAAAAAAACGAATGAACTTGAAACTGTAAATTTATAAAATTTTACGTGTTCAAATTCATTCAAGCTTTTTATTAATGGAAAAATTCAGATTCGACGACTAATATATTTATAACGTAAAACCAAAGTTGTTGCATTATGTGACAAATAAAAAAAAAAAAGAATTCATGATCAATAAATTAATATTAAAAAAAAGGATCATATGAAGTTCTACTTAATCATTGTAATTAAAAATAATATTAATTTAATGCGAATAATTAATAAAAAATATAATAATAATTAATATATATATATATATTATGATACATGTAAATAATTTCTTTTTTCACCACTAACAACACTCACAAATTTAGACATTTGAACTTTAAATTTGGAATAAAATAAACATTGTAATATTATTTAATAAGTGAGTTGTCGTTTTCGAGCGATTTGACGTTTAATTGGCGAGCAACTTCGTTTACTATGAGTGTAGTTTACTATGCGCGCGCATCGTTAAGTCATTCTAATAACAAATTAATAGCGTGAGCCGATTTTTGAGTCCCAGTGATTATGGGACGATAGCTGCACATAAAACATCGGTTACGGTCTCATTGAAGAGCTCCAGCCGTAGATGCGCAGGAAATTAAAAAGGATTCTTGATTGAAATTTAATAAATTGTTACAATTCAACAAATAATACATTTTAGAAAGCGGAAAATTGTTAATGAAGGAATACGTAAATAAAATTAAAGTAAATTGTTATCGACAAATTCAAATTCTAACTGAGCTAATGAACAATTCTAACTATACCATTTGACAGTAAAAAAAACATTTAAATAAGGTTTCAATATTTTATATAGAGACTTGCGGTTTACATTGAAATGAAATTAAAACAAAACTTGTCATAGGTTTCTAAATTCCTAAAAAATATTTTGAATAAACGTGAAATTTCGCGGGCGACCCACTAATCTTATAACACGCCAACTTCAACAAATAAATAATACTAGTCTATATGACACGTCACGCGGACATTTTTAACATTTTACTTGGTAGGTGCTAGCCCGTCTGGGTAGGTACCCACTTATAGATATTCTATCGCCAAACAGCAGTATTGGTGTTATCGAGTTCGAAGGTTGAGTGAGCTAGTGTGTACAGGCACAAAGGACATAACATCTTAATTCCCAAAGTTATTCGCATACTTCTTACAGCGCCATCAACTATGGCTGGTGGTGACCACTTACTATCAGGTGGCCCATTTGCTAGTCCGCTTTCCTATATCATAAAAAAAAAACAGTAGACATACAAAATAATAAATAATGTATACTAGATAAAATGGCAATCCAATAAAAAAAAACATATCTTGGCATTGAAAAAAAAAATGTAATTAAATACAAATACTTAGACTTACGGAAGTCGTATGTTATGTTCATCGTCGTTTTATTCCGTCGACATTTCAATAATTTATTTCGACTTTTTCGACGAAACGTTGGACATAAAAATAGATACGGCAATGCAATCCAGACTAAACATTACGCATTCGAACATAATAATAGAATTACTATACATATGGTTATTATAAATACTAGAAACGTGTGTTTTATTTTAGTTTATTTGTGTGAACCTATTGACGCGCCGCGAGGTTATGATCAACTAAAATATTCAATTGTAAAATTTTAACGAAGTGTTAAACAGCGTACTGTATGCTGTTACAACAAAACTCATGATTTCTTAATTGCATTGCAAACTTTGGGAATTAGGTGATCGCCTCTAGGCTATTTCAAATAACGATTTTTTAAAATTATTTTATGAAAAAAATTATTGTAAATATGACATTAGAAAAAAATCATGTTGGGTTTACTTTGCTGGTTCCTCTCAGGTCCGCGGTTTTAATTTCCGAAACGGTGGCAGATTTTTAACTATCAATAAGCAAGTCTTATGCTTCTATATTGTATAAAGATTATTGTCTATGATTTTGGCTCGTATGCGGTGACGGGTTACGGCATGACAGTACTAGGACGTAATGGTCTTCCTGCCGTTTTCAAGTCCCTCGTGTCTGAATGACGCGTAAATCATATACTTCGTTGTTACATAATATATATTGGAGACAGTCATTAATACAGTCTCTAACCAACAAGGAACCCAACTAACAGACCCGCGTGTTTTCGCGCCAAAATTCGATAGAGGGTCGCCATTAAATGCCGGATACTGGCAATAGGTTATTTTCGGTAGTGAAAAATAAATTATGAAATTTGATAAAAAATAAAATATATGTCGAAATATACTTAAATATTTTAAACTTGAATCATAAAAGCGCATTATTAATTTATTATATTAAAATTAAAAGTCGTAATTTATAGTTTGTATATCACGTGACTTAAAACATGAGCCGCCATGGTGTGGCGTCAGATTTATAGGCAAAAACTATCATTTCAATATCATCTGACACTTTGATAAACAACTTTTCTGGAGTTTTAAATCTACTATTTGTACATTACACTCCAACGATTGCGATTGCGATTGTAATAAATTATTTAGCCAAAAACACTAAATATTTATAGCTGTTACTGTTGAATGAGTACCGTACATACACGACTGTTGTTTTTAACAATTTGACGTCATCAAAATGACTGAAAGCGTTTTTGAGGGAATAAAAAAGTTTTAAAAATTTAATTTTATGGCATAAAAGCGTGTTTATTTTACGCAATTATATTTATTATTTAATAAAAGCCATAGCTTTTTATGAGGATAATCAACATTCTGAAGTACTTTTTCAAACATCGTAGAATATCCTATTAATAAAATTGTTATTATTCTATTGATACACTGTGTCATTTATTAAATATAACAACTGCAAGAAAGGATTCCGCAGAATTGAATAAAATAGAAACGATATATTCATTGTACCTTGTAAGATAAATATATTTATTTTAATAACAAAATTGTATATTATTAATTAATTAAAGTAAATTTACTTCATTGCGTCTTTTATTTAATACATAATATAGCAAATGCAACTTCGTTCCAACCGGTTGTTCCACGACACTTTTTTTTGGTAGGCAAAGAAACATTCATATATTAATATAATAGTACCACAAGTCTAAATGTAAAACATAATTCATACATAGAAATAAACATATAATTTACTCTAGATAAATTGAACCCTTTCGATCGTTTTTGAATTACAAGTGACATTTGAAGTCGTACCATTTTTACGTCATATAAATGTCATTTCGGAACGTACGAAGCGGTTGCCATAGAGACGCTTACAAATAGCGCCGAGTATACAATTGAATTTTAACTAAATAAAACTAAATCCTAGAATTAAGCCAGAGCCATTAGAATTACTTTATATACAATCTAGATTTATAGCCTATTCCAATTGAAGGCGTAAATTTGCAGTAAAAACTGTTCTTGATTAAATGTATTGTCATGATTTTTTAAATATAAGTACTTATATAATTTAAATTGATATAATAATATTTAGTACTGCTTTGCTTTTTAAATACGTTTTTTTTTAATTGAAATAACATGTATGAAGTATGATTATTGATTCGGTTATCGACACCGTGTTGTGGCACTCCGCCACTTCCGTCTCGTGGCGTGGTGAGGCGAGCTGGTACTGCCTGGCACGGAGAAGCGCGGGATTTTTGAACCGGGGAGAAAAACGGAGGACGAAGGACGGATTTGCTGTTAAAGTTATAAGTAATATATGTATCGAGTGGTTTATTAATATAATGGAAGTTAATGTGATGTGAGTTGTTTTATTTTAGTATCTTTATATAAAATACAACATTAATCCGATAACAACATCGCTGACAATTAAACGTCATTTTTACTAATCTTTTATGAATATGAATATCATGGATAATAATCTTATCAATTTAATGACTAGTACCCTAGTCCTATAGACTACAGGAACAGTCCAATAGGTTATAGACAGATATATTTACTAATTCACAATTTTTACTGAGAAACCAGTTATCTATTTTAACTAGTATTAAATTAATACTCTCAAGTAAAACAATCACAGCTATGATCTGAATGAATGAATGAATGTATCTATTTAATTTTGTCACCGAATTTTTGAAGTTAGGTATAGTTTGGCGCGTTATAAAAAAAAATGACAGTGTATTTTTATGATGCTCGAAATAGACAACTTCACGCCCTACTATATAATAAGCGTTTATTTATTACAAATTTCATTTGTGAATGTTTGAATTTACGAGTGGGTTTTATCGTAATGGTGAAAGGGAAGAAATTACTATGTTAAATGTTTTTTTTTTTATGATATCGGTAGGCGGACGACAAATGGGCCACCTGATGGTAGGTGGCCCATTCATTCACCACCGCCCAAAGATAATGGCGTTGAAAGAAATATTAACCATTCCTTACATCACCAATGCGCCATCAACCTTGGGAACTAAGATGTTACGTTCCTTGTGCCTGTAGTTACACTAGCTCACTCACCCTTCAAACCGGAACACAACAATACTGAGTACTGTTGTTTGGCGGTAGAATATCTGATGAGAGGGTGGTACCTACCCAGACGGGCTTGCACAAAGCCCTATCACCAAGTAAAATTGTAAGGTAATGTAATAATTATGTTATTATTAATAAGTAGATTATTCTTATTTTATTGTAATTAATTATATGAATGCAATTGAAAACAATTTTTTGATAACGCCGAAGAAGTAGAACTCTCACGTGCAATTTTGTACACCTTTATATGCAATGATTCAACGTGAAAATTTTCAACACATGACTCGTGAACCGTTTACCGAAATGCAGAACATTTCGGTAAACATATCTTCGCTTTGTTTACGAAAACATCAATGATATATTTCCTGTTCAAGATCGATGCTTTTTTTTAAATTTTATTCAAACAAAGAACTTCATTTGAATTCATCCAATTTGTGAAGAAAATTAAATTTGTATTACTTGCACAGATAAATAAAAAATGTTACATTTTATATTGTACGCTGTTTTATCTGTGATATTTTTAATAGTGTCAGGTGACAGTTTCCGGTAACGTTTTTAAATACAAAGACGAAGGCTGAACAAAGAAATGTCTAATTTTATTTATTTCTTTATTCTTGGATAAAACTTTCATTTCCCATAAGTGAAAAAATAGATTACATATGAATATTCTGAACTGTTGCCAGATTTTTTAGTACGTTTTGCAAGAGTGTAACGTATTTAAAGATTAAGGTTATTTATTCGAATATGTAAAATGTATTCAACGTTTGTCTTTCATTTATTTTGTTTTATGTTTTTACAAATTTTCCGAATCTTAATTGATTGCCCGAGACAAATAATTAATCGAAACTTAAGAACGATATTTTAACACGAGAGATCACTATTTCCTCTCTAAAGTCAAAGTCAAAGTCAAAAATCTTTATTCAGTATAGAAGTGTTTACACTTGCTTATTGATTGTCAAAAATCTACCACCGGTTCGGAGTTTAGCACCTCGGACCTGAGAAGAACCGGCGAAAGAAACTCAGCGGGATATATATATATATATATATATATATATATTTTCTATTTCTTATATCAGTTGAAGTATTCATTTGTTTTTTAGGCTAATGAGCTATTTGGTCAGTGGTCACCAGCGTTGCAGAACTGTGGATAGTTGACCTCAAAAACTATTCAGGATATCGATAGTACTATCGATAGTGGCAATACTATTGCTACTATCGATAGTATCGATAGTTTTGGACTATCGATAGTTTAGGTTAAAAGTAATACTATCGATAATATTGCTCATGGGGAGCTATAGATACTATCTCTAACACCTTAACTATCAATAGTCTATCGAGTGGACTATCGATATGCAACACTAGTGGTCACCACCGCCCACTATAAGATATATTAACCAATCCTTACATCGCCAATGCACCTTAGGAATGAAGATGTTATCGTCTCATGTGCCTAAATACACTAGTTCGCCTTAAATACATGATGAGTTCGTAGTACAAACTTAGAATTGTACAAAGCCGAATCAACTAAAAGTAAACCTTATCCTCGATTAAAATTATCTTTGCTAATGTGAACTAATATTATAAAGAGGTAAATGTTTGTTTGTATGTAGGGGGTAATCTTCGAAAATAATGGTCCAATTCTAAAAATGTTTTAACTTGTTGTATGTAGAAATGTACATTATTCTTGAGTGCTATACTTATCGACTTCCAGGCAGGATATATAACATACATATATAATTGTATTTAACTAACAAAATAAAATTTTATATTAAAAAAAAAAAAGAAAATCTGATATGACTGTATTTTTAAATGTCGAAAAAGAGTAACTACTGAGTTTCTTGTCGTTTCTTCTCGGTAGAATCTGCATTCCGATTCGATGGTAGCTTCACTTAATGTAGTTTGTTAAACTATTCAAAAGTGCTTATCAAGCACTTATGAATAGTTTAATTTAAAGTTTAATTTTAAGCTTATTTGAATAAAGTGTATTTTGATTTAAAAAAATTATATTTATATAATATCATTTTCTTTATTAATAAACTGCACGCAAAGCCGAGCGGATCGCTAGTATGTATTATATTAATAATATAACTATGAAATAAACGTTTTGAATAAAATCCAAACAATTTCTGATTGCACGAGAAATATTTACATAATAATAACAAACGAGCGAAAATTACATAAAAACTTCGTAAGTCCGCCATTTGCAAATATTATATAAACAATTCGTTAAGCGAATCGTCTACGATCGTCAGTAAATTTCAATGTTATTGAATTGGGTCCAATGATTCCGCTATAATAAATTTAATTTAAATCTTAGAGTACTTAGCGTTAATATACTTACTATATTTTTTTTTTTAATTCCGTAGTGAACTCAAATTTTTTAAATTATATTATTGTTTGTGATTTTCGTTTTTTAGGTTATAATTTGAATTATTTTATAATCAAGTATTTGTACATTGTGTAGATATATAAAAACGAAACTATTGTCTATTATCAAATAAGAAGTTAGGCTAAATAATTTTGACAGATTATATCTTATATATTAGTAGCGTAAGCCGATTTTTTTCACAGTGATTATTGGATGATAGCTGCAAATAAAAGATCGGTTAATCGGTCACATTTTCAAGAGGTGCACAGAATTAAAGAGGATTCTTGATTGCAATGTACTAAATTGTTACGATTTAACATAGAATTAATTTTAGAAAGCGGAAAAAATATACTGGCCGGTTAAAGACCGGTACTAAGTCAAAAAAAATTAAAACATAAACATTCTAACTGAATTAATATATACTATTTGATAACAAAAATTTCATTTAAAAGAGGTTTCAACATTTTGACACCGAATGTAGATGAGTGACTTGCGGTTTACAATCAAATGAAATCAAAACAAAACCTGTCATAGGTTTCGAAATTCCTAAATATCTTTTGAATAACCGTGAAGTTTCATGGGAGAACCACTAGTATTTAATTATTGTAGCAATGCCCTATTATAAGTGTTAGAAATACTTATTTGTGTAGTTTAACATTTTTATTATAATTATATATTAAATAAACTTATACTTTGTTATTGTATCCGATTTCGTGGAAATGTAATCGATTTCAGAACGTCATTCGTCTGGCTTTAAAAAATAATACAAGATGTTTTCCCGCGCAAAATGATTATAAAAAATAAAATGTGAGTCGCGCATGAAACGAGAATAGGAGACTTTTGTGAATTGGATATTTAACTTCAGGACTATCACATTAATAAAATAAAACAAACAATAAATAAATAAATATTCTGTGTACTGGTGTATTTATTATAAGGAATTACTGATATTCCTATTTATCCTTCGAATTGAGCTTGAATCTTGTGTTAGGAGTGGGGACGACAATAGCCCTAAGGGTCAGGATCGATTTTGGGACTTTTTACATCACTTGGCGGCCCTTATTCCATCAGGATATATGTCCATCTCTATATTATATATTGCAGATATATTATAGGATTTATTGCAGATATTAGGTCGTTTGCGTAACAAACTAACTGTATCATCATTGATGACAGTACTGTCTTGATAGATAAGGCATATTACTCAATACAGGATGATATTAAAGATAAAAAAACAGTATTTGTGGATTTAAAGACAGGATATATAAAAAAATAATTGTACTCTACTGACATACCTTATAAGTAAAATGGTAGAAAAGACTAACTACTGAGTTTCTTGTCGATTCTTCACGGTAGAAGTCACTTTTCGAACTAGCTAGCTTTATAATTAATTCAACACTTTAACATGACGATTTAAAATTGCTCTTATGAGGTTACTTGAATAAAAAATAATTTGATTTTGACAAGCAGTGTTCTGTCACTCTTGGGGGGACCAAGAAAGATTCTTAAGATACTTCTTGGTGCCTCCCCAATGGTCTCAGACTACCATACCTAGGTAAAGACGGGTCTGACTAATAGCGGAGCAATGATCCTACAGCCTCTTCGATCCGTACCGAGGACGTGGCAATGGTTTTAGTGTATAACCCGGTTCCCTCCGTAGATCCCGGGAACATTTGTGAAGGTTTCCAGAGCGTGAAAAAAAGGGAATCTGTTGACTAACGAAGGCGCGCCCTTCCACGATTAGTTATTATCGGCGTGTATTAGCAGCAGCATTGAGCGAGAGATGTGAGTGCCTACAAGTTGTCTTAGTGTGCATTATTATTGTGTAGAGACAGCAAAAAAATACAAAGGCCCCCTTTCTGAAGAGCTCAACTGCCTGAAATAAATAAAAAAGGGCCTAATGGTAACGTAAACAAAGGTACAAAAATCTTCACCAAGGAAGCGATATACCTTTCGATATATTAAAAAAAATCTATTATTAAAAATTTATATTTTCTTCGCTCTAACAAAACTGTTAGAGCAATAAAAATATTTTCGAAACTTCACACCCATTTAACCGGCTGCGAAGAATTCGGTGCAGTTTCATCTCAGGTTACACAATTATAATTAACTGATCCGCATTTACACTAATTTAGAGTAAATGCCAGTGATTGCCAAACATTTAAATACTATACCCAATATTTGTAAAATTAATTAATTATGTATACATCGAAATTAAAAATAGCTGTGGCACAAATCGTGACCGCGTGGAATGGTGGCAAGAAAGCTAGCAGCATTTCCGCGTTTACGATTCTCTGGACGGAAAATTGATTCAATTTTCCTGTGGAGTTAAAAAGACAAGACGTTGTACAGAGATGTCATTCAACTATTATTCCAAGGTCCAATATATTTAAGTGCACAAATTTATAATTAGGACGAATTTTAGCACGAATGTCGGCGTCAGCTGATTCTGATTCCGATCTCATATCATACAGCTTCTATGATATGAGATCGGAGGCTGAAGTGTCCTGAGCCGAGATGAGCCAGGGGTAAGAACGCGTGCATCTTAACCTATGATTAAGGGTTCAAAGACAGACAAGCACAACTGAATTTTCGTGTGCTTAATTTGTGTTTATTAATTCATCTCATCGCCAATAAGAAAACTTCGTGAACTGTAGATTAAGACCGTAAGAGGTTATGATTACAAAATATTAAAAATAATCAATTATTACCTAATTTAATATGAACTCGTATTAAAACTACAATTCATCTCCCAGCCATTTTTACGTTCGACGGGGAAGGAAACCATCGCGAGGAATCCTGCATGTGTCGGTTGAATATTATTGTTTTGGAGTAGCATTATTTCTCAAAAAGGACAGAACACTTTAGACCAGTAGTTGGAAATTTACTTCAACTTTAACGTATAATGCTTCACTGTCGATTCATAAATTTAAATCGTTTGTAAAAACAAACATTAATAAACAAGGCATATTATTCAACACAAGATTATATAGATGATAGAAAAGCATCGAGCTAATACTTGTTGACTTTTAGGCAGGATATATAACATACATATATAATTGTATTTAACTAACGTGACTGTATTTTTAGATGTTGAAAAAGAGTAACTACTGAGTTTCTTGCCGGTTCTTCTCAGTAGAGTCTACATTCTGAACCGGTGGTAGCTTTACTTAATATACTTAGTATATTTTGATTTTGATTTTCATAAACTTTATTTATAATAAGCTGACATAACTTTGTATTTAAAATGTTGCAATAGAGTGACCACTGAGTTTCTTCTCGGTTCTTCTCGGTTAAATCTAAATACCGAAATGGTGGTAATTTTTTCAAGAGTCGCGCATAGCTTCCGAACCGTTGGTGAATGTTACAAAAAAATTGAGAATATGAAATTTTTATTCTTAAATCGATAAATAACATATTCACAATAAACTTTGAGTGCCGCTGCACGGTTCGGTATCTCACCGCCATATTGGATGTCCGCCAAATGTAAAAAGTGGTGTGCGACGTACTACTGGAAACGAACGATTCGCTATTTCAGTCTGTAATGTACCACACATAAAGGCTTTTATTGCGCAGACACAAAACCGAAAGTACTCCATTCGAAAAGTAAATTATCACGATTTGGTAATTATAGAATGATCTATAAGAAATGTGAAAAAATAATATCAATTGAACCTAAGTTTCCGTCAAAACTATTTACGATATTCACCTGTACTGCTGGGACTCCTTTCCTTAAGAATGTCAAAGCTGGTTGAATATAAACGTGACAGATTTCGTCTGAGGTACTTACTACACTTAGACATTGCGTCCAGCTTATTCAAACCTGCAACGCAACCGAAACGTACTTATAACATACGTCTAGAACTATTTATTCAAAGTGTAAGGTATAAAATTCTTATAGCACCATTGTCTATGGGCGATGGTGTCCACTCACCATCATGCTCGTCCGCCAACCTATACTATAAAAAAATACTTTCACTAAGCACCACCAAAGGGATATCATTAATATTTGATAAACAGCCTAACTTTTATTTTGTTTTGTCAATATAATCAGAGTTTTATTATTCCTGTTCTTGCGAAAATTAATAAACCATCCTATGACAAATATAAATCAAAATTAATTATAGCTGCCTACTGTAAAAATCATGGTATTGTTTCTGCAATAACTGTTAGGTAGTTTTTCTGTTGAATCGTTTGTCACCGTTATTGTTAAATAACGTTAATAACTTTTAAATATTTTAACACTATTACTCAAAGGTCCAAGAGTTTCAATAGCAAACGTTGGAAAAATAAATAAATATTTACGTTTCTAGTTCGCTTCAATCTCGCTACGGCTCCCAAATAATCTAATTTCAATAAAACTACCATCCATAAGCAATTAAAAACAACTTTGGACAACAAATTGTTCATAATTTTAAATCAACTGGCAACGTTAATAAAACGCGCGGTCGCTTTTTTCAAAGCATTGCTGTGGTTGTTTTGTTTCCGGTGGTAGATTCTTGGCTACCAAAACGCGGTTTCACTTTATGTCGGATAAAGAATTTTGATTTCATTTTAGCAGTCCAACTGTTGCCCAGTAGTAATAAAATTAAAATATACTCGATTCGAGTAGACTCTTGGAAATACATTTAAATAATTTACGATATCTTACTAACTCAAAAACCTTGACACTGTCATTGTTAAATAAATTAAAACAAAACAAAAAACATGATATTTACATTTATACGAATTGTCTATTAATGATTAGCTTCGTTAGTCTAGTTCAGTGGTTCTTAACCGGTGGACCGCGGACCGCTGGTGGTCCCTGAAAGCACAATTCGGTTGCTGTTGTCTGCGAAGGCATTGGAAAACAATTAAATATGTGACAATGCGTCGACACAACGTAGCGTTACACGAGGAGCGCTACGACTGAAGACGACACGGCACTAATCCAAGGATTCACAAATCAGTAATGATAATGCAATCACGATAATCGCAGTATAATATATCACATACAATCTTTCTAATGTTAAATTTATTTTTTTCTCAGCTTTGAATAGTTGTTCATTTTATATATATATAATTTTAATTTACTGTATTCACTTTCAAATAGCACGTGGTCCACGGCAATACAGAAAAATTGTCAAATGGCCCATGATCACTGAAAGTTTATGAACCACTGGTCTAGTCGCTACGATTCGTTTAACTAAAGTTGAAGCCCGGGTAGGTACAATTCATTCTGTATTGTTATGTCCCGGCCTAGTGAGTGAGTGAGGCAGTGTAACCATTGTTATGTTCGTACGTTTGTTATTTTAGTAACAGTGGTTTATTATTAGACATATTATCCTTTCTTAATAGTAACAGAACGTCTGTCACGTTTAAAAATAGAATGATCTGAAGCTTGGAACGCAATGAAAAAATTAACGACTTCACAAACGCTGTTAAACTGATGATAAATATTTTTTTATTATCTTTAATAGGGCTTAAAACGTCTTACGCGAACGAATTTAAGTCACTAATAAATTATAAACGTCCGAAAGATAATTGTGGTTATTTATTTTTGTGCTGACCCTACTCAGTGCGTATCAATAATGTCTTTAGCATAGTTTGGGAGCCTTGCAAATGGACCACCTGCTGGTAAGTCACCATCAGCCTATAGAAATTGCTACATAGTCGACGCGTTGATAAACCAAGTAGAGTACTTTATATAGAAAGAAAGAAAGAAATAAAGAAAGAAAAAACATTTATTGACATACACACATATAAAGAAAAAAATATATATACAAAAATGGATATAAAAACAACATAATAATAAAGAAAAAATAATTAAATATAATTAATATGACACTTGTGTGCAGTCAAAAGGAGACAGCTCAGGCTATGAGGGATTTTTATCCCTCTGCTGATTTTCAGCTGTCTCCCTTGTAGCGTGCGAATATATAGTGCGAATGTCTTTAAGTTAATTTATTATTGAGCTGATATTGCCTAGAACTCGTAAATCTTAACAGATTATTGCAGATAAGCATTTTTGAATTTAGTTTTTGTAATAATTCATCCCTGCTCATGCTCACCGATGAAGGAACCAGGCATGTTGGACAAAAATCTGCCCAATGTATATCTCGAAAAGGAGATCTTAGCCCAGCAGCCCACCTTTTTATTTTAGATGACGGAAATGTCGTAAATAATATTGAGGCTACCGTTGTTGCTACCTGAATATTTGTGTTAAACGAGTTCCCAGTAAATGAGCTTGCCAACTGAATACGGGAAAAAAAAGCTACCGTTTTTGCGTAATTGCTATAGATAAAATCGAGTCGAAGAATTAGTGACAGTCATGTTTTAGCTTTTATTTAATAGAATAGTTAGGCGGTTCGAATGGGTCATGATGGTAAATATTTGACAACATCACATTCATTACTCTGATCCCAATGTAAGAAGCTAAAGCACTTGTATTATGGAAAATCAGAAGTAACGACGGTACCACAAACACCCAGACCCAAGACAACATAGAAAACTAATGAAATTTTTCTACGACGACTCGGCCGGGAATCGAACCCGGTACCTCGGAGTGGCGTACCCATGAAAACCGGTGTACACACTACTCGACCACGGAGGTCGTCGGAGGAGGTCGTAAATAACTATTATCATTAATAGTGCCATAACAAATATTAACAATTCCTCAGAAAAACAGTGCGTCACCAACTTTGAGAACTAAGCTATGTCCCTTGTGCCTGTAGTTCTAAAAAACACTTTTTTAATTCCAAATAAAATAAGACGAAGTAAAACGATTATGAACTTCTATAATTTTTTGGATATATAAGTACGTTGATCCATCATTTCCTTTATCAGATCTATTTAATGCTTCATTAAATAACACTTCGACGCGAAGCTGATGTACTTATTAATGGAGAATCGTTGGATCAAGTCGAGTCAACTAAATTTCTTGGTCTTTCTGTTTATGTCTATAAACGGATGGTCGAGTAGACTTAGTTCTGTGGCATTTGCGGTTAACAAATTTAAACCTTTTACGGACGATACGGCTTGCATAGTATATTTAAAATCCTTTCACAGTAAGTATAGTGTATTTTAATATATGCTAACAATCACAAAATTAAAAAAAAATATTGAGAATCTTTCGGCTGTTCTTCCCAGGTCAGGGTATTCGCTTCCGAAACGATGTTAGTGTTTAATTTGTCAATCAATAAGTAAGTGTAATGCTTCTATATTGTATAAAGGATATTTGATTTAATTTGTAAAATCAAGCGGGCGGATAACAGCCAGTGTTCCTAGTTATAACTCTTCTTATTTTTTTTTCGTGAACAGGCAAAGGTCCAGCCAGTAGGGCTGTCTGTTATTTTACAATATTCGTATTTGACGATTCATGATCCAGGAAGTGTTTTATTTTTGTATATGTGTATATATTGCTTGTCAAAGTCGGAAATATATCTCGGCGAGGGCTTACACGGATGAGGTCAATGTGTCAGTGACATGTTCCACTGAGGATTCGCTCTCATTCCCAAGGGAACGCACTGTCATGTCAGTGTTGCCAACATTTCGAACAAAGAAATATTTCCATTTAACGTAAAAATCTTACGGATTACACTTCAAGGTTTGTTTACTGTAAGATGTCTGTCCTAAAATGGACATGAAAATTTACACTCAATTTTTTATCTAACTAGCTAATCCTCATGACTTTGCCAGGGGTTGAATAATAAACACAGAATGATATTATCGAAGGACAATTATACGAAGAAAGATTAATAAAGATATTTTATCAAGAGTCGTCACAGTCGAAAATGAGTCATAGGTTTTCAAAAGATAATTGCTATTATTTGGGACAGATCTCGGCAAATATTGAAATATATTGAATATGATGAAACTAATGTTTATTTCATTGTTACCGTTTTATTCCATTCCCGCTTCGACTTCGTACGGGTAAAATTCGTGCAGTTTCCCCTCCGATTTGAAGTGTAAATTTCCACAGAAATCCCTAAGTGAGCGTCTACATCACGAAATGAGTAATGATACAGAATTTCAAGTCAATCGAACCCATAATTGCGGAGATCTCGTGACGAGTGACATTACGCTTATTTATTTTGCTCATTTTCCTTAATTTTCTTTCAGTGGGAACTTTCGACGAAGTATTTAAAAATTTAAAGCGAAAGAGGGATTAATTTTTAGGGTCCTTACCCAAAGGGTAAAACATATTACCTATTATTAAGACTCCGCTGTCCGTCTGTCTGATTGTCACCAGGCTGTATCTCATAAACCGTGATAGTTAGACGCTTGAAGTTTTTACAAATGATGTATTTCTGTTGCTAAAACAATAATTACTAAAAACATAATAAAATAAATATTTAAGTGGGGCACCCGTACAACGTAATGTTTTTTTGCCGTTTTTTATAGATAAAATGCTAAAGAACCCTAGAGTATATTGTTTACATTTTAAATAGTTTTCCTACGCGACCCGTAACCACTTACGATGACTTCAAGGGTAATCGTATTTCTCGGATACATATTTCGATTTTGAATCAAAAATATCCAATTTTGGACATTGTAAAGTTACAAATTCGTATAAAACTACATTAATAACACTCCACCTGAAGAGTTACGATATTTATTACAGCACTGATAGACGTTCAACAGTGAAGTTACCTTCAACGTTATTAGAGTAGACCGAAAATATATATAGGTCAAAGTCAGAGCACCTGTATAATGCATTCGTATTGCACGATGGCTAACACGCTGTATAAACAAACTATGTTGACACGGTAACCATATTGTTATGGGTGGGTGAATCAGTCTTTAGTCTAATTGGGTGTAGATTACATATTTTCTTTTGGCGTTCGAATAACATAAACATAACATAATCAGCCTGTAAATTTCCCACTGCTGGGCTAAGGCCTCCTCTCCCGTTGAGGAGAAGGTATGGAGCATATTCCACCACGCTGCTCCAATGCGGGTTGGTGGAATACACATGTGGCAGAATTTCGTTGAAATTAGACACATGCAGGTTTCCTCACGATGCTTTGCTTCACCGCCGAGCACGAGATGAATTATAAACACAAATTAAGCACGTGAAAATTCAGTGGTGCCTGCCTGGGTTTGAACCCGAAATCATCGGTTAAGATGCACGCGTTCTAACCACTGGGCCATCTCGGCTTTGGCGTTCGAATATATAGGTATATAAGGTTCTAATAGATGTATTTGTTAAAATTGCTATGTATTCCGCATAACATGTAAAACGTTGCAGAATATTTAAGTTGTTTAAAAATGTTTATTAATAAATGAAATTGTTTTTGTTGAATTTAATTTGATTGAATTTGTTTTAATTTGACTAAATCTGCGATAACCAATCGGAAGCGTTCGCCAATCACGTCGACTACTGGATCATAGTTGAGCACGGCGGGATAATGGCAATCTCACTTGAGCGATCATGGAGGACACAGCTCCAAAGAGTAATAATATGTTACAATTAATGTAAGTAATTACGGTGTTTAATTCATCTGACCTAAGATCCCTTTACACATATGTATCAAAATCAAAATATTCTTAATTCAAACAGGCTCATAAACGCACTTTTGAATCATCATGTTCCAGTGTTGAATTAAAAGTATAGCTACCACTGTTTTGGAATGTATTGATTTGAATGATTCTACCGAGAAGAAACGGCTAGATTTTTTTTTTATGGTTTCGTTAAGCCGACGAGCAAAATGGGCCACCTGATGGTAATTGGTCACGACCGCCCAGAGACAATGGCGCTGTAAGAAATATTAACCGTTCCTTACATCACCAATGCGCCACCAACCTTGGGAGCTAAGATGTTATATTCCTTGTGCCTGTAGTTACACTGGCTCACTCACCCTTCAAACCGGAACACAACAATACTGAGTACCTACTGCTGCTTCGCGGTAGCACATCTCCGTATTCTCAGTAGTTTTCCGATAATCAGTTAAATACATTATTAAATACAATCATTGATTTATCTTTTGTTGTTACCGAGAAGAACTGGCCCATACATAAATTATATCGAAGTTTCTGTCCGCGATTTGATAAAGGTCTTTTCAAGTTATCAAAACCACAGCCACTAATATATTTTCGTCTGACTGTTGGCCGGGATAATCTTCAAATTGCAAAAGTTTTACATATAAATTTGTTTTAATAACAACCACTGCCTAATACAGAATTAATAAGTTACAGTAAAATCTGCGACCTGAACGATAACTTTTTTGTTCAATTCAAACGCGCACGAAGTCGCGGGCAGAGTTATACCTATAGTAATGTAATGAATACAATGTACTTGCGTAATATCTATCCCCGACCATTGCTCTAGGAAAACGACTAGTCACCTGGAATTTAATGTCGATGACCGGTGAAATACATTGCCTAGCTAAATAGGTCAGCTGTTTGAGTCATTTTTGCCCGAATATTAGGATGGGGGGTTCGTGTTTCTGCGTTCGTTTCTGTTCTCATGTGATGTGAGTTTTCTTGGTATACTTAGGCTTAGTATAATGTTACTAGGGATGTTATGGATATGTATATTTGGATTATTTATTTTTTTTTTTCAGTAGGACAACCAACAGTAGATAAAATGTCGCATAAAAAAAAATCCATTTCAAAATTTTTTAGGAAGTGTCACCATGTACGATCACATTGCATAATATGTATTAAAAATATAAATTAAACATAATGATTAGAGATGAGAATTATAATACATTTTTTTTTAACTATTGTGTAATAAATATTAATTAATAAAACCAATAAGATATATCATAAAATTAGAAATTAACACGAATAAAATTCTTTATTTTTCGATTGAAGTGAGTGCTATCGTGAGATATTTCTAAATCTTTAACTTGATTTTTTTTTATTGCGTAATTTTTTATATATATTCGGATTCGGATTAATAATATTTTAACGTTTCCAGATACGGTTACGGATACGAATTTACGTCGATCCGATTATTCTGATAGTTTAGCGTGACGAATATTAGGTTATTTGGAAAGAGCCGAGATGGCCCAGTGGTTAGAACGCGTACATCTTAACCGATGATTGCGGGTACAAATCCAGGCAAGCACCATTGAATTTTCATGTGCTTAATTTGTGTTTATAATTCATCTCGTGCTCGGCGGTGAAGGAAAACAACGTGAGGAAACCTGCATGTGTCTAATTTCAACGAAATTCTGCCACATGTGTATTCTATCGACCCGCCTTGGAGCAGCGTGGTTGAATATGCTCCATACCTTCTCCTCAAAGGGAGAGGGGGGCCTTAGCCCAGCAGTGGGAAATTTACAGGCTGTTCATGTGTGATGTGCCAGCACCAGGACGCTATTGTCTGATATCCTAAAATAAATAATCTTATTTCTATCGTGCGACCTTGTTACATTTAGTTCCTTGACAGATGTAAGAACTGTCAAACAGTCACGGTTCTATTAATGTGTTGTTTCTTCGTGTCATTAGCACGTATTTGGAACAATGATCACTTCTGACCGATTTCGACTACGCTTGTTCTCGAGAAAAGCTAGCCAATTTTTATAGAACACAGATGTTTGCTCAAACAGAGGTGGGTTTTATTCCCTCGCTCAAATAATCCGATACGATCACAGTTTCCAGATGCAGGACTAAAAGCTTTAGGTACTTTCCTAGTTCTTTAGCTAGGAACTAGCTTTAGGTACTTCGAGCCGAAGGTAAACTCTGACAATTTCCAAACTCCAAGCTGTCATTGAGAAGTTCGTATTAAATCATAGTATTTTTTATGGGATCAACCGGGGCTTTGAACCTGTCCTGGGTTTAGTGTCTGGTCTGGTATATGGTCAAACAATACTAATCAACAACGATTTAGCAAAGTTGTGTATTATTTAACGAAGTCTTACATCTTTGTCGCTAAATTAAGACATTTAAATTGAGTCTCGTCAGGTTTTCAACCTACAATCCGAAAGTTCCAGTTCATTTGCGAAGTTAATTTACTTTTTACTTTATAAGAAACAAGATCGAATTGGGATGAACAAATGTATTCGATATTGACTGATGGTTAGTCTACGTCGCCCATAGTTTCAGTATATAATATTGTCATGTATACTCCATTGAAACCATAAGAAGAAAAAAGACAACATTTGATAGCAAATTGACGCGATATCATTGGTCGGGAGCTCGATTCATCTATGATATTCACTATGGATTTGCGAAAAAATGACGAATTTTTGGAATTTTGGAAGAAAAATTAAAGTGGAAATAAGTAGTTAAGTGTAATAATGTCGTATTATAAATAAATATACATTAATCACAAACTCTTAGTAGTGCACAATATAGCTGAGTTATTAGCGAATCGCATGAAATACGTAAATCTAAGGTTCGTTTATTTTTTCCTACTTCCATTGGAATAGGCATAAGTGTTACTTCACAGTTTCACTCGCTCTAAATTTAAACTATTGTCGTGATAAATAAATTTAAAGTTTTTTTTTTATGGCATTGATTGGCGGACGAGCATATGGGCCACCTGATGGTAAGTGGTCACCACCGCCCATAGACAAAGTCGCTGTAAGAAATATTAACCATTCCTTACATCACCTATGCGCCACCAACCTTGGGAATTAAGATGTTATGTCCCTTGTGCCTGTGATTACACTGGCTCACTCACCCTTCTAACCGTATTGTATTGTATTTGCCATCCGTCATGTGTTCCATATATCTCAACACTCAGTAAATAACGAACATTATATTAAGAGGATAATCTCGTACGTTACCCTAGAGCTACGATTAAAGTCGATACAAACATTGTTCTACGTAATGTCGATAAAAATAGCCGGAATGTTTTCGTGTTTACATAAGAGTATACGCGAATACTGTTTGACTGTTTTAGAAAATTCTTCGTTTTTGACAGATTAATGATGTGATTTCTATGTAATACTAGCGACCCGCCCCGGCTTCTATTCTATACTGAAAATATTACAGAAGGTTTTCATATACAACGTACACAGCTCTTTTGTCATTAGACAATAAAATATGTATACCTTACATTTTAAATCTGTAATATCATCGAAAACATACATTTAAATAACACGCTTGTTTTAACCCCAAAAGGGGTTTGATTTCTAAAGATGCATTATGCATACCTCCACACCATCTATAGAGCAAACATTTTAAATTTTAAATCTCTTCAAAAACAATCGACTTTCATACAAATTTCCAACCCCTTTAGGGATAGAGTTGTGTAAAATACGTTCTTAACGGATATATTTACTCTATAAGGAACCCACCAGCCAAATTTCAAGTTTGTAGATGTTATAGTTTCTGAGATTTCTGAGATTTATCAGTGAGCGGTATTTCGCTTTTATATACATATATATATATATATATAGATTAGTAAACCGTGGAATTGTCTACGTTTATATCTAATTTTGATTATTCAAATGTTGGAAAAGAGTAATTATCGAGTTTCTTGTCGGATCTTGATTGAGCCTACATTTCCAATCAGTGGCAGCCTAACGTTTAATTCTACAGTTGTGTAAAATGACGATTCAGAGGTGCTTCTAAAAGCCTACTTGAATAAAGTATATATTGACTTTGACAGTCCTCCAAAAGGCTATGTTAGGGTAGACTATGCCGGGGGACTCTGTCGTATGTTACGACATATTATGTGAATCGCAACTAAACAAGATCAAAATTTCAATAGTAATATTAATACAAATTCATAATGGAGATGACCCGATCATTTTCTTGGTGGTAGGACTTTTGCGCCATTGTTTATGGGCGGTGGTGATCGCTTACCATATGCTCGTTCACCAACAAATGACATAAAAAAAAAAAATAATATGGACACTGAATTTTCATGTGCTTAATTTGTGTTTATAATTCATCTCGTGCTCGGTGGTGAAGGAAAACATCGTGAGGAAACCTGCATTTGACTAGTTTCAACGAAATTCCGCCACATGTGTATTCGACCAACACGCATTGGAGCAGCGTGGTGGAATATGCTCCAAGCCTTCTCCTCAAAGGGAGAGGAGGCCTTTAGCCAAGCAGTGGTAAATTTACAGGCTGCTAATGATCTGACGTGCGGGTGGTACCAACCAAGAGTACTTAGTATTCTTGTTATTGTCTTAATATAAAGCAACGAAATACATAGCATACTCACCACGCAAACATAGATAGAAGGTGGTGGCAAACTAACGGTATAAGAGAGCTACTGTTTACCATCACGGCATACGGAACGGTAACCCTCCAGGAACAATAAAAAACAAATGAATTGACAAACAGAACCGCAATCTACAACTTGTATAAAATGTACTTAAATATTTTTGTTCTAAAATTGTAACCCGATGATAGACAAACAGCTCTGAATAATTTTAAATCGATTATCTCTATATATACACTTGCACATATTATATAAGTAATTATATATTGTTTTATTATTGCTCGTTCGAATTGTTGGCTATTTAAGACTATATAAAAATAGGACTTGGACTATATACTGTGGATCGTGTTAAACTAACCGCATTCCGCCGTTTCATCCGCGTTCAATTTGGTGTCATACGCTTGATGAGAACACGTCCATCGCTTTGATTATTTTGACGTCTAGATAGACTGTCAACGCTGAGATCACGTAAAAAAATAGTGACCAACGGTTGGCTAACACGCACACAGGTACAGCTCATACTCGTAAAGTAGTCTTACATTTTGAGTGTCAAGAGTAACTGTCACACACACAAAGATAATAAAGTTGGCTCATTTGTTTTAGTTATTTTGTAGTGAGATACTCTATTTGAATCTGTCAAAGCTGAGAACGCGTAGAAAAAATATTAGCCAACGGTTAACTACTAAATAAACACATTAACAAAGTAGTATCATATTTGGCGAATGTCAAGCGTTGCTGTCACGCAAACTAATATGATAAAGTTGGCCCATTTGTTTTAGTTCTTTTGTAGTGTGATACTCTATATAAAATGCGTCGAAAAAATTTTGGCTAACAGTTGGCTCCTAAAAACATTAGTAAATAAGACCTTTGACGAGTGTCAAGCGTAGCACGCACACTAACTCACGCACGTATGTTATGCGGAGGAATGAGGACCATGTTGTGAGGAAGGTCTTGAGATTGGATGTGGATGGATATAGAGGAATGGTACGACCGAAGAAGCGATGGATGGATTGTGTGAAAGACGGTATGGCTGGAAAGAATGTTACTTGTGAGATGACGTCTGACGGAGAAGTATGGAAGAAGAAGACACGCTGTGTTGACCCCAAGTAAAATTTGGATAAGGACAGGAGGATGATGACCAGGTTTCTATTTGTCAGTATATTTAATTTTGTTTTATTTAAAAAAAAATTAAATTCGAACATATTATGTATATTGGTGTATATAACCTCATATATGAGGCATTGGCTCACTGACTACTCTTTAACAAAAATATTTATTCAATATAAAATCATTATACTTGCTCATTGATATTCAAAAATCTACCACCGGTTCGGAAATAAGCTCGGACCTGAGAAGAACCTGCGAGAGAAACTCAGCAGTTTTTTTAACGTTTTCATACAACAATAAATAATATATTTTCGTTATTTGCAACAGCCTGGAGATGATCTTTAATTCCCAAGGTGTGCAATCACCTAAGAAGTCATTAGTTTTGTAACAGCCTTTAGCACACAAACGTTTTAACTTTTTAACAATTGAATATATTTGAAAGTTTTCTGGGATCATGTTGTAAAGACGTATACATTGTCTTACAAAACAGTTATTAATCCTGTGCTGCGATGTGAAAATCAAGTAAAATTCACGAGATCGGTTAACGTGTTCTTCCAACAACATTACAGCAATAGACAGTATGATATTTAGCGGTACATTAATCAACATATGGGAATTGAACGGATTGATCCGCCACAAAGTTGCCTAACCTACCCTACCATCTGATAAGGTTTGTTATAGTTTGTTAACTTTAAACTATGCAACTGATAATTTTGAAATTTTACAAAAACGACGTCGAAAAGGACAAAGGAATACACGTGCGCTCCTTTCACACAAACAAAACCGCAGATGGAAACTAGTATTTCATATTCTATATCCTTATTAGGACAGGAGGATCATCCTCAGAAAAATCTATGGACGCTATATAATGCAAACGAAGAACGGCTAACAAAAAACAATTCCGTTTTACAAAATGAAAACCACTAAAAGTGTCATCAAAATATCAATCAAGGTACAAAATCATTTGGCTTAATTTTGGCATGCCTAAATAAATTGGCATCATCATTTCCTTGCTAATCGCGAACGAATATCTTGGCTGGCAATTGCTCTTATACGTCACTAATATCATAATTAGGTTAGTGGTTAGCTTTAAAATATCAATCTGTATTGATGTTTGCTCTCGTGTTTGAGCCATCTTCAGGTCGATGGCCTTCTGAAAATAGCGATAATCAGGCCAAAACTTGGCGTCGCCTTGCATTTCGTGTATCAGGTGAAACAAAACTAATTACATGGGACTATTTTCGTTCTTTACAATGGCTGTCGACTCTTGTGGAATATTTTTTTCTTTTTATTATCATATCATATTCAATAGTTCTGGCAAATGTGCCGCTATATGATATGATCTATGGGTATCCCACCCATAGGAATATCACTGTGAGAAATATTACTTATTACTTTCCATCACCCCCTACTACTATTAACATATACATAATCAGCCTGTAAATTTCCCACTGCTGGGCTAAGGCCTCCTCTCCCGTTGAGGAGAAGGGTATGGAGCATATTCCACCACGCTGCTCCAATGCGGGTTGGTGGAATACACATGTGGCAGAATTTCGTTGAAATTACACACATGCAGGTTTCCTCACGATGTTTTCCTTCACCGCCGAGCACGAGATGAATTATAAACACAAATTTATCAGCAATCTGCTATCTTAATACAATAATATTTTAAGTTCCAAGAGCGCATTTTTTATGTCATGAGGAAAACCGTTACTAAAATGTTTTTTGAACTGTTTGAATATCTATGATAATATAATGGATTCCATTATGATTAAAAAAGCTATTAATATATATGTTGTAGAGCTCAGTGAAAGCTCGTCTGGGTAGGTACCACCCACTCATCAATTCAACCGCCAAACAGCAATTAGTATTGTTGTGTTCTGGTGTCAAGGGTGGGGGTGAGCTTTTGTAACTATATACACGGGGGTCATAACATCTCAATTCCAAAGGTTAATAGTAGTTGAGAGCCGAGATGGTCCAGTGGTTGGAACGCGTGCATCTTAACCGATGATTTCGGGTTCAAACCCAGGCAGGCACCACTGAACTTTCATGTGCTTAATTTGTGTTTATAATTCATCTCGTGCTCGGCGGTGAAGGAAAACATCGTGAGGAAACCTGCATGTGTCTAATTTCAACGAAATTCTGCCACATGTGTATTCCACCAACCCGCATTGGAGCAGCGTGGTAGAATATGCTGCAAATCTTCTCCTCAAAGAGAGAGGAGGTCTTATCCCAGCTATGGGATATATACAGGCTGCTAATGCCAGAAAACAATAATGTAGAATGATTTGACTTATACAGTTATACATCGACATATACATATATATGCGTATTATATATTATATTATACGTGTGATACTACAATATATATTTGGTGATAAATATGATAAACTTACTTCAACAAAAACTCAATTTCAAAACCAAAAGTTTTACAAAAAGATCTTAAGTCACTTGTTTGTTAAAAATGTGTGTGCATGTGTATCTATGTGTAATATATTTTTAATAATAATAGATTTTGTTCAACAAATACATATGAGGATGACATCTCTGTCAAAGATTCTTGACTCTAAATTTAAATGGGGATAGACATCGCGCTATATTAGTTCAAGAGTGAATTTCAGTTTTACACCTCACGCCCTAGTTAAAACACATAAACAATACATTTTAAACACCAGAAATAGAACGCGAAACCAACGACAGATTGACGGACGGCTCGCATTAATGTGAGAGTGTATTTATTATGATTTTTTTCAAACGTTTTAATGGGAGAGCAGTGTACTCGATAGAATTATATCGTTGAATCATGTCAAGGAGCGCAGTACGCAGTAAAGTCTTGTATGCCATCTGCCCGTTCTGACTCCGCCTTAGTTATGGGCACCATAACGTATAAGTTAAGTCACAAACAATAAGCTGGTGAATCTGTGAAGCGCAGCTCTGAATCACGCTGCATCTTCTGGTATAAGTTTAAATTAATATTATGCTTAAAATTAGTATTTAGTAAAGTAGTACGAAACAATCTCGCATCGGCTCCGCACGTGCAACTGCTTAATGAAGAAATTGATATGATATTATTATAGTTTATACTCTACAGCACTCAGGAATAAAGTAGCTTACTATCAGTGAAAACATTGAGAATCGTATCGTAATTATAATAGATTATATATCAATTTAAAGAGGGTTGCTACATTTCCAAGATAATATGAAGTGTCAATTTTATAATATCCTCTAACAAGTAAGCGTTTTATAGTTTCAAAACTTTCCAGAACATTTTGGAATTTTACAATTGAAAATGTTTTCTGTGATTATTTTTTAAATTTTAAATGTTAATTTTTAAATGCGTGTAACACTGTACATTGTCCCACTAAAGAGTTACTAACCCTGTGTAGTCGGGTGCCAGAGGTTATAAGATTCCGTCATAAATAAAATCTATGAACGTCACAATTTTAAGAAAAGAATTATTGTTTTCACGAATGTATACGATTGCTCAGTTGTTAGAACACTTTAATTATAAGCGATTCTTGTGGGTTCAAACCCAACTACTGAATGTTTACGTACGTATAGTTTATCTCGTTTCCGTGAAGGAAAACATCGTGAGGAAACGTGCATGTGCCATATGAAAATTTGCCATATGCTTATGCCACCATTCGCCAATGGAGTAACGTGATGGAATAAGCTCTAAACGCTGTCTACAAAAAGAGAAAAAGGCCTTAATCCAGCAGTGGCAGCTGGCTGTTTTTAGCGTGACAACGCTAGTGTTGTGTATATTTTCCTAAAGTAAAATGTCATGATATATTATACCAAAAAAGATAAGAATATTACTAATAAATATTTCATATGTCAAATAATTCATCTAAAATTATATCGAACTATAAAAAATTGTCACCGTCACGCAAGCGCTGACGTGAACCATCAAAATTGATCGCTGTTCAAAGAAAAACCTATAAATAAAAATAAAAACCAAGAATTTCGTTAATGAAAACATTTATTTTATTATTATAACTAGCGACCCGTCCCGGCTTCGCACAGGTGCAACGTTCACAGTTTTTCAGTCATTAGACAACACAAACTGCTATGTCGCTGTATTTTAAATCCGTAATATCTTCGAAAATATTCATTTAAATTACATGCTGTAAAGGGCGATATTGATCAATATTAAATGCACAATATATTTAAGGTACTCAATTGGATTAATACTGTATTACTTAAATCTCTTTGAAAATAAGCAACTATTTCTCGTAAAAAGTAAAGGATTAAAAATGCTTATTGTGGGTGATCCCTAAGAGATAGACATATACTATTGCAGACTTTTTTGAATACATTTTTAAGGTGTACAACTCTGTAGTACATTATTTTGATCTATCTCGTAGGGTTCAGCCAGCGTTTGCGATGTAAGCGCAAAAAATGTGTTTATTTACATCACTTTAGAAACCTCTAAAATTATCAGTGTTTCTCTACTATATTGTGCATGTATTATACATATAAACCTTTCCCTTGAATCAATCTATCTATTAAAAAAAACCGCATCAAAATCCGCTGTGTAATTTTAAAGATCTAAGCATAAACAGGGACAGACAGCGGTGAGCGACTTTGTTTTATACTATGTAATTATAATATATAGCAATTAATTCTATACCAAACGCGCCTGGCATACATAAGGAAGGAGAGGCTTGATGATATGAAAGCCTTAGACACAGCATCAGAAAAAAAACCCTCCAAATCTTCACTTCAAATAATATTTTATAGTGTGATTCTTATTTACCAAACACATATTAGCACAGATAACGCTGATCAAACACAAAAAGATTTGAATAGAGAATCTCTTTAAATACATCTTGCTGATATTTTAAACAACTCATTACTTACATTTATCATAAATCATATTTAATTACAAGATTAATTATCAAAACACGTGAGATTTTATAAATAAACATTAAACGCATCAAATCTAATAATTTCTTATGATATTAGCGAATATTCCATGTAATATTTCAATGCTTAAAACCTGTAAATTTCCTGACAGGCCCACATCTCTTCTCCATATCAGAGCTGAGTCCTCCGACTTGTTTCGCTTTGTGTGGATAAAAACGTGGATGAATCCAATGATTTGGTGTTAAGGCTTAGCCAATCTGGGTAGGTATCACCCACTCATCAGATATTCTACCGCCAAACAGCAATACCCAGTGCTGAATTCAAAGTTAGTGTCACTGGCCCCTGGCCACTGTAAGAAATGCCGCCCCGTTAAGGATATTTTGGAACGAATGTGTTTACGTGGCTTACAGTAGAGTAAACTGGTAGAAATCGACTCGATTCTGCTGCTGATGCTTGCTGATGTGAAACATTAATTAACAAGCTTGGTGCAATTGTCTAAAAACCTTTGTTAAATGTGTTATTTGCCTCCACTGATGACAGAAGGGCTGGTTCATATTCGCCCAGAAATTGGATCTTGTCATTCCACGCAATTGTAATTTGCACAATACTTAAAGACTTAATGTTATAATAATTGCTGTGTACATATACAAATGTATGTTACACGGAAATAATCCGAGAGTAACAAGATACAACAATAATCCAGAAGTACAAAAATAACAAAGTGCATTGCACTAAAATTTGCGTTTTTGGAATAAGGGCATATCCCATCTGTTTTAGAATGAGGAACCTCTTCTTGTTTACGAGCTTTTACTAAAGAATTGGGACAATTATTTCTGTATTGACATTAAATGTCCAACATACGTTTTTGTGGTTTGCTTGTTTATCGCATGTTTTTAAAATAAATGTTACCGGTTGTTATTTGAGATTTTATTTCACCCTGGCTTCATAAACAAAGGTGCGTTGTATAGGTGATTAGGTATTTAAAAAAAATGCCTAATCATGATGATTTGTTACTATTTAATGTTATACGAACTAATTGTAATAACAATAATAATATAGCCCTTTATTCGGATCATAGAAAACAACATATCAAACTTAAACTACAAAAAGTATTACATAAAAATAATATTAATCTAGCAATTACTTGAATAGATAAATAAACAACGAATGTTGAACTAAATATTTTCCAACGTTTCTTGTTTATTTATCGTTTGCAGATCCGTCTGCCAATCGCCAAAGGCCTCTTCCAACCTATTCCATTCGGCTCGTTCCTGAGCCACTTTACTCCACGTCACTCCTGCCACTTGTTTGATGTCACCATCCCATCTTTTCTGAGGTCTACCTCTCGTTCGCTTACCTCCTCTAGGATACGAAACGGTTACTCTTTTACTCCATTTATCTTGGCCTCTCAGTGTGTGCCCTAAGTCCTTAAGTCGTTTTATTTTTAATGTAATATCAATAGCTTTTGTCTTGTTTCTAATGTCGCGGTTTTTCACTCTATCGAATTTCTTAATGTTGAGCATACTCCTCTCCGTTGCATATTGACAGGTTGCAAGCTTTTTTGTCATCTTTTGAGTCAGTGTCCATGATTGGCAGCCGTACATGAGAACAGGTTATACGCATGTATTCAATAATTTGATTTTCATTCTTACATGGAGTTTGGTGTCTTTCATAGCTTCGTTTAGTCCCCAGTACCTCTTCCAGCCGTTAGTAATTCGTCTCTCAACTTCCTTTTGCATAGGCTCTCGTCGAGTTATTAGCTGCCCCAAATATATATATTCATCTGTGTAATTAGTTTCCGTATGTTCTAGGTGTATTGCACTTTTATTTCCGTTTGTCATTATTTTAGTTTTTTCTGGGTTCAGTTTTAAACCTACTTTATCACTTTCAATCGCAAGTCCCTTATCATTGTACCAATTGTACTTAAAGATAAATTCACGAAAACGATATAGGTACGTACATATAAATATTGGACAACATCACATACATTACTCTGATCCCAATGTAAGTAGCTAAAGCACTTGTGTTATGGAAAATCAGAAGTAACGACGGTACCGCAAACACCCAGACTCAAAACAACATAGAAAACTAATGAACTTTTTCTACATCTCGGCCGGGAATCGAACCCGGGACCTCGGAGTGGCGTACCCATGAAAACCACGTGTACACACTACTCGGTCGTCAAAATCCGAACTTGGGAACTGAGTTTCCTGTACCAGTTATAACACTGGCCACATAACATTTCATTTTGCTGTTTGGCGGGAGAATACGTATTTGATGAGTGGGTGGATATGTGAACTTGCACGCAGCCCTATCGACTATAATGTTATTATTATTAATTACTTTTTTGTCCCATTTGCTCTCGAAACACTTGGCCCTTGGACTAGTGGTGCAAAAAGCTTCATTAAAAGTATAATACTTATACATATTTATAGTATCTTCACTAGCCCAGAGGGTCGGAATTGCGATTCAACGGGGAAATGCTGCTAGCATTCTTGCCACCATTCCACGCGGTCAAGATTTATACGGTAACTATTTTTAATTCATATTTGTATATATTTAGGGATGCCGAGATGGCCCAGTGGTTAGAGCGCGTGCATCTTAACCGATGATTTCGGGTTCAAACCCAGGCAAGCACCACTGAATTTTCATGTGCTTAATTTGTGTTTATAATTCATCTCGTGCTCGTCGGTGAAGGAAAATATCTTGAGGAAACCTGCATGTGTCTAATTTCAAACGAAATTCTGCCACATGTGTATTCCACCAACCCGCATTGGAGCAGCGTGTTGGAATATGCTCCCAACCTTCTCCTCAAAGGGAGAGTTAATGTAATGTAATGTAAAAAATATATTTAGGGATAAGACCCTAAATATATTGTATTCATTATTTCATTTATATATATATATATGTATATAGTATATTATGTTGTACATGCCATTAAATGTAAAAATATGTTTCTGATAACTTTTCTAGAGATATAGTCTGTTAAATATATTAGAATAAAGGTGAATATTAGTTTATTTCACAGCGTCGCGTCTGTCCCTACAATCTATTATTAAACAAAGATACGGTCTGGAGTGTTTTTGCCAAACGTTCACTCGTGTAACGATTAATTATGAACAGTTTTTCGTCTTTTGATCTCCGCCTTTATTATTTCAATTTTATTGTTTAATGTCTTGACATTTTAAATGACGTAAATATCCTTTATTGTACTTACTTTAACCACTATCGTCTATTGGTTATATTGTACGGATTCTGCTGCGTTGGTCTAGTGGCTAGATCCCGAAGTCCTAGGTCCAAACCTATGGCGGGCCGATGACAATTTATTGGGTTTGTCTATTAAAAAAAATTCAATATCAGCTCGGAGTTGCCAGCCCGTTGATCGTGTCTGATTTGCCGGCATCGGATTATTTGATAATATATACATGTTACACAGAATATAAGAGAAAATGCTGGACCGATTAAAAATTTTCTATTATACATACAAGATATTTTTTTCACAAAATGCCCAAAATACATATAAGGAACAGCAAAAAAAATCTCAAGCGAGTCTCGATTTTGATAAAAAAAAAAGATATAATTGAATTTTTGGAAAATTAATATTTCTAATCATAAGTCGAGCCCAATGGTTTAAAAATTAATAATATTTGTTTTATAATACTATTCGATAATATCGTTGGTAAGGATCGAATTCTTGGAAACAATAATTTAAGGAAATTCTTGAATTTTAATATACGGAAACATTTAAAATAATATGCCTTTGATTAATACGTTAACAGCCCTGCATACTTTTTCTAAACGAATTATTTGTACCTTAAATGAACTCAGACAAGTAATTTTTTCTTCACTTTTGTGAGATTTCGATTTAACTATAGAAGATCTTACAAGTTGTTTTTTACGGAAACTCAACACGATCGAACACCACTCTCTAACTCAAACGTCTCATAACGTGTTGGATTCAAATGTTATATTAAATATAATCATATATATTTAAATAAATATTTGTGATAACACTAGTACAACTACTTGGAAGACATGATGAGAACCGTGATAGGGTGGTAACAAAACATGAACCTTAACCGATGATTCTGAGTTCAAACTCTGGGCAAACACCACTGAATCTTCATTTGAATAATTTGTATTTAAAATTCATCTCGTGTTCGTCAGTGATGGGGGACATCCTGAGGAAACCTGCACGCGGTGGTTCTGTCACGTGTGTTCACTAACCCGCAAGAGAACTATGTTAGAGTTAGCTCCAAAAGCTTCTCCTCAAAAGGGAAAAAAGGTCTTTGCCCAGCAGTAGGACAATAAAGAGATGTTATTTGCATAATTAGGTATCTCGATATGATACAAACCAAAATATATATTCGGTTAATACGATGGTGTAGTTAAGAAAGGAGTATAACATAACATAACATATAATCAGCCTGTAAATTTCCCACTGCTGGGCTAAGGCCTCCTCTCCCGTTGAGGAGAAGGTATGGAGCATATTCCACCACGCTGCTCCAATGCGGGTTGGTGGAATACACATATGGCAGAATTTCGTTGAAATTAGACACATGCAGGTTTCGTCACGATGTTTTCCTTCACTGATGAACACGAGATGAATTTTAAATACAAATTATTCACGTAAAGATTCAGTGGTGTTTGCCCAGAGTTTGAACTCAGAATCATCGGTTAAGATGCACGCGTTCTAACCACTGGGCCATCTCGGCTCATTAAGAAAGAAGCAGTAGTGCAAAAATCTTCATTAAAATTATAACTCGCTTTATTGTCTCCACTGGTCACAGGAGGGCTGGTTTGTTTTTTGCCCAGAGGATTGGAATTGCGATTCAACGGAATACTACTAGCATTTTTGCAACATTCCATGTGGTCAGGTTTTATGCAGTAACTATGCTTAATTAATATTTGTATTTATTTAAGAACTTAATCTTAATAATCCTAACGTTCATACATAAATAATATATAATTAGATATCCGATTGAAGACATCATTAACTCACCGACAAACGATTGTCTAAGTGAAGTGCAAATAAAACTGCAAGAAGAGGGCATTGACCCTGTAGATCTAATAGATTGTGTTATGTTCGCTCATAAGCGATATGCATATCGTCTTTGCCACGAAATATTACGAAAACTATACAAAATTTGTCTAAAAATATACCCTAGCGGAACTCCCTTAAATTATTCTGATTATGATAATTTGACTTCATTAAATGTCGAGGGTTATCAATAATGTATAGATTATATACATACACAAAACAAATCTTTATGTGCATATAATGTACTTTAATTATTTTAATCAAATATATTTGATATGCATTATCGAATGCTTTGCAGAAACTCACAATGCATCTACAGCTTTCCTTAATCAAATACATCCTGTGTTTAGCATGTAATTTGGCATCATTTGTTGAACTTAAATTTATTTGAGTTTATTTCGTTCTGCATAGTTTAATTTACGACCCAAGCGTGTTATTTTGTTTCGTGTTCTTCATTTATATATCAATTCCTTTGTCATTATTATTAACAAAAACCAGGATGTAGTCGTTTCTGTTTGTGTATAGTCATGGATGTCTGTTTTTGTTATATCGATGCTAGAATAATATAGAGTTTTTACGAAATATTTAAAAAAATCTACGTCCTTTTGTCGTCCAAAGTCACAAGAACAGTTATAATGCGAAAAAATTAATTAAAACCGACTCCTAACAGTATTTTTGTTTGAGACAAAATTAATGTTGTAAATAATTTTCACTGCCAATGTTTTAAAATAGTATCCAAGTGTTTTATTCCATAATATCGTTATGTTTTCTTGTACATTTCAAAACATCACGATCGGCATTTATTTATGCATAGAACTGTGTGGCAACAGAAATGATACTTGATAATATATATCGTGAAAAGTCTCCTGATAATTAAACTTATAAAGTAATTAGACATGTAACTTAAAAGACGAAGCGCTTTGTGCCCAATGCACATAACCCAAAGTTAAAATAAACTATCACTGACTACCGAACAACGATATTAATTAAATTCTTTGATTATATATTTTGATGGCGTTTGAAAAAGAGATTCCGTAATTCAGTATCACAGATAAAATAAATATTGTTACGAACTTTTATGTCATAAAAAACATCTAAAAATGTCTCTGAATTCTTTATCCAAATTAGATTGCACACGTCACTAAAATTTAGCGCCAAACGTGAAAATTTATAATATATACTCACTTACCCGTTCAAAATCATTGTCCACTCACATATACACAATATTAACTATTTCTAGAACTTCACTATGAAAATCGCGTCGGCTATTTTTAAAATGGCGGCCGGTCCGCCCGGTGTCCCGCTAACGTCTGAGTAAGTTTTATGATCTCGTGAAAGTAAATCGGGATTCGGGAAATATAAAATTACTCTTGGAATAGTGATGTGAAAACGATTCATGTAAGCTTCAAACAATATATTACTAAACATAAAACGATTCAACGAGTATTCTATTAGATAAACCGACTTATTCAATTGTGCGAAGATTTTGAAAAATCATTCGCACGAATAAACGCGTTACGTAGAAACTGATATTTGTAATTTTTGTTACTAATAACAGCAACCCCATATTGCTATTTTAAAGACGTTGCACTCTTTTATAGCAACAACAAAGATTAACGAACTCCGTCTTGTTATTATTCTTTGCGGTTAAGAGTTTCACAGGGTTCGGTTTTGGCTCCTATTTACCTCCAAGAAAAGGCCGAACATAGGTTTGTTATTGGGCATAACACAAAATTTGTCATAGCTTGTAAATGGTCTTAGACAAATTTCTCAATTAATTTGTTTTTAATTGACGCTTCTGGGTGGTATCGCTCCGTATGCAGTGATGTTAAACGGTATGGCGCCCTCTGACACCGCTATGCCTGTCCGTCTCCGCTCTCTACTTCCTTGTATTTGCTTGGTGCGTGCGTTTGTGGCTAAATGTTGCTATAATAACAAAAATACTTAGAATATATACTTCATGGTATGGCTTTGTGCAAGCCAGTCTGAGTAGTTACCAGTAGCTTCAGATATTCAACCGCCAATCAGTCATACTTAGTACTGTTACGATTTAAAGGGTGAGTGAGGCAATGTGACTGAGTGCATAGGGGACATGACATCCTAATTAGGTTTTGGCGATTAGGGAAATGATTAGATTTCTTACAGCACCAATGAACATGCGGTGTTGACCACTCACCATCCAATGGAACTTTGCACGTTCAACAATTAATTAAAAAAAAAATTCATTCATTTGGTATTATTTTATTGATATACTTTCATTACATGGTATATATAAAAAAATATTGTTACTAATTAATGGGAAGCGTGTTCACTGTTTCATCTTTAGATTCTTGATTCTTGTGTTTTTGTTTATTTTTGTACGAGAACCTTAAATTGTTTTGACTACAAATGTAAAACTGTGAGTTCCTCTTTTGCGATGAGTCCGACAAACTTTTCTAATATGAAAAGTTTCGGCGCTGCTGCGTTTTCGAATGCTCGATTCCTGGAATTGTCGATATGACGTCACTATGACTCTCCGTATATACAACTATGATTTTTTGATTTTTTTTTTAATAAAATTAATTTAAAAATTGTGGTCGACTTGTCCGACAAAAATACGGTGTCCAACACCCCAATAATAACGATATGGAGTCACTGTGATTCCTCGTACATACAAGTTTAATTTTTTGAAATTTGACAAGTAAAGATAATTTAAAAATTGTGGTCAACTTGTCTAATAAGTTCTACACTACAATATTAAAACTAAAAGTCTCCGAATCTTGAAATCTTGAATCTTGAAATAAGGATTGGATTATCTACGTTGGAGCGATGCATATGTCGGGCCCTCTTTACTCTTTCCTAAATTCAACCAAAATTTCACCTGCCCAAAGGCACCTTGGCTTGCCTGCACTACCTAATTGAGAATCTGCTCCTGGAAATACCCCGTCGATTCAAACGCAATGCATGGTCTTAAATCGTAAACGAATTAATCCTGAACAACTACTAATTCCTTATCAACACATCAATATTTTAAGGAAAAAACACATATTTTTAAAAACTGAAGCATTTTCCCTGTTTCGGTAAAAGATAACGCGACAGTCATAGATAACGGACAGTTAATACGTTTTAGTATCATATATTCCTTATGTCATATCTGTTATCATCAAAATATTTGAATTTTAACCATTTTCCTTCTATAATCTACTAGCTACCAGCCCACGGCTTCGTTCATTTAAACCAGTGACTCCCAAAGTGGTCCAGGTGGACCCCCAGGGGTCCACGGGAGACTTGCTGGGGGTCTACGTATGCGTGAATAAAAAATGGGGGTCCATAAGATGATAATGGGGGTCCACGAAAATTTATCTGCTTTTGATAGTAAAGAGCAAAAATGTAAGCATAGTTTTTATAAGGGCCTACCTACATTGTTTTAAGTACCTAACTAAGCAGATAATATTTTAAAAAGGCAAGCGACTGTTAGGTTGAACCAATCTCTTCATTTTGTAATAAAAGCTGTCAACTAAATCAGAAGCAATGCATTGAATACGCGTTTATTTGCTCAATTGTGCGACGAAAATGATGAAGACTTCCAACGACTGCTCTTACATACTGAAGTACGCTGGTTGTCGAAAGGTGCATGCTTAACGAGATTTTACTATGTTTTCGATTCCGTATTAGAGTTCCTAGAAAGTAGAGATCCAGATTTAAAAGAAAACTTTTTCAAATTCAAAGCAGAGATTGCGTATTTGACATATTTGTTTAAAAAATTTAATGATATTAAAACTTGCAGTTACAAGGTGACAGCCTGAATTTAATATAAACAAAGGGGTTAATTTCGGCTTTTCTTGGGATATTGAAATTTATGAAGCAAAACATTAGTCGGCGCGAATTCTCTCAATTTCCAAACTTGTCGCAGGTAGAATGTATTGATGAGGATATCCATACCTACAGTCAACATTTAAGTGCCCTGATGCATGATGTCATCAAAACCAGGTTTGAAGATATGCTGACGATGGATATACCACCATGGATCATAAATACATTTAATGAAACGGAACTGGCCAATGTTGTCTTACAAGAGGAGCTGCTCGAGCTAAGCACCAACGAGGAGCTGAAGGTGAAATTTAGAAAAGGCAACCAAACATTTTGGCTGCAAGCAGAAATACCCGAAAAAAATCCTGGACTGTGGGAAATCGCAAGGAAATTTTTAATAGCTTTTCCCTCGTCATACCTTGTCGAAAGGAGTTTTAGTGCCGTTACAAACCTCTTAACAAAAAAAGGAGCAAATTAAACATCACAGAGCGGGGGGATTTGCGGTTATTGCTCACAAAAATAAAGCCAAACATTGATCGTTTGCTGACACTCCATCAAATACATCCTTCCCATTAATTAAAATTATGTCCTGAACCTATATTACCTTATTAATTTTTTCTTGTAATTCTATTAAAAAATAAATAAAGTGTTATAAAATGTACCATTTTTCGTTTTTATTTTACCTATCGGAATATAGGGACAGAACTCTGAAGCGACACAATTTTTATTTTTTGGCGACTTTAAGAATGTGCTAGAAATGTAGCAGCAGGGGGTCCACCGAAACCAGTAAAATTTTGAAAGTGGTCCACGAGAAAAATAAGTTTGGGAACTACTGATTTAAACTCTTAGTTGACGCGGCACAAACATGGTCTCACAGCCAAATTTATACAATAAAACACCTAAATCTTCCTTATAAAACACTCCACCATTTGCTGGAAACTGTTTGAAAATCATATCAGTAGGTTTTGATCTCATTCAGACAGACAGACGCGCCGGGGTTTTGTGTAGTGATGTTTTCCATGTGTAATCTATTATCGTATTCGTTTGTTAAATATAAAATATTTCCTTTTGTAATCTGTGCTTTAAAGTCGGAGAGTCTGTTTATATTGAAATTAATTGTTAATTCGCGTAATAATATTAGATATATTTTTTTATTAGTAAAATTTATTTTACTTTCCGTGATATTATGTCTGTTATTAGCTCCAACCTTTAGTGTGTATACCGTAATAAGCTGAATAAATATTTTTATTTTTATAGGTGGAATTAAGTCCATCTAGGCATTTTCCACTAACTAATTCTTTTTTTATCATATGGGACACTAAACTTAGTCGATCATCACTGCCTATTGACGTAGTATCATTGCACTTATTTATTGATTAACAAAATACCACCTGTTCGGAAATTAACATCTCAGACATGAGAAAATCAGCGAAAAAAATCTGCGAGACTTGCGTATTATTTGAACAATGGCAGTATTTCTTCCATCGCAAATGCACGACCATTTTGCGCGTCTTCGGGAACTGAGGTGTCATGTCCCTTGTGACTGTAGTTCATGATATTGATTCAGGGGTCGCTTACGTTTTTTATCGAGTAATGCTCGACAATATGCAAATACAACCAACATAATTTGAGTACATATTTACGATTATAAAACACCGAAAATCCGACCTCCTCGTATCGCTTCCAACAAAAATAGAAAAGTCATAAATACTTTATGTCGATGTTCGGAACATCACTATACGTCGTACATACGAACACCTGGCAATACACGAACTTCCCAGAATTAAACCTTTGTTTATTTTTAATCATTTAATGGTTTTTTTTTCTGTATTTACTTCGTACGTTTGTTCAATCGTGAAAACACAGTTAAATAATTAAATTCATCATCAACTTTTTAACATCAATCGGTGATTGACTTTATATAATTACGATCGAGCTTTATACTAAGGGGGGGGATGTTAGGTACTGATCTTTTTTATCGTAGCCCATTTCTATATCGATATTAAGTTCAGTCCTAAAACTGCAACACAGCTGAATGGTCAGGTCTGTTCTTGTCGAGCTGAAAAATTGGAGTTTATTGCTCCAACACAAACACATGTGGACACGTTTGGCAGAATTTATTTAGATCGACTTATCTAAGTATAGCAACTAGGGATAGGAAGATAGGCTGTGGCCGAAATATGTAAGGGCAACATCATCATCATAAGATAAATTATAAAATCAAAATAAGCCCATAAAAAATCAGTAATGTTTACTCGGATTCGAACTAGCTTCCCGTTTATCAAATCAAAACAAAATCCTGTATACGATACACTAATTAAAATAAGCATTATATTAAATTATTCATCGTCAGATTAAACATTACAATCGGTTCGGGAACGAAAATATCCTGACCTGAGAAGAACCAGCAGAAGAAACTTAGGGGGCCTTTTTGACAGATTATAATTACAAATCTAATATTACAATCATTATTAAAATAACCGCTTATTACTAAATGCATATGTATGTATACACGGTACATATACCAAAATAACATGTTTTCAATTTTTGTCTGTCTGTTTGTTCTGGCAATTCATTGGAACGGCTGGACCGATTTAGACGGGACTTTCACCGGCAGATAGTTGATGTAATAAGGAGTAACTTAGGCTACAACAATAACTTTTTTGTTAAATTCAAACGCGCACGAAGTCGCGGGCACGTCTAGTATTCAATATAACAAAAACATAGCCAGGATTCGACCGTTTTATTTCAAAGGTCATCAATGAAAATCATGAACTAACTTGTTTTTTTTTTTTTTTAATTTGAATTTTGATTTTGTATGAATTTGATATTGTATGATTTCTGTTAAGATTCGTGTTCAACCCACTGGGTCACTACGGCTTTTAATGAATATATCTCCAATCAAAACCACGAGCAAGGTTATTTTCTTTCTATTAAGATACCAATTGTTCAATTGATTGATAAGCTAGATTATGCGGGCTTGTTATCTATACTATATTTAGATCATTTGTAGGTATATATTATTAATATTAAACAGTGACTCACGATGGCCACGATGGCACACTCGAATCAAGACCGAAGGTTTTGAGTTCATTCAAACAAACACCATTGATTCGCACGTGCTCAGTTTGCCTACCAAGAAATACTTATGGAAGATTTTGTAAGAATCTGTAAAAAAGAGCCGCCGGTATTTACAATCTTGGAGTTCGAGCTCTCTTCGGGACGTTTTTAATATATTGGGTTTAATAGTTGCTCAGCATGTTTACAGCAGTATTATATATAAGAATCAAAAACAAAATCAAAATATACTTTATTCAAGATTCTACCGGGAAGAACCGGCAAGAAACTAAGAAACGACATTCATTGTACAGAAACGAGGAGGAAAGTTAAACCAATAACAGCTGGTTTCCGACTTCGCAAAGTTTATACATCCTTCCCGGGTCATAGTATATGTTTCTATAATAAGATATTATCATTTTTAATTTAGCATATTAAAAATATATAAAAGCTTATGTCAAAAAAACATGGATAAGGCATATTACTCAATACAAGATTAAATTAAGGATAAAAAAGGTTGGACATATTGTTTGATATCTAGGCAGGATATATAAAAATAAAATGTACATTACTGATATACTCTGTAATCAATAGGTGGATAAAGAAATTGAGTAATAACGTTGTTTTTGTGATATAGATAGGCGAACGAGCAAATGATGGACAAACGATGGTCCCCTGACGGTACGTGGTCATAGACATTGGCGCTGTTAGAAATAACCATTCCTTACATCACCTATGTGCCACCAACCTTGGGAGCTAAGATGTTATGTCCCTTGTGCCTGTATTTACTCTCACCCTTTTAACCGGAACACTTACTTTACTTGGTGGTAGGGCTTTGTGCAGGCCCGTCTGGGTAGGTACCACCCACTCATCAGATATTCTACCGCCAAATAACAGTACACTGTATTGTTGTGTTCCGGTTAGAAGGGTGAGTGAGCCAGTGTAATCACAGGCACAAGGGACATAACATCTTAGTTCTCAAGGTTGGTGGCGCATAGGTGATGTGAGGAATGGTTAATATTTCTTACAGCGCCATTGTCTATGGGCGGTGGTGACCACTTACCATCAGGTGGCCCATATGCTCGTCCGCCAACCAATGCCATAAAAAAAAAACAACAGTATTAAGTATTACTGTTTGGTGATAGAATATCTGATGAGTTGGTGGTACCTACCCAGACGGGCTTCTAAAGCCCTACTAACAAGTGAACCGTAACTCAAAAACGGTTACTGATATACAATTGACGACCTCCGTGGTCGAGTAGTGTGTACACCGGTTTTCATGGGTACGACACTCCGAGGTCCCGGGTTCGATTCCCGGCCGAGTCGATTTAAAGAAAGTTCATTAGTTTTCTATGTTGTCTTGGGTCTGGGTGTTTGTGGTACGTTCGTTACTTCTGATTTTCCACAACACAAGTGCTTTAGCTACTTACATTGGGATCAGAGTAATGTATGTGATGTTGTCCAATATTTATATTTATTTATTTATAATAATGATTGATTTCATATTATGACTGGCAACACAACGTCAATCCAATGATCTTCCAATTGAAATCAATGCACGGTCAAGGCTGTCATCGAGCACGTTCTGCTCATATCGAATGGCGCTTTTATAAGAATCTGTTTCCATAATACACTCAAATGACGTGACGTTAATATAAACAATATTTGATGGCAGAGTTTGATAATAAGTTATAAATAATCAATTTCTAAATCGATAATTAATTCATTTTTATTTTCGGAATTGAAATAATTAAAAAATTTTATCTACATAATTAAATAAAATTAAAAATCAAACATTAATGTCCGATTAGTAATATATGTTTTTTCCTGTTTAAAAAAACATAATAACGATTAAATTATCCAACTAATACTGAATAATCGATAAAAAATATACGTTTATTAATTAACACAGATAATCAATAAAATTTATTAAAAAATATTTTTAGGATGAACATGCTTGGACTTAAGCTCGGTCCCCAATGCAGGACTGCTTAAGAAAAATAATTGCGAATACTTACCTCATCGTGAATCTCGCTTATGAAACAGCTATTTTAACTATGCGAGTCTTGCCCTGATGGTACAGTTAAATTATTCACGATTCAAAGACGACTTTTAGTAAAGTTAACTTAAATAAAGTTCATTTAATTTTATTGCCTGTCTTTATTAAAATAATTTATAATTAAAGATAGCCGGTAAATAAATATTTAGCAAAATAAAAAAACATATTCAATTAATAAAATCAAATAATTTTGCTAAACAAATAATGACGTCATGAGCAAGCATCGTTTACGGTCATGGCATACAATGTACCTCGCGTCAACGCTTATAACGTCAAACATAAACGCTCTATTTCAACCGTAACAGGAAAAAAGCCAAATAAACTACATTTGACAGGAAATTGACGCGCCATCATTGGTCGAGAGCTTGATTAATCTATGATATTCACTATAGATTTGCGAAAAATGGCGTTTTGAACGTCGACGAAACTTTGTAAGTAAAATTAAAGTGGAAATAAGTAGTTAAGTGTAATAATGTCGTATTATAAATAAATATATATTAATCATAAACTCTTAGTAGTGCACAATATAGCTGAGTTATTAGCGAATCGTATGAAATACGTAAATCTAAGGTTTGTTTTTTTTTTTTATTTACTTTACGACATTCACGGGCTCACAGTTGCCCGTGCCTTTTTTAACATTTTATTTTTATAAATTGTGGCGTTATTTTATATTTTTACTGAACATCAGCAGATCTTCGCTGGACTTCGAGCTTGTCGTGGAAGACGTGGCCCACACCGACATTTTTTTTTTTTTCAATTTAAAATAATATATAAATAGTCCATAATAAATAATATATGATAATATATAAAAATACTGTATATGGTGATTTATTTTTTATTTTTTAATCCTAATTACTGCAATCCAGCGGGCCCTGCTCCGTGCTCGATCAGAGAGAGCACAGCCTCGGCGACTCTGGTGTCGCGTTTGTGTATAGATGTCTTGAGGCTGTGCTCTAGGATGGTCTTTTCTGAAACACCCGCCGCTCGGCCGATGAATCTGCCGATAGCGCCGCGGCCATCGTCCGTGTATATCCAGTAGTATCTATAAATATATCTGTAATATATTTATAGATACTAATGGAAATACGCCCACATGTGTAATACGTAGACGGTACAAATTTGAATATCAATTATTCACAAACGTAAATTCCTTATCGCGTAGTGATAAGTTATATTTTAAGATAACAATCCAGCAAAATAACGCGGTCGAGATTATAAATCACATACGCATCTCGTAGTCCGGCAAAACAGGTGACTTTATCGAGACGTATTTAAAGAATTCACGATAAATTGTTTTATGACAATAACATACGTTCTTACAAAGTTTTTTTTTGTGTGAAATACAGTTAATAAAAACAATGTAAGTACAGTTTTTTGTATTATTAATTGTGTAATGAGGATTGTTTGATTTACATGTGAAGATGTTCTTTGAATATAATGTTTTCGATTTGTTTACGGACGCCGTGACCGTGAATGCTTTGTGTTTTTTTGTTCTGTTTGAACAACAACATAAAATATAATAGCAAGTAGCTAGAATGTGTTAAATAAATTATTAAATATAAATATGGACGATGAAAATCTATAAGGTAAAACGTAAAACGGGACTCCGTTGTCCGTCTGTCTGTCTGTCACCAGGCTGTATCTCATGTTAGACAGTTGAAATTTATATCTATAATAACAAATACTAAAACGGAATAAAATATATATTTAAGTGGGGCTCCCATGCAACAGATATGTGTTAACACTTTTAAGGGTTTTATGAAAATAAAACGTAGTCCGATAATTGGTACACTTCAATTTATAATATTCGGACAGCGTAACGTTGTGCCGGAATTATTTAAACAGCCGAATGTGCTCCTTTGGCGCGTCCTACCTTCTTTATACAAAGATAACCGGAAGTCAGTTTACGAACTAGTAAGGTTAAATCATTGTTAACAGCGTAATTTATTACTATGATGACTAACGAAATTATTAATAATGAATTACAGAAATAAGGTATTGGTAAATAAATCACTAAGACAAATATAATTGAGAAATAGTTATTATATTCCACAACTGCTGGGCGCCTATGTACTACTTGTCAACACATGACTTTTTTGTGTCTTTAGAACAAATATTATTAAACCAAAGTATATTTATTTCCGACTTACAACTATATAATAATCTTAAAGCATGGCAAATACTTTTCATTTATTTTAATTTTATTAAATATATTACATTATATTGGTTTAAAAATAAAAATGTACTTTATTCGAGTATGTTCGTATCAGTAGTTTGAAATGGTGTATTAATATATTGTATGTGAACCTACCGTCGGTTCTAAATGTAAATTCTACCAAGAATAATCGACAAGAAACTCAGTAGTTAGTCTTTTTCTTCAATTAAATTCACATGAATACGAGAATGTGTAAAAAAATCATCATGCTGAGTTATTCGAGAATTGAGTTATTATTAAAATGAGATTTACATTCGTAATAAACAATAATACATTTGCATTTAATTAACATACCTAGTAATCAATTGTTGAGTCTCTTGCCGGTAGAACATAAAAATATCGAAAAAATCAAAAAACCTAATTAATTTTATTCAAGTAGGCTTTGACAAGCACTTTTGAATCGTCATTTAACAAAGTAAAGCTGCCACCGGTTCGGAATGTAGATTCTACCGAGAAGAACCGGCAAGAAACTCATTACTTACTCAACATCTAAAAATACAGTCATATTAGTTAAATATATATTAGTTATATAAGTATGTTATGTCTCCTGCCTGGAAGTCAAAAAGCATTAACTCCACGCTTTTTTATCATCAATATAATCTTGTATCGAATAAAATGCCTTCTTTAACAATGTATTTTTTACAATTGACTTGTATCTATGAAACGGCAAAGTTAAAAATGTCTGCGGAATTTTATTATAGAAGCGGATACCTTGCCCCAAGAATGATTTATTGACTTCGCGGAGTCCTAATAATCAATTGTTGAGCCTCTTGGCGGAACCTACATTACGAATTGGAGGTAGCATTTAATTTATATATGACGATACAAAAATGGTCGCAAGAGAACCATGTTCATATTTGATTTTAGATTTTAATAACATTAAGTAAATAGACACTGAGATTCAAACTCGTGCAAACACCATTTTTCACGTGCTTTATTTGTGTTTATAATTCATTTGAACCACCGAGCATGGTAACGTTAAACATCGTGAGATGATCATTTGTGGAGCCGAATGGAAAAGTTCCTCACCTACTTCTCTAAAATACTTAGTAGTCGGGCTTAGTGCAAGGTCGTCTGAGTAGGTACCAACCAGCATCAAGAATTATAGAAACAGACATTAGTATTGGTTCGTTCTGGTTTGAAGAGTGAGTGAGCCAGTAACTACTTAGCTCCCGAGGTTGGCGCATTCCTGTAAGGAATGGTTAATATTTGACACAGCGCCAATGTCTAAGGCTGTGGTGACAACTCACCACCAAGTGGTCCATTTGCGTGTCCACCTATCGATATTATAAAAAATCCTTAGCTAACAAGCACTATGATATAAGTTGTTATTTTTTTTAATTTAAATTAACAAAATTGTATGTATTATATTTAAGTAATCCTTTCTGTTACAGACTGATCGTAGAATGCCTTGGCAGAGACCAGAAAATGTGCCATTGGGCAAACTGTGGGGACGATTCCAAGGAAAGGAAAGAAATGGTGTCCCTGGATTAATGTAAATTTTATTTTAACAATACAATGAAAATTTAGATTAGTTTAATGATGATTAAACAAGCTTATTAATATTAAACCTCTGAGTATGAGGTGCGGATCCAAAAATGAATTTTTAATTTTTAAAAATGATTGATCTGAGCACCTCGAGGGCTTACACAATACAGTCTTTTAAATGTTTAAATATAAAGTATTTTGACCATACTTTTTTTAATTACATTCATTTAAAAAATCGCTATGGCCTGTCATTAGCCAAGAACTACTCGAAAGTTAAGGGTGGATTTGATACGTTGCGTAAGGCAGACAGCAGCACCATGATTTTTTTTAAAGATGTCTAAAATTTAATAATAAAATTAAGTCAATTATGTTTCGATGTGCATTGGACATATTTTTTAGTTTATATACGAGTTCGCGAACTATTAAAAAAATGTCTATTAATCATGTTTTGCCGTCTCCCTAATTTTGAGGCTTTACGCTCGAAACTACTCGGCCTTCAGGGAAATCTATCCCTGTAAAAGATTGCGTTAAACGCTCATTGAAAGTCAATATATCGAGTTCATTTTTTTTTTCGATGGCAAAAGAATCAATAAAACCATCGTAATTTTATTTTGATATGAAATATCCATTAGCACGCTTTTGGAGTAATTATGCTATGCTGTCATGCCAGTTACGTTAGCTACAGACGGAGGGCCGAAAAAAAACCAAAAACTATTTAAAAACTAATTTAATTAATTAAAACTAATTTTACAGTTTTCGCTTAACGTCACTAACAACTGTAATACATATTTGTCTGCTAAATTTATTGAGAGGGTCGTCTGTAATTGGTATATTTAATATGGGATTTTCTTGGTCAGTATGTACGGTGGCGGTCGAAGATGTTGATCGGGGTTGTACATGTTCTGAGGGGTTTCCTAAAAGAGAATTTAACTCGTCAATTTCCTCAATTAAAGTTTTAGTTTCGTTCACATGGATTTCAACTCGGGAGAGGGCATCAGCATTGGTATTTACTTTTCCTTACTTATAGATAACTGTGAAGTCGTATTCGCTTAGTCTAAGTCTCCATCTCGTGAGATGAGAACTTGGTTCCTTCAAGTTCATCATCCACTGCAGAGGCTTGTGGTCTGTCAGTATTTTAAATTTTCGTCCAAATAAGTACGGTCTGAAATATTTAGTCGCCCAAACTATGGCAAGAAGTTCTTTCTCAATCGTGCTATAATTTATTTCACTATCATTTAATGTTCGGGATGCATAACTTACGGGTCTGTCAGCTCCTATTGGACCTTGTGATAATATAGCTCCAATTGCTAAGTTAGAAGCGTCTGTTGTCAAATTGAATTCTTTTGTAAAGTCGGGATATTGTAAGATGGGATCATTAGTTGACAGTGTTTTACATTTTTCAAAGCAACTAATATATTCGGGATCAAGTGTAATCTTTTTACCTTTCTTTAAACATTGTGTGAGGGGTTTGGTGATACGGGCAAAATCTGGGATAAATTTACGATAATAACCTAGGAGTCCTAAAAAGTGTTTTATTTCTTTAGCTGTCTTTGGAATAGGATATTTTTTTATTCCTGAAATTTTATCTGGGTTTGGCTTTATACCGTCTCTACTAATAATATGTCTGAGGTATGCTGTTTCCAGCTTAAGGAACTCAGACTTGTCTAGCTGAATCTTAAAATTGGACTCTCGGAGCCTTTGAAAAACCTTTTCTAAATTATTAATATGTTCTTGTAAGGATGTGCTGAAAACTATAATATCGTCTAAGTATACGAGACATATCTCGTTTTGTAAGCCTCGAAGCACATTATCCATCACTCTCTGAAAAGTAATGTGAGTTTTTCAGGCCCATGGGCATTCGAAGGAAATCGAAATGGCCATGTTCGACGTTAAAAGCTGTTTTCGAAATGTCTTGAGGGTCCATTTGTTCTTGATAAAACCCACTTGCCAAGTCAGGGGTGGTAAAGTAATGACACTTCCCTAACTTGTTAAGAACGTTGTTGATGTTTGGGATTGGGTATTTATCATCTATGGTCTTCTCATTAAAGTCCACTACTAGACGCCATTTTTGTTGGCCAGAAGCATCTGCTTTTTTTGGCACTACCCATATCGGAGAACTCCAAGCAGAGTCTGATGGTCTAATAATGCCTTGATCTAACATTTTTGTTATTTGTTCCCTAACCTCTTGTCGGTGTACGAAGGGGTAACGATAGATTTTTCCATGTACGGGGATTTCGTCAGTGGTCTTAATTCGGTGTTTAATTTTATTATTAAATGTTAACGCTTCACCTTCGATATATAAAACGTCCGCGTATTTAGAACAAAGAGTAATAAGATTAGCCTGTTCTTCGTCGTTCAAATGATTCAATCGTAATCGCGATAAAACGTCTTGTACGCGTTTATTATATTGAGTGCACGTGTACTCTACGTTGAAGAAATCAGCCCTCGCCGGTCGGTCAAGCGATAAGATTATATCATTAGGTGGCGGGTACTCGACTTCTACTTAGCCGCGGTAATCAGTTACAGTAGTAATACATTCATGGATAATGCAATTACAAATTAATTGTTCGTTAATAAAAACTTTTCCGTCTTGCGAATTTATAGGAATACGAATTAATTTTGAAGATCCAGCCGGTATTATGTCCTCGTAAAGATTAAGATTACATGAAATATACATACTGATCGGATTTGAGGCGGTACGAGTAATTAAGTTTCCGTTTTTTAAATCAATTTTGGCTTCCCATTTTGTTAATAAGTCTATTAAGCCGTCGAAATAGTTGTGAAATTTATAGATAAATAATTTTATGTTCTCGGGGTCCATAAATTCTTCAAAGCAAGGTAGAGTTATAGAATATTCATTCCTACTTGTCGTGTACACGTTCGTGACTTCAAACGGGTCGTAATTGAGGGGATGATTATAAAAATATTTCGTAACAGCATCAGCGCTAATGAAAGATTGGTTTGCACCAGTGTCAATCAGTAATTTCAGTGGAGGATTTTTAATCTGTATGTATGGGAGTTGTCTTTGTGTTTGTAGATTTAATTCTATTTTGGTTTGGGTAACTTCGGATCCGACTGAAAATCCTGATCGGGACTACAAGGGTCGGATTGTGGTTCGATTTCATTAATCAAACGATCATCGGTCATTTCGTAAAATGTATTAGGATTATTACTGTAAAAGTCAGGTCTGTAGTTAATGTTATAGTCTTCATGTTCACTGTATAGTTATAGTTTTGGTCGTAATAATAGTCAGGGTAATTAAAGTACATGTCTTCATAAGGCGTACATTCGTTCATGTTCATTTCACGCGTTTTAAAATAATGTCATGTCAGTCATGTCCAGTCGTCATTAAGGTATGTGGCAAGGGTTTAGGATTAAAACTTTGCACTCCACTCATATGTTCTGGTTTAGAATTATGAGGTGGATTATCCCTAGGTGGAAAGCGAAAGACGTTACTACGCGGGTTATAATTAGGTGGTTGTGCACTAAATATTTGTCTAGTTCTAGTTTGCATCGGCCTGTTGTATTGGGGTTGACTATGATTAAAATTAAATTTAAAAGGCTGTGGGGTTTGTATAGGGCGTTGCGCTACACGGGCTGGCCAATTAATTATTGGGGGTTGAAACCCTTGAGCTCGAAGATGTGAGAATGGTAAGGGATTAATTTTAGGAGTCGATTGCTGTTTTAGTCCGTCAGTGCGTTGCTGTAAATATGTAATGTTTAATTCTTCTTGTACGTATTCTAAGGTTTTTTCTATAGTTTCGGGGCGCATGCATCGAATTCGTGACCCTAAAGGTTCTTTCAGGCCGCGAACAAATGCCTGCTTAGTTACTTTCTTATAAAGATCGCGCTTAGCTTCTATAGTTGTCTGTATAATCTCATGTAACGTAACATATGTCATTATCGTACTGAAAAGTGTCTGACAATGGCTATACAATTCTTGGGGGGTCCTATTTCCTTGTACGGCTAGCGAAAGGTCATTGTATATGGCTGTTTCGTCCCTTTGGTCCGAGAAATTATTTATTAAAGAACTTCTTATACCGAGCCAACTGTCCGGTATACCATTGGAATTAATGGTCGCAGCGGCAGTTCCCGTGATTTTATTTAGAATCCCGTTTAATAGGCATAAGTTACTTAATTCACTACCAGGTGCATCATTTAAATAATCTGTTACAATTTGATCGCAAATATTCATAAACCTCGTAAGTACATTAGGGTTGCCGTCGAATTCGGGCACAATCCTAAGTATTTTATATATAGTGTCCGGATCCTGAGCAATATTTAAATTTATATAACTATTTGAATTTGTTAACTCTAATTTATATTCTAAAATCCTATTACTGTCTACGCTACGATGACGGGCCTGCTGCGATGCAGATTCCCGATGTCTACAAACTCTGGGACGATGAATCTTGGAGTGGAGGATCAGAGCAACACGAGAATATTTCAAATGTACTCACATTAAATACATCTCTGGTTTCTCCTCCCGAATCGAAGTTTGGATTCTCCTCCCGGTGCTGCAGCTGGTCCGTAGGTTCAGGATACTAGCGATGACCTAACTGTCCCTATTCTAGTATCCCACCGATTGCGCCAGTTACGTTAGCTACAGACGGAGGGCCGAAAAAAAACTAAAAACTATTTAAAAACTAATATAATTAATTAAAACTAATTTTACAATTAATGTACAACCTACTCGATGTGAGCTTTTCAATATATTGATGGGATAAATTATAACAAAAGAAACTTATTAGAAATCGCAATTAAGCATTCTCGATAAATGCACGCCATTGTTCAGTTCGAGGGAAATCTACATCAGCTATCTTCATGGAGCAGGGTTGTGTAACTTGCTGCTCCACTGCAGCTCTTTACATACTCCTCACTATGTGTGGCGAGTATACTACGTGTAATATATATATAACAATACAAATATCAAAATATTCTTTATTCAAGTACGTTTAAATCGTAACGTTATCGTGTTGAATTAAATTTAAAGCTACCACCGGGACTTAGATTCTACCGAGGAGTATCGGAAATAAACTCGAGTAGTCTTTATTTATTTCAGAGTTTTGTGTCAATAAAGTACAATTCAATCTATATATATTCCTCCCGGAAACAAACGAATATGAACTTCACGCTTTTTTATCATGAATTTAATCTTGTATTGAGTAACATATCTTATTTATCAATATGTTATTGATATTAGTTATTAATATTTTATACTTTAGGCCAAGTTGAAAATAACAGTGGAATCTTATTATAGAGACAAATACCGTGCCGTGCAGGATGTATTGACTTTACGAAGTCGCAATCTATATCCTGTTTAAGTTAGCTCGATCTTTTTGACAGACGGACTAGTGATGGGAAACAGAAAACATAACATATAACAGTCGATGGAACGATGGAATGCGTAATTCAAATTAGAATTCAATTTTTTTTTCACTTATTTTTCTTAAAAGAGTTATACCAGCTAAAGAGACCCCAACCAAAAGGACCCCTGTTCGTAACAATAACTTAACAATGATCTTTAATAAGGATTTTTGTAATCGATATTTGTAGCAGTTACTGCCTGTTATTCGCGTCCCTACCGTCCGACCGATGTGACATTGTACAAGCGTCTATTATTTTCAATGTTTCTATTTAAATTTTACTTTGAAGCAATAATATATAATAGAAAAAGTCTTCAAATTTTCGGATAACGCTTGAATCGTTAGGAACTTTTGTATTATATGTATTTTTTAAATATTTTTACAATTTTTAAAATCATTAAATTAAGAAAATAATATGTTCCTCATTGCAAAGTTATGTCGATCAGAAAAAATTACATCTGTCAAAAAGATCAAGCTGTCTTGTACAGGATGTTGGTGTATAATTTTACTTTTACTCCTCGTGTCTATACAAGATTGTCTAGAAATAATTACTTATTTAGGTAATGAAACTCGGGTTTTTCGACAATTTTCTACATACGAATTTTATAGTTTTCTATCATTATATATTTTTTTTCAACTAACGTAACTCTTTTTTGGATTAATTTTCATATATTTTTCCTTTCTATCATCAGGTACCAAATCCGCGACATGGATGAACATTACAAGCAACGATGCTTAGATTTGATGCAGGAGACATTCTTACGGGATGAGCCTTTATGTCAAGTTTTAGGTAATTTATACTGATATTATATATGCGAAAGAAACTCTGTCTGTCTGTCTGTCTGTCACTCTTTCACTACCAATCCAATAAACCGAAAATTTTACGAAATTTGTTATGACGCAAAGTTGAACTCAAAGGACATAGACTACTTTTTTGCCTAACACGTGACAACCTACCCCTAAAACGCGAGCGATGCCGCGGGCGACAACTAGCTAACTATAATTACGGAATCCTCCTTCATAAACCCTTCTCTAACATAGCCTTTGGTGTACCGTCAAATTCAATAGATATTAATCAGAGACAATTTGATTGAGACAAAGACGATTTGACTAGGATTTACTAATTGTTATATTTCTTTAATTATTAAACATATAATTATCTCTCTATCATATGACGACCTCCGTGGTTGAGTAGTGTGTACACCGGTTTTCATGGGTAAGCCACTCCAAAGTCCCGGTTTCGATTCCCGGCCGAGTCGATGTAGAGAAAGTTCATTAGTTTTCTATATTGTCTTGGGTCTGGGTGTTTGTGGTACCGTCGTTACTTTTGATTTCCATAACACAAGTGCTTTAGCTACTTACATCGGGATCAGAGTAATAATAATAATAATAATAATTTCGTTTATTTAAGACAATTAATAGTCCACTTGTTAGTTACAAAAGACACATTACAACTATGTTAGTACAGCAAAAGATATTACGACACAAAAAAGCAGAATACAAAAAAAAAAGAAGGAAATACGTATATTATTTGCTTAACCTAACCTGCCTCACCAGCACGTTAACGAAGTGTTGGAGGGCAGGCTCGGCCAGCTTAGCACTAAACATTTTCAGAATCTTGTTAGGACTCAACCGCACTCTGTTAAGAAGAGATGCAGTTCGTTTTCTTAATATTGCGAAAAAGTCGTCTGTACCCGACTCCACGAACATGGCGGACGCACTACAGAAGCGTTTAAGTCCCAACAATGTTGTTTGTGTAATGTATGTGATGTTGTCCAATATTTATTTAATATTATTTATCTCTACAGATTTGAAAAATGATCCAGAATCAATTGAAACCATTCGAAATAATTGGACGGAAATGTTAAATCAGAAAACGTCAATAGCTTGTTTTACTGAAGAGAATGGCGGACCAAAGGAATTGGTTGGCTTTAATATACTCACAATTTATAGTAAAGATGATGACAAAGAAGACATCGACGAGGTACCAAACACTATTATAAATAAGTCATAAGCAGTTAACCAGATAGTATTTTTCTTGGTACTTAAGGATTATGATTTGGTTTTATAGTATAGGCAGGATATTGACCACCCAACGATAAGTCAATAACAACATCCATAGACATTTTACATCACCAATGCGCCTCCAACCTTGGGAATTAAGACGCTATGTCCCTTTTGCCTGTAACTCAGGCTCACACACCTTTTAAACCGAAATACAAAAATACAAAGTTCTTCTATTTGGCGAAAGAATGTCAGAGTGGTACTTACCCAGTCAGGCTCACAGTTAAAAATCATTTATAAAGAAAGTGTCGCAGATACAATTATTTTCATTTACTATGACATTATTTTGTAATAACTGTATTTATGCTACCACGGAAGATATTGTCTGAAATCTACCTCGATCTAAGTTTCTAAAGATCTCACCAGTGATAAGATCAAGTTTACTTTCCGAAAAAAGAGAAGTACTATTGGTATATGGTATTGTATTTTAAGACTCCTTCTAGACTTGTCTGGCTAACCATCAAGTAATTTTTATTATGAATCGTCACTTTTAGACTATATTCCAGTACTATATTGTTAGTTGCCGTTATGATACTCTTTCTCTTTCTCTCAATTCTTCTTCGCTGTCGTCGAGGACTGAACATGTCTCGTTGCAGGTAAAGGGAGACCAGTGGAGAAAGATTTTAAAAACTTTAACACATGCTGAGAATCTTGTGGATGTGTATTCCAAGTACGATGTGGATAAATATTTATCATCAAGTGGATTGACTGTGTTACCTGGACACAGAGGACAGAATATAGGTGCGAGATTAATAGAAGCCAGGTAAATATTGACCATTTTGTAAATCTGGGACACAAAAGTACAAATGACTAGTAGCCCCATAGACATTGACACTATATTAATTGGAAACCATGTGTGTCACCGACCATAGCATTCAAAATGGCATACGTGAGGTATACATAGCATCGCTTCATTAAACATACAATCATGAACACCTCGATTGCTTACAGAATGGTTAATGGTGGAACTAATATTCTTGGGCGCATTGGCAAAGATAGTCAATACTCCCAAAAATATTTGTTTAATTTTTAACAATGATATTTGTATTTCATGAACTTCAGTTCTCGACACTGTCATGTGACATTCGGTTACAAGAATTCACAATAAGACATTTTGGTTTTTTAGACAGAATTGAGAACCTTTTTGTTTAATTACGAATTATATTTGGGACCGGTCACTTCTTCAACATTACCGAGAGTACAAACCTTTAAATTCAGCAACAAGCCGACGGTAACATCTTCAATACCAATTAGTAATTTAAATTTTCAGGGAGCAACTCTGCAAGGAGTTTGGAATAAAGGCCACGTGCACGGTGTTCACGGCGCAAACATCACAAATATTAGCTGCAAAATGCGGTTACGAAGTTTTAGCAACTTTACAATACTCCGAAATGTTAAAAGAAGGCATCGATTTGACGGGATGCAGTTGTTCTGAAGCTAAAGTTATGGGAATCAAGTTTAAGTGATAACAATTTAGTCTAGAGCATAGAGTTAAGGACAACTATATCATATAACTTCACCTGAAAGTGTACCAAAATTTATTAAATATGGATGCCAGTAAACTGGAAGGACGCAATAGTACCTTGAGCGTACCTGATTGGGATTTATGAATTAGATTAACAAAATAATTTGAGAATAGAAAAGCCAAAACAAAACAAAAAAAAAGTTGGCTCGTTTGTTTTAGTTCTTTTGTGCGACAATATATCTAGACGAATAATCTAAGGCGCGTTCCTTAAAATTTCATCGTCTAACTGCAGCATTGCCATCTTGATTAAAAATATTTGAAGGAAATTTTTTATATACAAAGATTCTTCTTAATTCTACATTTAATATTTTAGAGAAAATAAATACAAATACGATTGGTTATTTTTTATGAAGCGCAACCAAAGTAATATATTTATGTTATTATTTAAAATATTTAGTATTAATGTTGTTATGTAATTTAATACCTTAAAAAACATATATTATTTTATAACCTATGTACTAAAGAAAAATGCAACAGTGTAAATAAATATAATAACTCGTTTCGAATAAGATTGTCACTAAACAAATATAGTAGACGTTATTTTGTATTATCTGTGACCTTTGGTTTTTTTTTTGTTTACGTTGTCAAAACCCGTCAGTTAAGATTTGCTCATAAAAAGCATGCTACTAATACGAGTATGCTATCCAACTGAAAGAATGTGTTTGCAATAAATAGCTCATTTTCAAATAAGAACAAAGTTACATGTCAATGGTCAGGTTTACTAAGATAAACCCTTGTTACACCTAAATTTCAAACTTCATATCAAATTCGGTTTGGCCGTGAAAGCGTACCAAACAGACAGAGTTACTTTCGCATTTGTGATTTTAATATACATTGCATTGTTTAACTACTAATTACACTGTATATATACTTAATTTATTAATTAGTTTTTATATGACATAATCATTTAGCTTAGTACTGTAACATAGCGTGGCGTACTGTCATTTGTCAAAAAATAATCAAAGACAATTTTAAACATTGATAATTTTGCTCCTTTTTTTACTAATTGTTATATTCCTAACAATCCCCTAGCATTCGTAAAGTAGTCAATGGTAAGGACCATTGAGTACTTTCGGTATTGAAAAATGAATTATGAAATTTGATAAAAATTTATGCAGAAATATAGTTATAAGTATTATTATAGTTATAATAAGCTATATGATTTTGAATCATAAAAGCACATTATTGTTTTATTATATTCAAATTAAAAGTCGTAATTTTTCATCTGTATATCACGTGACCTAAAACTCGAGAGCCGTGGCGTGACGTCATATGGGCAAAATCTGTCAGTTCAGTTCAGTGTAAACAGCTAGGTATTGACACCAAATGAATGACTGACAGCGTTTTTCGGGACTAAAAAAAGGTTTAAAATTTAATGTAATTTTATGGCAGAAAGCGTATTTATTTTGCCGAAATAATTTTTTGTAGTTTTTTATTAGGAAAAATCAACATTTTGAAGCACGTTTTCAAACATAGTAGAATACCATATTAATGACCCTAAAATAATAAATGAAAATACCATTAGATCATAATCTATCTCGCGAGAACAACTTATAATCTTTCGGTTAGGTTGCGCAAGAGATACTCAAATCAAATCAAATCAAAAATCTTTATTCAATATAGAAGTGTTTACACTTGCTTATTGATTGTCAAAAATCTACCACCGGTTCGGAATTTAGCACCTCGGACCTGAGAAGAACCGGCGAAAGAAACTCAGCGGGATATTTTTTTTTTTTTTTTTCCATTTTGCATGTACAATAATAATTATATTTTAGTTATTTGAAACAGCCTGGAGGCGATCATTTTTTGTTTTGATATTCACTGTTAGGAATATTACATATTAGTAAAAAGTAGTAATGTCTAAATCTAATTACCTTTGATTAGACAACATTAAGAACTCAACAGTGTTAATTATACATTCATTCAATATATGATCTAGCGAAAAATAATGCGTTCGATTGTAAGCAACATGGTAGGTACGGTTCACAATATTATAACAATTTACAATATCGCTAGAGAGGTTGTAATGACAGAATTTAAAATGTAGAAGTTATAAAATATTTGTGCTTATAACTGACAGTAGTTTTCAGTCCATCATCTTAGTTTACAATTATAAATATTTATTTTACTTAGAAAGAACATATAGCCTATTCAAATCGAAGTGGGAATAAAGATAAACAAACCTTAGATTTACGTATTTCATGCGATTTTCTAATAGCTCAGCTATATTGTGCACTACTGAGAGCTTATGATTTATATATCTTTATTTATAATACAACACTAATATACTAAAATACGTATATTCACTTTGATTTTACTTCCAAAATTCCGATAAGTTTTGTCGACGTTAAAAACGCATTTTTTTCGCAAATCCATAGTGAATATCATAGATTAATCAAGCTCTCGACCAATGATGTCGCGTCAGTTTGCTGTCAAATGTTGTTTATTTGGTTCTTCCCCTCTATGTTTGGAATAGAGTATAGGTGGTTCAAATCCATATATGTATATATGATAACGAAACGGTACAAGTTCCCTGTAGCTCACTTTATGAATAGATTTTGATTTTTTTTTTATCTTTTTACATATAAAATAGGTTTGATTTAACAGTATAAGTAGGAATAATATTTATATTTTGCACTAGTTATCGCCCATAGTTGCGCTCGCGTTTTAGGGGTCGGTCGCGTTTCAGGTGTTGTCATAAAGAGCCTATGGCCTTAGTTAGAATTGTAACCAAATTGCATCAAATTCGATTCAGTGGTTTGACCGTGGAAGCGAAGACAGACAGACCGACAGTTTCTTTCGCATTTATAACATTAGTATACAATAGGTATAACCTACTTATGAATAATTTTATTACGAAAATTAACGGTTTTAGATTCTTTATATTCTAAACTTATGGAAATTGTAGGTTTATGATTAAGGGATTTCCCTATAGGGCAAATTCGAAAACGGAACCACAAAATTTGATGAGAGATTTTTTAGTAGTTGCACCTACATGGGAACCCTCCACGAGATTTAAAAAATTCAAAACGTGTCCTTCGCAAATTGCAAAAAGGACTTCGTTTTATATTATATATAGATAAATACAATTAATATTAGGTGGTAAATAAAAACGACTTACTTTATAAGTTTTATTTATTGTAATAGAGAAATATACACAAAATAATTTATTATAAATAAATTTGTTATCAAAACCTTTATTAATTTTATTTATTCGTCTTAATTTAATACTTAATCAATACAAACAACAAAAATTGTCATGCTCATATAAATGCAGGAGAAAAAAAGGGGGGAAATTAATTATATTATAATATAAAAGAGAATGACATTAATTATATTTGATAGTATAAATAACAAAATACTAATGTTAAAATCAGGAGGAATCCCCTTTCCAACTAAACTAATTAGTTGGTTGGAAAATTGGGTGTAACTTCTGCGTTGATTGTTATAGTACATTTTGGTTAAACCAACGTGCGTGACGTCACAGTCATGTTTATTTATTTTTTCAATAAATGGATGACCTATTTATTGATAAAGTTAAGCTAACGCATATTAAGCTTTATAATATAACCACAGATTATAATAGATCATAGGCATAAATGTCAGAAGTTAAATTTCGAATGTATATTTTTATCCAATCACAGATCAACCCATAAAAATACTTAAAAACAGTTATTTTTGTGCTTTAATATAATAATTTACAATTTCATCCAAAAATTTCTCCATTTTAAGCTAAATTATATATTAGACAATTGTTATACCTTCAAATTCATTCTATATATGATAAACTTATGAATAAAAAAATTACAAATTATTTCCAGATTTTCGAGCTCTGTGTAAAGTATACAGGGATATTTATAATTCGACGAATTCCCGTTAAGAGATCAATGGGGGTGACTGTTTGCAAAAATGAACCATTTATGAGTTATTACGTTTTCAGCATTTTTACAAGTAAGTTTTTCAAAAATGCATCTTCCAACATGTATTTAAAGCCATTGAGTCGTTTTCTAATCGTTGCGGGCGAGGACCCATTCCACGGCCTTTCGCATTCCATGTCCAGGGTCACATGAAATCCCTAGTTTACGACGCCTGTGTCATCCGCGCAAGACCTCAAGATTGATGATTGACTTCTCCTAACGGGAATACGTTGAATTACCAATAACTGTATAAATATATTCAAAAAAAAAAAATCCATCCAAAGGTTGGTTTTGATAATATTGCTTTATGGTATATATACCTATACAATTATTTCACACTAATATACTAATGCGTTACGATGGAAATTGTTGGCAATTTATGTTTGCAACTGCAATTAAGGATGTCTCTAATTTATTTTTAGTATTTTTTTTAAATTTGATATATGGCAAGAACAAAATTTTCTTTTATATTTATGTGAGCAATGATCGTCGGCAACTTTTTTTTTAATATGTTTTATTTAGGCGGACGGGTTTTTGGGCCGTTGATGGTAAGTGGTCACCACCGCCCAGATAAAGAAAAATTCAATTCATCAACCTTGGGAACATAAGTTAATTACAGATTCGTGTCACCAAAACGATAGCAATGTCACTTATGGAGACACAGCTTTACAAGTTTGATTTCATTTATTTTAAATCTAAATCTTATATCATACAATATATGTGGATAGTTTTTAATTTTACAAACAATTAACTGTAAAAAAAATGTGCAAAGAAGTGAGTAGTGGCGTTTTCTATAGCCTTAACCTATAGCTTCCCTCAATAAATGGGCTATAAAACACAAAAACATTATTTCAATTTTTTTTATAGTACCTGAGACATATTCATTCTTTTCTCAGCTCTATATAAACATAATACTAGTAGTCGCTCGCGGCTTCGCTCGTTATCGCTCAATCTTGCTTCATAACAAATTACATCAAATTCCGTTCTGTGGTTTGACCGTGAAAGAGCAAACAGACAGACCGACAGAGTTACTTTCGTATTTATAATATTAACATATCCTTAGACCATAATAAGCAAGCACATAAAAAAAATAATAATCTGTAGCCTAGTTCTAAAAGGGTCAATATCAAAAACCTTTAATAATCATAATCAGAACTGATACAGTGAACGGATATCGGTTGTTTTATATAACATATGCCTTTTTTGTATTATACTGTTGGTTAAGCTTATGCCGATTTGGAACAAATTCATTAATTATTGCAACGAAGTTCTCTAACGCGACTTACAGTAAAATGAACTGCCACGTATCGTCACGAAACGAAAACCCGTTATCCCCTCTCTCTTTCTCACAGTCTCGTTCTGTTACATACGAATTTTATAGATTTTATATAACTCAAACTTTTTTAATAACAATTTAATCTCTTATCATTTAATAAGTCTCAATATTGTTGATTTATTTCATTGTCTGTTATTTAATATCTAATATATAGGGGAAAGCAACTTCGTCCCAACCGGGTGTCACGTGACATCTTTTTGTTTTTAAAATATTTTTGAAGTCGTATGGGGTCGATTGAATTTTACTCAAAAATCTACTTTGATCCTTTTAGCACCAGGCAATAATAGAGTATACTTAAATTAATGTCTTTTAAACGTGAAAACTCATTTTGGTAATTTCGTTATTAATTAATGAGAAGTTAAATAATTAATTAATTTAATATTAATTTTCTTCGGAATGTAATATTACAATATTCCAATTGAAGGAGTAAAGTTTAACAGACCTTAGCTTTACATATTCCATGCGATTTGTTAACAACTCTGCTCTAAGCACTACAAAGAGTTCTTGATTAATAAATCTTTATTTATAATACAACACTAGCACACTTAACTACTTATATCCACTTTAATTTTACTTCCAAAGTGCTGATGACAATTTCCTCGACATACAAAACGCAATTTTTATTTTTGATACAACTCTACAATAACAACCATAGATTAATCAAGACATCGACCAATGACGTCGCGTTATGAATATCATAGATTTATCTCGACCAATGATATCGCGGCAATTCAAGGTCAAACTTGTTTACTCCTCCTGTGCTTGGAATAGGCTTTAGCAAGGAATGACTTTTTTTATTATAGGATTGTAGCAATGCCCCAAATTAATTAAGGAATTACTAATATTCCTATTTACCCCTCCGTTTAAGCTTATCGCTTGTGTGGAGTGGGGACGACAATAGCCCAAGGATTGTATCGATCCGACCTTTTACATCGCTGGGCCGTAAACCATTGGACTATTGACGTTTACAATAAATTTATAAATTTCGTTTTGCAATATACTATCAAAATGCTTATAAAACCTGTATTATATTTAGAATTAATATATATTTTTTAATAATTTCTATACTTTTATATCGTAGGGTTATTATCGACGCTGTTCTTGTAAATCAGAAAATGTTAACTACACTACTGGAATTACATTAAACTAGATTTAACGGGTTTTGATTGGTTGATTTAACAATGCAGTTATTATCAACGTCATAAATCGACGGATAAAATGACAATAGAAATATTAGTTATTCTTAGTATATTATTTAATTTTATTGCTCATTTAGTAAATTTCTAAAAAACCTATTGTTAGATGATACTGGATGTGTTAAGAGCAATTACAGTTTAATTTAAATCGGTCCATATCTGTCTGTATTTGATACGACTTTTCGTCCGCGACTTGCCTCGCGCGTGGGGGTGGGATCGGATGTTAGTAGGCGTGTGGTCGATAAATCGAAACACATCTAAAATCGGATGTCTTCGGAATATCATATGTCATCGATTTGATGTTTGCATGTTTGAAAAGCTATGAATATTCGTGCTGTCTCTCTTCAACTTTACAGTAACCCATCTGTGAGAAAGAGATGAAGCGAATGTTAAATCGATTTCGATAACATATTCGTTTCATCTGTTTTTCACATATCGTACAATGTATCGTTCAAGGACAGGGCGTTATCTTAAATCGGTCAACATCGTTATTTAATCCAAATCCGTTACACAACCGATGTCACAAAAATCTGATATCGCCCATGCCTAGGTGTTAGGTACCCTATCTTTTTCTAAACCATTCACAACGCAACGCAAAGTCAGTATCGTCGCAACGTCATATTGCTAGTTGAGTTTAATATGTGATATCAATAACGTTAACGACAATAGCCCTACGATTTATAAATTATAAAAATATAGAAATTATTGGCAACACTTTCGAAATACTCTTAAATAATCTTACGTAATATGACTATATTGGTCAATAGCCCTAATAGTTTAAGTTCTATTTCCTCAGTTTCTCGATGAGCCATTCGCTGGTGAGTTCATCGATTTCTCTGACTTCCAACAGCCGAGGAGCGCCGACGGCCGCAGCCAGAGCTCGTTGTGTTCCCGCGTACATTACCTGAAAATACAAAAACAATACGAAACTATTTTAAAACGTTTGGGCTATCCAACATTTATATCATCGCCAAACTGCAGTGGCGGACTAAGCCCGTCAGATGTCCGGGGCAGCAAAGACTAATAAGCGCCCCCAGCTTTAACAAAAAATGAATTTTTACAAGTTATTTATTCAGTTTACATTTGTGTGTATAAATGTTTATTTTTATTATATATATATATTTATATTTATGTGTAAAATGTCTAGACTAGACTGCCTGTAGAGTGTAGTGTTTTGATCTTGATGAAATTATGTAAGTACTAAGCACATTTTTAGAATCTTGTTTGGGATTTGATTAGGGGAACACGGATGGATTTGGGGGCTCCCAATACTGGAAGGCCGGGGCGAGCCGCCCCTTCTACCCCCCGGTTAGACCGCCAAACAGCAATACTAGTTTTCTGTCATCTGGTTTGAAGGGTGAGAGTGAGCCATTCTAAGCACATGGGGGGACATAACTTAAAAATATCATATCAAAATCTTAAATCCCAAATTGGTTGCGCATTGGCGATGAAAGTGATAGTTAATATTTCTTAGTGCTGATATCTATGGACGTTTTTACCAAAATGTGGCCCAAAAATAACCTATCAAAGCGAATCTGTTCAAGCGTTGCCTAGTCTATGTAAAATTCTTAGGGTCATTTATTACTTCGAATTTTCACGTAAACTACTCTTGGGTTCTTAAATAAACAAAAATTACAAGACATCTGTGCATTTCTCGATTTTAAAAAATTGATTGTGGAAAATTGACACAAAAACCGACTTCGTTAACTCTTGACTCTAAACGGTCTTAAGAAACCGAAGGCGGCCAGGCCACCGAGTTTTAAATTTGTACGTACCCCTGAGCGAGTTGCTGTGCCCCCAGCTAGCCACTGAACCAATGAGGCAATCATGTATAATGCACAGATTGAATGATTACCTCAGTGGTCTAATGGTTAGATATTTATATATTTTTTATGGCATTCGTTGGTGGACGAGGATATGGGCCACCTGATGGTAAGTGGTCACCACCGACCATAGATAAAGGCGCTGTAAGAAATATTAACCTACATCAACCTTGGGAACTAAGATGTTATGTCCCCTGTGCCTGTGAATACACTGGCTCTCTCGCCCTTCTAACCGGAACACAACAATACAGAGTACTGTTATTTGGCAGAGTACTGATATGAGGCTGTAGATCCAGATGTCCTAGGTTCAAACCAAGGAAGTACACTCCCATGCTTCGGAAAGCAAGTAAAGTTGATCCTGCGCCTGAACTCTTTCAGGATTTGGCATCCTATCGGATTACGAGAGTGCACCTGTGTTTGCACACACACTGTGCACTGTCATGTCTTGCGTAGTTGGCTGATCTCCCTTGACATTAGTCGCCGTGACCGAAATCAGCCAGGACGACATCATCATCGATGCAAGATTTTTTTAACCGTTTACCTGAAGTTCCATGTGGGCATCGCGAGGTGTATAGAATATGAAACACATCGGAAATGATGTCCGTCCGTCACTGTGTTCCAATTTATAGCTGTAACAGAAATTATACATATCATTATTATAATAAGTAATACTTTCTTAGGAACATTATGAAAAAAAATAATTTATTATAATAACAGTAATAATTTTATTCATTATTTTGTATTTAATTATAATTAGCTATTTTCATGCAATGAACCATGATGGACATCGACAAACCAATATAATAATAATTAGAAGATAAAACTAATGAGAACATGCACTGGCCTTCACTGATAGTGAACTTGAATCATGAATATTACTGGAATAGTTATCAATTACAATTTTATACTACATATAAATAAAAGTGTATCATGCAATTTTAAACAAATTCAATTTGTATCGTTGTTTCTTGGTGGTAATGCCACCTGATAGGAAGTAGTCACCACTCGCCACTGTTTATACATTTTGGTAATGTAAGAAATGTTAATCATTCTTCATTTCACTGATGTACCACTAACATAGGGAACTAAGACCTTACATCCCTAATTTAGGTATACTCTATTCCAACCGTAACAGGATAAAAGGTAAATAAACAACATCTGACAGCAAATTGACGTGATATCATTGGTCGAGAGCTTGATTAATCTATGTAATTAATAATATATTCTGTATGGATTCGCGAAAAAATTGCATTTTGAACGTCAACAAAACTGTTATCAGAATTTCGAAAGTAAAATTAAAGTGGAAATAAGTAGTTAAGTGTTAAGTCTTCTATTATAAATAAAGATATATTAATCATAAACTCTTAGCAGTGCACAATATAGCTGAATTATTAGCAAATCGCATGAAATATGTAAATCTATGGTTTGTTTATCTTTTTTCCTGCTTCCATTGGAATAGGCTTTAGTTACACTTGCTTACTAACCCTTAAAACCTGAATGCAACGATACAAAGTATAGCTGTTTGGTGGTAGTTGGAAGAATATATGATGAGTGGGTGATACCAACTCATACCTGCACAAAACCCTACCATCAAGTAAGATTTATTGAAATATGAATAAAATTATCACCTATAGACAATGAATCGTGGCTGATGTGATGGAAGGATGTCCTGCAGCTCTTCAAGTTCAACATTTTCAAGTTCCTCATCAACTTCCAATGCTTGTTTTTCTCTGTTTACCTAAAATAATATCTTTAATTTAAAAAAAATACATTATCGATAAGGTTTTATAATATCATTAGCTGCATTAGCGATAAACATTCACATCGATGATTAATTGCCGGCAATTTAACTTTCATCGTTTAATGGAATATTTTTGGATATGAAACCTTAGAAGTTGTTACGAGTTTTAGACGTCGAAAATGCTGTAAATTTGCATGTTCATAATTCAAATTACACTATTACGGTATTAATTACGTTTGTAAGTCATTTCATACAATCAAAAAGAATTTGCAACATTTCAAAAATAATAAATAGTTACCTTCAGTATCAACGCAGAATTTGTTGTGTGTTTTTGAAACCTAAACTTTTTCAATACATCCTTGACATCATCACCAATATCACAAACGTTGACGTTTTGACCAGACATCTTTCAATATTTAAAAATAACAAAAGTTAAAATTAGTTTATAAACTGCGGAAACTCCACCTAAACTAAAACCTATTCATGCGTCAACAATATAATTTCTGACAGGCGACAGCTGTGAGCTGATTAGAATAGATAAGCCTTGCCAGTGTAAAAAAATATATACGAAACATATTCATATTCGATAATATCTTACATTCAAACAAAACGAGTTTTTTAATATACAATATTATTTTCTAAATATAAAAATCGTCATAAATCAATTAAATAGTGTGAAACACAAAATATAATTATATATTATTACAGCAACACAAGCAGTAATTTCAGTAGTTGAAAGTAAAATATTCGCAAAGTCCGTTTATTTATATGTAATTCTCAAATATTTTATTATATAATTTTTAGTTTTATTCCAATTATTAGTAAATCTGTTAATTACTTAAATATGAAACGGAATGCTAACAGCTGACATATTTTTGTATATAATAGATGAATTCTGAATTGTCAACACTTGACAGTAAAGTATGCCTATTGTATTGTATGTCAAATCGTTCATATCAAAAGAATTCCATTAAAATAGATTTCTATTAAAAATACCTCGTTTTTCGATTCAGTATAAATATTTAAGAATAGGAAGACTCAAAACTTGTATGTGCTGTGCATAGAAACTCATAAAATCTGTGCTACGTTTAGTTATTTCAAAAGTGTAATGTATTTTTAAATTTATCTTTTATTCCGCGATTTATTTGCGATTGTGGCGTTTATGTGTCCTATTTAGAGGTCAATAACTTTCTCATACAAATTTTGTGTAAGTTATTTTAAGTCTCCTACTTAATGGGTTTGATAATTATACTTATTGCCTATAAGTTAAAAAAATACTTTCACTGTTTTGACAGATCGTATTGTCAATAAAAAAATCGAAAGTAAGAGGATCTATACTTTACAAATTGCTCTGTTATAATTATTGTTGTGATAATTAATATTTATTATTTTTAAACAATTAAAAGTCATTTAATTAAATTATATGATATTACTAACTTTTTCAACAATTTAAATTTGTATTGAGTACAATGTGCTTTGTTTGTAAACTTTGTTTTTTTTTTCAGGTTCAATATTAAAGGAATGAATTGAATAAAAACAATCATGGATACTCCAAGTAAGTAAATATTTTTTTAAATTAAAATGTACATTTAATTTATTAAAAAATATCAAATCATATTCAAAATATACAACTTAGAAAAAATTTAATGTACTTAAGTCCTTATGAAATTAAACTTTTTTTTAAATATCAAAATTGAATTAAGTAACAAATTATGACAAAAAAATTAACATATATATAAATAAATATATATAAAATTCTTAGATTTATATGTAAATTCAAGTAGCATATTTTTCATGGCTACTTGACATTTAAGAGTTAGAATATAGGATATATTTTATCAATACAGATAATAATAAGTGTTTTAAACTGATAAATATCTTAAGGATAAGTACTGACACTGTTACTACATAATTTATGATTTTGATTGTCGTCAAGTGGGTTCTTTGATTAATTAATGAGACTATACTAAACATATTACTATACATTTTTAACCTGGCTTTAATTGCCTGAAATAAAATACTAGTAGTCTAGTCTAAGTGAAATGCTTCTGAGCCAATTGCATAAAAATTGTACAACATACAAAGGATTTTCAGTTAGACAGAGGAATTTATGAGGTATTTTTCCTATGCATCTTGTGACATATATTAAAAATGAATATATATATAAATTTTGTAATATAGTAAATATTTATTTATTAATATAATATATTAAAAAAAATTAACTAATTTAAATAAATTATTAGTACCAAATGAAGTTAATAAATAGTATTCTTGAAATGAAAAGTAATTATATTATGATTTGAATATACATAGTTATTTTATTAAATTAAATCTTTTTTAAACCAAATTTATTTATGATGGACAAACTATTTATTCCTAATGTACAATCTTTATGCAATTGACTCTTATATAATAATATAGTTCTATTGGTAATCATAATTTTTCTGATTAACTTCTACACATCACAGTTCAGACAATTCCCACAAAATGTATACCTGAAACCTTCGTGAAAAACTTTGTCCATTAGTGAAAACAATATGAAAATCTGTTTGACATTATTTGAGTTTATTACAGATGCAGTGGTAGAATTTTATTTTGTAATATATAGTAATTATAGAAAAATATTAAAATCAAGAAAATTTCTTATTGGAACTGACTATATAAGACACGTTTACTTCTAGAAGAGAATTCTTCCGACACGGCCGAGAAGGAAAATGTAATTTAGATGAGAGATGTAGTCCAGTGGTTGGAACATGTGCATACCTTGCTCCTCGGTGAAGGAGAACATTGTGACGAAACCTACATGTGTATAATTTCAATGAAATTCTTTCATGTGTATCCAAGTCACATTGGAACAATCGTTGATTAAGCTCTTAACTGTCTCCTCGAAGAGAGAGGACCCCTAAGGCTTAGGTTTTATTTACAGGCCTTTAATTTAATTTTATATATATATATATACAATATACATACAAACATACAAAAATAAAGATACTATATAGAAGAATGTATGTCAACATCAATGGTCGCATATCATATTAAATTACTACCATCGTAGAATATATAATATCTGTAGTTGATTCACAAGTGTGTGCATTGACACATATCTGAAACTACCAGTCCGAACATCGTTCTGTGATAAGCTGTCACCTTGTTTGTAGATTTAGGGCCCTGTAATTGTCCCGCTGTTGGTCATCCTCTCGTATTGAGTATGATTTTGGAGCTTGTAACACCACGCCACTCCGAGGGATTGTAAATATGTCTCAGAATTTAATTCAAGACGTACCAGTCCTCGCGACATTTCCCTTGAGTTAGAAAAATAGGAAAACGGTTGAACGCCAACGATTACGTTTCGATTCGATTGCGACAAACTATCAATTTGTTAGCATTTGCTAAAAGTTAATAAAATAATGGTTTTTTGATGTTTATGGGGGTATAAACCACGGCGCATTGAGCCATAATAATGTATAGCCATCATGTTTTCGGCTGATGACACCTTGAACTTCTTAGCGTGGTTTCTGTGCCATCGCGAGGAGTCCGTTTTCACTCAGGTTCAAAATAATGAACTTGTCATACATCCGCAGTTACATTTTATAATCGAGGTAGAATCCGCACTGTACGACTCCAAGAAATGTTAGGATATGTCAATTTGCTGTCGGTTTTGATGTGCTTTTATCAGTTTGGTCACTCTTGTACTGACTTTTCTTGTACCAAGATTATCGTTTAAGATCTTAAAGGTGTTATCAAACGCTAAAAATGATGCAAATAGCTGTTTTTAATATTTTTTTCGACATTTTCGACGAAGTCTGACTCAGCCACAGTCGAGAGTACGGTGGACGAACACCGTTCAATTAATTCTCAACCTCATTTTAATAGTCAGTCAGTTTCTTCAACGGCTTCCATTTTACTAATCATTTGAGCTGACATCTTAGCTAGGTCTAGATTTTCGTCAGGGCGCGTTGTTCAAACTTTCTTTTTCTATTTTTTAAATTATGTTTTATCTTAGAAATGTGCTTTTTTGTATCTATCTTTAATTTGTGTTTTGTTTTTGTGTGGCTACCTACATCTAGGCAGCATCACAATTTAAATATAAAGGGAGTGTTAATTGTTTTCTTCGAATACGTGATTTCATGGCCGGTCTGTTTATTATCGGATCGTCTCTGCAATAAATCGCCATTTTTAGGTTGTAGTCCAGAATCTCCTCGGTAGTCGCCATTTCTGCCCTCAGTTTTCTTTCGTAGAATTTTTTTTGGATAGTCCGTTGGATAAATAGTATTAATAGTTTAATTAGTTCGAAATTTAAATGTGACCATATCAGTACGCCCACTCTTTCCTCTTCATTCCATGGTCTTTCCGACCTCTCCGTGTAACTACGGGCTATCTATACCTGACAGATAAGAGCTGCGTTTGTTTGGACGCCGTATTTTTTTATCAGAGCTCACGATAACGAATCTAAAGCCGTCTCTTCGACGCTCGAATCATACTATTGACAAATAATCGTACAAGTTCAAAGAAGCGTAAAAAGTTTTCTAGTTATATAATGGCTAAAACGTCTCATGATTTAGAAAGTTGAGACTAAATTTTAAGAATATTTAAATCAATTGTTTTTTTTTTCATTTATCTCGTACCATAAAAAAACTCTAGTTGTGAGTTTATTTGTAAATTTGATAAATTCTCAGTAATAGCCCGTAGTCTCGAAGTTGGAAGTGTGTAGTGTACACAATCTCGTCTTGGAAAACACGTAAAGGTCCTACACCTGAACTCGTCATCTTGTGGGATTTGCCGTCCTATGGGATTGTGAGAGAGAGACAGAGCTAGACAGAGCAGTAAAGTTCGTGCACTATAATATGTCGTGTGTTGGGTAGTTTCTCTTGAGATTGTCCACAGATATAGCGTCAAAACGCCATCACATGTAGCGTCAAATAGAGCAGCTTCGAAGCTTAGGTATTGTCTTCGATGGTACAGACAGTTCTGTGTTTTTTGTCTGGTTACTTTAGTGCTACCAATGAATTAAAAAGAAAAAATCGGCAAAGTGCGAGTCGGATTCGCGCACGAAGGGTTCCGTACCATTGTCTATGAAACAGCAAAAAAATCATGTCTGTTGTATGGGAGTTCCACTTATATATTTATTTTATTCCGTTTAGCTATCATGGTTCATGAGATACAGACAGGTTGACGGACGGACGGACAGCAGTCTTAATAACAGGGCCCATTTTACCCTTTGGGTACGGAACCCAAAAAGAGTAGGAAAAGTGTGCCAGATAACTATTTCGCGCCGATTAAAAGTAAAAGACAGTTAAGGTATTCTCAGTATCAGCTGTGAGGAAGTTTGTCGTGGTAACTTTACTCTAAATTACGGAAATGTCGTGTACTCAATGTCTTTTGTTCCGCAACGTCTCATTGGACTAGAGTATGTCAGTGTGTGAGTAGGAGCACACACGTGCACATATTATTACATATAAATATAATCTATATATATATATATTATCTATAATATACAGATTCAATATACAAATCAAAATGTAAGTAAGAGTCTACTTGTACAAAGTACATTTTGACAGGTCGTAATTTTACATGACTAAATTGAATTTAAAGCTAACAGTTCGGAATTTAGATAATACCGAAAATTACTGTCAAAAAAACTCAGTAGTCACTGTTTTCCGACAATCAGTTACATATATTTATTAAATACACCTATTGAGTTATTACTAAACCCGCGTCGATATTGCCGTCATGGCGGAAATCAAAACTGATGTATTTTATTAATTTTTGTACGTTAATATACATTTTTTAATTACAGGCGAAACGGCAGAAATTCTGGACAAGGAAAAACCTCAGTAAGTACTTCGATTTAGATATTTTTATTTATTTTAATGTTTTATGGTAATCGATATTCTTAGTTTGTTTTTTTTTCTGGCGCCTATATGAATCGTTTCGATTCGACAAGGGAAGACGATATACAACAGGCCATTTGAAAACATTTATTTTCCAAGATTTATGCCACAAACACTTAGTAAATGCCCTTGCGATTTATTTATCGCAAGTGTAATAATTAACGATAAATTAATTACTTTATCAATATAATACCGAGCGATGCAATAGTTTTCAACGATACTTGCAGTTCTGTCAATTGTCAACTGTCAAAGAATTGACAGTTATGTCAAATGCCACGAGATTCCATAAGTAAATTTAATTTTAGTTATTTTTTAATTTTCAACTTTCTTATTTTTTTCTGTCATAATAATCTTTTAAAACTAACAAACATAACACAAGACAAGACAAAACTAATGAACAATTAGAGAAACAAGTGGGTCTCACGAGAATCTTCACGTTTATTCAAAATATTTTTTAGGAATCTCGAAACCTATGACAGGTTTTGTTTTGATTTCATTTCATTGTAAACTGTAAGTCACTCGTCTACATATGGCGCCAAGTGATGAAACCTCTTTTCAATGAAATTTCTAATATCAAATTGTATACATTAGTTCAGTTAGAATTGGAACAATTTAATTTGGTTTACGTTTTTCATTTTTTTTTCTTATACAGACGTAGTACCGCTCTCTAACCGGCCAGTAACTTTTTTCCGCTCTCTAAAATTAATTCTATGTTCAATCGTAATAATTTAGTAAATTGCAATCAAGAATCCTCTTTAATTTTCTGCACATCTACGGCTGGAGCTCTTTTCTGGAGCTCTTCAATGGGACCATAAATTTTTTTTTATGTGCAACTATCCCATAATCACTGGGACAAAAATCGGCTCACGCTATTAATATATAAGATTGGTTCACGTGTTAAATACGTTCCCGCGCGTATATATATATATATGGAATTGAAAATTACAAAAGTCGTATGACATTCAATAATAATCGGCCTAACCGCTAGAGCGGCGTTTTCTTCCTGGCAACATTTGGGCTGAGGACTGATTAATAAGTATGTGTATCAACGTATTTACTTTAAATTAACGTAAATATTAACAAGCGAATCGTCGTTATGTAAACGTAAATTAATTGTAGGTCATATCAAGTAGATAAAGAAATATAACATAACCGTCTACTCACGATCCAAAAGCCACATCCGGTGGACAGTTGTCACTTTTTACCGCGACGTAGCCATTGAAATTAAAACAATACGTTGAAAAACACTGTACTATATATTTATTTATTCTTATTGTGTAAATGCTGTTGAACCGAGGCCCTAATGGCCTTTACAGCGTCACCGGGTGATTAAGACTTTGGTTTGAATTTTGAGCCATCACGGGCTCAAAATGACGTCCATCTTGAGGGTCGACGAGGAGAATCTAATATCACATATGAGAGGAACACTTTCGACTCGGGCTAAGATAGGTTTGAAAGCGCTTCGACTTTTGCCTTGAAATTAGAGCCCTCTTGGGCTCCGAGTGGCGTCCAACCTGGGTACGACTACGTCCTCGACTTAGGACGTAGTCGGAGAACCCAATTCTCTATAATATATATTTCTTTATGTCTGTTTGTCGTTTTGTTGTTTGCCCTACTGGCCTTTACAGCGTAACCGGACGTGGGACCTCTATAATAGCAATGTCGAAGCCCTTTATAAATTGCGAACAATACGATAGCGCGATTCAGAAAATATTTTTCCATACAATTTTGTTTTCGAAAAATAAGTTTTGCAACCATTTTTTTTACATGGATTGTATTTTTAAGAATTAATATCCTTATTATTTATTTTTGTCTCGTCCTTCGCCCGTCTTCTTAGGGAATGCTCGTGATTGTAACCAATTAGAAATATTCATTCGTTAACACAAACAGTTTGGAGATGATTCGTATATAGCCTATTCCAATGGAAGTAGGAGAAAAGATAAACAAACCTTAGATTTACGTATTTCATGCGATTTGCGTATTTCATGAGTTTATGATTAATATATCTTTATTTATAATACAAAACTAATTACTCTAAACCACTTTTTTCCATTTAAATTTTACTTCCAAAATTCCGATAACAGTTTCGTCGACGTCTCAAACGCCATTTTTTTCGCACAGCTGTAGTGAATATCACAGATTAATCGAGCTCTCGACCATCGATATCGCGTCAATTTACTTTCAAATGTTGTTTATTTGACATTTTCCTCTTATGGTCGAAATAGTGTATACATACATACTGAAATTTAGAAACTTAGCTTAAACGTCAAGTAATCACGGCCCCCAAAAGAGCAATGGATGTAGATATTGAGGATTAGAAGTAAACTTTGAGAAAGACGTCTCCATTGCAATTCGTTTTGTAACGCGTGTCTTAAAGGAAATGCAAATAATCTGTGATGAAATTATTCGTCATAAAGTACCTTGTCTTATATATCAATAGCGTGAACCGATTTTTGTCCCAGTGATTATGGGACGATAGCTGCACGTAAAAAATCGGTTACGGTCTCACTTTGAAGACGTAGATGTGCAGGAAATTAAAAAGTATTCTTGATTGAAATTTAATAAAATGTTACTATGTAAGAAATAATTAATTTTAGAGAGCGGATAAAAGTTCTGGCTGTTTAGAGCAGCCTTTTTATGGTTGTACTAAAAAAAAAAAACAAATTAAATACGACAGACGTTATTCTTTGTATTGTATTTCAATAAAAAAATGTTTTATGTTTTGTGTGAAAATGGTTTAAGACCAGGAGTTTGGGCCCTATATGTACATAGATGACCGACTTGCAGTTTACAATGAAATTAAATCAAAACAAAACCCGTCATAGGTTTCGAAATCAATAAAAAATCTGTTGAATAAACGCGAAGCAACTACCCACTAGCATTTTATAATAGTCTAACTGGCGACTGGGCTACCTAAAAAGTCACCACTGCCTTATAAGAAATATCAACCATTCCTTGAGCCGAGATGGCCCAGTGGTTAGAACGCGTGCATCTTAACCGATGATTTCGGGTTCAAACTCAGGCAAGAACCACTGAATTTTCATGTGCTTAATTTGTGTTTATAATTCATCTCGTGCTCGGCGGTGAAGGAAAACATCGGAGGAAACCTGCATGTGTCTAATTTCAACGAAATTCTGCCATATGTGTCTTCCACTAACCTGCATTGGAGCAGCTTGGAATATGCTCCCAACCTTGTCCTCGAAGGGAGAGGAGGCCTTAGCCCAGCAGTGGCAAATTTACAGGCTGTTAATGTAAATTAACGTACGCCGATAAACATTGGGAATTAAGTATGTTTTGTCTCTAATGCCTGTAGTTACACTGGCTCACTTATCCTTCTGACCGGAACAAAAAAAAAATACTAAGTATTGTTTAGAAATCATTTTGTTATACAATGCTTTAACAAAGAACGTAAAAGTAAAATACATTAAACGCCCTGGACTAAGGTATTCTCTTCTTTTACATCGAAAGTGTGGTGCTTAAGATAGAGATTATCATCAAAGACGTAGAGATTATCATAAATACATGAGAAAATTCTCATGAAGTTTACCGAATTATAAACAAGTTAATTACATGACAATGCAGTCGTGTTTACCTGTATCTGAACCCGTAATCATTAAGATTGACGTGTTGTAACCACTGGGCCACCTCGGTTCCATAAAAACATATATCAATAATACTAAGACTCCTACATAAATATAGTTTTAATGTATCAAACGATACGAAACGATAGTAATATTTTAATTTGGACCTTATTATTATTATCAATAAGTCGATAATCAATTGTCTTGCTTTATAAGGCCGTGTAGATATCTCAAGTGGTTTCATTGCTGCGTAATACACGTAGTGATGTTAAAGCCTCGATGTTTTTTTTTATCGATGTTTGTGATGGTGGGTAAATGTAAGTAGATTTTTTGCACGATAAAAAGATTTAATATGTAAATGGCTGGAAGAGAATAACTGCTGAGTTTTCTATATTAATATTATGAAGGGGTAAAGTTTGTTTGTTTTTGTGTTGTATATAGTTGTTTTAGGGTGTAATCTTCTGTACTAATGATCAAATCTTAATTTTTTTTGACTGGTAGAAAGCTACATTGTATCAGAGTATTATAGGGTATGAACTATGTGTATATATTATCATTTTCTTTATTAATAATATGCACCTGTGCAAAACCAGGGCGGGTGTCTAGTACATATATAACACTATAACGTTATTCTTATTATTTCAAAGTAATTTCAGAATATTTATTTATTTCTGAAAACGTTTTAAATCGATACAACATTTATTAGTGTTTTTGTGGAATGGGACATTTCGGCACAACGCGATCTAATGTATGTTTATGACTTTTTTCGTGCTCCTTGTGAAAGAAAACATCGTGAGGAAAACTTAACACGTCGAATGAAATTCTCGCAGATGTGTTTTAACGTAACAGTGTGAAACAAGTTATACTCCTTCGATCGTTGGAGAGCGGACACCCTGGGTCATCAATAGGTCATTTATAGAGACATTTATTAACTATGAAAGGATACCTGTCTATAAATATAATACATTCTATCAATTAGTTACAGAATAAAAAAAAGTCATACTCGCATACAAATAGGTAACTCCACATGGTTTTTTGCCGTAAGTCTCAACAGCGATAGCTAACATATATATTTTTTATAATATGGGCAAGTGGACGAGTAAAGGCTAGGCAAGTGGTCGCCATTGCTCATACACATTAGCGTCATAAGATATATTAACAACGTCAATGCATCATCAACCTCGGTAGCTAAGATTAAATTCATGTCCGGTATTCGATACTGAGTATTGTTGTTTGTCGGTCGAATATTGGATAAGTGTTTGTTACCTACCCAATCAGGCGCGTCCAAAACCCCACAACCACAAATTTAAAAATCATTTCGTGCAAGTGTTTTTTGTATACTTAATATTTAATGTATCTACTACGTTTAACTGTAGCTCTAATTACTAACTACGCACTTGAAGATAGCTTAATTGATAATGATTCATATCTGACGTTGTAAAGCTACTAAATGTCGAAATGTTCATCCTCAAAGCGGTTGCTCAGTTTATTATAGTTTAGTTTGTTTTTTATTTAATGACTGAAGTCCTTTCACAGCATTATAATACATTGACTACTATGAATACTTATAATTTAACACAATCTTTTAAAAAAATAATACTTTAATTCAAAAGTACCACGCCATATGAATTTTTTTTCTGTTTGAAATATTTGAAATTATTTATAGAAATATATCGATAAATAGCGTACATCACTTAACATCACAAGCGGTCGGTACTCAGCAAAGTCAGTCAGTTTTAATTCGCGATTACGCCACAGCGGACATCGACTTGGCTTTCTATTGAAAGTGTTCGCTTAATATCGTGTGAAATTAAAAAGTTACGAGTTGTTTTACGCGGGAAAAATATTTGTAATTTATGTTTTAATTTAAAAATTGTGCCTTTGCGATAAATATGTATTCTGTGTGTCGTTTATAGTTTATTTCATGGTTAAAGTTTTTTTTTATTAAAGTGTAAACGGGATTAAACCTAGCACCATTGTATAAAAAAATATTACGTATATTTTTTTAATTAATTAGAAATATAAAGTTTCTTTAACTTTTAATTGATAATACAATTCAATTTTCAAAATTTATAACTAGTGTCTTGAAAATTCAATCTATGGCAAAGATTCTTTTTTTTCCATTATTTTAGAATTTTTTTTTTTGCTCTGGAAAAACGTATAACGAGTATCCCCCACATGTTGTGGGGGGGTCTGTGGGGCTCGCCGGCGCTGAAGGCGCCGGAATACCCATTAAAAAACCAGCGGTACCCACTCCGTCTTTTTGGGAGACGTAACGGGATCGCTTGCGCATACTACCACGACGTCCTGACGGTAGGCCCAACTCTGTGGGCCTCCAATTCCTAGGGGGTTCTCGGGGTACAGCGACATCCTATCCCCGGCGAGACTTATGGCGGGAGGAGAAGGTGTCCATAACGAAGACGCCTTCTCCCCAGTCTTCTTCGGCGAAGCGGGTCGGCAGCACTGTTCTCACGCTCCCCCTCCGCAGCTTCCTTCTGTGTCATCACGTTTTCACAGAACAAGACCATTTCCTTCCAGCATATCTCGCTGTTGATCATAGCGTTTATCACGCTCGGCAGCCGTGCCCGGTAAGCACCTGCGTCAGCCTTAATGAGAGTGTGCCGTGTCTTCGTTCCACCCAGCGACTCAAGTGGGGACGGATAGCCTCCACTGTCGCCAGGCCTGCCGAGGGGGACCCCACGTCCTCCTCCCACCTTTTAATCAAGGCTCGCTGGGCTAGAGCCCTAACTCGCTTTACCTCCACCAGTCCTGGACAATCGCCGCTTGACCTTGCTTCCACCCGGAACCGTTACACTTCCGCAAGCGCTTCCGCCTGTAGTTCTCCTCTGTTTAGTCTTTGTTTTAGTTACAGAGACCCTCAAGCCCAGCATCCCGATTCGATCCACTGTGAGCGACACTCCGACCTCAGCTAGGCGAGCCGCCTCCTGAAAGGTCCGCTCCGTCGCCGCGATGAGGGTGTCGTCCGCGTAGCACAGCACCCCCATCCCGGGCAGGAGCCAGTCAAAGCCAACGTTCCACAATATGGTACCGAGAACCGCCCCCGCGGAACCCCGCAGCCCACTCGACGCCGGACAAGTCGCCCATCGCCCCCCTCCCAAAGAACAACCCGATCCTGGAGGTATGCCCCCAACAGCCTTCTGAGATAGGAAGGCACCTCGTGATATCGAAATGCAGCCCCTATTGTCTCGAAAGGAAGACTATTGAAAGCGTTCGTCACGTCCAGTGATACCGCCAGGACCACGTTCCCTCGAGCCACCGCCTCCATGGTTCGGGTACCATTATTTTAGTATGGAAATACCTGAGTATTACATTCTGACTAATTTAGTATATTTTAGCTTAGGATTTTGTATAGAGTTTGTGTGTGTGTGTTTGTGAGAAAGAAGAACGCTCCAAGAAAAAAGAGATCACATAATCAGTAGTTAAAATTGTATAACTAGATTCTATGCTTACACTGGCTCACTCATCCAAGCTGTCACTAAAGTACTAACGTATACAATAGTACTTAAAAGAAAATTTCCAAAGAATGTTCTAGATATTACAAACACAAGTACTTAACTTGTTATCCCGGTTAGTCGACTGTATAAAGTCAGTAAGGATTTTATAGTTAAGTACAGGATTTTATTAATGTGTACTATAAACTTAGACCTCAATAAAATTGTTTTTTTTTTTTTTTATATTATTTCTATAGGAAGTTTTAGGTGGATTTATATTATGTACGTTTTTTTTTTATTCTAGTATTTTTAAGGGGCCTTTATAAGCAGTCTGTATGTCGGCCCCATCGTTACACGCTAAATTTAATCAAAATTGGTTCAAAAAGTAAAAAAATCATTAATTTTAATTGCTGAAATATTCGTAGGATTACAGAGAATATAATTAAAAGCACCAATATTAAACAAATTAAAATTTAGTTCATATTTTAGTGTTTCTCTCAACCTGGTTACAGACTGATGCCAATAATTTTATATACGTTAAAAATATATATAAATTAAATGTCAACAGCCTGTACATGTTTTACTATTGGGATAAGCCACCCTTTACAAGAGAGGGTTGGGAGTTAATCACATTATATACGACTCTAGGTTGTATAAAATTGGGCTCGTTTTCGTTTGATACATACAGACGTCGATTCTATTAACAAATTGAAAGTTTATCGCAATCGTATCGAAACGTGATATTTACCGTTCAAGTTTTTCAGTTGCAGTTCGGTCGGGATCGTATCATAATCGATTTAGTTAAGTTGGCGCTCAGTTACGTTCATTATGAGGTTGATTTTTGTTGCAGAAGTAGTGGAAGTTAGGTCGGAATAGAATCGATAATATAATAGCTGTTATGTTAGTAGGAACAATGGTGGCCCCTGGTTACTTCAGGATGATTTGTGGGGAATCCCTATTAAATTAGGAACATGAATAATCATGCCTAGGCTGGAAATCGAAATCTCCTTATCTCTTAACTTGATTGAACAATGATATTTTACAGGAATCCAATCAAAAATTTATACGTATTCAATTGCAATCTATTCACAAAAAAACGGTCACGCAACTCTGCGTGTTAAAGGATATTAAACAAATGCCTTCTTAGGTGATACCACACCTTGGAATCTGAGGACTTGGTACATATGTTTCATACGTTTGCCTCAAGGTCATTTGTAATATTAATAGTTGCATAGTAAAAACAATTTTTGAAAGAAAATACATATTTAAAAAAAATCCGCTGCGTTCAACGATTCCTTTCAAGTCGCTAAGGTGTTTCTTTCCGAATTGGACAGGGAATAGACTGCTTTTTGTACTTAAACCCTACGACGCCTCCCCTGCTATTTGATGGTAAAAGTGGGGGCAAATATTTTGCCTTCATGTGCGCTTAAAATGACAACAAAATATTGTCGAATACCAGTCTAATTAAGAAAAGCCCTGGGACTATGCTAATATCTTCGCTGATATTTAACATACTAGCTTCCGGCTGCGGCTCCCGCGCATGTTAGAAAGTGGGGGGGGGGGGGAATGTGTGCAATTATTAGGTTATTCCCGAATAAAAAGTAACCAATTTCTATGTCTGTGCCAAATTTTGTTCAGATTTTTATTCTGGTTTAGTCGATTTTGCGTGACAGAGTAACAAACATACGTGCAACAAAACAATCGCATTTTGTAATACTAGGTGCCCGAATTTGTATTCCATCAGATGAGCCTGTCGCTTGTTTGCCACCTATTCGATAAAAAGGCAGAATTTTATCAAGATCGGTTGAATAGTTAAAACGTAACAAATAAACCTACTCATTTTCGAATTTATAATATTAATTAGAATATACTGTTAATTTTAATAAAAAAAAAAGTTTGTAAGTTTTACATTCTGCATACTTAATCTTCTACACACATATGTCAAAAACAAGGAAGTTTTTAACTGATGTGTTTTTGCTGTTAACATTTATATACAAACATACGCACAGGATTGATTATGATGTAAATACTTCTCGAATATTTATCCTTAAAAGAATTTTTGACTATTGACGTAATGCATGCATTAAAAACCTACTTCACAGCTGTGCAAATGTTAGCTGAAAATGATATTCTTTATTTAAAATTAATTAATAATTAAATTCTTTGAACGGGGAATTACTAATAAGTCTGTTCTATGCCACTATCCCGCCTTCGATATCCATTAGCTTCTGTTAGAGTTCACTTCGTATCTCACTCGTGAAATGTTGACAACCCACTTACGTTGATACCTCATTTTGATACGTGTAGCCTATCTATACTTATATTTAAATGTGACAGTAACTCTGTCTGTATGTCGCTCTTTCACAGCCAAACCAATGAACCGAATTTGATGAAATTTGCTATGAACCAAACTTGAACTCCAAGGAAGGACATGGCTACTTTTTTTGTCTAACACGTGACAACCAACCCCCTAAAACGCGAACGAGGCCTAAAACTAGTACATTTTATAATTATTAAATTCACTGTCGCATGTGAAATTCTGACACTTCAAAGTCGTGTTCTGCGGTGAGTATCGAACTCCTAACCAGAATAGCTTAACTGATATCAATCAAAATCAAGGTAGACCTTAAAGGTTCGCGACATTTAGGTACTTTTGTATCGTAGTTACAGGTTACAGTCTAGAATATAAGATTCACCTTTGATACTGACAATAACAGCTACTTACTTTATAATGAAATACATTAAAACCTTTTCCGTGACGCGTTTCGCCTTCTGATATATACGTACGTCTATATTGGTTTAGTTGGTTAGTCTGGCACTAAAAAAAAAAAAAACGTCTCCCGTTATTATCAGGGTGCCTGCCCAAAGAGTAAAACGGGACCCTATTACTAAGTGACCGTGATAGTGACCGTTATAGTTCGACAGTTGAAATTTTCACAGATGTTTTTTTTCTATTACAGCTATAACAAAATATACCGGAATAAAATATGTATTTAAGGGTTTCCCGTACAACAGATATTTCAGTTTTTATAGATATACGGAATCCTTCGTGCACGATTCCGAATCGCTCTTGGCCAGTTGTTTTACGTTACGTGTATATTGATTTTGAAGAAAGATTAAAGACGATCGAACCTTAGATTTACTTAATCGACGCGATTGTCTAACAGCTCAGCTATATTGTGCACCACTAACAGTTCTCGAGTAATATATATTTATTTATGTATCTATACAACAGTGTTCCACATAACGACTTATATACCCTATAATTTTACTCTCAAAGTTCGTTTAACGGTGTCGTCGACGTTCGAAATGCAATTTTTTCGTAAATACGTAATCATAGAAATTATTCAAACTCGACCAATGATAACGCATTAATTCGATGTCAAATATTGTTTATTCGACTTCTGACCTCTTGTGGTTGAATATGATATGGATATGTGTATGTTTGTCCGTTGAAATAGTTCTATTAGCGACCGTTTACAAATCAATTGTTTCCGTTTCGGCTTCCTCACAACACGGGCAGTGTTCCCTTTCGAGAAGCCGAAAGCACCTCCTTGACATGTAGAAATCGTAATAAATATGTTGTTATTCTATGAATTATTTTCAACGAATGAATACTTACGGTTCAATATGTTTGCAAAAATATTATTTATACAATGTAATTTTTTTTTAAAGTTTATTTATAAACATTGTATAAACAAAAGATAAGTATGTACTTAAGATAAACTTGTAACATCAAATCAGTATATCATATATAAGTATAATATATATTTTGTAAGTAGATTGTGGATTGTTTTTGTTTTTTTTTGCTTATAAATTATAAGTTAGAGGTATTCTTGCCATAGGCATAGAAACATTTTTAAAGTTCAACGGGCGATGGTGACCACTTACCATCACAGAAAAAGATATTTTCTGTATTCAAAGATTAATTGAATTATCGCTCCAGATCGATAGCAACCCTTCAAGCTGAATTAATAAATGAATAATGAAATAACATCTAATTTGTACTGTTTTGCTGACGTTACTCTTCGACGTCACACGCACACTAATACACAGTAATCGAGCGTCACTCACTCGTACCAATGCACTCGGACGCGTGTTAATAGATGTATTTTTGTTGATTATATTGTACACGTTCGAACTATCAAATAGATAGTGTTTGTTTTGATACTAATATATAAATATAAACAAACAGAGACCGTACTTGTTAATAATAACATTGTTATTCTAATTAAATATAATTCAATTGTTTCTCGAATTGTTTGTTCGATATTTACTAAATATTAGAAATTTATTATAAACGAAGGATTGTAAACTTTTTGACTGCCGCGTCACGTGGTAGGTGGTCACCGTGTCACCGTGGGTAATATTGACTATCCGTTATATCGTCAATGCGGTACCAACTTTGGTAGCTGTCTCGTACGTTTGGTTAGACTGGCTCACTCATCCTTCAAACGGGAACACGTGGCTCAAATGGTGTAATTTTGAATATTTTACCCGTTTCGATACTTGTATATATCCATACATAACATAATAACATAATCAGCCTGTAAATTTCCCACTGCTGGGCTAAGGCCTCCTCTCCCGTTGAGGAGAAGGTATGGAGCATATTCCACCACACTGCTCCAATGCGGGTTGGTGGAATAAACATGTGGCAGAAATTCGTTGAAATTAGACACATGCAGGTTTCCTCACGATGTTTTCCTTCACCGCCGAGCACGAGATGAATTATAAACACAAATTAAGCACATGTAAATTCAGTGGTGCCTGCCTGGGTTTGAACCCGAAATCATCGGTTAAGATGCACGCGTTCTAACCACTGGGCCATCTCGGCTCTCGGCTTATGTTTATATCCACTATACACAAATGATTCCGTTCTTCCTGGATAAAGGCAATTACTATATAGTATAAAACTAAGTCGCTTCCCCCTGTTTGTCTGTCCGTATGTATGCTTAGATCTTTTTGATGCGGTTTTTTTTTGAATAGATGACATTTATAAAGTGATGTCGTGAATATTTTGCGCTTACATTGCAAACGCTGGCTGAACCCCACGAGATGGATCAAAATAATGTTCTATTGTATTGTACATCTTATGTCTTCAGTAAAGTCCACGATGGTGGTTTAATTTCGAAGCGATTTTAAGCAAAACGGCATTAATCCTTATCCAATTAAGTACATTAAATACATTGTTTACGTCATGTCAGGTCTAAAAAAGTAGCCTATCTCCTTCCTTAGGGTTCAAGCTTCCTTCATATCAAACTTCATCAGTGATTGGTCGTGAATGCGTGTCAGGCAGATATAAAAAGATTTGACGACCTCCGTGGTCGAGTAGTGTGTACACCGGTTTTCATGGGTACGCCACTCCCAGGTCCCGGGTTCGATTTGGGCTGAGTCGATGTAGAAAAAGTTCATTAGTTTTCTATGTTGTCTCGGGTCTGGGTGTTTGTGGTACCGTCGTTTCTGATTTTCCATAACACAAGTGCTTTAGCTACTTACATTGGGATCAGAGTGATGTATGTGATGTAGTCCAATATTTATATTTATTTATTTATATTTATAACGTTAGACATTTTACAGTTATAATATTAGTATAGATTTTAAAGTGTCAGAAACCTACTTGAACATGATATATTTTGATTCTAGGATTTTCCTTAAAAAATAGAAGTGTCTAACATGAACAATCTAAATTAAATATCACTTGGTGGTAGAGCTCTGTGCATGCCCGTCTGGGTAGGTACCACCCACTCATCAGATATTCTACCGCCAAACAGCAGTACTCAGTATTGTTGTGTTTCGGTTTGAAGGGTGAGTGAGCCAGTGTAACTACAGACACAAGGGACGTAACATCTTAGTTCCCAAGGTTGGTGGCGCAATGGTGATGTAAGGAATGGTTAATATTTCTTACAGCGCAAAAAAAATAAAAAATTCAAAATGGAATAAATTATTTAATAATATACCCTTACAAGCAGATTGGGATCATATTTTAACAGAATTATATTAAACGTAAAGCAACCAAATTTGCAATGTAGATTCTACCTAGATGAACCGGCAAGAAACTGGGTATTAAAATCAATACTCTGTCATTAAAGCGATTTCGTTTATAGCACAAAGTGAACGCTCGTCGCCGTAACCGGAGCAGGCGATTCCGTACGCGTAATGAATGACTTTCACTTTTAAACACTGGCTCGAACACGTGGCTTCGCTTTGAACTCTTCGGTGATATTATTTGTATAAGGTCAAAGTCAAAAATCTTTATTCAATGTAGAAGTAAATAATCAAAATATACTTTATTCAAGTAGGCTTTTACAAGCACTTTTGAATCGTCATTTAACAAACTATTTAAAGTAAAGCTACCACCGGTTCGGAATGTAGATTCTCCCGAGAAGAAATTGCAAGAACCGGCAAGAAACTCAGTATTTACTCTTTTCCATCAATTAAAGTCCACGCTTCTTTTTCTTTAATATAATTGACGACCTCCGTGGTCGAGAAGTGTGTACAACGGTTTTCATGGGTACGCCACTCCGAGGTCTCGGGTTCGATTCCCGGCCGAGTCGATGTAGAAAAAGTTCATTAGTTTTCTATGTTGTCTTGGGTCTAGGTGTTTGTGGTACCGTCGTTACTTCTGATGTTCCTTAACACAAGTGCTTTAGCTACTTACATTGGGATCAGAGTAATGTATGTGACGTTGTCCAATATTTATTTATTATCAATGTTTTTGACATGAGCTTCAAATTTTGTAATCGGTCAAGTTAAAAATCTATCGAATTTTAGTATAGAAACAAATACCGTGACCCAGGGAGGACGTATTAACTTTGCGACGTCAACAATCATTGTTATATTAAAAGCAATATACAAAACCTTGATTCATATACCTAAACCTTCCTCTCGAATGACTATCGCGTTCAGATAGACGAACAGACGCAGCGCGGGGACTTAGTTTTATAATATGTAGTGACTGCTGGATTAGACGCTCGCGATTTGTCCACGAGTGTGTTGATGTTAGGCGTGTTTTAGGTACCCTGTGTCCTTTACCCTTTTTTTTTTCCCGCTGGAAAAACGCGTTACGCGCTTCCCCCACGTGATAGAAGGGGAGGTACTGGGACTCGCCGTTGTCCAGGGCGCCGAGTGTGCCCAGTAATACCTACCGCCCACGGAATACCTACTAAAAAACCAGCGGTACCCTCTCCGTCTCTCGGCGTTCACCACAGGATCGCTTTCGCATGCTACCGTGAATGTCCTCCTTTAGCCTACGGCACCTTAAGGCACGGTACTTTCAGACTGGACTCAATACCTTTTACTGTCCCAACTCGAGGCGTGAATCCATGCTCGCGATCCCCGTGACGTCACATGAAGATGTACCGTATTGCTCGTATTTAGTGGGCGACTCTAACTCGGCCAGAATTTTTTTTTTTAAAGTTTAAGTCTTTGACGAATTCGCATGAATATTTTGCTGTACATTGTAGGTTAGTAAACAATATTTATCTATGAATGAGTGTGCTATAAATCTTTGCGCACGGTTTCACACGTCCCTATCTGTGAAGTATTTGTTATTTATCGTAAAGGTGCCTACAGACGAAGCATTTTGAAAAAATTGATCGCGTCTATTCGTAATAAATTTTTATTTAGCACGAACGATATTAACTGTGATTTTTGAGGTTTTGCATGATCTTTTTAAGGAAATCGATACACGATTCGAATAACTTTGTATGATACGAAAGATACTAAACTTTTATATCCGATTTTTTTATTTTTTTATTGCTTTAGAGTAATACTTCATTAATATATCATCATGCTCACTATTTAATAAACCAAATGTTTTAGTGATCAGTTTTACTTGCTTAATAAAATCGTAATGTTCAAACGTTAAAATGGGATCATCAGTTCAGTCATAAAAAAAAAATCACATTCTTAGTTCATCCCTACAAAGTCGGGAGAGGCAGCTAGACTATGTATTGCTAGTGTATGTACTGGTGTATCCAGAACAATAGATCAAATTCTGAAATGTATTTCACTGGTAGAAAAATACATTAATCCTGAGTTCTATATAAAGTACAAACTATATTTACATCATAAAGTTTTCTTTATTAATAAGTTGCACCCGTGCGAAGCCGAGGCGAGTCGCTAGTGTTATATAGGTTTAAAGAACTTTATTTTCTCAAGAATATTACAGTTCACTTATGAGTACAGAATTTTACACATAATGCAGTTAAACATGTAACAAATAGTTCGACCGTAAGAATATCAATTGGTAATGACTCAAAAAAGGGTTGGATAACAACAAGGAAGTCATTTAATTATTTATTTTTTTTTTGGCTTCGCATTTATTTTAAACTATAAAAGTATTTATTTGTTTAATATTTAATATTCATTTTAGCTTTAGTGTAGTATGTATATGTTTATAAAATTTAATTATCTACTCGTCTGTGGTTCGCCTTATGTATATAAGATAAGAATTCACAAATGGTAGTTGTGTGCGACGATATTCAAACGTGTCCATGAAATTAATATTTTTCTTTTTTTTTTTTTATTAGTAATGAATTATTGAAAATTCTTTACTTTTAAAGTTTCGTTGTGTGATTTTGGAATTATATACATATGTATTGTTTAATAGTTTAGGATCGTGTTATATGTTATATTTTGGTAGGTTTAATTTGACTTGTCGGATTTAAGAAATTAAATTTGGTTAAAAGGAATATTGAGTTTTAAAAGGAAATTGTTTTTTTTTTATAGTTGCACTGATAAAAATTACATGATTGAGTTTTTTTTTTTATTCTTGTTGTTTAAAGGGGCCTTCATAGACAGCTTATATTTCGGCCCCATCGTTACACGCTAACTTAAATAAATAATGGTTAAAAAATTAAGACTAAATCAGTTTGACGGAATTACTGACAAATTCATAAATTTTAATTGCTGAATCTGTATCCGTTGAAATGCTCCGTTCTTAGTGAGCCAGTGTAATACTTTTAATCCGCTCAAATAATATCCTGCATATCGAAAACTAATTTACAGTATTAACAGCATATCAACCGTATTTGATGAGTTTAGGTGCGAAGCTAGTTTGAACTATAAGGAAGAACAAGGGTTTCTTTTTTTATAACTACAACAACAATAGAATGTAAATAATATTTAATTAAAATATAGTTTAAAGTGTATGAGACATATTATTGTACCAAGTGAAGTGTTCACAAGTGTAAATATGGAGAGTTGAAGTGACGTCTGAGTGTAAACAAAATGCTGTCAAGAAATGTGAAGTACCGGCTGCTGGAGGACGAGGATAATGGGTGAGTATCGGTTATCATTGGTAGTTTTTAGTAAGGGGGGGGGGGGGTGTAGCTAGGACTTCTCCTTTCGTGCCCTTTCCAGTTTTCTTTATCTATGATACGTGTTGATCTTTTATGGATCCGTTATCTAATTCCTTTATTCAATATAGAAGCATTAAACTTATTGATGGCAAGTTAAACTCAACTACCGGTTCGGAAAAGAAAACCTGACCTGAGGGGTTCCGGCGAAAGAATTTCAATTGATTACTATTATATTTACGAACACGTTGGTTTTTTTAATGGCAATTTTCAAGTTATATCTCTTTTAAATTAGAGCAGTCATGGTGGAATCTTATCCTTCAGCTCTGGGGCAGCTTCTTTTGTATAGTTTAGATTTTTTAAGTGTCTCTTTGTAGGGCTTTGTTCAAGCACGTCTGGGTAGGTACCACCCAATCATCAGTTATTCTAATAGCAATACTTAGTATCGTGTGTTCTGGTTTGAAGGGTGAGTGAGCCAGTGTAACTGTTGATAGATTTTTGACTATCAATAAGTATTTGTAAGTAGGTTGTGATGTATTTTTGACTTTGACTTTAACTACAGGCACAAGGGACATAACATATCAGTTCCTGAGGTTGGTGCCGTATTGACAATCTAAGGAATGGTGGTGATCGCTTACCATGAGGAGGGCTATTTGCCATTTGATTTTTTACATAATATTTTAAGGAAAAGCTCTATTTTTTAAATTTTCGTCGGTCTGTTTTTCGGGATAATAAAACTGCTGAACCGATTTTTCCAAAAAGCATTAGGGTTCTATAGGAAATTGTAAAACCAAAAAAAAAACTGTTCGGTCAAAGTCGGGCCCCGATACGCAGTTACTTACTATAACGATCGGTTATTTTGTAATATAGTTTATCATTTACCTAAAGATAACTTTTATTGACGGTTTATTCTTTTTATTATTACTGAGTGTGTTGTAAATATTATGACAGCGTAATATTGGCGGAACCATCAAATTAAACTGGTATAATGTTTTGTGTTTTATATTTATTACCCGACTACGGATATACGAAGCAAATAGGGTTACGATTTTAGATTTTATCTCGTTAGGTAGATGAGTAAATGGACTACCAAATGGTAAGTCGCTACCACCGGCCATAGACAGTGGTGCTGTAATATTAAACATTCCTTACACCGCCAATGCACCACCAACTTTTTGATCTTAATTTCTATGTCTCTTGTCGCTGCAGTTACACTGGCTCATTCATTCTTAAAATCGGAACACAAAATATATATTATTGCTGTTCGGCAGAAGAATATCTGATGAGTGTGTGATACGTGATACCTACCCAGGCCTGCAGAAAGCCTTACCACCTGGGACTTAACATATTAGTTCCTAAAGTTGGTTGCGAGAGAAAATGGAAAGTTATATTTAAAGTTATAAAAATAAATCTCATTTCTCAAAAGTAATATTTTGGCGCTTAAGTCGTTCTTGCTTTCCATAGATTTTTATTATAATCAAAATTTAATTTTTCGTAATAGGATTTAATAACAGAGAGGTTATCTACTTGAAAAGCGAATATTATAGTCCAAATATGATTGGCCAAGATAAGATACTGTCTGTACTTGTTGCTATTGGAAAGTGATATATCTTTTAACATATTATATACTAGCTGAACCCGCTTATAAAACTTTATAGCGTAACCATTCTCCCCAATTTCCCACTTTAGAGGGGTGACTTTTAAACAGTCCATCCAGATTTTAGACCATGTCCTTCCATGGGGTTTAATAAAAAATGAATAATTTATTTTGGAGTATATGCCCATTTTTGTTAAGATCAGTTTTCTTACCCAAGTGTTAGAATAGTAAATAAAACTAAAAGGATACACTGTTTATAATAATTGCTGCGCCATTTCGTTGAAGATTGCACAACAGTGATTCTGCTGGTGATCATGCTAAGGATGCTATTGGTGCTGTCACGGACTTTGCGCACTAGGGGGCCGATGTTCCACGAAAATAGGTACCCGAAACGTTTAAGTATCGCAATAAATTTCATCAAAGTCTGTTGTGCTCTATAACGTGTCTGATCTACCTTCGCTGAAACTGGTGAGGAAGACATCGACTTAATTCAAAATCGTAGGATTTTCCAGTACAGCAAAGATATATATTTTTAACCCCCGATACAAAAAGAGGGGCGTTATAAATTTAACGCTCCTAAACGGATGAACCAATTTTAGTTTTAATTATTTTTTGTTTGAAAATTGATTTGAATGAGAGTGTTTTTAGCAATGATTAAATAAAATATATTGAGCTGTTTGAAAATCATTAACTCTTCTTTAGCTGTTGAAAGGATGTGATGTATTTACGCACACATTTATGCAAACTCAAACTCAAACTCAAATTCCTTTATTCAATATAGAAGCATTACACTTATTGATAGTCAACCACCACCGGTTCGGAAAAGGAAACGCAAACGCCCTGACCTGAGAAGAACCGGCGAAAGAAACTCAGTCTATCTAATTAAATGCATATATTGAATATGAATAGAAATAGCCAGGACAGCCAAGGATTGGTATCATAAACTCACTAATTGTATAGTATCATGCATGATTTTATATCCTGGGCAAATGGCTGATCTTCTTAAATAGTAGACATCGTGGCAGAAGTCAGTACCAATACTATAAAATTATGCGATTTTTTCTTGTACTTGTGAATTTTTTTATTTTTTTTTATTATCAATTGTTATCAAAAATGAGCAATATTATCTATTAATATTAACACGAGCTTAATTATCACACGACACGGTAGATACGGACACGTGTTTATTAATAATCAGTATGTTAAGATATCGTAATAATATAATAAGGTTATGTAATGAAAATAACGAATTACTCTGATAGATTTTATGTACGATATTGCTTACTTGTAATACAAACCAGTAAACAGCTTCGTTACGTAACGCGTTACGGCGCCAGCTTGGCTTCCCTTTCTCTTACGCATACGGCAGCGGTGGGCAGGCTCCTCTCTCGCTCTAACCCACAGAGCTAGCCGTATTTCGGACAGTTTAAGTTATCACTTCTGTCGGGCATCCCGAGACGCACACGTTTTTTTTTTTTTTAGTTATTATTTGTTTAATTTTATAATCCTGAGGTTGAAATGAAATCAAAATTGTCAAAAATCTTCTTTTTACATTAAATCGGTGACCGCCATTTTTCTTGGATTAATTTTTAATGACATACGAATGATGTTCTGAAATAGATAACATTTATTTTTATGAAATCGTATACAATAACAAAATATGAGTTTATTAAATGTGTGTAATAATAATACTTTCTTATGGTATAGGTTGGCTGACATATAGGCTACCTGATGGTGGTGGTCATCACCGCCCATAGACAATGACGCTGTAAGAAATATTAACCATTCCTTACATCGCCAATACGGCACCAACCTTGGGAACTAAGATGTTATGTCCCTTGTGCCTGTAGTTCACTGGCTCACTCACCCTTCGAACCGGAACACAAGAATACTGAGTAATGTTGTTTGGCGGTAGAATGTCTGATGAGTGGATGGTATCTACCCAGACAGGCTTGCACAAAGTCCTACCACCAAAAAATTATAAATGTAACTGAATAAATAAGTATTTCTAACACTTGTTGCTTGAATTTGTACAAGTCCACTGCTCCGACCAATCATCACGTATTCTACCGCCAAACAATTATATACATGAGTCTATCACTTTTACATTCGTTAAAAGCTGACAACGCACTCCCAAGTCCTCTGATCTTGCACATGTCTAAGGGCGGTATTAGTCACTCAGGTAGTCCATCAGATGAGCCTCTTGCTCTTTTGCCACCGATTCCATACAAATATATACTAATATAATAGCTAAATCTGCGACTAACTGCGCGAAACTTAAAAAACACCAATTTCCAACCCCCGTTTTACCCCTCAGCGATGAAGTTTCGTAATGTCCGTTCTTAGTGGATGTCTACACCCTATAAGGAACCTTTCTGGCAAATTTCAAGTTCCTAAGTGTTGTAGTTTCTGAGATTTCGTGATTAATCAGTGAGTGGTATTTAGCTTTTATATACATATATATATATATATATATATATATGTTAAATTTCCGAAATTAATGATCCAAATCCATTTTTTTTTTCGAAGAAAGTTATATTGTTCTAGAGTTTAGGGTATATACATTAATATCTTTTTTTTTTTTAGTTTTGGCTTTTATTTGTGCCAAGAGGGCACAGATCATTTCGCCAATGTCACGTGCGACATTAATATCTTATCATTTTCTTTATTAATATATTGGACCCGAGGCGGTAGCTGGTTAAATATAACGAAGGGGCTTGATAATCACTACGTATAATCTAGGTATTACGATAAATGAGTTCTTATATGAGATTATTTGAATATTTTATCTCGATTGATTCTGAGAATTGATGAAATTCATTTAATGTGCTCCTACTGACGGTATAAGTATTTCATAATAAATATCAATACAGCTCGGTTGCCCTGGAATTCACCCCCATGAAGCCGATATTAAATTCCTCGTAGCGTTGGCGTGGATCGCCCACGCTGTACGCTAAAGAATCTATAAATAGATGATAGATATGGTACTCCAGTTAGATATATAAGACTTACGTCGTTTTAAATTTTGTTTCTTTAAAATGGTCAGGTTACCTGGTAAAGGAACTAATGGTGAGTCACCACTGCCCATAGACTCAAACTCAAATTCAAATTTCTTTAATTAACATAGAAGCATTACACTTACTTATTGATAGTCAAATTGAACACTACCACCGGTTCGGAAAAGGAAACACCCTGACCTGAGAAGAACCGGCGAAAGAAACTCAGCGGGTCTTTTTTTAGTACATATATTGTATATGATTAGAAACAGCCAGGAGGCGATCGTTTCATTCCCAAGGTGTGCTATCAATCATAAACTCACTAATAGTATAGTACCCTTTTGCACACAAGCGTTCCTTAACAAATTTTTTTAATTTGGCAACAGAAGCATTTTGAACGCTTTCTGGCATCCTGTTGTAAAACCGCATACATTGCCCCACAAAAGAGTTACTGACTCTATGCAGTCGAGTAACAGGAGTAACAAGTTTGTGTTTGTTCCTTGTACCAATGCTATGAGAATCACATTTTATCATAAAATCATTGATATATTTCCGTACATACAAAACATTACAGAATATATATTGAGAAGCAACAGTTAATATTTTAATTTCTTTAAATTTATACCTTAATTAAATTTTTATACCTTAAGACTTTGTAACTGTTAGATATGTGTATAACGGAGCGTGGTTACTTTGGTTGTTGATTTGGATAATTAATTAATCGAGTAGTTGGCAATAATGTTAAACTACACGATGCAGCATTTGTCACTCATTCATAAGAAATATGAAAATCAGCCGCAATACACGCGAATAGTACACGAAACTGGTCTCAGAAATGACGATTGCAATCCAAACATGTTTAGAATGACCTGGCAACCCGGTTCTGGTCGTGGCCTTACGTTAACACAGAATGAGTTATGGTTTTTTGATTTAGTGCAACCTCGTCTAGCTAGATACCCAGCTGTTATTCTAAATTCAAGTAAACTTGTTGTATTTTGTCTGGTTGGAACGATCGTCGTTTTAATAATAACAAATGCCGGAGTGAGAAGTGTTCTGGTGATCTCTCCTCCCAAAAAAGGATTTTTAAGTGACCCTTTGAGGCGCTTCACAGAGGGTCCAAGGTTTGTTTATATCGGTGAGGCGCCCGCCAACACGCTGGTTTTTTGTACCCTGGGTTCAGCGGCCCTGTTTGCCGTAAGTGCAGTAAGTGTGACGTCTTAATATAATAATAACAGACACAAGAGACTTATCTCACCTTCGGATCCATTGTTGGTGGCGCATTGACTGAATATTGGTAGAAGGAACAATTGATCAACAGACAGCCTTGAATTCGTTTGAAATCACAGATAAGTTAATACATTTTTTTTCATCAAAACGAAATCGAAATGTACTGTGGGTAAAGTGGTCACTTGTGAGCAATTTTACATCGCCCGCCACAAGACCAATCTAACGAAAAAATATATAGGAGTAAAAAAAAAAACTGCCTGTAAATGTTGGGGACTGCTGGGCTAAAGACTCCTCTGCCTTTGAGGAGAAATTTTGCTATTGATCCGAGGCTGCTCCAATGCGGAAAATAAGACACAAGCAGGTTTCCTTATGATGTTTTCCTTTGTCATAGAGCACAAGATGAATTTTAAACACAAATTAAGCACAAGAAAATTCAGGGACGCTAGGCTTGAAACCCGCAAGCATCGGTTATTATGCACGCATTCTAACCACTTTCAGCTTTCAAGAAATTGCCACCGGTTTTGAATAAAGATTCTAATAAGAATAACAAGAAACTAAGCAGTTGCTATTAAGTTACGTAGGTAATTAAATATTTCGATTCGTTGTCGAATTCGGAATTTGTGTGCGGCCTTCGGATCCGGAAATGGTTACCTGTTGAAAGTGATTTAAATAACCTACATTTATAACAGTGAAGTAATACAAATATACAATCGGTTATGTGGATTTGAGCCGAGTTGGCCTAGTGATTAGAACACATGCATTTTAATATTGCTGGTTCAAACTCAGGCAAGCGCCACTGAATTTTCATGTGCTTAATTTTTGTTTATAATTCATTTCGTGCTCGGCGGTGATGGTAAACATTATGAGGTCAAAATTGCATGTGTCTAATTTTAACAAAATTCTGCAATATGTGTATCCGCTAAACCGCATTCGAGCAGCGTGGTGGAATATGCTCCAAACCTTCTTCTCAAAGGAAGAGAAGGCGTTTATGAGAAGCTAAATTTTCAGGCTGTTAATGTAGAATGTTTTAACGATTATTCGCTAAGCCGATTCTGAAGTTTTGAACTATTGAAGTGAAACTGCTTTAGAATCTTCTATTTGTTGGTAGGACTATGTGCAAACCTAGGTAGATACCACCCAATCAGAAATACCGCCAAATAACAATATCTACTGAATACTATTGTGTTTGGTGAAAGTAAAAAGAAAAAGACTAACAGCCTGTAACAGTCCAAGTGCCGGGCTGATGGCCTCTTCACCAGTACTCATCGCCTCGTCGGTATCGTCTTTGTCACATACGAAGTTTATCGCGTGACGCGATGTTGCAACCACTTCATGGGATGCGCAATCGTGCAAGATGAGTTGCGGTATTTGGATAAGATGCTGTTAAATTCGGTTCAGTCGTTAGGCAGTGGAAGATCAAAGAGCAAAAAGTGTTACATTCGTATTTATAATATTAGTATAGATTAGTCATAACTCGATAGGGATAGCTTCGACCTCAATACTCTTATAAGGTATGTCGATACCTACCTACAGCCTAATGACACGAGGAGTGACAATTAAACAGCTTTAACAGTAAGTTAATATGACGTCATTGATATAAATCTTAATTCTAGTAAACTTAGTCTAGTAGCTAGAACGACGATTAATAAAAAAAACATATTCAATACAAGATTATATACATGATAAAAAATGGTGGCGTTAATACTTGTTGACTTCCAGGCAGGATATATTATATAAATATGTATAACATAAACATAATCAGCCTGTAAATTTCCCACTGCTGGGCTAAGGCCTCCTCTCCCGTTGAGGAGAAGGTATGGAGCATATTCCACCACGCTGGTCCAATGCGGGTTGGTGGAATACACATGTGGCAGAATTTCGTTGAAATTAGACACTTGCAGGTTTCCTCACGATGTTTTCCTTCACCGCCGAGCACGAGATGAATTATAAACACAAATTAAGCACATGTAAATTCAGTGGTGCCTGCCTGGGTTTGAACCCGAAATCATCGGTTAAGATGCACGCGTTCTAACCACTGGGCCATCTCGGCTCATAAATATGTAATTTTATTCAACTAACATAACTTTGTATTTTAAATGTTGAAAAAGTGTAGCTAGTATTCTCGGAAGAATCTACACTCCGAACCGGTGGTAGCTTCAAAAGTGCTCGTTAAAGCCTACTTGAATACAGTATGTTTTGATTTTAAGCTGTTATTGAAACTGGTAATAAAATTAATTAATTAGTGGAAATAAGTAGTTGTAATGAATGAAAATGTAATATTGTTGTATTATAAATAAAGTTATATCAATCAAGAACTGCTTTTAGTGTACAGTATATACTCTATTTCAACCATAAGAGGAGAATATCGAAATAAACAACATTTGACAGCAAATTGACGCGATGTCATTGGTCGACAGCTTGATTAATCTATGATATTCACTATGGATTTGCGTGAAAATGGCGTTTTGAACGTCGACGAAAATGTTCACGGAATTTTGGAAGTAGAATTAAAGTGGAAATAAAATGTGTAAAAGTGTTTTATTATAAATAAAAATATATGTAAAATATAGTAGAGCACAATATAGCAGTTTTATTAACAAATCGCGTAAAAAAACGTAAATCTAAGGTTTGTTTATATTCAATCCGAAAGTGGATATTGGGAGTTTGGTAGAATAGTGTTCCATTATAAAATAAAGATATATTAATCAAGATTGAGCCGAGATGGCCCAGTGGTTAGAACGCGTGCATCTTAACCGATGATTTCGGGTTCAAACCCAGGCAGGCACCACTGAATTTACATGTGCTTAATTTGTGTTTATAATTCATCTCGTGCTCGGCGGTGAAGGAAAACATCGTGAGGAAACCTGCATGTGTCTAATTTCAACGAAATTCTGCCACATGTGTATTCCACCAACCCGCATTGGAGCAGCGTGGTGGAATACGCTCCATACCTTCTCCTCAACGGGAGAGGAGGCCTTAGCCCAGCAGTGGGAAATTTACAGGCTGATTATGTTTTTTTTTATGTAATCAAGATTTGTTTGAAGTGTTATATAGCGAAGCTATTAGCCAATCACGTGGATTACTTAAATATAATGATTCTCTATATTCACTCCTCGTGCCATTGGAATATACTATTGATATGACGTCATATATAAATGTTAATATGATTTAAATTGCAAAAAAAAAAATCCGTAACTTTAATTACTGTAATTACTTCTCTTCTGTTTTTAATTATAATTAATAATTATCAAGAATGACAATGCGTTTATCGTGTTTGAATTTAAGCTGAGTCCAATCTTAATCCTTATTAGTATTATAAAGGCGAAAGTTTGTACGTATAGATGTTCATTACAGTGTCACGCAAAAACAGCTGAATGGATTTTTAATGAAACTTTACAATAATAATAGCTTATAAATCAGAATAATCGGTTATAATTTATAAATATATTGTTGTGAATAATATCTGGCAAGAAAATCCTAAAACGATAGCGAAGTCGCGGTAGAAACTTAGTATGTTGTTACCGAGTTAGCTCTTACAAGCGCTGTTGAATCGCCATTTGACGAGTTTGTATTAGTATATTTGTATAGCAGATGTCTTAACTGTAATGCCTAAATAAAAAATAATTAAATCATAAATTGAACTATTCATGTGATAAGTTTAAATATCGCGAATTAATGTTATATATTTTAATCTAGAAATATATATTTTAAACTGTTAGTTATTCTCGATCGCGTTTTTGGGCTGGTCGTCAAGTGTCAATTTCATGAAATTCGGTTCAGTGAAGGAACAACAGACAAACGGACAGAGTTAGTTCCACATTTATAATATTAGTATAGATTATCTCTTTACTTGGTGGTAGGGCTTCTTGCAAGCCCGACTGGGTAGGTACCATCCGGAAGTACACTTTAAAAATTTTTTTCGTGTTTCCTTCGCGGAAAAAATCTTTTTAAATATTACTTTGCGCTCTCATTTGCTCCCTGCATTTTGAATTTTTCTAAACTTTTAATTTCACCTGTTTTACCTGTTTTTTCTTGCTTTTTTCGATTTTTTCCCAGTTTTTCCTCCACAGTAAATCCATCTGCTGTCCTACCTCTTTCCGTTGTTCGGCGCGATTGTGGGGCCCTCTGTCCTGCATCCGTCGACGCATCACACTCCCGGATCGGCCTCTCCGTTCCGGAGATATTCTGGAAAAACCGAAAATTTTGTTAACTTTTTTCTTTGCATTTTTTCTATTTTTTAATTTTAACTTTTTTATTTGCATTCGTATCTCTTTCTACTGTTTGGCGCGTTTGTGGGTCCTTCTGTCCTGCATCCGCAGAGATATCACACTACCGGATCGGCCTCTCCGTTCCGGAGTAATTAATTTTTTAAAACGAACATCGAATCGATTATTCGTTAAAAAATCGGTTCACGCTTTAAAGTCTACCTAAGCGGTTCGAATCTTCGAATCGTCGAAGTACACTTTAAAAATTTTTTTCGTGTTTCCTTCGCGGAAAAAATCTTTTTAAATATTACTTTGCGCTCTCATTTGCTCCCTGCATTTTGAATTTTTCTAAACTTTTAATTTCACCTGTTTTACCTGTTTTTTCTTGCTTTTTTCGATTTTTTCCCAGTTTTTCCTCCACAGTAAATCCATCTGCTGTCCTACCTCTTTCCGTTGTTCGGCGCGATTGTGGGGCCCTCTGTCCTGCATCCGTCGACGCATCACACTCCCGGATCGGCCTCTCCGTTCCGGAGATATTCTGGAAAAACCGAAAATTTTGTTAACTTTTTTCTTTGCATTTTTTCTATTTTTTAATTTTAACTTTTTTATTTGCATTCGTATCTCTTTCTACTGTTTGGCGCGTTTGTGGGTCCTTCTGTCCTGCATCCGCAGAGATATCACACTACCGGATCGGCCTCTCCGTTCCGGAGTAATTAATTTTTTAAAACGAACATCGAATCGATTATTCGTTAAAAAATCGGTTCACGCTTTAAAGTCTACCTAAGCGGTTCGAATCTTCGAATCGTCGAAGTACACTTTAAAAATTTTTTTCGTGTTTCCTTCGCGGAAAAAATCTTTTTAAATATTACTTTGCGCTCTCATTTGCTCCCTGCATTTTGAATTTTTCTAAACTTTTAATTTCACCTGTTTTACCTGTTTTTTCTTGCTTTTTTCGATTTTTTCCCAGTTTTTCCTCCACAGTAAATCCATCTGCTGTCCTACCTCTTTCCGTTGTTCGGCGCGATTGTGGGGCCCTCTGTCCTGCATCCGTCGACGCATCACACTCCCGGATCGGCCTCTCCGTTCCGGAGATATTCTGGAAAAACCGAAAATTTTGTTAACTTTTTTCTTTGCATTTTTTCTATTTTTTAATTTTAACTTTTTTATTTGCATTCGTATCTCTTTCTACTGTTTGGCGCGTTTGTGGGTCCTTCTGTCCTGCATCCGCAGAGATATCACACTACCGGATCGGCCTCTCCGTTCCGGAGTAATTAATTTTTTAAAACGAACATCGAATCGATTATTCGTTAAAAAATCGGTTCACGCTTTAAAGTCTACCTAAGCGGTTCGAATCTTCGAATCGTCGAAGTACACTTTAAAAATTTTTTTCGTGTTTCCTTCGCGGAAAAAATCTTTTTAAATATTACTTTGCGCTCTCATTTGCTCCCTGCATTTTGAATTTTTCTAAACTTTTAATTTCACCTGTTTTACCTGTTTTTTCTTGCTTTTTTCGATTTTTTCCCAGTTTTTCCTCCACAGTAAATCCATCTGCTGTCCTACCTCTTTCCGTTGTTCGGCGCGATTGTGGGGCCCTCTGTCCTGCATCCGTCGACGCATCACACTCCCGGATCGGCCTCTCCGTTCCGGAGATATTCTGGAAAAACCGAAAATTTTGTTAACTTTTTTCTTTGCATTTTTTCTATTTTTTAATTTTAACTTTTTTATTTGCATTCGTATCTCTTTCTACTGTTTGGCGCGTTTGTGGGTCCTTCTGTCCTGCATCCGCAGAGATATCACACTACCGGATCGGCCTCTCCGTTCCGGAGTAATTAATTTTTTAAAACGAACATCGAATCGATTATTCGTTAAAAAATCGGTTCACGCTTTAAAGTCTACCTAAGCGGTTCGAATCTTCGAATCGTCGAAGTACACTTTAAAAATTTTTTTCGTGTTTCCTTCGCGGAAAAAATCTTTTTAAATATTACTTTGCGCTCTCATTTGCTCCCTGCATTTTGAATTTTTCTAAACTTTTAATTTCACCTGTTTTACCTGTTTTTTCTTGCTTTTTTCGATTTTTTCCCAGTTTTTCCTCCACAGTAAATCCATCTGCTGTCCTACCTCTTTCCGTTGTTCGGCGCGATTGTGGGGCCCTCTGTCCTGCATCCGTCGACGCATCACACTCCCGGATCGGCCTCTCCGTTCCGGAGATATTCTGGAAAAACCGAAAATTTTGTTAACTTTTTTCTTTGCATTTTTTCTATTTTTTAATTTTAACTTTTTTATTTGCATTCGTATCTCTTTCTACTGTTTGGCGCGTTTGTGGGTCCTTCTGTCCTGCATCCGCAGAGATATCACACTACCGGATCGGCCTCTCCGTTCCGGAGTAATTAATTTTTTAAAACGAACATCGAATCGATTATTCGTTAAAAAATCGGTTCACGCTTTAAAGTCTACCTAAGCGGTTCGAATCTTCGAATCGTCGAAGTACACTTTAAAAATTTTTTTCGTGTTTCCTTCGCGGAAAAAATCTTTTTAAATATTACTTTGCGCTCTCATTTGCTCCCTGCATTTTGAATTTTTCTAAACTTTTAATTTCACCTGTTTTACCTGTTTTTTCTTGCTTTTTTCGATTTTTTCCCAGTTTTTCCTCCACAGTAAATCCATCTGCTGTCCTACCTCTTTCCGTTGTTCGGCGCGATTGTGGGGCCCTCTGTCCTGCATCCGTCGACGCATCACACTCCCGGATCGGCCTCTCCGTTCCGGAGATATTCTGGAAAAACCGAAAATTTTGTTAACTTTTTTCTTTGCATTTTTTCTATTTTTTAATTTTAACTTTTTTATTTGCATTCGTATCTCTTTCTACTGTTTGGCGCGTTTGTGGGTCCTTCTGTCCTGCATCCGCAGAGATATCACACTACCGGATCGGCCTCTCCGTTCCGGAGTAATTAATTTTTTAAAACGAACATCGAATCGATTATTCGTTAAAAAATCGGTTCACGCTTTAAAGTCTACCTAAGCGGTTCGAATCTTCGAATCGTCGAAGTACACTTTAAAAATTTTTTTCGTGTTTCCTTCGCGGAAAAAATCTTTTTAAATATTACTTTGCGCTCTCATTTGCTCCCTGCATTTTGAATTTTTCTAAACTTTTAATTTCACCTGTTTTACCTGTTTTTTCTTGCTTTTTTCGATTTTTTCCCAGTTTTTCCTCCACAGTAAATCCATCTGCTGTCCTACCTCTTTCCGTTGTTCGGCGCGATTGTGGGGCCCTCTGTCCTGCATCCGTCGACGCATCACACTCCCGGATCGGCCTCTCCGTTCCGGAGATATTCTGGAAAAACCGAAAATTTTGTTAACTTTTTTCTTTGCATTTTTTCTATTTTTTAATTTTAACTTTTTTATTTGCATTCGTATCTCTTTCTACTGTTTGGCGCGTTTGTGGGTCCTTCTGTCCTGCATCCGCAGAGATATCACACTACCGGATCGGCCTCTCCGTTCCGGAGTAATTAATTTTTTAAAACGAACATCGAATCGATTATTCGTTAAAAAATCGGTTCACGCTTTAAAGTCTACCTAAGCGGTTCGAATCTTCGAATCGTCGAAGTACACTTTAAAAATTTTTTTCGTGTTTCCTTCGCGGAAAAAATCTTTTTAAATATTACTTTGCGCTCTCATTTGCTCCCTGCATTTTGAATTTTTCTAAACTTTTAATTTCACCTGTTTTACCTGTTTTTTCTTGCTTTTTTCGATTTTTTCCCAGTTTTTCCTCCACAGTAAATCCATCTGCTGTCCTACCTCTTTCCGTTGTTCGGCGCGATTGTGGGGCCCTCTGTCCTGCATCCGTCGACGCATCACACTCCCGGATCGGCCTCTCCGTTCCGGAGATATTCTGGAAAAACCGAAAATTTTGTTAACTTTTTTCTTTGCATTTTTTCTATTTTTTAATTTTAACTTTTTTATTTGCATTCGTATCTCTTTCTACTGTTTGGCGCGTTTGTGGGTCCTTCTGTCCTGCATCCGCAGAGATATCACACTACCGGATCGGCCTCTCCGTTCCGGAGTAATTAATTTTTTAAAACGAACATCGAATCGATTATTCGTTAAAAAATCGGTTCACGCTTTAAAGTCTACCTAAGCGGTTCGAATCTTCGAATCGTCGAAGTACACTTTAAAAATTTTTTTCGTGTTTCCTTCGCGGAAAAAATCTTTTTAAATATTACTTTGCGCTCTCATTTGCTCCCTGCATTTTGAATTTTTCTAAACTTTTAATTTCACCTGTTTTACCTGTTTTTTCTTGCTTTTTTCGATTTTTTCCCAGTTTTTCCTCCACAGTAAATCCATCTGCTGTCCTACCTCTTTCCGTTGTTCGGCGCGATTGTGGGGCCCTCTGTCCTGCATCCGTCGACGCATCACACTCCCGGATCGGCCTCTCCGTTCCGGAGATATTCTGGAAAAACCGAAAATTTTGTTAACTTTTTTCTTTGCATTTTTTCTATTTTTTAATTTTAACTTTTTTATTTGCATTCGTATCTCTTTCTACTGTTTGGCGCGTTTGTGGGTCCTTCTGTCCTGCATCCGCAGAGATATCACACTACCGGATCGGCCTCTCCGTTCCGGAGTAATTAATTTTTTAAAACGAACATCGAATCGATTATTCGTTAAAAAATCGGTTCACGCTTTAAAGTCTACCTAAGCGGTTCGAATCTTCGAATCGTCGAAGTACACTTTAAAAATTTTTTTCGTGTTTCCTTCGCGGAAAAAATCTTTTTAAATATTACTTTGCGCTCTCATTTGCTCCCTGCATTTTGAATTTTTCTAAACTTTTAATTTCACCTGTTTTACCTGTTTTTTCTTGCTTTTTTCGATTTTTTCCCAGTTTTTCCTCCACAGTAAATCCATCTGCTGTCCTACCTCTTTCCGTTGTTCGGCGCGATTGTGGGGCCCTCTGTCCTGCATCCGTCGACGCATCACACTCCCGGATCGGCCTCTCCGTTCCGGAGATATTCTGGAAAAACCGAAAATTTTGTTAACTTTTTTCTTTGCATTTTTTCTATTTTTTAATTTTAACTTTTTTATTTGCATTCGTATCTCTTTCTACTGTTTGGCGCGTTTGTGGGTCCTTCTGTCCTGCATCCGCAGAGATATCACACTACCGGATCGGCCTCTCCGTTCCGGAGTAATTAATTTTTTAAAACGAACATCGAATCGATTATTCGTTAAAAAATCGGTTCACGCTTTAAAGTCTACCTAAGCGGTTCGAATCTTCGAATCGTCGAAGTACACTTTAAAAATTTTTTTCGTGTTTCCTTCGCGGAAAAAATCTTTTTAAATATTACTTTGCGCTCTCATTTGCTCCCTGCATTTTGAATTTTTCTAAACTTTTAATTTCACCTGTTTTACCTGTTTTTTCTTGCTTTTTTCGATTTTTTCCCAGTTTTTCCTCCACAGTAAATCCATCTGCTGTCCTACCTCTTTCCGTTGTTCGGCGCGATTGTGGGGCCCTCTGTCCTGCATCCGTCGACGCATCACACTCCCGGATCGGCCTCTCCGTTCCGGAGATATTCTGGAAAAACCGAAAATTTTGTTAACTTTTTTCTTTGCATTTTTTCTATTTTTTAATTTTAACTTTTTTATTTGCATTCGTATCTCTTTCTACTGTTTGGCGCGTTTGTGGGTCCTTCTGTCCTGCATCCGCAGAGATATCACACTACCGGATCGGCCTCTCCGTTCCGGAGTAATTAATTTTTTAAAACGAACATCGAATCGATTATTCGTTAAAAAATCGGTTCACGCTTTAAAGTCTACCTAAGCGGTTCGAATCTTCGAATCGTCGAAGTACACTTTAAAAATTTTTTTCGTGTTTCCTTCGCGGAAAAAATCTTTTTAAATATTACTTTGCGCTCTCATTTGCTCCCTGCATTTTGAATTTTTCTAAACTTTTAATTTCACCTGTTTTACCTGTTTTTTCTTGCTTTTTTCGATTTTTTCCCAGTTTTTCCTCCACAGTAAATCCATCTGCTGTCCTACCTCTTTCCGTTGTTCGGCGCGATTGTGGGGCCCTCTGTCCTGCATCCGTCGACGCATCACACTCCCGGATCGGCCTCTCCGTTCCGGAGATATTCTGGAAAAACCGAAAATTTTGTTAACTTTTTTCTTTGCATTTTTTCTATTTTTTAATTTTAACTTTTTTATTTGCATTCGTATCTCTTTCTACTGTTTGGCGCGTTTGTGGGTCCTTCTGTCCTGCATCCGCAGAGATATCACACTACCGGATCGGCCTCTCCGTTCCGGAGTAATTAATTTTTTAAAACGAACATCGAATCGATTATTCGTTAAAAAATCGGTTCACGCTTTAAAGTCTACCTAAGCGGTTCGAATCTTCGAATCGTCGAAGTACACTTTAAAAATTTTTTTCGTGTTTCCTTCGCGGAAAAAATCTTTTTAAATATTACTTTGCGCTCTCATTTGCTCCCTGCATTTTGAATTTTTCTAAACTTTTAATTTCACCTGTTTTACCTGTTTTTTCTTGCTTTTTTCGATTTTTTCCCAGTTTTTCCTCCACAGTAAATCCATCTGCTGTCCTACCTCTTTCCGTTGTTCGGCGCGATTGTGGGGCCCTCTGTCCTGCATCCGTCGACGCATCACACTCCCGGATCGGCCTCTCCGTTCCGGAGATATTCTGGAAAAACCGAAAATTTTGTTAACTTTTTTCTTTGCATTTTTTCTATTTTTTAATTTTAACTTTTTTATTTGCATTCGTATCTCTTTCTACTGTTTGGCGCGTTTGTGGGTCCTTCTGTCCTGCATCCGCAGAGATATCACACTACCGGATCGGCCTCTCCGTTCCGGAGTAATTAATTTTTTAAAACGAACATCGAATCGATTATTCGTTAAAAAATCGGTTCACGCTTTAAAGTCTACCTAAGCGGTTCGAATCTTCGAATCGTCGAAGTACACTTTAAAAATTTTTTTCGTGTTTCCTTCGCGGAAAAAATCTTTTTAAATATTACTTTGCGCTCTCATTTGCTCCCTGCATTTTGAATTTTTCTAAACTTTTAATTTCACCTGTTTTACCTGTTTTTTCTTGCTTTTTTCGATTTTTTCCCAGTTTTTCCTCCACAGTAAATCCATCTGCTGTCCTACCTCTTTCCGTTGTTCGGCGCGATTGTGGGGCCCTCTGTCCTGCATCCGTCGACGCATCACACTCCCGGATCGGCCTCTCCGTTCCGGAGATATTCTGGAAAAACCGAAAATTTTGTTAACTTTTTTCTTTGCATTTTTTCTATTTTTTAATTTTAACTTTTTTATTTGCATTCGTATCTCTTTCTACTGTTTGGCGCGTTTGTGGGTCCTTCTGTCCTGCATCCGCAGAGATATCACACTACCGGATCGGCCTCTCCGTTCCGGAGTAATTAATTTTTTAAAACGAACATCGAATCGATTATTCGTTAAAAAATCGGTTCACGCTTTAAAGTCTACCTAAGCGGTTCGAATCTTCGAATCGTCGAAGTACACTTTAAAAATTTTTTTCGTGTTTCCTTCGCGGAAAAAATCTTTTTAAATATTACTTTGCGCTCTCATTTGCTCCCTGCATTTTGAATTTTTCTAAACTTTTAATTTCACCTGTTTTACCTGTTTTTTCTTGCTTTTTTCGATTTTTTCCCAGTTTTTCCTCCACAGTAAATCCATCTGCTGTCCTACCTCTTTCCGTTGTTCGGCGCGATTGTGGGGCCCTCTGTCCTGCATCCGTCGACGCATCACACTCCCGGATCGGCCTCTCCGTTCCGGAGATATTCTGGAAAAACCGAAAATTTTGTTAACTTTTTTCTTTGCATTTTTTCTATTTTTTAATTTTAACTTTTTTATTTGCATTCGTATCTCTTTCTACTGTTTGGCGCGTTTGTGGGTCCTTCTGTCCTGCATCCGCAGAGATATCACACTACCGGATCGGCCTCTCCGTTCCGGAGTAATTAATTTTTTAAAACGAACATCGAATCGATTATTCGTTAAAAAATCGGTTCACGCTTTAAAGTCTACCTAAGCGGTTCGAATCTTCGAATCGTCGAAGTACACTTTAAAAATTTTTTTCGTGTTTCCTTCGCGGAAAAAATCTTTTTAAATATTACTTTGCGCTCTCATTTGCTCCCTGCATTTTGAATTTTTCTAAACTTTTAATTTCACCTGTTTTACCTGTTTTTTCTTGCTTTTTTCGATTTTTTCCCAGTTTTTCCTCCACAGTAAATCCATCTGCTGTCCTACCTCTTTCCGTTGTTCGGCGCGATTGTGGGGCCCTCTGTCCTGCATCCGTCGACGCATCACACTCCCGGATCGGCCTCTCCGTTCCGGAGATATTCTGGAAAAACCGAAAATTTTGTTAACTTTTTTCTTTGCATTTTTTCTATTTTTTAATTTTAACTTTTTTATTTGCATTCGTATCTCTTTCTACTGTTTGGCGCGTTTGTGGGTCCTTCTGTCCTGCATCCGCAGAGATATCACACTACCGGATCGGCCTCTCCGTTCCGGAGTAATTAATTTTTTAAAACGAACATCGAATCGATTATTCGTTAAAAAATCGGTTCACGCTTTAAAGTCTACCTAAGCGGTTCGAATCTTCGAATCGTCGAAGTACACTTTAAAAATTTTTTTCGTGTTTCCTTCGCGGAAAAAATCTTTTTAAATATTACTTTGCGCTCTCATTTGCTCCCTGCATTTTGAATTTTTCTAAACTTTTAATTTCACCTGTTTTACCTGTTTTTTCTTGCTTTTTTCGATTTTTTCCCAGTTTTTCCTCCACAGTAAATCCATCTGCTGTCCTACCTCTTTCCGTTGTTCGGCGCGATTGTGGGGCCCTCTGTCCTGCATCCGTCGACGCATCACACTCCCGGATCGGCCTCTCCGTTCCGGAGATATTCTGGAAAAACCGAAAATTTTGTTAACTTTTTTCTTTGCATTTTTTCTATTTTTTAATTTTAACTTTTTTATTTGCATTCGTATCTCTTTCTACTGTTTGGCGCGTTTGTGGGTCCTTCTGTCCTGCATCCGCAGAGATATCACACTACCGGATCGGCCTCTCCGTTCCGGAGTAATTAATTTTTTAAAACGAACATCGAATCGATTATTCGTTAAAAAATCGGTTCACGCTTTAAAGTCTACCTAAGCGGTTCGAATCTTCGAATCGTCGAAGTACACTTTAAAAATTTTTTTCGTGTTTCCTTCGCGGAAAAAATCTTTTTAAATATTACTTTGCGCTCTCATTTGCTCCCTGCATTTTGAATTTTTCTAAACTTTTAATTTCACCTGTTTTACCTGTTTTTTCTTGCTTTTTTCGATTTTTTCCCAGTTTTTCCTCCACAGTAAATCCATCTGCTGTCCTACCTCTTTCCGTTGTTCGGCGCGATTGTGGGGCCCTCTGTCCTGCATCCGTCGACGCATCACACTCCCGGATCGGCCTCTCCGTTCCGGAGATATTCTGGAAAAACCGAAAATTTTGTTAACTTTTTTCTTTGCATTTTTTCTATTTTTTAATTTTAACTTTTTTATTTGCATTCGTATCTCTTTCTACTGTTTGGCGCGTTTGTGGGTCCTTCTGTCCTGCATCCGCAGAGATATCACACTACCGGATCGGCCTCTCCGTTCCGGAGTAATTAATTTTTTAAAACGAACATCGAATCGATTATTCGTTAAAAAATCGGTTCACGCTTTAAAGTCTACCTAAGCGGTTCGAATCTTCGAATCGTCGAAGTACACTTTAAAAATTTTTTTCGTGTTTCCTTCGCGGAAAAAATCTTTTTAAATATTACTTTGCGCTCTCATTTGCTCCCTGCATTTTGAATTTTTCTAAACTTTTAATTTCACCTGTTTTACCTGTTTTTTCTTGCTTTTTTCGATTTTTTCCCAGTTTTTCCTCCACAGTAAATCCATCTGCTGTCCTACCTCTTTCCGTTGTTCGGCGCGATTGTGGGGCCCTCTGTCCTGCATCCGTCGACGCATCACACTCCCGGATCGGCCTCTCCGTTCCGGAGATATTCTGGAAAAACCGAAAATTTTGTTAACTTTTTTCTTTGCATTTTTTCTATTTTTTAATTTTAACTTTTTTATTTGCATTCGTATCTCTTTCTACTGTTTGGCGCGTTTGTGGGTCCTTCTGTCCTGCATCCGCAGAGATATCACACTACCGGATCGGCCTCTCCGTTCCGGAGTAATTAATTTTTTAAAACGAACATCGAATCGATTATTCGTTAAAAAATCGGTTCACGCTTTAAAGTCTACCTAAGCGGTTCGAATCTTCGAATCGTCGAAGTACACTTTAAAAATTTTTTTCGTGTTTCCTTCGCGGAAAAAATCTTTTTAAATATTACTTTGCGCTCTCATTTGCTCCCTGCATTTTGAATTTTTCTAAACTTTTAATTTCACCTGTTTTACCTGTTTTTTCTTGCTTTTTTCGATTTTTTCCCAGTTTTTCCTCCACAGTAAATCCATCTGCTGTCCTACCTCTTTCCGTTGTTCGGCGCGATTGTGGGGCCCTCTGTCCTGCATCCGTCGACGCATCACACTCCCGGATCGGCCTCTCCGTTCCGGAGATATTCTGGAAAAACCGAAAATTTTGTTAACTTTTTTCTTTGCATTTTTTCTATTTTTTAATTTTAACTTTTTTATTTGCATTCGTATCTCTTTCTACTGTTTGGCGCGTTTGTGGGTCCTTCTGTCCTGCATCCGCAGAGATATCACACTACCGGATCGGCCTCTCCGTTCCGGAGTAATTAATTTTTTAAAACGAACATCGAATCGATTATTCGTTAAAAAATCGGTTCACGCTTTAAAGTCTACCTAAGCGGTTCGAATCTTCGAATCGTCGAAGTACACTTTAAAAATTTTTTTCGTGTTTCCTTCGCGGAAAAAATCTTTTTAAATATTACTTTGCGCTCTCATTTGCTCCCTGCATTTTGAATTTTTCTAAACTTTTAATTTCACCTGTTTTACCTGTTTTTTCTTGCTTTTTTCGATTTTTTCCCAGTTTTTCCTCCACAGTAAATCCATCTGCTGTCCTACCTCTTTCCGTTGTTCGGCGCGATTGTGGGGCCCTCTGTCCTGCATCCGTCGACGCATCACACTCCCGGATCGGCCTCTCCGTTCCGGAGATATTCTGGAAAAACCGAAAATTTTGTTAACTTTTTTCTTTGCATTTTTTCTATTTTTTAATTTTAACTTTTTTATTTGCATTCGTATCTCTTTCTACTGTTTGGCGCGTTTGTGGGTCCTTCTGTCCTGCATCCGCAGAGATATCACACTACCGGATCGGCCTCTCCGTTCCGGAGTAATTAATTTTTTAAAACGAACATCGAATCGATTATTCGTTAAAAAATCGGTTCACGCTTTAAAGTCTACCTAAGCGGTTCGAATCTTCGAATCGTCGAAGTACACTTTAAAAATTTTTTTCGTGTTTCCTTCGCGGAAAAAATCTTTTTAAATATTACTTTGCGCTCTCATTTGCTCCCTGCATTTTGAATTTTTCTAAACTTTTAATTTCACCTGTTTTACCTGTTTTTTCTTGCTTTTTTCGATTTTTTCCCAGTTTTTCCTCCACAGTAAATCCATCTGCTGTCCTACCTCTTTCCGTTGTTCGGCGCGATTGTGGGGCCCTCTGTCCTGCATCCGTCGACGCATCACACTCCCGGATCGGCCTCTCCGTTCCGGAGATATTCTGGAAAAACCGAAAATTTTGTTAACTTTTTTCTTTGCATTTTTTCTATTTTTTAATTTTAACTTTTTTATTTGCATTCGTATCTCTTTCTACTGTTTGGCGCGTTTGTGGGTCCTTCTGTCCTGCATCCGCAGAGATATCACACTACCGGATCGGCCTCTCCGTTCCGGAGTAATTAATTTTTTAAAACGAACATCGAATCGATTATTCGTTAAAAAATCGGTTCACGCTTTAAAGTCTACCTAAGCGGTTCGAATCTTCGAATCGTCGAAGTACACTTTAAAAATTTTTTTCGTGTTTCCTTCGCGGAAAAAATCTTTTTAAATATTACTTTGCGCTCTCATTTGCTCCCTGCATTTTGAATTTTTCTAAACTTTTAATTTCACCTGTTTTACCTGTTTTTTCTTGCTTTTTTCGATTTTTTCCCAGTTTTTCCTCCACAGTAAATCCATCTGCTGTCCTACCTCTTTCCGTTGTTCGGCGCGATTGTGGGGCCCTCTGTCCTGCATCCGTCGACGCATCACACTCCCGGATCGGCCTCTCCGTTCCGGAGATATTCTGGAAAAACCGAAAATTTTGTTAACTTTTTTCTTTGCATTTTTTCTATTTTTTAATTTTAACTTTTTTATTTGCATTCGTATCTCTTTCTACTGTTTGGCGCGTTTGTGGGTCCTTCTGTCCTGCATCCGCAGAGATATCACACTACCGGATCGGCCTCTCCGTTCCGGAGTAATTAATTTTTTAAAACGAACATCGAATCGATTATTCGTTAAAAAATCGGTTCACGCTTTAAAGTCTACCTAAGCGGTTCGAATCTTCGAATCGTCGAAGTACACTTTAAAAATTTTTTTCGTGTTTCCTTCGCGGAAAAAATCTTTTTAAATATTACTTTGCGCTCTCATTTGCTCCCTGCATTTTGAATTTTTCTAAACTTTTAATTTCACCTGTTTTACCTGTTTTTTCTTGCTTTTTTCGATTTTTTCCCAGTTTTTCCTCCACAGTAAATCCATCTGCTGTCCTACCTCTTTCCGTTGTTCGGCGCGATTGTGGGGCCCTCTGTCCTGCATCCGTCGACGCATCACACTCCCGGATCGGCCTCTCCGTTCCGGAGATATTCTGGAAAAACCGAAAATTTTGTTAACTTTTTTCTTTGCATTTTTTCTATTTTTTAATTTTAACTTTTTTATTTGCATTCGTATCTCTTTCTACTGTTTGGCGCGTTTGTGGGTCCTTCTGTCCTGCATCCGCAGAGATATCACACTACCGGATCGGCCTCTCCGTTCCGGAGTAATTAATTTTTTAAAACGAACATCGAATCGATTATTCGTTAAAAAATCGGTTCACGCTTTAAAGTCTACCTAAGCGGTTCGAATCTTCGAATCGTCGAAGTACACTTTAAAAATTTTTTTCGTGTTTCCTTCGCGGAAAAAATCTTTTTAAATATTACTTTGCGCTCTCATTTGCTCCCTGCATTTTGAATTTTTCTAAACTTTTAATTTCACCTGTTTTACCTGTTTTTTCTTGCTTTTTTCGATTTTTTCCCAGTTTTTCCTCCACAGTAAATCCATCTGCTGTCCTACCTCTTTCCGTTGTTCGGCGCGATTGTGGGGCCCTCTGTCCTGCATCCGTCGACGCATCACACTCCCGGATCGGCCTCTCCGTTCCGGAGATATTCTGGAAAAACCGAAAATTTTGTTAACTTTTTTCTTTGCATTTTTTCTATTTTTTAATTTTAACTTTTTTATTTGCATTCGTATCTCTTTCTACTGTTTGGCGCGTTTGTGGGTCCTTCTGTCCTGCATCCGCAGAGATATCACACTACCGGATCGGCCTCTCCGTTCCGGAGTAATTAATTTTTTAAAACGAACATCGAATCGATTATTCGTTAAAAAATCGGTTCACGCTTTAAAGTCTACCTAAGCGGTTCGAATCTTCGAATCGTCGAAGTACACTTTAAAAATTTTTTTCGTGTTTCCTTCGCGGAAAAAATCTTTTTAAATATTACTTTGCGCTCTCATTTGCTCCCTGCATTTTGAATTTTTCTAAACTTTTAATTTCACCTGTTTTACCTGTTTTTTCTTGCTTTTTTCGATTTTTTCCCAGTTTTTCCTCCACAGTAAATCCATCTGCTGTCCTACCTCTTTCCGTTGTTCGGCGCGATTGTGGGGCCCTCTGTCCTGCATCCGTCGACGCATCACACTCCCGGATCGGCCTCTCCGTTCCGGAGATATTCTGGAAAAACCGAAAATTTTGTTAACTTTTTTCTTTGCATTTTTTCTATTTTTTAATTTTAACTTTTTTATTTGCATTCGTATCTCTTTCTACTGTTTGGCGCGTTTGTGGGTCCTTCTGTCCTGCATCCGCAGAGATATCACACTACCGGATCGGCCTCTCCGTTCCGGAGTAATTAATTTTTTAAAACGAACATCGAATCGATTATTCGTTAAAAAATCGGTTCACGCTTTAAAGTCTACCTAAGCGGTTCGAATCTTCGAATCGTCGAAGTACACTTTAAAAATTTTTTTCGTGTTTCCTTCGCGGAAAAAATCTTTTTAAATATTACTTTGCGCTCTCATTTGCTCCCTGCATTTTGAATTTTTCTAAACTTTTAATTTCACCTGTTTTACCTGTTTTTTCTTGCTTTTTTCGATTTTTTCCCAGTTTTTCCTCCACAGTAAATCCATCTGCTGTCCTACCTCTTTCCGTTGTTCGGCGCGATTGTGGGGCCCTCTGTCCTGCATCCGTCGACGCATCACACTCCCGGATCGGCCTCTCCGTTCCGGAGATATTCTGGAAAAACCGAAAATTTTGTTAACTTTTTTCTTTGCATTTTTTCTATTTTTTAATTTTAACTTTTTTATTTGCATTCGTATCTCTTTCTACTGTTTGGCGCGTTTGTGGGTCCTTCTGTCCTGCATCCGCAGAGATATCACACTACCGGATCGGCCTCTCCGTTCCGGAGTAATTAATTTTTTAAAACGAACATCGAATCGATTATTCGTTAAAAAATCGGTTCACGCTTTAAAGTCTACCTAAGCGGTTCGAATCTTCGAATCGTCGAAGTACACTTTAAAAATTTTTTTCGTGTTTCCTTCGCGGAAAAAATCTTTTTAAATATTACTTTGCGCTCTCATTTGCTCCCTGCATTTTGAATTTTTCTAAACTTTTAATTTCACCTGTTTTACCTGTTTTTTCTTGCTTTTTTCGATTTTTTCCCAGTTTTTCCTCCACAGTAAATCCATCTGCTGTCCTACCTCTTTCCGTTGTTCGGCGCGATTGTGGGGCCCTCTGTCCTGCATCCGTCGACGCATCACACTCCCGGATCGGCCTCTCCGTTCCGGAGATATTCTGGAAAAACCGAAAATTTTGTTAACTTTTTTCTTTGCATTTTTTCTATTTTTTAATTTTAACTTTTTTATTTGCATTCGTATCTCTTTCTACTGTTTGGCGCGTTTGTGGGTCCTTCTGTCCTGCATCCGCAGAGATATCACACTACCGGATCGGCCTCTCCGTTCCGGAGTAATTAATTTTTTAAAACGAACATCGAATCGATTATTCGTTAAAAAATCGGTTCACGCTTTAAAGTCTACCTAAGCGGTTCGAATCTTCGAATCGTCGAAGTACACTTTAAAAATTTTTTTCGTGTTTCCTTCGCGGAAAAAATCTTTTTAAATATTACTTTGCGCTCTCATTTGCTCCCTGCATTTTGAATTTTTCTAAACTTTTAATTTCACCTGTTTTACCTGTTTTTTCTTGCTTTTTTCGATTTTTTCCCAGTTTTTCCTCCACAGTAAATCCATCTGCTGTCCTACCTCTTTCCGTTGTTCGGCGCGATTGTGGGGCCCTCTGTCCTGCATCCGTCGACGCATCACACTCCCGGATCGGCCTCTCCGTTCCGGAGATATTCTGGAAAAACCGAAAATTTTGTTAACTTTTTTCTTTGCATTTTTTCTATTTTTTAATTTTAACTTTTTTATTTGCATTCGTATCTCTTTCTACTGTTTGGCGCGTTTGTGGGTCCTTCTGTCCTGCATCCGCAGAGATATCACACTACCGGATCGGCCTCTCCGTTCCGGAGTAATTAATTTTTTAAAACGAACATCGAATCGATTATTCGTTAAAAAATCGGTTCACGCTTTAAAGTCTACCTAAGCGGTTCGAATCTTCGAATCGTCGAAGTACACTTTAAAAATTTTTTTCGTGTTTCCTTCGCGGAAAAAATCTTTTTAAATATTACTTTGCGCTCTCATTTGCTCCCTGCATTTTGAATTTTTCTAAACTTTTAATTTCACCTGTTTTACCTGTTTTTTCTTGCTTTTTTCGATTTTTTCCCAGTTTTTCCTCCACAGTAAATCCATCTGCTGTCCTACCTCTTTCCGTTGTTCGGCGCGATTGTGGGGCCCTCTGTCCTGCATCCGTCGACGCATCACACTCCCGGATCGGCCTCTCCGTTCCGGAGATATTCTGGAAAAACCGAAAATTTTGTTAACTTTTTTCTTTGCATTTTTTCTATTTTTTAATTTTAACTTTTTTATTTGCATTCGTATCTCTTTCTACTGTTTGGCGCGTTTGTGGGTCCTTCTGTCCTGCATCCGCAGAGATATCACACTACCGGATCGGCCTCTCCGTTCCGGAGTAATTAATTTTTTAAAACGAACATCGAATCGATTATTCGTTAAAAAATCGGTTCACGCTTTAAAGTCTACCTAAGCGGTTCGAATCTTCGAATCGTCGAAGTACACTTTAAAAATTTTTTTCGTGTTTCCTTCGCGGAAAAAATCTTTTTAAATATTACTTTGCGCTCTCATTTGCTCCCTGCATTTTGAATTTTTCTAAACTTTTAATTTCACCTGTTTTACCTGTTTTTTCTTGCTTTTTTCGATTTTTTCCCAGTTTTTCCTCCACAGTAAATCCATCTGCTGTCCTACCTCTTTCCGTTGTTCGGCGCGATTGTGGGGCCCTCTGTCCTGCATCCGTCGACGCATCACACTCCCGGATCGGCCTCTCCGTTCCGGAGATATTCTGGAAAAACCGAAAATTTTGTTAACTTTTTTCTTTGCATTTTTTCTATTTTTTAATTTTAACTTTTTTATTTGCATTCGTATCTCTTTCTACTGTTTGGCGCGTTTGTGGGTCCTTCTGTCCTGCATCCGCAGAGATATCACACTACCGGATCGGCCTCTCCGTTCCGGAGTAATTAATTTTTTAAAACGAACATCGAATCGATTATTCGTTAAAAAATCGGTTCACGCTTTAAAGTCTACCTAAGCGGTTCGAATCTTCGAATCGTCGAAGTACACTTTAAAAATTTTTTTCGTGTTTCCTTCGCGGAAAAAATCTTTTTAAATATTACTTTGCGCTCTCATTTGCTCCCTGCATTTTGAATTTTTCTAAACTTTTAATTTCACCTGTTTTACCTGTTTTTTCTTGCTTTTTTCGATTTTTTCCCAGTTTTTCCTCCACAGTAAATCCATCTGCTGTCCTACCTCTTTCCGTTGTTCGGCGCGATTGTGGGGCCCTCTGTCCTGCATCCGTCGACGCATCACACTCCCGGATCGGCCTCTCCGTTCCGGAGATATTCTGGAAAAACCGAAAATTTTGTTAACTTTTTTCTTTGCATTTTTTCTATTTTTTAATTTTAACTTTTTTATTTGCATTCGTATCTCTTTCTACTGTTTGGCGCGTTTGTGGGTCCTTCTGTCCTGCATCCGCAGAGATATCACACTACCGGATCGGCCTCTCCGTTCCGGAGTAATTAATTTTTTAAAACGAACATCGAATCGATTATTCGTTAAAAAATCGGTTCACGCTTTAAAGTCTACCTAAGCGGTTCGAATCTTCGAATCGTCGAAGTACACTTTAAAAATTTTTTTCGTGTTTCCTTCGCGGAAAAAATCTTTTTAAATATTACTTTGCGCTCTCATTTGCTCCCTGCATTTTGAATTTTTCTAAACTTTTAATTTCACCTGTTTTACCTGTTTTTTCTTGCTTTTTTCGATTTTTTCCCAGTTTTTCCTCCACAGTAAATCCATCTGCTGTCCTACCTCTTTCCGTTGTTCGGCGCGATTGTGGGGCCCTCTGTCCTGCATCCGTCGACGCATCACACTCCCGGATCGGCCTCTCCGTTCCGGAGATATTCTGGAAAAACCGAAAATTTTGTTAACTTTTTTCTTTGCATTTTTTCTATTTTTTAATTTTAACTTTTTTATTTGCATTCGTATCTCTTTCTACTGTTTGGCGCGTTTGTGGGTCCTTCTGTCCTGCATCCGCAGAGATATCACACTACCGGATCGGCCTCTCCGTTCCGGAGTAATTAATTTTTTAAAACGAACATCGAATCGATTATTCGTTAAAAAATCGGTTCACGCTTTAAAGTCTACCTAAGCGGTTCGAATCTTCGAATCGTCGAAGTACACTTTAAAAATTTTTTTCGTGTTTCCTTCGCGGAAAAAATCTTTTTAAATATTACTTTGCGCTCTCATTTGCTCCCTGCATTTTGAATTTTTCTAAACTTTTAATTTCACCTGTTTTACCTGTTTTTTCTTGCTTTTTTCGATTTTTTCCCAGTTTTTCCTCCACAGTAAATCCATCTGCTGTCCTACCTCTTTCCGTTGTTCGGCGCGATTGTGGGGCCCTCTGTCCTGCATCCGTCGACGCATCACACTCCCGGATCGGCCTCTCCGTTCCGGAGATATTCTGGAAAAACCGAAAATTTTGTTAACTTTTTTCTTTGCATTTTTTCTATTTTTTAATTTTAACTTTTTTATTTGCATTCGTATCTCTTTCTACTGTTTGGCGCGTTTGTGGGTCCTTCTGTCCTGCATCCGCAGAGATATCACACTACCGGATCGGCCTCTCCGTTCCGGAGTAATTAATTTTTTAAAACGAACATCGAATCGATTATTCGTTAAAAAATCGGTTCACGCTTTAAAGTCTACCTAAGCGGTTCGAATCTTCGAATCGTCGAAGTACACTTTAAAAATTTTTTTCGTGTTTCCTTCGCGGAAAAAATCTTTTTAAATATTACTTTGCGCTCTCATTTGCTCCCTGCATTTTGAATTTTTCTAAACTTTTAATTTCACCTGTTTTACCTGTTTTTTCTTGCTTTTTTCGATTTTTTCCCAGTTTTTCCTCCACAGTAAATCCATCTGCTGTCCTACCTCTTTCCGTTGTTCGGCGCGATTGTGGGGCCCTCTGTCCTGCATCCGTCGACGCATCACACTCCCGGATCGGCCTCTCCGTTCCGGAGATATTCTGGAAAAACCGAAAATTTTGTTAACTTTTTTCTTTGCATTTTTTCTATTTTTTAATTTTAACTTTTTTATTTGCATTCGTATCTCTTTCTACTGTTTGGCGCGTTTGTGGGTCCTTCTGTCCTGCATCCGCAGAGATATCACACTACCGGATCGGCCTCTCCGTTCCGGAGTAATTAATTTTTTAAAACGAACATCGAATCGATTATTCGTTAAAAAATCGGTTCACGCTTTAAAGTCTACCTAAGCGGTTCGAATCTTCGAATCGTCGAAGTACACTTTAAAAATTTTTTTCGTGTTTCCTTCGCGGAAAAAATCTTTTTAAATATTACTTTGCGCTCTCATTTGCTCCCTGCATTTTGAATTTTTCTAAACTTTTAATTTCACCTGTTTTACCTGTTTTTTCTTGCTTTTTTCGATTTTTTCCCAGTTTTTCCTCCACAGTAAATCCATCTGCTGTCCTACCTCTTTCCGTTGTTCGGCGCGATTGTGGGGCCCTCTGTCCTGCATCCGTCGACGCATCACACTCCCGGATCGGCCTCTCCGTTCCGGAGATATTCTGGAAAAACCGAAAATTTTGTTAACTTTTTTCTTTGCATTTTTTCTATTTTTTAATTTTAACTTTTTTATTTGCATTCGTATCTCTTTCTACTGTTTGGCGCGTTTGTGGGTCCTTCTGTCCTGCATCCGCAGAGATATCACACTACCGGATCGGCCTCTCCGTTCCGGAGTAATTAATTTTTTAAAACGAACATCGAATCGATTATTCGTTAAAAAATCGGTTCACGCTTTAAAGTCTACCTAAGCGGTTCGAATCTTCGAATCGTCGAAGTACACTTTAAAAATTTTTTTCGTGTTTCCTTCGCGGAAAAAATCTTTTTAAATATTACTTTGCGCTCTCATTTGCTCCCTGCATTTTGAATTTTTCTAAACTTTTAATTTCACCTGTTTTACCTGTTTTTTCTTGCTTTTTTCGATTTTTTCCCAGTTTTTCCTCCACAGTAAATCCATCTGCTGTCCTACCTCTTTCCGTTGTTCGGCGCGATTGTGGGGCCCTCTGTCCTGCATCCGTCGACGCATCACACTCCCGGATCGGCCTCTCCGTTCCGGAGATATTCTGGAAAAACCGAAAATTTTGTTAACTTTTTTCTTTGCATTTTTTCTATTTTTTAATTTTAACTTTTTTATTTGCATTCGTATCTCTTTCTACTGTTTGGCGCGTTTGTGGGTCCTTCTGTCCTGCATCCGCAGAGATATCACACTACCGGATCGGCCTCTCCGTTCCGGAGTAATTAATTTTTTAAAACGAACATCGAATCGATTATTCGTTAAAAAATCGGTTCACGCTTTAAAGTCTACCTAAGCGGTTCGAATCTTCGAATCGTCGAAGTACACTTTAAAAATTTTTTTCGTGTTTCCTTCGCGGAAAAAATCTTTTTAAATATTACTTTGCGCTCTCATTTGCTCCCTGCATTTTGAATTTTTCTAAACTTTTAATTTCACCTGTTTTACCTGTTTTTTCTTGCTTTTTTCGATTTTTTCCCAGTTTTTCCTCCACAGTAAATCCATCTGCTGTCCTACCTCTTTCCGTTGTTCGGCGCGATTGTGGGGCCCTCTGTCCTGCATCCGTCGACGCATCACACTCCCGGATCGGCCTCTCCGTTCCGGAGATATTCTGGAAAAACCGAAAATTTTGTTAACTTTTTTCTTTGCATTTTTTCTATTTTTTAATTTTAACTTTTTTATTTGCATTCGTATCTCTTTCTACTGTTTGGCGCGTTTGTGGGTCCTTCTGTCCTGCATCCGCAGAGATATCACACTACCGGATCGGCCTCTCCGTTCCGGAGTAATTAATTTTTTAAAACGAACATCGAATCGATTATTCGTTAAAAAATCGGTTCACGCTTTAAAGTCTACCTAAGCGGTTCGAATCTTCGAATCGTCGAAGTACACTTTAAAAATTTTTTTCGTGTTTCCTTCGCGGAAAAAATCTTTTTAAATATTACTTTGCGCTCTCATTTGCTCCCTGCATTTTGAATTTTTCTAAACTTTTAATTTCACCTGTTTTACCTGTTTTTTCTTGCTTTTTTCGATTTTTTCCCAGTTTTTCCTCCACAGTAAATCCATCTGCTGTCCTACCTCTTTCCGTTGTTCGGCGCGATTGTGGGGCCCTCTGTCCTGCATCCGTCGACGCATCACACTCCCGGATCGGCCTCTCCGTTCCGGAGATATTCTGGAAAAACCGAAAATTTTGTTAACTTTTTTCTTTGCATTTTTTCTATTTTTTAATTTTAACTTTTTTATTTGCATTCGTATCTCTTTCTACTGTTTGGCGCGTTTGTGGGTCCTTCTGTCCTGCATCCGCAGAGATATCACACTACCGGATCGGCCTCTCCGTTCCGGAGTAATTAATTTTTTAAAACGAACATCGAATCGATTATTCGTTAAAAAATCGGTTCACGCTTTAAAGTCTACCTAAGCGGTTCGAATCTTCGAATCGTCGAAGTACACTTTAAAAATTTTTTTCGTGTTTCCTTCGCGGAAAAAATCTTTTTAAATATTACTTTGCGCTCTCATTTGCTCCCTGCATTTTGAATTTTTCTAAACTTTTAATTTCACCTGTTTTACCTGTTTTTTCTTGCTTTTTTCGATTTTTTCCCAGTTTTTCCTCCACAGTAAATCCATCTGCTGTCCTACCTCTTTCCGTTGTTCGGCGCGATTGTGGGGCCCTCTGTCCTGCATCCGTCGACGCATCACACTCCCGGATCGGCCTCTCCGTTCCGGAGATATTCTGGAAAAACCGAAAATTTTGTTAACTTTTTTCTTTGCATTTTTTCTATTTTTTAATTTTAACTTTTTTATTTGCATTCGTATCTCTTTCTACTGTTTGGCGCGTTTGTGGGTCCTTCTGTCCTGCATCCGCAGAGATATCACACTACCGGATCGGCCTCTCCGTTCCGGAGTAATTAATTTTTTAAAACGAACATCGAATCGATTATTCGTTAAAAAATCGGTTCACGCTTTAAAGTCTACCTAAGCGGTTCGAATCTTCGAATCGTCGAAGTACACTTTAAAAATTTTTTTCGTGTTTCCTTCGCGGAAAAAATCTTTTTAAATATTACTTTGCGCTCTCATTTGCTCCCTGCATTTTGAATTTTTCTAAACTTTTAATTTCACCTGTTTTACCTGTTTTTTCTTGCTTTTTTCGATTTTTTCCCAGTTTTTCCTCCACAGTAAATCCATCTGCTGTCCTACCTCTTTCCGTTGTTCGGCGCGATTGTGGGGCCCTCTGTCCTGCATCCGTCGACGCATCACACTCCCGGATCGGCCTCTCCGTTCCGGAGATATTCTGGAAAAACCGAAAATTTTGTTAACTTTTTTCTTTGCATTTTTTCTATTTTTTAATTTTAACTTTTTTATTTGCATTCGTATCTCTTTCTACTGTTTGGCGCGTTTGTGGGTCCTTCTGTCCTGCATCCGCAGAGATATCACACTACCGGATCGGCCTCTCCGTTCCGGAGTAATTAATTTTTTAAAACGAACATCGAATCGATTATTCGTTAAAAAATCGGTTCACGCTTTAAAGTCTACCTAAGCGGTTCGAATCTTCGAATCGTCGAAGTACACTTTAAAAATTTTTTTCGTGTTTCCTTCGCGGAAAAAATCTTTTTAAATATTACTTTGCGCTCTCATTTGCTCCCTGCATTTTGAATTTTTCTAAACTTTTAATTTCACCTGTTTTACCTGTTTTTTCTTGCTTTTTTCGATTTTTTCCCAGTTTTTCCTCCACAGTAAATCCATCTGCTGTCCTACCTCTTTCCGTTGTTCGGCGCGATTGTGGGGCCCTCTGTCCTGCATCCGTCGACGCATCACACTCCCGGATCGGCCTCTCCGTTCCGGAGATATTCTGGAAAAACCGAAAATTTTGTTAACTTTTTTCTTTGCATTTTTTCTATTTTTTAATTTTAACTTTTTTATTTGCATTCGTATCTCTTTCTACTGTTTGGCGCGTTTGTGGGTCCTTCTGTCCTGCATCCGCAGAGATATCACACTACCGGATCGGCCTCTCCGTTCCGGAGTAATTAATTTTTTAAAACGAACATCGAATCGATTATTCGTTAAAAAATCGGTTCACGCTTTAAAGTCTACCTAAGCGGTTCGAATCTTCGAATCGTCGAAGTACACTTTAAAAATTTTTTTCGTGTTTCCTTCGCGGAAAAAATCTTTTTAAATATTACTTTGCGCTCTCATTTGCTCCCTGCATTTTGAATTTTTCTAAACTTTTAATTTCACCTGTTTTACCTGTTTTTTCTTGCTTTTTTCGATTTTTTCCCAGTTTTTCCTCCACAGTAAATCCATCTGCTGTCCTACCTCTTTCCGTTGTTCGGCGCGATTGTGGGGCCCTCTGTCCTGCATCCGTCGACGCATCACACTCCCGGATCGGCCTCTCCGTTCCGGAGATATTCTGGAAAAACCGAAAATTTTGTTAACTTTTTTCTTTGCATTTTTTCTATTTTTTAATTTTAACTTTTTTATTTGCATTCGTATCTCTTTCTACTGTTTGGCGCGTTTGTGGGTCCTTCTGTCCTGCATCCGCAGAGATATCACACTACCGGATCGGCCTCTCCGTTCCGGAGTAATTAATTTTTTAAAACGAACATCGAATCGATTATTCGTTAAAAAATCGGTTCACGCTTTAAAGTCTACCTAAGCGGTTCGAATCTTCGAATCGTCGAAGTACACTTTAAAAATTTTTTTCGTGTTTCCTTCGCGGAAAAAATCTTTTTAAATATTACTTTGCGCTCTCATTTGCTCCCTGCATTTTGAATTTTTCTAAACTTTTAATTTCACCTGTTTTACCTGTTTTTTCTTGCTTTTTTCGATTTTTTCCCAGTTTTTCCTCCACAGTAAATCCATCTGCTGTCCTACCTCTTTCCGTTGTTCGGCGCGATTGTGGGGCCCTCTGTCCTGCATCCGTCGACGCATCACACTCCCGGATCGGCCTCTCCGTTCCGGAGATATTCTGGAAAAACCGAAAATTTTGTTAACTTTTTTCTTTGCATTTTTTCTATTTTTTAATTTTAACTTTTTTATTTGCATTCGTATCTCTTTCTACTGTTTGGCGCGTTTGTGGGTCCTTCTGTCCTGCATCCGCAGAGATATCACACTACCGGATCGGCCTCTCCGTTCCGGAGTAATTAATTTTTTAAAACGAACATCGAATCGATTATTCGTTAAAAAATCGGTTCACGCTTTAAAGTCTACCTAAGCGGTTCGAATCTTCGAATCGTCGAAGTACACTTTAAAAATTTTTTTCGTGTTTCCTTCGCGGAAAAAATCTTTTTAAATATTACTTTGCGCTCTCATTTGCTCCCTGCATTTTGAATTTTTCTAAACTTTTAATTTCACCTGTTTTACCTGTTTTTTCTTGCTTTTTTCGATTTTTTCCCAGTTTTTCCTCCACAGTAAATCCATCTGCTGTCCTACCTCTTTCCGTTGTTCGGCGCGATTGTGGGGCCCTCTGTCCTGCATCCGTCGACGCATCACACTCCCGGATCGGCCTCTCCGTTCCGGAGATATTCTGGAAAAACCGAAAATTTTGTTAACTTTTTTCTTTGCATTTTTTCTATTTTTTAATTTTAACTTTTTTATTTGCATTCGTATCTCTTTCTACTGTTTGGCGCGTTTGTGGGTCCTTCTGTCCTGCATCCGCAGAGATATCACACTACCGGATCGGCCTCTCCGTTCCGGAGTAATTAATTTTTTAAAACGAACATCGAATCGATTATTCGTTAAAAAATCGGTTCACGCTTTAAAGTCTACCTAAGCGGTTCGAATCTTCGAATCGTCGAAGTACACTTTAAAAATTTTTTTCGTGTTTCCTTCGCGGAAAAAATCTTTTTAAATATTACTTTGCGCTCTCATTTGCTCCCTGCATTTTGAATTTTTCTAAACTTTTAATTTCACCTGTTTTACCTGTTTTTTCTTGCTTTTTTCGATTTTTTCCCAGTTTTTCCTCCACAGTAAATCCATCTGCTGTCCTACCTCTTTCCGTTGTTCGGCGCGATTGTGGGGCCCTCTGTCCTGCATCCGTCGACGCATCACACTCCCGGATCGGCCTCTCCGTTCCGGAGATATTCTGGAAAAACCGAAAATTTTGTTAACTTTTTTCTTTGCATTTTTTCTATTTTTTAATTTTAACTTTTTTATTTGCATTCGTATCTCTTTCTACTGTTTGGCGCGTTTGTGGGTCCTTCTGTCCTGCATCCGCAGAGATATCACACTACCGGATCGGCCTCTCCGTTCCGGAGTAATTAATTTTTTAAAACGAACATCGAATCGATTATTCGTTAAAAAATCGGTTCACGCTTTAAAGTCTACCTAAGCGGTTCGAATCTTCGAATCGTCGAAGTACACTTTAAAAATTTTTTTCGTGTTTCCTTCGCGGAAAAAATCTTTTTAAATATTACTTTGCGCTCTCATTTGCTCCCTGCATTTTGAATTTTTCTAAACTTTTAATTTCACCTGTTTTACCTGTTTTTTCTTGCTTTTTTCGATTTTTTCCCAGTTTTTCCTCCACAGTAAATCCATCTGCTGTCCTACCTCTTTCCGTTGTTCGGCGCGATTGTGGGGCCCTCTGTCCTGCATCCGTCGACGCATCACACTCCCGGATCGGCCTCTCCGTTCCGGAGATATTCTGGAAAAACCGAAAATTTTGTTAACTTTTTTCTTTGCATTTTTTCTATTTTTTAATTTTAACTTTTTTATTTGCATTCGTATCTCTTTCTACTGTTTGGCGCGTTTGTGGGTCCTTCTGTCCTGCATCCGCAGAGATATCACACTACCGGATCGGCCTCTCCGTTCCGGAGTAATTAATTTTTTAAAACGAACATCGAATCGATTATTCGTTAAAAAATCGGTTCACGCTTTAAAGTCTACCTAAGCGGTTCGAATCTTCGAATCGTCGAAGTACACTTTAAAAATTTTTTTCGTGTTTCCTTCGCGGAAAAAATCTTTTTAAATATTACTTTGCGCTCTCATTTGCTCCCTGCATTTTGAATTTTTCTAAACTTTTAATTTCACCTGTTTTACCTGTTTTTTCTTGCTTTTTTCGATTTTTTCCCAGTTTTTCCTCCACAGTAAATCCATCTGCTGTCCTACCTCTTTCCGTTGTTCGGCGCGATTGTGGGGCCCTCTGTCCTGCATCCGTCGACGCATCACACTCCCGGATCGGCCTCTCCGTTCCGGAGATATTCTGGAAAAACCGAAAATTTTGTTAACTTTTTTCTTTGCATTTTTTCTATTTTTTAATTTTAACTTTTTTATTTGCATTCGTATCTCTTTCTACTGTTTGGCGCGTTTGTGGGTCCTTCTGTCCTGCATCCGCAGAGATATCACACTACCGGATCGGCCTCTCCGTTCCGGAGTAATTAATTTTTTAAAACGAACATCGAATCGATTATTCGTTAAAAAATCGGTTCACGCTTTAAAGTCTACCTAAGCGGTTCGAATCTTCGAATCGTCGAAGTACACTTTAAAAATTTTTTTCGTGTTTCCTTCGCGGAAAAAATCTTTTTAAATATTACTTTGCGCTCTCATTTGCTCCCTGCATTTTGAATTTTTCTAAACTTTTAATTTCACCTGTTTTACCTGTTTTTTCTTGCTTTTTTCGATTTTTTCCCAGTTTTTCCTCCACAGTAAATCCATCTGCTGTCCTACCTCTTTCCGTTGTTCGGCGCGATTGTGGGGCCCTCTGTCCTGCATCCGTCGACGCATCACACTCCCGGATCGGCCTCTCCGTTCCGGAGATATTCTGGAAAAACCGAAAATTTTGTTAACTTTTTTCTTTGCATTTTTTCTATTTTTTAATTTTAACTTTTTTATTTGCATTCGTATCTCTTTCTACTGTTTGGCGCGTTTGTGGGTCCTTCTGTCCTGCATCCGCAGAGATATCACACTACCGGATCGGCCTCTCCGTTCCGGAGTAATTAATTTTTTAAAACGAACATCGAATCGATTATTCGTTAAAAAATCGGTTCACGCTTTAAAGTCTACCTAAGCGGTTCGAATCTTCGAATCGTCGAAGTACACTTTAAAAATTTTTTTCGTGTTTCCTTCGCGGAAAAAATCTTTTTAAATATTACTTTGCGCTCTCATTTGCTCCCTGCATTTTGAATTTTTCTAAACTTTTAATTTCACCTGTTTTACCTGTTTTTTCTTGCTTTTTTCGATTTTTTCCCAGTTTTTCCTCCACAGTAAATCCATCTGCTGTCCTACCTCTTTCCGTTGTTCGGCGCGATTGTGGGGCCCTCTGTCCTGCATCCGTCGACGCATCACACTCCCGGATCGGCCTCTCCGTTCCGGAGATATTCTGGAAAAACCGAAAATTTTGTTAACTTTTTTCTTTGCATTTTTTCTATTTTTTAATTTTAACTTTTTTATTTGCATTCGTATCTCTTTCTACTGTTTGGCGCGTTTGTGGGTCCTTCTGTCCTGCATCCGCAGAGATATCACACTACCGGATCGGCCTCTCCGTTCCGGAGTAATTAATTTTTTAAAACGAACATCGAATCGATTATTCGTTAAAAAATCGGTTCACGCTTTAAAGTCTACCTAAGCGGTTCGAATCTTCGAATCGTCGAAGTACACTTTAAAAATTTTTTTCGTGTTTCCTTCGCGGAAAAAATCTTTTTAAATATTACTTTGCGCTCTCATTTGCTCCCTGCATTTTGAATTTTTCTAAACTTTTAATTTCACCTGTTTTACCTGTTTTTTCTTGCTTTTTTCGATTTTTTCCCAGTTTTTCCTCCACAGTAAATCCATCTGCTGTCCTACCTCTTTCCGTTGTTCGGCGCGATTGTGGGGCCCTCTGTCCTGCATCCGTCGACGCATCACACTCCCGGATCGGCCTCTCCGTTCCGGAGATATTCGGAAAAAACCGAAAATTTGCGCCCGCCCACCCGCCCTGTTATATATATATAGAACAGGGAGGGTAATTTTTCACCAAAAAACTTTTATTGTCATTACTGAAAGCCCAGGCTCTGGGGGTCATAAATGATGCCTTAGAGCCACCCTCAGCCACGTACTTCCTGAGGGAAGCCGCTTTCTAGCTGCTTTTGCGAGTGAATACATGGATACGGACATGGAGACAGCGTCCGATGCCTCGGTCCGGTTCGCCGAATCCGACTCAGGCTCCGACACGGCGGGACCCGCTGCCGACCGCCGCGGCAAAACCAAGAAAAGTGGGCTCAGTCGAGCAAGGACTGCGCTCAAAGCCAAAGAAGATGAGGAGAGAGAGCTCGCTTTCGAGCGGACTCTCAGAAGCAGGGCTTTTAAAAAAACGCCTGTGGTTGTCCCCGAGCCTGAAGAAGCTGCATCTTCAGCCAAGATGGACCCGGCCCTCCAAAGCAACGAGGAGCTCCGCGCAGAGGCTGGCCGTAATGCGCGCGAAATCAGGGAGGTCGCGCTAAAGTCCTCAAACCTCAAAGGAGGCTATATTAAGAGGCTGAAGGACGCAGCGGCGTCTCTGGAGGGCGTAGTCGAGGCTCTGGCGTCCCGGACGGAGGCCGACGAAGCCCGTAACCTCCGTGCGGATAACGGTCGCCTGCGCAGGGAGATCGACTCCCTTAAAGCGGAGCTAAAGGCCCACCGCCGTGAGTACGCGGAGATGCGTACCACGGTGGCAGCGGCGAACGAGGCTACCTCCTCCAACTTCTCGCGGGACGCAGCGGCGATGGAGGAGATGAAGGAATTCATCGCTGCGTCTATCGGGGTCGCAATAAAGGCCCAACTGGCGGACATCGAGGAGCGTCTCCCTCCTGCTAGGCCACAGCGACCTCCCCTCGCAGACGATAAACTGCAGAAGGTGGCTCCGCCTCTCGCGTCGGCGGCCCGCCAGTCGGCGAAAACAAAGAAGGCCAGCAAGACGGCCCCACCAGCGGCACAATCGCCAACCGCAGGCCCTTCATGTGCTCCGGTGAGCGCCCCGGTTGCACCGGTGACAACACAAGCACCACCGAACCAGGAGCCGTCCTGGTCCACGGTGGTGAAGAAGGGCCGGAAGGGGAGCAAGACCACCCCTCCCGCCGACGCTTCGGCCACAAAGGCGCCGCCGAAAACGCCCCAGCCAGCCAAGCCGAAGCTGGCTACCCCTCGCTCGGCTGCAATCGTTCTCACGTTGCAGCCGGAAGCAGTAGGGAAGGGCGTCACCTACGCGCAGGTCCTGGAGAGAGCAGAACAAGGCGTCAAGCTCCAGGACCTTGGGATCAGTGGTGGGCTGAAGGTGCGACGCACGGCGACCGGGGCCAGGGTTCTCGAGTTGCCGAGAGCCCAAGCGGAGCAGGCCGAGATGTTGGCGGAGAAGCTCCGCACAGTGCTCGACGGGGTCGCAGACGTAGTGCGGCCAGTTAAAAAGGCCGACCTGAAGGTGACGGGGCTCGACGACTCCGTCACCTCGGAGAAACTGGCCGCGGCGATCGCGCGCGCAGGTGATTGCTCCGCCGAGGCAGTGAAGTGCGGCGTGATGCAGCGCGGACCCGGCTACATGGGGATGGTCCGCGTCACCTGCCCCCTCACGGCAGCGAAGAAGCTGGCCGCTGCCGGTCGCCTCCTCGTCGGGTGGAGCTCGGCCAAGGTGGCCGTCGTGGAGCAGCGCCCTATGCGCTGCTACAAATGTATGGGCCTTGGCCACACGAGGGCGCTCTGCCCGTCGAAGGCGGAGAGGGGTGGCCTGTGCTACCGCTGTGGCTCGGACGGCCACAAGTCAGCGGTATGCACGGCCAAGATGCGCTGCGCGGTCTGCGCGGAGGCCGGGAAGCCCTCCGGGCATCTGATGGGGGCGAGGGACTGCAACCCCCCCATCACGAAGGGTAAGGCGGCTCTAGGAGCCAAGACCGCCCCGCGCGAGGAAAGCCGCCAGGCTACGGAGGGAGCTAGTTCGACTCAAGGATGCCAGAACAAATAAGCTTCCTCCAAACGAACGTCAACCACTCCGCCGGAGCGCAGGACCTACTGCTGCAGTCCATGGCGGAGTGGCAGGTAGACCTGGCGGTGGCCTGCGAGCCCTATTTCGTCCCTCCCCTACCTCACTGGCTGGGGGACTCGGACGACACCGTGGCGGTCCTCACGAGGAGCGGAACGGGCCCTCCCCTCTCACTCATCGAGAGGGGCTCGGGCTACGTAGTGGTGGGGTGGGGGGAGTACGTCGTCGTCGGTACGTACTTCTCCCCTAACCGCAGCCTGGCTGAGTTCGAGACTTATCTCGGCTTAGTCAGAGCTGCGGTGGCCAGGCAGTCGCCGAAACCGATAATGGTTCTCGGCGACTTAAACGCGAAGTCGCGTGCCTGGGGCAACCCCGCCACGAATCCGCGAGGGAGGGCCGTCCAGGTGTGGGCCCTGCTCTCCGACCTGTCCCTTCTCAACAGGGGGCAGGTTCACACCTGCGTGCGGCATCAGGGGGGTTCCGTGGTGGACGTTTCGTTCGCCACCCCTGTCGTAGCACGCAGAGTGGTCGATTGGAGAGTGGAGGAAGAGGTGGAGACTCTATCGGATCACCGGTACATCCGATTCGAGATCTCCACCTCTCGCAGGCCGGCGGAACCCCAGAGGGTGCCGACTACGCTGCCGAGGTGGTCTCTCGGCCAGGTCGATCGAGAGCTGGTCAAGGAGGCCGCCATCGTGCAGCGGTGGGGTTCCGCGGGGAGGACGGAGGGCGCCAGCGCAGAGGAGCTGGCGGGCCGCATGCGCAGTTCGCTCAAGGAGGTCTGCGATGCGGCCATGCCTCGGACCCGGCGCAGGGTTCCGCGCCGGCACGTCTATTGGTGGTCGCCCGAAATCGCCGACCTTCGGGCGTCGTGCTGCCGGGCGCGGAGGGCCTACGTCCGCTGTCGAAGGCGCAACGGCCTCGACACGGACCTGGAGGGACAGATGCTGGACGCTTATCGCCAGCTGAAAAAAGATCTGCAGCTGGCGATAAGCAAGGCCAAGGAAAAGGCCAGGGAGGAGCTTCTGGCGGGTCTCAATCGAGACCCGTGGGGGCGCCCGTACCGCGGCGTACGCGGGAAGTTCCGCACCCAAGGCGCCCCCGTCACTGAGACGCTGCCGCCGGAACTCCTCCTGCGCCTGGTCGGGGAACTCTTTCCCCATCCAGGCGAGCATGTCCCTCCGCAGATGGCCCCCCGCTCCGTGATCGAAGACGCAGTGGCTCCACCACTGATCACGGAGCGGGAGATGGAGATGGCCCTCGGCCGCTTGAGGGCCAAGAACACGGCGCCGGGTCCGGACGGGGTTCCAGGGCGTGTTCTGTGCGACGCCCTGGAATTCCTGGGTGCAAGGCTTCGGGAGCTGTTCGACGTGTGTCTGTGCAGCGGGCAGTTTCCGAAGCCTTGGAAAGAGGGGAAGTTGGTCCTGTTGCCGAAGGAAGGTCGGCCGATGGATTCCCCTTCGGCATACAGGCCAATAGTGCTGCTGAACGAGACGGGCAAACTCTTCGAGAAGGTCCTCGCAGCCCGTCTCGTTCAGCACCTCGAGGAGGTCGGTCCGGGTCTCTCAGAGGCTCAGTACGGGTTCAGGGCGGGCCGGTCGACGGTCGACGCCCTGGACGCCCTGAAGACTCGGACGACGGAAGCGGTGGCCCGGGGGCAAGTCGTCCTGGCGGTGTCGCTCGACGTGGCGAACGCCTTCAACAGTCTCCCTTTCGAGACGATACGGGAGGCACTCCGATACCATGGGGTGCCGACCTATCTCAGGAGGCTGCTGGAGGCGTACCTCCAGGACAGGGAGGTCCTCTGGGCGGGGGTCGATGGGAGGCTGGTCCGGCGTCGGGTAGGCTGCGGCGTTCCACAGGGGTCGGTTCTCGGCCCAATTCTGTGGAACGTCGGTTTCGACTGGCTCCTGCGAGCTCCCGTCCTTCCCGGGATGGGGGTGTTGTGCTACGCTGACGACACCCTCGTCACGGCGACTGGGCGGGACTTTCGGGAGGCGGCTCGCCTCGCCGAGGTCGGAACGGCTCTCACCGTGGACCGTATGGGAATGCTGGGCTTGAGGGTCTCCATATCCAAAACGGAGGCCCTCCTCTTCCACGGTCCACGGAAAGGACCCCCACGAGGGGCGAGTATCACCGTCCAGGGGACGGTGATCAAGGTGCAGGCCCAGATGAAGTATCTGGGCCTGATCCTGGACGGACGATGGAGCTTCGGGCAGCATTTTGTCCATCTCGGCCCGAGGCTCATCAACGCCGCCGCCGCTCTCGGCCGCCTCCTTCCGAATGTGGGGGGGCCGGGATCGCTATGCCGGCGTCTCTACTCCGGCGTAGTGAGGTCGATGGCGCTGTACGGTGCCCCGATCTGGGTCGACGCCCTCACCGCTGACAACCGGGCCCTGCTGCGAAAGCCGCAGAGGGTCATAGCGGTGAGAGGCGTCAGAGGGTACCGTACGGTGTCGTGGGCTGCGGCGACACTTCTCGCGGGCGACCCGCCCTGGGAGCTCCAGGCGGAGGTGCTCGCGGAAGTGTACCGGTTCCGGGTCGAGGCGAGGAACCGCGGCGACCGTCCAGGGTCGGCGGAGGTCGGGCGGATCAGGGCTCTAGCCCAGCGAGCCCTGATCGCCCGATGGCAGGAGGACCTGGGGTCACCCACGGCGGGCCTGGCGACAGTGGAGGCGATCCGCCCCCACTTGAGTCGCTGGGTCGAGAGGAAGAAGGGCACACTCACCTTCAGGATGACGCAGGTACTTACCGGGCACGGATGCTTCGGTAAGTACCTGCACGGGATAGCGCGGCGGGAGGTGTCACCCTCCTGCCACGAGTGTGGTGCGCCAGTCGACACGGCGCTCCACACCCTGAGTGAGTGTGCTGCGTGGGGGCCCCAGAGGCACACCCTTGCGGCGACTATGGGCGGAGACCTCTCGCTGCCGAGCATCGTCAACGAAATGCTCGGTAGCGAGACGTGTTGGTCGGAGATGCGCTCCTTCTGCGAAAACGTGATGTCGCAGAAGGAAGCCGCGGAGCGGGAGCGGGAAGAGGATGCCGCTGCAGACCCGCTCCGCCGAAGACGACCGGGGAGGAGGAAGAAGCGCTACGCGCACCTTCTCCCCCCGCCTCAATAGGCGTCGCAGGGACTAGGGGGGGTCTCAGTACCCCGAGAACCCCCTCTAGGTGCTGGAGGCCCGCATAGGCGGGCCGACCGTTAGGGCGTCACGGTAGCATGCGCAAGCGATCCCGTGGCGCCCACCGAAAGACGGAGAGGGTACCGCTGGTTTTTTAGTGGGTAAACCCGGCGTACCTGGGCGCACTCGGCGTCCAGGGCTCCGGGGAGTCCCACACACCCCCCCACCTTCCATCACGTGGGGGAAGCGCGTAACGCGTTTTTCCAGCGAGAAAAAAAAAAAAAAAAAAAAAAAAAAAAGGGTAGGTACCATCCACTCATCAGGTATTCCTCAGCCAAACAAAAATAATAGTATTGTTGTGATCTGGTTTAAAGGGTAACTACAGGCACATGGGACATAACATCTTAGTTCCCAAGGTTAGTGGCGCGTTGGCGATGTAAGGAATGGTTAATATTTCTTACAGGGCCATTGTCTATGGGCGGCTATTCGCGTTCCAATACACTTAGAAATACGTGATACGATTTGCGCTAAAATAGTCGTCGTGGTTAAATACCTACGAGTACCACAAATCGTCAAGGCCGTTAGTTGAACGACAGACAAGTTAACGTGCACCAGTCCCTAAAATAAAACGTAAAGTTAACTTGGACTGTTAATAAATTTAAAGTTCACGTTATAAAACTCATTGATATAATTATGTAAAGAAAAACACATGATTAATCACGAATTCGCAGAAACTATGACACCTTCTGATCGAGCACAGAGCAGGGCCCGCTGGATTGCAGTAAATAGGATAAAAAAAACTACGATATAAATTATATATGAAAAAAAAAGTCAGTGTGGACCATGTCAAGAAGATGACAAGCTCGATGTCCAGCGAAGATCTGCTGTTCAGTAAAAATATAAAATATAAAAATGCCAAAATTTATCAAAGTAAACAAAGGTACGGGCAACTTTGAGCCCGTGGATGTTGTAAATTAAATAATATATATATATAACAACTACTGGCATGTTCCTTATAGGGTATAGACATCCGCTAACAATTTTACGACACCCTACCCCTAAGGGGATAAACGGGTTCAGCTAGTGAGGCGTATTACTGTAATACAAGATTATTACTTATAAAACGCGTGGACTTATTGATTTCCCGGCAGGATATATAAAAAATTAATTGTACTTTACTGATATGTTCTGTAATTAGAATGGTGGAAATGATAAACTACTGAGTCTCTTGCCGGTTCTTCTCGGTAGAATCTACTTTCCGAAACGGTGGGAGCTTTACTTTTAATTCAAGACCGAACATGACGATTCAAAAGTTCTTTTTTGAGCATATTTGTATAATATAAAATAAGAATGATTATATTCGAACATATTTAGGCTGTGTGTTACGCTTAACGCTAACTACTAAACGGATCTTAGGAAAATTTCTGCAGACTTGTAAATGATACAGAGATGGTCATAGGGTACCTAACGCATCTAAGTATGTGACGTGGGCGTAGGTTAGAACCTCCCCCAATCCCGTGCAAAGCGTCGCCCGGTAACTAGAATTGATAAATATTTAATAATGGTACTTTTCGGATGAGCGTTATCGTAAACATTGGTTTGAAAAATTGTTGATTGGATTTATCAATTAATACGTCGGTACAAGTGACAATATTAGGTGTATATATATATAATTAAAATGAACTTTTAATTACGTTATCAGTAAAGTATGTAATTATATGAGCCGAAATGGCCCCGTGGTTAGAACGCGTGTGTTAGATTTTTTATAGAGACTTAATACATTATGTCAGGATATTTTAAGAATATTTTCTATTTCTTTGTATATATAATACTAACTTTGCATATATTTTAATTGCAATAATTTAACAAGCAATAACAATTATACTATATCACAAAATTATATCGTACCTTAAATGTTAGCAGCAGCTTGCTGGTCCAGGATCAAAGTGAAAATTAAAAGTCGTCTGTACCGAGCTTCCATCACTTATATAAGCCTCAGTACAAATCACGTGACTCACACTAATGAACAGAAAAGTTAAAGTACCCTCTCTATCCCCCCTCTAATATCAATGTTATCGACACAATTCAAAAATAACTTAAATTAAATTATTGTTATTACAAGAGATATATGTTATCACAAGAGATATATACGTCATGGACATAGAATCTTAGATCGTTTGTTTTTTTTTAATAATATTATTAGCTTAGCGTTCGAGTGCAAGATGTATCTTTTTATGGTAATGCGTATAGTTCTATTGGGTCGAGTCGGTGTGATTTTGAATTCGAAATTTTCAACAGTAATTTTTACATTTCAGCGAATTAACTCAAAATTATACTATACTGATATTATACATACGAAACTAACCCATATGTCTGTCTGTATGTCTGATACGCTTTCAAGGCCAAACCACGCACCGAATTTGATGAAACTTTCTATGAAGCAAGCTCGAACCCCGAGAAAGGATACATACATAGGATTGATACATACTCCTGTCGTACCTAACATCTGATTGCTAATCACTAAAACTGCTACTAAAACTCAAAAATACTAAAATTCTTCAACACTTCTCGGTAGATGTATTTAACCGTTAATGCCTGTATTCTGTTTTTGGGTTATATACTAATATTATAAATTCAAAGTGACTCTATATATGTCTATCTGTATGTTTGATACGCCTTCAAGGCTAAACCACTCTGTATAATCGCTATAGTTCGATTTGTGTCATTACGTGTAAGTTTTTAAATACAACGTCAGAGCTGTGCAAAAAGTATTTTGTTAAAAGTCATTTCTAATATGTTTTGTTATTTAAATAATAGATGTCACTGTAACGAAATTAAATCGCGCTAACGTTTGGTATTGTTGTAAATATATATGTTCGAGAAATGTTTGTGTATTCAGTTCAAAAATAATAATGTATACGTGAAGAATAAAATATCAGTGTAAAAAGTGTTTTACTGGTTCCCGAAGTAAGCTCATGTACGACTGACGACTTTGCGGGTTGTACACACGGAGCCGAATTTGATGAAACTTTCTATGAAGCAAGCTCGGATTGATACATACCCTTGTCGTACCTAACATCTGATTGCCAACTAAAAAACGAGCAAACCCGAGAACGGCAGTTAGTTTTATATTAATGAGTGTTTTATCGTGTTGTATTGTAAGACCTCTAAGAATACGTGTATTGTCACGCTTACCCTGAATAAAAACAATTGCGATTACGGCGTTAACGATGGCCATGCAAGTTTGTGTAATGGATTTTATTTTATTATCAGTAACTTTATTGGCTGTCTTTAAATATATGTATATTCTTTAAATATATGTAACGAATTTAAATGAGGATTACCGTTATCAGATGTATAAATAACATTGATGAGACATTGTAACAATTCAAATATTTTTTTTTTCTTTTTATATTTTTGAATTAATTTATTTTCCTATGACGGCTGTCGCTGCCGCTCCATCTACTTAACACCCGCGTACTATAGTTAAGATATTGTCCTTCTATTGAGTGTCAATCAAATATATATACATCTTCCAAGTACAGATAATAAAAAAAAATAAACCTGGCTTAAAACCTTCTTGGAAGATATCTGGTATCGAAATAAAAAAAGTGTTCGTTTCTCAGTAAATATTCACCCTTTCAACACTTCTCGGGAGATGTATTCGTCCGTTATTGTCTTTTTTTTTTTTTGTTTTACGAGGAGGCAATGCGTTTACGCATGCCGCCCGGTCGGGGGACCGGGACGGGTATGTGTGACTCAACCCCGTGCCAGGGCACGCTAATGCTAATGCCCTGTCCCACCCACTAAAACCATCCTCGGGTTTCCACCATAACGCCGAGTGGTGAGGCCACGGGATCGTCAAGGGCATGCAACTGAGTATGACGGCTGAATATTCATGGAAAGCGCGCCTAGTGCGCGCCTTCCCCCTCGTCCTCCACGTGGGAATGTGGCGAACTCCCCCGAGCCCGACACTGGAGGCAGGGCGTCAACGAAGTTGACGCCCTGCGGCGGATAAGATGGTAGGCTCCGCCGCTGACCGCCGGTGTAAAACACCTGGGAGGCTCGAGTAGCGAGCCCTCCCACTCCCTCCTAGCCAACGAGGCCACTCACATGGTCCACCCTGATGCCGATCAGGGACGTACCGGGAGCAGCCCCGCGGCATCCCTCCCGCCTGTCTTAGCCGTGGCCGACGAGCAAGCTCAGGCCGGCTCCATTGCCCAGGGTACACCACGAGGAGGTGACTGACATGTACCCCGTCCGTTAATGTCTTAACAACTGCAGCTAACATAAAGTTCCGTTAAGGTTGATAGAAATGAATCTACAACCAATTTCGCAATTATCATAGTTCGAAAGTGATTACGTATCAATGTTTGTTGGTAGTCCCAATTCAGACGATCTTCTAAACCAAGTAAAGTAAGTTGCTAAGATTAAGTATCTTTACATAGCCGAGATGGCCCAGTGGTTAGAACGCGTGCATCTTAACCGATGATTTCGGGTTCAAACCCAGGCAGGCACCACTGAATTTTCATGTGCTTAATTTGTGTTTATAATTCATCTCGTGCTCGGCGGTGAAGGAAAACATCGTGAGGAAACCTGCATGTATCTAATTTCAACGAAATTCTGCCACATGTGTATTCCACCAACCCGCATTGGAGCAGCGTGGTGGAATATTCTCCATACCTTCTCCTCAACGGGAGAGGAGGCCTTAGCCCAGCAGTGAGAAATTTACAGGCTGATTATGTTGTTTTATGTTACATAGTATAAAACAAAGTCGCTTTCTCTGTCCCTATGTCCCTTTGTATGCTTAAATCTTTAAAACTACGCAACGGATTTTGATGCAGTTTTTTTTAATAGATAGAGTGATTTAAAGAGAATGATTTTGTATGTATAATACGTGGACAATATAGTAGATAAACACTGATAATTTTAGAGGTTTCTAATGTGATGTCGTAAAAAGACACATTTTTGCGCATATATTGCAAACGCTGGCTGAACACTATGAGATAGATCAAAATAATGTACTACAGAATTGTATACCTCAAAAATGTCTACAAAAAAGTCCGTGATGGTATGTGTCTATCTGTAAGCGATAACCCACAACAACATTTTTTTGTCACTTATTTTTTACCACAAATATTGGCTAATTTTCGAAGCGATTTTAACCTATATAGCATTAATCCTTATCCAATGAAATATCTTAAATACATTGTTGATTTAATATTGATTTATATGGCCCTTTACAGCATATGATTTAAATGAATATTTTCGAAGATATCATGACACCCTCTCAGGAGGGAATTTTGGATATTCTAACCCTAAATGGGTGAAATAGGGGTTGAGCGTTCGTATGGATTTTTTTAAGTTAGAAACATGAAACTTTATTTTTGGGATACTGATTAAAAAGGAGTAGATACTTATTTAAGTGTTTCTGTATATTCTACCCCTACGGGGGAGATATAAGGGTTGAAAGTTTGTATAGAAGTCCGTCATTTTTAAGATAGAAATATGAAACTTTATTTTTGGGATACTGATCAAAAATGAGTAGATACGTATTTAAGCGTTTCTAGATAATCTACCATTAAGGGGGTGAAATAAGGGTTGTAAGTTTTTATGGGAGTCAGTCATTTTTTAAGTAGCAAACATGAAACTTTATTAATGGGTTTACTGATTAAAAATGAGTAGACGCGTATTTAAGCGTTTCTTGATATTCTACCTCTGAGGGGGTGAAATAAAGGATGAAAGTTTTTATGGAAGTCCGTCATTTTTTTAATTAAAAACAAAAAAACATTTTTGGCATACTGATTAAAAATGAGTAGATACGTATTTAAGCGTTTCTTGATATTTTACGCCTAAAGGGAAAAAGTAGGGGTTGACATTTTCATTTCGTATACAGGTTAGTCTGGAAGTCCGTCATTTTTAAGTTAGAAGCATGAAATTTTATTTTCGGGCTACCGATTAAAAATGAGTTGATTCGCATTTAAGCGTTTTTGGATATTTTACGTTTAAGGAGAGAAATTGAGTTGATATTTCGTATATAGGTTAGTCTGGAAGTCCGTCATTTTGAAGTTAGAAGCATGAAAATTTTTTTTCGGGCTACCGATTAAAAATGAGTTGATTCGCATTTAAGCATTTTTTGGATATTTTATGCCTAAGTAGAGAAATTGAGTTGACATTTCGTATATAGGATAGTTTGGAAGACCGTCTACTGATTAAAAATTAGTCAAAACTGCACACATATCATAATAGTCCAAGATCCCAGAGCCGGCAGACCTACGTCATTTTAGAACAGCTGAAATTTGGAGGATTTCTAGTCTACTATGTAGTTAAGACAGTATGAATACTTACTATCTCGAAAGCGGGGCCCTTTCCCGGGTAGCGCGAACTAAAGGTGTGTAAAAACCTTACTCAATTACGTTAAAGTAGAAAGGCTAATATTTAAATATGTTTTTAGGTATATACATATGCAGTACATATGCATTTAGTATAAAGCGGTTTTTTTAATATTACAAACAGACAATCCAACTTTATTATAAGTATGTATATATAGATAACGAAATGTTAGCTCAGTCGTAAAACTAACGCCCAAATCCCTAACCTCTGAAGCTTTTAACATCTGCACCCTATCAAAACGTAGTCGCGAACAACTAAAACATTATATACTGTGGGGTTAATCATATTGCACGATAAGTTCATTGTTAAATGTTCATTGACCTCCCGTTACTGGAACGAGTTTATTTTGGAGCAATCGAATTTTAAACCGGTTTTAATCCTCTACGGAAAGCGATAAGCGATTTTATGCCCTAGCAGGGAAACGAAGTACTGCCATTTATGCAATAAAAACAATAAGAAAACTCACGGACATAAGTACTGCTAGACTAGTTTATTTTGGTAATTTTCACAGTATTGTGTCATATGGAATGTTGTTATGGGGTAACACAGCAGATATTGAAATAGTATTTATTCTGCAGAAAAGAGCTATCCGAACTATTTACGATATTAGTCCTTAGGACATCATTACGCGAAAAATTTAAAGAAATAGTTGTATTAACGGCTGCTTCACAAAATATTTATTATAATATAATGTTTATACAGAAGAATATACAAAAGTATTCCATAAAAGCTGATATACATACTATTAATACAAGAAATAAGAATAAACTTGTAACCCCTACTTTCCGTTTGCATACGGTACAGAGAACGTTTTTGGGCAATGGTATACGCATATATAATAAGATACCGGGAAATGTAACCAATTTACCATTTACGAAATTTAAAAAGTTTATTAAGACTAAATTAATAAATAAGTCTTATTATTCATTAAAAGAGAACTTTTTAGAAAAAAACGCCTGCATTTAGGCTCGGGTTCCATCACAGGACACTAATTATTGTAAAAAAACAGCATTGTTAATCGGTTTCTTGCCGTTTCTTCTCGCTGGAGGCTGCTTTCCGAAACGGTGGTAGTATTTTAATAATGACGATTCAAAAACGCTTCGCTGTGAAGTTTACTCGAATAAACTTGATTTGATTCGATTTGCATTTCCGGCGACGATTTTATGAGGGCACGCGAGATAAACACGGCGTTGTTGTTTTGAAAACAAGTTTCGGTTCGTTTTTGGTACTTTAGGTGAATGTATATCCTGATTATGGTAGTTTTGGTTATCTGGATGGGTCACCTGGTAATTTGGTTCTGTAATACGTGTTAACTATTTCTTAAAATAAATAATAAATATAAATAAATATTGGACAACGTCACATACATTACTGCGATCCCAATGTAAGTAGCTAAAGCACTTGTGTTATGGAAAATCAGAAGTAACGACAGTACCACATATACCCATAGAAAATTAATGAACTTTTTCTACATCGACTCGGCCGGGAATCGAACCCGGGACCTCGGTGTGGCGTACCCATGAAAACCGGTGTATACACTACTCGATCACGGAGTTCGTCTTCATTTATACAATTTGGTTATTTTTATAGACAAAACAGTGATTAACTTGGTGGAAGGGCCGTCTTGGTACGTACCGTCTGTTCATTATATGTTCTACCGTCAAACAGCAATACTTAGTATCGTTGTGTTTCAGTTTAAAGTTAGTAAGTGTAATCAGAGGCATTGGGACGTAACTAGTTCCCAAGTTTGGTGGCGCATTGACGATGTGAGGAATCACTAACAGTATTTAAAACGGGATATTTACCATGTTAATATTTACTTTGTCATAAATAGTTATATTTTATGTAACATCAAAGTTAGTCCACTTCCCTGTTAAAACAGTAGTGGAAACTTAACTGGCATAAGTGTTAAAATATGATTATAATATTAAGTTGTAATATAAGATATGCTGTATGTTTCCCTAATAAATAAATAAATAAATAAATAAATAAATGTATTTTATTTTTATTTGGTGGAGCTCGATATTTCGACATTATCTACAAATGTCTTGTTCACGAGAAAAAAAAAATTAAAATCTGATGTAAGGTATGGTTAATATTTCTTACAGAACCAATGGTTGTGGCCGTTTGTGACCACATATCAACAGGTGGTCCATCTGCACGTCCGCCTCTCTTTCTATATCATAAAAGAAAACATTGTATATCAAATCAAATCACATCAAAATATACTTTATTCATGTAGGGCTTTTACAGGCACTTTTGATATTTGCAATTTTTGATTCACAAATATTTTAAATATCGTAGATAAATTTAAATTAAATGTATCTACGACATTTATAATATAGGTTTTTTTTTATTATTTTAATTTTACTGGAAACTTCATTCCAAATGTCGACCAATTTTCTTTCTGTCATAGCCACCAATTATAAATCAGTATTTACGAAATAACTTGTTTACAAAAATAACGAAATACTAAACTAAATAAAATAGATGGAATTTATAGTTTATAGGATGACTAGATTAAGACATTTGCGCACAAACGTGACGCAAGATTAAAAAAAAAATCAAGTTGCCATTGTCATTCTCAGGATGCCTTATAAAACTATTATGTATTATAATCGCGTAAATTACTAAACAATAGTACCGTGGTTCTCAATTGCTTATAATATTTAATATAAACAGCTATTATCTTTTCTGTTATGTTTAAATACTTTACGATTTAAAATAACGTAGCCATGTTTAGATTTTCGCGCGCACGTTCGCCATTGGTCGTTTAGCTGTCAAGTGTGATAGGTTATTTTTATCTATGTACCATTTTAGAAAATTATATGGAATCTTTTTGGTGAGTGAATATTTTAAATGATTTAAATTTATTTTTACTTTACTAATGAAAAAATCGAATTAATTTATTATTAGGCTAAAGCAATATAGTTAAATACCTTTGTTCTTCTCTATTTGTTGATAGATTTTATTTTAATAGTATGGAAAACATTAATATCGGTATGTTATTCCCTAATTATAAGAAATAATGTTTTTTGTCGAATTTGTTAATACACATACATTAAAATTGAAGCATTGCACATACTTATTGATTCGAAAGACTATACTTAATATAGATTACTTGGTGGTAGAGCTCTCTGCAAGTCCGTCTGGGTAGGTACCACCCACTCATCACATACTACCGCCAAACAGCAATACTCAGTAAACAAATCGGTAACAACAGACACGAAGGACATAACATATCAGTAGCCTGGTTCAGTATAAAAAAAAAATTGATTACTTTTCTAGTATTATTATTACTGCTGACGGTTTTGCAACAAAATACCAAATCCCACTTACTCATTTAACCAACGAACACATTTTGTATTTAAATAACTATTCGTCCGCGATTTCGTTTACGTCTAAGGTGTCTTTAGGTGTTAGGCACAAATCAAACCTATTGTTACGAGACTAGCCCTAGCCTCCATACGGTGCTACGTCATAGGATATTATAATTAATTATATCATTAACAATATCATATATTATAAATATATACAATTATTATTGTAATTAATTGATCAATAATTTGTACAACTTTAGTTAATATTATTTTATGGGATAACATTTAATACTGGCATGTAGCACTATTTCTTATTTTAAAAATGATTGAGCTGTCATAAGGAAAACAATTGGAGGATTGTGAGGGATTGTAAAAGATATATAGAGAGATTGGAGCATCATTGTAAAAAACATAATTTTATTGCCATCCCGAACTACTGAAATTACACTATAAAGCTTCATACCAGATATCATCAAATTCGTCCATGAAATTCATGATAATCAACAGACAGACAGATACTGTAGCATTTACAATATTAGTGTTAGAAATACTTATTTATGTAGTTACATTTATATTATAATTATATATTTAATAAACTCATATTTTGTTATTGTATCTGATTTCATAAAAGTATAATCGATTTAAGAACGTCATTAGTATGGCTTTACAATATAATACAAGATGTTTTCCCGCGCAAAAGCATTATTAAAAATAAAAAAGGAGCGTCGCGCATGGAATGAAATAGCTGATTTTTGTGAATTGGATATTTAACTTCAGAACTATAATATTTATAAAATAAAAACAAATAATAAATAAATATTCTGTGTACTGGTGTATTTATTATTAGTATAGATATATATTAAAGTATATACGGCATTCACTGCAAAGGTCAAATGAAAAGGGTCATCGTTTGAATATGTATATATTTAAAATGTGAGCTCAAATAATGGTTGGATTAGGTTGTTGAATAAAATAAACAATACAATTGTTTCCGACAACGACAATCCAATCCGCATTACACTATTCTCTAAGGTTATTTGAATATTACAAACAGATACTCTAATTTTATTATATGTATAGATAAATCAGTTGGGCCTTTTCTCCCTTCCACTTTTCGTATATAAACGTACTACTGAATTCTACCAATTTTTCTTAATACAAATGTATATAAGACGATCATAGAAAATTAATAATTTTGTATATCGTTGTGTGTAATGTCGGATTGAACCTTAGTCGCTTAGCCTAGACTGGATAATTTAAAAGGGCATATATATAGAGTTACATAGGGAATGTTCAGAGAGTATATATAGATATATGTGAAGACCCAGCTTCAAGTAAATAGGAACGTCAAATAATTAACAATATTTAATATAGTTTACAATATTTATTTTTCCAGTTTTTGTTACAATCATCCATTATCTTCCGCTCTTCAACCCAGATTAACAATTCCCGTGTCAAAATTCAAAAATATTCTTCCTCTACTTTTATTATAAAAATGTCAAACCAAAAAGTATTCATCACATTTATATAATTCTGTGATTGAATATAACTCAATAGCTAAAAGCTGTACAACCTTAAATGATTATTTATAAATATTTTATATAAAATAATTTATAGGCTTACATATGTATATAGTTATGTATGAAATAATGAACGGTTATAATTATACTAATGTTATGCGGAGGAATGAGGACCGTGTTGTGAGAAAGGTTTTGAGAATGGATGTGGATGGATACAGAGGTAGGGGACGACCCAAGAAACGACGGATGGATTGCGTGAAAGACGATATGGTTAGAAAGAATGTCACTTGTGAGATGACGTCCGACAGAGAAGTGTGGAAGAGGAAGACATGCTGCGCCGATCCCAAGTAAAATTGGGATAAGGGCAGGAGCATAATGATGATGATGATACTAATGTGTCTTAGTTGGTGTTGAATTTACGGAAACATTTAATGGTCGAATTGTGTTCTAAGAAGAGGCAAAGACCACACGCGATCTTAGTAGCTTATTAATTACATCTAACGGTCGTTCATTGCTAACAATAATACAAGATAAATTGATAAATTAATAAATAAAAAAAAAAAAACTCATGGTTCAAAAAGGCTAATTGATTTTTTTAACTTCTATCTGTCTATGTATATATGTGCGTGTGTGTGTGTGTTGTATGAAAAAAAATTATGAGAATTACAACTTAACACCTTAACTTTGTTTACAATGTTTATTTTAATACAAACTAACACCCCTGTTTTAACGTCAAAAGATTGTTCATTTCTAAAGATACACTATTAGTACAATTCCGCACCATATAAAATTTCAAATCTCTTACTTCGAAAACATTAAAACTCTCATACAAACATCCAAGCACCGTTTTACCCGCTTAGTGCTGGAGTTTTGGAAAATACGGATATCTACACCCTATAAAGAACAACCACTCTGTGGAACCAGCTTTCGCCGGCGGTTTTTCCGAACCGATACGACTTAGGAACCTTCAAGAAAAGAGCGTACTCTTTCCTGAAAGGCCGGTAACGCACCTGCAAGCCCCCCGGTGTTGCAGATGTCCATGGGCGGTGGTAGTCACTTTCCATCAGGTGAGCCTCCTGCTCGTTTGCCACCTCTAAAATAAAAAATAAATAAATAAATAAAATAAAGAACCTGCCGGGCAAATTTCGAGTTTGTAGATGTTATAGTTTCTGAGATTTCGTGATTAATCAGTGAGTGGTATTTCGCTTTTGAAATTAGTAACCTCTAAAATTATCAGTGTTTCTCTACTATATTGTGCATGTATTATGCAAATAAACCTTCCCCTTGAATCAATCTATCTATTAAAAACGACCGCATCAAAATCCGTTGCGTAGTTTTAAAGATCTAAGCATACATAGTAACATTTATGCTGTGATGCGTAATATATAAAAATGTCGCTTCGGAGGTTAACAGGTGAACAATGTTATCCTGTTTCGTTGAATGTCCAGTCGATGGTGCTAGAAAGAGATGGCACTATGTTAAACTAAACACTCGCTAAACGAAGTATAGAAGTGAATCTTTCTTCTCGTATGGTTTGTTGGGTTTTTTTCGTAACATATCACGATGTGTGTTATCCGATGACATAAGGTATTTTACGTTGTTACTCATTAACGAAAAATTAAATTAAAAAAAAAAAACATCACGATATATTACACACTAGCTGTGCCCGCGACTGCGTGCGCGTTTGAATTTAATAAAAAAGCGTGACTTTATTATTATTTTACATATAATTCTAAAATAAAAGTCTAAGTTGCTTCTTATTACATCAGCTATCTGCCGGTGAAAGTCCCGTCATAATCGGTCCAGCCGTTCCAGAGATTAGCCGGAACAGAAAGACAAACAGACAGACAGACAAAAATTGTCAAAAATGTTCTTTAGGTATATGTACCGTGTATACATACATATGCATTTAGTAAAACGCGGTTATTTTAATATTACAAACAGACACTCCAATTATATTATATGTATAGATAATTATAATGGTATTATAAATAGTTTTACTATGTGTTATAAATTGACAAATGCTGCCTGGATTTGAACCCGTTACCTTCGGCTTAGATTCACGTGGCCAAACTACTAAATATATAATTGTATTTAACTAACATGACTGTATTTTTAGATGTTGAAAATGAGTAACTACTGAGTTTCTTGCCGGTTCTTCTCGGTAGAATCTACATTCCGAACCGGTGGTAGCTTTACTTTAAATAGTTTGTTAAATGACGATTCAAAAGTTCTTGTAAAAGCCTACTTGAATAAAGTATATTTTAATTTGATTTGATTTGATACTGAATCACCTCTTAGAAGCTAGTTTAAAAGAAATATATGAATTTGTGTACTTGGATATTCAAACCGAACGTATTAACCACTAATCTCTAGAACTCAGATAAACTATAAACGATTTAATTAAACATACCCAATTAAATAGGTATGTCTTTGTTTATCGTAAAATATTTGCATTGCAACTCCACACGACACTACGTTGACGATAAATTAATCGCTGAAGCGCTGTGAATGAATAGCAAAGCAAGTTAGAAAAAGCGCTTCAATCGCTGAATTGTTTAAAATTTGCACTCCGTTCGCTCACCAGACCGTTAGTTACGTCATAACTTATAATGTTTTATATGTTTTGCCCTTTTTGAGACTCACGTTGACACAGACGGACATAAAACGAGGATATTATAATATTTAATTAATAATAAAAAGTTTCTTAATTGCGTTTTTTAATACAATCGATTTTAGTATTGTTTATTTAAAATCAGTGATTTCGAAATAGGGATCCCAAATTTTTTATAATGTAAGTATTTATTATGAAATAAAAATTAAATATCGTGTTAAGCTGTACAGGGTTCTGTATGTATTATTAAGTAAATAAATTTATCGACTGAGAAGCGACTCTCAATAAATATTTGATAATGTCATTTATGTTTGTTAACGGAAAATAATTTTCTAGAAATTGTGGTTTAGTAACAGATTGATAATGTTTCACTTTTGGGCTGACCGGATTCCTCTCTTGTTGAGAAGAAGGTGAAGAAGGAAGGTTTGGAATTCTACCACGTAGCTTCTATCCGGGTTAGTGGATACTAGGCATGGGCGATATCTGAATTTTGTGTCATATGTTGTAAAACGGATATTTGAATTAAATAGGTATTGATGCCGACATTCGATTTCAGATTTCGTCCTGTCTTTGTTTAGCTTTACATTGTACGGTTGATAAGAAAGAGATGAAACGATTTTAATATCGGAATCAGTTTCACATTCGCATCATCTCATTCTCACACACAACACAACACAAACAGCCTGTAAATTTCCCACTGCTGGGCTAAGGCCTCCTCTCCCTTTGAGGAGAAGGTATGGAGCATATTCCACCACGCTGCTCCAATGCGGGTTGGTGGAATACACATGTGGCAGAATTTCGTTGAAATTAGACACATGCAGGTTTCCTCACGATGTTTTCCTTCACCGCCGAGCACGAGATGAATTATAAACACAAATTAAGCACATGAAAATTCAGTGGTGCCTGCCAGGGTTTGAACCCGAAATCATCGGTTAAGATGCACGCGTTCTAACCACTGGGCCATCTCGGCCATCTGGGCCATCTCATTCTCACAGACGGTATACCGGAAAGTTAAAGAGGGACAGTACTAATGTTATCGTACTTTAAATGAAACGACGTACCAAAACGGTAAATGTATATAGTTTTTTAGATGTGGTGAAAACCCGTCAACATCGAATCGATGACATCTGATATTCGAACGACATCCGATTTTAGATTCGTTTCGATATATCGGACAACCGCCTAGTAGACACGTGTGGTAGATTTCAAACCGGCACATGCTGGTTTCCTCATGATGTGCACCTTCATGTATGAGATATCAAAATTGGAATAATTACTCAGCACTAATACTGTTTTATAATCTATTTTCAATAATTATTTTATAGCATGTATAAAGATGATAAATTTACTATTTAAAGGTCATTTTGTTTCGGTTGTTTTGGAATAAGTTCCCAGTTGTCGTACATTTTTGGAGAGCCGATGAAACGGTTATGTTTTTAAAATGATCTGCAGGACAAGTTTCATAACGTTTTTTTTTTGTTTTTAAGGCATTTTTGTGGAATAAAATAAAAAAAAATTGAAATAACGTCTTTTTCCGTCTCGCGTTTTTAAATTTGGACCGATAATTATTGTTTTAATGTTGACAAATAACGAGTGTTTATTTTTTTTTATAAATCAGAAGAAAAGAATTGATTTTAATCGATACTTTTTTTTAAATACATCTTTGAAGTTGCATTTTTGACTTATTTTGAAAAAATCTAAAAAACGTGATAACTCAAAAATGGTTCACTTTTGCATCATGCATATGGGGGTTAAAATTATTGCAAATAATCACCCCTATCACGTCCTAACGGGAATACGTCGAATTACCAATAACCCTGTATATGTGTATAGAAGCGAAATACCGCTCTCTGATTAATCACGAATTCTCAGAAACTATAACATCTACAAAGTTGAAATTTGCCAGAAAGGTTCCTTATAGGGTGTAGACTTCCGCTAAGAACGGACATTACGAAACTCCATCCGTATGTAGGTAAAACGGATGTTGGAACTTACTATGAAAAAATCATATGTTTCTAAAGTATATTTAGTATCATTGCACCCGTGCGAAGCCGGGGCGGGGCGTTAGATCGTTATATAAAAATGACCCGTTTAAAAACATTTTTTAAGTTAAATGGCCGTCTGTCGGCTCTTAATCACGTTTAACATACACCGTGTGATTGTTCCACTTCCCAAGGTCAGTGTTGCTTGTAATTGTAACCTTGCTTTTACTAAATCTAACTTAGATTAATTAAATCGAGTTAATGAACCAATGAATGATATAATTATCATGATTATTTAAGAGGTTAACATTTTCAATTAGAAATATATAACCAGGAGATCAGGACGTTGATTTTCAACGAATTTTATCAGTTTATGGTAAACGAGTCGAAACGTAATCGTTAACGTTTTAATATTCTACAAACGCAACGATTCCTTGAGCCGATGGCCCAGTGGTTAGAACGCGTGCATCTTAACCGATCATTTCGGGTTCAAACCCAGGCAGGCACCACTGAATTTTCATGTGCTTAATTTGTGTTTATAATTCATCTCGTGCTCGACGGTGAAGGAAAACATCGTGAGTAAACCTGCATATGTCTAATTTCAACGAAACTTTGCCACATGTGTATTCCACCAACCCGCTTTGGAGCAGCGTGGTGGAATATGCGCCCAGCAGTGGGAAATTTACAGGCTGTTAATGTTTGTAAAAAATGTATGGAATGGATCGAAATAGAATTTATAACGTATTACAACCGTTAAGTTAGTAAAATTGATCTGATCTATGAGTTATGACCCCCTGATCTATCTATCCAATAAAATTTCCTAATAAAGCTTAAATAAAACATCAAAAATCTCAAATTATGTTGTTCTATGTCGTAAAAGCATTTAAACTAGTTTTAAAATGCAATTGAGAGTAAGTTTAGGCGGACGTGATAGCGATTTAATAAAATAAAGTTTTTAACGATATATTATAATTTAATTTTATTCACTTAACACATCTTTGTAATTTAATACGTGGAATGAGTTACCGAGATTCTTAACAGTTGTTCTAGATGAATTCCGTAATGATTAGCAATACATTGGCGAGCAATTATGTTGATTGACGATTCAAATGATAAAATTAAAATCATAAGCACTTTTGAATCGTCATGTTAAAGTGTTGAATTAAACGTAGAGCGAAGTGCAGATTAGAGAGGAAGAAGGAGGGCGTGATATGGATGTCTTATCAAACGGCCTCGAGGGACACTATTCTTGTCAAAATATTGTCTGCGTATAAATTGGATTAAACTGTAAGAGCCCTCGTCCACGACGATATACTTGCTCGCTCATCCTTTGAACCGGGACACAACAATACTCTGTACTGCTGTTTGCCGGTTGAATGTCTGATGAGTGGATGGTACCTACCCAGACGGCACTATCTCCAAGAAATTTGAGCATTTTATTAATGACGAAAATGTTAATATGATATACAATAATTTATACCCTATACATAACATAACATAATCAGCCTGTAAATTTCCCACTGCTGGGCTAAGGCCTCCTCTCCCGTTGAGGAGAAGGTATGGAGCATATTCCACCACGCTGCTCCAATGCGGGTTGGTGGAATACACATGTGGCAGAATTTCGTTGAAATTAGACACATGTAGGTTTCCTCACGATGTTTTCCTTCACCGCCGAGCACGAGATGAATTATAAACACAAATTAAGCACATGAAAACTCAGTGGTGCCTGCCTGGGTTTGAACCCGAAATCATCGGTTAAGATGCACGCGTTCTAACCACTGGGCCATCTCGGCTCTACCCTATAGCTCTCAGGAATATTGGAAATGTAATGTTAGAATTGGATGATTAATTAGTTTGGAAGGAAAATTGCAGAGGATTTAAGTAGTAAAGGGGAATAGTGTTGTATTATAAATAAAGATATATTAATCAAGAGCTCTGGTCACATCACACGTCACGATAAAGAGAGACGGACTAGAAAAATCACTGCTTGCCCATGCATCCCTCCCGGAAAAAAGGATAAGCCGCCTCGAAAAATAGGAAGACGAAATTGTAAAATTCGTAAACAAGGATCGGATGAGAATAGCTCAAGGAAAAAGTGGAGTGAGATGGTGGGGGCCTATACTCGTCGAAAGGTCCCTAGTTAAATATATATAAAAACGCAGTTTATTATTATTATTACTAAGGAATTAATGGCTTGAATAAATAAAATAAATTATTAATCAAGAACTGTTAGTAGTGCACAATATAGCTGAAATATTAGCAAATCACATGGAGTACTGCTCTCACCTATGGGCGGGGGTTCCCCAGTACCAGCTCCTTCCATTAGACCGTGAACAAGATAGAGCAGCTCGAATTATCGACGATCAAGCCCTTTCTGATCTACTTGATCCTTTGGCTTTGCGTAGAGATGTTGGATCACTCTGCATCTTCTATCTAATTTTCGAGGGGTAATGTTCCGAGGAATTGTTTGGATTAATCCCGGCTGTTGAATTTCGCCTTCGGACATCTCGTCAAAATTCAAAGTTTCACCCGCACGACCTAGATGTCCGAAAATCCACATCAGCGATTTCTAAGACATTTTCTGTTTTTCCGAACCGATACGACTTGGGAACCTTCGAGAAAAGAACGTACTCCTTCCGGCGACGCACCTGTTTGCCACCTATGACATAAAAAGAAAAAAAATCGCATGGTGTACATTGATCTAAGATTGGTCTTTATTTCGTCTTCATTTGGAACAGACTGTATATTTAAATGTTGATTTAATACCTAGAAATGTAAAACATGAAATTATACGACCATGATACACATTTTTCCTGAAAGTAAATACGATATCTTCAAACGCTGATAACGTTCTGTCATATCTAATAAACATCCAAAAACGACACGTTTTCAAATATTATGTTTGTTAAGTCGAAGAGACTGTATCGGTCTGATAAGAATGATAATAAAATCAGTCCGAACTTAAATCTGTTCACCGTTAGTGCAAACGAAGAAACGCTATGAATGATATTTTTGGAAATTGAGATTTACGAACTCAAGTTTAAACCTCATTTTCCAGATAAAACCATTTGGCGCTTTTGTCATTTTTCGTTTCGACTTAGTTAATGTCCTGTACATTAACTACTACTACTAGTACTAGAGAGGCCAAGATGATGTAGATATTACCGGGCACCTTAATCAATTAATGATTAATTAATTCATGAATAGGTTCAAACCACTGAATTTTCATGTGCTTAGCTTGTGTTTATAATTCAAATCTTGAAGACAGTGAAGGAAAACATTGTGAGGAAGCATGTGTGTAATTTGATTGAATCTAATTTCAATGAAATGTGTTATACACCAATGGTACGCAAGTGGCGGTTTAAGCACCAAACCGTCTCTTCAAAGGGCGAGGAGCCCTTACCCGAGCAGTTGGACATTTACTTGTTACTACTAACCCATTTCCTTCCCTAAAGTTGAAACTCCCAAAATATACTCAGCGGATGAGGAGCATGTAAGCGACCTGATGGTACGTGGTGACCAACGCCCATAGACATCAACCATTACATCGCCAAAGTGCCACTAACCTTGGGAGCTAAGATGTTAACTTTCTTGTACCTGTAATTACACTGGCTAACTCACCTATTAAACCTATAAACACACCAATACTAAGCTTACTGTTTGGTGTTGACTACCTAGAAGGGCTTACGCAAAGCCCTACCACCAAGCGTCAATAAAGAAATGGTTTACGGGCCGCCTAGCGATGTATCCTGATCCCGTCGGCAATTGTCATCCCCACTCCTAATGCAAGTGTTAAGCTTAAAATAAATATTAAATAAATATAAATATTGGACAACATCACATACATTACTCTGATCCCAATGTAAGTAGCTAAAGTACTTGTGTTATGGAAATCAGACGTAACGACGGTACCACATACACCCAGACCCAAGACAATATAGAAAACTAATGAACTTTTTCTACATCGACTCGGCCGGGAATCGAACCCGGGACCTCGGAGTCACGTACCCATGAAAACCGGTGTACACACTACTCGACCACGGAGGTTGTCGTTAAAAGGAGGGGTAAATAGCAATATTAGTAATTCCTTAATAAATTTGGGACATTGAAACTAATCATTAAAAAAAATGTAAATTTTATTTCACTATATACGTCGGATTTTATTTTACCTTTAAAACTCCTAGTCTAGCCGATATTTTTATCGAGCGATGTCCTCTATCCAAAGGTTATCAAATAGATGTATTACCAATAAAACCCTCGAGTGTGGAACGTCCCATCACACTATCAGAATGATGGAAAAGATAGTGTATGCGTTTATTTGTATGCAACACTCGCCTACGCTCTAATCTCCCCTATGCAGATAAATACACTCTTGAGAATAGTCGCCAGATTGAAATTTCAAAAACAATGTATACTTTATTCAGGTAGTCTTATACAAGCATTTATGAATCGTTATTTTACAGAATTGTACTCAAATTAAATTTTAAACTAGGTGGAAGTTTTGTAATGTAGATTCATCCGAGATGAACCGACATGAAACTCAGTAGTTACTCTTTTCCAACATTTGATATACAAAACTTCCCGCTTTTTTATCATCTATATAATCTTGTATTGAATAATGTGCCTTATTTATCAAATATAATTTATATAATATAGTCTGCCTAAAAAACAACAAGAGCTTGATTGACGTATCTTAATCAATGTGCTCCCAATATTGTTATCTAAGATGTTCCTTCAATCTGCTATTTATTAGTATTAAGTAATCCATGCCTCTAGCAAGGCTTTTTTTGTCCTGATGACCTAGAATTCCACACACACACACACGAGTAAAACACAGCACTGAACGTACATGCGTTATGTCAACACAATCTGACAGTCTCTCCGATCCGTGCCGAAGACGGCCATCGCCATAGTTTAAGTGGTTAACAATCCCTCACAACCCTGTTGGGGGAGGGGGATACCTTACTGAGTGCGCCCTTGCTAGCCAAGAAACGTTAATCGTCTGCGCCAAAATGGTTTTGATGTTTTTATTTAACATATCAGAACATAATTATCGTGATAAACTAATTTGTTGACTATGTTGTAGTCTTGTAGTAATAGTTAATTACACTGGATAACTGTGTACTTCACATCATAATCGTTATTTGTATAAACCAAGGTCAGGTATTGATCATAATTGTCATTGTTTACAGAGATACGGGGCCGGATCTGGTGGCAGTGCGGGTGCCAATCAATGGCATGACATGTCAGTCTTGCGTACGGAGCATCGAGGGATCCGTACGAGAACTGTCTGGCATCCAGCACGTCAAAGTAAGTGAATCTGTGTTAAAATATCGACGGTCTACTGAAAAGACCAATGGTCTACTCAAAAGACCGAGACATTTTGTTGACCAATATTTAATGATAAATTGTTATAAGATTGTTAATTTTAATTTAAAAAATTCAATTAGTGATTCTTTGTCCATGTATTTATTACTTTTTCCTTAACAAAATAGGATGTTGTAAGCGAGAAGAATAGATAATTAATTTGATTTATTTACCGGTTATTATTAAAAAACGAAACTCATAACTTGTATTAACTTAATCTAAACTTTGTTTTATTACAAATCTTAATTAAATTGTCTGCATAAAATATCGAACTAACGCTAAATATATTCAAAAGAGGTTTTATGAGCCTTCTTGAATATAGAATATATTTTTATGGAATAGCTAGGCAGACAGACAAATAGACCACCGTGGGTAAGTGGATACCACAGCCCAAAGACATTACCGCCTTAAAAAAAAGAACAATTCCTTACGTTGCCAATGTGCTACCAACCTTGGGAACTGGGTTATTATGTCCCTTGTTCCTAAGTACATTTAAAACCGGAGAACATCAATGTTAAGCATTGCTGCTTGGCGGTAGATCATTGCACGAAGTTACCTCCAAGTTGTTAAATTGTAAATAAATATTTAGTTTTTGATAGGCGGACTAAATATATTATAAATGCTAAGTGCTGTTCGACTGCTTTCTTAGGGATTTTCGATGATTTAACTTAAAAAAGAAGAATAAAATATTATTTGTGACACCCCTGTATAAATATCAAGCCTCCAAGTAGATTTCCTCACAATGCATCTCCGGACCTTTACCGCCGAGCGTGAAATGCATTACAAACACATATTTAATATATAAAATACTCAACTTGTTCGTATTTGAATGCACGACCTTCGTCCGCGTGTTTGAGTTTGAGTTCATAAAGAATTTGATGTCGCCAGCGGCTTCGGTAACAAATAAAAATTGCCTCATGTCCTTCCTTGTAGTTCAAGCTTGTTTCTTAATGAATTTAATCTAATTCGATTCAGTGGCTGATAACAGCCTGTGCGAGAAATATTATGTTGCCCAAGTGCATGCGTGTGCGAAAACATGGGCACTCTTTATTTCCTCATTCTCATACACCTATGTCAAGCCTTCAAAGGCACAGATGTTGAAACACAGCCTATATTTTTACTCCAGACTTGGGAAAAAAAACCAATTACTTTTGTTTTCTTGACTTGGTGTTAATCCTAGGATCTCCAGATCTTTAATAAGGTAGCTGCTAGACCAACGAGGCAGTTTAATATAATGTCCAGTAAATACATTACATTACATTAACAGCCTGTAAATTTCCCCTTGTTGGGCTAAGGCCTCTTTTGAGGCTGCTCCAATGCGGGTTGGTGGAATACACATGTGGCAGAATTTCGTTTGATCGTTTTGAAATTAGACATATGCAGGTTTCTTCAAGATGTTTTCCTTCGCCGCCGAATACGAGATGTATTATAAACACAGATTAAGTACATGAAAATTTAGTGGTGCCTGCCTAGGTTTGAACCAGAAATCATCGGTTAAGATGCACGCGTTCTAACCACTGGGCCATCTCGTCTCTCCAGTTCAGTAAATATTGCGCTGTTTTAGTTTCGAAAAACGATATCCCTTTTTTTGATTAAATATGATGTTACCACCGGTTTGGAAAGTCTACCGAGAAGAACCGGCGAGAAACTCGGTAGTTGCTCTTCTACCGCTTTAATGACATAGTATGTTATGAAAGTACAATTACATTTATATAGTTATATCCTGCCTGGAAATCAACATATACTAAGTATATGTTCTACCTTTAATTTTATGTTCTATTGAGCAATATATCTTATTAATTTTTTTTGACATGAGATTTAAATTAATTAATTGGCTAAGGTAGAAATAACTGTGGAATCTTATTGCGCCAGGAAATATGGTGACGCGAATGTATCCATACAATGATTGTCATGGTTTCTCTCCAAAAGGTCTATATTATTTTCTAATACATAAATATCACAAACAAAGTACTTTGTTGTAAGGCTTTGTACAAGCTCGTCTTTATAGGTACCACCCACTCATCAGATATTCTACGGCAAAACAACAATACGTAGCAATGTCGTGTTCCGGTTTGAAGGTCTGAGTGAGCCAATGCAACTGGCACAAGAGACATAAGAACATAGCTCTGTTTGACCTCCTGCCGGTGTCATTAATTTAAAAAATATATATATTTTCCCAGGTGGAGTTATCTGAACACGCAGGATACTTCAGGTATGACCCTCGCCTGTGTTCTGTGGAGGCGATCCGGTCTCATATAGAGGATATGGGGTTCGAAGCGCCAGTGGATAGCAACGACGACGAAACGAGGTTTGTCTTACGGACCAATAAGAAACAATAGCAGTTAATATTGTATAAGATAAGTTTAAAGAAAACTGGATGCTCTTTACTGGACCTGCGTGTAGGTTGGGTTTAAAAGAGTCTGTACAACAGGAGCGTCCAAAATGCTTATGTTGCCAAATTAAAAAAGAAAATTAAAGGAACGCTTGTGCGAAAGGTTACTATACAATTAGTGAGTTTATGATTGATAGCACACCTTGGGAATGAAACGATCGCCTCCTGGCTGTTTCTATTCAAATTCAATATATGTATGTATATAATAAATTTGACAAAAAAAAGACTCGCTTCTTTCGCCGGTTCTTCTCAGCTCAGGGTATTTCGTTTTCCGAACCGGTGGTAGTGTTTAATTTGACTATCAATAAGTAAGTGTAATGCTTCCATATTGAATAAAGGAATTTGAGTTTGAGTTTGAGTACAATGACACGGGGAAGACAAGTGACCTTTTCGTAACAATTAGAAGGGCATAGCTTTATACTTGTGTGCGTACCGTCTAGAACGGTAACATGTGGTCGTATGCGTATAAAATAGGTTGCTATGCTTTATATGTCAGGCGCTAAGAAATATTCTTCTTTTTTGCTTCTTGACTGCCTCGTTAGCCTACAGGATAGATATGAGGTATATAGGCCAATTTCGGTTAAGGCGACCAATCTCAAGGGAGTGTCCAACTTCAAAGTCAAAATATAGACCTAAAGTTTGTTCGCAAAGACACGTGCTCTTTCTATCCATTACTAACTCTACTCTTTGTTTATTTGAAATATTGGCAACTGGACCATATAATGATCATCTCTCACATCGCCAACGCGCCACCGACCTTGGGTTGCAACGTCATGTCCCTTGTGCCTGTAGTTACATACGCTCACTCTTCAAACAGGACGATGAATATGTGACGAGTGGGTGAACCACCGAGGTCGAAAGAACCTACCCAGGCGGGTACTTGGAAAAAGCCCTACCACCAGCTTGATAAGAATCATTTTTATTGTTTCCAGGAATCTTCTCCCGCGCGAGATACCAACAGACTTGCTAATAGATATGACGAGTTCAAACCCGTCGAACGTCAGCTCAGTGCTGATCTCTGTCGTTGGGATGACGTGCCAGTCCTGTGTGAATACTATCGAAGGTTGGTAATATATACTTAATTAAATTAAACCACTTATAATTTAATTTCTGGACTGGATCAAAAACAACCGACAAGCGACTTCGTACGGGTGCAGTACTGATATTAAATTGACTACAGAATGTTATGTACAATTTCCACAGCTTTCAACTTTTATCATACACATATGGTAAAATTTCTTTTAGATAAAACACATGCAGGTTCCTTACGATGTTTTCCTTCACCGAGACCGTCTGATGGATCGATCGTTAGAGATAAGGGGAGAAAAGAAGATCACCAGAACTGTTCTTGCACTCCCAAGCGCTTGTCGTGCTCAAGACATAGCCGATTGAAAGATCATCGCCATCAAAAAGATAAATATTACAATAAAGACGGACGATTATATATACATATATCCATAAACTTAAGATAAAGATTTAAATGGAAGGTTTTTTTTCATAATTAAAAATTTAATTTGCAGGTACTCTTACGGATATGCCGGGCGTGGTCCACTCGACTGTCAGTCTGTCTGACAATACAGCGTTAGTGAAATACACGCCGGCTTCGATAACTCCTAAACAAATAACCGATGCTATATACTCGTTAGGGTTTGACGTGAACATAGTTAGTGTAAACGACGAGCAAATGACAGGTACGTCATGTTTTACAAACATACATACATTTTTTTTTACATGAACAGCCTCACCAGCGTCACCAGTTAACGTCTCACTCCAGGGACATACCCATTGTTGTTGAGAAGGCTTGTAAATACGAGCAAAAGAGCAGGAGGCTCATCTGATGCAAAATGATTTTTATGGACCTTTAAGAAATGAGTACGTTCTTTCGTTGAAGGTTCCCAAGTCATATCTATCCAGATAACGGCTGGTAAAAGTTTCCCACGAGGCTTATACGTGGTCTAACTACTGATCCACATCTACTAAAATTACGCAATTGCTTAACAGACAACAGTCCCAATTAATGCTCCCCTTCTAGTTAACATCCCTTCCTATTAAAAATGGGGCTTGAACATCATTCAACCATGACACTCAGCTATCTATATTCCAATTGAAGAAGGAATAAAGATAGTCAAACTTTAGATGTACGTATTTTATGCGAGTTCCTAGTAGCTCAGCTATATTGTGCACTACCAAGAGTTTATAATTAATATATCTTTATTTATAATACAACATACATAACATAACATAAACAGCCTGTAAATTTCCCACTGCTGGGCTAAGGCCTCCTCTCCATTTGAGAAGGTATGGAGCATATTCCACCACGCTGCTCCAATGCAGGTTGGTGGAATACACATGTGGCAGAATTTCGTTGAAATTAGACACATGCAGGTTTCCTCACGATGTTTTCCTTCACCGCCGAGCACGAGATGAATTATAAACACAAATTAAGCACATGAAAATTCAGTGGTGCCTGCCTGGGTTTGAACCCGAAATCATCCGTTAAGATGCACGCGTTCTAACCACTGGGCCATCTCGGGCTCTATCTCGGCTATAATACAACACTTACTACAAATTCGGCGATAAAAGTTTCGGCGACGTTCCAAACGCATTTTTTTTGCAAATCCATATTGAATATCATAGATAATTCAAACACGACCAATGATATCGCGCCAATTCGCTGTCTCGTATGTTGTATTTGGCTTTTGTGATCTTGTTGTTACAATAGACTATATTGGTAAATACACTCTTGCCACAGTTTTATGGGGCATGTGCAGGTTTCCTCGCGATTTAATGACATGTACGTATGCAAATGGTGCTCGGGTTAACTGCGTTTGCGCGATTAAACTGAAATGTGCAAATTCTAGTACAATATGTAATGGTTTCAATGGAACTGTGGACGTTGTTCACAGAATTATCACAGATTAAAACTGAAGAAGGATCGGGAGATCGTGTCAAATCATCGCCCCCCAAAAGTAGGACGCAACAGAACGTAAGTACATTTGAAACTATGGTCAAATTTATGGGTCTGTTTTAAATATGAACCATTCGAATGGTGTCTTGGTAGAGTTTTCAGCAACCATGTGGGTAGGTAACACCCCCTAAACTACAGAAGTAACAGGAGGAGTGTAACTTCCTGGATCAACGCCACCCATAGACATCATGTAAGAAATATTAACCATCGCGAATGTCTATGGGTGGAGTTGATCCAGGACAAGCATAGACTATAAAAACTCATAATGCTAATGTGCTCCCAGGGTGTTCCGGCGCCGGAAGTGTCGCGCTGCACGCTGGAGGTGCGCGGGATGACGTGCGCGTCCTGCGTCGCCGCCATAGAGAAGCACTGCGCTAAGTTGAACGGTAACTTGCTACTGTTGGAACGTTTTGATTGGACTCGGTGATTTAACTGTAGTAAGGTCCCAGTGTTGGACTAAGGACTTCGAGGAGAAGGTTTTGCAGTATTTTTCCATCACAATGCTCTATTGATATGGTGGACACACATGTGGCAAAGATGTTTTCCTTCACATGCACAAGTAAATGAAAATTCAGTTGTACTTTAAGCCCGCAATCATCGGTAAAGATTCACGCGTTCTAACATATGGGAAATCTCAGCTCTATCCCTCCAACTTTTGGATTTTTTAACTTGAACCATTTTTCTGCTAATCAATTCTTTTATGAATTCCCCCTACCGCTAACAGAGTTGGACTACAAGTTCAGATGGGTTTGTAAATGGATGACATATTTATTTCCAAAACATTAGTTATATAATATGATATATTTTTCTTCCAGTCCCCTTTTTGTTTCTGAAAATTAACCTTACGCAAATCATAATACTTTTAAAGTGGGGGTGGGTGATCTAGGAGGAAATTACTGACTGAAAACGAGTCTAATTAGGCTATAACCGCCTAAATTTAACCTCAAGACATTCAGTTAAAATGCAGCTTTGTTAAAACCCCCATTTTCTTTATACAGGTGTCCATTCGATCGTTATAGCACTCTTGGCCGCTAAAGCAGAGGTTCGCTATGAACCGGCAAAAATATCAGCTCTCGCGATAACAGATTCGATCACCGAGCTGGGCTTCCCGTCGGAACTTATGAGCGACAGTGGAGCGCCGAGGGATTTGAATTTGTCGGTAAGGAGGTTCTACCCCAGAATAAAATTTCTTTGGAAATTGTATTATATACAGGACTAGCTGTGCCCGCGACTTCGTGCGCGTTTGAATTTAACAAAAAAGTTATTGTTGTAGCCTAAGTTACTCCTTATTACATCAGCTATCTGCCAGTGAAAGTCCCGTCAAAATCGGTCCAGCAGTTCCAGAAATTAGCGGGAACAAACAGACAGACAGACAGAAATTGAAAAAGATGGTACTTTGGTATACGTACCGTGTATACATACATATGCATTTAGTAAAAAGCGGTTATTTTAATATTACAGACAGACACTCCAATTTTATTATATGTATAGATAAAGTATGTATCCTGATAGGAAAGTTGGAAGGAACCAATTATTTTATGGTAGCTCTGTATGGTGTCCCATTATTTTTTATATCTTCAATGATGTAGATACACAAGCGAGCAAGTGGGCCCCTGAGGTTAAGTGATCACCACCGCCCATAGACAACGGCGCTGTTGGACATATTAACCATTCCTTACATTTCCAATGCGCCACCTACTTTGAGAACTAAGATGCTATGTTCCTTGTGCCTGTAGTTACACTGGCTTACTCACTCTTCAAACCGGAACACAACTGGTTACTCTCGTTTAGCAGTTGAAAATCTGATGAGTGGGTGGTGTCTCTTTAGTAAAAAAAAAAACCATTTATAACACTGTACTTGTCAATCTTGGTGGTAGGGTCCTGTATAAGCACGTCTGGACAGGTACCACCCACTCATTACATACTCTAGTGTTGTTGGCCGGTTTGAAGACTGAGCGAGCCAGTGACTACGACCACAGAACATAACAAAGATAGCCACCTGGACTATATTTTATATAACGTAGTAACTAATGGTATCTGTCAGTTCTGATAAATAAATGACATCTTAGTTCCCAAGGTTGATAGCGTATTGTTGATGCGATGAACGGTTAATGTATCTTACAGTACCACATACCACCAGGCGATCCATTTACACGACCGCCCGTGTTATAAACATATTGATTTTTCTTGAAGGTGTATATAACCAATATTTTCAGATTAAAGGCATGACGTGCGCGTCGTGCGTCAACAAAATAGAGAAATCAGTACTTAAAATGAACGGCGTCGTGTCCTGTTCAGTCGCCCTCACGACCTCCAAGTAAGTGAATGTCAATGCAGCCCGTTCCAGTTGTAAGAGTGTCAGTAAAATCAGAACCAAAACATACTTTGTTCTGATAGGCTTTTACAAGCACTTTTGAATCGTAATTTTCATAAAACTATATTAAGTTAAGTTACCACCGGTACGGAATATAAAAAGAAACGGCAAGAAACTCGGTTGGTACTCTTTTTCGACATTTAATATACAAAGCTATGTTAGTTAAATGCAGTGCAGTGCAAGTCTGATTCGCCCTTGACCGGTTTTTAATACGATAAGTAGGGCTTTATGAAGGCCAATTAAGGGGAACCACCAACTTAATTTCCATCCAAAAATACAAGAGCAAGTTTCGAATGGAACCTGGTATAAAATAAATGGTCATATACCATAAACATTTTGTCTTTACAGGGCGAAAATTAAATACGACCCGGAAATAATCGGAGCTCGTAAAATATGCGACGCTGTTAACGACCTCGGCTTCGACGCGAGCGTTCTCAGCTCACAGAACCGCGGCACGACCGACTACCTGGAACACAAGTGAGTTTGTTTATATATTCATTCGTTCGTTCTCCGTTGATTATTTAATTCATTCGTTTATTTATTTATCGAGAAGTTTCGAAACCTATGACAGTTTAACATTTGTTTTATATATATAACAATATATAGCCAGCTATAGTGCCGCTCTCTAAAATGAATTCTTTGTTAAATCGTTACAATTTACATTGGCAGCCTGTAAATTTCCCACTGCTGGGCTAACGCTCTCCCTTTGAGGAGAAGGTTTGAAGCATTTTCCACCACGCTCTTCCAAAGCCGGTTGGTGGAATACACATGTGGCAGAATTTCGTTGAAATTAGACACATGCAGGTTTCCTCGCGATTTTTTCCTTCACCGCCGAGCACGAGATGAATTATAAACACAAATTAAGCACATGAAAATTCAGTGGTGCCTGCCTGTGTTTGAACCCGAAATCATCGGTTAAGATGCACGCGTTCTAACCACTGGGCCATCTCGGCTTACAATTTAGTAAATTGCAATCAAGAACCCTCGTTAATTTTCCGCACATCTACGGCTGGGACTCTTCAAAATGAGACCATAAACGTTTTTTTATGCGTAGCTATCGTCCCATCATCACTGGGACAAAAATCGCCTTGCGCTATTAAAGTATAAGATTTCATAATTTGCGCTTCTTTCATTCATTCAATCATTTTGTGATTGAATGATTATCATACTTTAACTGAAGCCTTCGATCTTCTGTGAAGAGCCAAGCCTTAAAACCCCTTATGTTTCCAATATCACAGAGAGGAAATACGAAAGTGGCGCGGCGCGTTCCTCATCTCGCTGATCTTCGGCGCGCCGTGCATGGCGCTGATGGCCTACTTCATGTGGGCCATGGACCACTCCGCCGGGAACATGTGCTGCGTGCTGCCGGGCCTCAGTCTCGAGAACCTGCTCATGGGGCTGCTGGCGACGCCTGTGCAGGTGAGGAAATATCATCAATTTTACAAGATTACCATAAATAAGTGCACGCAGTGTTATGTCCCGTCTGTATCTATCGTCATGGTGAAAATCTTTATTACATGTAGAAGTGAGTGTATTATTGCCTAGCTGGTCTCGTGGGTAGATATAAAGCCACTGATACCAAGTTTCTGGGTTCAAACCCTGACCCCATCGCCGGATCGATAAGTCTCAATAAGTCTTTCCGCTCGGAGTCTGTCCAGTTGGGAGGGTGAACGCTCCCATGTATTGTCTCAACGTTCCGGTCGTGTAGGATTTGCAGCGGATTATGAGAGTGACGGAATAAGAAGTGTACCTGCGCTTGCGCACACACTTGAGCACGATAATAAATAAATTTTACATTAAAATAAAATTTGTGTTATGTTTCCTGAGACGTCCGAAGTCCATTATGAGAGAGAGAGTCTTTCCTCGTCTTGTCGTTAGATGTCGCTACTTTACCGTCACGTGACCGCGCCAGTAGCGCCACTAGTGGCCAAATCTGTAACGTTTACATAATATTTCCCGCGTAGTTGGCCTGTCGTTTTTGTCTTAAGTCATAATCAGCCTGTAAATTTCCCACTGCTGGGCTAAGGCCTCCTCTCCCGTTGAGGAGAAGGTATGGAGCATATTCCACCACGCTGCTCCAATGCGGGTTGGTGGAATACACATGTGGCAGAATTTCGTTGAAATTAGACACATGCAGGTTTCCTCACGATGTTTTCCTTCACCGCCGAGCACGAGATGAATTATAAACACAAATTAAGCACATGAAAATTCAGTGGTGCCTGCCTGGGTTTGAACCCGAAATCATCGGTTAAGATGCACGCGTTCTAACCACTGGGCCATCTCGCTCGGCTGTCTTAAGTCGCTGTGACCAAAATCGATCGACAGGACGGCATGATCGAGTGCATTGTATATTAACTGTCAAGAGATTTACTACCCGTTTGGAAAGGAACATCACGGACTTTACGCTATTTGTTGATCTGGGTTTTGGTCTTGGTCTTGGTCTGCGTATGCATCACCCACTCATCATATATTCTACCACCTACCAGCAATATTGGTATTGTTTTGTACGTTTGAATTTTGAGTAAGCCAGTGTAACTAAAGGCACAAGGGACGTATCATCTCAATTCCCAAGGTCGGTGGCGCATTGGTTATATAAGAAATGGTTAAAGAAAATCTTGGTAGTAGGGCTCTGTCTTGGTGGTAGGGCTTTGTGGCAAGCTCGTCTGGGTAGGTCCCACCCACCCATTTGATATTCTAACGCCAAACAGCATTACTCCGTATTGTTGTGTTCCGATTTGAAGGGTGAGTGAGCCAGTGAAACTACAGCCACAAGGGACATAATATCATAGTTCCCAAGGTTGGTGTCGCATTGGCGATGTAAGGAATGGTTAATATTTCTTTCAACGCCATTGTCTATGGGCGGTGGTGATCACTTGCCATCAGGTGGCCCATTTGCTCATGCTAAACTATACCATATAAAAGACACTAATGGCTATAAACTATAAGAAGCTTCTACTATAAAGTGGTTTATTTGTCCCCTTACCGTTGCCATAAAAAGACCCAAGAACTTAATTAAAATATAAATATATGTATAAATAGCGTCCGATTATCGGTTTGCTCAGAATTTTTATTCATGTCACGTAACTTTGTTTCCAGTTCATCGGCGGTTGGCACTTCTACAAACAAGCTTACAAAGCTCTGAAACATGGGACCTCTAATATGGACGTACTTATATCGATGACGACGACTATAAGGTAAAATAAACGCCTTTTGAGTAATGTCTGAAGCTCCAAATAATTACGGGGTTTCCCCTTCACAGATGATCAAGATCCAACTAATATTATAAATGCGAAAGTTTGAGGATATATGGATGTCTGTTAGTCTTTCACGCAAAGACTACTGAATGGATTTTGATGAAACTTTTCAATAACATAGGTTATAATATCGAGACATTATTGATTGAAATTAACCGTATTGGCATATTGCCTGGATAGGCTGTGTTTTTAAGTTTCTTTGTTAATTGCACTTTACTGAAATGTACCTCTTAACGCTTACAACGTTTGAAAATTGGTATCGAGATGGTTTAAGTCCCAACAAAGGACATAAGACAGTTCTCGAAGGAATCACCCCTAAGAAAGTACGCCGCGCCACGGGGCCCCGTATAATTTTTAGATAAGAACAAAAATTATTTTTAAATTGAGGCCATTAACTCTTGTATACAATAGAAAAGGACCAGAGACAAAGGGTCGCATGTAGGGGTAATATTTTACTACGCTTTACTTCCGTGACGATTTCTGCCAGTTCGTTGTAAGCCGCGTTAAAGAACTTCGACCCAATAATATAGGTGATTAAAATTGTCCATTGTTCCAGTTATGCGTACTCGTTAGCCGTCGTGATCGCAGCGATGGCCCTGCAGAAAGACACGAGCCCCCTCACGTTCTTCGACACGCCGCCCATGCTGCTGGTCTTCGTGTCCTTGGGGAGATGGCTGGAACACATAGCTAAGGTTCAACGATAAATATGAATTTGAAATCACTTCATAATTTTAAATCTTTAATTCACAATATTTAATTTATTATTTTTAACTTTGCCGTTTCATAGATTCAAGACATTTGTAAAAAAATACATTGGTAAAGAAGGCATTTTATTCGATACAAGATTATATTGATGATAAAAAAGCGTGGAGTTAATGCTTGTTGACTTCCAGGCAGGCAGACATGACATACATATATAATTGTATTTAACTAACTCTGTATTTTTAAAAGTTGAAAAAGATTAACTACTGAGTTTCTTGCCGGTCTTTCGCGGTAGAATCTGTGTGAATCTTCACTTAGTATAGTTTGTTAAATGACGATTTGAAAGTGCTTGTAAAGGCCACTCGTATAAAGTATATTTTGATTTGATTTGATTAGAACAAGTGGTCTCCCATTGGACGAAATTCGACCGTAATTCATTGCTAATAAAATATTAGATACGATTCGAAAGATACGTAGGAAAAATGAGGCTTAACAGGACGATACCTTGCCACTGCTAAAATAAAAAAAATCAAATGTAAATAAAATGGCAGTATAAACGTAAACTATGAATGTTTCATATTCAATACAATTTAGATAAACGTGTGTGTGTTCAACGTATCGTAGTGTGTGTAATGTTTTGAATGCACCCTTCTCCACATCAACTTTAAGTGCCAAAATTTAAGCTCCATCCGCGTCTTTTTGGTAAAAATGTCGTACAAAGTTGTTGGTTCACGTATAAGTATATATGTTACTGTAAAAGTTCGAACTACGGTATCTTAATCTTAAGATTTTCCAGTAAAACCTAAGATTTACCGATTATGAATGGTAAATGTCCAAAAAACTTTGGGATTCGAACTTTTACCATCATTCACTTGGTAAATCTTAGGATTTACATGTTAGGTTAGGTTAGGTTGGTTTTACTGGAAAATCTTAAGAATTACCTTAGCTCGAACTTTTACAGTAACATATATTTATTATATGTAATAATATTATAAGGAGGAACTTCTATTTGAAAAAATAAGATGGAATTATACAAAGCGTTCTATTTCTCCTACACAAGGGTAAAACATCCGAGGCGCTATCGAAACTCCTGTCCTTGAAACCGACTGAGGCTGTCCTCGTGACCCTGGACGAGGAAGGACGTGAGGTCAGCGAGAAGAACATACCCGTCGACTTAGTGGAGCAAGGGGACGTTCTTAAGGTTAGTGGAATTTTGTTAAAAGATTAAACGCTGATATGTTTATTTGCGCTCGTTAGCACAGCGTAACCTTGTATCTTGATTTTTTTAATGGTGAGTGAGCCAGTGTAATCATAGACACGAATTGCAATTTTATAATATTCAATTGAATGTATAATATGACTATCACAGAATCTAGATTGTATATATTTTGCCTGGAAATTATTAAATACACAGTACACAGTAAGAACCTGTAAATTTAGGAGAATGTTTGGAGCATATTCCTCTGCTCCAATGCGGGTTGGTGTTTGGCAGAATTTCATTGAAATTAGACACATGCAAGTTTCTTCGCGATTTTTTCCCTCAGCGCCGAACATGAGATGAATCATGAACACAAATTAAGCTCTTGACAATTCAGTGGTACCTGTCTGGGTTTGATCGCAATCATCAGTTAAGATGCACGCGTTCTAACCACTGGGCCATCTCGGCTCTTCGTATCAATAAATACTAAGTCTGTGATCCTAGTAATTTTATACGAATTTCAGTGGTTTTTTTTCAAAATTTCATAAATGATTACGGTCCACTTGGCTATGATCGAATATTTAGTACTTTGTGAAGTAGTTTATGAATTAAAATCTATTAAAGATTTATACAAATGACAAGTAATTAACATCTCACGTGATCAAAGATTGATGGACGAAAGATACTGGATATCCTCTCGTCTGAAATCGAAATTAAACTCGCTGGTAATGAAGGTAAATGACGTGGACGTTATTCCCAGGTAGTGCCCGGCGCGAAGATACCCGTTGACGGTAAGGTTATATCCGGGCAGAGCACGTGTGACGAGTCCCTAATAACCGGGGAGTCGATGCCGGTGACGAAGTCCAAAGGTACAACTTTTTTTCAGTCAAACAAAAATGTTTTATTTTACGGTATTTGTTGTCTTTTTCATATTTGCGTGACCATTTATAAATAAAATGATATAATTTGTATATGTACGGGCGGCAAAAACATCCTAATTAGTTTTTTTTTTTAATTTTAATTCCCTACTAAATTTTGTTATGAGATTGATTATCTTGTTTTGTCGTCGTTGACTAAACCTGCGGTCTGCGAGTCGAGCCTTCGCAAGACATCGGCTACGAATGTAAGCTCCCAACCCCTACGCGCAGGCTCGCTGGTGATCGGCGGCAGCATCAACCAGCACGGCGCGCTGCTGCTGCGCGCCACGCACACGGGCGACGCCAGCACGCTGGCGCAGATCGTGCGCCTCGTGGAGGACGCGCAGAGCAGCAAGGCGCCCGTGCAGCGCCTCGCCGATACCATCGCCGGGTACGCGCCCCCCCCTCCCCCCCAGCGCCACCTAGCGGCGAGTTACGATAAAGTCTGACGATAGAAATACCTTCTCCGAGAAAAAAAAAATTTGATCGTGTGATCGTTCAAGCGGTGTCGAAATCTATTAATCTCGCAGATGTACCAAAATATATCTTTATGTGATTCATATTTCAGATACTTCGTTCCAATGGTGGTGTTCCTCTCGTTGCTGACGCTGATCTGTTGGATCATAAGCGGAGCCATCAACATCGATAGGATTAAAGATATAACGCCGGTGAGTAGACAAAGTCGCTTTAATAATTGTGCTCGTGAAATTAGTCTAGCCTCCCACTTCTCCTCTTGAAGGTGAAATTTCCAAAAATCCTTTCGGACTAAACGTCTACGTTAAGAAAGGGGTAACTATCCTCAAACAAAGTCAATTCAACCTGTGACTTCGAAGATTTTGTGATGAGTCAATTAGTGGTATTTCCACCCGCAATAGAGCAACTTGGCTTTGTGCAAACCTCTCTGGATTGGTACCACTTAACACAAACAGCAATACTCGGTATTATCGTGTTCCGTTTTGGGGAGCCAGTGTAACTTAAATTCCAAGTTCCACCCGAACCACCTAGATGTCCGAAAATCAACAACAGCGTGATTTCTAAGGATTTTTCTGCCTTTCACAACTCTTCGAAATCAGCTTTCTCTGACGGTTTTTCCGAACCGATAAGATTTGGGAATCTTAAATAGAAGAGCCTGCACTTTTCTTAAAAGCCATGTCCATGGGCTGTGGTACTCACTTTCCCTCAGATGAGCCTCTTGCGCGTTTGCCACCTATACCATAAAAAAAAAACTACAGGCTCGGTGCATAATATCTTCGTCTCCAAAGTTAATTAGCGCATTGGCGATGTAAGGAATGGTCTACAGTGCCAATGTCTTTTGATGACCTCCTTGGTCGAGTTGTGTGTACACCGGTTTTCATGGGTACGCCGCTCCGAGGTCCCGGGTTCGATTCCCGGCCGAGTTGATGTAGAAAAAGTTCATTAGTTTTCTATGTTGTCTTGGGTCTGGGTGTTTGTGGTACCGTCGTTACTTCTGATTTTCCATAACACAAGTGCTTTGGCTACTTACACTGGGATCAGAGTAATGTATGTGATGTTGTCCAATATTTATAATATATTTATATTAATGTCTATGGGTGACCACTTCAAGTTGACTTTTTATAGGTCTGCCTACCTATTTCATACTCTATTCTAGGTACAAAACTTTTCGTCTTAAGTATTTTTGTAAATTGTTTCTTTTTACTTTAACGTAGAATCAAATATCGAATTATTAAAGATGCAAAGATGCCTTTCACAGGAGATGTACCGCGATTCAGGGTTCACGGAGTGGGAGCTGATCGTGCAGACGGCGTTCCACTTCGCGCTGTCGGTGCTGGCCATCGCGTGTCCGTGCGCGCTGGGGCTGGCCACGCCCACCGCCATCATGGTGGCCACGGGCGTGGGCGCGAGACTCGGCCTGCTCATCAAGGGGGCGGAGCCCTTGGAGAACGCGCACAAAGTTAGTAAACACGCAGGCTATATAAGCATAATATGTGATAGAATTCATAGTCGAAACATTATTTAATTTATTTAATTCATACTCAAAGACAAAGTTAAAGATTATTATTAATTATAGAAGCATTAAACTTACTTATTGACTGTGAAATTAAACACTATCATAATGTGTTAAAAGAAACACATCTGTCTTGAGAGCCGGCTAAAAAACTCAGCTGAAGTTTTTTTACCAAATAAGTGTATTTTTATTACATTTTCGTAAATTACTACATCGATCAAAAGCAAAATACGTTAAAAAACATATAAAACCCAATGTGATGTTGGGACCTTACTCTCTAGTTAAAGAAAACAACTGTTTACTGTATCGTGGCGTTTATTGGTCTAACTCATATATGAATAAAATATACTAATAAAATTATGCTTACATAGCTAAATGCGAGTACAGTTACATACATAATTTCTAACATTATAATTAATACACACTTCACCAAGAATCAAAGCAAATATACGCGGTGATAAAATACGGTGACTGAATACATAAACTTACTCAAACCCTTCTCCGTTACGTGCGTTTGAAGCCGCGGTTGGAAATTAAATTTTATTATATTTAATTATTTTTATTTCCAATTAAACAGATCAAAACAGTTATCTTCGACAAGACTGGAACAATCACACGAGGCAGCACAACCGTAGCAAGAGTTTCACTACTAACCGGCGAGCCCTCGATGTTACCGGAAGTACTTGCTTGCATACTCTCTGCGGAATTAAACTCGGAACATCCCGTTGCTTCCGGTAAGAGATTTATTATTATTTATATTTTTATCCTATAATAGAATAGTGCTTAATTGCACAGCAAACGTCACATGCACCTATAATTCAATAATTAGTCCTTCGAGCCGGATAATGTAATCTAACAATGTCGAATTTGAATATTGTCTCAAGTGTAAGTAATATCAAAATGTATAACATTCTAGCGATAGTTAAATGGTGTTCTGGCGTGGTTGGTGATGCCCGGGCCACTTGCAGCGGGTTCGCAGCGGCGCCGGGTTGCGGGTTGCGCGCTAAGATCACCCTCAGGAATGATTTTCAACAATCGCCTCAGTTGAAAGCAGCTTTGGCAAATGCGAGGTGAGTTTTTTTTTATTTTAATTTATATATGTATTATTAAACTGTATAGCTTAGTGTAATGGAAGTAGAAAACAATTTAAAAAACATGCGATTTGCAAATAACTCAGTTACGTTGTGCACTATTAAGAGCTCATGATTAATATACCTTTATTTATAAAACAACACTTACACTTAACTACTTATATCCACTTTTATTTTACTTCCAAAATTCCGATAACAGTTACGTCGAAGTTCAAAACGCCATCAAGCTCTCGACCAATGATATCGCGTCAATTTGCCCTCAAATGTTGTTTATTTGACTTTTCTCCTGTTATGGTTGGAATATAGTATAGAAATAAATCTCATATATGAATTGTTTTTCTTTGGTTTATAACAATTATTTAGAACCGTGTTTTTAATTTAAATTCACAAATTGATTGAGATATTTTCTTAAACTTGCTCAGGGAAGGCTCAACGATCCAGCTGCACGGTGTTCCAGTGGAGATCGTGGGCGGGGAGGGGGACGCCGCCCTCAGCTCCGCGCAGGCCGCCACCAGGCTGCATGCGCTCATACCTTCCACTGGAGACGTGAGTTCAGGCCTCGCCTCCAGTGGAGTGACCTTGAGCCAACTTGATTGAGCTATGACTTTACTAATAAGCTTGGGTTCAACCACCAACATCAATAACATCAGTAATCCAGAACGACTTCGGTCTGAACTAAGCAGGACATATTAGAGATCACAAGTGTGAGGGTCAACACAAGCGTACCGAATCCGATAGGAAGGCTAATCCGACAAGACCGGAAAGAGTTCAGGCGCAGGACCAACGCCTCGACGTGCTTTCCGAGGCTCGGGCGTGTACACACTTCCAACATCCAGACTTCGGGCTGTTACTGAGATTTTTTTTCGACGGAAATATCCAAAAACTTTTTATCAGCCCAGCCTGGGTTTTGAACTCAAAACCTCGGAATTTGTGGCCTTCTATTAAGATCGAGGTATGAGGCGGTCAAGGAACAAGCATAAGCTAGTTACGTATGTTACCCGATTGCACAGGGTTCATAGTTATTTTGTTAGTTAGTAAAACTATATGTTTTACAACAGGAGACCAAACAAAGTTCAAAATCATTCAAATGCAAAATTAAAAAAAAACCGTTAAAGATTTTTTATCTGTTATAGGATATTATAAGTTTTTATATGGTAATACACCTTGGAAATGTAATGACCTCCATACCGTTTAAAATAGAATTATGAAAACTGCATTGTAAATATAAAAGTTCCGCTGAGTTTCTTTCGCGAGTTCCTCTCAGGTTTGAGGTGTTGCTTTCCGAATCGGTGGTAGTTTTTTTTTGTTAATGCTTCTACGTTCGATAAAGATTTTTGACTTTTTTGAATTTTGTTACTTAGCCAGGCTTTCCAAAACCCTAACACCAATTATGTTACTCGTCTGCCTTCTTATAAAATACTGCCACCCTTGATGGTACTTTAAAAATAGAATAGAATTCGAAAACAGTCTGCAACAAGATTGCAGTATTTCTTGAATGATTTGGTTCAATTTCTAGAATACCATATAAATTTGGTGTGGTCAACGTCTAGTGGTCTAATAAATGTTTGTTTTCCGTTCGCAGGTGGTGGAACAAATAGTATTAATAGGTAACCGTGAATGGATGGCGCGGAACGGAGTGTCCGTGCCTCGGAGGGTTCAGGAGACGTTGCAGAGGGACGAGGAACTCGGACGAACAGCTGTGTTGGCGGCTATTAATGGTATAACTCATACGTACATACAAAAATAAAACTTTAATCAGTGGATAAGCAAAACTACTCATTTTCATGCTGGTTCCCCCTGGTTGTATGTTTGGAACCGGTGGTAGCATTACATTTAGTTCACCACAGTAACATGACAATTCAAAAGAACTTTTATGAGTTTACTTTAAGAAAGAATATTTTGATTTGATTTGAGTTACTAGCAGGACTTGTTCTCTAAGCCGTTTTATTTTCACCTATAGTTTTGGATATCTCATGATGAGTCAGTCAGTGGTATTTTGCATACATATATATAACTTCTATTACCTGGTTTACCCCCAGGACCCAGATAAATTATGAAGACTTTCACCGCGAAAGGTACTTGAATTTCACGTGATTTATCATGATTATTATTTCAGACCAACTAGTTTGCACGATCGGAGTAGCGGACGAGGTTAAGCCGGAAGCCCATCTCGCGGTCTACTGCCTCAAGAAGATGGGCCTGGAAGTGTGTCTCCTCACCGGTGACAACAGGAAAACGGCTGTGGCGATTGCTAGACAGGTACCCAGTTACCAGTTAGGTCATTTCCATTTATACTTTTATATAAAGACTAGCTGCTCGTCCCGATTTCGCTCGCCTATTTTACTTCTGTCATATATGATTTTTACGAAACTTCGACCCGTAAACACAGCGCACTGTACCACGTTTTTGTAATATTTTAATAGCCGTTCCTTCTCGTTGTAGCGCGATGGTATATAGCCAATAGCCTCGATAAATGGGCTATCTACACTGAAGATTTTTTTCAAATCGGATCTGCAGTTCCCAAGATTAGTGCGATTATCCAAACAAAAGAACTTCGGCTTTATAATTTTAGTACAGATGTAAAATTTGTTTGTTTGTAGGGGCTAATCTCCGAAACTTATGTTCCAATTATAACAAAGTGTTCGCTGGTAAAAGTTGCATTATTCCTGAGTGCTGTGGGATATTAATTATATTAATGTTATGTCAATTTCTATTTTAACTTATGTCTTTATTATTTTACTTGGTGGTAGGGCTTTTTGCAAGCCCGTATGGGTAGGCACCACCCACTCATCAGATATTCTACCGCCAAACAGCAGTACTCAGTATTGTTGTGGTCCGGTGTGAAGGGTGAGGTGAGCCAGTGTAACTACAGGCACAAGGGACGTAACATCTTAGTTCCCAAGGTTGGTGGCGCATGGATGTATCTGTCCAAAGGTTACTTTGAAGATATTTTCTTCAGCTGATTTTTTTAAAACATGTGATATTTTATAGGTTGGAATAAATAAAGTGTATGCGGAGGTGCTTCCCTCACACAAGGTGGCCAAGATACAGAAACTCCAAGAGGAGGGACAGAAAGTTGCCATGGTAAGAATATCATTAATTGGTAATATTTTAATTAGTCAATGTATACCGATTAACGTAACGCTGGGTAGGTACCGCCCACTGATGAAGGGTGAGTGAGCCAGTGTAACTACAGGCACAGGAGACATAACATTTCAGCTCCCAAAGTTGGTGACGCATTGGTGTATCTTACATTCACCTGTATCTGTAAGATACACCAATAAAAAAACATAAAAAATAATTATATAGAATATTTGATGTCAGTCAGAGTTAAATTATATTTCATGCGTGTAATCCAAAGCTTCTCTTGCCACCATGTATATAATGTTGTATAGTATAGTATGTACGTGATGCCCACAGGTGGGCGACGGTGTGAACGATTCCCCGGCGCTGGCGCAGGCGGACGTGGGCGTGGCCATCGCCAGCGGGACCGACGTCGCAGTCGAGGCCGCGGACATCGTGCTCATGCGGGTAACTCACACCAGCACGCTGTACACTCACGCTAACACTACGTCTTTGTCATGTGTACGTGCGTACACGTGCAAACACGGACGGACAATATTCAGTACAAAAGATCACTAGTGCTTCATTCAAATGGTATCATATTACAGGCCTTCGTGTCGTAGAGCGTTTAGGTATATATCGTCTCATCTAAATTATACTTTTTATGATCGGTTTCTGTGGAGGCCGTTAGGCTGGTTGTCAACCTTCTCAATTATCTGTGCAGTGTTATAAAACACTGAATTAATCTTAAATATATGTCACTAATTTCCTGTCCATAGATATGTTATTTTATAGGACAATAACTTAACAAAGTTTCATCACTATCGGCTTAGGAACGCAACATGTTTATTTGTGTGAAAATGGACCCGTGTTCCATTCCAGAACGACCTGCTGGACGTGGTGGCGTGCCTGGAGCTGTCCCGGACGACGGTGCGCCGGATCCGGCTGAACTTCCTGTTCGCGTCCGTGTACAACCTGCTCGGCATACCGCTCGCGAGCGGGGCCTTCGCTGCCTACGGCCTGCAATTACAGGTTGCTTAACATTATACAATCAAATTGTATGCTGTCAGACCATCTTTGTTGGTACTACTCGCTGGTGGCATATTCAACTGCCAAGCTCCATACTCAGTATTAACAACAACACTGAATATTGCTGGTGGTATGATGACCACTATCAGGTGGTCCATATATCCGTTTGCTTATCTATTTTAAATGAAACTGCTGAAAATAGTTTATTTAAAACGATTCAAAGTTGCTCATTTAAAAAGGCTTATATTAATTTCATATATCATCGATCTACAAAGGAACTGAAACAAATGAGTCAACTTTATTGTCTTGGTGTGCGTGACTTGACACTTGAAAACTTTACTAGTGTGCGTGTACTGAGTACCAACTGTTGGCCACTTTTATTTTCGACGCGTTCTGAGCGTTGACAGTCTCCCTATATATAAATATTTAATGGCACTGTCTTTTGTTATCATTGTTGTAAACGCTGCATGAGATACAGATAAATTATTAATTTGTAATCTTCGAAAGCTTAACTTAATCCAAACTTTATAATTTTCAGCCCTGGATGGCGTCAGCTGCTATGGCGATGAGTTCCGTATCAGTGGTCTGCTCGAGTTTATTACTCAAGACGTAAGTACTTATAACCATTAAAGGGCTTGGTCGTCGATGGCCGTTTTTATTCTGATCGATGGGGGGGGGGAGGGGATTTTCAGGCAATGGGATGATTCGAACATAAGTTAATGTGCTTGCTCGTGTATTATATGCATTCGTAGCAAACGCTCATCTCTCAGTTGAAAGAAAATTAGAAATATTCGGTGGTCTCGGCTTTAGCTCGGAGTTAGTACGTATTGTGCATGTCGCCTTTCGGTTTGAAGGTGAGAATAACCCAACAGTACTAAGTATTTCTGCTTGGCGGAAGAATATAATACACGATGATGAGTTGGTGGCACCTACCCAGGCAGCCTTGGAATATGTACCATCAAGTTAATAGATGAACTACCATGAACATAATAGACCCATGATAAAAATATTAAATATCTCTACTCCAGTTTCAGAAAAGCATCAGCTGAACAGCTGAGAACGACAGAATATCTCCAATCTATACATATAGAAGAATTGGACTCGGTGTCCGTTCATCGGGGTTTGGACGAGAAGGTGGACCCCATAGACAGGACGTCGCCATTAGCCAAGTACGTAAATAAAATCCTGGTCCGTTTAAATATATAACAATATTATTGTTTAAATATATCTATATATATGTATATGTATATATATGTGCACTATATTATATTAGAATTATTTATTTTAATCATAATACTTTTTGCTACAAGTATAGTTCGCGTTATGTAACTTTGCCGCTATGAAGTTGTCTCTGTGGAGTACAATAATATCAGAATGGGTACCTTTTGGATTTGAGACGCGCGGTCCGCCGCCAGCGGTGACGTCACACGGGGCAAACTCGCGTCGATGCTCGCGAGCTCAGACGTGTGTGACTTGTTCATTAGCGTCAACGTTTGCCTGGCGTTTGTTCCAGTATTTTAGAGATTTATGACTGTATGATTATTTACGTGATTAGTGAGTTTGGAGGTGATTTTAAGAAAAACACACACAAGTATCCCCTTAATAACCCATAAAGTGGAGCATATACATTATTATCAGCCTGTAAATTTCCCACTGCTGGGCTAAGGCCTCTTCTCCCTTTGAGGAGAAGGTTTGGAGAATATTGTGGAATATGCTCGCTGTGCACGCTGCTCCAATGCAGGTTGATGGAATACACATGTGGTAGAATTTCGTTGAAATTAGACACATGCCGGTTTCCTCGCGATGTTTTCCTTCACCGCCGAGCACGAGATGAATTATAAACACAAATTAAGCACATGAAATTCACTGGTACCTGCCTGGGTTTGAACCCGAAATCATCGGTTAAGATGCACGCGACCCCTGGGCCATCTCGGCCGGCATATACATAAAAACGAAAATTTTGCCATAGCCGTTTGGCTAATCACTGTTCAGAATTTCTTTGCTAACGCTCTTTCGATCTAAAACAGTCATTCTTTATTAAGTTTCATAAGGTTCCATCTCATTCTGATAACTCGTGTGTTATAAATCCATATTCCGGTAAAAATGTTCAGTGATCATGGTGCGTAATGGCGTCACGTCTGTGTAAATTTTATGCTTGCTTGCGTTCTCTCTCAAATAAGTGTACGGTTGGTCAAAAGCGACACAGTTACATGATACGAATGAGTTAATTTTTTACACATTTTTTAACTGTATATAGAAAACTTTGTAAAGTAATTGAATTAATTAATATTAATTGTTATATTTGTATTTACATAAATGATCTTCTTATTAATATATTTATAAAACTGCCGACCTTCTGTATAAAGATTTTTCAGTGGGTGTTCAGTTGAACAATGATCTATCTCCGTCTGACATCATACATTTGACATTTGAAAGAAGGAGACAGCGTTGTTTAATTAATCACCTCCTAAACAATATTCATGAATAATTATTAAAAAATATCTATATTTTTTAAATGATTAATTTACGAGCTCTTATTTAAAAGTACCTTTGAATTTGTGCGGATCTTGCAATTTAAATCTAAATCAATTCCATTTAAGCGATCGCGCTGAAATTTTGCAAATATTACGGTACTGGTGACAAAAAAATATCTTATGATTTTTAAATAAAAGCTTGTTTTAAAAGTATTTTATCATTATTACAAGTTTGCCCTAAATGTATTGGCTTAAATAAGCACAGTAATCATTTTAATGGCTATTTAAGAGAACTTTTATCATTTATGCACTAGACAAGCGTTTCCCAAAGTTTTTAACCTAACTAATAATATACATTATAAAAAAATCTTTGCGTTAGATACATAATATTAAAATGAATGCAGCTTGCCCCAGTGTTGGGCAACGAGATTCGATAATTTACAAATTTGATTAAACAATAAGGCGCCACAGTTGCGATCCGATATTTAACTTTCGTGGCCCGACTTTGGCGGCCCACTTATGGGAAACGCTGCACTAAATAGTATCACTTCTCACGCAAAATTATAACTCTGTCTAGCAGAAAGAGAGACTCGCTGAAATCCGCACTATTAAAATTATGGTAATATTAATAATTATTATTTTTTGTGTGCGTCGTTTGACGGTGGTGGTTTTATGTGAGTTGTTTTTTAATATATATAATATTAACTTTGCATACTTAAATATCTTATTTATTAAAATATATATATGTAAGCAATAGGCTATTTGACTGGTTTTTAAAATCCATTTTATATTATTTAGTAGAGGTCAAGGAAACCAGTAAAAGTTGTGTTTTTTAATCCTAGTACATATTTCCTGAAAAATATCAAATTAAAAAATCAATATTTAAATAGCGCGCGAAAACACTACTTTGACAATATGGCGCTGCAATGGCGTCGGTGACGTCACTTGCCTGTATTGTAATCTGTGGCACATATAATCCACATACAGTAGGCAAACGAGGTTAACAAGCAAGTGACGTCATCATAAACCCGATAAATTAAAAAAAATGCATTTTAATTTATGGATTTTTGAATAGATAAATTATTATATTCAACTTTCGTTTTTAAATAACCATTTTTAAACTCATAATATATACTGATTACAATAATTGACACTTTATTTTTCGCATTGTCAAATAGCCTATTCTGTACGCATGTAGGATTTATAATAATGTTATCGTTAAATAATACCTAACTTAACACATTGAAAAGTTATGGAGGATTTATTCAATGATCTTAAAGAAGGGAAATTTATTACTTCAGAGGCAAAGTTATTATGTTCGTGTTGTATCTTGCACGGTATTTGATAACTTCAAATTTCGGGCGTTTTACTCAATGTATTGTGTGTTTGTCATATATATGTGTGTGTCATTGCATTGGGTATATGTGCATCGAGCTTTCATTTTTAAGATTTTGATTTGCATACGAAAACAGTTGTAAAATTACGTCAGGTATTTTCGATTCAAACATTCTGATTCTTGTAAGAATATCGTTGAGACCGCAACAAAACAAGAAATTGTTGTTTTTTTTTAAACATTATCTTACTTTAGTTAATTCTAATGTTTATATTCACAGATTACTTTATCGCAGTAAATCAGCGAATGGGTGTCTGTTGCAAGAAGAGGATGACATGCTTACTGTCTCCTTCATACCGAAACGACCGACGAGAGACGCGCCCAGTTTGAACGGATAACCTCTGTACTATATTCGAGCAGCGAAGGAGAAATAAATAAACAAAACTTGATTGATATTCAATACTATTTGCTATTAGGTCGGCTAAAAGCACTACAAACAGTTCTAGATTCATATATATTTATTTTTAACGACACTATTTCACTTAACAACTAATATACGCTTTGATTTGACTTCCAAAGTTCCGATAGCAAATACGCTGTCGTACAGAACGCCATTTTTACGTATCCATAATGACATGAATACCACAGATTAAAAATTCGACCAGTGACGTCACAATCAAGGCCAAATTTGTGAATTCCTCTCAAACTCCTGTAATTTGGTGCCAATTAGTTGAGGTTTTCTGTGTTCGCAATTTTTTCCAATTCTTCCAAAAATACCAAAAGTTTGTGACAATTGTTGACAACATAAAATCGATTTCTATATTTAACGAAATTTTATTGTACATGAGTTACAAGTAGCCGTTGAAGTTCCTATCAATTTAAACGTCATGTGACTCGGGAGCTGACTTCTGAATAACGCCTAGTCGATCGATCCTCGAAGGCTACGAATAACGGACAGTAGAGTTAAAATATGAAAATGACAAATGTTAATTAATATTTCTACTATGCGTAAGCAAAACGAATCGTTTCTTGAATATAGTAACCGGGTTAGGGTTGTTGATAAAATTTGATATAGAACCAAATTTCCTTTCCTAGAGACACTTTAGATATATTTAAAACTGAAGTTGTCTAAGGGTTCGTCGGTTTGTTATAATATCGTTTAATTGAACTTTGTACAAATTATAATGTTTGTTTTTCACGTCAAATATTGTTATTTCTTATATATATTTTTCTGTATTTTCATCGAGTTTTTTTTTTTTATTTTGTTATTGATAGTAATTATTCTCGAATTACATTTTTTTTTTTTGTATAGTTTGTTTTTGATGCATTTTTTTTTAATTAACACAATATTTGACGTGCCATTTATATACATATATTGTATAAAAGTAAATAGATATGTAAATGAATGTCGTGTACATAATATTTTTTAAGGGAGCACAAATATTTATACAATTAAATTAATTTTGTCTATACTTTTTTTAAAAAATATAAAATCCTTAATAAAATCATGTGTTTAGCTATGAACGTTGTTAGGCGGGTGTTTAGTAACGTAATGCGTCTCTTTCTGTCGAATGTCAATTTTAATATATCAGAAAGAGATAGCACTGTTCAACTGAACCCCAGCAACCTTTGTAACTAAGGTTGATAGTCTAATAAATACTTATAATGGTCGCCTTATTTGTACCGATATCAAAACAGTTATTGAAATTTTTAGTTTTTTTTTTTATAAATACTTTCATATACAAAATGAGTAAATCGCCTCAGTATCTTTATAATTGTTTATTTTTTTTTAGTTTAATTTTGTAACTGCTTATATATACATTTGTAAATACAAAACATTTGTAAGTGTGTTGTTTTTGGTGTACTGACAACCCTAATGTTTGTACCGCAAATGCCGTATAGGTAGTTCTTCGGCCCTTTGTACATTTCGTCTCATTTCGGGCCGAGTTGGTTCATTAAAGTCGCGCTGAGAGAACACGTTTCTAACAAGTCTGTGAACGAATGGTCAATTTAACTTTTTAGTGAAGAATTTACGATAAAATTCTTAAGTAATTATGTTAACTTATATTATGTTATAAATTTGGGCAAAATTAATTTCAAATAAATAAAAAAATATCGATTTTTTGTTGACAGTTGACAGATGACATTTTGTTGTTTGTTTCATATTCCAATAAGAGAAGGAGTAGAGAACAGACTTATATATTCCATATGATATGATACCAAAAACTGTTATATTATAGATTACAAACAGTTCTTGATTAATATATCATAGCAGGCAGTAGTGGGGGGGGGGGGCAAATGAAACGTGTCCAATAGACGATAAGCATCAACTTACGGACCAATGCCGTGCAGCCCCTTCAGTCCTCCAAAGAGACCTAAAGATATACGACTGCACAGGCAAGATATATATATATATTTAGTTATATTTCAACACTATACCCCTTGACTACTTATATCCACTTTAATTGTACCACCCTGACATTCCAAATGTCATTTTACAAGAATTCGACCAATGACATCGCGTTATGAATATAATAGATTATTCTAGACCAATGATATCGCTTCAATTCAAGGTCAAAGTTGTTTATTTGTCTTTACTCCTCCTGTGATTGGATTAGGCTTTATTGTATTTAATCACTTGACATCGGGAATGTATTCTCTCAACGACCGGACCGGACCGGATTAGTGGTATTTATCATGATATAACCTTAACATAATATTAGTGACGAATGATTACAGATTTGTATGAAGATTTGCAGGAAAGATGTGAGGCGTTTTTATATTGATTTTGGTACAAAAGGCTAATTGTAATATAGAAAATGTTATTTTTATAAAAATAGTTATTAATTAAATTTAAAATCTTATCAAAATCGATTCAGTTCGCGGCAAGTAAACACAAGTTACCCGAGGCTAATTTAGCAGTATTTTAGGAATACATTAAATCTATCAAATGTTGCCATTATGTGTCTTTTTTACCTTTTTTAATCTATATCATAATATAAGCCCACAGATAATATAAAGAAATGTTGTACAGTACATATATCCAATATTTTGTGGGCTATTTTGTATTAGTTATTATTACATGTAGTTATGAATAGCTATAACTCGATCAGTGGCTAGCTTAGTAGGCTGGAGATTCCGAGGCCTTGGACTCGAACTTCAGGCCAGACGAATGTATTTTTTGGGCTTTCTCTGTGGAGAATCTCTTGAGTATCAGCTTGGAGTATTAATTTAGATTTGGCAGGGTTACATTCCTTAGTCCATAGCACGTAAAGTTGCTTCGAACTCTCCAGTTTTATTTCCACTTCATCGTGTTTTGAGACTGAAGGAATAGGGAGACCACTTGTGTTTGCACACGCTTGGACATTATAATATGTCCAGCGGAGATTGCTTACTATCTCTAGGAGAAAGATCGTCGTAGCCCAAATTAGTTAGAAGGACATTCACCATCAAATTCCTAAAAGACTGAAAAATATGACTAGACTAGAGATTGGAAGAGCACTGCTCTAACCAGAAGCAATAGTATAAAGGCTAACGAATCATGATAAGAAATACTTCTACGGATCTACCTCATTTGCTTAAATATATAAAACGAATTATTCACCAATATGTATGAATAAATTAAATGGGATTTTCTGATTGCAATCTGATGTTGTCAATGCGACATTGAACTTACCCTCAACGCTGTATGGATGTTTTTGGACGTAACCTTATATTGGCTACAATCTGGCTAGGTGTTTACCAGATATTTACTATCAATACACTATTTATGGGCTTCGATTCAGAATTAACTGAGCTGGAGTCATTACAAGCACGGAAGGCGTATAATGTGAAATGTCATAATTGTATTAACGCTGTAAATATTTAGTAAAGATTCGTATATCTATGGGAGGAATCTAATCAGTTTCTTCTACCAGCATGTATCCTAATTTCTCCTTCCCGATTCCTTCCATGAAACTTTAAGACACTTTCCAATTTTAGAAATTTATTTGAGTTCGACCTAACTTTGCATTTGTCCATATGTTCAGGAGTTTGTTGCCTCTGATAAAGCTTAAAAGATAATATCATGTTAGGACATATTACTTGAGTATATAAAGCGCTGCTGTTAATTTTAAATATATGTCAATTGCCTTCAAAATGATCGTCTATTTGACGAAACCATCTTCTATAATTTAATAATCTTCTATAATAATACGTATAATTTGATTTTCCATAACATAGAGAAGACCTAATAAACGCTGGACTTTCGAGAATGATGAATTTTCCTCAAAAATAGTCTTCTCTCACGCGTAAAACTTTTGTTAAGAGCGGGTAAAAAATGCAACTTTAACATTAGACATCCTGTAAAACAGACGCTTCCAAGATTTTAAGGAAATTTACGTTAGATATCTGGTATCATCGAACAATGGGATTTTCTACAAATGCCCTAAAATTAGAACGTTTAATAAATGAAAGTTTAGGAGGAGAATGTGATGAATTGGTAATTAACCATTAACATATTATTTTTTAAATTATTCTTCCGTCAGTAATAAACCTTGTATTGCATTGACCTAGTAACCATTAGAAAAAATAAAGGCGCAACGGACAATATGTCCCAAATGCTACGATTGGCAGTTAATTTAGAGTAGTTCATACTCCTGAAAGTATCACCAGTGTTTTAAGATGACCATTTAACGTCAGACGGGGCATTAAAACACAGACCTTCCCTAAAAAAATATGGAGAATTTTTGTCCACACTAAATATTGTTATTTAAATTCAAGACAATCATGATTTAATTAATTATTTCGTTATTAGATACGCAAAGATCCTAGAGATCTATTCACTAACGAAGGCGCCAACGTTAACTTTTCAGCGTGCATTAGTACGAGTGATGATCGTACTTACAAGATGTCTTAGTGTGCGTAAGACGATTAACACAAGAGTACAGACAGCAGAAAAACATAAATTAGATTATATGGATTACCTTTGTTTTTAAGTATTACGTGCTGAGTAACATGAAGGGGCGAACCTTCGTGAATGAATAGGTATATATCAAGACCTAATTTAAAATTAAGTACTTGTAATTTGAAATTAGGTCGAAAGGTCTTTAACGCGTTTTATATTAAATTTGTAATGTTTATTTATTAATTTATTAAGATTTCCTTGCATTTAAACGAAGGCTCAATTTTTTCTAATCGATTTATGATAATTAAACTAGTGGGTGCCATATTAAAAAAAAAGTGTTATGTCTATATCAATTTAATATTAACTTGCTCAACTAATGTTATGTTCAATATCACGAATCTAATTTGAACGTGATATGTGCTAGCAAGTTTCCAGTGTTAAGGCATAATAGACATAAATACTTTAAAGCACCATGTAGCGCGTCACGAGATTAACCGCGGCAAAACGCAACGTGCCACGTCACGACGTCGTAGCGCGTTTACGTGTGGTAACCCTTAGTTGAGCGGAGCATTTTTGCTGCGTAAACAAAATGAACGCACCATATTTATCTTCGAATAGGCTATTTGACAATGCGAAAAATAAAGTGTCAATTATTGTAATCAGTATATATTATGAGTTTAAAAATGGTTATTCATCAACGAAAGTTGAAAATAATAATTAATTAATTCAAAAATCCATAAATAAAAATGCATTTTTTTAAACGTTTGTCACGTGACACATAACTCTCTCTTATGATGACGTCACTTGCTTATTAACCTCGTCTGCCTACTGTATGTGGATTATATGTGCCACAGATTAAAATACAGGCAAGTGACGTCACCGACCCCATTGCAGCGCCATATTGTCAAAGTAGCGTTTTCGCGCGCTATTTAAATATGGAATTTTTATTTTGATATTTTTCAGCAATTATGTACTAGAATTAAAAAAAAAACTTTTACTGGGTTCCTTAACGCCCACTAAATAATATAAAATGGATTTTAAAAACCAGTCAAATAGCCTATTATATTAATATATAAAAATATAAATTGTATCGGCCTTGCAAACGTTTACCGGGTGTTTAGTTAAATACATTGAACTCTTTCTGTCATCAAATATTTGACGTTCGGCAAAAGAAGACAGCACTGTTTAACGAATCACCCCCAAATATATGTATATGGGTAAGGCCGGCAATGATTAATGCTTAATCGAATAAAATTTGAAACTATAGTTTCTGACTGTACATTGTAATATAAATATCGATTTATAGAAATTGTTTATTTTTGATTAAATAAAAGATTTAATACGTTTGAAGTTTTCTTTGTTATATTTGACGATTTTAATATATATTTTAGTTTGACCAGTGGTCAAAATTTGAACATAAAATAATTCATGAATATTTTCTAATGACAACACTAAAGCTTGTTAATAACTATCGAATAAAAAAAAGTTACTGAACTGTCATCTTTGTTTATTGTTTAACTAATAATAAGGAATAAAGAAAATCATGAGCCCTGATATCGTTATACAAATTTCTATGTAGTCATGTAGAAAATAAAAATGACATACATTTAAACTTAAATACATTTAACACTTTTACTTGGTGGTCTAAGTATTTATCACCCACTCATCAGATATTCTACCGTCAAACAGCAGTATTATTGTGTTCCGGTTTGAAAAAAAAAGCGTGGAGTTAATGCTTGTTGACTTCCAGGCAGGAGACATAACATACATATATAATTGTATGTATATAACTAACATGACTGTATTTTTAAATGTTGAAAAAGAGTAACTACTGAGTTTCTCGCTGGTTCTCGGTAGAATCTACATTCCGATCGGGCGGTAGCTTCACTTAATATAGTTTGTTAAATGACGATTCGAAAGTGCTTGTAAAAGCCTACTTGAATAAAGTATATTTTGATTTTGGTTAGTTAGTCAATGTAACTACAGACACAAGGGATATGACATATTCGTTTCCAGGGTTGATGGCGCACTGGCGATATAAGCAATGGTTAATATTTCTGAATGCGCCATTGCTTATGGGCGATGGTGACCACATACCATCAGGTGGCCCATTTATCCGTCCGCCTACTTTTACCATAAAAATAATTTGTTTTTTTTTAGTAATCCTGTAATACATCAAATTGAAATCAAATCATACATTTAATAAATTAACAAACTTAGATTATAAATAAATCAAAGTCACAGATTAAAAAATGCTATTACCATAACCATCCTGAATTACTAGACATCTAAAACATTTAACAAAACTATTCTTAAGTCATCACGCATCGCAGTTAAATTTAAAATCAATTTAGTATGCACATTGAAGACATGTTTACAACGCTGCGAGGTGCGAGCGGCGGTTTTGGCGCGAAATTCGTAATCGTTCAGAAATGGTTTCGTATTTGTAAAATCGTCGATGGCAGATATGTTACAGAGGAGTTATTTATTAATTCTTACGAAAGACTGTGTCCTAACAGAGAAGAATTGAGTTTAGTTCAGTTTGTACAATTGTTAGGTATTTTATCGAGGAATTCTAAACAAGATGTGAGCGTCTTTGTAACTCGTTTCAAAACTGTTAATCAACAGATTATAGACGAAATAAGAGATGTTAATTCGTGAAATAATTAATAAAACAGTATTTTTGAAGTGCTATTTTATTTAGCGATTCTTAAATTTATAATTTTTTATTTTTTAGCACTGAGATATATGCGTTCGAAAATATTAATAAGCATGTGCTGATTTTAAAGATATATACAAGATCCTTAGATCAGTTTTATATCTAGACAGAATGTCGCGCTACAAAAGACAAGCGACCTAACTTAGTACGTCACAGTACTTTACCGATGGACGTGTATTTAGTAACCAACGTGTATTTAGTAACCAACTGTTATAACCCTTGATCTGGCACAGGGAACTATTTTCCCACCCTTCCAGGCTAGCTAAATTCCCAAATATTTTTGAAATGGCAACTTTTTAGGTTGTATTTTTTACAGAAAAATTATCTAAGATAAATACATTTACATATGTGGCCCAGTGGTTAAACAAACCTATGACGTAAATTTACGTCTAGTCTTGAATTATATATTACTAGCGACCCGCCCCGGCTTCGCCCGAGTCCTGATATTAAACATACCTACTACAGAATGTCTTACAACTTTCACAGTTTTTCAGTCTGACAACACAAACCGCTATGTCCCTGCGTTTTAAATCTGTAATATCTTTGAAAATATTCATTGAAATTACATGCTGTAAAAGGCGATACTGATCTATATTAAATTCAAAATGTATTTAAGGTTAAACTTAATTGGATAAGGATTAATGCTGTATTGTAATTGCTTCGAAAATAAGCCATTATTTCTCATTAAAAGTAAAGGATAAAAATGGTTATTGTGGGTTATCCCTAAGAGATAGACATATACCATCCTAGACTTTTTTGAAGACCGTTTTAAGGTGTACAATACTGTAGTACATTATTTTGATCTATCTCGTAGGGTTCAGCCGTCGTTTGTAATGTAAGCGCAAAAAATTGTGTTTATTTACGACATCACTTTAGAAACCTCTAAAATTATCAGTGTTTCTCTACTATATTGGGCACGTATTTTACACATAAACCTTCCTCTTGAATCAATCTATCTATTAAAAAAGACTGCATCAAAATCCGTTGTGTGATTTTAAAGATCTAAGCATGCACAGTGACAGACAGACAGCGGTAAGCGACTTTGTTTTATACTATGTAATGAAATCGTTAGCACTTGAGACACTTAGAACTTGGAGTAAAAGTGCAAATAGTTTTCTAAAACAAAACGTTTCGTCTCATCGTCTGTACTGGAGACACAAAAGACACTCAATTTTCATAGAATTGGAATTATGATAGACATCCGTGCTGCAGTTCCACAATAGTTTTGTTTGGGCACACTTTTCAACTATAGTATGCCGGAACGAATTTGTTATTTGAAATAGAATGTTTATGTTGAAACAATAATGAAATTTTTAATTCCTTTGCTATCTAGCTGAGTTGTAGTCTTGCTTGCTGTCGCTGAGTGAATAAACTACTGGCTTAAGCAGCGTTACCGGGCGTGGGGGCGAAAACTAGACTCAGCCTTAAAGTTTGAGCCCTCTCGGGCTCCGAGTGACGTTCGTCCTGAGGGTGTCTCCTATGAGGTCGCACCTCGGCTCAGAACGTAGTCGGTGGGGAATTGACATGGCCGGCGCGCCGGGTTTTTATTATATTATAAATTTACAAAGTATTCTATTTTCTATTCTTTACAATAAACTTAACAGATAACACAATTCTATATGCTATATATCCATAAATATGTGTTCTATAACTGTGACTGTATAAAAGGGTGATGTAATAACTGTGTAAATTTATACTATTAATTATGTTACATACTACTACAAACTATTTGGTGCTTTCAGAGAAGATTGTCCTGGACAAGTTTAATTTGTACGCAGTGGCACAGCTTAGGTCACGACTAGCAACCGTTGCGGAACTTAAATTTGCCGCCATCTTAGTTTTACAATTGATTATAAAACAATCAGAGCAAGGGTACTAACCTGAAAAGAGAAAATCATTATTTTTTACATAACATAACATAATCAGCCTGTAAATTTCCCACTGCTGGGCTAAGGCCTCCTCTCCCGTTGAGGAGAAGGGTATGGAGCATATTCCACCACGCTGCTCCAATGCGGGTTGGTGGAATACACATGTGGCAGAATTTCGTTGAAATTACACACATGCAGGTTTCCTCACGATGTTTTCCTTCACCGCCGAGCACGAGATGATTTATAAACACAAATTAAGCACATGAAAATTCAGTGGTGCCTGCCTGGGTTTGAACCCGAAATCATCGGTTAAGATGCACGCGTTCTAACCACTGGGCCATCTCGTCTCTCATTTTTTACATACGAACAATATAATACAATAATATTGTGTTTTTTACGTAGGTATTATATTATTAGATGAAACTGAAAAATTAAAAATTAAATAACTTTTTATTTGCACCCTACGATCGTAATTTTTTTATTATAATCTGTATTTCTTATTCAAGTCCTTATTGTAAATCATTCGTAAGTAAATTTAAAAAATATATATATAATTTGTCATATTAAATTGACATTTGACGTTACCGTGGCTAAAAATAAACAGCACAAAATGTATAACAACTTGAAGTCCGGATGACAGATATAATCTTGTATAAACCAGTTGCATCCATTTATTCATAAATAAGTTTCATATTATATTCTGTCATGGAGGAAGCGTTCAATAAACTCAAAAATAATCGTCGAAATTCCGTTGACAATCTTATTAAATGGATGAAGGATTGTGAGTGAGACATTTGAAAAAAAAAACGGGATGTGTCGTGGCATACCCGTTTGGAACGAAGTTCCTTTCGATATATATTACGTAATAAATAATATATACAATGAAATTAAAATTGTTGTTAAAAATCACTCTAAATGACTAAAACGTAAAAGAACCACATGAACATAGTTTAAATAAAACCGTAAAAGATAGATTAGAGAAAAAGTCGCCTGAAGGGGGGGATGATTTCTGACAGTTCAATCGCGTTAAAGAACTTCGTTCCAAAGTGATATTTTTTAGTACTATTTTATTTTCACCAGCGACCTGACCCGGCTTCGACGGGTGCAATGCTGATACTAAACATACTACAGAATGTCTTACAACGTTCACAGCTTTTCAGTCATTAGACAATACAAACCGCTATGTCCTTGCATTTTAATCTGTAATATCTTCGAAAATATTCATTTAAAATACAATCACAAATTATTTAAGGTACTTAATTGCATAAGGATTATTGTATAGCTTATAATCGCTTCGTAAATAAGCATTTATTTCTCATCAAAGTTAAGGACAAAAAAAATTAATTTAAGGTTATTGTGGGTTATCCCTAAGAGAAAGATATATACCATTCTTGTAGACCTTTTTTAAATATACAATACTGTAGTACATTATTTTGATCTATCTCGTAGGTTTCAGCCAGCGTTTGCAATGTAAGCGCAAAAAAATGTGTTTATTTACGACATCACTTCAGAAACCTCTAAAATTATCAGTGTTTCTCTACTATATTGGGCATGTATTTTACACATAAACCTTCCCTTGAAATCACTCGATAAAAAATTAATTAATTAATTTTCCGGTTAACGCCGCTTTAATCGTGGTCTTGCTTGATTTTATCCTAGTGGACAATTTCGGCCACTCATCCTATTTACAATTTATAAACCTACAGTACAACAGCCTGAAAATACCACTGCAGGCTAAACTCCTCTTCCGCCATTCTACCTATGGTTAGATACAAATGTAGAACTTAATTCAAATCAAGCGGGTTTTCTTACGGTGATATTCACGGCCGAGCACGAGATGAATTATAACGACAAATTTAGCACATGAATGATCAGTACATGTCCAGGTTCAAAGGAGTTTCAGTCACTTGGGTCATAAGCCAACAATCATTTATTTCGCAGCAAAAATCGTGGACGGCGTTAATGTCACAGAGGAGAAAGCTCGGAAGCTCTTCGAAAACATCGCCGATTCTAAGAACGTCGAAATTGAAAAATTTCAAGAGGCAATCAGTAAATTGGCCACCGAACAGAAGAAAACTGTCGAAGAGTTCACCAATACTCTGGCGAAAGAAGGCCCCAAGTTTTTAAATGCTGCGTTCGAAGCCGCAAGCGCTGCTGCTAGTACGTTAAAAGATACATTAATGACAAAGTAACCCGTCCACTTCGTACTTTCTACACAATGTTCACTTTTGTTGTGAATATTTATGAGAGTGTGTTTATTATAATATATTTTGTTAATAAATATGTGAATTAATTTTGACTATTTTATTGACTGTTTTTTTTTTTTAAATATTTATTTATCAAAACTCTATTCCGACCATAAGAGGAGAAAAGCCAAGTAAACAACATTTGACAGCAAATTGACGCGATATCATTGGTTGAGAGCTTGATTAATCTGTGATATTCACTATGGATTTGCAAAAAATGGCGTTTTGAACGTCGACGAAACTGTTATCGGAATTTTGGAAGTAAAATTTAAGTGGAAATAAGTAGTTAAGTGTAATAGCATTGCATTATAAATAAAGATATATTAATCATAAACTCTTAGTAGTGCACAATATAGCTGAGTTATTAGCAAATCGCATGAAATACGGAAATCTAAGGTTTGTTTATATCTTTTCCTACTTCCATTGGAATAGGCTAAAAGTAGATTAGCATTCTATTATTAATAAAGATATATTAATCAAGAACTGTTTGTAGTGTACAATATAGCAGAACTATAAGCAAATCCCAAGGAATAACGTAATGTAAGATTTGTTAATCATAATTCTTTGTTCTAGACATATTACTTATTTAAAACATATATATTATATTTAAAAAGCTAAAATAAATCTTTACATCTAGATGTGCCCTTTTCAATAATTATATTATATAAACGCTTAGTAATGCACAATATAGCATGAAATACGTAAATCTAAGGTTTGTTTAACTTTATTCCTACTTAGATTGGAATAGACTATACGTCTATAGACAATGGCATTTTAAGGAATGTTAACCAACCTTACATCGCCACATTTGTTGTATTTCATTTCAGTGTAAGACATTCGTTAAATTAAACCATAAACCGCCCAGACTAGCATCTCAAAATAAAGTATCTGTGTTATAAATTACCGACTAACAAAAAAAAAAAAACTTGTCGTTGACAATGACCTGTCATTGTTTTTAGTATGTTTTTATTATATACGTTTTATTTTCCTTACCCGTTGTAAGTATAGTTTTTGCCAATCATTAAATACCTGTCGCGTGTTGTCGGCCATCTTGATTTTGAAAAAAAAAACAACTTACAAATACAAGGATAATTTTAAAATGATATAAAATTTCCCGCTTTTTTAAATATGTATGCAAATTAAATGTGCCTCTCGGGACGTCCGACAGAAGTGATAACTTAAACTAATATAAGTTGAACTGTTTAATATTGAAATTGTATAACTTGAGAAAAGCTTATTTTTATTTGGTTATTACTTAAATTTTATGTATATTAATACGATAAGGTAAGGAAAGCTTATTTATGAATAAAATCTTTTATTGATTATAAAATATATTTTACTCTTAGTTACAATTCTTGACTATATACATTAGAATTTTGTTTATGTACATCATTAGTATCATTATTGCCGGCTTACCGCTGCCGTATGCGTACAAGAAAGGGAAGCCAGACAGACTGGCGGCGTAACGCGTTACGTAACGAAACGTTACCCTACCATAAGAAGTTATCACTTTAAAAAATTTAAATACAAAAATAGTGATTTATTGATAACTCGACTACATAGGATTAGTAAATGTATACGAATTTCATTACAATAACAAAATATGAAATAATAAAATTTGGCATAAAAATGCCGCTGTTTCCTTCGCCGGATCGTCTCGTCTCGTTTATATTCGAATCGATGGTAGTTTTTTGACAATTCATCATTGCTTACGTATACTACTAGATAAACTGTTCAAAATTAAAATTGTGTCACAGTGACGGGAAAGGGACAGTGGAAGAGCAAGTTAGTTCAGTGATTAAGAAGTCATTTTATGATCCACTAACAAAATGGCCGAATTTATTAAGAATTAAAGTAAACCGCTCCTGTCACCAATAGGCCGAGGTGTTATACTTTTAATGAAACTTCTTGCACTCCTGTAAACTACAAACATACTTACTGGTAGTCCTGTAGTATTATTTTTATTTATTTTTTGTCCGTGTGCAAACTTTATTGGTTTGTGTGTGATATTTAAATTAAATAATTGCGTGTAGCTGTTTGTTTCCCAATTAAATCAACTACAATAAACGAGTTTATGCCATTTGTTTTTTTAATTTAACATTAAACAAATGGTTAATTCTTTTTTTAAATGCCATAAACTGATCTTAAATTGTCGTCTACTCCAAGTCGAATCGGGTTATTCCCGATATTATTCATATTAATTAATAACTTGACTGATAACTACTAACATTAGTTTATCTTCGTATACTTAATGGCCCCCGTAAAACCCCAGTGATAATGAAAATGATTCTGTTTTGTATATTATTATTAATTATGTAGATATAGTTAAGTGGTCACAAACAACACCCCCCCCCCCCTAGACATTTCTCATAATATAAACTCTGGTTTGTATCGATATAACAATACGGGTATTACTGTTTGGCGATACATATCTGATGAATGGGTACCTACCAAAAGCTTGACCAAAGCTAAACACCAAGTAAATTACATCTTCTTTTAAAATTTACTGTATATTTTAAAGCTGCATATCTCCTGAAATTTAAACTTAGATCGGGCGTGTAAAAGTTTTACGATCTGCTAAATACAAAGTATAAAATCGGAAATCAGCTATAGATCTTAGAAGTATTAGTCAGACGCGGTTAATTGAAGGTGTTTTAGGGGTCATGACGCCTCCCAAATCGTACAATTCAAATTGAAACCTTCTAATAATAGACAATTCACGAAAATTAATTCAAATACTAAGGTATTCGTAAACTTTCGCAACTTAGAAATTATATTTCGTCTATTTATTAAGAAACTTAGTTCCCCAAAAAAAAATTGTGAGTTATTTATTTATTATTTGGTGGCTTTGTGTAAGCCCGTCTGGGTGCCACCCACTCATCAGATATTCTACCGCCAAACAACAGTACTCATTATTATTGTGTTCTGGTTTGAAGGTGAGTGAGCCGTGTGACTACAGGCACAAGGGACATAACATCTTAGTTCCCATATGGCGGCGCATTGGTTATGTAAGGAATGGTTAATATTTCTTACAGCACCACTGTCTATGGGCGGTGATGACCATTTACCATAAGGTGGCCCATATGCTCGTCCGCCAAACTATGTCATAAAAAAATCGAATTGTATATACATACCTAATACATATATAATAGATCGGAAACGAACAACTTCCGTTACAAAAGTTACTGATAAGATTATTTTTCGCGGTTTCATTTGTATATGAATGAATTCATAAATCTATAATATTATAAAAGCGAACATAACCCCCTCTTTTATATGTTATATATAAATTATAAAACACATTTTTCACTTCTGACAGCACAGACAGATGTAAAATATCGGTTCACGGTCGTTGGTCTCCTAAATAAATATACGAAACTATAAATTTGACGACCTCCGTGGTCGAGTAGTGTGTACACCGGTTTTCATGTGTACGCCACTCCGAGGTCTCGGGTTCGATTCCCGGCCGAGTCGATGTAGAAAAAGTTCATTAGTTTTCTATGTTATCTCGGGTCTGGGTGTTTGTGGTACCGTCGTTACTTCTGATTTTCCATAACACAAGTGCTTTAGCTACTTACATTGGGGTCAGAGTAATGTATGTGATGTTGTCCAATATTTATTTATTTATTTATAATATTTATATTTATTATTATTTATAAATAAATATATAAGATTTTAAATTAACATGGTTATTTTTATTTTAATTTGTTGGAGCTCGATATTTCCACATTATCTACGAATTTCTTGTTCACGAGAGTCTCGTGATAGAGAAATATACCGTTTCAAATACTTACAGTATAAGTAAATAAAAATAAATAACATACATATTTAACCTTGCCGTTTCATAAATTCAAATCAATTGTAAATAATACATTGGTAAAGAAGGCATTTTATTCGATAGAAGGTTATACAGATGATAAAAAAGCGTGGAGTTAATGCTTGTTGACTTCCAGGCAGGAGACATAACATACTTATATTAGAGTGTCCCTCATATGATCAAAAAAACATTTTTTTTAAATTTCGAAATGCATACCCTCTATTTTTTTTATAAATGCTAAAACATGCTCAAATATGAAATTTCATCTTTTTAACATGATCGCAACCCGTGCCGACCAAGCTACAAAGTTTATTAAAAGTCAATTATTTACCTGATAGTTTTGTCCGCTATAAAACTAACATAAATATATATCAAACTATATATAAATACAACAAATGAATTGAATAAGAATTGAAATAAAATAAGATAAACATTATTCTTTAGTTAAAAACATAAAATAATAATAATCAGTCAGGGGTAACTGATCTTTAATGTAGTTTTTTTCAGTCTGCATACAAACTTTTATGTTCCTGGACACAGTGCAACAAGAATTGTTTTTACTCTTTTTCAACTGTAATAATTCCGTTAAAATCTTGCATTAACTTGACCGCCCTTTCAGCAGAGTCATTTACAACGATCAAACGACTTATTCTTCAATTAGTTTCCAAAAAAGTTGCATTACCATTCCAAGAAGAAAACTGTCGTCGATCTGTAGTCGAGAAAGAAATTTTTACTCTTTTCCTTTTGATACAAAATCATCTAGTGTTTTAAAGAAAAAACAATTTAAATAACAAAAACAAATACATCAAGTAATGTAAAAAAACGCACAAAAAATTAGCTTATTGAAAAATTTTTAGGCCAGTTCTCCCTTGGATGAAACTTAGCGTTTGCCAAAATCTGAGTTTTTATCCGTGTTTAAGTTGGCAATCACTTTCATCTGTTATTATCTTCATCTTTAAAAAGCGATACAGTGACTGTCTCTTCACATAAACACCATTAGTGATGGCTAAATTTGTTTATATAAACTTTATAAATTTTTACATTAATTTTCGTACTCTTTAAGCGCCTTTAAGAAGCACACATTTTGGATAGGAGCTTTAGTCGCCTTAGTGCATTCGAGCCAAGGTTTAACAAAACAAATCAAAATTATTCTTCTATTTTATTCTTTATTCAAGTAGGCTCATAATAGCACTTTTGAGCCATCGTGCTGCCACTGGTTCGGAAAGTAGAGTTTACCAAGAAGAAACGAAAAGAAACTGAATAGTTAGTCTTTTCATCATCCTCCTGCCCTTATCCCAACTCTACTTAGGGTCGGCGCAGCATGTCTTCTTCTTCCATACTTCTCTGTCGGACGTCATCTCACTAGTAACATTCTTTCTAACCATATCGTCTTTCACACAATCCATCCATCGTTTCTTGGGTCTTCCCCTACCTCTATATCCATCCACATCCATTTTCAAAACCTTTCTCACAACATGGTCCTCATTCCTCCGCATAACATGCCCATACCAAGACAGCCGGTTTCCGGATAGCTTCTCGGTTATCGGTGCCACTTTCAAACTTCCTCTTATGTACTCATTCCTTACTCTATCCATTCGCGTAACACCACACATTCCTCTCAGCATTCTCATCTCCGCCACATGCAGTTGTCTTTCAGTCATCCCTTTTATAGCCCAACACTCTGATCCATATAGAACAGCAGGTCTGACCATGGTCTTATAGATCTTCCCCTTAAGTTTAAGGGGAATACGGGGGTCACAAATTGTTCCGTGACCTGCCGCCATTTCATCCACCCTGTGTTAATCCTGTGCTTCACCGTTCGATCTATTTCGCCATCGCCTTGAATGAGTGAACCGAGATACCGGAAGTCGGAGCAGACTGGAAGGGCCACGCCATCAAGCGCTATGGCTTCAGGACCGGAGAGACCGCCGAAATCACAGAACATGTATTCAGTCTTCGTTCTACTGATTTTCAAGCCAACATTCTCCAGTTTCTGTTGCCAATCCTCCAATCTGCTCTGGATCTCAGGTCCATCTTCACTAACCAGTACAATGTCGTCGGCAAAAAGCATGCACCAGGGTGCCTCCTCCTGTATGTCCGCCGTTAGAGCGTCCATAATTAGCAGGAAGAGGTAAGGACTTAGAGCCGACCCTTGGTGCAACCCTACAGCCACACTGAACTGGTCGGTGTTGCCGGCAGATGATCGGACGTAGGTACAGGATCCCCTGTACCTACGTACGTGAATAGTTAGTCTTTTCTACCATTTAAATTGTAGAACTTTTGTCAATAAAGTACAATTAAATTAATATATATCCTTCCTGTGAATCAACAAATACTAAGTCAGTTCTTCTTTATAATTAATATATTGTAGGAGTAATGTGTTTTTTTAACGTTAAATTTAAATCACTATTAATAAAATTATAAATATAGAAACGACTACATCCATCTCCAAGAAGGATGTTGAATATATTGCGAATTCGGAAACTAGGTGTTAGACTTAGTTTACCTTTCCTCCTCGTGCCCACACAATGATGGTCCGGTCACTGTTTTTTTTCGAAAGGATGTACAATATTCTAAATATATGTTATATTGCTGTGAACATATTGTTTCGCAGCTTTAGTAGTTTTAACTTTAATATTTTGCCATCCCAAAAGTCTGTGACTTCGTCAGGTACATTTTTTAGAAAGTCAGTTTTTATTGCTTCTGCTCTGGATTTTTTTATCTTCATAATAATTATCTGAACCGAGGATTTATTAATTTCTGCTCAGAATAAGCACTTCTAAAACCGAATGAAGAATATAAACAAAGTATCTTATGCTTAATGGGCATAGACCTAAAGCTGCCACAAGTTCAGGTGTTATGACATTATTTCCACCTCTTTTTGATATTTTTTTCTAGTCGGAAATGCCTTCGTCAGAATTCTTGCTTTTTCCCGAAATATAAAGCACTCCCTAATCACAAGATTTGCACTTTACTGCCAGTCAGCTTAACTTCGCGAATATCGTACAATAGCACTGCGTGAACTTTTCCATTAGATGATAATTTTGCATCTTTCATTTGATGAAATTTTCATTTTCATCCGATAAGGAAATAATTGTGTTTATCACTTCGCAATCCCATCGGCATATTTATAATATTCTTAGAAATAAGAACAGAAGTTATTTTTTTTAAATATAAATTTATTACTACCCTCAAGAACACAATTTACAAAACGAATTTACTTTGAAAACAATTAAATTTAACAAACCAAAATTAAATTAAACAAAAACTAAAATGTAAGACCTCCGAAACTATTACAACAATTACGGAACAATCTAACGAAAAACCCAACGAACAGAATGACGTTGCCGAGATGTTGACTCGATAACAGCCGAACAGCAAAGAGATCGCGCCGGGTGCTGGCGCTGCTTTTTATATGTTTTCCCCACTCTTCTTCCATCTTCTACAATATATATTGCAATAAACAATAATGCACTAATAATCTTAAAAATAACGTAAAAATTGACAAATAAAATACGTAGTTAGAGGTCGCAGCGGAACTAGTATGTAGAAGATTAAATCGCAAGTCGGTACGAGTTATCCTTAATAAATCGGGCTTATATTTTTAATAGACAATATTGGGTTATTACTAAAGTTTTAATAAGGTATGCGTAAAAATATATTGAAGTTGAAAATTAACACCCTAACATATATAATTGTATTTAACTAACATTACTGTATTTTTAGATGTTGAAAAAGATTAACTACTGAGTTTCTTGCCGGTTCTCTACATTCCTAACTAAAGCCTACTGGAATTAAGTATATTTTGATTTTATTTGATTTTGATATATATATTTTAAATAAGTAATATGTCTATTAAACCTTACGTTTATGTTATTCCTCGGGATTTGCTTATAGATCTGCTATATTGTGCACTACAAACAGTTCTTGATTAATACATCTTTATTAATAATACAACGCTAATCTACTTTTAGCCTATTCCAATGGAAGCAGGAAAAAAGATAAACAAACCTTAGATTTACGTATTTCATGCGATTCGCTAATAACTCAGCTGTATTGTGCACTACTAAGAGTTAATGATATAATATCTTTGTTTATAATACAACACTAATACACTTAACTACTTATTTCCACTTTAATTTTACTTCCAAAATTCCGATAACAGTTTCGTCGACGTTCAATACGCAATTTTTTCGCAAGTCCATAGTGAATATCACAGATTAATCAAGCTCTCGGCCAATTATATCGCGTCAATTTGGTGTCAAATGTTGTTTATTTAGCCTTTTTCCTGTTATTATTGGAATAGAGATTTATTGAAATAGCTGACGGTCCAGTGGTAATATCAACCGAATCTTAATCGAAGGCTGTGGATTCAGAACTGGGCGAGCAGCAATGAATTTTTACAATCAGTGACATTTACGGACTTTATTTTTTAAATAATTAATAATAAAACAATAACTATTAATAAACCTATTAATAAAATAATCGAGCCGAGATGGCCCAGTGGTTAGAACGCGTACATCTTAACCGATGATTTCGGGTTCAAACCCAGGCAGGCACCACTGAATTTTCATGCGCTTAATTTGTGTTTATAATTCATCTCGTGCTCGGCGGTGGAGGAAAACATCGTGAGGAAACCTGCATGTGTCTAATTTCAACGAAATTCTGCCACATATGTATTCCACCAACCCGCATTGGAGCAGCGTGGTGGAATATGCTCCAAACCTTCTCCTCAAAAGGGTGAGGAGGCCTTAGCCCAGCAGTGGGAAATTTACAGGCTGTTAATGTATGTATGTAATATATTAATAAATAATCATAAAAAATTGTATCTCGACTCTTAAATGAAATGTATTAATATATATTTGAAAAATTATAAATATAGACCAAAGTACTAAAAAAATACTTAGATTAATATTTCATACATTATCTCGATGGCAAGGTATTTAATGGTTTTCCCTTTACGCAGAAATGAGCAGTACATTTTCAAACTGTTTAATAAACGAGAAAGCCGGCAGGGGTTTCCCAGTATCCAGTTAATTTTATTAATGTCGTTGAATTCAAATGTGCACAGTACATACCGCGGCCGCGTGTGAGAAAGACGCGCGCGGCGGAGCTCATTTATTAAAAAAAAAAAAATAAAGTTCCTTCGCGACTCAAACGTTATAAGTCAGAAGGAAGATATTTTTTTTAAAGTTTTGCAGTGGTTATTGGCAAAAGTTTTATTCAATTGAAGTGTCATTTTGTTTCTTGTTTTTGTTTTTTTTTTTTAAATTTACCGATGAAGGGTCAGAGCAAGAGGTTCGTGAGCCACAAGGGGAAGGCTTATGATATGGGTGTGAAAAAAGACGACAGCATAGGATTTTTCGATTTGGTATGTTATATTTATTATTTAATTTTAATATGTATATACTTTATTCGTTTCTGATAATATCATGACTCATGACATTGTTTACATTTATCATCATTTAATACTCACGTATAAAAACATTTTTAATACCTAAAGTCGGGACTTTGATTTTTTTTTTTTATAAAATAATAAAAGACGAACGCTACAGAGCCAAGTGGCTCGATTTGCATTTTAAAATATTATAATATAAAAGTACTACATCAATCTAATATTACTAGAAACAACATATATTTCTTTATGTATGTAGCAATAAGTATTATTTATTTTACATAAATACCGATGTATAAATACAATAATTTTGATTTGAAACGCTTTGATAACAATTCACAATATTCATTGCGGTGATTTACTGTTATTGTGCACAGTATAAATGCCTCGTAGATCTAGTGACTTGATATGAGTACACAGATTCCGAGGTTCTGGGTTCAAAGTCGAGCGGAAGTTGGAAGCGTGTACTTGAAAGCTTGGAACCGTTAATCTTGCACCGAACTCTTTTCGGTCGTGTTACATTTGCCGTCTCAGCGGGTTGTTTGGGGTATGGGAGAGAGCACCTGCTTTTGGGCACATACTTGTCTGTGTTGGTGGTGCAAGGGATGGTAAATATTTCTTACAATACCAATGTCTATGGGTCGTGACCACTCACCATTTGGCTTCTGCCCGTTCGATTCCTATTTCATAAGGATGAAGTCTAAATTTTAATTTTGTCAATTAAATGTTATTGAGTGCTGGTTTATATTTTTTATTTGGTTTTTTATTGTGGTATTTGAGGATACAGAGGTAAACAATAATTGACTATATGTAGGTATAGACATTTTACAATATTATTAAAGGCGGGCAACGCACCTGCAACCCCCCCGGTGTTGCAGATGTCCATGGGCGGTGGTAATCACTTTCCATCAGGTGAGCCTCCTACTCGTTTGCCCACTATAAAAAAAAAATACACTAATTTTACAAATGCGAAATTAATTCAATCTGTATGTCTATCTGTTGCCCTTTCACGGCCAGACAAATGAACCGAATTTGATCAAATTTGATATGGAATGAACTTGAACTCCAAAGAAGGACTTAGGCCACTTTTTTATGCCTTACTTGTAAGTTACTCTACTTACGACTAGATTATTCTGGAAGCTATAACTATATCGAAGGTGATATAATATTATCGAATAAACAAAAATCCTTTAAATTCTCATAACTTTATGCAAAGGTTAAAAACCTAAGGTTTTTCTGCTCGTATAATATTTTGTACACAATATAGAAATACGTATTTGATTCTCGAAGACCTGTTTGCATTTGGTCAAAAAAAACATGTCTGTAACAAGACTCGGTAGCTTAGCGGAGAGTATAGATGACACTCGAGGGTCGGAGGTTCTATCTTATATAGTTTATATACATGATTCGGTTACCACTTTCATCATTCTCAATGGATGTTTGGCTACCTGTAAAAATGGGTTATTTTAATATTACAAACAGACACTCCAATTTTATTATATGTATAGATTTGACGCGTGAAATATTGTCATAGTTTATTTAGTTATATATCCCAAGTAGGAATTAAAATATTGTAGGTAAACAATTGTAATGTTCGCGTTTTTATTTATCAAGTAGGGAAACAAAATTTACCGTAATTAGATTTTTTCATATATTATATACGAAATAAGGAACTAATAATTATATTATTATAAATATTTAATTAAACAATTACAGCAATAGATAAAAAAATTAAAAAAGGATGTTTTTTTTACAACAAGCCAGTGATTAAATATATTTATTGTTTGTTAACGAGGTTAAGAACACATTCGTAAGAATCCGGACAATTCATGTGGTTAGTTTAATTTAATTAATTAAGACGTACTTGAAGTTGGTACCATCTAATGGCATGTGGTCACCACTAGGCCTGTAAAAGATATAATCATTTAATCGTTAATGTACCACTGGCCTTGGGAACTAAGATGTTATGTCTGTAGTTGGCTCACTCGGTCCTCAAACCGGAACAGAACAATACTAAGTATATTTTTGGCGGGAGAATATATGGTACCTACCAATAGTCTATTCAAATCGACGATGGAATGTATTCCATGGGATTTTCTAATCAATTAGCTATATTGTGCACTACTAACAGTTCTTGTAAATACAGACACAAAGAACGTAATGTCTTAGTTTCCAAGGTTGATAGAGCATTGACAATTTAAGCAGTATTTAATATGTATTAAAGCGCCACTTACAATATATTTCTAACCGGCTGTGCCCGCTACTTCGCGCACGTTTGAATTGAACAAAAAATATATTATTGTTACTCCTTATTACATGAGCTATCTGCCAGTGAAAGTCTCGTCAAAATCGGTCCAGCCGTTCCAGAGATTAGCCAGAACAAGCAGAAAGACAAAAACGTGGACGATCGAAACGCATTTTTTATCGCAAACCAACTACAACAACTACAACTGATTATTCAAACTCCACCAATGATATCGCGTCGATTCGATGTCAAATGTTGATTTACTTGGTTTTTGTTCTCGTGGTTAGAATAGACGGGCCTGCACAAAGCCTGCACTAAGCATAGTAGTTTATGATAACTCATCTTGTGTTCTACGTGCAATACGCATGTGTCGAACACAATGCCATGTGTAATCAACTCAGGAGCACCGTTGTGGTAATGTTAGGTTAGTGGTGTGGAGTTCCAGTTTGAAGTGTGAGTTAGCCAGTAACAGACACAAGGGAATTACATCTTCCCAAGGGCGGACGCACATTGGTGATTCATATCTATGGTAGGTGTACTTATCACCAGGTTCCTTTATCAGTCTACTTATTTATGACAAATAAAAATACGTATTCTTAAAGTTGGGGGAGGTTATTCAGTAACTTTGCGCTGCGGGCATATTTTGCTCAAATGAAACTTTGATATTTTAAGAACATTATCATTCCAAATCATCTCGTCCAACCAGTTTTGTGTTGTCGTACCATTTAGGTACTCTCATTTTTTTTCTATATCTAACTGATATTTTCGTTAATTGCCAATATAAAAAATATCACTCTACGGACGCGTGATTTCGACGATACTATAATGGCTACGGTACCCATCTTCAACCGCAGCCGTCCCAACTGTGGAGCAAAGACAAATAAACAACTTTGACCTTTAATTGACGCGATATCATTGGTCGAGTTGTACAGTTTATGGTATTCGTTATGGTTGCGTGTGTTAATGTAGTTAAAATCGGTGAAGTTCTGTGGATATTTAATAAAATTAAGAAGTGAAGTGGACTATTAAGGATCACGTCAATTGTCCGGTTTGATTAGAAACACTATATTCATAACTAGCTGAACCTGCGGCTTTACTCTAAATTTATAAAACACAAACTTCCAACTCCAGTTTTACCCCCTTAGGGGTGGAATTTCGAAAACCCGTTTTTAGCCTATAACTATAAGCCTTAGTCTATAAGGAATCCACTTGCCATTTGCCGTGGTCTTTGTATATAGATGTTATGAAGTAGAGCGCGATTTATACACAATGAGAACCGCAATGTTGTTTAGAAAACAAAACCAACCTACGACTGTCTGAAGATAAATGTTCAGCTTAAAGAGATTGGCGCCGTAATTTTTTTTAACCATTCCCTACATCACCAATGCTAGCAAACTCCCAAGGTCAGATGATATATCTCAATGCCTGCAGTGTGTCTATTATTTTAAACCGGAACACAACGATACGTACTGCTGCTTGGTGGTAGAATATACCAGTGGGTGGTACGGTTACCTACTCATACGGGATTGTAAACCCTAACACCAAGTGCTAAAAAATAATATATAAATATTAAAACAATTAGATTATTAATGTGTGTTTAATTCTATAAATAAAGTACGCATATTATGTCAATGTTTAATTTTATTATTGATAATCTGTAGTGATAATAATATAAGTGAATAAAAGAGAAAGAAACAGATGTTCCGTCTCTTTTTCACTTTTACTGCATTATTTTCTAAGTCAATGATTTCGTTGTCGATAATGGCGGATAAATTACACGTTTGTTTTGTCGTTCGATTTTATTTGTCAGTAGCTTTTGTTATTAAATACACGACACACGAACACAATAATCCTTTAGATCTAGAAATAGTTATTTTATTATTATTAGATCGATTAAATACTCTGATTTGAATCCGCAGACATTTTTAACTTTGCCGTTTCATAGATTCAAGTCATTTGTAAAAAATACATTGGTAATTTTTTCGATACAAGGTTATATAGATGATAAAAAAGCGTGGAGTTAATGCTCGTTGACTTCCAGGCAGGAGACATAACATACATATATAATTGTATTTAACTAACATGACTGTATTTTTAAATGTTGAAAAAGACTGAGTTTCTTGCCGGTTCTCTACATTCCGAACCAGTGGTAACTTCACTTAATATAGTTTGTAAAATTACGCTTCAAAAGCGCTTGTTAAAGCTTACTTGAATAAAGTATATTTTCATTTTGATTTTGAAAAACTTGAGTTCATAAATAAACAAGCCAGTTTTTTTTTAAAAAGTTAAATGTTCCGGCATAATCACCGTGGGCTGTAACCATAGAACCATAAAACAACAAAAAAAAAAGTTAAATGTTTCTTATTCCATAATATATTTCGTTCTTATTTTAAATTATTAGACGTTAGTGTTAAAAATAGAGAAAAGGCGTTTCGGAATGTCGATTCTACCGAGCAGAACCAGCACTCATTTCGTTGTAAAAACTAAACGCCGAGTTCTTCTATTATTAGAGCCAACTATTCCAAGAACTTTCGAGAAACTCGACATTAACCGACCTAATGTTTTTACTCACAATGTAATATGTATCGCGAAAATATTTTTAGGTATTATTTTTGTACTAAAATCAATTTTTGTCATCAATATCGTCGATCCTTGTTCGTTTACTATTGGACATATGCCTTCTAGAACACGCTGCTGAGTCTGATTGATTTCTGGGCAGGATATATAAAAAAAAAATCGTTCCTTACTGACATACTCTGTAATTTAAAAGGTGGAAAAGAGTAACTACTGAGTTTCTCGCGTCTGAACAGGCAGATTAACATTTAATTCAACACTTTAACATGACGATTCAAAAGTGCTTTTATGAGCCTACTTCGACAAAGAACATTTAGATTTTGTATTCCAATTTTATACTAGAACATTCGATTGAATAAATCAGAATATGTCATCCTATCAAAATTATTTACAGCGAAAAATCATTTGTTGTAACAATACGACCTTGGTTTGTTAAAATTAGCTGAGTTCCCCTTACGCGCTTTAAATTTAGACCAATGTCGTGAAAAAGCTTTTCATGCTCTGTTAATAATTATTAATATATCTTTAGTAAATGCAATCAGAGTCCAAAGGAGTGGAAGTCCTAATTATTATTGTACAGATTAATCTGTACATTTTCATTTTTTTCAGTGACGTCTGTCAATAATTTATTTACTCTTTGTCATCCTCCTGCCCTTATCCCAAGTTTACTCGGGGTCGGCGCAGCATGTCTTCCTCTTCCATACTTCTCTGTCGGACGTCATCTCACAAGTGACATTCTTTCTAACCATATCGTCTTTCACACAATCTATCCATCGTTTCTTTGGTCGTCCCCTACCTCTATATCCATCCACATCCCTTCTCAAAACCTTCCTCACAACATGGTCCTCATTCCTCCGCATAACATGCCCATACCATGACAGCCTATTTCGAGATAGCTTCTCGTTTATTTACTCTTTGTTTCAGTAAATTTTGAAAAAGTAATTAGTAATATTATTATAATTATATTGTTATTAGTTATATTGTTACTTTCGAAACACTTGGCCCTTGGAGTTGTAGTGCAATAAGCTTTATTAAAAGTATAACAGCTTGCCTCTACTGGTGACAGGAGGGCTGGTCCGTTCTTAGCCCAGAGGATCGGAATTGCGATTCAATGCTGCTAGCATTCTTGCCACCATTCCACGCGGTCATGATTTATACAGTAACTATTTTTAAATCATATTTGTATATATTTAAGCATTTAATGTTATCAATTATTATGTAAATAAAAAACTTAGTATATTTATAATTTGACTATATCTAAACATATTTTACGTTAAAATTATTAATTCGTCTGATTTTCTAATTTTGGGGGCCGCAGGACAGTTGGCCAGTTGCCCTCCCCTAAACCCGGCCTTGAATATTATGAACTATTGGACATGTTGCTGTCACGAAACAGTGCCGCTTAAAATTAAAAAAAAAACTTTTAACAGTCACCTAAAACAAATAAACCGTTATATACGTAATAGTGACGTATTTCCGTATTAAATATCGTATTACGATTTTATTTGAGTCATAATAGTATCTTCTTTTTATACTTTTACTAAATTTATCATGTTTAGAAGTTTTTTAAACGAAAGTGGGTAAACGATATGACATGGAATCAGAACGTAAACTTTTAATTAATAATGAATTGGAATTCTGTGAAATTCAGACAATTTTAAGAATAATCTATTCCTACTTCAATTATAAATGCGAAAGTAACTCTGTCCGTTATAAAAAAACATAACATCTCATAGCCGAAGCTAGACCTTGGAAGAGCAACGTCAAAGTGTCAAAAGAGTCGAAATCAAAAATCTTTGTTCAATATAGCATTAGTATCTACTAAGCGTGTATTTACTTTCTTTTTTTTTAAATAGATAGTTAGGATTAAATTAGTTAACTCATCTCCCATTAAATAATATAATTATCTTTTTCTTTAGCAGCGAACAACTTCAAGCACTGTTCTAAGTGTGGCATTAAATAGACAATTTGATGTTAATCACAATTTGATGGAGTGTATAAATAAATTATAAATACTAGATTTAATACAGAATTAAGACATATTTTTGTACTAGAATTCTCGGTTTTCCCGAGATCAGGAGAAACCGAGCTCTTAAATAAAATTATAGAATTAGCATTAAAATTAAGAAAGTAAATTGTTTTGAATAAAACCTCTTAGGATGAACTGTTTATTCTATTAACAAATCCTATTAATAAAGAAAAAAAAAAGTCGCTTCGCTATATATTATGTATAAAACAACCGTCGCTTATTAAATAAATTCCGTGTAAATTAAACTAAGCTTAGATTATAATTTTATTTGAAACCGCTTATGATAGAAAGAGACAGAGAGTCAGAGATAGAGTGAGAAAGGACCATATCGCTTTTTCGTTACGTGACGCTTTCTGTCAGTTCTCGCTACTGTAAGCCGCGTAAAAGGACTTCGTTCCAAAAACTGTGCGTGTAGGGTTAGGCGTCCGGATAAAGCCGGACCTTTATCCGGAGTTAGGCTTTTTGATTGCGTGTCCGGTCGCAATAAACGGTGTCCGGCGTGTCCGGATTTTGTTGGACTTTTTAAAATTTATTTTATTAATTCGCAAACGAGATACATTTGATTTTATTTATATTTCATTAGAATTTAACAAGTTTTACGGTAGTAATCCGAAAAGCTTGATTTTACAGACAATTTTTTTATCGTACCTAATAATAATAAATAAATAAATATTGGACAACATCACATACATGACCCTGATCCCAATGTAAGTAGCTAAAGCACTTGTGTTAAGGAAAATCAGAAGTAACGACGGTACCACAAACACTCAAACCCAAGACAACATAGAAAACTAATGAACTTTTTCTACATCGACTCGGCCGGGAATCGAACCCGGGACCACGGAGTGGCGTACCCATGAAAACCGGTGTACACTACTCGACCACGGAGGTCGTCAAAATTAAAAACTGAGATATAAAATCTTTAATAAAGCAGGGTGACCGGCTTTTTTAAATGTCCAAACTGGCTGGTCTGTCCGGCTGTTAGGTGTCCGTCAACCTTAAACGTATAAGAGGAAAAAGAACCATCACCGTGTATTTTAAATATTCATTCTTTATCGTAGGTAATTATGTTTTCCTGGATCTCACATTCGACCGGGGGTTTTCTAAACAAATTATAGGTATATCATGTGCTAAAGTCGACTCAGCGCCCATGACGAATATACGAGGTACTTGATAGGTTTAGTTTACCTATTTTGATTCAGTACACGCTATTAGTGTTACCATGCTTAAAAATGTAGCAAGTATTTTTTGTATTCCCTGCAAGACAACTATTATTTTTTTTTTGTTATGGTATATTTTTAATTCACGTATTTATAAATTTAATCTATACTGTTCATGAAGTTTTACTTTGAAATAAATAAGAGTGTTTTTTTTTCTGAGGTTGAAGGTTGATGCTCCTTAAACAGCCAATAAGTGTCAAATCACTCGAAATAGACAACTTAAACCTTATCTTATTTTAGAATGGTTATTTTGTTATAAATTTAAATTGTGAATGTTTAAATTTGTGATCAAGTGTATAGTAGAAGAACTTAGAAGAATTAATAAATAAAATCTATACATATAATAAAATTGGAGTGTCTGTTTGTAATATTAAAATAACCCCGTTTTACTAAATGCATATGTATATACATATACCAAAATAACATGTTTTACAATTTTTGTCTGTCTGTTTGTTCCGGCTAATCTCTGGAACGGCTGAACCGATTTCGACGGGACTTTCACTGGCAGATAGCGGGTGTAATAAGGAGTAACTTAGGCTAATTTTATTTTAGAATTATATATAGAATAAAAATAAAATCACGCTACAATATCTAAATAAATTAAATTCAAACAACGCGCACGAAGTCGCGGGCACAGCTAGTTATAAATAAATATTGGACAACATCGCGTACATTATTTTTTTCATTCGCTATGAGAACAAAAGTTCATTATCACTAAATAGATACGCAACCACACCGATATTAAGGTGAAAGTATGTTTGTTTGTTCTGCTTTCACGCTTCAACGGCTTGTTTGACCTTGAAAAAAGTCTTAAACTAATCAATACACGAATAATAATAAAAAACACGTAACTTTTTAAATGTACATTTGTATCTAATTTATAAAAAAGGTATAATTCTTCGTTTAAATTCGATTGTCATAGAATGTAAGTCATAATAATAAAGAACCGAGATGGCCCAGTGGTTAGAACGCGTGCATCTTAACCGATGATTTCGGGTTCAAACCCAGGCAGGCACCACTGAATTTTCATGTGCTTAATTTGTGTTTATAATTCTTCTCGTGCTCGGCGGTGAAGGAAAACATCGTGAGGAAACCTGCATGTGTCTAATTTCGACGAAATTCTACAACATGTGTATTCCACCAACCCGCATTGGAGCAGCGTGGTGGGATATACTCCAAACCTTCTCCTCAAAGGGAGAGCAGGCCTTGGCCCAGCAGTGGGAAATTTACAGGCTGTTAATGTATAATGTTATGTAAGTCATAATTCGCTTGCCCTCCTTAGTGTCATTTGCGGTCAGTGTGTTTTATAATGTCAGACTTCTCTGAAGGTTCTCTGAAAACACAAAGCCCTATGCTACAATACCGCAACCACATCTCATAAAAAAATATATATATGTACATACCTTTCAAATGTCAATACTCGTATTATGAACTTTTTAGGGTTAATGTCAATGTTGCCAGGAAAAAATAATAAACTTTTCGACAGCTATTGTCACGAACTCTGAACTTTGTAGGGTTTTAAAAACATCGACAAGATTTTCATTTACAGCAAAATCGAGATACTAAAAAACAAAGGTGTGTTTATGTGTGCGCGTGAGAAGTTCTATTTGTACGGTATATTTAAAAAATAGTTTAAAATTTCACGCGATTAATTAATTACAATAATTATTGTCATTGATAAATGTAATTTGACGACCTCCGTGATCGGGTCGTGTGTACACCGGTTTTCATGGATACGCCACGCCGAGGTTCTCACTCCCGGGTTCGATTCCCGGCCGAGTCGATGTAGAAAAAGTTCATTAGTTTTCTATGTTGTCATGGGTCTGGGTGTTTGTAGTGCCGTCGTTACGTCTGATTTTCCATAACACAAGTGCTTTAGCTACTTACATTGGGATCAGAGTAATGTATGTGATGTTGTCCAATGTATATTTAATATGTGTTGCGAGAACTGTTTTTTTCTGAATATATTATTACATTTAATGGTTTTCTTGAATGAATATTTTTACGTTTCGCGTATTAATATTGATTTTAAGTCCAGTATGAATGTTGTTAGTCTATAGTTGCCTAGGTAACGCGACCGGTTAAAACCAGTATTGTATTTGGATTTGTTGTAAGTTCTTTTAAGGAAAACATTTGGAAACCAAGGGCATTAATTCGGGCCTTCGGCTGAGAATTTGAGATATTTTAGTTGGACAAATATTGTAACAATTTAGCTGAGGCGACGTAGTGGTTAGAACCGAATCTTATTTGAAGATTGTGGGTTCGAACCAAAGACAAGCATCTCTGAATTTTAAAGTGTATTATTTGTGTTTATAATTCAGCGATGAGAGAAAACATCGTGAGGAAACCTGTATATATCTGATAAAAATTCAGCTCAAGCTTCGGAACAAACTTTTATTTATTTATTTATTTTATTTATGTACCAACAAATATATAGACAATTACATAGACAAAAGACGTGTACAAAGGATAACTTATCTCTAACAAGAGATCTCTTCCAGAAACCCTGATTCTGTTGGAGATTATTTGTAAATTATAATTTTTTTAATATCCTTAAACGAACAGGAAGACCAGCGGTGTTACATTTTACTATAACGATTACTAAAACATCTATCTTTTTAATTTAAGTGTTTTTTTTTAAACCATTCGGACTATATATTGGCTAAAGGAATATTTATGCATGACCACTGACAGTGACCATCACGTGTTAAAGACACGCTACCAGTAACAGTGGCGTATCCGTTACCTTTATTGACGTGATAATTACCGCAGACACATTTATAACCGAACGATTATTGGTGAGCGAAGTATTGTTTGTCATTGCGGTTTTTTTTTTTCAAACGGTATATTATATCGAGATACTATTATGACTCAAATTAATTAGTACTGAATACGGAAATACGTCAGTTTCGTTTGTTAAATTGACGCTCGGCGTTTGTAGCTGATTATAAAAGAGGTTATTAGTTAATTATATTTCGATAAGGGTTTTTATAAAATTTATATTAGTTATATGTGTATAAATGAAAAATATATACCGACTGGGTCGGCGTCTTTTTTTTTTTTTTTTAGATCGTGACAGAATTATCGGGTTATGTGTTATAGCGAGTTCATCCCAGCAGACAGACAGACGCGGCAGATTATATCAATTTTCGTGAAACAATGAAATGTGTTCATTATAACTTCAACACGAATAATTATCGGTTTTCAAGATGAGTTGTTGATTGTTGTTGAATTCCTGATTAATCTGATTTGTTTTTAATTAAAATAATAGTATTTTCTCACGCTAATAAAATTACAAAGTAAACCTTTGTAATGTTCCCAGTTGGACAAGGTCAATGAAATAATTTTTGCTACTTGAAATGACGTAGTTACCATTGAGGGAGAGAGATTAATAATATTGTTCCGTGTCTTTGTGCGATATTATGAATTTCTAAGAACTTAAATGCATATTTAATTATTGCCAACATTAAAGACCAAATGATGTTTGATTGCTTCGTTTTTAAGTCGATTGTGTTTTTTTTTTAATTCAACTTTTGATTACTTTTTTTTTATCTGTGACTGAAAACAAATAATATTAATTTTGTTTTAGTATGTAACATCACTGTTTGATGCGGGCAGTAGTATAAGCACGCAAATTCATTGTTAATTCGTATCGTAATATTATTAATAATAAACCTAGCCATAATAAATCGTACAATATATAAAATATTTATTATTAAATTTAGGCAGAATGCGGCTGAATGCGTTCCGACTTTTGTCAGAATATGAAATATTTAAAATAAAGTATATTTTTTACGCCTGGATTTAGGCTCGGGTTCCATCACAGAACATTGAACACAAATTGTGAAAAACAGCATTGTAAATGTGTTTATTCGCAAAGTGAAAACTACGTGAATTTCTCGCCGTTTCTTCTCGCTGGAGGCTGCTTTCCGAAACGGTGGTAGTGTTTAAATATTGACGATTCATTATGAAGTTTATTTGAATAAAATACATTTGATTTCATTTGATTTGATTTCAAACATACACGCTGATTGCAAATAAATAAAACTTTTCTATATAAAACTGAACGCAACACATTTAACTCCACAAGAAACTCGCGTCGAAATTTCGATAAAAACGTAACTTTTTTTTTTGTACATAGATCGCAATTACAATTTATTTTTATTTTGACCTCTCACTAATCGTGTGACTCATTACGCCGGAGGTCGAGGAAAATACGTAACGTTCGTGTCTAATGTGTATTATTCAAACATTCCCACGTGTTCAAAAACAAAAATAAATAAAAAATAAAAGTATTTATTATTCATAATCTTTTGACACGTTATACTCTGACATTACATAGTTCAATACATAGTTCAATTCCTTTAATAATAATAATATAAATATGTAGGTGGTACAATGCTATACATTAATATACAATAAGATGTTATTGTTTTTTTAAATTATTTTAATTATTATAAAGGGATCGGTGTTAGTATTTCGTACAGGATGTATTAAGAGCCGAGATGGCCCAGTGGTTAGAACGCGTGCATCTTAACCGATGATTTCGGGTTCAAACCCAGGAGGCACCACTGAATTTTCATGTGCTTAATTTGTGTTTATAATTCATCTCGTGCTCGGCGGTGAAGGAAAACATCGTGAGGAAACCTGCATGTGTCTAATTTCAACGAAATTCTGCCACATGTGTATTCCACCAACCCGCATTGGAGCAGCGTGGTGGAATATGCTCCATACCTTCTCCTCAACGGGAGAGGAGGCCTTAGCCCAGCAGTGGGAAATTTACAGGCTGATTATGTTTATGTTATGTATTAATTTAAGTGTTAATGACTATTACGTCAATCTGTATTATTGATGTGACTAGTGTTGCATGTCGATAGTTAAGGTATCAATAGTATCGATGGATAGTATTGCCGTAATCAATAGTATTGTTTACGGAGAGTTATCGATACTATCGACAGTATAGTAACTGTCGATAGTATTCTCGATATCCTGAATTTCGAGGTTTTCGAGTTCGGGTTTTCGAGGTCAACTGTCGATAGTCAAAATATCGATAGTTGTGCAACACTGGATGTAACGTATTTACATTCAGAGATCATTTTGCATGAATAATTAAGTTGATCATAAAGTAACTTGCTCGTTTGACTATTATAAACGAATTTAAAAAAAAAACAGACGTCATAGTCTATCACAAATTGTAATAGCACTTGTCTGTTTATAACAATAATTATTAAATTTTGGGTTAGAGTAACTACTGAGTTTCTTGCCGGTTCTTCTCGGTAGAATCTAAATTCCGAACCGGTGGTAGCTTCATTCGATATAGATCTGCAAAATGACGATTCAAAACTGTTTGAATAAAGTATATTTTGACATTGTTTAAATAATACGCTTCGCTAAATATAAAAGTCAAAAAATTATACTTGAAGTAAATAGCATCAATAGCAAATATAATTATTACAAGCACTTTTCGATCGTGATTCTACAGTTCCATAATATCAGTAGAAGGAACGGCGAGAAATACTCTAATTTTTCATATATATTGCTGTATTTTGTATAACGAAAATATTATTATATAATTCTTTATGAGATTGTATATCGTCCGAGCTCTAGTCTAAATGTACAGCAAGGCAGTTGTACAAATACAAATATACGGCAATGTTCAAATTACATTCCATAGTTACAAATAACAAAATGAAATTAATCACTCCATACATGTCAATGCACGAACAATCATGAAATGTAATATTATATCCGTTTAGCCTGCAATTACATTGACTCACTGGGCTCAGTCACCTCTCCACGTCAAACCGGAAAACAGATAAATCTTGTATTGATGATTGGAGGGAGGTACCCAGACCTTCGAGACAGGAAACACTCATGATATACCAAGAAGGGATAAAAGAAAAAAATAAGATACTTTATGATTTACTTATATTTGAGAAATAGTAAACTTTTTATTTTTTAATTTATTTATATTTAATTAGAAATTAGATTTAATTAGAAAAGCTTGATTTTACGTACAATTTTTTTTATCGTATCTTTTAATACTTACTGAGACATAAAATCTTCAATAATGTAGGGCGTCCTTTTTTTTTCTCGCTGGAGAAACGCGTTACGCGCTTCCTCCACGTGATGGAAGGTGGGGGGGGGTGTGTGGGACGCCCTGACGGTCGGCCCGCCTATGCGGGCCTCCAACACCTAGAGGGGGTTCTCGGGGTAATGTAGGGCGTCCTGCCTTTTTCCAGCCTAGCTAGTCTGTCCGGCTAATAGGTTTGGCAACCTTAACCTAACCCCTAAAACGCAAGCGAAGCTTCGGGCGAACAATTATAACTTAAGTTATACTGATATAATAAACGCGAAAGCAACTCTGTCAAACCAAATTTAGATGAAATTTGGTATAGATCAAATTTAAGGTTTATTCTTTAACCCCTTCAAAGATCAAAGATCAAGGAGTTAAAGATTTAGATGAGGGGTTATATGGAAGTATGTTTATCACCGAATTTCACGCGGGTGATGTCGCAGTTTCAGCTATTTATCTCATATATAAATATATAGGAAGGTACGTATCAGTGTTGGTCCTTAATGCGTACCTTATTAAATCATCTGACTGTGATAAAACTCTAGCGAAGTGCTACCGTAAGTCCATGATGGCTTCCGGCCTGGACAATTATTACATATTATTTTTGTTTTTTTATAATTTTATGCGGTTGCTACTTAATTAACAAAATTATAATAATTTAGTATACATACACTAATCGGTGTCTGTGTGTGTGTTATTTGAAATCAACCCTTAACCATCTGGTTACGGCGTCGAGGCATATACCCCCCCCCCCTATTTCCGCAATCGCAGTTCCTTATCTTATATTAAGTACCACTGTTTCGGAATATATATATCGAAAACTACTGGCTATGTAGTATATATATATATATATATATTAATCAACGATAATATATATTTAATATACATATATACATACTTATTTATTTATTGGAAAAGTTACACCATCAACTTTTCACTAAGCACTTAAAATTAATATCTCACTTGGGTAACATACAAAGTGATACGTCTTTAAAGGTGTAAACAAGTACTAGCTGAACCAGCGGCTGTACTCAGGCGGAATTGATCAAACTTTACACGTAGCACACAAACCATCACTCTCAATTTAACCCTTCGAGGGGTGATTTAAAAAAAAAAAACCTATGTGCCCGGAACTCAAACCACCTCGATACCAAATTTCTTCAAAATCGATTCAGCGTTTTAAACGTGCCCAGGTAACAGTTACTTTCCGATTTATAATATTAGTATACACTAAACGAAACGCACTTCGTCTTCGAGTATAACTGTATAAGTTTCAAGTAGATGTATATTAGTTGAGTATTTACTTCTCAAAACAACTTAAAATTAAGTGTCTACTATAAAAACATAGTATTTTGTATCGTGTTAACAAGTACCACATAGGCGCCCAGCTATTGTGGCATATAATAACTATTCTCAATTATATTTTAGTGATTTATTTACCAATACCTTATTTCTATAATTAATTAATATTAATCATTTCGTTACGCTGTGAACAATAATTAAACCTTACTAGTTCGTAAACTGACTTCCGATTATTTGATATAAAAAGGGTAGTACGCGCCAAAGGAAGATATTCGGTTGTTTTAATAAGTCCTGGCACAACGTTACGCTGTCCGAGTATTATAAATTGAAGTGTACCAATTATTGAAGCCGAGATGGCCCAGTGGGTAGAACGCGTGCATCTTAACCGATGATTTCGGGTTCAAACCCAGGCAGGCACCACTGAATTTTCATGTGCTTAATTTGTGTTTATAATTCATCTCGTGCTCGGCGGTGAAGGAAAACATCGTGAGGAAACCTGCATGTGTCTAATTTCAACGAAATTCTGCCACATGTGTATTCCACCAACCCGCATTGGAGCAGCGTGGTGGAATATGCTCCATACCTTCTCCTCAACGGGAGAGGAGGCCTTAGCCCAGCAGTGGGAAATTTACAGGCTGATTATGTTTATGTAATTATTGGTCTGTGTTTTATTTTCATAAAAACCCAGAAAACCAACAAGTGTTAACAATCGTTTCCTAAGTTTCGTATAATATATCAGTACGGCTATTGTGAGTCATTAAGGCATTCCTTAAGACGTAAAGTGGGACAAAGCACGCTATATGCGGTGTCCCGCTTCGACTATTTAATACCTCACGGGTTAGTGTTAGTTATTTCGAGAAGGCTAGATACCTCATGTTCATTAAATAGTATGAAAATCGAGCGTGCGTCTTTTTTAGGGTTCCGTACCCAAAGGGTAAAACGGGACCCTATTACTAAGACTTCGCTCTCCGTCCGTCTGTTACCAGGCTGTATCGTGAACCGTGATAGTTAGACAGTTGAAATTCACAGAACCGGAACCCTTCGTGCTCGAGTTTGACTCGCCCTTGATCAGTTTTTTATACATACGATGACGTCACCCCAGCCATTCTTGAACATCATAAAGTAATTTTAAAATTAATTACAGCTGTTTGAGCAACAAACTTACTGGTAATACCTCTATTGACTATATTTACTAGAAGAGTTTTTACATAAAGGCACAATTACACGCACACGAACTGTAGTAGTATCGTGTCAGTGTGTGCCCAAACTTCGGGCTCAAGAAAATAAAAACCTGTACATTTCCCACTGCTGGGCTAAGGCCTCCTCTGCATTTGAGGAGGAGACTTACACCGCGACGCTTCCAATGCAAGTTGGTGGATACGTAAATACATATACGGGTCAAAGTCAAAAATCTTTATTAAATATAGAAGTTTACACTTGCTTATTGATAGTCAGAAATCTACCACGGTTTTTGAAAACCGGTGGTAGATTAGAAGAACCGGCGAAAGAAACTCAGCGGATCTTATTTTTTAAATGACATTGAATATTTCGTTACTCGAAACAGCCTGGAGGCGATCGTTTAATTTCCAAGGCATGAAATCAACTAAGAAGTCACTAAATAAACCACTTGACCGATTTTGATGAAATTTAGTGGCCAGTTTGAACTTCAAAGACGGTCCTCTTAGGGGGTAACATTCGTAGCAAAGGGTTGTATAGAAAATTCTAAAGCGTTCTCGTAATATTTTCCTACTTAATATTGTCTAGTAGAACGCACTTCTTGTTTTACTTTATGAACCCATTTAAAAGCACGAGTCGCTAGTATATAATATAAATAATATATATATATATATATATATATTTAATTTATTAACATAAGAATTGATAACAATAAGTGCTTAAACATATATACAAATATGAATTAAAAATAGTTACTGTATAAATCTTGACTGCGTGGAATGGTGGCAAGAATGTCAGCAGCATTTCCCCGTTGAATCGCAATTCCGATCCTCTGGGCTAAAAACGAACCAGCCCTCCTGTCACCAGTGGAGGCAATAAGGCGAGGTGTTATACTTCTGATGAAGCTTTTTGCACAATAAATAATTGTATTTAATTAATATAATTATATAAGGGAAACAGTAACTACCATAGAGAAAGTATCATGGCAGTTCATCTCGTTAGATATATTCAAAACCGGTGGCAGAAATACATTGAATTTAATACTACACTGTCGACATTGGCCAATGAGAAGCGAGTCTGATGGTGAAGGTGACCACTTACCATTAGATTGTTTATTTCCTCGTCTGCCTTCTTCAATCCTCCTCCTGCCCTTATCCCAATTTTTACTCGGGGTCGGCGCAGTCTGTCTTCTTCCATACTTCTCTGACGGACGTCATCTCACAGGTAACATTCTTTCTAATTATATTGTCTTTCACTCAATCTTCTTTCTTTTTCTTTGGTCGTCCCCTTCCTCTATATCCATCCACGTCAATGCTCAAGTCCTTCTGCCTACTTCAAATAAAAAAAAAAAAAACGAAATAGTCACTTTATCAAGGAAACCATATTGTTAATTTTAAAGACACAAAAAATGTATTATTTATAATATATAAAATTTTGGAATGTGAGTCTGTATTTCTGCTAAACAGTTCGACTGATTTTGATAAGAAATTTTTTTTTACTTGTAATGTCAACTGTCATCCAGAACTAATACTCTATTTGGATCTGATAGCTGTTGACCGCAACGAGTTTTTTTTTTTTTAAATGATTTCGTTTTTGAGAAATTCCAAAAAAAAATTTAGTTTTTCTCTCTTTCACAAAAACAACACACCGAGACCAGCTTAACAATGAAAGACATTACCATCAAACCATTATATAAATTATATAAATGCAACAATGGCTTACATCATATAAACTTAAAAAAAAAAATATGCAGGTAGTCCTGCATATTTTTTTCATAGAACTTGGTTAAAACAATATCCCGACTTCAAAAGATACCAAGTTAAAAGGACAATCATAGCTAATATAAATTTATGTAACTAACTTCTTAATCAATTTGTTTGGTATTTAAAATCTATAAAAATAAACATTATTAAAATAAATAATATAACATTAAATCAATTTAATATTAAAGGTTAGATCTTGGCGTATGGGCCTTCAACTTGAACTTGTCCGTCCGGCTTAAACCAGTTTTAACACACACGCATAACATAACACATACATTTAAGATGACTTCTAGACTTGATACTTACATTTACTCAACGGTACATATTATTAGCAAATTCTATGCTTGCACCTTTTTTTTTTAAGTCATAATTTGCTTCTGTCGAATTATTTTCAAAACCAAGCCATCAAAATCTTGCAAGTCAATTTAGAAGCGGATATTTTTAACCAATTGAGTCGAAATTTTGAATACACGTTCAGTTTGGATGACAATGTTTGCTTAACTGTGTGACGTCATTCTAAATCCAACATGGCGGCATAGCAAAGATGGCGGACCAATTATTTTTCCTTATTATTCTAGGAAAGTCAATTATTGACAACTTATTACAGATTACAGTTCTACGTTAGAACGAATATCCAAAACCAACAGATACTAACATAATTTGGCTAACCATCCCTGCCGTGTACTCCCTTGCAAAACGAGAACTTAAGGTGAGCTTTGATGCGCGTTGCAAAGGCTCAATATACCCACCGTAAATATGTGATATGCTCATACAATAAATACTAATAAACCAATTGCTAATATAGCATAAATTATTGCTAAGCTATGAGTCAAACTCCAGGAGTCCTCCAGTTCAACAGCCCGGAGTCTGGATGTAAGAAGTATATACACACACGCATATAAAGCCGATGGTCGTGCATCCATGAAATGAAACTCAATTCAATAGTTACTAGCCGGTCACGTGACTCAGTCTGTGTCTTTTGCCTAAGCATAAACTTATACAGATTCTCCGACGTAAATGTCAAATATCTAGATTAATTATCTTATTTAATAGTTGTTGTATATAAATATAAAAATCAAAATATACTTAATTCAAATAGGCTCACAACGAGCACTTTTAAACCGTCATGATAATGACCGGTCCGGAATGTAGATTCCACCGAAGGAAGCCAGCCAGCTTTTTTGTCACTCAAGTTACATATATAATTAAATACAATTGAATTATTATTTAATGTAAACAGAATAATTAGACAATATAATTTAATAAAAGGCGAGCCTCACAGTAATTGAGCATCTTATATAACACCTTGGTACTAAGCATCATTAACATAATATCTCCTAGGAAAATAGGTTGGTATCATCTTAATGCCAACTCAAGCACCGCGCGCGCTCTTTGGTCAAATCAAAAAGCGCGCGCTTCCCCAGCTTCCTGATACATACACACTTCCGTCCCTTTTCACGAAACCATTACCACAAATTATAGGAGAGCGAGAGAAAAATTCCATAATTATACAATAAAATTAATTTTATTCACTCATTCCGTGATAAAATACTTAGAAAACGGCTTTAAAAGTTATTACAAGTTGGTATGTTAATATAAATTCAAGGAACAGGTTAAACATAGCCTGGGCTTTGCTCTTGTTTTTTTATGATCTCCGAGATTTAAAAAAAAAAGTATGCGTTTGTAAGGTTCGAACATATTTCTAGTTTGAAGAAGTGTAAACTTTATACATGCATCTTATAAATTAAGGAAAATAATTATTAATTACTTAAAACATTAATTTATGAATCGAATGATCATTCTGACGACTTAACATGTTCGAACTTGGCATTTTATTACCTGTGCTAATTTGACAGGTATTTTGACGGCTTTTAGAACACGTCATATTCGAGAAAAAAAAATGGCTGTCTTCTAATTGTTCAGTAATATAAAAATAAATATTGTATTTTTGAAATAACAATTAAATGTGACTTTTTAATGAATAATATAAGTAACTTAAACTGTTTAGACCAATTCTCATACAGTTACAACCTGTAAAAACCGGAATTCCATCAATCGATAATATTCTTCCAAATAGTAGTTCCCAAGGTTGGTAGCGTGTTGGCGATGTAAGGAATAGCAGTGGTGACCACTTACCATCAGGTGATCCATTTGTCCGCCTTCCAATATATATATTTTTTTTTGGCACTCGTTTCGTTTCCTTAAGCTCTCTAAGCTCAATTTAAATAAACTGATAAAAAAATAACAATTCACAATTCGTCACTCGTAAAATAGTCCGGCTCGTTTTAGCTGTGTTACTCAACTACACACTTATTTACTTCCTGTTTGACAAACAGACGAATAAAACCCAGACAAGCGTTCTAAATAATCCACTAGAAGGTTAAGGGATACAGACATTCAGCCTAATTCTTACGATCACTTGTAAGTTCCGGTTTTTGCAATTCAATTGTTTTTAGAACCATCTCAAATCAAAGTTAAATTCAGCTTAAAGAACTTAGTAAATATATAAACTTGGTTTCTATTATTGTGCGTGTTTATCGTGTTTAAGTGTCTATGAGTGTGTGTTAAAAGAAAGATTTTGTCTTATCAAATTGTTGTTTATGGTACATTATCTTTGACAGTTGAATTGGAAACCAATTGGAGATATTAAAAGTCTATTGATATTATTTTCTGTTACATTAATATTATTATTTTTAACAACTAAATGAAGCTATAAATAATTTTAAAATATTTAGTAACATATTCCAATTGATAAACCATAGAGATTTAAAAGGCTGGCAACCTATAAACCCCCCGGTGTTGCAGGTGTTCATTAACGGCGGCAGTCACTTTTTATCAGGTGAGCCTGCTCGTTTGCCTTCCATAGCATATATATTTATAAATATTCCATGCGATTTGCTAACAACTCTGCTATATTATGCACTACAAACAATTCCTCATTAATAATTCTTTATTTTGAATACAGTACTATAAAATCACTTAACTTATAATTCAAGTAGATTTATTTTACTCCCAGAGTTCAGATTACAACTTTTATATGAAACGTCATTTTGTTGATAGTTTTTATTTGTTGTGATAATTTGCATTGTTCTCTATACTGTATTCCAACCATAAGAGGAGAAAAGCCAAATAAACAACATTTGAAAGCAAATTGACGCGATTTCATTGGTCGAGAGCTTGATTAATCTATGATATTCACTATGGATTCGCGGCGTTTTGAACGTAGACGAAACTGTTATCGGAATTTTGGAAGTAAAAATAAAAGTGGAAATAAGTAGTTAAGTGTAATAGTGTTGTATTATAAATAAAGATGTATTAATCATAAACTCTTAGTAATGCACAATATGGCTGAGTTATTAGCGAATCCCATGAAATACGTAAATATAAGGCTTGTTTATTTTTATTCCTACCTCGATTGGAATAGGTTATAGCCTTTATACGCATACGTATATTTCGGCGATTCGCCAAAATTCTCCCCGGGATTCATGTTGCAGAAAAACACTTTTTGCATTAATAAATTTAATGGTCTGAATAGTTCTACAATTGTCCGAGGAATGCCCACCTGAACTTACATTTCTATTAACTAATCTACGACATCCTTTTTTTATATCAACAACAAGACCATATTTATTTTGTTACAAACATAATAACTATTAATGGCTTATAATAATAAAAAAATAATATAAAATTATTTTTGATCTTAATTAAAAATCGAATTATATTGTAATTAGCTTAATTATTTATCTTTATTATAAATATACCGGACAAAACAAATTTACACATTTCTTGACGAAAAGAAATCATATTTATATTTCAAAATTATTAAAAAAAAATTTATGACAAAAATAGATCATATTTATATTTTTAAATTATTTAAACAGTATTAGTTAACAATTGCCATAACCAAAACTTCTATTAAATCTTAATTTATTCAATTCCTTACTTATTATAATAAATCTGTCCGGAAATCATAGGCTTAACGCCATAGGTACAAAACAAATGTTAATGACTTGCTTGATACATTCTACGTTCCAAAATAAGAAATATAACTTAGTATTATCTAAGATTGATTCTAAAATATGAATTACAATTTATTATTCTACATTTTACTTACTTTATTGCTAAGAGTAGATAATAATATTTCCTGTATTATTAAGTCCCAAATTAGCTGATAGATGTCGGTTTACAGATTATAAGTTTTATTCGATTTGTTACATATATTGACAACAGATGGCAGCACGGCGAACGCCCATGGATATAGTTTGTATTTGTTTTGATTTGTTACATACATTGAAACTAGATGGCAGCACGGCCGAGCGCCAATATTTACCTATATATTAAGTCGCTTCCCGCCGTCTAGACTAGAATCTAAACTACGAAACGTATTTATTGCGTTTTTAATCAATAAACAGAATGATTCAAGATGAATGTTCATATGTATAATAAATGCAAACTTGTATATAAACCTTTATTTTACCCGTGTGAAAAAAAAGGTTACAAATAATTTCTTAAAAAAATATTTAATATTCAAACCTACGTACTTCAAGAATTTGAATATTATTTATTTAATTTATGAGTCTCCAACGAAAGATACACACTAAATAAATATTCTGAAAATTAAACAATATAAAGGTTACAAGTTGTGTGCTTCTTCAATCATAGGAGACCACAGCAAACACTAATAAGGAAAAAATATTAAAAAACAATTTACATATGAAGTGAAAACATATATAATATATATTAGAAACTTAAAACTAAGAATAAACTTATTTAATTAATTAATAGTCAAACTACTTTATAATAATTTAACTATGTCGAAATTATTTATTCAAACGAAAAAAATCCAATATACATAATCACAAACGGTAATCACCGCCAGTCGCAACTGGGTCAGACTTCCCCGGACATATTGACGTCACGATTACTGACGTCATAATGTTTTGGTTTTTTTAAATTAGTTTCCTTAACTATCCAAATATAACGTTTATAGGCAAAGACAAGAGTTAGGTGCCTTTTGTCGTTGGTTTTTTTTCAACAATTTTTTTTCGTTTGCCTTGTTTTATTGTTAGATACTAAACAAGAATAAGTATGATTAAAAAATATATGGTCGAAACATGCTGTTTGTCGATAGAATATTTTATGAGTGGGTGGGATACCTATCCAGACAGGTACTTTCACAATGATTACCAATGGTTAAGGTTTAGAATTCCGCTGCACAAGGAGGGGGTAGATCGGGGAGGAAGAAAGACAAAGTGGTTTTTCCCTATACCCAGGTACCATTCGCAACTGCGAAAATGTTCTGTTCCTAAAATATTGACAAAAATAAATAATATAATTCTAACCTTAAAATTAGGTTGTTTATCAACAATTTCGAAACTAAGTGGCCCTCAGCCCTTCGGTATGAGCAGCACCTTCGCCTTTTGTAACAAAGCACAGGTACACTCTAAGCTTTCTGAGCACATATTCACAAACACATTGCGCGAGTCAATAAAAAGCAACAAGCATCGTATTGAAATATGAATAATTTCAGAAAACATTCGTGACATTTGACACGTTCATTCAGCGATTCGGAATTTGACAAGCACCTGATATATATTGCATCCTTGTCGAACTTAAACAAAATAGTCCCTTATCTTGCTCTCTTCTAGTATCTTTAAGGGGCCTTTATAGGCAGCCTATATGTGGGCCCCATCGTTACACTCTAAATTCAATCAAAATTGGTTAAAAAGTATGACTAAATCAATTTAAGAGAATTACTAACAAATTCATAAATTTTAATTGCTGAAATACACGTAGGGTTACTAAGAATAGAATTAAAAGTTTAAACAAATTTAAATTTAGTTCATATTTTATTGTTTCTCTCAAACTGTGGTTACGGACACATGCCAATAACAAGTGTGGGGCATCTTCGAATATACCAAATACTTCACAGTTGGGAGTGTCACTTTTCCTCATCAGATGCTTAAATTTGCCTGCTGGAATGTGTCCAGATCTGAGTCTAAATGCTATAACTAACTTCTATTAATATTACTATTTGCAAACCACGGTATCCGAGGAGGCTCGGATTGAATTGTCCTATATCAATCCTGCTCTTATATTGATATTACGATCTACTTGACATAGGGTACAGTTTCGCACGACGCGAGTGGTATTCTTATAATCAGGGACCAAACCTCTAACATACAGAATACTTTGTTTCCCCAAAATCGCGGAGCACAATTCTAAACCCAAACCCCACCAAGTAAAGTAGGTTTCGTAAATGAAAATTTGATAGTAGAATTTTACCCCAAGACAGCGTCTTGGTTTGCTAGTATGTTAATAATTATTAACATATCAGTACGTGACGTAACCCGTTTTATTTCCGCTATAAAATAACGGGATTCCCTCCATTATGTTTACACAAAACGAAGCCTATTCGAAGTGATATGTCGCTGATACAATCTTCGAATCATTTTCCTGTTTTACATTTGAAACTCTTATAGTAGTACTTTGACAATTGAATCATAGCAACGCTCGTATACATTAACAGCCTGCAAATTTTCCACTGCCGGGCTAAACCCTCATCTCCCTTTGAGGAGACGCAGCTCCAATGCCGGTTGGTGGATACACGTGTGGCAAAATTTCGTTTAAATTAGACACATGCACGTTTCCTCACGATTTTATACGCAAAGTTTCGATAACTTCGCGAACATTCAAAATGTAATCATACGTAGAGATCATAGATAATCTTGGATAATCTATGGTATTCATTGTAGATTCAAGAAATAATAGGACGTAGGGCTTTGAGCAAGCCGAAGCAAGTTTGGGTAAGTGCCATGTATTCATCAGATACAATACCAAACAGCAATACTAACTGTGAAAAAAATAACAGTGGTTAGAACGTGCATCTTAACCGATGATTACGGGTTCTACCCAGGCGAGCACCATTGTATTTTCTTGTGCTTAATTTGGGTTTATAATTCATCTCGTGCTCGGCGGTGAAAGAAATCGTGAGGAAACCTGCATGTGTCTAATTTCAATGAAATTCCAACCCGCATTGGAGCAGCGTGGTGAAATATGCTCCAAACCTTCTCCTCAAAGGGAGAGGAGGCCTTAGCCCAGCAGTGGCAAATTTACTGGCTGCTAATGTAAAATGTAAAAATACTTAGTATTGTTGTGTTCCGGTTTGAAGGTTGAGTGAACCAGTCTAACAGGCACAAGGATCACATCTTATCTCCGAAGATCGGTTGCTTAATGGCGATCGAAGGAATGGTTAATACTTCTTACAGCACCAATGTTTATGGGCGATGGGATTACTTATAATTGAATGGTCCATTTACACGTCTGTCAAAAGAAAAAATCGCGTTAGTTCAATACCAAAGAAGCTTATGTGCGGTTACAATCATCTAAACTTAGTCACTAATGTATTACCTTCGAAATTAAAGTTATCAATTTACAATTATGCAGTTTTATATCAAATATTTTCTGTACATTTTAGTTTCTGAAGATCACCTTTGCAGACTTCCTTGATTCATAACGCTAAAATAAATTATTTTCTATTAGGTTGCAAAAAGTAATTCTTTTGTCTGGATTTAAGATTTTTTTCTTGTAATTGTATTTAGATTTATTATCTCATTTTAGTTTTTCTGTTTATTTAATTATACATCTTTGTGGAATGTGACTTTTTTGTGGAATAACGTTACGGGTTCGTGATTTGACGTGACGCATTAACAGATGTATAAAAGTCAAGAATCAACTATGCCACTTGCTATTAAATGACCCACTGTTGGGCAAAATATTGAGCACGGTGATTTTACAGTGACCTGTTCATAATAGTCCAATCATTTCATAGATTTGAAAATGCAAATAAACCGAGACTGCTGATTTTTGGACACGTATTTCCACGTAGGAAATCGAGGTCGACAATGTCAAGTTAAGCTTTTTTAAGCCCTTCAACATACCCAAAGGCCTTCTCTGTTCATTTGCATTGATCAACCATTTTTTTTTTATATAACGACGACTTTTGTTTTTGTAACGACGACTATAATCTAGAGCAATAAATAAATAGTTCAGTAATTTTCAAAGTCTGATAAATTTATGTTTTTTTATAACAGTTGTTTTTTTTTTTGTGTCGTACAAAGATTCTTCAATCGCGTATCAATTTCCTATAAAGACTTATATAAAACCTCAAGAATCCCACTTCATATTGTTCTGCGTCATAAAAGCAATTAAAAATATGTTTGGAAGAACGCGCTCACGTTAATCTAAAACCGCTTGACAGAGAGTATTTAGTTGAAATAAAATTTGTCTTTAATACATAAATACTGACATTAAAAATTAAAATAAATGTTATTTTCTTATCATATAACAACGAAGTAAGTACACGTTAATTACTTAATATATTTATTGTTACTTCTGAATACTACAACTATACAAGATAGCTTGATCTTTTTGACAGATGTAAATTTTTCTGATCGACATAACTTTGCAATGACGAACATATTATTATCTTAATTTAATGATTTTAAACATTGTAAAAATATTTAAAAAATACATATAATACAAAAGTTTCTAACGATGCAAGCGTTATACGAAAGTTTTAAGACTTTCTATTATATATTATTGCTTCAAAGTAAAATTTAAATAGAAACATTGAAAATAATAGACGCTTGTACAATGTTACATCGGTCGGACGGTAGGGGCGCGAATAACAGGCAGTAACTGCTACAAACATCGATTACAAAAATCCTTATTAAAGATCATTGTTAAGTTACTGTTACGAACGGGGGTACTTTTGATTGGGGTCTCTTTGGCTAGTGGCTGGGGTCTCTTTAGCTGGTAACACTTTTTTTAGAAAAAACTTAGGTTGGAGAGCCCCTTGAGTTCCGGGACCCTGGTGCACTGCACCACCTGGCCCTACGATAGCTAGGCCACTGCACCCCCCATCTTCTCGAAAGGAGTAGATGCCTTAGTCCAGGTGTGGGTTAATGGTCATTAAAATGCTGTTAATTTAATGACTATACTTACTTGAAATCAAAATAATGTACTTCAAATATTACTCTTAGAGATCAATTACAATTAATAAAAATCGGAACCATAAAAATTGCACTCATGGGTACCTTATGGGTGCCAATGGTTGCTTTTATTTAATATAAATGGTACAAAACGGATAGTATTCTAAGCAAAAATAGAAATTACTATATCGGTTCTAAAATGACGGAATTCTGTCTCTACCACAATCAGTCAGTCAGGAGTCAGTCTACCTTGTGAATAAAGAAAAAACATACCCCTTTCTTCATTCTTAATCGGTTAAAATTGAACAAAGCAATTCGTACCAGTCATATTTTTTAATAAACAAATTACACGCCATTATATATATTTTCATTATTATTGTTAAACGTTTCGATGTTTTTCCTTCCTCCATTCAAGCGAGTAATATCACATTATATTATGCAATCATTTGTACATATATATATATATATATGTCGGAGGAGCAGGATGCCGAACAGTTGGGTTCGGGGATTGATCCGACATTTTGGAAGACTAATAATTCATCTCGATTAAGAGCAAATGGGTTTGCAAGCAACCATCGCATTCGAGTCGCTTGTCAAAACATAACGACTCGCGTTGCCATGACACTTACAACTCCATTCGGGGTGACCCGCTCTTAAAAGTAAATCAGCCATCAAACATTATTGCCAAGTATTCATTAATTATCCAAATCAACAATCAAAGTAATCTCGCCCCGTTATATATACATATATATATATATATATACGGTTTTTAACAAATACGGTTTATCCCTTACTTTATATATTACATTTTCATAAACGTTCATATGTAATATATTGTGCATAAACTTCCATCGAGTCGAAATTATTATTTGGAACACACTGAACGCACCCGTAATCGTCAAACATGGCCGCCCGTTGAACTGTCATGTCATTGAATTTTATGGTTATAATCAAATAAAATCAAATCAATTTTATTCAAGCTAACAAATAAGAACACGCCCCCCCCCCCCCATCGCCTCACGCAGGCGAAACCGTCTCCAGAAAATAGCTCATGATGATAACAATAATAATAATGGATTTAAAGATTATAGAACAAAAATCTACGCGTATTTTGAGCATGACATCTTCAGCTGAATTTTTTCAGCCTTTCATGATCAGTGATTGAAATATATTAAAATCCTGAATTTGTCTTTCGGAAATATATCAAAAATTACTCGATAAATATCGTTAGTTAATAAAAACTTCGTCTCGATCATTCTAGACGAGTCCACGCTGGTATTGCGTGATAAATATGGATCTCCTTATAAATTATACCCAATTATTTAATAACTAGCCGGTCACGTGACTCAGCCTGCGTCTATTTTTTACGCGTAACTGCGTAATTTATTTGCCTAAGCATATATATGCCTTATACAGATCTCGCATTTTGCATGTCAATTATTGGTATCCACAAAGCACAAAATAAAGTCGCTTCCTGCTGTCTGTACGCTTAGATCTTTTAAATCACGCAACGGATTTTAATGCTACTTCCAATAACAAGCAGAGTATTTCAAGGGCTAGGTTTATATGTATAATACCGGAGCCTTCACAATGTAAATTCCGACAAGTTAACAATTTTAATGTTATCTATAATACGTATAATAATATTACTGATTAAAAAGTTACTGAAATAATGAGTAAATAAATTATTGACAAACCTCACTGACAGAAAGAAAAGAGTTCACATTAATATGTATAATAATAATTAGAGGCCTCCGTTGTTGAGGCCTCTGGTGCTCCAGGGCCTTCGGACCTTTAAATCCGCTCATATTAATTTATATATACAAAAGAGAAATACCACTCACTGATTAATCACGAAATCTCAGAAACTATAACACATAGGAACTTGAAATTTAGCTGGTAAGTTCCTTACAGGATGTAGACATCCGTTCAGAATGGAAGAAAGAAGAAATTTACGAAACTCCACCCCTAAGGGGGTAAAACAGGGATGGAAGTTTGTATTTTTGAGTTGCTGTGTGTGTGTTGAGTTTTTTGTCTGTTACGCTTTCACGTCTTAAGGATTCAGAAGAACATCATAAAGTTTTGCTAAAACGTTATATACTAAAGTCCATAGTAACAGCTCCCCCCTCGCACGCGCACCGATACTAGTCGTTATGTAAAGGAAAATTATCCTAAAAATAAGTTTTAAAGTTCATCATCTAAATGCTGTTTTAAAACTGGTAACATTATACGTATTAATTGTTGCTATTTAGGGTTCCGTTGTGAAATAAATAAATTTCGTTGTAAATAATGATTATGCCTAACTGATTCCGGTCAAGGCATCCTCGAAGGAGACTAACTCAGACGAACAAATGGGCCACCTGATGGTAAGTGGTCACCACCGCCCATAGACAATGGTGCTGTAATGATAGATCTGGAACATACCCGTCAAAGCGGAAAACAACAATACTGAGTACTGCTGTTTGGCGGTAGAATGCGATGAGGGGGTGCTACCTACCCAGACGGGCTTGCCATCAGTCCAACTATATTTTGTTTACAGCTCAAGTTATAAAAGTTTCAGGACTGAATTCTATTGCATTAAATTTCATTTGCTAAATGCAACGCAGGAAACGAAGCTGCACTTCACGGGTATCGTACAGCTTAGCCGACTAAGCTTAAGCTTGAGCTGTACAAACTGCAGCGTTACTTTTTTATTTATAGCCTCAGGTCATAAAACAAAAGGCTAAGGAACGAGCGATGGATACGTCAAAAGTGCTGTCATTTAAATTATTAATAACCAGCTATCAGTGCCAGCTTCGCACGTGTGCAAGTTATTAATAAAGAAATTGGTATAATATAAATATATTTTATTCTTTTATGCTCCGCAGTAATATAGCTTACTACGAGAGAATATTTTTTTCAGAATCGTATCTTTAATTCCGTAGATGACACCCTACATACGAACAAATGTTACCTCTGTTTATATATCAGTACAAATTGACGTTTTAACAGTAACACGCGTCGCTCAGCCTTAGGAAATTGTAAAGGTACGCTTTATAATGTTCCGCGTGACCCATCTGCCTTTTGTTTTATAAACCGAGATATTAGATATTAATGAATGAATAGCAATTATTTATTGTATTATAATTATGTATCCAACCCTTGAAATGTTGAAAACCGACAACAGTACCCCATTTTAATACGCCTGTCCTTTATGCGTGGTGATATAGAGTACTAGCAGTCGTTCATTGTACGAAACCGATCGTTATTTATTGCTAACAAAAATATAAGATATTCAATCGATTCTTCATACGATTTTTACTGATGGACGGAGTCATTCATGAATGATTTAAGTGTATCGTTCATTCATTGATGTTCATGACACGCCAGTTAAACTACAACTTGGTGTTATCCGATTCCATTAATTCAATTTAACAGCAAAACAAATTCGATACTGTTAATTGTTTCATTAGATATGATAATTAAAAAAACTTTGATGGCAATAAATATTTCGTAATCGATGTTTTTTTTTTAATTTGCGTCCGTAGCGCAAGATTTTAGCGACTAGCGATGTAAAAAGCCGCAAAATTGATCCTGATCACTCGGGCTATTGTCCACACTCCTAACAAAGCTTTAAGCTTAAATGGAGGGGCAAATAGGAATATTAGTAATTCATTATGAGGCGTTGATACTGTTTAAAAAAAATCTACGCATGATTTAAAATAATACCTAAATCATCGTTAAATGACTGTTGAATAACAAGCGAAATAAATTACCACAGATTATAATTGATGTATAAATACATTGCATAAATACTATTAAACACGATTTAATACGGCTCGGTCTTATAAGGAAATATGTGATTTTACACGTGTGGAGGAAAATACGGTGAACCTGCATATTTTAAACCGAGATGTTTGACTAATCACTTCGAAACGATAAAGCAAAGTGCGAGTTTGGTTAAAAACAAGACAAGTGTTCTGTATAATATTTGAATAGTAATATATAATTGGTAAAAAAATATATATATATTTGTATATCGTACCTTAAAATGCACGTTGTGGCCGTCTTAAAGAGTTCGCACACTAAAGTATGAATATATGTTTTTATTATTACACGTGTAAGTGTAATGGTGCTTAATAAATAAATATTTAGTATTATTTACATTAGTTCAATAGTATTTAGAAGAAGAAGAAGAAGAAATAAATATAAACAAACCACAGATAATATTTCATGCGATATGCTCATATCTCTGCTATATTTTATGACTAACATTTCTTGATTGATATATCTTTATTTTTAATACAACAATATTACACTTCATTACATATATTCACTTTCATTTTACTTCTAAAGTTTCCATATCAGCTTCGAAGATATTCTCGCAAAACCAATTATATTCTTAAGTAGTTAAGTATAAGTAATTTAAGTAATAAGTAGTTAAGTGTAACAGTGTTGTATTATAAATAAAGATATATTAATCATAAACTCTTATAGCTTATTTTGTTATTAGCAAGTCATGTGAGATACGTAAATCTAACGTTAGTTTATCTTCTTTCCGACTTCCATTGAAATAGGCTAAAGGTTTTTTTCGTGACTTATATAAAACATTCACAGTTTGCGTTCATACAGCCAAAGGCAACAAACGTCATGTCAAATTTATAAATCAATGACGTATTTGTGACATTTGTTTTTTTTATTGTTTAATGAAACGGTATCGTCGTAAGCAGCCCTTGTTTTTCTATGTTTTGAATCTATGTATCTTTTACTATTGTTAGCAATAAATAACGATCGGTTTCGTACAATGAACGACTGCCAGTACTCTATATCACCACGCATAAAGGACAGGCGTATTAAAATGGGGTACTGTTGTCGGTTTTCAACATTTCAAGGGTTGGATACATAATTATTATACAATAAATAATTGCTATTCGTTCATTAATATCTAATATCTCGGTTTATAAAACAAAAGGCAGATGGGTCACGCGGAACATTATAAAGCGTACCTTTACAATTTCCTAGTGCTGAGCGACGCGTGTTATTGTTAAAACGTCAATTTGTACTGATATATATATAGAGGTAACATTTGTTCGTATGTAGGATGTAATCTACGGAATTAAAGATACGATTCTGAAAAAAATATTCTCTCGTAGAAAGCTATATTATTGCGGAGCATAAAAGAATAAAATATATTTATATTATACCATTTTCTTTATTAATAACTTGCACACGTGCGAAGCTGGGACTGATAGCTGGTTATTAATAATTTAAATGACAGCACTTTTGACGTATCCATCGCTCGTTCCTTAGCCTTTGTTTGATGGCCTGAGGCTATAAATAAAAAAGTAACGCTGCACTTTGTACAGCTTAAGCTTAAGCTTAGTCGGCTAAGCTGAACGATACCCGTGAAGTGCAGCTTCGTTTCCTGCGTTGTTAAATGAAATTTAATGCAATAGAATGCAGTCCTCAAGCTTTTATATCTTGAGCATTAACCCTTAATACTTTGAATTATATTACTATCTTAACAAACAATTAACAGTATCGAATTTGTTTTGCTGTTAAATTGAATAACTGAAATCGGATAACACCAAGTTGTAGTTTAACTGGCGTGTCATGAAAATCAATGAATGAACGATACACTCAAATCATTCATGAATCACTCCGTCCATTGGTATAAAAATATATAATTATCGCGTTCAGACAGACACACGCAGCTAGGGTTTTTTTTTTGTTTATAATGTGCAGTCATTATCGTTGATGTGTCTTTTAGTGATCTTGTAATATTTAATGAAAATTTTATGACTATTATTTACGACGAAGTTTTATCATGGGTTCAACGACGAATAAAACTGGGAAGTGCTTTTAACTGCTCACAACTATAATTTTAATTGATCAATAAAAAAATCATATTTTTTTTCGAAATGTTTATGCTTCCTGCTGTTGGTCCTCATTGCCTCTACAGCGTCACCGGGCAAGGAGTCTTGTGACAATACTCAAACCTGGATGTTGGGAGCCCACTTAAGGGCTTAGAATACGCGCGTCCTCGGCTTAGGATGTCGTCAACGTAGGAATGACGTGTGCATACATGGTCTTACGTCTAGTCGTCGACGAACTATGTAAATAAGTATTATTTTAACTACACTATATATACGCAGTAGCAAGAATCTACAAAGAGCCAAGATGGCCCAGTGATTAGAACGCGTACATCTTAACCGATGATTTCGGGTTCAAATCCAGGCGAGCACCATTGAATTTCATGTGCTTAATTTTTGTTTATAATTCAATTCGTGCTCGGCGGTGAAGGAAAACATCGTGAGGCAACCTGCATGTGTCTAATTTCAACGAAATTCTGCCACATGTGTATCCAACCCGCATTGGAGCAGCCTGGTGGAATATACTCCTAACCTTCTCCTCAAAGGGAGAGGAGGCCTTAGCCCAGCAGTGGGAAATTTACAGGCTGTTAATGTAATGTAAGAATCTTCAGGAGCAGAGTGGTGGAATAAGCTCCAAAATCCTTCGCCTCAATGGGCCTTTGCCCAACAGTGGGAAATTACATGCTGTAACTAACATAACTTTGTATTATATATATTGGAAATCGGTAACTAAAGTTTATTGCAAGTTCATCTCGGTCAAATCTGAATTATCGAATAATAAAATTACGCAGACATTTTTAACTTTGTCGTTTCATAGATTCAAGTCATTTGTAAAAAATACATTGTTAAAGAAGGCATTTTATTCGATACAAGGTTATACAGATGATAAAAAAGCGTGGAGTTAATGCTTGTTGACTTCCAGGCAGGAGACATGACATACTTATATAATTGTATTTAACTAACATGACTGTACTTTTAGATATTGAAAAAGAGTAACTACTGACTTTCTTGCCGTTTCTTCCCGGTAGAATCTACATTCCGAACCGGTGGTAGCTTTACTTTAAATAGTTTGTTAAATGACGATTCAAAAGTGCTTGTAAAAGCCTACTTGAATAAAGTATATTTCGATTTTGATTTTGATTAAAAACCGTTGGTAACTTTACTTAATACAGGATTGTTTTTTTAAATTATATCATAAAAACAATTACGACAAACATATTAGCGTAATTCTATATTGTGTAACAACCAGTCTTTGTTATTGTTTATTACTGTTATGTTGTTGTTATGTTTATTTATATGTAATTTTTACTACGGATCAAGTATGTAGACAGTATTATTAAAACTATTAGCATATATCCAGCCGACCATGACAAACTATTTATATTATACGTGATAGGTCAGTGGGTAAATGAAGAACTTAACCGAGCATCTCGATTTCAAATACGGCAAGATATTCAATATATTCGTAAGCGTAACTTTGTTAGGATTCGATTATCTCATATAAAATTATATCAGCATTGCACACGTGCGAAGCCGAGGCGGGTCGCTAGTATCATATAAAGCAGCATACAATAGAAAGAGATAGAAATAAAGAGAAAGAGAAGGAAAAGGTCGAATGACGCATAACGTTTTTTTCCTTACGTGACAATTTCTGACAGTTAAATTTACTGTAAACCGCGTAAACGAACTTCGTTGGGACGATAGCTGCACATAAAAAATCGGTTATGGTCTCATTTTGAGCTCCAGAAAAGAGCTCCAGCCGTAGATGTGCAGGAAAATAAAGAGGATTCTTGATTGCAATTTACTAAATTGTTACAATTTAAAAACCAGCATATTATAGGCTATAAAAGAAATAAAATGAAAAGACTAAAAAAAAATTAAAGTAAATTGCTATCAATAAGCTCCAATCCTAACTGAACTAATGTTTACTATTTGATATTAAAAATTTCATTCATTAATTCTATAACATTCGTTTACAATGAAACGAAATCAAAACAAAACCTGTCGTATGTTTTGAAATTCCTAACAAATCTTTTGAATAAACGCGAAGTTTCGCGGGCGACCCACTGGTATAAAATAAAGGGACTGTACTCGCAACGCTAAAATAACAAAAACGAACTACAATTGAGCGACCGCCGAATACTTAAACGTCAATTAAATATTCAACGGACTGACTGAATGACTGAATGACATTCGCTGCAGCGCTGAATCTTCATTATACCGTCTAATCAAACCATCAAAACATCCATCGCAAAATCGCTTACAGAGAAGAGTTTTCACACGACCAAAACATTGAAACCGTTGTTTTATAAATTAAATACCTCTTTATCTATATTAATATTATAAATGCGAAAGTATTTTTGTCTGTCTGTTGCTCTTTCAAGGCCAAACTACTGAATCGATATTGATATTAAGCAAGCTTGAACTCCAATGATATTTTCATAACCAAGTTCTCCCGAGTACTCTAAAGTCTTCCGTCAAAAAATACTCAAATTCTACAAGCATTTTTAAAAACATTACTCACAATTTATCCTCCACTTATATAATCATAATGTACAATTAAATGTATTTATTCGAAATCAACGTACGCTTATGAACGCGTTTAAAAAAACCCAAGATCATGTTTCGGGTATTTTTTTTATGATGTAATTTAAAGGGAAGTCGCTTAATACATACTATTTCTATTTTATGTACATAATTATTTACAATTCCATTAAATTTTATTTTATTTAATTATTTCCTCTAAAAAAAGGGCAGAGGTATTGCATCATACAGCCTTGTTATTGTGTCAATAATAAACTGAAAACATCAAATATATTAAGTGTTGCTTATTAAAATAATTGTAATAAATTATTTATAATAAAGTAGTATCTATATTTATTATTATTTATTATTAGTCTTGTATTATCTATGTTTAATGAATAGCAGGACTATAATTTAATGCACAATAATAGGATGAAATGTATAATTAAAAAAGAACAATGCATCATTTTTATCAAATATAAATAAGCATATTTCCAAAACGACTTATATCAAATTAACGTTTTCTTTGATTATTTAAAAATAAATCACGCTATCATTTTTTGTAAGTTCAAGTAAACTTGGCATAGGAAATAATTGTCCAGCGAGGAGTGCTAGGGGGCGAGATCACCGTCGCCCCCTGAGAAGAGCTTCGTCAAGCCACGAAAGCACTGCACGGGAGGGGCCGCGGATGCGTGATATTGACACGATTCCGAAGCCTCTCCAATCCGTGCTGAGGACGACCATCGCAGTGGTTTAGTGGGTAGGAATCCCACATAACCCGGTTTCCCCACCCAGGGATCCTGGTACCATACTGAAGGTGGTCCACTGCGTGAAACAATAAAAAAAGTAAATAATTGTATTGCTCATAATCGTAATTAAAAAAATATTGTAATATTAAAAAAAATGCTTTCTATGTATTTAAGACAACATAGACGTACAATATTAGTAGTATTCTCATTTGCCAGGTTATTTTAAGGCCCTTTAAAAAAGTGCGGGAAGCAATGTAATCGAGTGAGAAGTACCACTTCTTCAGCGTAATTAAAAATAGTTTTTAATGGCGCGAATATAATCAATCACAATAAAATATTAATTACTAACTTGAGAAATGTAATTTCTTCTTTTTTGTTCTACTATAACACTCTGAGTGACAGGGCCGGACCGTAAGTTTAGGGGGCCCTGTTCTAACACTACTTAGACTTGAATTAAATTAATTGAATGGGTTTGATTAATTGCAGGACTCGCAGCGCTGCAAACCATACGACCTGTTTGATTTAATAAAGTTATGGATTCTTTCGCATTATCGTCTATTTTTGACTTTGACTTGACTTAGCTGGGGCCCCTTGAATCCACGGGGCCCTGGGCTGAAGCTCAGAAAGCCATATGGTAGATCCGGCCCTGCTGAGTGAGTGACATTCACAATGTAAGGCGTGAAGTTGTCTATTTCGAGCGAATTGACACTTCATTTTCAGTTATCGTGCAACGTCATCGTGTAGTTATCAAAAAAAACAGTCTCTTATTTACTAATATAGATATATACATTATACAAGAGTATATATATTTAAACCTTGAAAACAATTCGTTGATAATAAGCATCCCTATAATGTAATGAGTATTATATAAATTCCCACGAACTTGACCTCTCGGAACAGTATAATTTCAATTATTTTAACTGTGCCAAGCGGGCACAGACTATAAAAGATTTATTGTTGTAAATTATATGACATTTCAATAAATTGTATACAACAAAACAACCTTGTAGCACGTCCTGACTTCGTCCGGGTAAAATAAGTTTAGTTCACCGTTCAGAGCACCTACCGGGTCCAATCTATACTCTATTCCAACCATAACAGGAAAAAGGGTAAATAAACAATATTTGACAGCAAATTTACGCGCCATCATTGGTCGAGAGCTTGATTAATCTATGATATTCACTATGGATTTGCGAAAAAATGGCGTTTTGAACGTCGACGAAACTGTTATCGTAATTTTTTAATTAAAATTAAAGTGGCAATAAGTGGCTAAGTGCAATAGTGTTGTATTATAAATAAAGATATATTAATCATAAACTCTAAAAGTTTCATAAAGTAAGATTGATATTAACAACTAACGGACGAGAACTATTTGATTGTTTTGATACTTTAATAAAAGGCATGTTTATTAAAGCAATAATAATACGGACCTCAATTGTTTCAATTAATAAATCGCCAAGTACAAAATAATTAAGATAAAATTGTTCCGTAGATCTGGAACGATAAACAATTTAAGAGAATCATATAATTAACAGTTTCATTGTTTTCATTACATAGTATAAAACAAAGACTCTCGTCGCTGTGTATGCGTAGATCTTTAAAATTACACAACGGATTTTGATGTGGTGTTTTATAATAGATAGATTGATTCAAGAGGAAGGTTTATACGTATAATACATGCACAATATAGAAGAGAAACACTGATAATTTTAGAAGTTTCTAATGTGATGTCGTAAATAAACATATTTTCATAAATAAGCTACTATTTCTCATAAAAAGTAACTGATAAAAAATGGTTATTGTGGGTTATCCATAAGAAATAGACAAATAACATCGGGGACTTTTTTGTAGACCTTTTTAAGGTACGAGACATATCAAAATAACCCTATGAGATATATCAAAATAATGTACAGTACAGTATGTACAATACTGTATCTTATAGGCTGTGTGGAAAAATGTGTTTATTTACGACATCACTTCAGAAACCTCTAAAATTATCAGTGTTTCTCTACTATATTGGGCATGTATTATACATTAAAACCTTCCTCTTGAATCATTCTATCTATTAAAAAGTCTGTTTAGGCTACTTTGACGAAAAATATATTCAAAAAAATATTATGTGTAATTAACGTTTAAATAATTAATTATAATGTTTATCATATTCGAATTAATTAAAAAATATATGTATTAATTAATAATAATGTTAATTTCTAAGGTTAACTATACAATTATTTAATTGTTTTAATTTTATCGTAGTAAATGTTATAATATAATTTGCTTGCATGGATTTTCTCGACGGTTAACCTCGGATGAATCTTTAAACAGAAACACTGGTAGTTTCAATTTAATATTCTCGTAGTATTGAAGTGTATTCCATTTGGTGGGTCGTAGTTAATACCATCAACTCCTCTTGTATCATGTTCTGGATATTTACGAAGTGATTTATACTTCTTACATATTTATTTTCGGTGGGACCACCTACCACGAGATGATAATTGCTTATCATTCAGAAATAAATTTAAAAGAAATGCGTGTATTTATAAGCGCTTTTAAAGTTATCATTCTTTGTAGTAAAAGTTTGATAGTTATAAAGTATTTACGCTTGCAACTTAAACGATGTTTATTTAAGCCCAAGCAAGCACCACAGAAATTCCATGTGCACCACTTGACTGTGAAGGAAAGCATCGCGAGGAAACCTGCATGTGTCTAATTAAATTTATTAATTAAAACACCACATGCAAACACTAACACAATTACCTCCAATAACCCTCAAAGGGATGGAAGCTTTAGCACCGCAGTGGGACGTATCTTTGTTGCTTTATTTATGTTAGTTTTTACGTGTTCCGGGCGGCAGCCATATTGAGTTTTAAATAAAAATGTGTCGCTGAACAAATAAACGTATCTATTATTTGAACAGAATTTTAATTTGGTTAATCGAATCGATTATAAACGCATTTATGACGAAGTTCCTTGATAACATCGATAACGGTCATAGAAAATACGTAACGGAGTATGACAAAAAGATTTTTATCCGGCATTACTAGTTACCCAGAGGACTTTCTATGACATAGCTGCGTGTACTATCGAATGCTACCTGATGGTAAATGGTCACTGACTTTGGGTACTAAGATGTTATGTCATTATGCCTGTAGTTACACTGACTCACTCACAATTAAAACCGGAACACAACAATACTGAGTACTGTTGTTTGGCGGTAGAATATCTGATGATCTAAGGTTTATTGATTCTTTCATCGATGGGCTATTTGACTAGTTTTAAAAATCCATTTTATATTATTTAGTAGAGGTTAAGGAACCCATTAAATATTGTTTTTTTTTTAATTCTAGTACATATATTCTGAAAAATATCAAATTAAAAATTAAATATTTAAATAGCGCGCGAAAACGCTACTTTGACAATATGGCCCTGCAATGGGGTCGGTGACGTCCTTTCCTGTGTTGTAATCTGTGGCACATATAATCCACATACAGTAGGCAAACGAGGTTAACCATCACGTGACCTCATCATAAGCCCGACCAATCAGGAGCGTTTTGTGTCACGTGACAAACGTTTAAAAAATGCATTTTTATTTATGGATTTTTGAATAAATTAATTATTATTTTCAACTTTCGTGGATAAATAACCATTTTTAAACTCATAATATATACTGATTACAATAATTGACACTTTATTTTTCGCATTGTCAAACAGCCTATTGGACAAGGCTATATACAATATTTGAAGTTCACAATTTGTGTAAACACTTTTATGTTATTTTTTTTTTTTATATTTGAAGTTCACAATATGTGTAAACACGTTTATATTCTTTGCCACGTGTAAAATTCGTTACGGTGCGATTCGACGCGACGCGTTAGTTGCGATGCGTAGACACATGTACGTTTCCTCGCGATGTTTCCTTCGTCGAGCACGGGATGAATTATAAACACAAATTAAGCACACGAAATGTGTTTTTTTCACTGTATAGTCTATATATATAGAAACGAAATGTCGCTCACTGATTAATCACGAATCTCAGAAACTATAACAAACAAAAAAAAATAAAAACAAACATGAAATTTGGCAGGTAGATTCCTTATAGGGCGTAGGCATCCGCTAAGAATGGAACGGTTGTAGTTATTAAAGGTTTCAGATATTCCTCTTTGCTCACTACTACACAAAGAGTATTGAGGGGGTTTTATAACTGATTGGCGGTGCATCACGATGGCTAACTTCAACGCTGTACAAGAATAATTAACACGAATTAAGCACATGAAATTTCAGTGCTTATCCTGTTTGAATAAACTTTTTAGAAACATGAAATCGAAAACAGTATTACACTTGCTGTTTGTCAAAAAATCTATCACCGGTTCGGAAATAAACATCTCGGACCTGAGAAATAGGGGGTTTTCTTTTTCATTTAAAATTTAACAATTATAAATTAGAATAACACTTTTTTATTGGGTCGACGTCCTTTTACGCGACTTACAGTAGAATGGACTGGTAGAAATCGTCACGTATATATCATAGCCTATTCCAATCGAAGTAGGAATAAAGATAAACAAACCTTAGATTTACGTGTTTCATGCGATTTGCAAATAACTCAGCTATATTGTGCACTACTAAGAGTTTGTGATTAATATATCTTTATTTATAATGCAACACTATTACACTTAACTACTTATATCCAGTTTAATTTTACATCCGATAACAGTTTCGTTGACGTTCAAAACGCCATTCATTCGTGATATTTTTATAGTGAATATTATAAATTAATCGAGCTCTCGAACAATGACATCGCGTCAATTTGTTGTAATCGAGCTCTCGACCAATGACATCGCGTCAATTTGTTGTAATCGAGCTCTCGACCAATGACATCGCGTCAATTTGCTGTCAAATATGGTTTATTTGGCTTTTCTCCTTTTATGGTTGGAAGAGTATACTTAAAAAAAATACAGTCGAATTGAGAACCTCCTCCTTTTTAGAAGTCGGTTAAAAAGCGTTACGTTCCAGGCGAAACCTTTTCCTCTTTCTTATTTAAACTTTTTTTTTGTAATTTTTTTTTTAATTCACACGGGATCTTTTAATAAACATTTTCTCATTGTCCTTTAACTATTATCGAACATTGTATATAATTTAATTATTTCTTATTTAATATTTGATTTGAAATATCCCATATGCCATCCTTTCAAACCCGAGGTAAGTAATCATTTTAATATTCATTACTTAAATATAGTTTAGCACGAAAACAACTATACAATCACAATTTCTGCGTACATTTCTAATCGCTATTTATCGCCCGTGGAAATGATGATGAAACTTCAAGCCTCATTATTCAAACGGCGCTTATTTTGTTATCACTAAAATAATATTGTCTTTTTTATTAAAAACTAATTGCCACTGCATGCTGATTATTACTACAGACATCTCCACCAGCCCCCTCTCTAGCATAGCTTTCTGGGGTACTGTCAAATATCATATATACTAACCAAAGGCAAACATATTTAGACAAAGACAATTTGAGTACAGTTTTCGTTAAAACGTTTTTTTCTTTACTTTGGCTGTATATATTATTTAAAACTAACTTTTATCAAAATTCTATTTAAACGTCCCTCACATTAATTCCCGTAATATGAGCCATTTCTTTTGTACCAGATTATATAAAACGTAACCAGGTAGGAATTCCATCATATTGAGATTATCATTGTTATACAACACCATCAGTATTAAAGTAAAAGATTTAGACATATGTCACGATGGTCGCCCTCAATTCAATCGAAAAATAAAGAGTTTTATTTGTGCCCAATTCTAATCATATGGTTTATCTTATTGGTTTTATTATTTATTTGTTATATAATAGTTTAAAAATGTATTATATTTCTTATTTTTAATGATTATGCTTATGTTTAATTCATATTTTCAATAATTACATTGTGTAATATGATAATGCATGGTGAGACTAACTGTAGAATTATTGACTTGATAATTTTGAAATGTAATTTTTGTTTTTTTTTATTTTAGATGTGATGTTGTATCTACTGTTGGTTGTCCTAATGAAAATAAAATAAAAATAAATCAAGACATCACTAATTTATTTATTTATTTTAAAGAAAATTAAAATCTAACTATTGTGTATCTAACAATAATATTTAGTATTGTTGTGTTCCGGTTGGAAGGGGAAGTGAGCCATGATGAGTTTACAGGCACAAGGGTACCATCTTACATAGTTCCCGTTTGGTGACGCATTGGCGATGTAAGAAATGGTTAATATTTCTTACAGAGTCAATGCCTATGGAAGATGGTACCACCATGGCACTTACCACCATGTGGCCCATTTCTACGTCCACCTACCAATATCATAATATATACATATATTAAAATCGTAACTGATTTCTGAATATAGAAGTTTTGTTTATTAAGAAATATAAACATATTAAAGTATTATTTGTCTTGTTTCAGTGGCGATATTCAACATGGGGGGAAGTCACGGCCACGGTAATAGGAGCTCTTCTTGGAGGAGTTTGTTCTGGTGGTCTGGTGGCAGCTGTGTTGATATACGGGGAGCTCACGGCGCTTTTCATACAACGTCACAATGCCGAAGAACCGCCAGCCAAGGATCTTATACTACATATGTTTGGTGGTGGGCAGAGGCTGTAAGTATGGCTACATTACAGTTTTACATTTACATTTACAGCCTGTAAATTTCTCACTGCTGGGCTAAGGCCTCTCTCTTGGAGGAGAAGGTTTGGAGCATATTCCACCACGTTGCTCCAATGCGGCTTGTTGGAATACACATGTGGCAGAATTTCATTGAAATTAAACACATGCAGATTTCCTCACACTGTTCTCCTTCACCGCCGAGCACGAGATGAATTATAAACACGAATTAAGCACATGAAAAATCATTGGTGCTTGCCTGGGTTTGAACCCAAAATCATCGGTTAAGATGCACGCGTTCTAACCACTGGGCCATCACAAGTATGCCTAATAAGCTTTAATAAATTTTTTAGTCCTGTGGGGCTATTACGGTTATAGCGTAGCAACTGTTGCTATCAGATATTTGTTGCGGATTGATTAATGTTGCAGTCGATAAATCAGTATTATGGAGTATTACGCTACTGCATAGGTCCATAATACTGATTTATATTTTATTGATTTGATATCAATCCGCAACAAATATTTGATCGCAACAGTTGCTGTGCTCCAACCGTAACAGCCCCACTGATGCAAAAATGCCAACCATGTTTTGCTATTTGCCAAATCATGAGGAAAAGTTAATAACACCCAGTTTTCGACTTAGCAAAGTTAATACATAATTCCTGGCGTACGGTATTCGTTGCTATAATAAAATACCACAGTTATTTTTAACTTTGATTATAAAAAAAAAAACTCATATCAAAAAACATTTATTAAATAAGGCATGTTACTGAAGACAAGATTATATTAATAATTAAAAAAAAGAGTGGGATTATTTGATGATTTTTAGGCCGGATTTTGTTTTTTATGGCATCGGTTGGCGGACGAGAATATGAGCCACCTGTTGGTAAGTGATCACCACCGCCCATAGACAATGGCGTTGTAAGAAATATTAACCATTACTTACATCGCCAAGCGCCACCATTGGGAACTAAGATGTTATGTCCCGTGTGCCTGTAGTTACTCTGGCTCACTCATCCTTCAAACCGGAACACATTAATACTGAGTACTGTTTTTTGGCGGTATAATATCCGATGAGTGGATGATACCAACCCAGACGGACTGGCACAAAGCCATACCACCAAGAAATAATAGGATATATAAGAAATTGTACTTAATATTTTATATAATTGTAGTTACGTAATCCTTCATGCAGCCATTTCTCAATGTTTTCATTATGTCGAATGAGTTACTAACGCAATTATATTATGTTTATTTCAGAGACGACGGTAACAGGACCCTGCATATGGACGCCCTTGTGGATGACTCAGTAGCCTTCGCCCTCGCCAGTGTCGCGATCATGATGTGCCAGTTGTTAGCAGCAGCTAGTGCCGTCACACTTGCTAACTGGGCTGCTTCTAGAATGGTAAGTAAAACTGATTTGTGTGTTATACAAGTAATCTTGTTCCTTTTAAAATACCCCCAATTCAAATTTAGTTATGACCTTGAACCTTACTTGGTATAGTTTTGTAGCCCGCCTGGGTAAGTATGTACTCATCAGATATTCTACCGCCAAACAGCAACCGTTCGTATTGTTGAGTTCTGTTTTGAGTGAGTCAGCGTTAGTACAGGCACAAGGGCCATAACATTTTAGATCCCAAAATTGAAGGTACTTAAATAAGGATTAATGCTGTATTGCTTAAAATCGCTTCTTACATAAGCCATTAATTCTCGTAAAAAGTAAATGTTAAAAAATGGTTATTGTTAGCTATCCTTAAAAGATAGCATATACCATCGCGTATTTTGGTTACGTTGGTTTCGATGTACCAATGTTACGTCAACCAAACTTTTATACAAAGTAAGACTGTTTGGCGGTTGAATAAATGTGTGGTACCAAACAATGCTCTCTCACAGATAATTAATAAAACAATTTATTTTCTAGATAACTAGATTAAGATGGAAACTGTTACGGTCTGTGCTTAGTCAAGAAACAGCATTCTTCGATACAAACACGACGATGAACTTCGCAACGGCGCTCACAGAGTAAGTGTTTAACACTGATCTTTAACTTTATATCATATAATTGACCCTTGGTGGTAGGTATTTGTGATACTTGGGTAGCAATCGGATATTCTACCGCCAAACAGCAGGTTCCAGTATTGTTGTGTTCCGGTTTGATTGCGTGAGTGAGCCAGTGTAACTACAGACATAACGTCTTAGTCCCAAATGTTAGTGGTGCGTTGGTGATTTAAGGAAAGGTTAATATTTCTTACAGCGCCATTGTCTATCGGCGATGGTGACTGCTTACCATCAGATGGCCCATTTGCACATAAAAAAATATAGCAGGGAGTCTGTACGTTAATTCAGAAATCACAGGAATTTCGGATTTAAAAATGAAACTTTCGTTATCATGGGCCACCCCGTCAGTGATAACCGAATTGTTAAACCATTCCTTTACATCGCCGATGGGACACTAACCTAGGTAACCAAGCTGTAACGTCCCTTGCACTCGTAGTTACACTGGCTCACTCAGTCTTCAAATCGGAAAAAATACCAAGTATATGTTTGGTGGTAACTAACCAGGTACCCAAAGCCTTATAACCAAGTACGAAAATCACGCAAAACAAGAAGCTATGTTTGCGTGATAGCTTTTCTTCGTGATTTTCTTTCTGGTTCTTATCAGATCTGATGTTTTATTTTCGAACCAGAAATAGATTTTTGATATTCAACACGACATTTAGTAAATAATTGAATTTAAATGCAGTGAAAACGTTGTATGGTTTAATTTAAAATTAATCTTCTGTCAACAGAGATGTAGACAAATTAAAAATGGGCGTCGGTGAGCACGTGTCTATGGCTGCGTATCTGGCTGGCAGTGTTATCATGGCTTCTACCGTGGCATTGGTTCATGGGTGGCAACTTACACTAGCAGGTTTGGCAGTAGTACCAGTCGCATTGTTCGTCGCCGCCACAGTTGCTAAGGTAAATTAATTTGTGGATTTTAGTAAACATATCAGAGTCGGGTTTAAAGGTCTGTAAGCTATGGGACAGCAAAGGAGTGGATATAGAGCCCTATAGCAACAGAGGCGTGGAGACCTAAAAATTATATTATAAATTAATTTGAATATTTTAATTTCAATCAGTGAGCTATAATTATTTAATTACTTTTAAAACAGTAATTAGTAACATAATTTGACTATGTTTTGATATTTGTTAACTCGTCGGAATCTCTGTTGTGGGGGGAGGTCCCAGGTCGGTTGCCCGGGTTGCCCGCCTCTAAATCCGGCCCAGAAACATATTCTAAAACATAACACCGCCTGTCCTTGCTTAAAACACATCATATACACATCACATACATCATTTATTACAAAAAATACGAACATATCACAAAACAGTTCGTCTGTATAAACTCGATACGGTTTTCACCAATCAACGGAGTGATTTAGGAGCAAGGTTCAGGTGTATAACTAATTAAAGGGTTTAGTGTAAATATGGCTGAAATTTGACGATAATGTCGGAAAAAATCACGCCGTTCGGTATGCGCCGCCAATAGAGTGTGTATTATGGTTATGTTGTGTATATTAATGTTTTATGAAGTTTTAACCGTGCGAAGCTGGAGTTGTACAAAGATTAATGTACAAGTGATTCCTCCCTCCCTATGACAACGGCGTCCTAAGCCGAGGACCGACCTCACAATAGGAACCGCTAGGGCACGCGTACTCTGAGCCCTTTAGTTGATCCAGGCTTGAGGATTTTAACTCGCACTGAGTGACATTGTGTAGGCCATTAGGGCCAGCAACACAGCCCGAAAAAAATACAGTAATTAGTAATATCATTCGTCTTTTAGAATCAAACTCGCTGCTCTTCAGAAGAAGTTGTGGCATATGGAACAGCAGGACGGATAGTTGAGCAAGCTCTTTCCGCCATAAGGACTGTCAGAGCGTACTCTGGAGAACACGTGGAAGTTACAAAGTAAGTACGTCATGACGTCATGAGAGCGGTCAAGGGATGTCAGCACAGGGGCACTCTCTATTCCCAAACTCTTATAATCCGATGGAATGCCAATTTCGAGCCAGCTACTCATTAATCTAGACCAACGGTTTTACAAACTTCCAGAGGAACACACTCCCAGTGTACACACTTCCAACTTATAGACTCCGGGTTGCTACTGAGAATATTTCGACACAATAAACTAATAACTATTTATCAGCCCGGCCTGGGCTTTGAGCCTCAGGAGGAGCCTTTGAGGATCGGTGTATCTGGAGATTTGTTTAGTCACTTTTTGAAATCAAAGTCGAAGTCAATAATCTTTATTCGATATAGAAGTGTTACATATGCTTATTGATAGTCAGTAATCTACCACCGGTTCGGGATATTAACATCTCGAACTTGAGAAGAACCGGCGAAAGAAACTCAGTGTGTGTGTGTGTTTTTTTATAGGTTATTTTTACAATAATTGTTTTCATAGAATAGACAAACGAGCCAGTCAAATTAGAAAATAATTTTATCAGACCATAAATAATATGATGATGAAATATAATATAAATATTTGTTTATATTTAAATCTAGATACTCAGAAGCTTTGAACGGTGCAAATTCAGCGGCTCGCAAGCGCTGCGCGTGGTCCGGCGCCGGCGCTGGCTTGGGCTGGCTGTTGACTTACACCTTAAACGCTGTTGTGTTCGCTTACGGTGCCAGCCTTTGCGTGCATGACATGCCATTAGACGTCGATGACAGGACGTACCATCCCGGAGTCCTAGTGACGGTAATTATGAATACGAGACTTCAATTCACTTAAATACCTTTATTCATTCTAAAACTTACGAATTATTTAGTGGCAGGGATATAAAAACTACTGTTACACTTTAACGGCCAAAATGACTTCCAAAGACGGACCATTTTTTATGCCTGATCAGATGACCAGACCCTAAAACGCGACCAAAGTCGCGGGCGACAGCTATACAATATAATGGATTTTTATTTTTATTTTATAATGCAAAATAAACACATCGTACATATATTGTCATATAATCATATCAACATATATTGTCTATGTATTATATACAAAACCTTCCTCTCGGATCACTCTATCTATTAAAAAAACCGCATCAAAATCCGTTGCGTAGTTTTAAAGATTTAAGCGTACAAAGGGTCATAGGGACAGAGAAAGCGACTTTGTTGTATACTATGTAAAGATACAACACTGTTACATAACCACTTATATCCGCTTTAAATTTCCTTTCAAAATTCCGGTAACAGTTTTGTCGTCGTTCAAACCAATTATATCGCGTCAATTTACTGTCAAATGTTTTTTATTTGGGTTTTCTCTGATTGGAATAGAGTGTACGTTGTTTAACGCCGTTTAGTCAAACAAATATTCTCTTTCTGTCTTTATTGAATTGACATGCGACAGAAGAAGACACAACATTGTGTTACGTATCACCTTCAAAACATAAGTGAAGTTATAAATGCATAATAATAACAAAACAATTATCAACAATTTTGTCTCAAATTGATCAAAACGATAAAAAATTCAAATTGACCAACGATGACATAACATTATCTATTTATTTGTGTTTCTTTAGGTCTTATTCTGCACATTCATGGCTGCTCAAAATATTGCGATGTGTAATCCACATTTGGAAACATTTTCCACGGCGAGAGGAGCGGCGAAATCGCTGTTCAAATTATTGGAGCGACAGTCGAATATTAATGCCCTAAAGGACACGGGCACCAAACCGGAGAGGTTTAAGGGAGACATTATCTTCGAGAACTTGTATTTTAATTATCCATCAAGATCCGATGTAAAGGTAAACTATGAATACTATAATTATTATCTTTATGAAGGACTTAAATAAGTACGTAATACACGACTGGAAATGGTTTCGATTAATTGCAATTCATTACATTTATTTATAATATTTAACAAAATTAACAATATAAGTGCCTCTTAACCGATGATTGTGGGTTCAAACCCAAACAAAACTGACTTTTCAATTGCTTTATTTGAATATGTGAAAAAATCGCGAGGAAGGTTGTGTCTATATTTCAACTAAAGCCTGTTGGTGGTTGAACCCCCACTGGAACTGCATGGTGAATAAGTTCAAATCCTCCTCAAAGGAGAGAGGGCCTTAGAATAATTATAATTACGGGAGATTACTTTTCTTTACACAAAATTTAATCGGAAATAAATTTTGAGCAATAACCAATAGCGAGACTTGAAATTATTCTGCACCAGAATAATTGAACCAGTATAACTACAGGCACAAGGGACATAACATCTTAAGTATCAATTAGCTAGTCTGCCACCCAAATTGAACTTTTAAAAAAATCTTCGAAAGATTACTGGCTAAGTAAAATTTTTCCGATATTTCTTTTAAAATGGATGCATGTTCAACGATTTTTTAAAGGGTTTTTAGGTGAATCTCAATTAATTATTTTTCTTATTATTGCATAATGTTGTATCACCCATAATAAAGTTCAGCCATATTGTTTTAAATTATCCTCTTGCCTCATAACCTACTTAAATTCGTACCTAGCACACTTTGTAATATGATATTAATCATTACATTTCCATACCAAGTATTTCCATGACGTCAACCGCAGGGTATCGAGTTTATAAAGTATTTATTCGCTAATTACAATATATTATTACGTAACGTCAGTAAACCCTCTATAGTTTTATGCAAAGCCGCCTGGGTCACTCAGCCACCATGCATTCACCGCCATAAAACGATAATTATCTCTATATTTAAATGGACTTACATTTTCTTTTACAAAACTTATTTTAGCAAACATTGTCTCAGAGATCGCAAGCGAAAAAATCGATTTTTGAACAATTTGTTCATTATTTTTTCTTGTTTACTTTTATGTTCACAGATAAATAAATAAGAAAAACTTAGTAATTTTACTTCGTATTTATTCATTCGTTTCGTTTAATTATTAATTTCAATTCAATAAGAATCAATTCCGATATTTCACATCACATCGACTCACGATGGCAACATATTACTCAAATGTTAAATTTTAATTATTAATACTCAGGTTCTACGTGGACTTTCTCTGAAAGTTAAAGCGGGCGAAACGGTCGCGCTCGTTGGCGGATCCGGATGTGGAAAATCGACTTTGTTGCAATTACTACAGCGTGCTTATGAACCGGACAGCGGTTGCATATCCGTTGACGGGCAGAAGCTGAACACATTACACTTACACCACTACCGACGAAGCATTGGTACGTGAACAATTTCAAAGATACTTTTATCGGCACATCTATCGCTGTTCCAGTCCTATGTATCCTCGGAGTTCAAGCTTGCTTCGTATAAAGTTTCATCAAATTCGGTTCACTGGCTTAGCAGTTAAAGCATAACAATGTGAAAGACAGATAAACAGAGTTACTTTTGCATTTATAATATTGGTATGTATTCCCGAAAAACAGTGTTTTGAATGTCGCGATAACAACTTCGGAAGTAAAATTAAATTTGATATAAGTAGTTAAGTGGATTATTACTGTGTTATAAATCAAAGGCTTAATCCACAGCTTGGATTGCGTAATATGGCAGAGCTGTGTATTATATTTACTTTTGTTTACTAATACTTATTGTAGTATAGTGTCACAACCAAGGGTTAGCAACCTTACGGCATAAGGATTGGTTAACATTTCTCACACCGCCAATGTCTATGGGAGGTGATCTCTAACCATAGTGGTCTTCTTACCAATTTGCCAAAATCAAAATATACTTTATTCAACTATGCTTTTACAAGCACTTTTGAATTGTCATTTAACAAACTATTTTAAGTAAAGCTACCACCGGTTCGGAATGTAGTTTCTAACGAGAAGAACCGGCAAGCAACTCAGTAGTTGCTCTTTTTCAACATCTAAAAATACATTCATGTTAGTAAATACAATTATATATGTATGTTATGTCTCCTGCCTGGAAGTCAACAAGCATTAACTCCACGCTTTTTTATCATCAATATAATCTTATATCGAATAATATGCCTTCTTTACCAATGTATTTTTTACAAATGACTTGAATCTATAAAACTATGAAAGAAGAATTGTTGAATTTGTAGACAAGAAAAATTGTTTTTAATTAATTCTAATGTGTTTACAGGTGTCGTTGGTCAAGAACCGGTGCTCTTTAGCGGAACCATCAGAGAGAATATAATGTTGGGAGTTGAAGATGCAAGCGAGGAGAGCATGATCGAGGCCGCCAAAACTGCACAGGCGCATAACTTCATAGTGAAACTGGCAAATGTAAGTCAGACCCAAATCAATGTTATAGATAATAAAAAAAGTATTTGTGCAGTCGCGTAAGAGGATCCTCCACGCAAATAATGAATTATTATAAAATAGTAATCAAAACAGTCGGGATAATTTTAAGATAAGGTGTAAAGTTGTCTGTTTCAAACGACTTAACAATTAATTGGCATTTAGCGAGCAACTTCATCGTGTAGTTTCCACGTCATCCTGTGCGCGCCCATTATAAAAACAGACTCGTAATTTTTTCCTAACGCGCCATATGACAGGGAGAGGCGATGTAGCCCAATGGTCAGAACGCGTGCATCTTGACCAATGATTGCGGGTTAAAAACCAGGCAAGCACCCCAGAATTTTCACGTGGTAAATTTTTGTTTATAATTCATCTCGTGCTCGGCGAAGGAAAACATCGCGAGGAAACCTGCATGTGTCTAATTTCAACGAAATTCTGCCACATGTGTATTCCACCAACTCGCATTGGAGCAGCGTGGTGAAATATGTTCCAAACCTTCTCCTGAAAGGGAGAGGAGGCCTTAGCCCAGCAGTGGGACATTTACAGACTGCTAATGTAATGTAATGTCCAACAGGGTTATGACACGATACTCGGCGAAAAAGGAGCTCAGCTCTCTGGGGGTCAGAAGCAGCGGGTGGCGATAGCTCGAGCATTATTAAGGAAACCTGCCTTGCTTTTACTCGACGAACCGACCTCGGCCTTGGATCCAACTGCTGAACGACAGGTGAGCTTTAGATAATTAGAAAATATACCTTAACTAAGTAAAACCAACGCTTTATTGCTCCCAATTAGTAATCATATATTCACACTACCATTGATCACTTTGATAGAATCAGTGATAGTCATTGTACGAACAAAACACGTAATGATAATCTTACAACGCCAAATTTTCGACTCCGCTGAGTCAATCAAATCAAAATATACTTTATTCAAGTAGGCTTTTACAAGCACTTTTGAATCGTCATTTAACAAACTATTTAAAGTAAAGCTACCACCGGTTCGGAATGTAGATTCTACCGAGAAGAACCGGCAAGAAATTCAGTAGTTACTCTTTATCAATATCTAAAAGTACAGTCATGTTAGTTAAAATTATATTATATATATATGTCATGTCTCCTGCCTGGAAGTCAACAAGCATTAACTCCACGCTTTTTTATCATCTATGTAATCTTGTATCGAATAATATGCCTTATTTACCAATGTATTTTTTACAAATGATTTGAATTTATGAAACGGCAAAGTTAAAAATGTCTAAATAAATCTTACTTGGGGCAAGGTATCCGTTATCAATGAAGATGTCACACACAACACTGTGGGAGTCGTTACAAAGTTCACGGTGAAATTTGTTTAGAAGAATTTTGTTCTTATTTTGAAAAAACATGAAATTTAAATTTTAATATTAATAATTTTTGTCATTAATTTTAGGTACAAGCAGCATTAGATGCCGCTAGCAAAGGAAGGACAACATTAGTTGTGTCTCACAGGTTTGTATGAAATACATTAAAAACAACCTTTTCCACTGGGTAGGGTAGGGATTAAACTAAGTCAGGTTATCATAAAAATAATTCAATCAGGAAATATAACTTTGAAGATTGGTTTTATTCATGATAAACAATTTTAAACATTCATTTGAAATCGTTACAAGTTTCCGACACGAAATAAAATTACATAAGAATTTTGTTTTCAACTACATAAAAGATTTCCTTATCAGAAATGTAATTGTCATTTTCGTTTCGATTCAGACTGTCAACGATCGTGAATGCATCGCGGATTGTGTATATCGAACAGGGGGCAGTGCTAGAACAAGGTACTCACTTGGAGCTGCTGGATAAGAAAGGCGCCTATTGGCAGCTACTGCAAGACGACATGACACACAGGTGAGAAATCTTTATGATATGATTATGTCGTTCTGACTGACTTCGGACACGGCGGCTAATCTCAAGAGAGACAAGCCAATACATATTGAGAGACGTAACATTTCATTTTCGAGTTTCTTGATATCACGTTACCGATGTGAGGAATGGGTAACATTTCTTAAGGCAATCTGAGCGATTGCCTGTTCGATCGAATACCAGTAAAAATGTCTAGGCAGCGTAATCGACGTATCAGATGTACAATAACTGATTGGAAATCGTTTGGAAAATGGAATTAAACGGCAATTATACAGTTCTAAACTATACGTAAACAAAACGAACTGCTTTTGGAACGATTGGAATGGCTAGTTACCGATAGTTCCAAAAATATCACTGAGATTCAATTATTGAAGCTATTGATCATTATCATAATTTCCTAACCATAAATTTTAAATTGATATTATTGTATTGTTATCACTACAGATGATTACCTGTTTGTTATTACTAATTAAACTGTACACTAATTATTATTACAGACTCCTACGGCATAGACTCTAACACAGCCTTGTACTCGTACTGTCAAATTTATAATATTAAATTATAAGTAAAAAAGGAACTCCGTCTCTTTCCGTCCGTCCGTTACGTTACGTTACGTTACGTCACTTGTAACCTGTCTGTTACGTTTTCATAGCTAAACTACTGACCGAATTTTGTATGACGCAAGTTTGAACCCCGAAGGAAAGACATAGGCTAATTTTTTATACTTAAAACCTACAATCGCCCCCTCTAGCACGCGGATAGAGAAGCGAGCGAAAACCAGTATTATTATACATATATTAATCAAAAATATTTAGACATAGACAAATCTACTAAATTTTACTAATTGATATATTCCTAACAATTATATTTACCAGGAGTATAGCTGCATCGTTACCCGAGTCTACGGACGAGGATGAACACGGTGAAGTTGTCAAAGTAGAATCTGAACGGAAACGGAGTATCGTCCGACGAAACAGCAGCGTTTGCTCCATAGCCCATAGAGGTAGAGTTTACTTATAAGATGACTAGACAGACAGAAAATGTTCATTCAATATGTATTGACTCGTTGATTGTGTCTGAACTCTTGCCCATGCCATTTTATACTCCCTTACGTCATAGTTTGGTGTGAAGTCTACTCCAAGAATTAGTAAGACCCACAATTATAACGGCACGATATTTGATATTTTTTCCAACTCATTAAATTATGTAAATCATGGATCTCGTATCCTACTTGGGTTAGTCCCAGCATAAAGAAGAAAACTTTATTATTTTACAGTTAGAGGGTAAATAACAGTAAAATTATATTAACTTGTTGGAACTTTAATAATCCTCCGTTTTGTTTTTGTTTTAATTGAATATTATTTTACATTTTGTCAATTATTTAATTTTAATATGTTTTAGTATTATGTCCATATTGTGTTTACTTATAATTAATCGATAAATTGAGCTGTTTTAATGAACGATTTCTTCTCTTTGTTTTGGTAAACCGAATAAATAAACTTACAAGACCACTCTCTCGTGAGGAAATCCGCGTGTAGTGCATATCCATCTTCCCGGTCTTTTTTGACGAAGTAGGTTAGCTGAACAATCTTCCACCATCAAGTTTCACGGACTGGTTGTCATTGCAACGAAGTATATCGCATGTCTATCGAGTGATAGCACTGATAACCAGTCCCTTTCGGAATTGAACATGGCGCTTATAACATTCAACAGCGAGAGGCTTCCGACAATTTCGACAAACGAGATAAAAGCCTCATCATCAGCAAGTGGACATACATATGCTATTGCATTCCACTGAGCTATCTTCAGCTCTCCTTCTTAATCCCTGCCCCCTGCCTCACGAATATCATCGCCCCATCTAGACATGATCACACGGTCTCCCTCGAGTACCAGTCTGCTCCAACATCCATCGGGTTTACAGCACATGTGACATGCCCCTTGCAATTCAAATTTCTTATTTATTTCTTCTACAGCATTTGATTTCACTTTACAGAATCCTTCAGAAGAGATAGCTTCGTCCGAAGCAGTTTTCGTCTAGGTTCCATGGCAACTCAAGCTGTGCCTGCACCAAACGTAATAATGGAACAGGTATACTTCGTACTAAAATATACTTATTAAAATGGTATTACATAACAGTATGACCAGTCACTATGGGAGGTTTTCATTTATTATGTTGGTAAGCGAGTCACTTGATGGGAATTGATCACCATTGCCCGTAGCCATTGGTAATGTAAGAAATTGTAATCATTCCTTGCATCATCCATGCGTCACCAATTTTGAGAACTAATATGTTATATCCCTTGTGCCTGTAATTAAATGGCTCCCTCACCCTTCAAACCGTAATACAGCTTTACTGTGTATTGCTATTTGAAGATGAATGTGTGGTTCTTACCCAGATACGCTTGCACAAAGCCCTGCCATTATATGGTTGCACATATATGTACTTTTTACATATGGAAAGTTTTATCTATGCTATCTACTTCAGTGCCGTTCAACCGATCTTAAACGCGAACGTATACACAGACAGGACAAAGTCTGCCGGTTACTGTGAACGAGTAAAAGTATATTATATCGCCAATGGAATGACTGGATTAAATAAATTTAAAGTAAAGAAAAACTTTAAACCTCATTTCCCAAAAGTACCATTTTAGGTACATTTCCTTTCCTGATTTAAACATTAAAAACTACAGTGATATCATTGAACATGGTCTAGTTATTAATGCCAAGTAGTAAGAAGTGATCTTATATATTATTTATTTATTTCAGGAGGAAGACGCCAAGGATGAGAAAGAGATTAATGTATCAACTTGGCAACTCCTGAAGCTGAACAGTAAGGAGTGGCCGCTTTTAGCCGGTGGAGGGCTGGCGTCTCTGTTGATCGGAGCCACAATGCCAATCTTTGCGTTGCTTTTCTCTAAACTTTATGGGGTAAGAAATTATTTATTTTTGACAACAACTAGATATAGTCATAAATCTTATACATATCTAAGCATATTAATAGTTTAAAGTTTAATTGAGATGACAAAATTCTTCTATCTGATTAAAGAAATGGTCACCATACTTAATGGAGAACAGCCAGCTAAGCAAGACACATTATATATAGTGCACAATTTTTCGCGCAAACACATATGCCTCACCCACCTTCCTCACAAAATCCGACACGACCAAAATGTGTTCAGTCACAGGACCGACGAGAAGTAGCTTTCTGAGAAGCAAGAGTGTGCACACTGGTAACGAGTATTCTCTGCTACCGGAATTCTCGATTAAAACCGGAATTTGAACTTAGGACCTCGGAATCTGTGGCATTATAAGCTGTGACTATACATTACAATACTCGGAAAGCCAATGGAAAAAGTCCGTTATCAATTAAATTTTTCCTTCTAGATGTTCTCGTGGCCAGACCCTGATGAAATTCTACGTCAGTCACAATTCTACGCGGGCATGTTCGCCTGTGCTGCGGCTGTGAGTGGTCTCGTGACCTTCCTCCAAGCTTGGCTTTTTGGCCTTGCGGGTGCTAAGCTCACAGATCGATTGAGAGTCATGACGTTCGAAAATTATTTGGTGCAGGTAAATTTTGATACATTTTAAACAATTCGTTTATAGTTTTAATCGTTTTCAGTAATAATTATAATCAAACTAGTTATGCAATATGGTTTTACGTGCCTTATAATATTATAGCTCTTTAAACTCAACCAATATTAATGAAACAAGAACTAAACTCGACTATTAGAAAACGTAAAAAAAAGTAAAGCCAATCAGTAAACAGTCTGTAAGTATCCTACTGCTGGGCTAATTAGTCTCTTCTTGAGTTTGAGAAGGTTTGGAGACTATTACACTAAGCTTCATTGCGCATTGGTGGATACACACGTAGTAGACCTACGTTGCATTTAGAAACATGCAGGTTTTCGCACGATGTTTTCCTTGCACGAAATGAAATTTCAATAATAATTATTTTAGACTGTGCATTGACAAGCAGTGACTAAGAAGTTTGCTTTTTAAAAACCTACCAAAACTATGTCATTTTTTTTTAAAGGAGCAAGGTTGGTTCGACATCCCTACTAATTCTGTGGGTGCGCTGTGTGCACGTCTTGCTTCAGATTGCGCAGCAGTTCAAGGCGCTACAGGTATGATACATTTCTGAATTTATAATACAATTAATGGTATTCCTGATGGGAGTTCCCATCAATATTAAGATTTTGATTAAAGTGCTCTGGATACTGGATGGATTAAGAACTTACAAATACCAATCCATATTTTGAATTTCTGGGGGATCCCAACGGGAATCCCCAAAACCAGAAACATCTTTTATTTATACGTTTAAGATTTTTTTTATATAACTTAAAAAATTACTGCCATTACGACTATTTATATTCTGATCACAAAAATTCTTACAAAAACCCTAAGTTTTATTCACCGGTTCCTCTTAGGTCAGGGTAGTTGATATTCCGAACCGGTAATAGTTTTAACTTTGACTATTTAAAAAAATATTTTTGAATTTGCCAGAAATAAAATTGACATTTTCACACTGGCTTATCCGCTGTAAACCGTACGACACCATTACAATATATTATATGGTAGTAACATTTATATTTTAAATATTGCATGGTATTTAGCAAACTTAATTTGTCCCCAGGCACTCGTCTTGGCACCATGTTGCAGGGAGTCAGTACAATGGTCCTAGGTGTCAGTCTAGCATTGGCATACTCCTGGAAGATGACTCTTGTTAGCTTACTCAGTGTGCCATGTGTAAGTATATTGTGATACTTATATCCTGTCTATTTTCCGTCCAGCTTTGCCCGCGTGGGGGGCGGCAGGTATTGGTTCTATCATGAGTATTAATGGTTCCTAATGTCACAAATCTTTGGAACTGTATAATTATCATTATTGACTTCCTAGTCTTGTTCGGTTACTATTTCTATGCTATGCTATGTAGAGTCTATTCGGCATAGACTCTACATAGCTTTCAAGCGTACTGTCAAATATACGTCAAGGTATCCGTTTCTATGATAAAATTCCGCAGATATTTTTAACTTTGCCGATTCATAAATTCAAATCATTTGAAAAAAATACTTTAAAAAAAAAAGCATGTTACTCAACACAAGGTTATACAGATGATAAATAATCGTGGAGCTGTTGCTTGTTGACTTCAGACAATAGGCAGGATTTATTATAAACATATATAATTGTATTTAACTAACATAGCATTGTGTTTTAAATGTTAAAAAAGAATAATTGCTTAGTTTCTTGCCGGTTTTTCGCAGTAGAATCTACATTCCGAACCGGTGGTAGCTTCACTTAATATAGTTTTGTAAAATGACGATTCAAAAGTGCTTGTACAAAGTATAGCCTACTCGAATAAAGTATATTTTTATTAGATATACTAACCAAAGATAATGTGATTCAGACAAATTTACTAATATTTACTAATATGTAATATTCCTAACGGGAACTAAGATGTTAGGTTCCCTAGTATCTATAGTTACACTGGCTTACTCGCAGTTTATCTTTTTACACGACAATACTAATGTTGTTTGGCGGTGGTAGATATGATTACTGAGTGGTACCTACCCAGATGGACGTGCACGAAGCCTACCAAGTGTTAGTAAGAACCACCTTAGGAGATACGGCGTTTCTGAATTAGTAGGACATTAAAGTTTCTTTTTTAAATTTATTTAATAAAATTCAATGTAAATATTTTTTGTCTATATTTTTAAAGGTCATTGGTGGCATATGTCTGGAAGGTTGGATAACGAAGAAGTCAGAAATTAAGGAGCAACGCGCACTGGAAGGCGCGTCCAGACTGGCGACCGAAGCTGTTATTAATGTCCGCACAGTACATAGCTTAGGTAAGAGCAATTACCACTTTTCAAATAGTAATAGTATTCGTCCTGTGGTCGAAAAATTTAACCATAATAATAATTATGATAAGTGTATATTTTAATGTTATGAAATTACTTCATAAAGTTTCTTTTATGATATAGGTAGTCGGACGAGCTGATGGGCTAATGACAGCTGTTGAACTTGATGGTACGTGGTCACTACCCATAGACAATGGTGCTTTAAGAAATATTAACCATTCCTTACGTTATATCATGCGCCATTTACCTTGGAAACTAAGATTTTATGTCCCCTGTGTCTGTGCATTGGTTCACTCAAACTTCAAACGGGAACACAACAATGCTGAGACCTGCTGTTGTGCGGTAGAACGTCTGATGAGTGGGCGGTACCCACTCAGACAAGCTCGCACAAAGTCCTACGTCTAGTCGCTCGAAATAGACAACTCCACAACTTATCTTGTTTTACAATGTTTATTTCATTACAATTTTACATTGTGAATGTGTGAGTGTGTATTACATCCCTACGTTGAGAAATGTAGAAATTACATTTATCATAATTATTACTTTATTGTTAATAGAAATTATTTGCATGCAACACAAAATTGTATTTAATAACGTCGAAGAAATAGTACTTTTCATGCGCGTAATTTTATGATAACTCTGAAGCAGAGTTATTTTTAAATTAAGGCCTGAATTATAAACAATAAAAAATCAAAATGATTACTGTACAAATCATGATCGCGTGGAATCTTACCAGATTCCTAGCAGCATTTACCCGTTGAATCGTAATTTCGGTTCTCTGGCAGCCAGTGGAGGCAATATGGCGTGTTATACTTTCCTAAATAATATATCTTTACTTGTATTACAACAAAAATAAACTTCACTACTTATATCCACTTTAATTTATCAATATGCATTTCTCACAAATGCACAAAGGTTACTCAAATATTTCATTCAAATATCCAGGCGTAGAGTACGCGATCCTGCGGCGCTACCAGGAAGCGCTGGAGGCGGCGGACGCGCAGAGCGGCGGGCGCTGGGTGCGCGGCCCTGTGTACGGCCTGTGTCTCTGCGCGCCCACGCTGGGCTACGCCGTGTCGCTGGCGTACGGCGGGTACCTCATAGCGAGGGAGGACTTGAGTTACGAATACGCCATATTGTGAGTTGTTACGCCATATTTTATTGTTTTACGACCTCCGTGGTCGAGTAGTGTGTACACCGGTTTTCATGGGTACGCCACTCCGATCTCGGGTTCGATTCCCGGCCGAGTCGACGTAGAAAAAAGTTCATTAGTTTTCTATGTTGTCTTGGGTCTGGGTGTTTGTGGTACCGTCGTTACTTCTGATTTCCATAACACAAGTGCTTTAGCTACTTACATTGGGATCAGAGTTATGTATGTGATGTTGTCCAATATTTATTTATTTATTTTCAAATTAGCATAGTTTTTTAATGTTTACGGATTAATCTATAGTCTATTCCAATCGAGGAAGGAATCAACATAAACAAACCTTAGATTTACGTATTCCTTGCAATTTGCTAATAGCACAGCTATGTTGTACACTATAAACAGTCCTTGATTAATATATATTTATTTATAATACAACCCTATTGCACTTAACTACTTATATCCACTTTAATTTTACTTCCAAAGTTCGGTTAACAGTTTCGCCAACGTTCGAAGCACAATTTCGCAAATCTATAACGAATATCATCATTCAAACTCGACCAATGATATCGCCTTAGTTCGATGTCAAATGTTGTTTATTTAGCTTTTATCCCCTTGTGGTTGAAACAGGCTGTATAGATGTAGTTAAGCGGTTGAATAGTTAAATAATGCTGTCTTCTTCTTACGAGTATGAAATCAATAATATTATAAAGAGATATCAGTGTTTCACTAAACACCCGCTCGTAACGCAACGTCCCAACATTTCACGCGTAAAATTAACCCAGAGCTAAATTGAAATAACAAAAAAATCTTTCTCAGTTACCGTCAACGTCGCGTTAGTAGCAATTCTGCTAAATATTAAGTTATATAAATATAATCGTATTATAATTGTTACGTGTATTTTTTGGTCAATGAAAATAGAGTACCTATTGAATGTTCTTTACATTACAAATAACCTTTGAATTAATAAAATAGGGTCTACAATAAAATATGTTTATGGTTGGTTATTTGAGAGTTTTTATACGACAAAATAAATTGTCTATGACTCATTTTCTTTTCAAGAAAAATACTTAGATTTTCTATCATGTATATGTGTTCCTCAGGGTATCTGAAGCCTTAATCTACGGAGCATGGATGTTAGCTGAAGCCCTTTCGTTTGCGCCGAACTTCGCCGCCGCTCGGCGCTCCGGAGCACGCATCATCCGTGCTCTACAACGCAAGCCACTTGTACAAAACGAACCAACAGCAGTTGACGATCCGGAATGGGTAATTGATAAAATATGTTATAATTTTATATCACAGCATCCGTCCTGGCTTAGCACGGTTCGAATAAGTGACTTTTACACTGGGGGCAAGATCACATTCGTCCCCTGAGGAGAGCTCGCGAACGGAGCCCTGCACGGAAGAGGTCTTGGATGCGCTATATCGACACGATCCCAGCCTCTCCATCGCAGTAGTTTTAGTGGGTAGGAATCCTATATAACCCTGTTTCCTTCCCCCCCAGACTCGTAGGTACCTTTCTGAAGGTATCCACTACGAGAAAAAAAGGGCCATTTATACATGAGCTTAAATGTATAATCCAAAATTTGTAATGTCTATTATAAGATATTTCGCAAAGCACGGCGACCGTGTCGTGACATTATGACGCCCTCATCCACTACAAACACGGCTTCGACGCGGCAAAACTTAGTCGTCTACTTTACAGTCGATCAAATGAACACCTACGCAATAATTCGCGGGCGTTTTTTTTACTATTTTTCAATACTTATTATATTCTTTTGATGTTCCATTTAATAAAAAAACAACGAATCCTTCAGTCTGTTTTTTTTTTATGGCATTGGTTGGCGTACGAGCATATGGGCCACCTGATGGTAAGTGGTCACCACCGCCCATAGACTAAGGCGCTGTAAGAAATATTAACCATTCCTTACATCACCTATGCGCCACCAACCTCGGGAACTAAGATGATAACCTTGTGCCTGTGATTACACTGGCTCGCTAATCCTCCAAACCGGAACACAATAATACAGAGTACTGTTATTTGGCGGTAGAATATCTGAGGAGTGGGTGGTACCTACCCAGACGGGCTTGCACAAAGTCCTACCACCAAGTAACCTCGTTATTACAATTATTGTTTCCACATTAACAAGGAATATGTTTTCGTTATTTGAAACAGCATGGAGGTTATTGTCACATTCCCAAGGTGTGCAATCAACTAACAAGTCATTCGTTTTATAATATCCTATAGCATATAAACGCTCTTTAGAGAGCCTCGCAATCGAGGGATGGTGGTCCGTCCTTGGGTTGTCGGGCGTTGGATATCAATGTGAAAATAAAATTTAAGATGCATTACTTATTAGAGCAATTAAACATGTCTCAAATAACATACAAATTATGAAATTGATTTCTAATATAACATATTTTCTAATATACAGACAGCAACTGGAAAACTGGACTTCAAAGATATAGTTTTCCGCTATCCGACCAGACCCAACGTGCCAGTGTTGAATGGTTTAAGCCTAAACCTGCCCCCTGGCAAGACTCTGGCGCTGGTCGGACCGTCTGGCTGTGGGAAGTCCACAATCATGCACTTGCTGATGAGGAATTATGACCCCCACCAGGGAGTTGTGGTAAGATATCAATTCTAATATTACAAATGTGAAAGCAACTCTGTTTGTTTATTTACCAAACATGGAACCGAACTTTTATAAATTTGGTATGAGCAAGCTTAAACTCCAAGGAAGGACATAGACTACTTACTCATGCCTCAGACCGCGTGCGACGACTAGTTAACAATGTATTTGTATATATATAAAGATATATATTTTATATAAGTAATAAATACACCAATACACAGAATATTTATTTATTATTTGTTCTGAAGTTAAATATCCAATTCACAAAAATCATCTATTTTCATTCCATGAGCGATTCTCTTTTTTATTTTTAATAATTATTTTGCGCGGGAAAACATCTTGTATTATATTGTAAAGCCATACGAATGACGTTCTGAAATCGATTACACTTTTATGAAATCAGATACAATAACAAAATATGAGTTTATTAAATATATAATTATAATATAAATGTAACTACATAAATAAGTATTTCTAACATAAGTATAATATTATTTTTGACAGAACAGTTAGCACTTTCTAAGGCATGTAGAATAGTCAATTGTAGGACGAAGATTTTTAATTACTACAATTATTTATTTTGGAAGCAAATTGTTTAATTATATTGTTCATAAAACATTACAAATTATTTAAAAAACGAATTATATATTCAATTCAATAATAATACGCGTGTGTCTCGGACGCTCGACAGATAGAAGAGATAACTTAAACTAATCTAAGTTGAACTATTTAATATTGAAATAGCTTAACTTGCAAAGTTGCTTTGGTTATTAAATAAATTTTATGTATATGTCGTGGAAAACCAATAATTTTAATTAAAAGTCACTGATATGATTGTAGTACGAACGGGTAAACGCGGTGACGTCATTTGTTGTTGAAGTCACGTGGACAGATCGTATTTGAGAGTATGGGAACTGTATAACGACACTTGCGTTTAAGTAACCGATCAGCCCACACCTCCAAGGCGAAACTGTCGGTTTACTTATTAGTAATTAATTAGTAGTAATAAATCCTTGCTAATTCCTACGACTTTTATTTGATACATCGCGATGGACCCCGTACCATCGAACATCGAAAGGACAATCGTAATGCTCAGCCATCGCTGGCCGCCGTCATATATTAATACGTTAAATAATACGACATAAATTTTCAGCGAAAATATTTAACTGTAATAATACTTTACAGAAACTAGACGAGCGTGACATCAAACGCGACATTTCGATGTCCCGCCTGCGCGCCCAGCTGGGCCTGGTGCAGCAGGAGCCCGTCATGTTCGAGCGCTCGATCCGGGACAACATCGCGTACGGCGACAACACACGACAAGTCACGAACGAGGAGATCATCGCTGCGTCGAAACTTGCAAACGTTCACACTTTCGTTGCCAGCCTACCATTGGTCAGTTTACTACACTTCGCCAATTGAGAATGACTTTTTTAAAAATATCTACGTAGTTTTTATTTAATAGGTAGGCGGATAGGCTTATGGACCATCTGATGGTAAGTCACAACCCTTATAGACATTGGTGCTGTAAGAAATATTAACCATTCATCACATTAAAGCGCCACCAACCATGGGAACTAAGATGTTACGTCCAGTGAGCCATCACTCACCCTTCAAACAAACTGAACAATATTAAGTATTCCTAATCGGTGCTAGAATATATGATGTTAGGTTAGGTAATCACTCAGGTGCGCTTGCGCAAAGCCTTACTACGAAGCATTTTAAATACTCATGTGCTACATTTGATTTTTTTTACATTAGCAGCCTGTAAATTTCCCACGCTGCTCCAGTGCGGGTTGGTGGAATACACATGTGGCAGAATTTCGTTGAAATTAGACACACGCAGGATTCCTCACGATGTTTTCCTTCACCGCCGAGCACGAGATGAATTGTAAACACAAATTAAGCACATGAAAATTCAGTGGTGCTTGTCTGGGTTTGAACCCCAAATCATCGGTTAAGATGCACGCTTTCTAACCACTGGGCCATCTCGGCTCTTGTGCTACACGAAATACTAATTGCTCGAGTCAATCAATTAAAATTTTAAAACAAAAGACACTAGGAGCGCGCTCGTTATAGTGAAGAATTGTTTATTTACAGGGCTACGATACAGTGCTGGAAGCTGGTAGTGCTGCGCTGTCTGGAGGTCAGAAGCAAAGAGTAGCCATCGCGAGAGCGCTGCTGAGGAATCCGAGAGTACTCCTGCTGGATGAGGCTACTTCTGCACTCGATGCAGCCAGTGAGAAGGTAACTACACACTTGTATTACTTTAAAATTCGTAAAGAAATTGGTCATGAGCCTGTACTGTCTGGTCGTCGAAAGAGGCGTACAATTTTGGCGACCTTATCGCTACATAGCGATCTCTTCCAGGCAACCATTATTGTCTATACGTCATATTTCTATAAATTCCGTCCCGTAATCATATAGTCTACTGGCTAACTCACCGATCAAACCGGAAAACAACAATACTGAGTATTACTCCTTGGGGGTAAAACGTATCTTTATAATTTTTCACGTACTGAGCTGTGAAGGAATAAACTCATGTGACTTTTGCCTACCTGTGGGTGTACGCAATTGGTTAGTCCTTGAGATTTAATGGTAACAGGGATGACAATTTAAATTAATTTCCAGGTGGTACAAGCAGCGTTAGAGGTAGCAGCTAAGGACAGGACGACTGTCATAATCGCCCATCGTCTCGCTACTGTGCGCCATGCTGACGTAATTTGTGTTGTTGATAAAGGTGCGTTCTCAAATAACTAAATCTTTAAATTGATGACCTCCGTGGTCGAGTAGGGTATACACTGGTTTTCATGGGTACGATTCCCGGCCGAGACGATGTAGAAAAAGTTCATTAGTTTTCTATGTTGTCTTGGGTCTGGGTGTTTGTGGTACCGTCGTTACGTCTGATTTTCCATAACACAAGTGCTTTAGCTACTTACATTGGGATCAGAGTAATGTATGTGATGTTGTCCAATAATTATTATTATTTATAAATTAAACAATAAAATATAATAAACACTATTAATTTCATTGACAAGTACTATTCGTAGTATATACTATTTACAGAGTCCAGACATAGACTATACTCTAAAATCTAACATTGAAAACTTTAAATCATCAATCAAATTCATGTCAAAATACATTGGTAAAGAAGGCATATTACTCAATACAAGATTATATTGATGATAAAAAAGCGTGGACTTTGTATTTGTTGATTTCCAGACAGGATATATTTATAAATTTAATCGTATGACTGACATACTCTGTAGTTAAAATGGTGGAGAAGAGTAACTAGTGAGATTCTTGCCGGTTCTTATCGGTAAAAACTACTTACCGAATCGGTGGTAGCTATACAACACTGTAAAATGACGATTAAAAAGTGCTTTTATAAGCCTACTTGAAAAAAAAATTGATTTTGAATCGGATACAAGTGATTTAGACATAGACAATTTTACTAATTTTTACAAATATGTAATATTACTAACAGAAAAAAAATTTGCAACGATTTGTAAGTTTGCGTTATTTTTGCAATTGCAAAAAACGTCATATGGACTTATTTAACTAAATAATAATTATTATAGTTTTACTGAGCTAATAAATGATATATTTATTAATTTAATTTGTAATGCTTAAGTTAGCGTTAAATGGAGCGTAGGTGACGCTCCTACGTTAATTTTAAATAATATACATGTTACTAATATATGTTTTTGTTTCAGGCGTCATAGCTGAAACCGGTTCTCACGATGAATTGGTCCGAAAACGAGGCTTATACTGGGAATTGTTACAACAACAAGGACCGTTAGAGGCTAACTCATAACAGACGCCATTTTAGTTAATTTACGCCCTAGATACTTTAAACTTAGCTGCTATTGCACCACTATTATTGACATACATAAATTGGCGCCATTTTAATTTAATGTCAAAATAAATCTCACAAAATGGCACTTCGTATTTGACAATATTTTATAAGGCTTTAAAATTAAAGGTATATTTGTTATATTATTACTTGTCTCTTTTCTTTAGTATAGCGTTCTCTTTTTGCCATAATAATGTTATAGTATGCATGATTATCCGTCATTGCTCATTTTATAACCAATTGTACAAAATTAAAAAAAACTTCGAAACAATATACTTTTATAATACAGAGTAAAAACAGCAATATATTTATAACAAGTCTTACGAGTGGATAATCTCTTAGTTTAATTATTGATTATAAACTTCTTGTCTATTGATGCGAAGAAATACCTAATTTTTGTAGAAGCTTGATATTTTGTGTTCAACGTGAGTTAGGTTTAGTTTTATATTTATAAATTAAAATGTCAAAATTTATAATTAATTAAATCTCGAATAATTAAACAGGCACATTGGTAATTATAAATATTATGCATTTTATAATTTAGTGTAATTATTTTACAAAAATAAATTTGATGTCACGATTATTTAAGCAGAATATACAAAATCAGTGTCTAGTTATTAAACGACACAAAAAAAATATTGTTTGTACATTTTTGTCAACTTTCGCCGACGTTTGATATAATAGAATGCATGTTTTTTAGTTCGTTAATATAATTTTTAATAATTTACGGGTTTGGATGTTGTATGGCTAACACATAATTTCTTGTTAAATATATTTTATTATTATTTGACAAGATTTCTCGTGTTTTTAACAATTTCAACTGAACACTTCCGTGATTTGTGTGACATTACACATATCCACAGATAAAAAATAAAATCGGAAATTGATTAAAAAAAATGCCTGTGTCGTATGTCAAAACTTCGAACGACTATCCTAATAAAAAAGTACATATTTAATGTATATCTCTCGTAATTTATGGTATTTTTCAATTATAGAAAAAAAATATTCATAGATTTAAGGTATTTGACTGTGATTTTAAATTTAGTTTTAAGAAGTATAATCCAAAAGTGGTTAATTTTTAAATATGCGATACATTATGACATTGTGATCATGATATTGTGATAAAATTAATTATTAAAATGTAATAAAAGAATTAATTTTAATTAAACACCGTTTTTTCTAATTTCCTCATCTTTATTTAATAACTTAATACTCAATATTATATCCATACTAGAAAATAACGACAAAACGAATCTCACAACAAAACGTGGTCTCTTAAATTGTGTCTCATATCACAAGACCCGTTCCTATCACGACATCCCTCTTTGTTACTTCGGTTGCCATTAGCAACAGTCTCTCTTGCATGAACTAGCAAATGACAGATAATATAACGTCACATCCGATTATTCAGTGTGAGGAAACCTGCATGTGTCAAATTTCAAAGAAATTCTGCCACTCGTATTCCACCAACCCGCATTGGAGCAGCGTGGTGGAATATGCTCAAACCTACTCCTCAAAGTGAGAGGCCTTAGCCCGGCAGTGGGAAATCTACAGGCTGTTAATATAAAATAAAAAATAAAAAAATCGATGACGTAACTCTACGCAGGATACCGATTTAACACCATGGGTTCAAGGCGGTCGGCAACACAAGTTGCCTTGCGTCAAAAATCTGTTAAATACTTACCATATACATAGTTTACAGACCGTAACATAATAACATAACATAATCAGCCTGTAAATTTCCCACTGCTGGGCTAAGGCCTCCTCTCCCGTTGAGAAGGTATGAGCATATTCCACCACGCTGCTCCAATGCGGGTTGGTGGAATACACATATGGCAGAATTTCGTTGAAATTAGACACATGCAGGTTTCCTCACGATGTTTTCCTTCACCGCCGAGCACGAGATGAATTATAAACACAAATTAAGCACATGAAAATTCAGTGGTGCCTGCCTGGGTTTGAACCCGAAATCATCGGTTAAGATGCACGCGTTCTAACCACTGGGCCATCTCGGCTCTACAGACCGTACTATCTATGAATTTTAATAAATGGGTTCCACTCATTTAAAGTTAGGTAGAGAATTATTCTTCTAATAATACCGATGTAACGCTTATAACTTACAATATGACATGATATATAAAAGGAGCGTCAACATAAAAATGAAACAAAATCAAATCAATAATATTTTATTTACAATCATTATAACAAACCAACAGGATGGAAAAAGTCTAAGCAATAATTGAGCAAAATTGCGAGTTAATAAGATTACACAATATATTATATTACTATTGAGGGAATGTTGAGTAAGCTACCCTTGAGTGTGAGGGTCAGGTGAGGAGATATATCGTTGTATGATGTCCTCCAATTTCCCGAAAGTAAAACTACCAACTTCACAGATCATAGTCTGGTTAGTGCTTACAAACTCAGGTGCACTTATTCTCCTAATTTAATGAGACTGCAAATGCTAAACGACTCGAGACAGGAACTAAATCTCCATAACTTTCTGAAGTACAACTTCCAACTCCTATAATTCTGGTTGCTGCTGATAATCCAACCAAAACATCCAGTAACTTTAATAAGCATACGTGACATACAAGACTTCGTAAATCTTATTATAAATGGACTGAACTTACAGCAAAGGCTTGTTATGTAAGAGGAAAATTCATATATATAGACATTTACTATAAACTATAACATATCACAAATATACAGCCCTGATATTTGAACTACAGTACGTTCCAATGGTAACAGGAGTTAAAACAAACCATATTTACATATTTCAAACGATTTGCTAGTAGCTATAAGCACTACAAACAATTCTTGATTGATAAATCTTTATTTCAGTGTTGCAGATCGATAGTTTGACTATCGATATTTGACCTCGAAAACTATTCAGGATATCGATAATACTATCGATAGGATCGTTTTGATCAATACTATTGATAGTATCGCTAACACCTTAACTATCGATAGTCAATCGATAGCATATCGATAGTAGACTATCGATATGCAACACTATTTATAATACAACACTATTCCACTTAACTACTTATTATACACTTTAATTTACCTCCACAATCCCGATAACAATTAAGTCGTCATACATAACATTTCTCACGATTATATATAAAATACATATATAATTGTATTTAACTAACGTGACTGTATTTTTAGATGTTGAAAAAGAGTAACCACTGAGTTTCTTGTCGGTTCATCTCGGTAGAATCTACATTCCGAACCGGTGGTAGCTTCACTTAAAATAGTTTGTTAAATGACGATCCAAAAGTGCTTGTAAAAGCCTACTTGAATGAAGTATATTTTGATTTTGATCTTTATCGGACTATTGAATCTCGACCAATGACATCGCGTCAATTCAAGGTCAAACTTGTTTATATATGTTTACTCCTCCTGCCATTGAAATCAATCATAGTGTTATTGCATAGTAACTTTATTTATATTCTAATTAATTTTAAATTATTATACTAAGTTTATTGAAGGTTCTTCTCGGCTGAATCTACGTTTCATACGGTTCTGTAAAATTATTATTGAAAAGTTCTTGTAAAAGCCTAATTGAATAAAGTTTATTTTGATTTTGAGATCACCAAGTGGTGCTCGTGATCGATTACCACTTTTGTTTGTATTTTTTTTCGAAGGCACAGTTTGACGGTCGGGCTGAAAGGTCAGATGATGGTAAGTGGTCGGCACTGATCATAGTCATCGACGCTGTAAGAAATTAACCATTCCTTACATCACCAATGCGCCAGCAACTTTGTTAACAAAGATACTTTTCAAACCGTAACACAAAAATACTAAATATTGCTGTTTTGCGGTAGAATATCTGATGAGCGGGTGGAATCTACCCCACCACCGAGTGAACATTTCATTCGACCGCTTAATTTAATAATTGAACAAAAATTTCGTCATCTTTGGATAAACCTTTATAAAACAATATTATTCTTAATAAAATTTCAATACTCGTGCCTAGGAAGCACCGGCAGCAGCGGTGGGAGGGCTCTAGGTGGGCAGCTCGTCGCGGGAGGCCCCCGGGGGGGCGAGCGCCGCCAGCAGCAGCGCCTGCGCCGGCGCGCCGAACACGGCCGGCAGCCGCGCCAGCCCGCCCGCCGCGCAGGGGGGCGCCGCCCACTCTGCAGAACAATACTTATTCAACCCATAAAGCGAAACACGATGGATTTTAGGCTTTTTATATTTTATTAAGTTTACATGAACTTTTTTCCATTGTTATACATTTCCAACATAGTTGAATAAGGGTTATCGTAAGAGGCCACAAGAAAAAGAATGGTAAACAAACCGAGAGGGCCTTCATCAAACACCACCCACCCGTATGGTAGCAAATAGTTAATCCACCAGTCAGGCTCGACCAGGACATATCAGGGAGGTTACCTGCCTTCGACTGTTCTGTTCGCCTAATTAGTAAAATAATGTCAAAAGGTCGCTTAGCAATGAATGCTAGTTAATGAATAACACGGGTTTTAAACATCACGTACGTATTTTGATGAGGATTTAATGAGGGACGTCTTGAATCGTGGGGGGGGGGTCGACTCGTATGTCGTGATGATAAACGGCATAACACTCTTTTATACCGTCGTGTCTTACGGTAGAGTGATTTAGCAGAAATCGTCACGTAAGGAAAAAGCGTTACGCCCCCTCCCCGACCTTTCCCTCTGTATCTCTATCTCTTTCTACTACACAAACACAATTTTATATAACATTATTGAAACTTATTTTTTTGTTATTGTTCTAATTAACTAAGGAGTTCTAATAACATTTTTATATCTTCTCATTTAATTCTCAAAAATTGTTAATTTATCTCATTGTGTCCAGGGCCGGACCGTAGGTTTAGGGGCCCTGGGCTAACACTACTTAGGGTCCACCTAAGACATATCTGAACGTAGACTTGAATTAAATTAATTGAATGGGTTTGATTAATTGCTGGACTCGCAGCGCTGCAAACCATACGATCTGTTTGATTTAATAAAGTGATGGATTCTTTCGCATTATCGTCTATTTTTGACTTTGACTTGACTTAGCTGGGGCCCCTTGAATCCACGGGGCCCTGGGCTGAAGCCCAAAAAGCCATATAGTATAGATCCGGCCCTGATTGTTTCCGTTATTTATATATATTTATATATATTTAATATATAACGAAAGCAACTTCGTTCCAACCGTGTGTCCCACGACACATCACTTTTAATATAAATCCTGTCAAAGGGCCATGGAACACCGTGATGATATTCACCAAGATGTGAGCATGGTGATAAACAAAGCGTATCCTGAAACGCCCTTAGCTAAGCAGTGTTATATATACAGGCATTACCGTCTTTACCGTAGCGCACATGGGACACGTGCCCAGGGCCCCCATCCTGAGAGGGCCCCGAAGAACCAACAATTTCTTTCATATGTTTGTTCTCACGTTGACTGCTATGTATATTTTCGAAAGTGATATATTTGTAAGAAATAACTAACATATTTATCAAAAAAGGCTACAAAATAGCCATAAGATTGTACAACCAATCAGATTCTTACGAATATACGAAAATTACCACACCGTTTATTTGAAACTATACTTAAGACCTGGCCAAAAGCAAATAATTTGTACATGGTAGTAAATATCTACCAAAAGGGCCCCAAATTCATGGGTGCCCAAGGGCCCCAGCATAGCTTGAGACGACTCTGTATACAGGTTGTTTGTTTACCAATATGAGTGGACTTCGGCGTCGCTACCAGCAGCAGAACGTGGGCTTCAGGCAACGTGAGCAGGCCACACTTCACGTATAGATAGCTGGACGCAGCCACTGTTGTTAACCAGCTTACAACTGTAAAGAAAATTAAATACATGAAAGATACCACATTCTTTTTATTTTTCATAATGTTGGTAGGTGAACAAGCAACTGAGTCACCTGATGGTAAGTGGTCACCACTACACATAGACATTGGTGCTGTAGAAGTATAAAGCAGTCCTTATATCGCCAATGCACCAGCATCCTTGAGAACTAAGATATAATGCAACTTGTTTATTTTAACTACCTAACCTGCAAACATAATACACCCCCCCCCCATTCTCTCCTTCACATACGGTTGAAGCCAGACTGGAAACTAGTTTAATATTAAATGAAAAGTTCAACTTACCCAAAAACAGTGTTGCCATTACATCAATGACGTACAAACTGCCCTCCGCTTCTCTCAACAGCGAGCAACACTCGCTGTACAGTATTGCCAGCGCTGATATCTTGTTTATAGTACCGTCTGAAATATAAGATTATTTTAAATTTCAAAATCAATAAAAAATCCATTTAATAATCTTGGGCTAAGCTCTCTCCTCTTGAGAAGTAGGTTTAGAACAACTCACTGCTCCATTTAGGGTTCGTGGACTCTGTTCTGACTCGCTTCAGGTTGATTTGCCTTCCAACCGTCAAAAATACTTTCTAAAGCGTATAAAAGCTAGTGTAGACTTTTTAATCATCATCAATGGAATCTTGTTTTTTTTCTAATATAGATAGGCGGCCTGGCAAATGGAGCACCTGATGGTAAGTGGTCACCATTGTGAACGGAGATGGCCGAGTGTTTAGAACTTCATCTTAACCGATGATTGCTTGTTAACCCAGGCAAGCACCACTTGGGGTACATGTCAATCACCTCCTCGTGGCGTGGTGTCCCTGATCGGCGTCAGGACGGACCATGTGAGTGGCCTCGTTGGCTAGGAGGAAGTGGGAGGGCTCGCTACTCGAGCCTCCCAGGTGTTTTACACCGGCGGTCAGCGGCGGAGCCTACCATCTTATCCGCCGCAGGGCGTCAGATTCGTTGACGCCCAGCCTCCAGTGGCGGACTCGGGGGAGTTCGCCACATTCCCCCGTGGAGGTTGAGGGGGAAGGCACGCATTAGGCGCGCTTTCCATGAATATTCAGCCGCCTTACGGCGGTTGCCGCTGGTGGGGTCGCGGTTGCATGCCCTGTGCGATCCCGTGGCCTCACCACTCGGCGGCATGGTGGAAACCCGAGGATGGTTTTAGTGGGTAGGACAGGGCATTAGCATTAGCGTGCCCTGGCACGGAGCATTAGATCCCGGTTGAGTCCCACATACCCGTCCCGGTCCCCCGACCGGGCGGCATGCGTAAATGCATTTCCTTCTCGTAAAACAAAAAAAAAAAGGCAAGCACCACTGAATTTTCATGTGCTTAATTTGTGTTTATAATTCATCCCGTGCTCGGCGATGAAGGAAAACATCGTGAGGGAACCTGCACGTGTCTAATTTCAATGAAATTTCATCCAAACTTTCTCCTCAAAGGGAGAGGTCTCAGCCCACCAGCGGCACAATAGCAGGCTGTTAAATCAACCTTATACAAACTAAATTACAAATAAACATTTGCCTTAACTACATGGTACATACCGATTTCCGTTTTTGAGGACAAATTTCCAATTGCGAACGGCACTAGAGCTGATGACGCAGTTATGAGAACTCCTCGCAACGACGGCAGAGCTATACGACCACACTGGAAGGTTCAGCTCATTAACAATACTATTGGTGGCAGCGATACTATTGATGCTATGGATAGTATCGATAGTTTGGGTTAATAGTGATGGTTTTTGCAATAATATCGATAGTTTTGACACGTGACAATAATATCGATAGACTATCAATACTATGCTACATATATCTCTATAATCTATACATATACAGGGTTATTGGTAATTCAACGTATTCCCGTTAGGAGGTAAGGTAAGGTAAGGTAAATAAATTTTTGAAATTGCAATTTTGACTTATTTTGAAAAAATCTAAAAAACGCGATAACTCAAAAATGGTTCACATTTGCATCATGCATATGGGGGTTCAAATTATCGCAAATCACCCCTATCACCTCCTAACGGGAATACGTCGAATTACCAATAACCCTGTATATACATATATCGATAAGCAACACTACAATAAAGTCGTCTGGAAGCATTTAGTTTAATTGTGACTTAGAGCACCTTAGTGTACGAAGTAACGTCCTTGGATGTTTGGAGATTGTTCACCACTTACCAACAAAAGATGAGCAATGGGGGAGAATACGAATGACACCGCATAACTGGTGGCAGCTAACGAAGCGGTGACTCCGTCTCTGCTCAGCGAGAGCGGCAGCCACGCGCAAGGGCGCGCCAGAGACGCTAATATGGCACTAGAATACCATTAAATGCTTAAAATACATTAAGCTACTCGTCCCTTCATGCGCGCACAAAAAATCTCTATATACAACTTTTTGATTGAAAAACCAACATTAAAAAAAAATTGCTATTTTTCCGGCTAGAAATTTTCTCTAATACAATTTGCATGTATTATACATATAAAACTTCCTCTCGAATCACTCTGTTTACTTATGAAAACCGCATTAAAATCCGTTGCGTAGTTAATAGATCTAAGCGTACAGACGCTGGGAGGGGACTTTTTTTACTATACTATGTAGACAGATTCAGATCTAAAGGTCTGGAGGCCCTGGGGCACAAAGGAGTAGAGGCCCTAGAACAATAGAAGCGAGGAAACCCTAATATTTTTATTATGAATCAATTTGAATATATTAACTTCAATCAGTAAGCTACAAATTATTTACGTGTACCGGTAGCTTTTAAAACAATAAATAGTTACATTATTATAATTTGAATATATCTAGATATTCCCCCCGATATAGATATAGAGGCCCCTCTCACGTGGAGGCCCCAGGGCAGTTGCCTCGGTTGCCCCCCCATAAATCCTGCCCTGTATACAAAGATAGTGCTGCAATAATGCAACTATTTCAATATATTTGACCGTAAAAGTTGAGTAGAGTAGAGAGTATTTATGTATTATTCTAGGGCTTTGTGCAAGCCTATCTGGATAGGTACCACCTACTCATCACACAATCTACTGGATAGGTACCACCTACTCATCACACAATCTATCAAATAGCAATACTTTTAATTGTTATGTTCCAGTTCGAAGGGTGAGTGAATCACTCAACTACAGGCACGAGGGACAAAACATCTTAGTTCCAATGTCTACCATCAGCTAGTCTATCCGCCCCTACGCCTGCATATTTTATAAAACAATGCCCTTACAATCTTAACTATGTATAAACGACAATGAATTATCTTGCCCTTAATCAATTACTTGGAGTATTTTTCGCTACATTCCGTCACATAATCTTATGAACAATCAAACAATACAAAGTTACGTGCTGTAGTTTCTAGCAGAATGACATAAATAAGCATCCCCCTCTTAACTATCTGATGAGTACTAATATCCCCACTCCATATGGTGAAAGGAAACCGAGCTACCAGCACAAGTATTGTCAAAAACGATAGCAGGCTGGCGTTATAAATCCGTTTCATTAAAATCCCTCACACTCAAATATAACCTCACCATATTTCAACGTAACATATATAATTATCTTAACACAAATTAAAAAAAAAGGAACTTACCCCTCAATAACACGCCTATCGAGAGCTACTGACAGTGCGTTAACAGTGACAGCGGACAAAACGAATGCGACAACATGTGCATGGAGCGCTGTCAATGCGTACATGCGCGTGCGACATGCATGCACGCGTGTGCGACCCGCGTTATAATATATGTACGTCCGGGGAATGTGACTTATGTATTCCATGTGAAATATTCCTGTAAAAAATATTATTAAATAGTTAAAATTTATCATATCCAATAAACTATTGGAAAAATTTACGGTTCACAAGTTCATTTCGTTTTTTATACTTTAAAAAAATATACTATAGTGATTGTTAGCGTGAAGGGAACAGCTCGGAAGCACCCCCACGGCAGGGGAAAGGTCTCTTATCTTGAGAAAAAAAGATCTCTTATGTCTTATCTTGATCTTGAGAATATTTGTAGTCAATTTGTTTCTATGGTATAAAATAAGGCGGAGATGCACCACTGCCAATAGACAGTCACCATAAAAAATACTATTGCTTATATCGCCAGTGCGCCACGGACCTTGAGAGCTAAGATGTCATGTTCCTTATGCCTGTAGTCACTAGCTCACTCACCCTTCGAACCAGAACAACACAATACAAGTATTGTTGCTCGGTGTTATAATATCTGATGAGTGAGGGGCTTGCAAAAAGCCATACCACCTAGTAAATTACACAACACTGCTGTGCATGTATTTCCTAAGAATTTTCCTCCACAGCCAAATTAAGCTAATTGAAAATGGATGGCAATAAGATTCTTATGATCTTTGATAGGATTGAAAAATGTATTACATTTGCTTTTTTTTTAATATTACAGTATAAAATCAGGCAAAGAAAGCAATTTTTTGGTACTTTTAAATTATAAGACTACATATGTTTAGCTATAAACTCAAATATATTAAAATCTTTAATGTATTTCTATTTTTAATATCATAAATTCTATTATTCTAAATTGCCAGGTATTTAGCAGTATCTTCTAATTTGACAAAATTATATTTTTTTATTAATATATATTAATTTTAAAGCTTATATTAAAATGTAAAGCAAAAACGTGTGATTATAAATATTTTATTTTGCAATAATTAAAATTCCATCTCAGAATGGTTTTTCAGAATGATAAATAATGATCCAAGTCACAATACCAGGATGACTCAGAAAAAAAAGGTGATTTCTATTATTTAACCATGAATAAGTTTATTTTGAATTGAATTTAAAAAAATTGAAAAAGTAGAGCATGCGGAATGCTGAGAGATTAAGAGCTTTTATAATATAACTTACTTATGTATATAGTATCTTTACTTTATAAAAACAAGTCTAATTAAATCAAGTTCATTGAACCTTGAATCTATTTTTAATAGACTAGCCGACATTGCGCGTATAGCGCACAAACTAAAGATCAATCTATTCCCATTTTCTTATAATGTAATGTGACAGCAAATTATAATCAGTTCAAGCTCGGCAACAATGGTTTTACCCGCTTTCTTAAGCATGAGATAGTAAACTGCCAACTAGTAATTTCCCGGCTGCTATTGAGAATTTCTAGGCAGAAAAACTCGACCCAACACAAGGTTATCTATCAAATATATCATTCGTATCTATCTTAACTTTGTTCATTAATATTATTAAGAGGTTATAAGCAACGGTCTCTGAATTGCTGATCATAGCATAATATGATTTTTATCTGAGTAATCATTGGTTGATAGAAGAATCTAATTAATCAATTATCATCATCCTCCTGCCCTTATCCCAATTTTATTCGGGGTCGGCTCAGCATGTCTTTTTCTTCCATAGTTCTCTGTCTGACATCATCTCACTAGCAACATTCTCTCCAGCCATTTAGTCTTTCACACAATCCATCCATTGTTATAAGACGATACGGCTGGAAAGAATGTTACTAGGGAGATAACTAATAATAAGCAACCAATAAGCGTTCAAAATAAACCGAAACTACTTAATCGGACTTTAATTAATGCTTCAGTTATTGGATATAAGTTTATACTATTTAATATTTAACATACAATTTATTTAAACTCTATTTCAATGTAATTTATGGCTCAATATTGCATGAAATACTTTCCCTTTTTATTATTCGATGTTTAAGATATCAAAATTTCAATGTGCATCCAGCTGTTTATTTTATATAAACAAAATAATGTATAAATACGAGCTCTAAATGTGAGAAAAATATAATGTAGTTACATGGGCGAATGGGTGCAATGCGTTCTAGATATATCTACGTGAACATGCATGTAGTTGCCTCCGGGAGCCCCGTAATTCGGCGCAAGAACAGCGAGAGCCATTGTCGTCAAGACTCCGAGCACCATCCAGCGTTTCTTCAATTCCTTCCGAAAGTCCAAATCATAATCACTTTTATACACTTCATTACGGTCCTTTTGAGGATATACAACCTGGGTTGATGTTACAGTACATTCCATCTTCAAATTATATTAATATTATCGAAAGTGAAACATGTGAATATTTTATTAACTTCTTCTGTTTTTTTAGAACAACGGATAGCTTTTGTCGTTTATTTTGCATTGATTTGAGTATTTTTAGATGGAAGACAAAGATATTACAAAAAAATAAATAATTAAAACTAAATTTAGCTAAAATCAATGGATTGGGTTTTATAAATTTTAAAATACCGCGCATCTGCAATGCTGCAAAGATGACAAGATAGGATAATGACGTCATCACTGTGTTCCAATTTACGCAGAAAATCTGATTTATTTTTTCAAATAATTTAATATTTTAATAATGATTATTTACTTGTTACGATTTTTCACTTGTTATTGTTAAAAAAAGTTATTAAAATATATTTCAGTATATTCATTGTTAATCAGTTACTCTGGTTTATTTAAAAAAAATCAAATGTCAATATGACTTTTCGTGCTATACTGAATAGAAGGCAATAGTATAATAATTTAATATTTGTAAATAAAAGTGTGCAATACTTATTTACGAAATAATTTAAACTTATTAATTATTAAAGATGATGTTAAGAAGCTTACGACAAGTAGGAGAAAATATAAAAAGAAATCCATTATTTTTAAGGTTAGAATAGATATATTTATTTTTATTTCTCATATCGTTTTGTTTACAAAATATTTTACATCGCCAAATTAATATAATTATAAAATATTCAAAAATATTTTTTCTTATTAAGATTATACTTGAACCCGGACATTTTATAATGAAATAGCTCATAATGAAAAATTTTTTTTAAATATTATTAGACATAATATTATACTGTACATGTTTATATAGGTAACTAATTGTCGCCTCTCTCATTATAGGGGTTGATCGTCAGGTGTTAGGTATAAAAAATTAGCCTATATCCTTGGAGTTCAAACTTGGTTCATACCAATTTTCACTAATTTCGGTTTGGGGGTTTGGCCGTGAAATAGCAACAGACAGACAGAATTACTTTCGCAATCATAATATAATATAGATAGCAGTATAAGTGTACAAAACTGCCTGCAGGACATTTAAAGAAGAGTTATGATTGTAAACACATATACATGCTTAAAAAAAAAACATAAATATCTTGCCGTTGAAAATGTGGTTTATAAGAATTTTTACAATTATTAATAAATAGTGTAATATTTCTATGTTAAATTAAAATATTTTACTACATTGATTCTTATGCCAGGGATATATAATTTTTTTTTTTTAATTTATATCTTTACAACATCCACGGGCTCACAGTTGCCTTTTTTTACATTTTATTTTTATAAATTTTGGCTTTATTTTATATTTTTACTGAACATCAGCAGATCTTCGCTGGACTTTGAGCTTGTTGTCTTCTTGGAAGACATGCCCCACACTGACATTTTTTTTTTCAATTTAAATTAATATATAAATAATCCATAATAAATAATATATGATAATAAATAATAGGTATATAAAAATACTGTATATAGTAGACTTTTTTTTTTTTTACCCTAATTACTGCAATCCTGCGGGCCCTGCTCTGTGCTCGATCAGAGAGAGTACAGCCTCAGCGACTCTGATGTCGCGTTTATGTATAGATGTCTTGAGGCTGTGCTCTAGGATGGTCTTTTCTGAAACACCCGCCGCTCGGCCGATGAATCTGCCGATAGCGTTAGTGTGTCTAGTGATTGCCACAACTGCGTGAGGAACACTTTCGTGTATACGGAGCCTCACATTCTTCGACTGGACTATGATAACGTCGCCGTAGGTCCGCCCCTGAGATTCGTGGATGGTCATGATGCTTGACCCTTCACCTTTTCCGTATCCCTGGTCCATCAGGAGTAGGGATATATAAATTTGAGTATAAATGAGTATAATTTATGTTATTAAATGACGATAAAGTGCTTGTGAAAGTAAACAGACCACCTGTCCACCAGGTCGACCTATTTGCACTAAATAGTCAATAAAGTTGTATAAATAAAATACTTAAATTAATTAATAATATATTTTGAAATGAATATTTAACTAAACTTAATGATGTGTATAAAAAATGTGTTTTTTTTAAGGAATACATATATGTTTTTTTGTTATAGTGTAAGAAACAAAGCAGCATATGAGGGTGATGGGAAAACAGCTGTGAGGATCTTAAACCAGGACCAGGATCTAGGACTTATGATAGATGCCTATGCAAGTGTAAGTACAAAAAAAAAAAAAAACTTAAGGCAAACAGAAGCTTACTAAATTAAAACTTGCATATTATGAATGACATAAGTAAAATACCACTGACTGACTTGAAATTTAGCATTGTTATTCCCTTCCCGACATAAAGGCTTACTAAGGAAAGATTATTGGCAATTTTAACTTCTAGAGGGACAATTGGGGGGGGGGGGTAACTTGTAATGATTTTTACCTGAACAAAGTCAGGACAGACCACTAGTATATATAATTATTTCTTTGGATATTGGTTTAATTATGGAGAAGCACTTCGAAACATTATGACACAATGTCTTATTGCGTCAACTGGTTATGTGTAGTTCAGATTTTGCTCGGGAAACAGGATTTGTAATTCAATGAGGCAACGTTGCAAATTTTGTTGATGATAATTTTTGAAGTGTTTCATTTTTTCTTTTGACAGTGCATATAATTTTGTATAACTAATTTTTTATTACACTTTACTGCCTCTGTATTTTTTTGTTTGTCCAATGGAAATCCCGTACCGTGTAGCGACTTTTCATTTTAATCAATGCAAACACTTAACATTTTTTTTTTACGTATTACATTCATAGTAAACTGATAAAAAGGTCGAATGTAACTTCCTGCGTTTTTTTTTTAATTTTTATGGCGTTGGTTGGCGGACGAGCATACGAGCCACCTGATGGTAAGTGGTCACCACCGCCGTAAGAAATATTAAGCATTCCTTACATCACTTATGCGCCACCAACCTTGGGAACTAAGATGTTATGTCCCTTGTGCCTGTGATTACACTGGCTCACTCACCCTTCTAACCGGAACACAACAATACAGTGTACTGTTATTTGGCGGTAGAATATCTGAAAAATTTTGGCGTATAAAATAAGTCGACTCTACTGAAGGCCCTGTTGTGCCGTATATAATTCCGTGCGCTTTCGTCTCCCTTGAATATGGTGCAAGTCGTATAATATATGTGAGGATATTTGTTTCAGTATGGCTTTCGTTTGAACAACGGGATCACAGTGCTAGGACCAGTTGCTATATTTCCTAGGTAAGTCGTTCTTGGTTGTTTTAGTAATATTAGTATTTTTTTTTATATGTTAACAAGTAAATTGATGCTAAGTAAATTAATATATATATTAACAGGATAACGTTTGCCGGGTTTTGTATTAATTATATGTATATGAAATATAGCCGAGATGGTTAGCCCGAGCCCAGTGGTTAGAACGCGTGCATCTTAACCGATGATTTCGGGGTTCAAACCCAGACAGGCACCACTGAATTTTCATGTGCTTAATTTGTTTTTATAATTCATCTCGTGCTCGGCGGTGAAGGAAAATATCGTGAGGAAACCTGCATGTGTCTAATTTCAACGAAATTCTGCCACATTGGAGCAGCGTGGTGGAATATGCTCCAAACCTTCTCCTCAAAAAGGAGAGGAGGCCTTAGCCCAGCAGTGGGAAATTTACAGGCTGCTAATGTAATGTAATATGTAATATATTATGTTCAGGACAATATTATCGTGGCAAATACGGACTTCAAGTGAAATCAACGAGGCTTCGCTTCGGTTCTTTAAGCTCCTGGAACCCAAGATCGATTTGTTGGTAAGATTGGAGAATATATTTAAGAAGTCGATCGGGCAAACGGGCACCCGATGGTGAGTGGTCATCACAGAGTCGGATTTAAACGTTTCGAGACCTTAGAGCAACAGAGGCGTGGAGACCCTAAGAATTATATTATGAATTAATTTGATTTAAATATTTTAATTTAATTTAAAGCTACAATTTAATTACTTGTATCGGTAACTTTTAAAATAATTATTATTAACATTCTTCAACTGGTCGGAATCTTTGCAGATAATAGGCTTAGAAACTAAGGAGAGAAAAGTTATAAATTCTGTGTTCCAAGCGTCCAGAGAAGCGAAGCTTAATGTTGAGATCTTGTCTACGGAGCACGCTTGTTCGACTTTTAACTTCTTAAATGCGGAGGGGAGGTGAGTTATCTTGTGGTACTTGTGGTTTTAGAGTCTTGTGCGAGACTGGTCCTCGTTCACGGTCACTTAACTATCATAGGGCTAACCGGTGCAACCAGGGCCCCAAAGTTCTACCCCTAGGGGTACCCCTTACCGTAGCTACCATAGTGCATAGATGCTCCGAAGCTAATGGGGCCCCGAGGACTTTTTTTGCAAGTCGCTGCATTATAATAGCATCCCTATCTATCAGTTTAAGTTTATACTACATGGAAAATTACAGCATGACTTTTGCTCGATCATCAATTATACTAAATGTAAATTATACAATATTTGTATACCGTATGTACAATAATACGATTACTGTAATAAATAATTTAATCGACAATTTCGTGTCACTATCATCCGCCATCAGTTTGTTTGTCTCGTTCTAATTTATTTTTTGTTTCAGATCAATAGCAGGAGCTCTACTGCCCCCCCTACACATTGATATGAATGAAAATGATATGTTGCAATCCAAAATGCACTACCAAAACGTTTTCGAAAAAGGTCTACAGTAAATCTCCTCATAATATCCCTAAAAGAATATTAGTTTGAAGCAATTATGGAGCACCGTAAAATAAACGAAACTTATCGGATATCCGAAATATGAATATATCCGAAACCGTAAACCACGCATGAACGCATGAATTTTTTTTTTTTTTTTATATTTTTTTTGAAATATTGGACAACATCACATACATTACTCTGATCCCAATGTAAGTAGCTAAAGCACTTGTGTTATGGAAAATCAGAAGTAACGACGGTACCACAAACACCCAGACCCAAAACAACATAGAAAACTAATGAACTTTTTCTACATCGACTCGGCCGGGAATCGAACCCGGGACCTCGGAGAGACGTACCCATGAAAACCGGTGTACACATTACTCGACTCGAGGTCATCAAAGGTAAACGAATCCGAACAAAAAAAACAATGTTTATTTTAATTTTGTTTATGCATTGTGTTATAACTCAAAGAAAGGAGCTAAAATTAAACCCAACTTAATACCAAACAATAGCCTATCACCTATTCTAATGGAAGTCGGAAGATAAACAAACCTTAGATTTACGTATTTCATGCGATTTGCTAATAACTCAGCTATATTGTGCACTACTAAGAGTTAATGATTAATATATCTCTATTTATAATACAACACTGTTACACTTAACTACTTATATCCAGTTTAATTTTACGTCCAAAATTCGAAATTGATAACAGTTTCGTTGACGTTCATAACAAAATTTTTTTCGCAAATCCATAGTGAATATCATAGACTAATCGAGCTCTCGACCAATGATGGCGCGTCAAGTCGCTGTCAAATGTTGTTTACTTGGCTTTTCTCTTATGGTTGGAATAGATTATACGCATAAACTTAAATTGTATTCTCTTGTAATTTCTGAATAATCTAATATTTATCCTGAAATAATTTCGTATTCGTATCTGAAACTGATAAAATATTATTAACATATCCGAATCCATACACAGGTCCAAAATTACATCATAACCTTTGTTTTAGTTTGACATGGGCCTTCGTGAGTGTTTAGTTCTGACATACTTAAAACCTTTTTAATTTAAAAATTAACTGTTAGATTTGATTCGATAGCAATTGCGTATGTATAAATATATATCTTATATAGTTAAGCTATAATCCCAATTACAGGGATCTGTTATATTGTGCCTTTGTAAAAAATATATGTCAACCGTCTAAGCAAATGTTTGCAATTCTTGTTATTAACAATATTTTAGCAATTTTTGTTGAGGGCTGTCGACAACTGCGATCGTCCCTTAATGGAAACGCAGGTGTAAAAGTTAATTTATTTATTTATTGTTTTTAGAATAGCAACATTGTTTGCAGATTTTCATTTAAATTTTCAACGATGATATTAAAAACGTTAAAAACATTATGTAAATATTAGATTATATTGTTAAATATAGATTATGGAAGTATGGCTTTGTTTTATTCATATTTATTTTAATTAAAAAATAACTGTTTTATTTGGAACACATTTAATTGAACAAACACACATAGATCACACATTAAAAGTAAGGGTTGAGGTTTCTAGAATGTTCATTCCCTTTGAGTTAAAGAAACACTTCCTTCACGAGTGGAAATGGATTTTTATTTTGAGAAGTAATTGTAAACTCATAAGTTTGATCACCAATATATTGATAAACCAAGCTAACTTTAATCTGTGCTCTTGAGAGTAGCTGTTATGTAGTATCCACTAAAAATGCCTGTAATGATCTTCAGTGGCATGGATCTGAGATGTTTTCATATTATAACGCCCCCCCCCCCACACACTGCTGCTATTTTACCCCATTGGCTTGTAGTTGTCAGTTATCTAAGTATATTTTTCAGTAGGCATCAAATGACCCAGGACAGTTCATTGTAAAGCCAAGGCAAGGCATACAAGCGTCCCGACCAGAGTTGTAGAACTATTGATAATTTAGGTTAAAAGTTATGGTTTTTGCAATACTATCGATAGTATTGTTCATGGGGAGCTATCGATAATATCGATAGTATTGATACGTGAATAATAAATAAATAAATAAATAAAAAAAAAATAAAAAAATACTATCGATTCTATTGCTAAATCCTTAACTATCGATAGTCTATCGATAGTGGACTATCGATATGCAACACTAGTCCCGACATCAATATCATAACCTTAACAGAAATAAAAGACAAATCCTGAAAATTAGATTTTATTTCAACAACACTAAAGCTATTTAATATCATTACATTTATAATTTAAACAACATTCTATTGAAAATATTTGACTGTAGTAATAAGATACAGTCTCACTTATAAAAGCTTTTTAGGCGGTGCTTAGAAACACTGCATCCTCTCTTTCTCTCATAACCGAATTAACACTCGAAAGAAAGAGACAGCATTGCTTAACAAATCGCCTTCCAAGTTCATTTATAAGTAAAGCCGTTTATTAATTGTTTGACAGTAAATCAGGCCGATCTGGCATCACTGGGTTCGTTCGTGAATATGTTAGTTTAAAAATAATTTATTTAATATTAACAAAACTGTACTTGGTGTTTTAAATTGAACACAGCGCCATCTTTTTTCGTCAATATAACGTATCATCAATTAGGAAAATAAAATTATTCAAACGATGTTGATTACCTGAAAAAAAAATATTAGGTACTTTATTCCTGTACTTCATCTATGTCTATGGATAGTTCATTTCAATGGAAGGAGGAGATAATTAAACAATGCTCAGCAAAGATTTAGAGGAGGCTAAATACGACATGACGTTCCAACCGAGTCCGAACTACTTGCGTTGTTATTCCGTTATAAAATGTTAAAAACTCTTCTAGTAATGAGTTAAAGGAGGTATTAATTATTGTCGGTTATTAATATAATTTCATAAACAGCTGTAATTAACTTTAAAATTATTTTATGATGTTCAATTCAATTATGGCTGGGATGACGTCACCGTAGGCATTAAAAAGATACACTAGTTTTTACCCCATCTAATGAATATAGGGTATCTAGCCTACCGTAAATTTGTGGCGTTTACCTTGGGTTTACATGACAAAGGAGCAAAGGTAAACAAAGTTTTGATATACAAATACCATCGCATAGAATAAATGTAAATGACGTCACATGGTGCGCCATCTTGTTTATTCAATATGGTTGCAATAGAGTGTCAAAGGGAGTTGAACGGCGCTCTAGTGAAGCGTCGCGTCGATGGTAGCGCGGCGGCCATCTTGGATCGACGGTTACATTCAAGATTTCCCGCGCACCGCGTAAGCGACGAATCGCTAATTTCCGACATTATCTTTATTCTTTTGTAATTGATTCAGTGATTTATGTATACGATTCATCAACGAATCGATATCGATGACTACTATGAATTTATCGGCTTGAATCGTTCGAATAAAAAATCGTTTGAACATACGGCCACTGATCGTGAATAATCCCGAGATCGGCAACGAAACGCTACCCGGGGGCGCGCGGCGGCTAGAGGAAGTGCGCGGCGACGCCGAGCTGCAGGCCGGGCGCGGGCACGTCGCCGGCGCGCGCGCGCAGCGGCACGCAGTAGTTGAGCTCCACGCGCGCCGCGCCGCCCAGCCGCAGCGCCACGCCCGCGCCGCACGCCACGCGCGCCTCGCGCAGCGCCTCCAGCGCCGTGCCGCTCTCCTCTGGGGGATATTAGATTACATTAGCAGCCTGTACATTTCCCACTGCTGGGCTAAGGCCTCCGCTCCCTTTGAGGAGAAGATCTGGAGCATATTCCACCACGCTGCTCCAATGCGGCTTGGTGGAACACACATGTGGCAGAATTTCGTTGAAATTAGACACATGCAGGTTTCCTCACGATGTTTTCCTTCACCGCCGAGCACGAGATGAATTATAAACACAAATTAAGCGCATGAAAATTCAGTGGTGCCTGCCTGGGTTTGAACGAAATCATCGGTTAAGATGTACGAGTTCTAACCACTGGGCCATCTCGGCTCTCGGATATCAGATATCGGAAGGATATGTTGCACCGATAGTCGGTATTGTCGTGTTCCGGTTTGAAGGGTGAGTGAGCCAGTGTAACTACAGGCACAAGGGACGTAACATCTTAGTTCCCAAGGTTGGTGTCGCATTGGCGATGTAAGGAATGGTTAATATTTCTTACAACGCCATTGTCTATGGGCGGTGGTGATCACTTACCATCAGGTGGCACATTTGCTCGTCTGCCTATCGACACCATAAAAAAAAAGAATAACAATAAACTTACCGGGATTTGCGAGACAGCCGGCATTTAGGAACAAGTGTGATCTAAAAAGTTCCCCCAAACCCCCCTTGCCTGGTTGGAAGGGAAGGGGAGCGTATACGTGCAATCCTGATGCCCAATATGCCTGTTTAGGAATTACACATTTATTTTAGATTAATATTCGACGTGTGTTTGTGCATTTGTTACAGCAACTAGCTATAATTAACATTATAATTAACTTTATTCAAGTAGTATTATCAGTACTATGTTATTGCATTGGGGAAGTCAAGAAGGGAGAGTGGGGGTGATAAATAATAGCCTATATGCTTTTACTTGGTGGTACGGCTTTGTGTAAAACCGTCTGGGTAGGTAGACATCATATATTCTATAACCAAACAGAAATACTTAGTATTTTCATGTTCCAGGACAAGGATCATAATGTTATGGGGAAGATGATGAAGATGTCATAGATCCCAAGTTTTGTGGCGCATTGGAAACGTAAGGAATGATTAATATTTCTTACAGCGCCAATGTCTATGATGTTCTGATCACTTACCGTCAGATGGATCATTGGTCTGCTCGCCTTCCTATTTCATAAAATATTTACATAACTTTCTGAAGCCCATTTACAGACATTCTCCAATTTCCGAAACATATTGTCACCTGATTAAGACGAGTAACATGAAAACTTTACCTATCCAATCGAAACGGGACGTTTGGTCACATTAATTAAACCACAAAGTATATTATATACGGCGCGCACATACTCACCGTTCCACCCAGCGCGTGGTTATCAGAATGCGGCCCAACGCCTCGCTGTCTGAACCCGCGCACCGTCGCCGGGCCCCCCAGGTAGAAGTGATCGGGTATGTCCGTGCCGTACACATCGTGGAGTACACCTACAGCTCCCGATGCTTGAACTACCTACGAATAAGACATTTTGCTGATCCATTGATAATCAAGAACGAAAATTGCGAGTATAAACCGAGAACAAATGAATTTTCATGTGCTTAATTTGTTTTTATAATTCATGATCGTGGCGAGGGAAAACATCTTGAAGGCAATCTGCAGATAACCGAGGATTTCCACCACAAATAATATAACCTCTAATCCTTTCGAGCTGATTGGTATAATAGGCACCAAATCTTCTTCTCGAAATAAAAGGGGGAGCTTAGTCCAGCCTAGGGTTATCACGTTATGATCAAGATTCACTTGTGTAAAAGGACACATCCCATTAATTTGGAATATGTTTTCTAACTCTGCGAGAAACGATTGGAGAACTTTAACGGGCGTCCGTCTGCCACCAAACATTTTTGGGTAACGTTGTTGGTGGGATAGTTTGTTGACTCGAGTACTATTTATGCTAGTAGTTTTGATAGGTACGCAAACCTCAAAATATTCCCTTCGTTGTCTTATTACGAGTGCCTGCGATAGAGAGGGCTCTACTCGGAACTGGAAATCTCTAAGACAAAAAAATCTTGATATCCTCAAACGTCTTAATAAAAACCCTGTACTCACAACACCAGGTGCGATCTCCTTGTTAGCCTCCGCCTGCAACTCCGTGCGGATATTCGCAACTCCGCCCCCGAGCCCCGCCAGTTCGCTGGTGAACTGCACCCACGTGCCGCGCGTCGGGAACACGACCTCGTCGCGGTGGTCCACCGTCACGATGTGGCGGATGACGGATTTCATTTGGGGACCTTTGTTGATTTATTGGGATTTTTCAGCCATTAAATTGAGAGAAACTGTAAGTTGGTAGCAATTGTGAAAATATTTATAATATTCTATTAAATGTTAACTTTTTCAGGAACTCAAATACTATCTGATTTTATCAACGCACAGCCCAAACTAATAAGCTTAGAAAGCTGAAATTTGGAACATAGGTTTATTTTATAACGTAAGCATTATCTAAGAAAAGATTTTTAAGAATTTTAACTTTTAGAGGAGTAAGTTCGCAGTACAATGCTGGCTGAGTTTTATATCGTGCCCACATCCAATGTGTCGTGCACATATTTTAGTTCCGAGATAAAACTTAGGATTGTTAATAGCCATCAAGCAACAAGTAACAAAAGACAACCGACTTTTCATTTCAAAGCAGCGCTTTTGTCTCCTTCTTTCGTATGTCAAATGACAGAAACAGCCGTGTATAGTAAGGCCATGCACACAATTATAGACTAATACAATTTTTTCAATTATAAAGCTCATATAACTCACCACTGCTCTCCCGTACTTTGAAGCTCGTCGACTTGCTGAGAACTGAAGTGTCGCGCACTATCCCCTCCCATTGCAAATTATGTTTCGTCTACAACAAACACAATCGCCTAATGGCCAATGATAATTATCTAATGTCTGTGAATCAAGTGGCGACGTAACTAAATATGCGAATGCGGAACTGACTGACTGACCAGTGACTAGATATAAGGCCGCAGAAATTCAGTAACAGCACAGTTGGTAGTTGAAGTTTTCACAATGTACACAACATTCTCGTATCCCGGAAAAACGTACAAGCCGGTGACACTGTGCCTGAACTACTCAAAATCGGATTATGAGTTTGAGCATACACTTGTGTACATAATATGTCCGGCGTAGTTGGCGGAACTCCCTTGAGATTGGCCGATCTCGCAGCCATCAGTCAAGACGACATCATCATTAGGTATGACATTACACAATCTAGTCTTAAAGTAACTTTTCAAAGACAAGTTGAACTTACCGCAGGGGATGTCCTAAAAGCGACGTCCAATAGCAGACCTCGGTCCAGCAGCTTGTATCCCGACCATGGGTATTCGTGATTCTGTTGGTACACTGTCGCCGAGAGACTGTTGGACAACAATAACTAGAGTTAACGCTGAGATTTTTTTTATATTTGAAGTGTATAAGCCGTCTTTAAAAAGAAGGCGTTTGATTGACAAATTCTGATTTACAAGAACTCTTCTCCTCAAAGGGCCTTAGCCCAGCAGTGGACCATTTACAGGCCGTTACTTCAAAAACATACACACAAATTTTATATCTCTAAAGAAGAGAGCAATTAGTAAAATAACCAGGCCTCAACGTCCCAATATTTAGGTAGCGATCCCTCTTAAAGAAGTTTTAGGTTCATTCAAACACTATTGCATATGTTGGAGTAATATTATTATAAGCAAAGTACCATATTTATAGCATATTCCAAACGCAGGAGGAGTATTGACCAATAAGCAACATTGACCTTGAATTGACGCGATATCATTGGTCGATATTTTGAATAATCTATGGTATGAATTATGAAGTCACGAATAAATGGCGTTTTGATATTAAAGCGAATATAACTAGTTAAGTGGAAAAGTGTTGTATTATAAATAAACTAGCGACCCGCCCGGCTTCGCACGGGTGCAGTTTATCATTAACAAATACAATTTATACCCTATTGCACTCAGGAATAATGGAGCTGTCCCCAAGTGAAAAATATTTTAAAATTGATTCCGAAGATTGACCCCTACATATAAACAAATTTTACCCCTATATGATATTAGTATAGATATACATTAATCACTTGTGTTGTGGAATATCAGAAGTAACGACGGCACCACAAACACCCAGACCCAAGACAACATAGAAAACTAATGAACTTTTTCTACATCGACTCGGCCTGGAATCGAACCCGGGACCTCGGAGTGGCGTACCCATGAAAACCGACGTACACACTACTCGACCACGGAGGTCGTCAAATAATATGTATTACATAACAGATAGAAGGGGCCTAATTCAATGACTGACAAAATTGTATTTAAAAAATCCGTATGAATTAAAACAGTACCGAAAATATTATTTAAAACATACAATAGAAAGAGACAGAGTTAACTAGGAAAAAGTTGTGGAGACCACACACACGCCCCCCCCCCCCTTTTTCCTTACGTGGCGATTTCTACCAGTTCACTCTACTGTAAGCCGCGTTAAAGAACTTCTTTCCAATGAAATTAGCGTGTACTCACACGGGGGTGAGCGGGCTGTGCGGGTAGGGCTTCATCGCGGATATGTTGAAGTTCGACGAGCTGCGATGCCCCACGCTGTACTCCGCCGCGACCCTCTCCCCGCGACCTAGCACGTTTGGTAGTTTTACACCTGGAACGATGATAAATATTGACAACGCTATCTTAAAAAGTTACATAAAAAACGATACATTAAAGCAAACCATTAATATTTCATATTAAATATGTATTACGTAAAAATGTGTGTTTATTATTCAGAGCCGTGGCATCAAAGATACAAGCTGCCTAAACGATCGCCGACCATCGACAGATGGCAGTTAAAAAAGTGCATGCGTATCAAACGCACGGTAGCGTGTGAAACGATTTTACAAAACAAAAGTATCGTCAGTGGAAACAAAGGCTGAAGTGAGAAAATGCTTTTGAGAAATGAGTCTTAAACTCAAATTAATAAATATCATTTTTAAGAAATACAATTATTACGCGTAAGACTTTCTTCCTTTCTACTGGCGATATGAAGCAAAATTCACCTTTAAATCATGTGATTTAGAAGAAAACGACACAACATTTAAATAATACTATTTAGCCCATTCCAATGGCAGAACAAGTAAAGACAAACAAACCTTAGATTTACGTATTCCATGCACTACAAACAGTTCTTGATTAACATATATTTATTTATAATACATCTCTATTCCATTTAACAAATTATATCCACTTTAATTTTACTTACAAAGTTCCGATAAAAACGTCGCTCTCATTCAAAACGCCATTTTAATCCATAATGAATAACATATAATATCGTTTAGATCTCGACCAATGACGTCACGTTAATTCAAGGTCAAAGTCATTTACTTGTCCTGCCATTGGAATGGACTTTAGATTTAAATTTAAACTCACCCAGAACGAGATTTCCTTCATTTTCACTGACAGTTGTATTGATACCACCGACGACACGAGAGAGCTCCTTCACTTGAAAAGTTACCTGTCAAAGTTATTAGGAAAATTATAGCTTTGGCAGCTTCGAAGTTCGTCTGGTTAGGTACCACCCACTCATCACTTCGTAAGAAATATTAAGCCCCTTGTGCTTGTTACACTGGCTCACTCACCCTTCAAAACATAATAATGCTAAGTATTGCTGTTTGGTGGTAGACTAACTCGTCGGTAATATTACAGAGCTGTGTTTTTTATACCTCTAAACCTTCCGGAGTCGCTCCTGGACCGCTTGAAACGTCGATAAAAACTCCAATATCTTTAAAACATCCCATGGAGTCGAGAGCTCGTCTCACCTGGCGAAAAGTAAATAAAAACAAGAAGAACATGCTGATACAAAATTTTGTGTTTATAAATATACCAGGACCGTCGGCTTAATGGGGAGCAGAAATGATACCAAACACCCCATACTATGAATGTAAATATAACTATAAATCCATTTAAAAAGTATATTTTGATGGTTTTTTTTCTGGTATACAAAAATGTCCCAACCAGTATTCCCAAGGATTCACAAAATCAAGTACAATGTCACCATTGAAAACCTTTAAAACAGAGGCTTATATTTCCAACCAGACATAGCAAATCTCCTTAACAGTAAAATAAATTAATATAAGAAAAATATACATATATTTTTTGGTGAAGATCAGAAGATAATCTGTTACAGAACAAAAATATTTATCGATTAAGTTATTCTTTAAAATAATATTTATATTTCATTGACTGCTTCGTTGCAACAGACTCCGAGGTTCTGGGTTCAAACCCCAGATCTGGACGATAAAGAGTCAAAAGATCTTCAATCAAAAAAACCGACCCCGCCCCCAAAGGGATATACTCTTTCCATCTATCCAATCGAATTATGAGAGTAAGGGTACAGAGAGTATAACATAACATAATCAGCCTGTAAATTTCCCACTGCTGGGCTAAGGCCTCCTTTCCCGTTGAGGAGAAGGTATGGAGCATATTCCACCACGCTGCTCCAATGCGGGAGAGAGTGCATCTGTGTTAAAAAACTATTCACAGCACGATCATGAAGTTCACTATGTACAGAATTTGTATTGTATTTTTTTTTTTAATGATTGTTACATATCTTACTTTATGAGCTCTCAATATAACGTCTTCGAAATCAGTCGCGTGGAATAAGTCATCCACTGTGCTCCGTACGATGTCATCTTTCGTTCTGCTCAGGCCGTCAATATGGACACGGTCGACGCGAGCCTGAAATCATTAAAACCATAATATTTTTTTTTTAATAATAATATTTTCTGATACATGTTCATTATTATTTTTTTAATAAAATAAATTAATTTTGTTTCTGTATGAACTCTTAGTCATCTCATACACACAAAGATCAATGTCGATGGTAATTATACTTGTCGTCGATATTATTAACAAACTAATCCAATCAAATGGAACTTTTATATTAGTTAAAATGAAATATTATTTCATTGAATCAACCACTAATTACAAATCAGCCCTGAATCCCAAACTAGTGATAGCTGTATATCAGGAGTCGATTCTTTCTCAAAACGATGACATACTTGTAATATTTTTTATATTTTCAGTTAAGTTTATAATTTCAGGATAAAAGAGTAAATAGTATGTTGCATTCTTTGACATATAAAAAAGCGAGTGGAAAAAAAAAATTACCAGTCTGAATACAACACTTCCCACTTCTGTCAGCTTCTCAAGCAAACACTACCCTATTACTGACAATTTTTTTTATATGAGACGTTTTTGAAAAAACCAACAAAGAAGTGATTGCAAATGATTTATCCAACTCTCATTAAAACAGGAGTTAGTAAACATCAAATTATCTGGCATTAAGGCATAAACATCCACTATTTACAACTTGGAAATCTTACCCGCACACCGTTCAACTTTATATTCGGTTTAGACAAAGGCTCTTCCAAGTCAATGGGTTCGTCGAACTCGAATAGGCCACCCAGAGAACCATTATCACCATTATGCTCAGCCTGTATAAAAAAAAAAGAAGAAATGATTATAAATAAAATATAATAACTGTACTTATGCTCAGCCTGTATAAAGAAGGAGAAATTATTATAAATAAAATATAACAGCTGTAGATATTACAAAATGTAATATACTTCTTGACAACATTAGATCACTTTAATCTAATGAATACAAAAATCAATCACAAAACATTTATAAGTTCGCACAGTGAGAAAAAGATGTAAATCTTAACCAGATCGCCTGGTTGAGCTTAGGCTTAGGCCCAGATTTTAGATGTGCTAAATTTGTGTTTATTATCAAAGAAAACTTTGTGAGGAAATCTGCCTGCAACTAACACATACATATCTATTAACTGGCATTGAAGCTTCGTTATGGAATAGCACCTTCACAAATAGAAGAGGTTAGCTCTGGAGTGACTTAACTTTGATATGGGTGAGTAATTCTTTTTGTATTCTAATATAAATATTCTTTATTTTTGATAAAGTTAAATAACTTTATTATGATTATATCTTCTTTTAAATATAATGTAATAATGTGGGGCATATTTTATATTTTTCTAGTCAGTATTTATTACTGTATATTTTTTTTTTGGTATAATTTTTCTTATCATGCAAATGTATTTCATGTAGATACAAAATTAAATTGTATTTGAGTGTGAGTAGCAATTTTTTTAACTATCCGAGAAACACAAATGATAGCAATTATCTACACTTATATAAATATCTATGAATTATTTTAATTTAAATTATAAATAGAATTATAACCTTTTTTTTCTATTTTGTAAACCTAACATAAATTTCTTACCTTAGCATGTACCGTTCCCATTTTATATAGTAAAAGATATGGCAGTGAATTTATACTACAAAAATATAATTTAAATTTAATTTAGATTTTTTCTATTTTTAATTACATAAATACACAGTTTTGACAGTGATAACTCATAGGCACAACTTCAAGTTCAAATCATTGACATAACTGATGGCAACTTTACTAAACGTCATAACCAAAATTAGTACTTTACACAAAATTGTTCCACAAATACAATTATTTTTTTAATACTCACTTACGGTACTGATCAATTCTTTTCCACTCTACATAACTTATCTAATAATTTTGAAATATTCTTTTAAATAATATGTTTTTTCTTAATCTATATATCTTTTATCAATCAGCTGATTTTTTTCTAATATGGCAATTTTACTACTATGTAAGTAAAATATACTTCTTGTAAAAAACATTGTAAGAAAATTTAATTATTATAAACAAATAAAAATGTTTTTCATGGTTGAATAGCATTTTAAATAAAACCTACTTATAAATTAAGGTGCTGCGAACATTCTCAAATTACTGATTGACAGTTGACAAATTGTCAAAGTCTTCGCTTCGCTGCGGCTTTCGTGTTGTGAATTGTGTATTGAAAACCGCGTGCGGTGAATTTAATTTGTGAATGTAAACATGGACCAAAAAGCCATATATAAATTTTGTAAGAGTTTAGGATGTTGCGAAGCGTGTTGTCTTCGATATATTGGAATAAAACACCCGAATGCATATGAAAATTCAAAAAATTATGTTACCAAAGTTTGTTTTCATATTTATATTTAATGATATTGAATTACTTTTCATAACAATTTCAAATATATCTCGCTATTACAAAATATATAACAATTTAATTCAACATCTATGTTTATTAGAGCACTACACTATAATTAAATATTAAGGTATACAACTTTTGTTTTAGTTTCGTGAAGAAAATGATCTTGAGCCTATTAGTACTGATAAAAACATGACTATAGACGTTTCTGCTCATACGAGTGAGAAAAACGGTGCATCAATCAGTAGTAATGTAAGAAATAGTGATGAAATTTGTGATAAATCGATAGATACTAAAGAAAGTATTACAAATAAAGGCTCGACAGAAGTAGATACTGCTGTACTAGATAGCAATGATAGTGTCTCTCCTCCACACAAGAAACGTAAATTAAATGTATGCGTCAGCTGCTTGGGTGTTCTACAAGAGGACAATTGGCAGGAATGCTACCAAATGGTCAAGGAAATATTAGATAAAAAGGGGTGAGTTTATAGTGGTAGGGCTTTGTGCAAGCCTGAATGGGTACCATGCAGTCGTTCAATGTTTCCCACCAAATAGTTATTATTATTACAAACTTAGTATTGTTGTTTTCTGATTTGAAAAGTGAATGAGCCAGTGTAACTGCAGGTACAAGAGCATAATCTCAGTTCCCAAGGTTGGTAGCGCATTGGTAACGTAAGTAATGGATAGTATTAAATTTTATGTTATATTATATATTATTTTGACGACCTCTGTGGTCGAGTAGTGTGTACACCGGTTTTCATGGGTACGCCACTCCGAAGTCCCGGGTTCGATTCCCGGCCGAGTCGATGTAGAAAAAGTTCATTAGTTTTCTATGTTGTCTTGGGTCTGGGTGTTTGTGGTGCCGTCGTTACTTCTGATTTTCCATAACACAAGTGCTTTAGCTACTTACATTGGGATCAGAGTAATGTATGTGATGTTGTCCAATATTTAAAAAAAAAAAAAAATATTTATTTATGTGCAGTAGATACCATCAGGTGGGTCATTTTCCTGTATGCCTGGTGTATATTAAAATTATATTAATAATCACTGGTAATTGCATGATATATTCACATTTGTACTATACAACAGACATTTCGTTCAAAGTTAGATAAAAAAAAAGGTTTTAAAGGGTGTATCTAAATAAACAAAATGTTGTTTTTTAATAAGATAGTCTTATAATGTCTTGATGTTTCATTTCACAGATACGAATGTAACACATTTGCTTGTGCTCTATCAGCACCGATAGCAACATTGTTACGTGAAAAAGCAGTTACGTTACACCTCGTGGATGAATTCCCTCAGTATGATGCGAGTAAGGTCAATTTAACTTAAATGCCATTCACATAACTTTTATAAGGTCATAGTTTTCTTATATTTATTTTCAATAACCAATACTATACCCAAAGTACTATTCTTTAACATTTTTGCTAAATTGCATCGCGTACAACAATAATTAATTACAATATAGTCTTGTATTTAAAAGTACATGTGTGCCGGTGTGTGTTCACATATAAACTACTAGTTGAACCTTGCGACTTTATCCGTGCGAATATTTTATATAATATTTAAAACTTCACCTTAAATTTTACCTCCTCGATTTTTATATGTCTATAAAATAACATTATTTCTTGCAGAAGTCTTGACTCCACTAAAGGAAGCATGGAAGTGGTCGTTTGGGGTGAAACTCGGTGCTTATATAAACAAGATACTAGACTCTGGGGCTATATCTCCATTACTCATCACCGTTAATATAGACTATGTTGATGAATTACAGGTGAAGTAACAGTATGTAACTGTATCACTGCTCGGCTATGGCCTCCCCTTCTTTTGAAGGGAAAGCTTGGATTATTCCACCGATATGCTCTAATGCCAGTTGATGAATACACATGTGGCAGAATTTCTTTGTAATTTATAAATGGTGCTTATTACTCAATACAATATTATATTAAAGATAAAAAGGGGCAATTTAGTATTTATTGATTTCTAGGCAGGACATATGTGTAATCGATGAACTGTTCTTTAATACTCTGTAATTATAATGATGCAAAAGAGTAACTACAGAGTTTCTTTCCGGTTCTTCTTCGGTACTTAGCTTTACGGTGACATGACGATTCAAAAGTGCTTCCATGAGCCAACATGAACAAGGAATATTTTAACTTTGATTCTAATTAGACACGTGAAGGTCTCCTCACGATTTTTTCCTTACCGAACGAGGAGAATTGTATCGGGCCCTCTCGTCTAGACAATTGATGATAAATTTTATCTAATATAGTTAGTTTTGTTAAGTTAAATTATACAAATGTTGCAGAGTGGACTGGAGTGATTCTTCGATAAAAATTGCTCGAGTCCAAGCTATATGTCTATCCTTGTTTAAAGTGGATTCATGCTGAAGTAAGTGTTTGTTTGTTTTCCAGGAATTGGAAATATTAAAAACGGTATCGCCGCAGCTGTTTGCGGAACGCAGCAAACAGAAGAGGCGTTTCGTGACAGAGTTTACGAGACGATCGGTTGAACAGGTAATGTGTTTAATTTTTTTTTATTAAATATTTTATTGTTTTCGATAAATCTTTGGGTTTGCAGTTATACATTTTTGGACGATTGTCTAAACTAATATAGTAAATAAAAGTAACTCTGTCTGTTATACTTTTCCGCTAAACCGTTAAACCGAATTTGATGAAATGCTTTGAATCTGCTATGAAGAGGACTACAAGAGCTAAGTGCCCTTGAGAATCGCACGCAGACACTTACAAAATCGACAAAAACGGCAAGCCCGTGAACTAATGGTTAAGCGAGGTAACGAGGTTACGCCCAAATATTCTAATAGATGGCGCCAAACCGAGCGAAGTAAGATCAATCATAAATCTCATAAAAAATAGATAGGACAACAGAATTGTTTTTATTTCTTTCGATGTTAGTTAACGAATGATTATAAAAAAAACTGATTCAATTAAACTTACAATATTTATATTTATATTTTGTACACAATAAAATAGACAGTTAGTTTTAACCTTTTTTTCTTTTATTTATATTATTATACCTACCACAATTAGTTCTTATACTAAATATTAAAACATACCAATTTTTAATATTTTATAAAAGTTTGATAATCTATTTATATAATAAAATCGTAAGTGTTCGAAACCTGTAGTGTAGTAACCGTGGGGTAACATATAGCGTAGTGTTTGTTCGTTTTATTAATATCGGTTCACAAAGAAAAAAAAAAATTCAATTAAAACAAAAACATCTAAATATTTACAAGAAAAAAATGTCGTCAAGTCGATTTGGTTGAATCATTGGTTAACTAGGTTAATCATACTAGTTTTAATTATAAATCTCATAAAAATAGATAGGATATTAGAATTATTTGTTTTGCTTTGGACTGTTATTCGAAAATGATTAAAAAATAAAACTGATTTAATTAAACTTAAAATATTTGGATTTGGTACTACAAAAAAAAAACATTTAGTGTAAATTTTTTTATTAAAATATTTTATTTAATTTCACTTGTATGTATGAATGTACGTATGTCCTGAAATCTTGCAATCAATATTACACCTACTTCCATTGAAGCTATGGAGCTGAAAGTTGGCACACATATTTAGTCTCGATGACAATCCACGATTCATGAATTGCTTCCATTTTCAATCTAATATGGCGGACGTTACTAAAAATTACAATTTTTGAATTACGTACAAATGACACTTCTAAATATTCTAGTTCTCTGGTTCACAACAATTACATTATTTTTTTTATTATTAAAATTAGTTCATACATAACTTTAATTCCTATTATAAACAAAATCGATAAAATTAAACTCTTACGCAATATAAATAGCTTCCGTGTTATTGTTTTCGACTTTCTTTATTCTGTAAAAAATAAATATATGTTAGTAATTATATTTTTATTAATTATAAAATTATGTATTTAAAAAATATGTATCTAAATATGCCCCATAGTACTTTTAATGAAAAATATCAAATTGCTTCGAGATCATGGGGATCGAACGTAGTCACTCTCAATTGATTTTATCCTTACTTTCACCAAATACTCTATCATAATATTTGAAGAACAGCTCGAAAAATCTGATTCTATGCGAACTGATTGCACATTTTTTCTAATAGATGTTTTCAATATTCATAATTTATAAAAAAAAAATATGTTTACTAAAAATACTCTTACCTTTTAATATCGTTCATATGTATGTTCGGCGCTTAATTTATATAAACGTTTTTTAGTTTTCCTCCCGCGTTTCACTTCATTTCCCATATTTACACAATTAAAATTTATGACAAATAATATAATAAAAAACAAATGCCAAATTACTATTACATTATTTTTACTTAATATATTTATCTACAAGTATAATATTTATTATAAGAAAACATGAAACAATGAATTTACAATTAAAATTACAAAAAAATATTTCGTAACGTAATGATGCTCGTAACGAAAAGATCGACACGTCTGTATAGCATCAGGCCTCGGCCGGCAATGTCTGTACACGGCGTTTACGCACACATGCGTACGTATTTTGTTCGAAAATAAGAATATCTGATTTAAAAAAAATCTATTGAAGTTATTAAAAAAAGTGACGCAGAGGTTAAGTAATATACTGCTTGTAGAATAATCTGACAAAAAACCAGAATTATTGAATGTATATAAGTATAGTTTTTATTTATTAAAAGATTTTTTTAGAGGTAACTTTGTGATTTTTTTCTATCGTACCAAATTAATTACATCATGTTTTCAAAATAGCAAATAACTAGCATGTATCCTGAAGATTATCATATTTTTTTTTCATTTGGTTTACTGCATTGGATCATATACTTTTTTGCATTATAAAACTTGCATTTAGCTCATGTAGTCCCCTGAAGCAACCTTGAACTCCTAGTAGGCTAAGTAACTAGTAGGTCATATATGAAATAAAATCCATTTTTGTTACTTAAATTTGCTACTAAAATTCCTACTTCTCACTCCTCATTTAGTCTACCACTAAACCGTATTCTGGGTCGTACTAGTCCGCTAAGAACGCTGAGTGAGCCAGTGTAATAGCATCCACGAGACATGACATTGTAGACTTTGGGGGCATTTGTCTGGTGCGGCGTTTGGCTCCGTGGTTAAAGTGCGGTGTCCCGCAGGCGCTGGAGCTGGCCACGCTGTGGTCGCTGTCGGCGGCCGACGCGCTGCGGGCGCCACACTCGCGCGCCGCGTGTGTGGGCGCCGCCTGCGCGCACGCACCGATCTTTCTCGCCGGCAGGTAATAGGCTGGCTGCTTATACTGGCCTGGACTGGACTAGAGTAGTATATTAATACTACCAGTGAGTCAAGGCGAAAATGTCACCCAATATACTCTTTAAAGTCAAGAAAATATATTTCAAGGTCGTTTAAGTGGCTACAGTCTATTCCAATCGAAGGATTAGAGATAAACAAACTAAAGCCTACTTCACAAGAGGTCAAAAGCTAAATAAATATTTGACATCAAATTGATGCGATATTGGTCAAGGGTTTGAAAAATATATGATATTCATTATAGATTTGCGAATAAATGGCGTTTTGAAAGTCGACGAAACTGTTATCGGAATTTTGGAAGTAAAATTAAAGTGGATATAAGTATTTAAGTGTAATAGTGTTGTATTATAAATAAAGATGTATCAGTCGAGAAGAAGCCGAGATGGCCCAGTGGTTAGAACGCATGCATCTTAACCGATGATTTCGGGTTCAAACCCAGGCAGGCACCACTGAATTTTCATGTGCTTAATTTGTGTTTATAATTCATCTCGTGCTCGGAGGTGAAGGAAAACATTGGAGCAGCGTGGTGGAATATGCTCCGAACCTTCTCCTCAAAGGGAGACCTTAGCCCAGCAGTGTATATATAATATTATTCACTAAAAACAGTACTTCATTAACATATCATTATTTATTCAACATTCGACTTAACTTATATCAATTTTAATTATAATTGGAAACAGATGGGATTGGGCGTAAATACCTAAAGATTAAATTGTAATCCAGTTAGCACACTGCAACAGTTGATACAAGAGTGAGTGAATATAAAACGACCGAACAGAATGACAGTATGGCACAGACAGTGGCTCCAACTAGTGAGCTATTTAGACACTACGACAATTTAAATTGTTTGGTTTATACTAGTTCTAACAGAAACACATTTTAAATTGCTATAGAAAGAATATATATTATTAAACAAAGTAAAAAAGGACACGCTGTATTATAATACAAAGATGTATGCACACTGTTAATATTTTTAGAATTATTTATTCAATGTTAATATTTTTGTGAAAATTAATAAAGAAAACGATGTTAGTTTTGTGACATAAAACTATATATTAAAACAACATTTTTAAATTTTGACAGAAGAAGAATATTTTTTAAAATATAAATTCTAAGATAAAAATAAATCAATGCAATGAACCTCCTTTTAAAATTTTGACAAGTTAATAGCAATAAAAATAGTTTTAACTAAACAAACACAGCAAATCATTAGGAAGCGTTTATTTATACCACAGATTATTAAAAGTTTCGATCAATGATGTCATGTAAATTCAAGGTCAAAGCTGTCTATCTATCTATCTATTTTATATCTATGTACTTTGATGTGTAATAGTTAATTATTATTAATAATTTATTTCAGATACATCAAATTGAGTCGAAATCTGCCGCAATCTCCGTGGATTTTGGAAGGTAGAAGAGTTTTACCGTCATCAGTACAAGAAATTATATTCGGACCACTAACTAAATGTTACAAGTAAGTTCTGGCTACAGATTTATACCCTAGAAAACCTACCCTACAAAATCAATGATACCATATCCGACTCTTTGGGGGTCACAAGATGGCTTGCGAATGATTCCGAAACTTCCGGAGGGGGGGTTGTAATTTCCGGGATAGATCGGATTTTCTCTAACCACTAATGGACAACCTCGAATTACCATTAAATATGAAAATATTTTCAGATTTGATCCTGAGGACGCTGACCGTAGATTCAAGTTTATAGCTGCCGGCAGGGAAGATGTGGACGTGCGATGTCTTGGTGATGGGAGACCGTTTGCTATCGAGGTAATGACGGATGTAGCACGTGCACGTGATCGTGCTCGTGTGCTCGGAGGTAAATATTTATGTATATGTGTGCACGTATTGTTTGCGTGTGCAAATAATCGTGTTAATGTACTCGGATATAGTGACGGATGTAGTATGCGTGCACGTAATGTTTGCATATTTGCACAGCAAAACGCATTACGTGACGGATCAAAAGTGCGTTTATGAGCCTACTTGAATGGCGAATATTTTGATTCTGATCATCAGTCCAAGTCTGAAGAGCTAAAGTTGATATGATATATTTCAGATAAGTGATCCAACGCGACAGCTGACAGCGGAAGAGATGAAAGAAGTCTGCGAGGAAATATCGAATGGGGGCGAAGTCATTGTTAAAGAGATGTCTCCCATTTCAAAGTAAGTGGAAAATTATTATTTACCTCATTGGATATTAATATATATATAATACAACACTATTGCACTTAACTACTTATTTCCACTTTAATTTTACGTCCAAAATTCGAAATCGATAACAGTTTCGTTGACGTTCATAACAATTTTTTTTTCGCAAATCCATAGTGAATATCATAGATTAATCGAGCTCTCGACCAATGATGGCGCGTCAAGTCGCTGTCAAATGTTGTCACTGGATGACAACAGTCGACGAAACTGTTATCGATTTCGAATTTTGGACGTAAAATTTAAGTGGAAATAAGTAGTTAAGTGTAATAGTGTTGTGTTATAAATAAAGATATATTAATCATAAACTCTTAGTAGTGCACAATATGGCTGAGTTATTAGCGAATCGCATGAAACACGTAAATGTAAGGTTTGTTTATCTTTATTCCTACTTCGCTTGGAATAGGCTATGTATTTATTGTGTAGCTAGAGTTATATGAAGTGTTAGCTTATATAGTAATAGTAATCTTATTTAACATTTTACAGAGAAGACTTGGTGCAGCTGAAAAAGGGCGAAGAGACCAAAAGTAAAACGTACGAGGCGCTCTGTATTAAGTTGTCGCATTCCAAATTTGACGTGAGTTTAATGAATATAACTTAACTCATATTTATATATTTAAAGGGTCTCGTGTCTGTTTGGGATGAAATACGATGCCGTTGACAGACAGACAGATTGGTTACCACAGATATATTTTTATTAGTTGGTATCCTTGCTCGTATCTCGGGACTCGAACTCCCAATCGCTATTTATAATAGCCTTACCTTCTTGCTAAGCGCCGTTCAATAAGTGACTCGAATTATATTTAGGCAATACGGTATTTTTCTCTACAGATAATTGTCGTTTAATTATTTAATGACCCCCCCCCCCCCTTACACGTTGGGTAAGCGTGTTGTTAATATTGTATTTTAATTTACACCCAGGAGGATCATAACGCGCCAATACGTGTCACCCAAGAGGACATCGATCGTATAAATTCGTACACGAACACGACGTCTAAAGAAGTCAAGATTGCCTTACAGCAGAAGACACCTATCAGGGTGTTGCACAGGCGGCCCCTGCTCACCAGGAGTCGCGATATATTGGAACTGACCGCTACGTTAATACCAGGTGGGAGAGATCACGCATTAGAATACGTTGTCGAATCTGTAGGTCTTTATATTTGTAGAGATAGTTAATAGTTTTATATCATCGATACTGATATTATAACGAGGTAAAATTTGTTCGTCTGCAAGTAGGGGGTAAACTCCGGAACTGGTTTTTAATGTACTCATATACATAATATTTTGTCTCGAGCGTTCCGCTATCGGTTAGCGACTGAATATGTATGTGTACCCGCGGCAGAGCACCCGCAACTGTTCGCGCTGCGCCTGCGCACGTCGGCCGGCACGTACGTGAAGGAGTGGGCGCACGGCGAGCTGGGCCGCTCGGCGCCCGCGCTGGCCGCCGCGCTGCGCGCGCGCGCCGACCTGCTGGCGCTCGACGTGCGCGCCGTGCACCTCGCCTGGCCGCCCGCGCGCCGCGCCCCGCCCGCGCCCCGCGCCCCGCCTCCGACGACCAGCTAGCTGCGGACGTGACGTTGGTATAGTTTACGTGTGATTGCAAACAGCTTGCAATCGACTCCAACACTTTCTGTGAATAATTTCAAGGATTTTTTTTTATCAAATATACTAATGTTTAAGGTTTTACTTAAGTTGATTGACATCGATTTTGTTTCTCTGGATGTGCGTCAATTTTATTTATACTTTTAACCGATATGTTAATTCGCTTGTTTCGATTTTCGAAAACTCAACCCTTAATTAAATAACTCATTGTATCTTGAATGATAAAAAACGATGAGAGAAAAATAAATATGTAAACATAATTCCTAGAAAATCGGCTGTTAAATGTAATGTGTTCTAACCTCGAAAACTGTTGATTTAAACGTATATTAATGGTTTTATTTTATTATAAATCGTCACTGTAACGATTATTTAATTACAAGTTAAACATATTAAATATTTTGTATACAATTTGTCTTGTTTTATTTTAACGTTGATTGCTTTTCAGTTCGAATGTACGAATATAATTTTCTTGTTAAATAACAGATGGCGTTAACGAGCTATTATATCACGCTAGTGTTTTGTATTAAGCATGAAAATATCTCAAGTTTAATGACAAATTTGACCCAATTAATGTATTAATGACTTCGCCCATGATATAGCGGGCGCCGTAGGACACCATCGCAGCCAAGGGAAGTCCAAGGGAGTCCATGGAGGTCGAAACCGATAGTCATGGCCGAATGTCTCGCGCGTCCGATTCTCGGAATTAGAGAGCGTTGGATTCGAGCCCGTCCTCTCTAAATCCGCTAAGAGGAAGCTGAAGGCTCTTCAAGCCCCGTTTCTCTTGAAACACCCAACCAAATCGTGCCACCCAAACACGAAAGACCGCTACAGCCTAGTGCGGCACATTTTGCCTCTTACCCCCGAGGTTAAGAGAATCTTCAACATAGAATCTGTGACCTAAGCTGGAAACTCGCAGTAGCGGCCAGTGCCGCTGATGTCAACTCTACGGACATCTTTATCACGCTAAGCCTCGGTGTGTCGAATGCCTAGGAAGCCATCTGACGGCAGATTGAGTGCGAAAAACGCCCTGCCCAGCAGACTCTCCGAGTTGCGTACTGTACAAAACCAAGGGCCATCCCGCGAACGATCGTGGGTGTCTTAAGGCGTCACGCCTACAAAAACAGGCTGGTGCCTGTTCACGATCCATGATCCGGAACGTAGAAAGTGTCCGCGAATTCTTCACGCTTTGCGATAGACTTACAAGAAATTTTGTTTTTTAAACTATCAAATCTCGACGGACGTATTTTATACCTTTGGTTTATAATATACTTACTAGTAGGACCGATTGGGTGGATGCCCCCCACTTATCATATATTCTGCTACCAAACAGCAATACTAAGTAATAAAATGAAGGAGAATGAGTCAATAATATAGGCACTAGGGACAAAACAGTATAGTTCCCAAGGTTGGTGGTGCATTGGCACAATGTTACATCGGTCGGACGGTAGGGATGCGAATAACAGGCAGTAACTGCTACAAATATCGATTACAAAAATCCTTATTAAAGATCATTGTTAAGTTATTGTTACGAACGGGGGTCCTTTTGGTTGGGGTCTCTTTAACTGGTATAACTCTTTTTAGAAAAATAAGTTAAAAAAAAATTCTAATTTGAACTACGCATTCCATCGTTCCATCGACTGTTATATATGTTATATTTTCTGTTTCTCATCACTAGTCCGTCTGTCAAAAAGATCAAGCTAACTTAAACAGGGTAGAGTTTAAAACATAGTTACTTCCCGCTGTCTGTTCGCGTAGATCTTTAACTATGCAACGGATTTTGATGCGGTTTTCATTAATAAAGAGGGTGGTTCAAAATGTAGGTGTTCAAGGACAGTGAGATTCAGACATAGAGAATTTTACTATTTTTTACCAAATGTTATAAGCTTCTCTTTGCTTTTTAGACGGGTGCTATATAACATTCGTGTCTTCGTTTTTTAAAAAAGTTTTAGGGGTAATACCGACAAGACCACATAGAGTCAAAATTAACAGAATTGCATGCAATTCCTGGGAAATACATACACTATTTCATATATATCCTAAGTCGGTTCAAGGTTTCACATATTTCTGGTAACATGTACGTATAAATAATTAAAAAAAAAATGCATTTATAGTATTTATTTTGTGTTTGAAGGTAGAACATTTCTTCGTAGAAGTTTTTTAACCAGTAGTTTTCACTTCCGGTTGATTAGTCGTTGCTGAACTGACATTACTCTCCGATATATCTGTAAAAATTTAAAAATATAGTAAGATAAATAATATGCTAATTAATTAATATATAATTATATCTATGTATTGAAGAATTCTCTTAAGTTAGCGGGGGGAGATCATTTTTTTATACATATACATATATATATATATATATATATATTTTGTTATTCATATGTTCGTATACTATTATTTTTTGTTTAATTAAACTTGAAACAGTTGAAATAGGAAAACGAAAATACCCCATCACCTTTAGAGAACTAAATAATTTAAAAAAAGGGTAACGCAGGGCAAACAAATTAATGTTTATTATAAACGAACATTGATTAATTAATCGGGAAGTACGAAATAATGAAAAAAATTAGTACAGTTAATGCTACCTTGAGGGTAATTTTATTTTTTATTCTTAAAAAAAACTAATAACAACGAAAATTTGATGGAACTGAGAACAGTTAAAATAGTAAACAAAAATATATAAAAAATTGATCTGGTGACGGTACCGACTTATAAGAGCTTAAGGTTTTTTTTTTTAATACATTTTAATACAAAGAAGTCACTATTATTTGTTGAAACAGGGATAGAAATATTTTGTTACTTACATGGTGCCAAAGTTGGTGCTACCGAGGGAGCTGAACTTGAATTATCTTTAAATAAAATGAATTATTATGATTTTTAAGTAACAGCATGATTTTTTATGATAAATATAGGCGGACTGGCTAAAAACCCTTTGATTGTAAGTGGTCACCACATGGCTCATATACATGGCGCTGTGAGAAATACTAACTAATCCACCTCTGGAACTAAGATGTGATGTCCCTTGTACCTGTAGTTACACTGCTCGGCAAAGTCTACTCCTCTTGAGGACAAGGGTTCCAGTTTATTCCATCATTTTGCTTTAATTCTGGTTGATCGATACTTATGGCATAATTTTATTTGACACGTGTTGCCTTAAACTTTCTCATCAAAAGGTGACAGAACTAGCAGTGGGACATACCAGGGCTGGACCCTTGGCTAACACTATTTAGGGGCCCACCTAAGACATGTCTGAACGTAGAATCGAATTAAATTAGTTGAATGGGTTTGATTAATTTCAGGGCTGCAAACCATACGATCTGTTTGATTTAATAAAGTTATGGATTCTTTCGCATTATCGTCTATTGTTGACTTTGAGTTGACTTAGCTGGGGCCCCCTTGAATCCACGGGCCCTGGGCTGAAGCCCAAAAAGCCATATGGTAGATCCGGCCCTGTGCCATATATTACTTTACTTTAAAAGGTATGATCATAGTTAATAAACTATATTATACCATCTTTGGGTGAGTCCGAATTAGATGTTTTAGGTTTCTTACTCGTTGTTGACCAGGGTCTGTAATAAATATGTAAAACCTGTTTGATACCGTTTAAGATTGACATTCTATTAAATTAAAATTATAAAACGGGAGTTTTTCCACTGGACAACTACCAGCGAAAGAAAAAAAATGTAAAATTTACTTCAAAGTTATTATTTTTATCATATTTATACGATTCTTACTTAATAACGATACTATTATATCTGTTTACGTTGATTTTCTCTTTGTATAATTGTAGGAACATGTGTATATATGAGAACATCTTCATGTTCTCATACGACGTTTCATGAATGCTAGGCCCTCCACTTTTTTTTCTCGATAGAAGAACGCGTTACGTTTTTCTGCCACATATTAGGTGTATCACGTCGGTGCTCAGAACGCCTACCTCACCCTAGTACACTGGAATACCTCTCTATCAGTATCCTCTACGTTTCTTTAGCGGGCGTCACAGGATCGCTTTCGCATGCTACAGTGAAAGAAAACTCTTGAAGTTCTTCTGCTTAGATTCACATATGGCAGGACGACATCCTGTACCTCATTCCCAGAGGTGTATTTCCTTCATCTCAGAACACGCGATAAATTTCTTGTTTTAATTTTGTAAACAAATGACAATCACTAAATTTACTTTGAATAACTTTTACTTATTCCCACTTAATAAAAGTCTGGATAATATGGTACGTGGTTGAGGATATCGAAGCCAGAACTGCGGACTGCGTATCAATCTTATTAAATGTAATTTTTCTTGTATTTGTGTATTTAGTAAGACATTTACAAAACCAACTTACATTTTTTTCTTCGTAGTCGGCTTGTGGCGACCCGCTTCAGCTCTATTTTCTAAAATGGATCTGTGAATTATGTTTTCATTGATATCATTAGTTCGAATCATTTTTTTTAGATATCGTTAGGCGGACGTGCAAATGGGCCACCTGATGGTAAGTGGTCACCACAGCCCATAGACAATGGTGATGTAAGAAATATTAACCATGACTTACATCGCCAATGCGCCACCAACCTTGGGAACTAAGATGTTATGACCCTTGTACCTGTAGTTACAATAACTCACTCATCACACTGGATCACAACAATACTGAGCACTGCTGTTTGGCGGTAGAATATTAGTGGGTGGTACCTACCCAGAGGGGCTTGCACAAAGCCCTACCACCAAGTAACAATTAATTTTTTAAATGCGGTTCCAAAACTTTAAATAAAATACTTTTTTTTCGATTGAAAATCGATTCATAGAATTGCTTAAGAGGTGTAATTCACCATTAATTTCCTACGAAAAGAAGACTTCAAAGGGTTAGTAAGATAAATGTATGAAAAAGATACTCAAGTATTGAATGTAGGTCAGATTATCCTAAAGAACATCGAATCGTTTTTCGTATAAAGGAGGTTTCATTCCATATTACATAAATAAGGTGTTACCTAAATAACACGACCTGACACTTTTAAGGCATAATTTTATTGGAATATAAATTATGTTGTCACATCCAAAACATGCAGGTTTCTTTACAGTATTTTATTTTACTTGCGAGCATGAATCAACACATAAATGAGCCCAGATAAGCGAAATCCCACGTACTCTATCTACGGGGATATCTTCGAAGTATTAATAAATTCACTAGCTACCCGTTTCGACTTTGCTTGGGTAGAATAGGGGTCTACATTTACATCGTACATATAATTATTGATTGACGCAGCGGGCGTCAGTAAAGTTACTAGTCGACGTAATTTTTCCGACATCTTCAACAATCATACATCTAAATCTTCCTTATTGATCACACCGTACATTGGCGAAAATCGTTATAAAAATCCGTTTCAGCAGTTATTAATAGCATTCAGACAGACAGACGACTCAGCGGAACTTTGTTTTATTATATGTTATGATAAATTAATGTAATTTATATGTGTTTAAAATGATTGTGAACTTTATTAAACATGGGCGAAATGTATGAATTGATTCACTTAAGTAGCTTAACGCTGATGCTGGCGCTGGGCAGTCTCGCTTCCACTGGGTTGCTGACAACGATAATTCTATCTTCTTCCGTTTTATCATCAAAGGTATCATACTTTGCATCTGCATAATATTCTCCCGCGTCCATGTCATAATAGAAATGGTTATCGTGGTCCTGAAATTTTTTTGGCATTTTATACTAAACAATTTTTGTTAAGCTACCAAAATGTGCGAGTTATATTGTTTTGTTTACATTGTCTTTTAACTCTTTTATTTATTTTATACTTCAATATTTAGCAATGTAAGAGACATTGCTAATAATGAAAAGATACTTGATCGAATATTTTAGAATACAGTGTCAAGTTGTTCTTAAAAGATTATAAGTAGAAAAGGACCTAAAATTGATCCTTGCAAAACACTAATTTGTCGAAATATTTAAACCTAATAATAATGAACACTGTCTAGAAAATAAACATATTTGTATATTTCGCTAAGAACAAAAAGTCCTACCCGGCAATCTGTCAGTATTGTTCGCAGTTGAGTTATTAACAAACAGACAACAACTTTTCAGCTTTATTCAATATAGTCCCCCTGACTTTAGACGGTTGCATTTATCTAAATTAATAAATAAAATGATATCATATAAATATAAGTTAAACCCTATATCATTTACGAATAATACAGATTTCTACCAAATATATTTTATTTAAGATTGGATCATTCTTCCCGAAAATTACCTCCTACATACAACCAAAACAATTGAACCTCTTCATGATATTAGTATGAAATAAAAAATCATTCACTGACCTTCGCCAAACTAGGAAATGCTTTTAAACTTTGGACAACAGACATAAATCGACGGTTCGATTGCATAGACCGGCGGAGAGCCTGTCTCACGGACTTCGCACCATCACTGTCTCTGATCAGAGTAATCAGGCGAACTACCGATTCATAATCCCAATCTTGTGAGTCTGCGTACCCGAAAGGTGCTTGTTCGATTTTCGCTAAGAAAATAATTTCTATATATAATAGGTACAGGTACATATCTAATTTGTACAATAATAATCTGGTAAATATTATTAAAAATATTTTAAAAAAATCTTGGCAGTAAAATTTGTACCTTTTATTTGAACTACGGGCAATTTTTTTAGATCATCAAAAAACTTATTCTTCTGGTATTCCACCATTCGATCTAACCAGCCAGCGCGTCTTATGTTGATACTAGCCATTCCTGGGGTAGCCCACAGTATTGTTAACACTGTTAGCTAAAATTTATGTAGATAGTTTTTTTTTTTTAAATTAATTAGACACGTAACATTTTAGAGAAAACTCTAGGAAAAAGTTTTTTCTAAAGTGGAAAAAAGTGAGTGCGTAACTGCGACTAATAGATAATTATTTACTAGGCTTACGGCCACCACTGGTAGACTGGAGGCGTACGTCTGTGACACAGAGAATAGGAATTACAAATCAACAAAAAAATGCTTCTACCATACTTACTATTGCTATTGCCACGCGATCATAATGATTTTTAGTTTATTTTTATTTTGTAACTCTATATTAGTTTTAGCAGTCAATGTTTAAAAATCTAAAGTTATTAAATTATAAATATATATAACATTCAAACAAAAAGCCTAAATAATAATTTCTTATAAAAAAAAAAAAAATTATTAATCTGACAAATACATTTTAACTGAATCCTGAAAAAACTTTCTCTACTATCAGAATGATAATAATTAATATTGTGGTATTTTAGTATTTCAAAATATCATTTTATATTTTGTTTACTCACGCAGTAAAACATTGTTGTCCCATTAGTAAATTGTTAATTATGAAAAACAATTTACAAATGTAATTATACGGACCATAAACATATAATTACTATTATATGTGTAGAGGAGATAAATATTAATTGTGTTATTTGTTTTTATAGTATAGTCATACATAACATTTTATTTTCACAGTAGTTACAATTCGTAGATATGTCCATTGCATTAGTTTAAATAACGGACTATCTTTTGCTTGCAGCCATTTTGAGAGAAAAATATTAAATACTGAATTGTTTCTGTCGTTTAATTTGAAAAATATTTTATGAAATATATTAGCCTAAGTATATATCAGTAAATAATAAATAATTCCGTGATGTCTAAAAACAATTAATCATTAAAGTATTATTAAATTAATATTGTTACATCAGTACTATAATATAAAACAAAATACGGAACGCAATGTTGATAGTGTACGATCGACATTGACGTTTGACATTTTGATATAAGGAATAAGGACGTGTCGAAAGTGCGACCGCCTCCGAACTTTGTTCAGGCAAAAAATACGAAAATTTATACTCTTTACAAAAAAGAAAATTCGAAAAAGTTAAACGCGTACACTATCTACTTAGTAAAGCTATTTTTGATAAAAATAAAAAGCATATTACTTAGAATATGGCAATATCGTTTGCATTTAGAAGTTCGGCTGTTAACAAAGACGGGATTTTATAAACAATCACTTTGTATTAGATCATAGTGCGTGTGACTGTGAATTGAAAAAATTTTTAGATAAGAAATTAATTTAATTGAACATATTCAAAGCATTTATGAGAGGAAATTGCTTGAAATATTTTAAAATGAGCGGCGTAAACAGGGATGCTCCTATCGGTGTCCAATGTTTACAAAAATTAAATTCCTGGCTGTGTCCTCGATTTCAAATAAATAAATTACTGTGGTAAGTTATCTTTATTAGATGTCTATTGCAATAGTTAATTAAATTTTTAATATACTTTTATGTTATATTCGTAAATGTTTAAACAAAAAACCTGTGAGTAAAGAAATTGCTCATTATAATAATAAATTTAATAAAATTAAACTCAGTATTCTTACTCTTCATGATTCATAAACAAGATCGCAGTGGAGGACATTTTAAAGGTCAATATTCATGATCATTAAACATATTTTTCTTTTATAAAAAAAGTTAAGTTTAACAGAAAATATTTTTCAACAAAGAAAAGTAAATATTTGCTCCACTATTTTTTAAAATAATTGTTCAATCATAAAATTAACACCATAACAAAAACTTAATAAAACTTGTGAAGTAACTGGCAAATTAGTTAAAAATTCTGACTTGTAGTTATAACCATTCATTTAAAAGATAGTTAAATTTTGCGTCTAAGTACCACCAGTGATGGTAAGTGAGCCAGTGTCACAATAGGCACAGGAGTGGTGCTTTGATTTAAAGGGGATACAAGTAGTTAAGTGTAATATTGTTGTATTATAAAAAAAATATATTAATCAAGAACCGTTTGAGCATAATATACCAGAGCTAGATGCAAATTAAATGAAATATATCAATATGAAGTTTATCTTTACTTTTTTTATTGGAAGAGGCTATGATACAATTTTTTTTTTTTTTTAAATAAATGGAATGCATTCTGACATGTATTCCAATCTTTATTAGAATAAAAATGAGTTAGTAAGATCTCGAAAACTTAAAATAATATTAAAGCATTGTGAATTATGTATTCATTGATGATCATAAGTAATAATTAGATTACAAAGATATCTACGTGTGTGTGTCGTAAACTATAAATTAGCTTGACAAAAAAATGTATTCATAGAATTGATAATCATTTTATCGAAGTGTATTAATATGTTATTTTGATAAGTATCTATCGGTATATGATCATTTTATTTATGCTTAAATTATCTTAGGTATGTGCTTGCACAAAGCCCTACCACCAAGTGTAGTACTTCCAGGGTTTGTATTGCAATTAAACTCATTGAAGCCGAATAAACTTACTCAATTCAATAGTACCATGACATAGAATAAGTACTCGTCTACTCAGAAGATGGACTGCCTCGTTGGTTTAGTGGCTAGACATGAGTACAAAAAACGGAGGTCTTGGGTTTAAAGCTTGAGGCGAGCTGTTTCAAAGTTTCTGTTCAAAAAATTCTCAGTAGCAGCCCCGAGACTGAAAGATGAAGGTTTCAAGTCCGGTTCCTCAGAAAGCATGTAATGTTCGTCCTGCGTTTGAATTCTTTCCGGATGTGTTGAATTTGCTGTCCGATTGAATGTCCAAGAAAGAGAGCATGTTTCATGAAAGTTCGTTGAGAGTGCATTTTTGTTATATCACGTTGCATGTAATAAAATTTTACAATAATTATGTGACCTATTTCCCACCATATACATACATATATTATATATTATTTATCAAATCTTATACTGAAAAGGCTCATAGATAACTATCCTGTAACTATACAAGCCCCTCTTTAAGTAGCAAGATATACATATACATAATTTAATACAAACAATCATGAACTGTAATGTCATGTAACCATGTTATGAACAGCCTGTATAAAATAATAATTGAACTACTTAGAACTAGTCACGTCGGCGGCAAGACCAACACTGTCCCCATAGACCAATCACAATTCTTTCATATCTAGGCACAATATAAGACTTACTTAAAATAATTGTACACCCACCCTCAATGATTGATTAGTACATAACACTTGTATTAAACGAGTAAATATTCTTCACAGACGTGATTCAATTTCCATTAAAATCATAATAATCTATCACATTTTTAGATGCTGAAAAAGAGTAACTACTCAGTTTCTTGCCGGCTCTTCTCGGTTGAATCTAAATTCCGAACCGGTTGTAGCTATACTTAAAATAATTTTTTAAATGACGATTCAAAAGTGCTTGTAAAAGCCTACTCGAATAAAGTATGTTTTGATTTTGATTTCATGAAAGTTGCCTCTTAACCGACTTAAAAAAATATCTTTTATATTATAGTTTGGGTAGGTACACTTCCATTTGGTTCCAATTTCAATTTGTATTTCTAGGGTTGACAAATACGAGATAAATTTTAAATCGAATGCTTTTGTAATACTGTTCGTAGCCTCTATACGATCTGCTAATTCTACGATAACGTTGAAATAACAATGTTATCAACTAAATCATAAAAAATTAAATCAGACGCTTTTACGAGTTAGTTACGTCAATTTGTAAAGTCTTACAAAATACATATAATCCATTCCACGAAACGAACTCCCAAAGGAAATTGCCCTTGTCGCTCATTGGTTACGACGCGTGACCTTCATTGGCCAAATCATTTCTTAGGATTGTCTTACATGCCGGATTCGTCACGCTAGTCGTTAGCCGCACGACAAGTCTTTTGCAATTATTGAGGCCTTTTTATCGGGCTGTTTAAGGAACACCGTTAACAATTATTTTTTTTAGTAGAAATTTAAAAAAAACCTAAAAATACATGGTCAGGTTTTTTCGCCCCCATTTTTCATCTGGTGTGTTCTAGAGCCCCTTAATGGGTAGGTCTTGATTTAAGGTTGCCTAAACTTCCTTCAAATGAAGTTAATGTTTGAATATTTTCGTAAGTTCGTAGAAATTGGATCGCGATCGTGTCATAACTTTAGCCTCAATTGACAAAAGTAAAAGTAAATATAGTAAAGCAGATTATCTCAACGAGCAGTTACAGAAATATATTCATCATTTTATAAAGTGTTTACAGATCAAAAGATAACTCTAATATTGGTGTTGCTTATTATGAAAAAAAAAAACGAATACTAGTTGTCAACTTGGCAAAACTTAACCTGTTAGGAATTTCAGAGGCTTTATCACGTATCAGATCTATAGATTATGATATATTTTTTATAATTTTGTCAGAATCTAAAACTGCTCTCCGACATGTGGCTCGGTCTATGTTAGTTGAATTTCCCCAGCTTAGATGACGGGTATTATATTGCAATACGTCCAACACATTCTCGTCTAAACATTGAAATACAATACTCTTTTATAACGATTTGCTTAAATGACATATTAACAATATATTTATGCACTAGCAACACGTACCGGCTTCGCATGGTAGAATAAAGGCTATAAGAAAAAAAAAAAACAACCAAATAAATCTTTTTTTCTTCTAAAAAGGAAATTAGATACTACCAGGAACCGGCAAGAAATTTAGTAATTATTTTTTTCCACCATATTAACAAATACAAAGTTAACGCTGTTTATCTTTAATATAATCTTGTATTGACTAATATGCCTTATTTACCAATGTTTTTTTAGATTAAATTGATTTTTTTTTAATAGGCCAAGTTAAAAATAACAATGGAATCTTATAATATAAACGAATACCGTGCCAAAAGCTATTGTGTTATTAGTTTACCTTTAGTCCTCGTGTCTACACAATGATTATCACCGTATCTTTCGAAAAATATAGATCACATTCATAAATATCCAAATATCCAGAAGGGAGTCTCGAGCTCCAAGATTATAAATAGATATGTTTTATAACTAAGTTATTAATAAAAAGCTGTTCCCTATTGCCGCCCTAATACTCTCATCATCATCATCATCATCATCCTCCTGCCCTTATCCCAATTTGATTATTTGGGGTCGGCGCAGCATGTCTTCTTCCATACTTCTCTGTCGGACGTCATATCACAAGTAACATTCTTTCTGACCATATCGTCTTTCACACGATCCATCCATCGTTTCTTTGGTCGCCCTTCCTCTATATCCATCCACGTCCATGCTCAAGACCTTATACTCTCTGAAGCTTAATAACCGGAATATCAATACGGATATTTTTTCTTAAGGTGCTATGGGATACAATTTCGAGTTTTTAAACGATGGCGTGTTAAAAGTTCACAGAGGTTGCGACTACAAAATAATCTCCACCAACCCCTACTGGTTCTACAGAGAAATCAACCTCTCCGGGTAGTGGTACTGCCTTTACGCGAGTGTCAATTATATCTGTATAAAGTTTCTGATGAATATTATAACAACGTATACGGACAAAGAAATAAATATTCATTTATATATATATATATATATATATATGTATATATGTTTACGTGTGACTCATATAATGCTGATTAGTGTGTTTATTGTTGAGTCAATGCTTTGTATTGTATATGTTTAACTGGTTACATTTGTCGGCTGATAACCATTATGAAATACGTTTTGATGTGTAACATCTTATTTCTCTTCTAATAATTGGTGGTAGGGCTTAGGGCCCGTCTGGGTAGCTACCCACACAGTAACCTGTAAGCCTGTGAATTTCCCACTGCTGGGCTAAGGCCTCCTCTTCTTTTGAGGAGAAGGTTTGGAGTTATTCTACCACGCTGCTCCAATGCGTGTTAATAGATACACATGTGGCAGAATTTCGTTAAATATTACACATAAAGGTTTCCTCACGATGTTTTCCTAAATTAAGCACTTTAAAATTCATTGGTGCTTGCCTGGGTTTGAACCCGCAAATATCGTTTAAGATGAACGCGTTCTAACCACTGGGCCATCTCGGCTCTTGGGTAGCTACCCATTTATCGTATATTCTACCCCCAAGCACCAATACTTTATCGTTGTTTGAATTTGAAGGGTGACTGAGCCAGTGTAACATCACGCACTAGGGTACATCTTAGTTCAAAATGTCGGTGGTGCATTGGTGTTAGGAATGGTTAATAGTTCTTAAAGTAACAATGTCTGTTGTATGTTCAGCGTGACCGATGACCATCAGGTGGCCCATTTGCTAGTAAATCGAACCGTGACGGCGAACAGCATGATCTGTTATGACGTCACGGTACCGTACTTCCATATATAGATATATCATATTATATTTCATTGCTGTATACTATGATTATAATAATAAGTAAATTACATTTGTTTTTTCAACATACGTCAACTTTAATTTTACTTTCAAAGTTCCGCCAACAACTTAACCACGAATACATAATATATACCATAGATTATTCAAGATCTCGACCAATGGTGTCACGTCAATTCAATGTCAAAATAATATCGGTAGTCTTATTTAATACTAGTAGTCGCCGGAGGTTTGTGTGTGTGAGTGTGTTTTCATACTAAATTTCATCAAATTCACAGGCACGTTGTATAATGATATTATATCTTAATCGAAACTCTACATTATGTTTGTAAAAAAAAATTAGATATACTGCATACAAAACAATTAAATTAAACTCTTGACTATTTTCAGGTATCAAGCAAGCGTTCTTATTCTAACATACTTCACGTATATGACTTACCATTTGACGAGAAAACCGATATCCGTAGTGAAGAGTGTCCTCCATCAGAACTGCAGTGCGTTGACCCCACCGCCAGATGTCAGACCTGGTGACGATCAATGGTGTAACTGGCCTCCATTTAGTAAGTATTAAATGTATTTATTTATTTAAAAAGTCTGATCAGGAATTGGATCATGAGTGGTAGGAGGTCAGCATCGACTTTGGGCTCTGTGCAATCTCTTCTGAGTAAGAATCCTCCCTTTACACATTCTACAGCGATCTGCTACCCTCCCGATGTCAATGGCGTCCTAAGCCGAGGTCCGACCTCACAGGAGCCACCTTTAAAACGCGCGTACTCTTCCTTAAGTGGACTCCTAACATATAGGTTGAGTACTTTGTCTCCTCTCCAAACCTGGTGACGCTGTAGAGACCATTAACGCCAGTAGGCCATAAAAAAAACCTCCAAACCCGGTAACAAAAATATAAATTTCTGGCATGTCAAGATCGTGTTCTACATCGTGTTAGTTTGGACTTTGTAACAGAATAGATCTTGAGGTGATTGTTAAATAGGTCACCTAAAAATTCGTGGAAAAATTCGTCGTTAATTTCTTACCCGAGCTTCTATAATTAAATGTTCTTCTTGAAAGTTATTTTGAAATTAAACTTATGAAATGAAAATAGACGTAAGAGTTTGTTAATTATGATGAAGTCTGATTAAGATCTACCCACACGTATTGTAGCGTCGGTTTGAAGGATGAGTGTTGCTATAGGCACAAAGCATGTAGCCTATTCCAATCGAAGTAGGAATAAAGGTAAACAAACCTTAGATTTACGTATCACATGCGATTCGCTTATAACTCAAGTATATTGCGCACTGCTAAGAGTTTATGATTAAATATTACACTTAACTACTTAAATCCACTATAATTTTACTTCCAAAAATCCGATAACAGTTTCGTCGACGTTCAGTACTCTATTTATTCGCAAAACCATAGTGAATATCATAGATTAAACAAGCTCTCGACCAATGATATCGCGTCAATTTGCTGCCAAATGCTATTTATTATTATATATAAGAGCCGAGATGGCCCAGTGGCTAAAACGCGTGAATCTTAACCTATGATTGCGGGTTCAAGCCCAGGCAAGCACCACTGAATTTCATGTGCTTAATTTGTGAAACCTGCATGTGTCTAATTTCAACGAAAGTCTGCCACATGTGTGTGGTGGAAAATGCTCCAAACCTTCTTCTCTAAGGGAGAGGAGGCCTTAGCCCAGCAGTGGGAAATTTACAGATTGTTAATGTATGTTATGTTCTTTATTCTTAGTTCATAAGGATGTTGGCGCATTAACATGTACGATTTACATATATTGGTGAAGGTATTTACCATCAGGTAACCCTGCCAGTCTACCTGCGTTAGTTCTGACACTTTTCAACTTTAACTATTCGTACATGTGGGTCAAATGGACAAATACTTTCAATAGGCGTAACTGGAGTTTCAGTGCTTACAATAAGCTATTTGACAGTGCGAAAAATAAAGTGTCAATTATTGTAATCAGTATATATTATGAGTTTAAAAATGGTTATTTATTAACGAAAGTTGAATATAATAATTTATTTATTCAAAAATCCATACATAAAAATGCATTTTTTTAAACGTTTGTCACGTGACACAAAACGCTATCGATTGGTCGGGCTTATGATGACGTCACTTGCTTATTAACCTCGTTTACCTACTGTATGTGGATTATATGTGCCACAGATTACAATACAGGCAAGTGACGTCACCGACTCCATTGCAGCGCCATATTGTCAAAGTAGCGTTTTCGCGCGCTATTTAAATATGGAATTTTTCAGCAAATATGTACTAGAATTAAAAAAGACAACTTTTACTGGGTTCCTAAATCTCTACTATATAATATAAAATGCATTTTAAAAACCAGTCAAATAGCCTATTGGAGGACGTTTTGTGTACGTTGTAATTGAGCTCTATTTAACAATGGTGTCGGCGTTGGACAAGCGAGCTATGTTTCAAAAGCGGGAAAAGTCGAGATAAACAAGCAGATTAGCATTTTCCATGCGATTTGCAAATAGATATCCATAAATGTCTCCTGAATGTTAATTCAAGGTCAATGTCAGTCTATTTATCTTTTTTTTTATGACATCCGTAGGCGGACCAGCAAATGGGCCACCTGATGGTAAGTGTTCACCGCCGCCCCTAGACAAAGGCCTTGTAAGAAATATTAACCTTACATCACCATTGCGCCACCAACCTTGGGAACTAACATTTTATGTCCCTTGTGCCTGTAGTTATACTGGCTCACTCACCCTTCAAACCGGAACACAACGATACTGTGTACTGCTATTTGGCGGCAGAATATCTGATGAGTGACTGGTATTTACCCAGAAGGGCTTGCACAAAGCCCTAGTTTTGTGTAGGCAATCGTTAATATTTCTTACAGTGCTAATAGTTTATGGGTGGTGGTGACCACTTCCCAGGTGGTGGTAGGTTTGCCTACTTATTACATAAAAAAAAAACTTAATGATAAAGCTAACATTAGTGTTGTTTCAGACACAAATGACGCCAACACTTTGCTTGGTACTCTGGACTCCGCCTTCCTGTTCTCATACGCTGGCGCCATGTTTGTTTCCGGTGAGTTTACTTATGTATATAATAAGTTCATTAATATTTTACTTACGATTTAATTAACGAGGTTGAGAACCTCCTGTTAAGTTATAAGAGACGTCAGACGTCAAATATAGATTTGATGGGGATTTGCGGAAAATTCTCCGAAAACAATTCACCATAAACACAATTCACCGAATCACAATACGCGCATGTCAACGCATTAACTGAGCAAATTTTACGGAGTATTCAAACCGCAAGGATAACCGAAATCTCTGTTATACGAAAAGCATCGACGATCCTTACTTATAAATGTTTTTATACTGATACAAAGAATACAAATTAATAAACGTAGCGGATATCGATATCGATTCTGAAAGAATTTGGTACGCATTAAGCTCGAAACGTCATTGAGTACAGACTTACGAGTATACAACATTTTTCATCCATTGAGTTTAATGTTTGGGGTACACGAGTTGTATACAAGTTTTCCCAACTGAATTCCAATTTGGTCGAAGCCTCGGCATCATCTAGTTTTATATTAATTTTTTATATTGTGCTAATCGATGGAGGAAAACATCTGATGTTGATGATCTATAATTTTAAGTCTATAAGTGTTCACAACGAATATCGATGTACGTATAAATCTAATAGTGTTTTTTTTTGCATCGTTCGTTTAATTAAATAAAAATAAAAACAGAATATTTAGATCTTGATCGTCTTGTATGTTATATTTGTTTATCTTCCAGGTATGATTGCGGAACGAGTGGACCTCAGGTATTTCCTCTCGTTTGGGATGTTGGTCTCTGCTGTCTTCTGTTATCTATTCGGCTTGGGTCGAACTCTGGACGTACACGACATATCGTTCTATCTGATAGTGCAGGTGAGATCTTTAAGTGATTCTTGGTGAGAGTTTGACAGTAACAAAAAAGAAAAAAATATATACAAATTAGAGATAAAGGTGAACCCAAAAGAGAACATGTTAAGATACAAACATAACAGTATATAAACTACGAGTAACTTCAATATTTCGATAAAAGAAATATTGAAGTTACTTGTATTTATTTTCATATATGCACTTCTATTAATTGTAAGGAGATATTTTATCCTAAATGGAAGCAAATGATAATATCTAAATTAGGCGTCATAATCTACTGTTCAGTATAACGAATCGTTTGGTTAGTATAGCAAAGGGACGATAATATGTTTATTGTAATAATGTCCGATAAATTTTGGGTACGGCCCAAGTCAAATGTAAAAATGCGTACAGTTACATAATATGATACAATAATCTTACAGTGTTAGGGCTTTGTGCAAGCCAGTTTGGGTAGGTTCAATTCGCTCGTGACATATTCTACCGGCAAACAGCAATACTTTGTCAAGTAAACAGGAACGACAAATAATTAACAATTAATGAATTTTGAAACCTATGACAGGTTTTGTTTTGAATTCATTTCATTGTAAACTGAACTCATCTATCAACATCTGGCGCCAAAATGATTAAATCCTTTTTGAATGAAATTTGTAATGTTAAATAGTATTTATTACTTCAGTTAGAATTGGAGTTCGTCTGTAACAATTTTGTTTACGTTTTTTAATGTTTTTCTTGTACAGTCGTTGTACCGAATTATAACCGGTCAGCCTCTTAAAATTAATTCTTTGTTAAATTGTAACAATTTAGTAAATTTCAATCAAGAATCCTCTTTAATTTTCTGCACATCTACGACTGGAGGTCTTCAAAATGAGACCTTAGCCGTTTTTATATGTGCAGCTATGCCATAATCACTGGGACAAAAATCGGCTAACGTTATTAATATCTAAAATGTTTCGACCCATCTCGCTTTTTTTATAATTTGAGTTTCTTTTTTTTACATCATTTTCTCTAATCGAATTAAAAAAATATATCGTTATTGCAACGGTCTGACATGTTCGTAAACACGATGTTAGCTGATGAACAATTTTCTTAAAGTATCTGAAGTAAAGTTTTTTGAATAAGTTAATAATCTATATTAAAGAATATAAATACAGTTTATAAGATATTGTGATTCTTTTGATAGCTTGACATTGTTAGAAGAAAAGCATTTAATTTCAATGTTAATATTAAATATACTTTTCAATCTCCAGGCCGGTGCGGGTATCGCTCAAACCACAGGATGGCCTGGCACTGTGGCGATTGTTGGCAAATGGTTTGGCAATGCCAAGAAGGGACTCATTTTTGGACTCTGGAATTCCCATACTTCCCTCGGAAATATTTTAGGTATTTATTGAAATTTTAATTCTTATCAATTTAAATGGTTTTAAAAAACAGACTTCTACGTAAGACCCACACAATATAATAAAATGATCTAACTTAAATGCATATCTTGGTGGTGACGATTTAAGTAGCTCGTCTAGCTTGGTACCACTCATCAAATATTCTATCGCCAAACAATACTTGTGTTCCGGTTTGACGAGTGAATGAGCCAGTGTTACTACAGGCACAAGGGACAGCATCTTAGCAAAGTTTGGTGGCGCATTGGCGGTGTTAGGTAGATTAATATTTCTTACAGCACCAATGTCTATAATGCACTTACTAACAACTGGCTCATTTGACAATCTGGATAACTATCTGAAATAAAAAATAATCCAGATCTCTTTGTATTTATTGTGAAAACGTAGTCAAATGGATATACTATAAATAACTTTTTTTTTTCTTTTCAGGTACAGTAATGGCAGCGGAATACGTCGAAAGCGATTGGTCACTATCGTTCGTGTATCCGGCGCTAGTGATGGGCGTTGTCGCGTTTTTAGTGTTCCTATTTTTAGTGCCGGAACCTAAGAACGTTGGTCTCTCTACGGATAGACAATCTGTAAGTTCGTTTTCAGTTCTACCATTAATGTATATGAGGAATTGTTTAAGACTTAGTAATGGTCCTTGTGAAACTCCATAAGATTAAATTTAATTTATGATGTCAAATATTTATCTATATTTTTTTTCTGTTGTATCTTACTGTTTTTATAATATGGATTGATAGACTTTCAAATGGGCCATCTGATGGTAAGTGGTTACCACTGCTCATAGACATTGACGCCGTAAGATATTCTAACTATTCCTTACATAATCAATGCGCCTCTATCTTGGCAACTTGGGACGTAACATCTTATATCCCTAGTGCCTATAGTTCTACTGGCTCACTCAGCCTTTAAACCTGACCACAACGGTACTAAGTATGTTGCATGGCGAGAATATATGTTCCATAGTGGGTGGTACCCTAACGGGTTGGCACAAAGACCTACCATGAAGTAAATAATATTTTTTTAATATCAATGTCTCAACATTTCCAGCCAAACCGACCCTCACACAGATCAGATGACGAGGAAGAAGCCTCCCAAGTTATTGTTGGTGACCAGGTATTAAAGCGATAATTTTATGATTGCATTTAACCTAACTTGAAATACATTCAAATTTTGATAAAGTAACTACATATCTTGCCGGTTCTTCTCGGTAGAATCTACATACCGAACCGGTGGTAGCTGAATAACGATTCAAAAGTGCTTGTAATAAGTATAACTTTGATTTTGATTCCTCGACATCTAGTAAAGACTATTGTCGTTTAGCAGAACGCAAGTATATTGCAGTAGATGCTTTAGTTCTTGGAATGGTTTAATCAAATCCAATAATTAGTAATTTCTTCGAGGAAACATTATAATAAAGCATTTTTGAATCGTCAATGTTTCAAGTTTTCGGAAAGCAATGTCCAGCGAGAGGAAACGGCAAGAAACTCTCATAGTTGATCTTTTCAAACGAACCAGATTTATAACGATGTTGGTATTCTAAATGATTGTTCTTAATCAGTCTTCAGTTGGAAGCCGAGCCTAAAACCAAAATTATCGAAGAACGTACTTCTTTGGTCATAAAATACTTATAAAAATGGTAATCAGCCCAGCTTCATCAGACACCATTGTATAGAATCTGACAAAGCTGGGCTTGTGATACTGACGCTAGTCACGACAATAGTCTTAATTTAAAGCGGTTGAAACTGCGAAGCAAATTACTTATGAATTATTAATTAAAAGGCGCTGCGTCTTGTGCTAACGTTACAAGTATTTCATAAGATTAATTACCATTTTCCCATCACAACCGACAATAATGTTCATATATAAATATAGTCTATTCCGATGGAAGGATGAGTTAAGATAAAATACTTTGACCTTGAAGTTACATGATATCATTGGTCGAAATCTTAATACTCTGCGGAATTCGTTGTTGATTCGTGTAAATGGAGTTTTTAGTGTCGATGAATCATTACATAAACAAACAACAACAGGAAACATAAAGTTATATCTTTTAAGGATAGCCCACAACAACCATTTTTTATCCTTTACTTGTTACGTGAAATAATGGCTTAGTTTCGAAGCGATTTTAAGCAAAACAACATTAATCCTTATGAAATTAAGTACCTTGAATAGTTTGTGCATTTAATATAGATCAAAACGGCTCTGTACAGCATGTAATTTAAATGAATATTTTCGAAGATATTACAGATTTAAGGGATATAGCGGTTTGTATTGTCTAATGTCTGAAAAACTTTGAACGTTGTATAAACAGACATTCTGTAGTATATTTAGTATCAGCATTGCACCCGTGCGAAGCCGGGGCGGGTCGCTAGTTTAATATATATAAAATTTAAAGTATATATAAGTCATATATTAATCAAGAACTGTTTGTAGTGCACAATATATCAAAGTTATTAATGTAAAGGTTTTAAAGTTTGTTTACCTTAACTCCTCCTTCCATTCGAATAAACATAGTTAATGCTTACTTTATGCACAATTCATTTTAACCTTGTTTTTTTTATGTTTTTACTAATACCACTAATTCACTGTAAACCTTACCTTTCGTAATGTTACTAAAGGTAAGCTATAAGACCACCGTCTATTAAATAACAGCATGATTACAGGCGGCGAGCTTGAGACCGTCTCGACACTCAGCTAATACACCCCCGGTAAGCTGGAACTAATCATTTAACTTGTAATGCACCGTTCGTATCCTTAGCTAATATAAACATGATAGTCAGTTTGTTTGTTATGCTTTAATGACGTAATTACACATGAAATTTTGCTTACACGTCGTCAGGGGCACTGAAGATGACATAGAGTACTTAACACTGCCCCCCCACTACCTCAAGGTCAAGTGAAATTAAGTGTTGATTTATATGTATGTATAGCAGACTCGGCCAAGCGTTTAATTATATTGTATGTAAGAAACAAACTCCTTGTGAATATGTTCAGTAATTTTTGCTTGAAGTTACTTAAATAATAAACGAGCGATTATCCCAACGAGAGCCGAGATGGCGCGTTCTAAATGTGTACATCTTAACCGATGATTGAATAATAGACTGAATTGTCATGTGCTTAATTTGTGTTTATAATTCATCTCGTGCTCGGCGGTGAAGGAAAACATCGTGAGGAAACCTGCATGTGTCTAATTTCAACGAAATTCTGTCACATGTGAATTAACCAACCAGATTTTTAGCAGCGTGGTAGAATATGCTCCTAACCTTTTAGAAATTTTATATACATAAATATCTACCTTCTCTGGGAAATTTTTTAAACGCTAACTTATTTTACAACAGCGAATAATATATACATACTTTAATATAATAATCCTGTGCCCGGAAATAGAAGTTTCAAGTTACAGTACGTCACTATTTCTGGAAAATTAGTTTATGTTTTTGCGTACAAACATAACTTAACCAAAATGCTCTGGTGCTAAAAGGGCCACTCAGTTACCCTTAATATTAGTAAACTAATATTTTTTTTTTTATAACATATGCCTTTTAGTGTAACTACAGGCACAAGGGACATAACATCTCCGTAATCAAAGTTGATGGCGCTTTGGTTACGTAAGATTTCATACGACACCATTGTCTATGGGCAGTGGTGACCACTTACCATCAGGCAGCCCACTTGCCCGTATATATTGTTGATATCAGTAATATAACAGTTAAATGCCGTTTTTATATTAGCACAAAGTAGTTTATTATTTCTTAAATGATTCAGCAATTAGCAAAATATCGTTAAAATTTACTTAAAAAATGTACTTAGGTCCTTTTTAGCACCAGAGCACAGATCCAAAAGTTTCATTACCTTCAGTAATTTAATAGTGGTAATTTACTATAATCATTGTTTTGTTTCCAGTACCAAGGCGACGATCCCACCGAGGAGACGGCGCTGCTCTCCCGCCGGTCGTCTCGCTCTCAAGGCGCGGTCTCGCTCACTCGCGCGCTGGCTATACCCGGAGTGATCGAGTTCTCCCTCTCGCTGTTCTTCGCGAAGCTGGTCAGCTACACTTTCCTCTACTGGCTGCCTTTGTATATTAAATCTTCGAGTAAGTGAATTTGAATTTATTAATAATGTTTATTTATATATATTACTAGCTTTCTGTCCCGACATCATACGCGTTAAATAATTTATTATTTAGTTATGGCTGTTATCTTCATCTACCGGATACAATCGGAATCATCCAGGGAATTCCTTTCGACCTCCGTTTCGAATTCGTCCTCCGTGGTCGATTAGTGTGTACACCGGTTTTCATGGGTACGCCACTCCGAGGTCCCGGGTTCGATCCCCGGCCGAGTCGATGTAGAAAAAGTTCAATAATTTTCTATGTTGTCTTGGGTCGGGGTGTTTGTGGTACCGTCGTTACTTCTGATTCTCCACAACACAAGTGATTTAGCTACTTACATTGGGATCAGAGTAATGTATGTGATGTTGTCCAAAAAAAATGTTCGGGAATGTTTAGAGTAATCCGCCCTCTGGCTTTCCAGCGACGCTGACTCCGAAGCAGTCAGGCGAGCTGAGCACGTCGTTCGACGTGGGCGGAGTGGTGGGCGCGGCTCTGGCGGGGCTGCTGTCGGACTGCGTGGGCGCGCCCGCGCTCGTCTGCGCCGCCTTCTACGCGCTCGCCGCGCCCGCGGTGAGACTCCCGCTCATGCTGAACGATTGTGAACAGAGCCTTCAAAGGATACCCGGCTCCCTGGGTTTTGTGTAATTCTTACCCCAAAAAAAACCCTGTGATTATGGGATCATGTGGACATAACGCATTCGCGGCCCTTGCCGAGAGGGATTCGAGAGCATTAGTCTTCTCAGAGTAACGCAAAGATTCCGGAGGGTTGGTCGTAAATGTCCGCTGATTTATTTTCCCGCGTTTTATAAAACATGCGTCTCAAATAAATGGAGCAGTGTGGGCAATGAAAGCTGTTGAGTTTCAATCCTAGTGTGTCTTTGCAGCTCCTGGCGTACCAGTCGTGGGGGGCCAGCTCGTACGTGTTGAACGTGGCGCTGCTGGTGGTGGCGGGCGTGCTCGTCAACGGCCCCTACGCGCTCATCACCACGGCGGTTAGCGCGGAACTCGGTATGTACCATGTTCAGACGAGCGTTTGCTTCGTGTCTTCTTGCAGTATCTTATGCCAGGTTCACACCAGCGATTGATCTGGAGTTTGTGGTGACAGTACTATAGAATAATATTCAAACGATATATTTTCATATTAATATTAAAATATATATATTAAAACATTAAATGTCGTGAATTACCAACATAGTAAGGTACTTAAACACTTATTAAAAGAGATCTTCATGAGATACTTGGTGGTAGGGCTCAGTGCAAGCTCGTCTGGTTAGGTAGCTTTCATCAAATATTCTACCGCCTAGGTCATTGAAGGGCGAGCGTGGCAGTGTAGCTTCGGGCACAAGGGTTGTGGTTTGGTGGCGCAATGGTGTTGGTGCAGTAGTGACTTACCATCAGGTGTCGCGTTTACGGTCCGTCTGAAATATAATGAAAAATATCTTATATTTTGTGATATTGTACACGATATACATATTCTGAAATTTGTGTTTGGTATTTAAGCTTGGAATATTGAAAGGAATAAAGTATTAATTCAAATCAAATGAAATATATTTATTTTTAATACATAAAAATTACATACACCAAAGATCCCTCTGAGCTAGGAGACCCCGTATCTTAGAGACCAGTGACTTCCCAATCAGTGTTTATAAGGCTTATTATTAAGTTTAAATTTTATTCAATTATAATACTGTTTCTAAATTGATAATGTACTTATATGCTGTTTTTATTTTTGTTTTAATTTTAATTGTAAATATATATATTTTTTTTTTTTTGTGTATTGGCTTTAAGTGGAAACTTGATTGATTTGTGTTTTATGTTATTTTTGTTTTATATTACAGTGTTTTTAAAATTGTTTGTTTCCCAAATAAATAAATAAATAAAATAAATAAATAAATAAAGTTCAGGCCCTTAGCTGTATCCGTCACAAGATGAGCTTTGAAAATTAGTCATAAAAGATATTTTAATAGTTTTCAATTTTTTTCACAGGCACACACAGTAGTCTCGCCGGTGACTCTCAGGCGCTGGCCACTGTAACCGCCATCATCGACGGCACCGGCAGCATCGGTGAGTCACACACAGATAGGGCTCCAAGTAGGACCTCCTGAATGTGTTCTAAGCTGTACTATTCAAATGTTATATGTTATGGAAATATTTAACTTTTAACCGTTAATAATTATTTTAATTATATTATGTTTGTATAGGATATAGAAATTATAATCGATAAAAAAAGCGATATTAAAATATAAAAAAAGGGTTTCCCGTACCGGGAATCGAACCCGAGCCTCCTGGGTGAAAGCCAGGTATCCTAGCCACTAGACCATACGGGATATGGAAGAACATTCAAAATATTCGATTACAATGAAAGTGAAGACTATTTGCGTTAACCTTGATAAAAATAGATATATTTACTAAGAAAATAACATTTTAAATAATTCGTATAAAAAAAAATTCAATACGGAACGGCAATCGCGTGTACTGACCGTGAGTCGTGAGCGCAACCTTGACCTGCATTGTAATACACTTTTAGATCTGTTAAATTAATATTACATATTATTCAAGATCTCGACCAATGATATCGCTTCAATTCAAGGTCAATGTTGTTCGTTTGTCTGATAGGCGAACTGTGAATAGGGTTACTATGTTTGAAAAAGTCCTTCGAAATAAGCACTTTTTTGTCAAAAAATTAAATTTTAATCCTTTTTTCGCTCTTAGTCATTTTGATGACGTCAGATTGGTAAAAATAACAATCTTGTATATGCGACCGGCACTCATTCAATACTAACAGCTATAAATATTTTGTGTTTTTTTTGGGAAAATAATGATCTTTACAATTACAATCGCTGTCATTGGTGTGTAGTGTCTGAGTGTACGGATACTTGCATTAAAACTCCGGAAATGTTGTTTATCAAAGTGCCAGATGATATTGGAATGAAATATGTTTGGTTGGCAAACTCGCAAAACGCTATCCTTATCAACTAAAAGTCGATTGTATTTATGTGAGGACAATAATAATACATTTATTTGCCAATAACAGTAGTACAGAATATTAATGTCACATACAGAGTACTTAGAAAAATAGAAAAACATTTAACAAGATAATAGATTAATGACCCCCATGCTAGAAAAATCCTGTGTTATGGGGCATCGGATGAATGTCCACTACAACTAATTTAATCAATGATGTTTTAAAAGTAGAATACACATTTCCTATGGTAATAGCAGATAAATAATTTATGGTTTAATTTAATTTTTATTTTTTATTCTTTAGGATAATTTAAATGTTAGTAAAACCCCCTTATTAAAATCTAATAAATACTTTGCCTTTTTCCTGTATATTTATAAATAAATTAATGGTAACATAACCTACAATTACTATGAAAGTTGATATATATGTACCTAGCTGTTTACACTGAACTGACAGTTTTTGCCCATATGACATCACACCATGGCGGCTCGAGTTTTAGGTCACGTGATACACATATTAAAAGTTACGACTTTTAATTTTAATATACTAAAACACTAATGTGCTTTTATGATTAAAAATCAGAATATTTGAGTATATTTTTACATACATTTTTATTTTTATCGAATTTCATAACTAATTTTTCACTACCGAAAGTACCGTATTAGGCCACCAGATGTTAAGTGGTCACCGCGTATAGACATTAACGCTGTAAAAAATATCAATCATCAATGCTCCACCAACATTTAGAGCTAAGATATTATCACCCTTGTGCCGGAACACAATTAGAAGAATATCTGATGACTGGGTGGTACCCACCCAGACAGTCTTGCACAAAGTTCTACCATTAAGTTCAATCTATATCCAAATGAGTGAATTTATGACAGTAATTTCTTTATATTATATTCTTGTACAGGGGCGGCGGTGGGTCCGATGGTAGCTGGTATCGTGTCGAGTGGTAGTTGGTCTACCGTTTTTTACATGCTGATCGCTTGTGACCTCATGGCGCTGATGCTGCTCGTGAGGTACAGAGGGTTTCATCATCTTTCTCGATCTCTTGGCCTAGTTCCATTTATTTGGAGTAAAAAAACTTTTGGTGCTTAGGGTAGGTAGAATGTTTGACTCATTGTAGAATTCAGTTTGTGGGGTTATTGAGAGCTGTGATCATGAAAGCTGCAATTGGACAGCTCTTATGATAAGTGGATTTAATAAGGGGATGGTTCCATGATACTATGTTGGAATGTTTGACAAATTATTTATGAGAAATGTTCATTTTGAAAGAACAAACACACAGATCTTATACTAAAAACGTTATTTTATAAAAGACACTCGACAACACTTGACCGATAACCTAAAAAATGAGGTTAACATTCTCCCCTACCCCCAACCATAGCTACAAAAAACATATTAACAGTTTTAAGTTATAGTATTTAGTTTCTTTCTGCTGAGACATTTAAAGTAATGCTTTTGTAACTTAACTGTCCAAGACGAATTAAAAAGTATTATAATTAATAATATATTTGTGTTTTTTTTTTTTTCAGGATAGCCAAAGTTGAAATTGTCAAAATATGGCAGGACAGACGGCTTTCGTCGCCGCGATCAGTTCGTATCGAATAGTAAACAGTATTACTAAGTTATAGAATAATTTAAAGTAAAGAGAAGTATATCATATGTCTGTGCCCGGATGTGTCCATTACACACAGATGTCTTGCTGGCCTTTTTTCGCTAGAAAAACTCATTTATGCTTCGACCCCCCCCCCTCCCCTCCTAAGCGGGAGGGTGGGACTAACAGCAACCAAGGACCGAAATACCCACTGCGAAACCAACGGTGCCCTGGCTCCTTCGAAAGGCGCCATGGGATCATTGGATGGGCCTAAGCCCCTTATACTAACAAATTAACAGTTTCGAAACAGAATCGTTGCAGTTCAACCGTGTACCTATTCTAGCAACGCAACGATCCAGTTGCGGTTCAGTCGAAGTTTGATCAGAATATAATCGTGATCATATTACGTTACACGTGACGACCAACCCTTAGAACGCGAGCGAAACCGCGACAATTAGTAAATAATTACGCACCCTAAGTAGAACCCCTAATTTTCATTATTTAATCGTCTCAGACTAAAAATCATACCATTGGATGACTTGGTAGTAATATTTTATGCCTAATGCGTTATCGACTCATAAAACGAGCGCAGCCGCGAGCGACAATTAGTTTCATGTATATTCAGGGACACGTTATACAAAGATATACTTCTATTTACGTCAATATTATGTTTGGTCTGCTGAGAGAATTCCTGACATTTATCAACTGACCAACTGTTACTGATAATAAACAGTTGATAAAACATTGTAACAGTGCATTTTTGATATCAAAAACATTCTTTTGTTATTTATTGTATAATCAAGGACGGATTTTGAGTTGGGGCCCCCCACAAAAGAGGGGCCCAATAATAGAAATTCCGACCAGTTAACTATTTAAATGTAATATGTGTTTAGATATCTAGATGAGTCCGCCTTGGGCCTCCACAAGAGAGGGGTCCAATAATAGGGCCCGATAATAACTATAAAAATGTAATATATTTTTAGATATCCAGATATAGTCAAATAAAATAAATATGAATTACTGTTTCAAAAGTTACCGATACAAAGAGTATGTGAAATTTTAAAATTAATGTTTGAAGTAATAATTAGGGATTTCTATTGCCCCGGGGCCTCAAGGCCTTTAAATCCGGTCCCCTTGATAATTAAACACGTCAAAATAATAAAATTTATTGTAAATCTTAACTTAAAGTAATTCAAACTACTGTGTTTTTTTAATAAAGAGGCCAGTGTTGCCATATTAGTCTTATACCTTTTTCAAATTAACGATTTATATATAAAAAATTCATCCCATATCTGTCGGAGACATTTTATCAGCGGCCGAATATTAATCAAAGAATTTATTAATTTATATATCATGTCTAAATACTGTGTGATATTTTAGTAACGAAATTAGAAGTATTAAAGTCGATTTGACTTTAAAATATGAATTAAGTGTAAATATTTATACCGACAACTGCCCTCTTTTTATAAGATCTTAGTGTATGTTTTCGGTTAAAAAAAAAACTTGACAGTGACAGTTTTTTGACAGACACGAACAGAACAGCCGATGATGTTATTGAATGAATTTATAAATAAAGAAAATCAATAAATATATATGAATTTAAAGACATTTTATTCGCGATATCAGAATTATTCAAGAGAAGTGGGCGTATATTCTAACGATTTTATATATGAGCGATTCATAAATTCAGTAAGTTTTTTATTAAGCAAATCATTTACACAGATATATTCACAATAGTCATCAATATCGATTCGTTAATAAATCATATACACAAACACACATAAATCACTGAATCTATTACAAACGATGTTGGAAATTAGCGATTCGTCGCCTACGCGGTGCGCGGGAAATCTTGAATGTAACCGTCGATCCAAGATGGCCGCCGCGCTACCATCGACGCGACGCTTCACTAGAGCGCCGTTCAACTCCCTTTGACACTCTATTGCAACCATATTGAATAAACAAGATGGCGCACCACGCGCCGTCAAATTAAAATATAGGTTAGTTATTATTATCATCATATGTAGTAACGAAGTATGAATATAGCATTCGTGGCACGCACATCCAAGGGAGTAAAGTAGGTTTTCTTATATAATTTTATAAGAACTTTGAATAATGTTTTATTCAATACGCAGTTAAAAATGTTTATCCGAGAATGAATTTTCCCGCCATGACGAGTATCTGTCAATGTTTTTGTTACCAGATTAAAAGTATTATATTATAATGTTTAATAGACAAATTTATAGATACTCGTATGTAATATACAGATAATAATAATTCATATAATATTTAATATAAGAATACATTCTATTTGAGTCTTGCTGTATGAAGGTCAAAGCTCCCAAAAGGCTCTGCTCGTGTACCTTCATTAGCAAAATAATTTCTTAGGATTGTCTGTCATTACGGTTTCTTCTCACTTGTCTGTAGCCGAAAGCAACAACCGATGAGGTGCGAGTATTTTGATCCTTAGGAGTTCGACTCGTGAAATGGAAATTGTTATACTAATTTATTGTTATTTGTTCAATAATTAAAGATAAATAATTATTGTAAGCTTGATATATAAATCGGAACTTCTATTTATATTAAATTTCTATTTTGACTGTGGTAACACAACACACGCTTGTTTTATTATTGTATTTACGATTTGTCGACGTGGCTGAAGTGTTTTGAATGTAGGCACGTGTCCGATATATCGAAACAAATCTCAAATCGTAGGATGTCGTACGAATATCAGATGTAAAAACTATGTATATCGTTATGGTATGTCAAAGCATTCAAAGTACGATGAACATGAGACTTATGAAGTATTCGTCCTATCTCTCTTTAGCTTTACAGTAACCCATCTGTGAGAAAGAGATGAAGCGAATGTTAAACCGATTTCAATATGACATTCGTTTCATCTCTTTGTCGCATATCGTACGATGTTAAATTAAACAAAGACAGGGCGACGTCTGTAATTGGATGTCATCACCGATATTTAATCCAAATATCCGTTACACAACCGATGACACAATATTCGGATATCGGATATAACTTCCTACAATGATTCCCTCCACATCAGTTTGAAAATTTAAAAAAAAAATCACGTGCTTTAGATCAAAGACCACCTTGACTGTCTATCACATAGATTTGTTATATATATGTAACTGGCTCACTTACCCTCAATACGGAACACACAATACTAAACATTACTGTTTCGCATAGAATATTTAATGGGTGGGTGGTACTCATCGTAATGTAACCAACTGATCGTATTGTATTGTAAAATATACTTTTAATTAGATAAGTTATTCGTTATATATGAAGATTTTTTATGTATAAAGTAATTTGAAAAATTCAAGTTCTTTTATTTTAATTATTAATTCCTTGTTTAAAATTATTCCGTATGTAATGAGAACAGTCAGCAGTGTAGTTAAATTACAAAATCACATAAGAATATTAATATATCTAGATCGACTGTTGCACTACAAAAGAAGTGAAACAAACGACCCAACTTTATTATCTCGGTGTGCGTGACAGCTACGTTGACAATCGCCAAACGTAATATTTCTTTACTAGTGTGCGTGTTCACAATGGTACTATTTTTTCCGGCTCATTGTCAGCTTTGACAGTCTATCTAGATATAAACAATCAAAAGAAATCACACCACTTTTATTTTTTTGTCTAATACTTACATTGACATGGGCCGAAACCGCCATACATACAGCCATAAAAAAAGAAAAAAAAATTAACCGTCATAATCACTCCAAATAGATGTTAAACGTTGAAAATTTTTTTATAATTTTGGCAATCCAATAAATAAAAAGTAGAGTTTATGATTAATATATGTTTATTTATAATGCAACACTATTACACTTAACTACTTATATCCACTGCAATATTACTTCCAAAATTACGATAACAGTTTCGTCGACGTTCAAAACGCCATTTCGTCGCAAATCCATAGTGAATATCATAGACCGATGATACCGCGTCAATTTGCTATAAAATGTTGTTTATTTGCTATTTTTCCTTTTATATTTTGGTTAGAATAGAATATATATTAATACATATATTGTTTATAATGAAAAAAATAAAATAAAACTCTTCGAGGTACGTCACTGATTTTATTTCTGTATTGTATGTGTATTTTATTTGTGTATGTAAAATTGTAACTTGCTAAAATTTATTAACGCTTGGTTTTCATGAACTAATTCACCTCTAAACCGTGTTGATTAACAATGGAAAATGCTAATGAAATTGACCATGACTGCTAAGTCGGAAATTAGTCAAATTTTTAAACAAACAATAGGCTATTTGACTGGTTTTTAAAATGCATTTTATATTATTTAGTAGAGGTTAAGGAACGCAGTAAAAGTTGTTTTTTTTAATTCTAGTACATATTTGCTGAAATATATCAAAATAAAAATTCCATATTTAAATAGCGCGCGAAAACGCTACTTTGACAATATGGCGGTGCAATGGTGCAAGTGACGTCATCATAAGCCCGACCAATCGGGAGCGTTTTGTGTCACGTGACAAACTTTTAAAAAAATGCATATTTATTTATGGATTTTTGAATAAATTAATTATTATTTTCAACTTTCGTTGATAAATAACCATTTTTAAACTCATCATTTATACTGATTACAATAATTGACACTTTATTTTTCGCATTGTCAAATAGCCTATTCTTAATTTATTTTTATGATTTTGGTGAAATTGTATATCGACCACGTGATGGTATTTGGTCACCAATGCTCATAGACAATGATGCTGAAATATTAACCATTCTATACATCATCATGTCACCGATCTTGGGAACTAAGTCCATTGTGCCTGTTACCAATAACTACATGCACAATTTGAAGTATTCCATTTGCATTGGCACACCCATCAAACTGGAACACAACAATAAGTATTGCTGTTTTGCAATAGAATATATGTTTTTTTTTGGAGGCTCACCTGATGGAAAGTGGATTACCAACGCCCATGGAAATCTGCAACATCAAGGCTTGATTGATGAGTAGTCTTAGCTTACCAGTAAAATTAACGTTTACAAATTTTCTATTAGTAGGTATTAGGCAAGGTCAGGGCAATTTCATATGTAAACACACCTCATGAATTCATACTAATACATTATGTACAAATTTTCAGCAGAAAATTACAAACCATATTGTATTTAAAGTACCGACATATTTTAGCTGGCTCTGTCACCAACCGCAGTTTTGGAGCTCAATCTCAATGGCGTCACTCTTGGTGTGGAATGTAGTTGATGATGAGAACATACATATAACATAAAATAATATATGTTTATGACATTAAGGTAATCTTAGGGTAATTTCCACATGAAACTGGAACGTCTTAGCTCATTAACTTACAATTAAAAATTTTAAAAGATTACATGGTATGGTGGTTACATTTTAGCTCTAAATTATAAAAATTTAAACAATATAATATTTCTTGGAAGCCTACTCGTCACAACTGACTTTAAATATTGCAATTAACTATGATTTGCCCCCCCCCTAACTGAATAATTTATGTAAAGCCATTTAAAACATATACATATATGTTGATTAATCACTAAATATTGATTAACAAACATACACTAATTAAATTTAATAGATTACCCAACATTTTAATGTCCATTAAGCACGTCCCAGAGGCACTATAAATGATAGAGCATCACCCGTAGCACCCCAGGATACTCGCTGCAGCTGGAACGCTACTGCCCATGAAATTAACACTATCGCCCAAGTCAATGCACCTGCACCACTCATTATCACATCTGTAAATACAATACAAGTAATTAATACTTTAACTAATGTTACATCTCTCTAACGATTTATAATCTTCCAATTGCAGGAGTAAATGTGTGAAATGTAAAATGAGTTCTTGATTAACATATATTTATGTAGAATACAACATTAAAAATTTAAATGCTTTTATCCATTTTAAGTTTACTTTCAAATTTCAGATATCAACCTCTCCAAACAAAATTCTTTTCGTTTATATTATTTAAATTTTTTAAAACTATATACGGTGAGTTTCGTTTGTAAAACACGGGATCGAGTTTCGAGTGTAAATAAAACAAATAGTAGGGGTGAAAGTGACAGTGGTAGTGGTAACCAGTGTTTACGCAGCAAACGTACGAGAAAGGAGGTAGTCCGATATGGACACTTCTAATGCCGTCAACATCTACCCGCAAACGTCAGTCTCGTGAACAAGACATTCGTAGATAATGTCGAAATATCGAGCTCCACCAAATAAAAATAAAAAACATGGTAAATATCCCATTTTAGATACTGTTTTTAAAACTAATCAACTTTGAGATATTTACATAAGTTACCATAGCCTGTGTAACAAATATGTAATTATAAGTAATGACAATAAATTTAACATACATTTTTTTATCTGTTTCTGTTCATCGAATGGTGGTTTAATGAATGCTTCTCTGAAAAACCAGATTGAGTTCACCGCCCACACAAACGGCAGCAGCACAAATCCAACTGCAAAATACAAAGACATTATTGGTATAAAGGAAACCTAAAACTATCCTGTGAGACATTTAACATTTAATTTAGTTTAATATGCAGCACATATTATAATTTAAAAAAATATTACAGTTTAATTATAAATCTCAATAAATTCCTAGGAGACTCGCTAATTGTTTAGGAGAGTTTTTTTTTCTGTTTATGACATGTATATGTTCAAAGTGGACAAAAATTATTTCTTTAGTAATTTGCAATGTAGAATTGAAAGATTGATTGGTACAGGCAAGGTTACAATTAATTAAATTTTGAAGGTGTAATAGAAATACATTGTCAACTCTCAACCTAAAATAATACAGACATATATATATATATATAATTTATACATTAACATGATAACTGACATAAACAATAACAAAAATATTTTCAACTCCATTATGGTCAATGTATTTACATAAAAATTTACAAAGTTGAGTAACGAAAACATCATTAAACATTCAACATGAATAGCATGAGAATTTTTTTGAGGAGAATGTCATGTGTAAGAGTTAATATGGTGCTGTTGGTGTAAACACAATTGTATGACAATGATGACACAAATACAAGGTGCCAAAAGGCTTTACATCATTTCTCAAGCATGTGAAAACACTATCAACATCCAATCTCCGGGGTGATGGTTTTTTAGATAATTTTGACAGATATACTCAATAACTTTTTTATCACTCTCCCTTGGGTTTTACAATCTCATAAAGTAGCTACTAGACCACGAACTAGTAAGAATGTATATAAAAAAAAACAAGCTATATACCTAGGCTGCAAGATATATACAAACATATATAGATCAACTAATGGAAGATTACTTCTGCGGTCGCTTTTGCTCATAGAATGAGTTTTCCTTAAATTTATCTGATATGTGGATATAAAAAACAACGCAAGTATTCCTTTTAAATTATTTTTACACGTAAATATTAAAACTACCTTATATGTTTATACAACAAAATGACGATACTGAAAAAATGAAAATATTACCTTTAAAGTACCATCTACACAGTTGAAGCTTTTTAGTATTGCTCATTCTGTTTAAATCCATTTTATTTTTTAGGTATTAATAATATTGTAGCACGAATATTAGAGGTATATTAAAGATACTTTAATTTATTATTTTCACAAGAAGTCAAGTTTCTAGATTTGTCATTTGTAATTATGACATGAATGACGTATGACAGTTTTTTTTAAGTCAGTCATGTATGACAGCTTTTTTTTTTATTTAGCAAAAATGCAAAGAATTACACAATACAGCCACGTCTTTTTTATGTCAAATGTGAACAGATCGACAGACAAATGATGGTAACTGATCACCACTGCCCACAGATGTTGGTACTATAAGAAATATTAACCATTCCTCGTATTACCAATACGGCAGCAATCTTAAGAATTCAGATGTTATTTAACTTGTACCTTACATTCGCTCACATCGCAACACAACAGTATTAAATATTAACGTTTTGTGGTAGAATATGCGATGAGTGGATGGTACTTACCAAGACGAGTTTGCACAAAGCCCTACCATCATGCGGTGCCATGCTTAGACTAATCCCTAATTTTGGAAAAATGAGGGGGAAGATTTATCGCGTTAATGCCGGTATCATGCAAGTCATAACCAACTAATGCACGCCCATTTGGTATCACACACTCTCGGTGAGACTAATGCTATATCTACGCTACAAAACTACATGTGTTATGCGTTTGCTTCTAATTAATCACTACATTTAAATAATTAACTAAAAAAACTTATTTAATTTTTATTTTTTTCTTTTGTATTTCAATAGTTACATGAATGTAAAAGCGGAATAAATATAATAAATCGCGGGGATATCGTACGATATTCTATGAATTTGAATACAGCATACGGAGGAGTCCTCCGTATGTTGTGCGGTCGAACGAAGCGTACGACCCGAAGTACGTGGAATATTTTGTACAAAAGTTTTAATGAATTGCACAACATATTGTTATGTGTGACGATGGCATCCAAGAATGACGCTGTGAACAAATGTTTTCAACTTGTTGTTTGTGCAAACAAATGTTTGTTTAATATGTATATTTTGACTTTTCTAATTTATTTAGTTTTATTTCGTACATAGGGTATCTATTGTATTCAGATTTAATTTTTCTTTGAATCTTTATTATGCAATGTAATGGTTATTGTAAGTTTACGGAATATTCATTGTATAAAATTTTTCCGATAATGCATATGGATATAAAAAAAGCACCTTTTAACGTACTTAATTGGTGGGCTTAATACTTATAATAAAAAATCTTTAAAATAGGGTATTGCCGTTCTTTAAACAAATTTCATGGAGATATATTAGCTTGCGTTTACTTTTTTACGTTTATAAGTTTTATTTTTGTAAGAGCCGGCCACGAGATGGCCCAGTGGTTAGAACGCGTGCATCTTAACCGATGATTTCGGGTTCAAATTTAGGCAGGCACCACTGAATTTTCATGTGCTTAATATGTGTTTATAATTCATCTCGTGCTCGACGGTGAAGGAAAACATCGTGAGGAAACCTGCCAGTGTCTAATTTCAACGAAATTCTGCCAAATGTGTATTCCCCCAATCCGCATTTGGAGCAGCGTGTTGGAATATGCTCCATACCTTCTCCTCAACGGGAGAGGAGGCCTTAGCCCAGCAGTGGGAAATTTACAGGCGGTTAATGTTACTATTTAACAGTAAATTATTAACACTAAGCCAATATACTATTTCAGAGAGAGCATTGTTCACATCGTCATATATTGCAAGGCGTCTCTCGAAGGCTCTTTCTGAACTGATTGAGCCATCTCCATTCCTTTATCGGACTACTAGGCGCAGGCAAAAGTTTCATCCATACGTTGTTGACATACCCAAAATACGAACTAAACGGTTTGACAGCTCGTTTTTGGTGAGAGTCGCCAAAATTTGGAAAGACCTGCCTGGGTCTATTTTTCCTGATGAGTTGATCTCTGGAGCCTTTAAGAGTAGAGTGAACAGGTTTACTAGGGATTAATTTTCTACTTAACAATCTCGAAAATTATATTTTATATTCTTATATTTGAAAATAAAGAAAAACGCGACTTAATAATTGCGGGTATGTTCACGGTTTGAAAAATAACGCAACAATGAAGTCAAAATGGCGCTTGTGGTTGTGACACCTATATACAAAACAACACCTGCCAGAGGGCGCCAACGTACTCCGTTCAAAAAGAACTTAGTAACGAAAAGCCAGCGACATCTAGCGGAAATCGGTTTGAAGATAAGGTAACTCGTAACGGACTTCGCACGTCAACCGGAACACATAATAACTATTTTTTACATTTGAGCTAAGATGTTATGTCTCTAGTGCCTGTAGTTACACTAGCTCGCTCACCCTTCAAACCGGAACACAGTTATACTGAGAGAAGCTGTTTGCAGGTAGAGTATTTGATTAATGGCTGGTATCTACCCAGACGGATTTGCACAAAACGCTACCACCAAGTAACTCAGAATGTACATATTTCAATTTTAAGACAAGAATTTTAAGACACATGTGAGGTAATGTATTGGAATTTAGATTATTACAAAGCGGTCCGGCTGTTAGAGGCCGGTTAGAGTTGTTACCACGAAATGCTTACAAATTAATTATATATTATAATTTTGCTTTTCACATTAAGTATGGTACAAAGAACACATTTCTAGGTATAATCACACAAAAAATAGCTTTAAAATTCAATTAGCTACTCTCTTTAAGTATAGCACTATGCAAAAAAAAGTATAGTATTGATTATTATTTCGGATATTCGATAGTTTGGATATTATTCATACTGATTTTATTGTCCGATGGTTTTCTGGAAGATATCAGTAAGTTCGTTCATTGGTATTATGTTTATATGGTAAAAACGTAATTTTTCGTGTAAAATAATAGCATATAAATGTAATACTATTGGGCTCAGGCCTCCTCTTCCATTGAGGAAAAGTTTTAAAGCTAATCCGACCACGCTGCTCTGAAGCGGGTTGGAGTCTGCCACACATGTGGTAGAATTTTATTTAAATTAGATAGATGCAGGTATCCTCACAGTGTTTTACTTCACCCCTGAGCACGAGATGAATTATAAACACGGATAGAAACACCAAAAATAATATGATGCTTGCTTGCGTTTTGTTCTAAACAGTATTCTTTTATTGAGTAAGAAAATTTATCGACTAATTTAGTATTAATAAACTTTTTAAATTTGATAAATGGTAAATTGATTATTTTTCGGTATTTTATATATGCGTAATGCCCAAAAACGGCTCACCTTGTGGTGTACAGTATAGAATATTTATTAAGTGAAACGCCTTATGAAATATAATAACAATGTCATATTTAAACTTGTTAAATGTTCAAATAATAATGGCACCTGAGAAATTAGATTTAGTGCCACAGCCACAACTCTTTTCTTGTAAGGCTTTGCAAGTGGGTCTGGGTAGGTAACATATATAACTTGTTGTTGTTATATTCCGATTTGATGGGTGAGCCAGTGGATTTCTTGAACCTGTATACAAGAGACCTAACTTCTTAGTTCCTAAGATTATTGGGGTAATGGTAATGTAAGAAATAGTTAAAATTTCTCACAACGCCAATGTTTAGGGGATAGTGATTACTTAAAATTGACCCATTTGGCAAGCTTTGACCTTTGGAGTGGTGCACACAGGCAGGACAAAGTCTGTAGAATATTGCTAGTACAATATTAAGCGGCGAATATAAAATGGCCACTATTATAACTACCTAAATAATTGTATAAACTTCTTTCTACGCCGACTTCCTAGGGAATAATGATCAGTTGCTATTTGTATTTAATCACGAGAATTTCACTTCTCTGTCTTGTTTTTTTGGGGTGAAAAATTGTTGAACCAAACTGATAGTAAAATTACAAGGACCTTCCCTTTTTCTTTCGATTTTTATGATCGTATATCATACTTGGGCGTCCGAGCATATGAGCCACCTGATGATAAGTGAAGTCTCCGCCATAGACATTAGTGCTGTAAGAAATATTAACCATTCCTTGCCATTGTACCACCAACCTTGGGAGCTAATATGTTATGTCCCTTGTGCCTGTAGTTGCACTGGCTAACTCACCCTTCAAACCGGAACACAACAATACCAAGTATTGCTACCTCGGCTGCAGAATATCTGATGAGCGGGTGGTACTTACCCAGACGGGCAGACAAAGCCTTGTCACCAAGTACAAAGCCCTACCACCAAGTAATAAACAAAATAATCAACTCTTTTATAAGTAAAAACATATCAGTTACAAATTGGTAACAATAATATATTGTAGATTAATACGTAACACAATAAATGACTATAAAGGAAAGGAAATATCTTTATTCAGTATTTAAACTAACTTATGAATAAATATTGAGGCCTTAACTATATACAAATAAAAAAAAAAGTTACTTTACAAATCATGACCACGTCGCATAGTAACAAGAAATCTTTTAATCAACAAAAACCTTTTAATATATATATATTTTTTTTTTATGTTAATAGTCGGATTAACTTGCAAATGTTGTCTTCAACACACATAGAAAAAATATGTGCGGATACTGTTAGTTTGAAAAAACAAGTAAATTTGTATAAGATTATGGAAACCAAATTCCGAATTTGGAACAAAAGATTTTTTTTTTCTTTTGTTGTATGAATTATTATTAATATATGTATTAATTCCGAACGCCATTCAACATAAATGGAAAGATCTGTATGTAAATCAGTTTTTTTATAATTATTTGGGTTCAAGTTAAATATTTTTGAAATAAAATTATAAGAGCCAAAGCCGCCGCGGACAAAAACCTGAACACATTAATTACCTTGGAGTTGTAATGCAAAAACCTTCATTAAAAGTATAACACCTCGCCTTATGGCTAGCTTGCGCAAGCTACCGTAAAACCAACGTGTGGGCCAGTTTGTGGGCCTACAAGCTAGAGGGTTCCAGGGGTACAGAGATACCTTCGATGACGCTTACAGCGGGGGAAGACGGTTCGCATAGTACAGACCCCCGGGTCTTTATCGGCGGAGCGGGTATTCTCATCACGCTTCCGCTCCACGGAAGCGACATGACTACATAAATGCAGAAATAGACCATCTCCATCCAGCTCCATCCTCTCGCTGATTAGCGGTTTTCACGCCCGAGATCTTTACCAAATATCGCCACGATAGAATGCCTCCATCATTTTGTGACACGCCATGACTAACGGCGCACCACACTGGTGGCAGGAGGTTGTTATCTCCCACCTCTAAATACTATATCTCTTCACCTAAAAGAAAATTCTTAAAATTTAGATGAAGAATGGATGAAAGGGAAAACAGGACTTATCTTGGTGGTTAGGCGTTGTGCAAGTCCGTCTGGGTAGGTACTACCCACTCATCAGATATTCTACCGCCAAACAACAGTACTCTATATTGTTGTGTTCCGGTTAGAAGGGTGAGTGAGCCAAAGTAATCACAGGCACAAGGGACATAACATCTTAGTTCCCAAGGTTGGTGGCGCATAGGTGATGTAAGGAATGGTTAATATTTCTTACAGCGCCTTTGTCAATGGGCGGTGGTGACCACTTACCATCAGGTGGCCCATATGCTCGTCCGCCAACCAATATCATAAAAAAAAGTAAAACAGGAAATGGAAGATGAAGCGGCCTAGTATTTTAAGCGTAAAAGAACAAATTTGAACCTAAGACACTTTAGATATTTTGACAGCCTATTAATCTTTCCGAAAACTATTTAGTTGAACACAAATGTAGGAAAATTAGTGAAATTATGAGTGACGATACTTTAAAATTTCTTGGTGTTCTTCAGGGACGTGTTCTCAGACCAACTCTTTTCCTTGTAGCGGGCATTCGTGAGTTCACTGTCGTATGAAATTCTACACACATGTGTAATCAACCAGCATTGGAAAAACGTATTGGACTTAACTCCAAACCTTCTCCTGAGTGTATAAAAGGCCTTATCCCAACAAAACTTTAAGCTACGTAAAATGGTTATGCTGTTACAACAAAAATAATAATGACAGTGAAATAATATAAAAAACTTATCAGCCTGTAAATATCCCTGCTAGGCTTAAACTTGCTATAGATTTGAGGAGCTAATTCAGCCACGTTGCTCCAATGCGTGTTGGTGGATACACATGGACACACATTTCATTAAATAAGACATACATATATCCTTACGATGTGCTCCTTTACCGCCGAGCACGAGATGAATTATAAGCGCAGATTAAGATTTTACCCACTCGCCCATCACGGATCCTAAAGTATCTAAATGCCTATTGTTATTTGTATGTATTTATCTTTGACTATTAGAATCAAATGTCTTCAAGTTAACAATGAAACGAACAATTGTCTAGAACATACATAGTTCATTGTAAAAGTCGTTAAAATCATTTTTCATAAATCTACAACCTATTCCAGCGTCACACAGGCAGACAAAGAAACTATTATATTGAAGTTATTCCTTAAGAAAAACCTCAATAACCTTTGTATACTTTGAGTAAGTCACTAAATGACTTAAGTAAATGATGACCTCCGTAGTTGAGTAGGGTGTACACCGGTTTTCATGGGTACGCCACTCCGAGGTCCCGGGTTCGATCCCGGCCGTGTCGATGTAGAAAAATTTCATTAATTTTCTATATTGTCTCGAGTCTGGGTGTATGTGGTACCGTCGTTACTTCTGATTTGCCATAACACAAGTGCTTTAGCTACTTACATTGGGATAAGAGTAATGTATGTGATGTTGCCCAATATTTATTTATTTATTTAAAAAGGAAGAATACTTGGTGGAAGGATTTTTTGAAAGCCCGCCTAGACACCAAGCACTCATCATATTCTACAACCAAGATGCAATAATTATTATTGTTGTGTTCCGGTTTGGAGGGCGAGGAAGCTACTGTAATATAACATAACTCTTAGCTCCCAAGATTGGTGGTACAAAGGCAAGGAATGATTATATTTCATACATCAGTAATGGGTGACTTATTTTAATTCTACGGAACCTCGTCTCGTCAAATCAACTCAACCTTGTTTTTTTTTTTCATAAATTTGTAATATACTTATAACAGACAATTAATATGATTGAATCATTGCCAATTTTACCATTATTCGAATCGTTACTCGAGTTTCATTTTAGTGAGAAGAAGGATAAGAAAATCATTAATTTAGGACGAACAGGTATTTTAGTTATGAAATCGTAATTTTAAAATAAATCCGACATTAGTGAAAAATAATATAAAAAATATATATAACATTAATAACCGAAAACTAATATTATTAAAAAGTTATATTTTTAAACGAATAAAGTATATTATACTTGTGTATATAAATTGTGTGTAATAAATCATGGCACTCTGTGTGAAGGCAGGTAAAATTAGCTTCGCGTGTGCTCGACGCTCATCATGTGTTAACATTGCAGTGTAATTTTAATTTTCCTGTAAAGTGGACACAATAGGAAACAAATATACAGTCCTTTTTAGTAACGATAAGTTCCAGTGGAATCTCTGTTAGGCGAACGCCCAAAAAATTCGTGTTATAGTTTTCGGTTTATGAACGGTTTTTATTTAGAAGAAATTTGCCAGGAAATATTTGACTTATGGAGTTTAGGGTTAATTTTATTTTAAGGTTAGAGAAGTGAAACAAATCATAATTCTGATTACAGAGACAATAAACATATTTATTCCTTCACGTTGTTTCCTAAATATGTAATAAATAAAAAATCTGCTCTAAAGTTTGTAAAATCAAACATAAAAATGTTTGATTTTAGAATATATTTTTATAGTACAATGTATTTGATCGTGTTATGTGGATAAAATAAGTACAGAAAATATTTTTATATTTAATAGATTATTTCGACACAAAGAGGGAGGAAGAGAAATTTAAAAATTTCAATTAATAGTTTTGAAGCCTTTTTTATCTGACTGGAAAAACACATTCAAAAACCAGCAGTGCCCACTCCGCAGGCCATTACACCCAACGGTTGACTGACTTACTTGCTTGCCCCTCCGGTCTCCGTTCGGCCTAGGTTCCACCTGGAATCGGCAAGTTCTCAGGGCGGATCGCCCCCGAGAATGACGCTGCCGTCCACAACACTTGACGGTATCCTCGTATCACGATTAACATATCTTATTGTAGATATCAATATTTATAGGCAGTGGTGACCACATACTATCAGCCTACCTATGAGATAAAAAAATATGTATCCGATTAATTTCATTGGGTTCCTACTTCGCCAAGAAATTACAGCGTTCTTTTGTAAAAATAAAAAATATTTTTTGCGTGTCTGCCTCTGAAGCTGAGTCTGCCTATAGAATTTCAGTGGTCTGGCCGTCTGTCTCATGTATATTTTTTATTTTAATCAGAGACAAGTTATAGCCCGCTGCTTCGCTCGCGCTGGGAGATGTTAGGCATAAAAGCCTATTTCTATTCTAGTCTATTTCAATTCATTCGGTTGAATTATATGGAAAAAGAGCAATGGACAGACAGAAGGAGTTACGTCCGCATTTATGATTATCGTAAAGACGTAATCATGCCCCGTATAGGAGTCATTTTTTTTTTAACTTTTTTTACTGATCAAAATCAGTGTTCAAGATTTCTCACCGTCTGATGACAATTTATATAAATAACTTGAAATATTCAAGCGCTTATTACTTTTTTGCTTAAATTTCTAGGTGACATATTTTTTACGATCAGCAGTGCGAGACTGGAGGACTTCTCCCAATCATTTTACTCGTGAAATGTTGACAACTTACGGCTGTACGGTGATACGGTATTTTGATGCGTCTTTATATGTAGATTTAATTTTGATTTTATCAAATTCAAACATTTGACATTCGGGTTTCATCCTATAGCATACCTATGAGCAGAGGTTGATCGAAAACCAAAATCCTCATCACTATTGGGTCTGTTCTGGTACACTCGGACGATATTAGTGCTATAGTGAAGTTAAGCCATCGCTTTTCGTATCGAAGACACCGACTGACGTCACATATGCTGGGTCAGCGCCTTGTATCGCTGACTATGCAGGAACACCATCAACACCAACAACAAAACGACTTGTTTGGGTGAATATGTCTTATTCGGTTATGTGTTCTAGATCGGCGATTTGCGTTGTGACAAAAATCTGTGCAATAGGTTAACAAGTGAAAATCAATTCAAGATATACTTAAAGTTGCTTTGTAAGATTTGGTGCATTACATATAATAATATAAATAACCTAACACCAGTGCTAAGACTCGGAAACTCTTCACATATAAAGCAAATAAGATATTACACAGGTAATGTGACATATTTATTTTTAATTTTTTAACTGTTTAAGTATTTGGAAGGACCACATGGTCAAATGGGCCACCTGATGGTAAGTCACGTCACCGCTGTTCATAGACAATGGCGCTGCAAGAAATATTAACCAAACCTGGCCTCGCCAGTGCGCCACTAACCTTAGGAGCTAAGATGTTATGTTTCTTGTGCCTATAGTCGCACTGGCTCAGTCACCCTTCAAATCGGTTCATAGACTAAGTACCAAACCAGACGGGCTTCCTCAAAACCCTAACACCAAGTTTTATATACAGGGTTATTGCTAATTCGACGTATTCTCGTTAGGAGTTGATAGGGGTGACTGTTTACGATAATTTTAACCCCCATGTGCATTTACGCAAAAGTGAACCATTTTAGATTTTTCACGTTTTTTAGCTTTTTTCAAAATATGTCAAAAATGCAACTTCAAAAATTTATTTAAAAAACATTATCAATTTAAATCACATTTTTTCTTCTGATTTATAAAAGCGATTTAACAGTGATTATTTATCTATATTAAAACAACAATTGTCGGTTCAAATTAAAAAATGTTAGACGGTAAACGTTATTATTTCAATAATTTTTTTGAGTTTTTTTCCACAAGACTGCCTTAAAAACAAAAAAGCTCATGAAACTAGTCTTGCAGGTTGTTTAAAACATTACCGTTTTATAATAACGACAATTATTAAGATCGTGCATAAAGATTAAGTTAAATACAATTAATAACTTAAATAAAATAAAATAAATTACTTATTTACGTCATAATTTAATAATTACGCATATTCTATCTACATATTAAGCATATTCCACCAATCCGCATAGGAGCAGCGTTTTTTTTTTTTAGTTAGAGGTCGCATACTAGCAGGACGCTCACCTAATGGAAAGTGTCTACCACCGCCCATGGACATCTGCAACATCTTGCAGGTGCGTTGCCGGCCTTTCAGGAAGGAGTACGCTCTTTTCTTGAAGGTTCCCAAGTCGTATCGGTTCGGAAAAACCGCCGGCGAAAGCTGGTTCCACAGAGTGGTTGTGCGAGGCAGAAAATGTCTTAAAAATCGCGCTATTGTGGATTTTCGGACATCTAGGTGGTGCGGGTGATATTTGGAATTTTGACGAGATGTCCGAAGGTGAAATTCAGCAGCCGGGATAAATCCGAACAATTCCTCGGAACATTCCCCGTGAAAAATTCTGTAGAAGATGCAGAGCGATCCAACATCTCTACGCAAAGCCAAAGGATCAAGCAGATCGGAAAGGGCTTGATCGTTGATAATTCGAGCCGCTCTACGTTGGATACGGTCAAATGGAAAGAGCTGATACTGGGGAGCACCCGCCCAGAGGTGAGAGCAGTATTCCATGTGAGGCCGAATTTGCGCCTTGTATAGTCTTAGACAGGCTTAGATGGGCCGATGTGAAATACTGTCTTGCCTTGCTGAGCACACCGAGCTTTTTTGATGCCAATTTGGCTTCGCCTTCCAATTGACCGCGGAACTGAACCAGGCTCAAAATATCGCGCCAAGTATTCCGATACCAGCTGTGGCGGCTAACGGAATGTTCTCGAATCATGGAGATACGACAAATGGTGTTTTTTTAGCAGTTAACACGCAAACTTGCGTCTTTTTGGGGTTGAAATGGACTAAGTTTAGCCGACCCCAGTTCGAGACTTTGTTTAACGAAGACTCGATTTCAGACACAAGTTTGTTCCGGTTTTCTTCGACGTTTTCCCGAGAAATATTAGCACGGCTGGTGTATGAGGTGTCTACGGTGGCGGAATATGCTCCAAACCTTCTCCTTAAAAGGGAGAGGAGGCCTTAGCCCAGCAGTGGGAAATTTACAGGCTGCTAATGTTATGTAATGTAATGATAGTTTACATATATTCAATATCACATACAAGTAGCCGAGAGGTGATCGTTTCATTCCCAAGGTGTGCAATCAACCATGAATTCACTAATTGTACAATAACCTTTTGCGCAAAAGCGTTCATTTCCAGTTTTTTTTAATTATGCAACAAAGGCATTTTGAAAAAACCATATACATTGCCCTTCAAACGAGTTAGTGATTCTATGCAGTCAAGTAACAGGAATAATAAGTTTGTGTTTGTTTCTTGTATCAATGCAATGAGTATTTTTCTCACAAATTAATTAATATTTTGCCGTACATACATAACATTATAGAATATATATTGATGAGCAACTGTTAATACCTTGATTTATTTAAATGTATCCATCAATGATTACAGACAAAGACAAACGTAGCAAGAAACATCATAGTAAAATACGTAACTTTAATCTTGGATGAGATTCGCTGATAGGCAGTCGGAGTCTATTTTATACACAGGATAAGAATTGTGGAATATGTCGATGTCGATGCTCGAGATATTTCGTTAGGTATATTTTGCAAATATTCGAGTAATTAGAGCTTGATTACTAAAACATGTTCTAGTGTATATGTGGTATGTTTTAGGTAAGGAACACGTGGTACTGATGACGGTATCCGACCAAGAAGTTCACTTCACTATAATAATCTTATATATTCGATTTAAAGGTAACCAAAAGCGTTTCATACCTATATTGTTATTTATATTTATATTCTTGCAGATAAGATGACGACCATCGAAGAAATAGAAGAGAAAGCTCAAAGAGAAAATGATGAAATTAAGAAGGAAATTTTAAGTGGACACTCTTTAGTGCAGAAGTTTTACGACAATGCTGTTATTTTCGTCACTGGTGGGTCGGGATTTGTTGGTAAACACATGATCGAGAAAATCTTAAGGTAAGTAACTTCTTGCTTACCTGCAATATATGGTTTTTTTTTATGATATCGGTAGGCGGACGAGCAGTGCTCGACCAACTTATTTTCCGAGAGGATATGTAATATTGCTTAATAACAATTGAGATGTATTTTATTACATTGTATGCGATCACTGTAAGGTTCGCCAATTTTTCTTTGTTCGGTACCCAACGAAGCAAATTTTGAGAATCGTTTTCTACATTATCGTAGTCTCCTCGGCTTAAAATCAAAATATACTTTATTCAAGTAGGCTTTTACAAGCACTTTTGAATCGTCATTTAACAAATTATATTAAGTGAAGCTACCACCGGTTCGGAATGGAGATTCTACCGAGAAGAACCGGCAAGAAACTCAGTAGTTACTCTTTTTCAACATCTAAAAATACAGTCATGTTAGTTAAATACAATTATATATGTGTGTTATGTCTCCTGCCTGGAAGTCAATAAGCATTAACTCCACGCTTTTTTATTATCAATATAATCTTGTATCTAATAATATACCTTCTTTACCAATGTATTTTTTATAAATGATTTGAATTTATGAAACGGAAAAGTTAAAAATGACTGTCTTAAAAAGGGAAATATACGTCAAATAAACAATTATACATCATTAAAGCATTAATACCGAAAAGCTTTTGTGCATTGTCGGTTTTTGAATTATGTAATTTTTGGTAGGAGATATGTTAAAAACGTATGTTTGTATATTTACAGCAGACTTTGTTATAAAGAATTTTGAAAAATTTTGTATTTTTGGTATTACGAAAACCTTTTGTAAATTCTATTGAAAATAAAGTTTCATCAGTATCACTAAACTTATAACTAAGAGGCAATAAGTACCTTGGAGTATACAACATTTTTAACTTAATAAATATATAAAGTATATGTTTCAATTTTCAGATCATCTAATATAAAAAAAATCTATATTTTGCTCCGAGTTAAGAAGGGAAGGTCTGTTCAAGACAGGCTTAAAATTGTTCTGGGTGACTTGGTATGTATTTTTATATACATATATGTTTATAGTCAACTAACTATTCAAGATTAAGGTTTACATGTGTGTCATTCTCACTGATCCGATGCGAAAAATATTAAGCGCGGTATCCATGGCTTTACGTGATTCCCTAACCATATTATTTTGCACTGTCAAATTGCTAACTTCGGTCTACTTTACTGATGTTCTAATCCTGGGTGGATGTTGTTTAGACCGATTCTTTAATACGACAAGGGCTCTAACAGGACAAATATTCTCAATTTTTTGAGGTCTTTTTTAAATTTAATTTACAACATCCATGGGCTTACAGCTGCCCGTGCCTTTTTTTAGATTTTATTTTTATAAATTTTGGCGTTATTTTATATTTTTACTGAAGAATTTATTGAGGTTCACACATTAGGCTGACATCACACTATTAATGGGATATATCTGAGCTCAAAATCCAATGACATGTTTGATGCAGAAAGCAATAGCATGTTTCACGTTCAAGTTCCATCAGAATATTTTAAATTTTAGGTTTTCGAAGAACTTCTTAAAGAACAACCGAATTTTGGTGATAAACTTCAAGCTATAGAAGGTGACTGCTATGAAGACAACCTTGGTATTGATGAAAATAATTGGGCGAAGCTCTCCGATGAGGTAGCAAATTTTATGAAAGTATTTTTGTTTAATGTATCAGTAGAACACGCTATATCTCCTCCTATAGTCTTCCTTCAAACGAAGCATGAAGAGATATCTTGGGAGCCGGCATGGCGAGGGTGGTTAGTGCAGTTCATTCTTCCTTTCCGGCTGCTTTTGCGTTTGGACTCCACTATCACTCACCGTAGACTGGAATTATATGAAAGAATTAACTCTATGGATACAATCAGTGCATATTTTTTCGATCGCGATTGGAATTTATGTTATTTAGTCTACTTCCAATATTTTTAAGCACAATTATCAAAGGATTAGTATCTATTGAATACGTAAAAATTCAATGTTAATCGAATTATTAGGTTTTTAGATTTCTTATGTAGTTTTATATCCTAAATTCAATGTTATTACAGGTCAACGTAATATTCCACTCGGCAGCCACGACGAATTTTCGGGAGAACATGAAATCGGCGACTTTCATCAACATCAAAGGGACTCGAGAAATTCTGAGACTAGCCCAAGCTTGCAAACATTTAAAGTTAATATATAATCTTATATATAATATACAAATAATTATTAAAAATTGTTACTATACAATTCAGGACGCAGCTAGTATTACGTTGAATCTTAATTCCGATGCTGAACAAGCCATGTCACCATAGAGGCCGTAAGGAGAGGTTTTATACTTTTTCTGAAGGTTTTCGCATAGTCACTTCAAAATCCAATGTTTTACTTTCAATTGCAAATGGGACAGACATAATTTGGAATAAGAATGGAATATTTGGATCATTTGTTCTATTTGATCCAACTTCAACCAAACCGCAACAGATTTTTTGTATTTGTATTAATTTTTTAATTGCTATGCGGACCGGCAAATCGGCCACCTGATGTTAAGTGGTCACCGCCGCCCATAGACATTGGCGCTGTTAAAAATATTAAGCATCCCTTACTTCGCCAATGCGCCACCAACCTTGGGACTAAGATGTTATGTCCCTTGTGCCTGTAGTTACACTGGCTCACTAACCCTTCAAACACAACAATACCAAGTATTGCTGCTAGGCAGCTGAATATCTGATGAGTGGGTGGTACCTATCCAGGTGGGCTTGCACAAAGCCTCCCAAGAAAAGAATAGTAGAATGTAGATTGACAATTTGTTAGCAAAATTGACACCATAGGCGCTGTTATCAGTAAACCTCTGTCTATAAAAACTAAGGATGTTTATTCATTTAACATGTATTCCCAGATCGATAGTCCACATATCTACAGCTTACAGTCACGCCACAAGGAGTCGTATAAAAGGAGACGTAAGAGAATATTTCTACAAGAGTCCGATTCCTCCTGCAACAATGATAGAACTTGCTAATAACTTGGACGAAGAAAAACTCAATGCTATGATGAAGCCGTGAGTGTTTTTTGTTAATATTGTTACCAAGAACGAGCATTCATTCGTTAAGTCTGAATACCCGATTAATATTAGGGACTTGGGTTACTTATTTTGTGGTACGGTGAGCCTTTACAACGGATACCAGCAAATGTTATTTAAATTAAGACGTACATTGTGCTAAAGTGTATATAATATATAAAAGTAACTACTTTTAATACGATATCTAAACATAAGTATAGACGACGGATGAAACGAGCTGTTGGAAAATCATTTTTTATTTTGAATGACGATATACTTACAATAATAAATTTAGACAATTATAGCGCGATTTATAAAGAACAACTAACGCCATCTATTAACAACGAAGTTAATATTTTATTAACATAAATATGAACAACATGATTAAAACGATCGTCTCAAAAAGTCTGTACGTATAAATTATGAGACAGTTTTTTGGCTTAAAAAAACGACTTAACCAATAAACACAAAGCATATGTGTTGAACCAGAAGATGTAGCGCTTTTCGAAGGAGTTTTTACTACATCATATTATTACATAAATAAATGCACTTGCAGTTCTTATGAATAGAAAACATACTAATTATACAATTACCAACTAATCAAACCTTGTTCCATTATATCTTAGATTTCAATTAATCATTAAAATCGTAACTTTTAGATTTCTGGATGAATGGCCAAATTCTTATACATTTACGAAAGCAATCGGTGAAGAACTAGTAAGAGTCATGGGGGAAGATTTACCTATATGCATCGTTCGACCGGGTATTGGTAAATATACGAGATTTTTATTATATGAGACGGACGGACGCCCCTGGACTTTAGTAAGTGTACTTCACCTACATTGGCGCAGTGAGATATATTAACACACTTTTTTCAATGACAATTAGCCACCAACCTTGGGATGTTATGTCCCTTATGCCTATAGTTACTCTAGTTCATACACCCTTCAAATCAGAACACAACAATACTAAATATTGCTGTCTGACGATAAAATATATGCTCAGTGGGTGGAACCTATCCAAGCAAGCTATAATAATAAGTAAAAGATCAACCGATGGGTCGTTTAAATGGTCAAAAACGAATACCCGCTTGATCAGAAAAAACATTGCTCGAATTAAAACAATCGTATTATTGGTCCCCATCTCATCATTTCGAAAATTCGAAGATCGTGGTTCTGGTGGTATGTCCTATGTATGCTTGCATCGGTTCCTGCCGGCAGTCAACCTAGCGAGTGTGGAAATCGCATCAGTTAGAATCCCATTAGTTATGATTAATGTCTGACATCACAAAACGACCCGATCATTACGTGTTAATTATTCCGTAAACAAATTTAGACATATTCAGCAATTACTTCAGTAACCGGACCTGAGTGTATATTAGTATAAATTATAACATTTCTTTCCAGTGATATCTGCGTACAGAGAACCAATACTCGGATGGCTGGACGATAAAAATGTATATGGACCAAGCGGGGTGAGTACGTTTTATGGTATTTTAAGTGCCGATAGCGTAATGCTCACGATTCTGCCACCAAAGTTCAATTTTTAGGTTAAATGTGATTTGCCCTGTGTTACTTCCACCATCCGATAAAGAGTCACATGGCCAAAATAACTGAAGAACTCGGTACTAAGTTTTCATGTGCTTAATTTGTGTTTATAATCCATATCATGTTCAGCCATGAAGGGAATTATCGTGAGGAGATTTGCATTTGACGAATGAAACTTTGCCATATTTATCAACTAACTTGCACCTGAGCAATATCGTATAATAAGGCTCAAGCAAAAGCGGAATATTTAGAAAAAAGTTGTCCTTGTAACTTAAAATTTTATTTGAATTATGACTGCAATTATTCTTTTTTTTTTTTAGATAATTCTTGGACTTTCGCTAGGCGTTATGCATACTATTTTTGCTGATGATAATATTAAAATCGACTTTGTGCCTGTGGACATCGTTAGCAATATCATAATAACCGCAGCGGCGGAGACACAAGACAGACACATAAAAGGGGAGCGCGAGTCAATTATTTATACAGTCAGTGGAATAAGAAATCCAATGACTTGGAGTAAGTCATCTAATGTAATCTATTTATGAACGTCTAATGAAACTGACTGCTGAGCTAAGTGAATATTACTTACATTGAAAACAGGAATATAGACACTACTACACTACACTACTACTGTAGCTCATTGATTTCCGAGAATTCTACGACTAGATCAACTGTGCTCGTAAACATTACGGCAGTGTGAAAACTTGTATAGCCCTCACTCGTTGGGCTCTTAAGTTCCAAATTGTATAAAATGACGACAAATAATCTTTTATCAGAATAGTGAGGCAGTCGTGCAAAAGTTGCCGGTTACCTGAGGGTAATTTATCTCTGCCTATAAACATTGACACTAAAATAATACATTCTTGTAAATAACCGATGGATTCCTTTAAATGGTTTAAATATTTTATCATTTATTATTATCAAATGTTCATTCTTTCGCTGTTCTAGATGGCGGTTAAGACTAGGGCCTTACTTTTTCGAACCAGTGGTTTTTTTTATTGAATACGTTCTCAGCTCGCTGACGACCATGGGATAAAAACCTCGTATAATCATTGTGCCTTAATAACACAATACACTGACTCACAACTTTTTGTCGAAACACAGAATAAATGATTATTAGAGCTAGAACTACCAATAAACGCTAAATTAGACGGCGTACAATAAATGGAGCTAGCACGGTAGGGTTGGAGCAAGGCAAATTAAATTGTCAGTTTATCGTAATAATTCCTTAATTATCAACTTTTGTTAAGTTAACAATTAAAATTTATTTTAACATTACGGTACTATAAATTAGTACACTTAGTTACCTTGATTCAGAAACTTCAATCGTCAAAACCCGATGCAAACTAGTAAGAATAGTAAGGATTGTCACAGACAAAATAAAATCTATTCCAGCAGTACAGGTTGAAGTCTTAATGCGGACGATTATGGCTCAATTTGAAAAAATAAACAGTCAAGCGTTTGTTGTGTTTGTTGTAACAAGTCTTTGAACTATTTCAGAGGAAATAGGTGATGTTTTGCGAATTAAAACAAGGACTATAGTACCATCGAAAACAATATGGTACTGCAACGCCATAGTGACTCCACACAAGCTCTTGTATTTGATACTAACGGTGCTCTTTCATTACATTCCTGCGATTATCATCGACGGATGTTGTATGTTGGTTGGAAAAAAAGCAAGGTAAGCATATAAAGCCGAAAATTTTGTTTTGACGCACCAATCTCAGAAACATTGAAAAGGCCATTGACTTGTTGAAATTTGTGAAAATGTACCATTATCAACACGAACTATCGTACATTCAGTATCATGACAATTGTAAAATATTTACACCAATCATTAATAACCAATCGTTCTTTTTATTTATTTAATTTACAACATCCACGATCTCACAGTTGCCCGTGCCTTTTTTTACATACTACTTTTATACATTTTGGCGTTTTATATTTTATATTATTACTGAACATCAGCAGATCTTCGCTGGACTTCAAGCTTGCCGTCTTATTGGAAGACGTCGCCCACACTGACTTTTTTTTTCATTTTAAAATAATATATACATAATCCATAATAAATAATATATAAGTAATTCTTTTACTATTATTTACTGCGATCCAGCGGGCCCTGCTCCGCGCTCGATCAGAGAGAGTACAAACTCCAAGTCGGGCCGACGAGTCTGGAAGTTGAAAGCATGTACGCTCCTCAGCCCCGGAAAGCACATATAGTGTTCCATAATTCCTGCCACTGAACGAAGAAAAAGTGAAGAGTCCACCTTTATTGATGCAAACACTTAGGCACTATAATATGTCTATCGTAATGGGCTGGTCCGCATTGAGATTGGTCACCGTGACTAGGGTTGCCAGGTCGCCAAACCTATTAGCCGGACATTTGGGTAAAAATCCGGACACCCTACATTATTGAAGATTTTATGTCTCAGTATTATTAGGTACAATAAAAAAAAATATGTAAAATCAAGCTTTTCTGATTATTACCATTTTTTTTTTAATTCTAATGAAATATAAATATAATCAAATGTATATACATTTGATTATATTAAACTATATAGTTTCCGAAATAAAAACAAGTATAAACCTAACAAAAGGCGGACATGCCTGACAACGTTTATTTTGGCCAGACAGGCAATCAAAAAGCCTAACTGTGTCCGGCTTTATCCGGACGCCTGGCAACCCTAGCCGTGACCGATATCTGTCTGGACGTTCGCCGAATACGGCCGTTACATCCATTTATTTTTCTTTAATTATTATAATTGTAACTTCATAGACGTGTTAACCGTACTTTTAATTTAATTCTATTATTTGGATTCTACCTAACAGCATCACAATCTAAGAGATTTAAAATGGATAGAAATTGGTATTCATATGCAATTTAAATTTAAATCTGCATTAGAAGTCGTGGATTCGACAATTTAATGAAGCGGATAAACTTCATTTTTTATTTTTTCATTTTTTAATTTTCAGATTCCTTACCTTATACAGATCGGTACACAAGCTCTCGTCAATCTTCTCGTACTTCACAAAGAACGAATGGAAATTCGAGGATGCGAACACACTGCGTCTCCACAAGGGCTTGTCGAAAACAGACAAAATAATTTACAACTGTGACATGTCTTCCGTTGATATGATTGAAGCCGGGTTCATTTGGTCATACGGAATTATAAAATACTTAATAAAAGATGACGGTAAAAACAGAGAGTACGCTTTAAAGAAACAAAAGATTCTGAAGATATTACACTATATTATACTACCACTGTACTTATATGCGCTTTACAAATTAACTTCCGGCTTAATTTTATATATATATTTCGCTATCGGTATGATTTGTAAATATTTGTATTCATATTTTTAATCTTAACATTTTTCCCTCGTACAAATTAACTAACGATATTAGCGTAAATTATTTGACGTCTCTCTGTCACAAATAAACAACTTTGACGTTTAATTGGCATGGCATTACGTAATGTCAATTCAACGTTCTTGTTATTGAATATTTGATAAAATATTTCGCACGTGAAATTGGCGAAATAATCTGTGCCTTTAAAAATATAAGCCACAAAAAGAAAATATAATATTAAAAGATATGAAATACATTTTTAATTATAGCAGTGTTGGTATCGTTTGGATAGTGGAAAGTGTATATAAGTTAATTGGAATATTGTTGTATTTATTTATTTTAATTTTATAAGGGAAACAAAAAGTAAGAGATAAAATCATTTAAACAGGAACATAAAGTTAGAGTTTCCACATTAAGTAAATAATTTATATAATGCTAGCAAAAGATGTATCATTCTCATCATGTACTATAATCAATTATATATTATAAATAAATATATATTAATGATCTTTACATCTATTTTCTTTAAAAATAAACTATATTAGTGAATTATTTTGTTGAACGCACTGCCTGAAGTGACGTGCTTGGGGGTTTGTGGGACTCGCCAGTACCCAGAGGCCAGAACGCCTAGTACACCCTGGTCCACCGGAATATCTACTAAGAATCCAGCGGTACCCTATCGTCCCTTCCCAATGAGAAAACGATTCCGTGATGAGAATTGTCCCACATGTATGAGGTCGCTTCATCAGGTCGAAGATGATAATACATCAATCCACTACAAGAGATATTTGCGTAAGCCGTGTACTTATAGAAGATTTATTTACAAAAGATACTTTAGAAAAAAAATCGTTGTTTGGTGTGTAAAAAAACAAAAATGGAAAAAGCAAAACCAAAACGCATTTTTGATACCAGTTTAGTGAGAAGTATTATTAAATATTGCTCAGTAGTCTAGACACGTAATTACGCACATATTGAGATTAGAAGGTATTCAAAGGTATCTTTCGCTCTATACTTCTAATATCGGGAAGGCTAACAGAAATTTAGGTCACCGTTCAAGATTATCATACTTTAGAATCATTAGGAAAACTAAAAATGCAACTGTTATAACAGCAATTTTACATTAAATATATATTTAATAATAATAGTGATCGTCCTCGATCCTCATCAAATCAAATCAAATCAAATCAAAAATCTTTATTCAATATAGAAGTGTTTACACTTGCTTATTGATTGTCAAAAATCTACCACCGGTTCGGAATTTAGCACCTCGGACCTGAGAAGAACCGGCGAAAGAAACTCAGCGGGATATTTTTTTTTTTTTTCCATTTTGCATGTACAATAATAATTATATTTTAGTTATTTGAAACAGCCTGGAGGCGATCATTTCATTCCCAAGGTGTGCAGTCAACTAAAAAGTCATTAGTGTTGTAATATCCTTTAGCACACAAACGCTCTTTAACGATTCTTTTGAATTTTATAATTGAATAATTTTGAACGTTTTCTGGGATCCTGTTGTAAAAACGTATACATTGCCCCAAAAAAGAGTTACTCACCCTGTGTAATCGGGTACTTGGAGTAACAAGTTTATTCTTGTTCCTAGTGTTAATAGAATGTACGTCACAATTTCTGGGAAAATCGTTTATGTTTTTGCGTACATACATAACATTATCAAAAACAAATTGAGAAGCGACAGTCATTATTTTAATTTCTTTAAATTTATCTCTTAACGAATCTTTTGGGCCCAGGTTATAAATTGCACGAATAGCCCTCTTCTGCAGTACAAAAATAGTATTAATGTCAGCTGCATTACCCCAGAGTAGGATGCTCTGCTAAGTAACCCTATTTAAAGATAACATAAAATACCCATCTTTTTCCTTCTTAACGTCGATCGACTCGATGCGAATTCCCTTATTCCAAGACTGTAACACCCGCAATAATAAGAGCACGACTTGATAATTTTTCTAACATTATAATTTTCTGTAGGAAATTATGGAAATCGTAGATATTGCGTCCTAATCATCATAAAAATTTATATATATATAGATAGAAAGTAAATAACCTTCAAATAATGTTTTAATTTATCGTTTTGTTAATTATTAATATATTTTAGTATGATGACCATACATATTGTATTTAATTTTTATTTTATTGTATAGCTAGGCAGGCGAACAAATTGGCCACCTGATGATAAGTGGTCACCATTCCTTACATCCCCAATTTACGCCACTGATGTTATGTCTTGTGCCTATAGTTACGCTGGCTCACTCTTCAAACCGGAACAATTATTTAAAAAATAAACATATAGTGAACTTTGTACTTATTATTACAGTATATTAACATTAAAATTCAATCAAATACACGAGTTAATTAACAGAGCCGAATTATCCATTAGTTTTAATAACTACCTAAAATTAATTCTTAATGGACTTTGATATTTAAGTAGGTACATCAGTAAATGGTCAAGGTTCCTCGAGATGCGCACTGCTTAGGGTTGAACCAAGCGCTATAATATAAATCTAAGTGTCATGATTTTTTTAAATATACTTATATAATTTTAATCGAAATAATAATATTTAGTACTGCTTTGATTTTTAAATAAGTTTTTTTTTAATTGAAATAACATGAATGAAGTATGATTATTGATTCGGTTATCGACACCGTATTGTGGCACTCCGCCACTTCCGTCTCGTGGCGTGGTGAGGCGAGCTGGTACTGCCTGGCACGGAGAAGCGCGGGATTTTAAAAACTGGAGAGAAAAACTGAGGACGAAGGACGGATTTGCTGTGAAAGTTATAAGTCATATATGTATCGAGTGGTTTATTAATATAATGGAAGTTAATGTGATGTGAGTTGTTTTATTTTATAAGGTTTAATTATCTTTACTTTTCTATGGAATTCACTATACGATGGGATTGAAAAAAAAAAAAACATTTATTATAAATATTTACAATTTATTTTCATTTTACAGATTGCTTCAAACAATCTTAAGACATATTGCAAAATTTGACGATGTTTTAATTACAATATTGTTCTTTATTTAAAAAAAAAAGTCAAACTTTGCAATAAGTCCTCTTTCGTAAAAACAAAACATTATTTTATCAGTCATTGTAAACTTATACCAACCAAAGATGAAACACTTATATCTTTAATATACTATCTGCACGCTTATACTATACAGGCTAGATCTGACTATCGTTTTGATATTATTTTAATTTAATTTATAAAGAAATAGTTGTCGACCGCTTTAGGGGTTGATCATGTGTTAGGCACTAAAAGTACCCCAAGGAAGGAGAAATTCGGTCCACTGATTTGGCCTTGAAAGAGCAACAGACAGACAATGTTACTTTCCTATTTATAATATTAGTATGTATGTAGATGTAAATCAAATATACTATTAATTTATTATTTTGCTAACATTCTGGCAATCGTTAAGTTGTTGATCTCATAAGATTCAGTACACTAAGGTAGGTTTGTATGGTTTTTTTTTAAAATAAATCAATTAAGATTAATTAAAAAAAAAAAAAAAATTCTCTATGGAGTTTTTAAGTCAAAAATATAAATATTTAGATGCAAGTAACTTATATTGTTTGCAATATTTCTTTATGCTAAAAACATAAGGACCTAGATTGTCATTATACCTACAACATGAAAAAAATTATAAAAACTAGATTATGTTCACAGGGTGAAGGTTATCGCTTACAGCTTACGAACATTCACAGTTCACAATTCTCTTAAACAACACAAATTAGTGTTCTACGGTTAGAGGATACATCGGTTTTCTTGTTCAGATCGGATATATATTTCCAATTTATGTGGGACTGTCTAAAATTAGAATCTCCTGTCTGACTAATGGCTTTACTAGTACAAAATGCTGTCTTCTTCCAACGAATATCAAATTAATTATGTCAGTAAGAGATGAATCAGTATTTAACTTAACACCTGCTCAACGTTCAATAATGAATACTTTAAATATCTTCAATAAAATATTCTAATGTTGTTAACATTGAAAATAATCTTGATCAATGTAAAGGAAAATGTGAGTATAATTTAGTTTTGTTTACATTCTTTATAAATTGAATTAAAAACATACTATATAAGAATTTATATTTTAGTGTGTCGAACATATAATATTGAAGCAATCAGTTGTTTGATATTGATATAGAAAGAGCAATAAGTATGTTAGTTCTTCGCCATATTTGTATTTTGTTATATATTTAGGCAGACTGGCCAATGGGCCACCTGACAGCTGGTCACTCAATGTATAAGTTTTCTGCCACAAAAGAATTGGTGTTTTGGGCAAGGCACTCAAAGTTCTTTGGTTTAAATTGCTCAATTTTCTCTTCAATTGGAGTCATATTAATATAACTAATGCAGTATGTCATATTGAACATTTATACATCCAAGAATAATCAGACAATTTGCTGATCGACACAATCATCTGAGTTTATTTAAGATAAATTAGTTATCATTTCCAATAATTCTATTGACCAACATATCATGATTAATTACAAGGAAAATATGGTTGATTTATATTAGTAACATTTGACAAAATTATGATTATTGATCTTACGACTGTGTCAAGTCTGTTAGTTTGTCTGGAAGAAATTGCTATCGATGAAACAGTTCAACGAGCTAAGATATAAATTAATATATTCCATAAAAATTCTCCCCCTAGCAAAACCCTCAGACGTCCAATAGAAAATATTTATATATAAAATCTATATTACATCTTTTTGGCATATCTATACATTATTTACATGTGATCATATAAAATCATGCATACACATGTTGAACGTATTTTAAATAATTAATAAACATTTGCTAATAATATTCAGTAAGTATCTACCAAAAAATGACTACGATAATTGTTATTAATGGTAATACTAACAATGAAATTAGATATATAATTATGTTAAGCTCAGTTAGTTGATTATATAGTTTAGTATAGTATTGTCAATAGATACTATTCGTCGTGGGTGGTACTGACTCCTGAAATACAGTTAAATCTAGTTTATGAGCCTGAGTCTCACAATTGTACCTACACCATTCTGTTGCAATAGATATTTCATTTTAAATTCAAAATTTTTATCTGTTATTCATTGAATTCTGATCTATAAGTGACTTACGGTTCTAAATAGACAATTCTAATATCCGTATGCAAAACTAATTCATTTTTCTTTCTTCTTTAATATTTGCAACCAAGCATGTTGGTATTTTAGGCATATGGGTAATAGTTATTACTGCTGTTACTGAACTGGTCTAAGAAGTGTTAGGTCTTAAAACTCCGGATTTAAATACTGCAATGACCCAGTAAATTTGGTGGGGTTTTTCTGATGAGTAAACTCTTATCTAACTAATATCATGAAAACCATTGTTGCTAAGATTCATTTCCAAAATTTTACATGTTTTTTTTAAGTTAAGATTATGATACTATGACCCTTATCCCACAAGTTGGGTAGGCATCTATCTCTTAAGCAATTATTTAACCATTAATAATTAAAATAAATTGAAAGTCTTTTAAAATTCTACTGATTGTCCTAAGTCCAGTTCAATGAAAGGCTTCTGTTTTGGTTACGCGCCAATCTGATCCAGAGTTGACCTGTGACCTTGTTATTTGACAAACTTATTATTGTAAGTTATTTGACATTGTTCATAACGAAATAATATCTAAGATGTAAGTATTACCTTATATTTATGTATGCATGATTTTACAAATTATTTCTAATAACTACAAAATTACATTAAAACATATTATAGTGTTACCATATAAAAGCGTAATTTGTAGGAAGTTATTATGCACGGTGTTAGATATTTGACATGGCAACACCTACCAAGTTAAAAAAAATTACTGTTTTTTACTACGAGAGAATTGTTTTTTTTTTAATCACCTAACTTCAGTGTGACATCTTCGAATCACTGGGGATATAAATCCTAACCACATAAAAAAAAAAACAGAACTAATCTTATTTTCTCTCACAGTAGTGTATCGTTATTATATTATGAAGTTCTTTGCATTAAATGAATGAAAACCATTAATATCTACTGAACTGCAAAGCTTTATCATATTCCAATGACAGAAAAGCTAGTTTAACTTTGAATTGACATGACTTCAATCGGTCGAAGACCTAAATAGTATGGGGCTCATTAGTGACTTGTGGAAAAATGGCATTTTTAATGCCATTAAAGTTATACTAACTTTGGAAGTTAAATTAATTTTAAATAGTGTTCTTATAAAATCAAAAACATGTTAATCACAAACTATTTATAGTAAACAAGAGCTATTGGCAAATCGGATGGAGTAAACAAATCTAACATTAGTTTTGCCATTGGAATATACTATATTTTGAACAATTATTTTAAACACCCGATGAATTATTCCTCTTCATATAACATAGAGCTAGCTAAGAACTTAATATAACTGTACATATAAAACTTCATCACATTGTCTTGAAATCACTTTACATTTATTCACTCTATATATAACTATCACTTAATCCGCACTTAAAATGCCCGTGTCACATCACTCGTGGGTGTAAAAAATTAGTTGTGGATTAGAGTCGTCCGGGGATACTTCGAGCTGAACGAACTGAGGTGTTGTCCTAGCAGATTCGTACGCACCACCGCCGTTGCGGGAGAGCGAGTTTCTTGATCTGATAAAGAAGCAAAAGATATATATATAAGTTCTATATAATCATAATCATAGTCACGCGTTTTAGTTATTAACAATGACAGTTTGACAACAGGATCTGCTGTCAAAATGCCATTGTTGCCATTTATTTAAAAGAAAATTGTAAAGGATTTTTTGTAAAAGTTTACTACTTGTCGCTTCTCTCGCGTTTTAGGGTTGGTCGTCGTGTGGTTGGCCGTGAAAGATCAACAGTCAGACAGACAGAGTTACTTTCGCCTTCATAATATTAGTATCGAATTACAAAATAAAAACAATTAGAAATGAAAAAGATAGAAAACTGTTGAGTTGCTTTAGCTAGTTCTGCTCGGGTAAAGATATTTTTCTTTTCCAAACCGCTGGAGAAATAAAATATTAATATTTATCAATATGATTTATTTAATAATATATAAATAACTTACTTAGCTTTGGCATGTGTTAGTATGTGCGACTTGAGGTTGGTACTTTGTGCGAATTTCTTGTTGCAGCTGTCGAACGGACAGACGTACGGTCTGTCTCCCGTGTGGATTCGGACATGTGTTCTGTGAACATAGTTTTAAATACATCAGATATCACGAAATACATTGCAACGCCATTATAATTTATTTTATTAACACATAGCCTACATATCTCGTGGACTACAAGGTTAAGACTGAGACAGTACTGTGCACTGACACAGACTCGCACCAAACCATTACAATACAGTAAATAGCTGTTAAATACAATACAGTAAAATTCCTACCACCAAATAAATAAACACCAGTGTATCTTTGTATAACATTTTGTCAGTTTATGTTCCAAGTGCCTCTAACTATGCATTACCAGGCAGCGTTATAATCGAAATTTCAGTAAATAAAAAAACAATATCAACAATACTTACCTTAGATTAAAGTCGAGCGAGAACCTCTTCCCGCATCCTTCGAACGTGCATTGGAACGGTTTCTCCCCCGTGTGGACGAGCTGATGTCGTTTTAACTTTGAACTCTCTACAAACGCTTTACCTGTAAACACAGAATACATACACACGTTAGTAATATATTAATCCATAGGGTCAGCAGAAAAATTAAGTTTTATACGACTCTTTCCATTCTATGAGTCTCTTTTTAATTTATGTATTTACATATGGAGGCCAAACCGTTTAAAAAAATTATCTATTAAATTAAAAATATTACAAAGATTTAAAAACAATTAGTCATCATAAACTATAATAAACAATAGTAAAATTACATTAATTAAAAATATATATTGCATAAAGGAACGTAATATTTATATTTTGGTTACATTTAAGCTTAAAATTTGTGTCAGCAATGGGGATAATAATAGCCCAAAATTAAATTTAATTCGACGATATTTGTATAGTCTATGAATGCACAACTATAGCGGAGTACGTACCGCACTCCGCGCACACGTGCACGCGCGGCCCGTGCGTGTGCAGATGCTTCCTCATGGCGGAGTTGTCGCGGAACATCTTGGAACAACCCTTGTGTGGACAAGCTGAAACACATGAGTTCATTTTAACTGGAAAATAATTAAAAAATATATCGTCTTCATTAGTGATGTGATTTAATAATGTTTTTTAGTGATGTACATTTGAGTAACTGATGGTAAGTAATCACTAAAAATGACAATGGTGTTGTAAGATATATTAACCGATCCTTACATTGGCAATGCGCAAAAAACCTTGCCATAGCTCACAAGCTCGCATATTATAGACCCTACGCCAGTAGTTATACTGGCTTACTCATCCTTTAAAACCGGATTACAACAAAACGAAGTATTGCAGATTGACAGTAGACTATCTGGATGGTACATACGCAGACGGGCCTGAACAAAGTTCTACAACAAAGTTAATAAACACAGATTTCTCTCTCAAACTCAAAATTCCTTTATTCAACATAGAAGCACTACACTTACTTATTGATGGTCAAATTAAACACTACCACCGGTTCGGAAAAAGGAACACCCTGATCTGAGAAGAACCGGCGAAAGAAACTCAGCGAGTCTTTTTTTTTTTTGTCAAATTAATTAGATACATAATTGTATATGAATAGAAACAGCCAGGAGGCGATCAACATTGTGATAACAAGATTGTGATTGTTCTTTCTCTTTCTATCCCAATCGCCTCGACATTTGTAAGAAGAAGACAAAACATTGCTCAACTAATTGTCACATAAAGCCATAAGTCACTGAACAGTGTAAATATAACGCGTAGTAATAAAAAAAAATTCTTTAATTGTACTTATTTTAATAGAGTCAGCAAAACAACAACTATTTTTTTTTTTACTATTGAATAAATTAAACTACAGAAATCAATTGTACAATTAGATTAATTTGTAATTGTTTTTGTGTTGTTTATGTAGGTTACATGAGTGAATACATAATTAATTAATTAAATTCAAAGTCATGTTTAATGAATTCAAATTAATTAATTAATTTATTTATTTATTTCATTATCGGCCTCCGTGTTCGAGTAGTGTGTACACCGGTTTTCATGGGTACTCCGAGGTCCCGGGTTCGATTCCCGGCCGAGTCGACGTAGAAAAAGTTCTTTAGTTTTCTGTGTTGTTTTGGGTCTGGGTATTTGTGGTACCGTCGTTACTTCTGATTTTCCATAACGCAAGTGCTCTAGCAACTTACATTGGGATCAGAGTAATGTATGTGATGTTGTCCAATATTTATAATAATAATTATTATTATACTCATAGTGGGCACTTATATAATGTGATGTTGGTGTTCAATGTATTCAGCTTAATAGTTTTACATGTATAATTTTAATATGTTAAATAATGTTAAGTTTAGTCACGATCAAGCTCTCTAGCTAATCGGGAAGTTAGTTTAAAATCAATACACTTTGTGGATCGGGGAAACCAGGAAGTATAATTATTAATAAACATATATTTACAATTTAAATATATACATGTGTTATAATTGTAATTTAAATGAATAGTTTTTTTCTCTCCATTTTCTCCATATTTTTCTCCACACCCAATCGACCGTTAAATATATGTAAATTAATAACTAAAATGTATATTTATAACTAGTACACACCTATAGTTCTATCTGAGGATTCAGGAGACGGTTTCTTAAGTCTTATCTTGTGACCTGGACGTGCAAACTCCGCCAGCTGCTTCGGATCTGATAAATCTAAACCTGGAATTTGGATAAAATCATATATTAAGGGATGATATATTTATCATGATATATTTATTGTTAATAACACGATAGATCACAAGACGAATTTATTATTTTTTATAATAGAAGTCCCAAATTTGACTTTTAAAAAAAAATTAACATGTTCTAACATTGTTTAAAGTAAATCAAAAAACATTCAAGCAACCACCGGCAAGAAACTCAGTAGTTACTCACTGCCTCCATTTTAATTACAGAATATGTCAGCAATGCACAATTAAATTTTATATATACTAGAAGTATACAAATACTATCCATGCTTTTTTATCTTTAATATAATGTATTGTGTAATATGCCTTATTTTTTGACACAAGCTTTAATTTTCCTAATAGGCCAAGTTAAAAATAACTGTAGGCACAATATTTCTCTATCTGTCCCATCAAATAGAGTTCAAGGTCATAGTATTATTTTTTTTTTGATGAATTTATTTGTATAAACAGTAGATCTCAGACAAATTGACAAGCCATATGTTGGCAACATTTGTCGAGTCGGACTGAGCGTTAGTGTGATTTACAGACCATTCCTTGAAGTTCTTATAAGATCTTTCTATTTTCTGGTATTATATAATTATAAAATCTTTTCAAATTAAATATTTACATGTAAATATTTACAAATTTTTCAACATTTATAATAGATATACATATCAGTGTATGTTACAAAGTCTATGTTCTTATTTACAGTGTAATATGTATATTGTTATGTACTTATTTAAATAAATAAATATATAAGACACAATGTCCTTGTGACTGTACCGACAATGACACAATCATCACCAGTGAACGATCGAATATTATCTCAACATATGATAAAGTTGTCAAAAAAGTAACAATTTTATTTGATTTTTTTTTTTTAATTATAAAGTATAAACATACCCGGCATAGTTTCGTTTCCTAGTACATTCTTCTTCCCCGTCATGTATTCCGTATAATCGGGGTCGGGTTCAGGATTGGATCCGTCATCTACCAAAACACAATTTAAAATAAATAGTATGTATTAAAATACTATATTAATACAGCCCTCAATGGATTAACTAAAAACCGAGGACCAAATTTCTCTTGGACACTTACTGTTGCTACAATACAATACAAAAGGATACAATTAATTTTGATTGTCTTTAAACTAGTGTTAGCGACTAGCCCTAGCCTCCAATTAAGTGTTACGTCATAGGATGTCATAATTAATTATATGTAATGTTTATAATCGAAACTATTTATTTTACATTATTATGTACTTATAAAATTATTGTTATAATTAGTTGTTTAATAATTTGTTAAGCTTTAATTAATACTATTTTATTTGGCACAATATTTAAGACTGGCACAAATACATATACATACTTCTTTATTTAAAAAGATTGATCTGTCACAAGAGAGAATTAGAGGATTGCAAATTATTGAAATATATATTTGTTGGAGAATTATTATAAAACGTGATTTTATTTTATCATCTTAAACTACTGAAATAACACTAGATGGGCAGATTTGCAAATGGAGCATCCGATCGCCAATGGTCATCACTATCCATAGAAATTACCACTACAGAAGTAATTAACAAACCATTACATAGTCAATACATCACTAACTTTGATAACAAAATTGTTATATCCTTTGTGCTTTGTTATTGCTGGATAGCGACAAAATATATGATAAAATAATACCACCAAGTAAAATAAAAGTTAAGAACTTGTCAAAATGATTAAATAATTATTTAAAGAGTATCGGTATAAATAATAATCTCACCATCGTCCTCCCCCGTAGCCCACATCGTTACAGAAAACTCCCCCTCCATAGTCTTAATTTGAACTTGTTTTTGCTCCCATCGTCTCGCTGCTCTCCCTGTATTACCTTCCATCAGACCCATTGGCACTTCACCTGGAAAATTAATTTCAATCCAATCAGTTTTCTACAGGGAAAACAATTAATATTAAAACAAATTAGCGAGTCTAACTTTGATTAGCGTTTTACAATTTTATGTTTTAATGCAGATATATATAAATATACTTAATTTGTTAACACTTTACATAATAAAAATTACATCATCCTGACCGATTTTGGTCACGCTGGTCAATATTAAGGGAGACCAGGCAAATTCACAGGAAATTATAGTGCGCAAAGTCAGGTGCACTTTCATAATCCGAGGTGACGTCATATCCGACACGACCGGAAACAATTCAGGCGCAGGACCGACGTATTTGCGTACTTTCCGAAGCAGCAGCGTACCACTATCAACTTCTGGACTCCGGGCTATTACTGAGATATTTTCGATAGAAATACCCAATCATTTTTTATCAGACTTGGATTATCAAAAAAATCAAAATCAAAATATACTTTATTCAAGTAGGCTTTTACAAGCACTTTTGAATCGTCATTTAACAATATATTTAAAGTAAAGCTACCACCGGTTCGGAATGTAGATTCTACCGAGAAGAACCGGTAAGAAACTCAGTAGTTACTCTTTTTCAACATCTAAAAGTACAGTCATGTTAGTTAAATACAATTATATATGTATGTCATGTCTCCTGCCTGGAAGTCAACAAGCATTAACTCCACGCTTTTTTATCATCTGTATAACCTTGTATCGAATAAAATGCCTTCTTTGCCAATGTATTTTTTACAAATGACACGAATCTATGAAACGGCAAAGTTAAAAATGTCTGCAGAATTCTATTATAAGAGCGGATACCTTGCCCCAAGAATGATTTATTGACTTTGCGGAGTCGGAAACTTGGCGTTCTAAGCTTATCCTTACGTCTCGTGCATATACAATGATTATCACTGATTTTATCAAAGTGATCAATGCTACTGTGAATATACATAATATTAAACTTACGACCTCCAGATCTGTGGTCTTGTATATAACCAGTTACTATACCAACGTGTCAGTCATAGTAGTGTATATGAAGAAGCCTTATATAAATACAATATGAAGTAAATAATAAAAAAAAAAAAAAATCTCACCCATTGGCATTAAATGGTGTATGTTGCTCGTGTTGTTCGCATTAACTCGGGGCCTGCCGCGACCTCTTCTGGAAGAAATCGTCTCCTGTTATTGTTGTTTATGAGAAATGTATTATCTACAGACTGTCCCAACCACACGAGGACAAAAGCCATTTTGACAACGAATTGACGTGATATAATTGGTTGAAAGTTTGAATAATCTATAATATTCATAAGCTTTCGCGATAAAATGACGTTTCAAACGTCGATGAAGGTGTTATGGCAACTTTGATAAAAAAAAATTGATTGATAATTTAATTTTATACCAAGAAAACTATTCAACAATCTTTTTTGACAAATTGTAAAGTACTTTTTCAAACATAGTAGAATACACTATTGTTAGAAAAAAATCTACTATGTGTTAAAGTCAGTCCTACCAAAAAAGTATTATTGTAAATTTAATTATTATTATAATTTATCTAAGGAATAATGTTATAGAACAAGGTGATAGTTGGTGAGCAAAGACTGAACTGACTTTATTTTAAATAACAAATACTTTTGTAGAATGCCACAGATTAAAAATATAATTACTAAAAAAGTTAACAGATAATATAATTCAGACAATACAAAGGTGTGATTTGTATCACACTAGATGGCGTTGCTTATTACTTTGATATAATTACAATAATTATCACAGTGATAATACCTGCTCGTGGAGGCTGGCGTCGGGTAACCGGCGTCGTACGCGTTCTCTGTGTGGTGCTGTAGTATTTCCTCCCCCGGCATACCGGGCAGGATAACTTCCTCGCTGCCTACTGAAATTTTATAGTCTGTCAGCGGTGCCGACAATGGCTTATGAGATGACGATGAAAACATATGGTCATTAATGATAAAACTATACAGTTATGAAAATATTAATTCAGCATAATTATGATTCACTTGAGACATTCTCAACGGAGGTTAACAAACTGCACCAAGTATATACAGTTTAACAAAGCTCTTATATAGACTTAACATTGCCAGTACAAAAAAATTCAAATCATTCGTTAACAAACACATTTATTAATAAAGCATCTTCAAAACGAGATGGAGCTAACCCTTGTTGATATTCAGGCATGATATTTTATTATGTATAATTGTATTTAACTAACACAATGCATCTAAAATGTTGGAAAAGAGTAACTACTGAATTTCTTTCCGGTTATTCTCGGTAGAATCTACATTTCGAACCGATGATGGTCATTTTACAGTTCTATAAAATTACGATACAGTAGTGCTTCTAAAAGCCTACTCGAATAAAGCATATTTCGATTTTGACTATTACCACTCAAGTGTGTATCGTCGTTGTCATAATACAATTTGACTGAAGATAAGGGGTACGGGACGAAAGGCTGTATAGTCGATTCCAATGGCAGGAATTGAAATAAATTACCAACATTAACAGTGAATTAACAAGACATATTCATTATGGATTTGGGAGAAACTGGTTTTTTTTTTTATGATAACGATTGGCGGACGAGCATATATCGCCCACAGACAATGACGCTGTAAGAAATATTAAGCATTCCTCACATCACCAATGCGTCACAAACCTTGGGAACTTAAATGTTACGTCCCTTGTGCCTGTAGTTACACTGGCTCACTCACCCTTCAAACCGGAACACAAAAATACAGAGTACTGCTAATTGGCGGTAGAATATCTGGTGAGTGGGTGGTAACTATCCAGACAGGCTTGCAAAAAGGCCTACCACCAAGTATAGTCAAAGTGTCGGAACTTTATAGGGGGTGTATGTAGTTAAATGGAATAGATTTGTATCTCTATTACTATCTCGCGAGATTGTGAACCGTCCAAAGATTGTGTACCGTATCATACTGTGTTTTGTTTTATCATTTAACGCATTACTTTTCGTTAGATTATAATCTACCGAAGCTAATTAAGAATAAATTATAAAAACTCTAACGTAACCGACATATCATAAACTATCGAAATTTTTGACGTTTTATTTTAAGTTAAATCACCGTTCGCAATATTTCGGCAGTTTACATTCTCGCGAGATAGATTACAATCGAACGTTATTTACAATTCTACGGTGATATATATACATATTTAAGAACTCTGCGCAATGTTGATATGAAAATAAAATAAATAAAAAATTAACGAACCTTCCTCTAAATGTTGCATACCAATGACCTGTTCCTCGACCTCTTCATACTGATCATCCGTTATGTACTCCTCATATTGACCAGTTTCTATTTCTTCATACTGTAATTGAAAAACAATAAAATTGAGTAAGTTTGAAGAATTTAAAAACACCTTTTAAGAAAATATAAACATATATAATTTCAATGTTATAGAATAACATTTTTTTCTTGTTGGAAGGAAAGTGGATTTTTTTATCTTTTTGGATTATTTAAATATTAACTAAATTTCATGTTAGTATTGTTGTGTCCGTCTGTAGTGTGTGAAAGCCAGTTGTTACATTAAATATTATAATATATTTTATAATTTTAACTTTTTAATCATCACCTAAAACGTCACGAAAGTGTCAATTCACTTGAATCCGTGCCGTTAACCCATTTCTTTCTTCCCATATATTGGTGTTGCTTACTTCGATTTGGCATTTTCTTATAATTTAACCAATAAAATAAATAACATTTATTGTGAAATTATTATTCGATAAATTATTATTATTATTATTATATAGTAACAATAAGCACCCGAGATATAAAATCTTAGTTCTCTAGACTGAAGGTGAATTGAGAATATAAAAGATGTTTAATGTTGCTGATAGTGACCACTTACTGTCAGTCACATCTTCTATTAAAGTCATTACTAATATTATAAATACGAAAGTAACTCTGTCTGTCTGTTCCTTTTTCGCGGTCAAACGACTGTAACGAATTTGATGAAATTTGGAATAAATCAAGCCTTAACTCCAAGGTAGGATATGCGTAGGCAACATTTTACGCCTTATATCTAGCCGCGGTTGAGAAATAATAAAGGTATATATTTTGTCAGAAGGAGAAATGAGCACTTTTAGGATTATTTTATCATAAACTTTAAATATCTAATCGCTAGGTTCTCTTTTTAAAACTTTTATAAGTGTTAATGTGATTTGAAACAGAGAAAACAAAGGACACTATTCTTTTTCTTAAACAAATTATCGCCCCCGCCTTCGCTCGCGTTTTAGGGATTGAATGCAGATATGATATATTTAATTGGATAATGCTGATGACCATGAGTATAGCCTATTTCAATCACTAGAGGGGTACAACAAGGCAAATAAACAACATTTGACTTCAAATTGACGGGATAACATTGATCAAGAGCTCGAATAATGTATGATATTTATTAAGTATTCGTGAAAAATAGCTCAATGTTGACAAAGCTGTTATCAAGACTTTAGAACTAAAATTAAATTGGAGATAAGGAGTTAAATTAATTATATATAAAATATTAGCTAATCGCATGGAATATATAATTCCATAATAAGGTTTGTTTATCTCCTTAATAGATTGGAACAGGTTACAGCTGTTTGTTTTTATGAATGTGAATTTAAAAAAGCAAGTGAAATTAAGAAAAATAAAATGTAACCCCAGCCACAACAAGCTCAATCAAAAATGTATAAAGGTAAATAACACATTTATTTACCGATTACCATGCATTATAAGAAACAAGTTGGAACCTGACCCCTTAAGTTATTGTTGTCCCTACTAGCATGTAATAATTATTTGTTTATGCAAATGAACCACCTGATAGCAAATGATATTGACATTAGCGTTGTAAGAAATGATGACCATTCCTTACATTTAGAGCTAAGATGTTATGTACCTGGTGTCTGTAGTGGCAATGGTTCAATCAGCCTTCAAATTGAGACAACAATACTATGTATGGTTATTTTGCAGTAGAATATCTGGATATATATATAGTAGATACACTGCATTGTTGAGTAAATATGATTATTAGTAAATATTTTGATCACTAGATGTTCATTTGAGTAAATTTGCAATAACCAATCAGTAGTATTGGCCAATAACAGGAACAAATTTGGCATTGTCAAGCCAGGTTTGAAAGCGACATGCACTCTGGTTTTTGTATTGAACAAAGCACAACTCAAATCAACAAAAAATATAACAGTGCTTAAAGAGTATTTAATTTGATTGAAATAAGATCCTTTTCATAGAATACAAGTTGCCCTATTTACTCCATTAATAGAAAACACAAATTATAGCAAAATAATTATTAACCTTATTTTAAAATATTAATTAAAAATCTTACACCCAAAACGATTATTATTTGAAATCATAAAAACTTTGTTGAAAAATTATGAGTTAATTTGAAAGAACATTTAATTATCTATATCAAAATATTTGTAAATAAATAAATAACAGTTATAATTAATAAATATAGTTACTGGTACTATTTAATTTTGTTTATGTAATATTAATGGTATTAAATTATATAACTGCCCATCATATTACCTTGACACCAACTTGTTCATCCCCATCTATCTCTACCATACCACCATGGGTACCTATTTCCACTTCACACATTATCTCTTGATTCATCATTTTGAGGCCAGCCTGACTGTAATAAAAAAAAGTAATTTTATCAAAAATTATATATTGAAAAGAGTATATAAGATTATAAAATTATTTGGTATTCTTGGATTACTGTCAATAATCAATTTTATATTTACTTCATAAAAAAAGTATTAATTTAATTGTATGGCATTATACTGTATAGTCTATGTCATTAGTCTGTTTAAAAAAAATACCTACTGTCATTTTTTGTTTACAGTCGTATTATGGGAATCGTCGCAGAAATTAACGATAATATTAACTATTACTTGTAGACTTTATTCGAGTTGTTCTAGTTATTTTTAGAATGTGCCTTCGCAAATAACGGAAAAGAGCTGTATAGTATGTTTTCAAATGTCGATAAGGACTAATGGGCGTCGAACGTTCTCTGAACTCGTTTTACCTCAAACAAGTGTTGATATCACGTTACAAGTTAATCTATATACATGTGTAATTAATTTAAAAAGTATGCCTACATGCTTAAATGACTAATTTCGAATTCCATTATTTCATTTCAAACGTCGAAAGGTAATAAATTGGCTGTCGGTAGTGGCAGGTGTGCTTTTAGTCTGCGACCGGCCGGGCAAATCGAATGATTTTTTTGAGACAATTACATAAAACGACCACGCCAATGTTTTTCTAGACTAAAACTACGTTCTATGACCTTCATGTTTGCAGTTTTTAGAACACACTTTGAAGCGTAAATACATAAAAATTTCGAAACACTTGTTACAATGTGTCAAAAAGTATGATTGTTGTCAGTGGAAATAGTTTACCTTTATTTAGCTTATAACAAAAGCTGCACGGCCCCCTGGAGACAAATATGGACTGCTGCGTAGGCAAAGATTTTTTCCAGACAATTTACACTGCAAACTATGTCACACACTTCAGTGAAAAAAAATTCGATAATTAGTGCTCAAAAATATTTGAAATTTACGCGAAAATGTTTATAAAATATGTCCGACTAAACATGGCGTCCAAAGATGTCCGACCAATTTCAATATGGCGATGCAAAATGGACGCCTGTTCGTATCGCTGAGACTTCGCCGAAGAAAAAGCAGCAACACATGAAACATAAAAACAATTTTTAATTATTTGAAGTATTGCCATATACAAATATTTCTATAGAAATTATAAAAATACATTAAAATAATTGTTTTATGACTTATAACGAATATTTATAGGATTTAGACTCTTTTGGTTTGAAACATATTTTATTAAAATCTATTTTATAATTTCTTTTAATTTTTCTTGGTATTTACTCTAGCTGTCATTGTACCCATTGACACAATACTAAAACCGCCATCTACCGAAGAAAATTAAAAATTAATCTGTCACTTCACCTTCCTCTTCCTGTGGTTATCCAACGATCCATTATCATTTTCAAAGAATTTATCCTGATATTTTATCGTGAACCAGGATGGCTGTGAGGTTATTGTCAAAAATTAAGCTCCTGCCTGAGCTGAGAGGTGCGGCATATGTTAGTTCCGCCGCCGCTCCCGCTGAGCTTTCGGATTTCGAAGTGCAGCACAAAACACCTGTTATTCGGAAACAGAAGCTGATCCCAGTAGCCCAATACGGTGGTCGTCATGCCGTTACCATGCTGCCTGGTGGTGGGATCGGACCCGAGTGTATGGGTTACGTCAGAGATATTTTCAAGTAAGTCACTTCTACAAGATAATTGTCATGTGCGCATTTGAAATTTGACACACTAAAGGTCAATTAGAATATACTTTGTTGCAGAAGAATGATAATAGTTCGTGACCTTTATAAATTAACTAAATATAAAATAATATTTATTATGGTCATAAATCGCAAACACATCAACTCTCTTGTTTTCAATGATCACAATATTGTCTTCATTTAATTATTATTTCAATTATTTATAATTAAATATTTGTGTCATTAAAACGCTAAAAATATAATATTTTATTATTCATTTATAAATATTAGCTTTACTGTTTAAATTTGAGATACAAATACATAAAGATACTTATACTAAACTTTGTCATGTGATTAGAAAAGTATAAATTCTATAATAAGCTATTGTAGAGTTGCCATTATGTTAAGTTTTGTTCTGAAAATCAATACATTAAAAATAAACATTTCATTTACATGACACAAAGGTATAAATTATACAGATTAAAATTAAACTTAAATTGTATAAAAAGAAATTAATCCTCAAATTCTAAGCATGTTTACAATCCAGGTTGAAAATGATTTTTGTCATTAAAACACTAGAATTGTGGTATTTGTTAATTTGAAAAAAGTTTTTTTACAATTATATTTAGATTCAAAGTTTAAGTAAAGTAGTCCAGATCAGTATCTGTAATTTGCTGATTGATCTTACATGTAATCTGAATGTATGTGTATTTTCTTATTTAACAAATGTTGCATCAATGAATACTTATTAACTAACTCGTTCTATTAATAACTAAAGTTATGAATACATTATTATTGTATTGAGTGTGTGTGTTTCATCAGTTGCCTTATTTGTGTAATGGTTAGCTTTCTAGGCAACTCCCGAGTTCCTCGATCTGTCCGTTTAAATGTCATTGAGTTTTCTGAGAAAAAAATCTTGAAACTCAGACTCTAAATGAATAATGTTCACATCACCATGCTTAAAAGTATATAAATCCTTTGCACTTGTGTCTGAAGTCTCTCTGATCTTGTCGAATCTGCTGAATGAAAATATTCTTTTACTCTATGTAATGTGACAGCGAATCCGACAAGATCACTCGATAAAACACACACTATTGAGTGTACATGTGTTTGTGCATATATTTGTAGTTGGCAAGTTTCTCGTGAGAATAGCTGTTGTGGGCGAATTCAACACCTTACTTATTTATAAATGCGAAAGATGCAAAGACAGATGTTTCTTACTCAATCCAACAACCTTTTAAAGTGTCTAGATGAAATTTCACAGAGATGGAAGATTGTCTGGAATAGCACATAAGTTTCATTTTATTCCGAAGAAAGCACAGTTTCTTTGATATCATAGGAAAGATTTCTTTGTTTGTAATTGATAAAATCTGAAACTACTGAACGGATTTGTATAATTCTCTCATCATCAGAAAGGTGATTTATCCAGGATTAACTACAGGCTATCTATCTATCTAGGCTATCTATCTATCTATCTATCTAGGCTATCTATCTATCTAGGCTATAATTGTATTTGCGCAACAATTGAGAAAAAATGAAAAAGCCTGTGCTGACTAAATGTTCCTCTACACATAGATACTATATATTACAAACTTGTGATCCCTGCTGTCTGCTTGTATACTGTACAGAAAGCATTTTAGCCAATGATATATGCATAACAATTAATAAAATACTGGAAAATATAACGAATTTTAAATTTAATTAATTTAAATTTTATTAGGACACATTTAATGAATATATCTTAATACTCTTATCGAAAATCTGATGTGTTTTAAACGAGCAACTATGTGAGTTTTCTTTCCGAAACGCTGGTAGAGTTGAAATATTGACGATTCAAAAATGCTTTATTGTACACTTTTTTTGTCTACTTCAATAATTTGTATTGGATTTGGATTACATTTTTTTTTTATCTCTAGTGAATCTAAAAGAAAGTCCTAGTTATATATCTTTGAATAAATAAGCTACAATAAATGATGTTAAATACAAGTTGAAAACTAGAATCACTAATCAATACGGACCAAATTTCGTAGTCAGACGTGCGACCCATGAGATCGATTATCGACCTTTCGCGAGCCATTACAATAATCTCAATTAGTTTTAATATTCTGTACCTATAATTTAAATATGCAATATTATTAAATATAATATGAATACCAAACTAAACTTTAAGGTGGCTGCATGGCAGATTTACGAGGGTTCTCGTCTAAAACTACAGTTTCAAGCCATGCTTCAACTAGTAGACATTTTTTATGGCTTGGGCGGACGGGCAAAAGATTCACTTGATTGTATGATCATCAATGCCATAGACATAGGCGCAGTAAAAAATACGCCACCAATTTTAGGAACTGAGATGTAACCCCTTGTGCCTATGGCTACACTGGTACACTCACCCCTTAAACTGTAACACAACAATTCGAAGTATTTTTGCTTGGCGTTAGAATATATTATGAGTGGAAAGCACTCAATTAATTAAGGAATTCCTAATATTCCCATTTACCCCTCCTTTTAAGCTTATCACTTGTTTTAGGAGTGGGGACGACAATAGCTCAAGGGGTCAGGATCGATCCTGCGACTTTTTACATCTCTAGGCGGCCCGTAAACCATTGCGCTATTGACGCTTCAAACAACTCTTCTAAACATAAATCAAAACGTACCTACTTTATTCAAGTAGGCCTTTACAAGCACTTTTGAATCGTCATTTTAGAAATTATATTAAGTGAAGCTACCACCGGTACGGAATGTATAGTCCAAGATCTCAGAACCTCAACTACATAGTAGACTAGACCTGTCTTAACTACATAGTAGACTAGAAATCCTCAAAATTTCAGCTTTGCTAAAATTACTTAGGTCTGGGGGCTCTGGGATCTTACTCTAGTAGGTTCTACCGAGAAGAACCGACTAGAAACTCAGTAGTTACTCTTTTTCAACAAAGATGTGTTAGCTAAATACAATTATATATGTATGTACAGAAACATATGCTGCCTGGAAGTCAACAAGTATTAGCTCCATGCCTTTCTATATTCTAAATAATCCTGTATTGAATAATATGCTTTTTTTATTGATGTATTTTTTACAACTGCTTTGAATTTATGAATCGACAAAGTTAAAAATATCTCCGGAATTTTATTATAGCTTATACCTTGTTCCGAGAAGGATTTATTGACTGCGGTGACGGAAACTTGGTGTTATAAGCTTATCCTTACGTCTCGTGCACATACAATGATTATCACTGATTCTATCAAAGTGATCAATGTTACTGTGATGTGAATATACATAATATTATTGTAAATATATTAAATATGAACTCTGTAGATATATATTATTAATATTTATTATCTTTTCAGATACATCGGTGCACCGGTTGACTTCGAACTGGTCGACATTGATCCCAACGTTGACAATGACGACGATGTGCAGTATGCTATCACGACGATTAAAAGGAATGGTGTTGGACTCAAGGTAATTGAACATGCCTCATAATTAGGACTCTAATTATTCCGAAATATATACGACGGAGTGGCTTGAGATCGGAGCTTGTTCCGATCCCACTTCTGATGACGGAGAGGCTTGTTCGAGCCGTCGGAGCGATCGGATCTCCTCAGTTTGGAATAAATCTGATTCGTGACGTCAGCATTGACGTCACGAATCAGTGCCGGATTGGCCAGGGACCGGATTACCGGGAGTCCGCTGTATTTTAATTTTTAATCGAATATAAAAGAACGC